>NC_053392.1:221116708-222483817 GCF_905171765.1 Bufo bufo
TGAGTCTGTCTCTATATATACACACACTGCTTCCCAAGCTCCGCCCCCAGCAACAAATGTAACACCTTAGTGAGCTAGGCTCATTAGCAAACGCACAATAGCAAACAGCTGACCGAATTCCTTACCTCTTCTCAATCAATGATCAGCAAAAACAACACAGATGAGCCAGTTGGAGACTCTAAGCCAATCTCTTGCAGTATCTCTTGAATCTCTTCAGTCTGCTGCAATATCTCTTTACTAGTACTTAATGTAGTACTTGAAGCTAGTTCTTGCAGCTAATGAATTAGGCCAGCTAATGAGTCTGTCTCTATATATACACACACTGCTTCCCAAGCTCCGCCCCCAGCAACAAATGTAACACCTTAGTGAGCTAGGCTCATTAGCAAACGCACAATAGCAAACAGCTGACCGAATTCCTTACCTCTTCTCAAGCAATGATCAGCAAAAACAACACAGATGAGCCAGTTGGAGACTCTAAGCCAATCTCTTGCAGTATCTCTTGAATCTCTTCAGTCTGCTGCAATATCTCTTTACTAGTACTTAATGTAGTACTTGAAGCTAGTTCTTGCAGCTAATGAATTAGGCCAGCTAATGAGTCTGTCTCTATATATACACACACTGCTTCCCAAGCTCCGCCCCCAGCAACAAATGTAACACCTTAGTGAGCTAGGCTCATTAGCAAACGCACAATAGCAAACAGCTGACCGAATTCCTTACCTCTTCTCAAGCAATGATCAGCAAAAACAACACAGATGAGCCAGTTGGAGACTCTAAGCCAATCTCTTGCAGTATCTCTTGAATCTCTTCAGTCTGCTGCAATATCTCTTTACTAGTACTTAATGTAGTACTTGAAGCTAGTTCTTGCAGCTAATGAATTAGGCCAGCTAATGAGTCTGTCTCTATATATACACACACTGCTTCCCAAGCTCCGCCCCCAGCAACAAATGTAACACCTTAGTGAGCTAGGCTCATTAGCAAACGCACAATAGCAAACAGCTGACCGAATTCCTTACCTCTTCTCAATCAATGATCAGCAAAAACAACACAGATGAGCCAGTTGGAGACTCTAAGCCAATCTCTTGCAGTATCTCTTGAATCTCTTCAGTCTGCTGCAATATCTCTTTACTAGTACTTAATGTAGTACTTGAAGCTAGTTCTTGCACCTAATGAATTAGGCCAGCTAATGAGTCTGTCTCTATATATACACACACTGCTTCCCAAGCTCCGCCCCCAGCAACAAATGTAACACCTTAGTGAGCTAGGCTCATTAGCAAACGCACAATAGCAAACAGCTGACCGAATTCCTTACCTCTTTTCAATCAATGATCAGCAAAAACAACACAGATGAGCCAGTTGGAGACTCTAAGCCAATCTCTTGCAGTATCTCTTGAATCTCTTCAGTCTGCTGCAATATCTCTTTACTAGTACTTAATGTAGTACTTGAAGCTAGTTCTTGCAGCTAATGAATTAGGCCAGCTAATGAGTCTGTCTCTATATATACACACACTGCTTCCCAAGCTCCGCCCCCAGCAACAAATGTAACACCTTAGTGAGCTAGGCTCATTAGCAAACGCACAATAGCAAACAGCTGACCGAATTCCTTACCTCTTCTCAATCAATGATCAGCAAAAACAACACAGATGAGCCAGTTGGAGACTCTAAGCCAATCTCTTGCAGTATCTCTTGAATCTCTTCAGTCTGCTGCAATATCTCTTTACTAGTACTTAATGTAGTACTTGAAGCTAGTTCTTGCAGCTAATGAATTAGGCCAGCTAATGAGTCTGTCTCTATATATACACACACTGCTTCCCAAGCTCCGCCCCCAGCAACAAATGTAACACCTTAGTGAGCTAGGCTCATTAGCAAACGCACAATAGCAAACAGCTGACCGAATTCCTTACCTCTTCTCAATCAATGATCAGCAAAAACAACACAGATGAGCCAGTTGGAGACTCTAAGCCAATCTCTTGCAGTATCTCTTGAATCTCTTCAGTCTGCTGCAATATCTCTTTACTAGTACTTAATGTAGTACTTGAAGCTAGTTCTTGCAGCTAATGAATTAGGCCAGCTAATGAGTCTGTCTCTATATATACACACACTGCTTCCCAAGCTCCGCCCCCAGCAACAAATGTAACACCTTAGTGAGCTAGGCTCATTAGCAAACGCACAATAGCAAACAGCTGACCGAATTCCTTACCTCTTCTCAATCAATGATCAGCAAAAACAACACAGATGAGCCAGTTGGAGACTCTAAGCCAATCCCTTGCAGTATCTCTTGAATCTCTTCAGTCTGCTGCAATATCTCTTTACTAGTACTTAATGTAGTACTTGAAGCTAGTTCTTGCAGCTAATGAATTAGGCCAGCTAATGAGTCTGTCTCTATATATACACACACTGCTTCCCAAGCTCCGCCCCCAGCAACAAATGTAACACCTTAGTGAGCTAGGCTCATTAGCAAACGCACAATAGCAAACAGCTGACCGAATTCCTTACCTCTTCTCAATCAATGATCAGCAAAAACAACACAGATGAGCCAGTTGGAGACTCTAAGCCAATCTCTTGCAGTATCTCTTGAATCTCTTCAGTCTGCTGCAATATCTCTTTACTAGTACTTAATGTAGTACTTGAAGCTAGTTCTTGCAGCTAATGAATTAGGCCAGCTAATGAGTCTGTCTCTATATATACACACACTGCTTCCCAAGCTCCGCCCCCAGCAACAAATGTAACACCTTAGTGAGCTAGGCTCTTTACTAGTACTTAATGTATGTCATGGTCTTACCTGCTTGTGTTCACATGCTTCTAAGACTGCTGCTGCTTCTGGTTCCTGATCCTGGCTTCGTCTGACTACCCTGCTGGTTCCTGATCCTGGCTTCGTCTGACTACCCTGCTGGTTCCTGATCCTGGCTTCGTCTGACTACCCTGCTGGTTCCTGATCCTGGCTTCGTCTGACTACCCTTCTGGTTCCTGACCTCTGGCTTCGCAAAGACTCTGCTCGGTTTCACCATCCGTTTGGACTTTTGCTTTACAGCTTTATTTTCAATAAAGCCTTCTTATTTTCACTTATCTCTTGTTGTACGTCTGGTTCATGGTTCCGTGACATTAGGACCAAGCCATGAATTCTGACGGTACAGGGCCATCCTCGCTACCCACGCTGGTTGCCAGACTTGATCAGCAGGATCACCTGTTGGGTCGGTTCGCTGTGGCGTTGCAAACCCTGCTTGAACGCACGGCTCATTTCGCTCCCGTTGCCGATGGGTCGGTTGTCGCTCCTGGGCTCGCTCCTACTGCCGCTCCGGTTGTTGCGCCAGAGTCTACCCCGACACCTGTTGTTGCGCCTGCGGTGTTTCGGGGTATGACCGGTTCTGCCCCTCTTCCACAGCGCTTTGGGGGAGAGCCAACTCAGTGCCGAGGTTTCCTTAACCAGGTGGGCATTTATTTCGAGTTGCTGCCACATGCCTTTCCTACTGAGAGATCAAAGGTGGGCTTCTTGATCTCGCTGCTCTCGGACAAGGCCTTGGCCTGGGCCAGCCCTTTATGGGAGAACAACAATCCGGTGGTTGCCGAGTTTTCCGGTTTTGTTGCTTCTCTTCGGAAGGTATTCGATGTGCCGGCTCGTGCTGCCTCTGCTGCGAAGCTCCTTATGTCCATCAGACAGGGTTCACGATCCGTAGCTGAATACGCCATTGAGTTTCGTACCCTGGCAGCAGAGGTGGGCTGGAATAATGAGGCTCTGGTCGCTGCTTTCTCTCATGGTCTCTCGGATGCCTTGAAGGATGAGGTTGCAGCTAAGGACCTACCAGTTGAGCTCGAGTCTCTTATTTCTTTCCTGATTTTGATTGACACCAGACTCAGGGAGAGACCTTCCTTTAAGGAGAACCTGCGGAGGTCTTCTAACAGATTGGTGCCTACGTTTGCTGTCCCACCCGTGCCTCCCTCTCCTCCCACGCCTCCTGGGGATGACTTGTCTGGGGGTGAACCCATGCAGCTGGGGTTTGCTCGCCTGTCCGAGGGGGAGAGGGCACTCCGGAGACGCGAGGGCCGATGCATGTACTGTGGTCTCGGTGGGCATTTTCGGTTGGCATGTCCGAACCGTCCGGGAAACGCTCGTACCCTGAGATCCTGTCGGGGGCAGATCTTGGGTGGAGTCTCCTCGTCCCCGGTTTCCCGTGTTGACAAACCACTGATCACTGTTGTCCTCTCCTGGGTCGGGGGCTCGGTGACGACCCAGGCGTTGGTGGACTCTGGTGCTGGTGGTTTGTTCATTGATAGTGTGTTCGCTGCCGCCAATTCCATTCCTCTGCAGGCTCGAGGTTCCCCACTGGCTCTTGAGGCGATAGACGGCAGACCCCTTCTGCCGCCACACGTGACTCATGAGACCCTTCCAGTGGGGATAGCCATTGGTGCCGTTCACAGAGAGTCGGTCTGCCTCCAGGTTATTTCGTCTCCACACTACTCGGTGGTCTTGGGGTACCCCTGGCTCCAGAAGCATAATCCGACTTTCGATTGGAGATCGGTCGAGATCCTCTCGTGGTCACCGCAGTGTGGGGCTAGTTGCATCCATGGGTCTGTCAAGTTGCTGTGCACTTCCTCGGACTCTCTGTTGCCTCCTGAATACGAGGAGTACCGGGATGTATTCGATAAGGTGCGCGCGGTTGCCCTACCTCCGCACCGCCCATACGATTGTGCCATAGAGTTACAATCTGGTGCCGTTCCTCCTCGTGGCAAAGTCTATCCACTGTCGGTAGCGGAGAATGAGGCCATGGAGGAGTACGTGAGGGAGGCGCTTTCACGCGGACACATTCGCAAATCTTCGTCCCCGGCAGGGGCTGGATTTTTCTTTGTGAAAAAGAAGGGCGGTGAGTTGAGGCCTTGCATCGATTACAGGGGTCTCAATCGCATCACGATCAAGAACGCTTACCCGATACCCTTGATTTCCGAGCTGTTCGATCGCCTTAATGGGGCCACGGTCTTTACCAAACTCGACCTGAGGGCGGCATATAACCTGGTAAGGATCAAGGCGGGCGATGAGTGGAAGACCGCGTTTAACACCAGGACCGGTCATTACGAATCCTTGGTTATGCCCTTTGGGTTGTGCAATGCGCCCGCAGTCTTTCAGGAATTCATCAACGATGTTTTCCGTGACCTGTTGCAGCAGTGTGTGGTAGTCTATTTGGATGACATCTTGGTATATTCTGAATCCATGGAGGCCCACATTCTGGATGTCAGACGAGTGTTGCAACGGTTACGAGAGAACAAGCTGTTCGGTAAGCTTGAGAAATGCGAATTTCACCGATCCCAAGTAACCTTCTTAGGTTACATCATTTCCGCTGAGGGGTTCTCCATGGATCCTGAGAAGGTTTCGGCTGTCTTACAGTGGCCCCAGCCCAGTGGTCTTCGTTCCCTGCAGCGCTTTTTGGGCTTCGCCAATTATTATCGGAAGTTCATCAGGGACTTTTCCATGCTGGCCAAGCCTCTCACGGATCTGACCAGGAAGGGCAGTAATTCCCAGGTCTGGCCGCTCGAGGCCATCCGAGCTTTTGAGGCCCTAAAGTCCGCCTTTGTGTCGGCTCCGATTCTGTCGCATCCCAACCCTGGGTTGCCCTTTGTCCTCGAGGTGGACGCGTCTGAGACGGGAGTAGGCGCCCTTCTGTCTCAGCGTAGAACACCAGAGGGTCCTCTGCTTCCTTGTGGGTTTTACTCCCGGAAACTGTCTTCCGCGGAGTGCAACTATCAGATTGGTGACAGGGAGTTATTGGCCATCGTGCAGGCCCTTAAAGAATGGAGGCACTTGCTCGAGGGTTCGGTGGTTCCGGTTCTCATCCTGACGGACCACAAGAATCTGACCTACCTTTCTGAGGCCAAGAGATTGACACCACGTCAGGCCAGATGGGCTCTGTTCTTGTCACGTTTTAATTACGTGGTCTCCTACCTACCCGGTTCCAAGAACATCAGGGCGGATGCCTTATCACGGCAGTACTCTGAGCTGTCCAGGGAGGAGTCGATTCCGACTTCGGTCATACCTCCGAATCAGATCCTGGCCGCCATTCGCACCAGCCTGACCTCTCCCCTGGGTGAGCAGATTTTGGCGGCTCAATCTGGTGCTCCCTCTGGGAGACCCAACGGCAGATGTTTTGTGCCTGAGGAGTTGCGCACTCGGTTGTTGCGAACCTACCATAACTCCAAGACCGCGGGGCATCCTGGAAAGAATCAGCTGTCCTGGGCTGTTTCACGTCTGTTCTGGTGGCCTTCCCTACGTTCCGACATCGCCGCATATGTAGCGGCATGCTCCGTTTGTGCCCAGAGTAAGTCCCCTCGGCACCTTCCGTTGGGCCTTCTGCAACCCATAGCCACCGGGGAGCGCCCATGGTCACACCTGGGGATGGATTTCATTGTGGACCTCCCTGCATCCCGAGGCCATACGGTCATTCTCATGATTGTGGATCGGTTTTCCAAAATGTGCCACTGTGTTCCTCTCAAGAAGTTACCCTCTGCACAAGAGTTGGCCACGATTTTTGCCAGAGAGGTCTTCCGGTTGCACGGTTTGCCTAAGGAGATTGTGTCGGATCGGGGGAGTCAGTTTGTGTCCAGGTTCTGGCGCGCCTTTTGCTCCCAGTTGGGGATTCATCTCTCCTTCTCCTCGGCCTACCACCCTCAGTCCAATGGGGCCGCAGAACGATCCAATCAGGCCTTGGAGCAATTCCTTCGTTGCTATGTCTCCGATCACCAAGACAATTGGGTTGACCTCCTGCCTTGGGCTGAGTTTGCCAGGAACACGGCGGTGAACTCTTCCTCTGGGACGTCTCCCTTCATGGCCAATTATGGGTTCCAACCTGCCGTGTTACCGGAGGTATTCTCTCCCCAGGATATTCCGGCTGTGGAGGATCACCTTTCCGTCCTACGTGCTTCTTGGGTACAGATCCAGAAGTCCCTTGAGGTCTCTGCGCAGCGCCAGAGATTCCAGGCTGATCGCAGACGAGCGCCTGCTCCTTCCTACCAGGTCGGAGACCGTGTATGGTTGTCCACCCGCAACCTCAACCTTCGAGTGCCCACTCCCAAGCTGGCGCCTCGCTTTGTTGGTCCCTTCCGAGTGCTTCGCAGGGTAAACCCGGTAGCCTATGCCCTTGCGCTTCCTCCTGGCATGCGGATCTCCAACGTGTTTCATGTCTCCCTGTTGAAACCACTGGTGTGTAATCGTTTCACTTCCTCGGTTCCTCGGCCTCGTCCGGTCCAAGTGGGCAATCGTGAGGAATATGAGGTGAGCAATATCCTGGACTCACGCCTGGTCCGCGGTCGGTTGCAGTTTTTGGTCCATTGGCGTGGTTATGGTCCAGAGGAGCGTTCCTGGGTTCCCTCCGCAGATGTCCATGCTCCTGCCTTGCTCCGAGCCTTCCACGCACGCTTCCCTCAGAAACCGTTTTGTGCTCCGCGGAGGAGGGGCCCTTGAGGGGGAGGTACTGTCATGGTCTTACCTGCTTGTGTTCACATGCTTCTAAGACTGCTGCTGCTTCTGGTTCCTGATCCTGGCTTCGTCTGACTACCCTGCTGGTTCCTGATCCTGGCTTCGTCTGACTACCCTGCTGGTTCCTGATCCTGGCTTCGTCTGACTACCCTGCTGGTTCCTGATCCTGGCTTCGTCTGACTACCCTTCTGGTTCCTGACCTCTGGCTTCGCAAAGACTCTGCTCGGTTTCACCATCCGTTTGGACTTTTGCTTTACAGCTTTATTTTCAATAAAGCCTTCTTATTTTCACTTATCTCTTGTTGTACGTCTGGTTCATGGTTCCGTGACAATGTAGTACTTGAAGCTAGTTCTTGCAGCTAATGAATTAGGCCAGCTAATGAGTCTGTCTCTATATATACACACACTGCTTCCCAAGCTCCGCCCCCAGCAACAAATGTAACACCTTAGTGAGCTAGGCTCATTAGCAAACGCACAATAGCAAACAGCTGACCGAATTCCTTACCTCTTCTCAATCAATGATCAGCAAAAACAACACAGATGAGCCAGTTGGAGACTCTAAGCCAATCTCTTGCAGTATCTCTTGAATCTCTTCAGTCTGCTGCAATATCTCTTTACTAGTACTTAATGTAGTACTTGAAGCTAGTTCTTGCAGCTAATGAATTAGGCCAGCTAATGAGTCTGTCTCTATATATACACACACTGCTTCCCAAGCTCCGCCCCCAGCAACAAATGTAACACCTTAGTGAGCTAGGCTCATTAGCAAACGCACAATAGCAAACAGCTGACCGAATTCCTTACCTCTTCTCAATCAATGATCAGCAAAAACAACACAGATGAGCCAGTTGGAGACTCTAAGCCAATCTCTTGCAGTATCTCTTGAATCTCTTCAGTCTGCTGCAATATCTCTTTACTAGTACTTAATGTAGTACTTGAAGCTAGTTCTTGCAGCTAATGAATTAGGCCAGCTAATGAGTCTGTCTCTATATATACACACACTGCTTCCCAAGCTCCGCCCCCAGCAACAAATGTAACACCTTAGTGAGCTAGGCTCATTAGCAAACGCACAATAGCAAACAGCTGACCGAATTCCTTACCTCTTCTCAATCAATGATCAGCAAAAACAACCCAGATGAGCCAGTTGGAGACTCTAAGCCAATCTCTTGCAGTATCTCTTGAATCTCTTCAGTCTGCTGCAATATCTCTTTACTAGTACTTAATGTAGTACTTGAAGCTAGTTCTTGCAGCTAATGAATTAGGCCAGCTAATGAGTCTGTCTCTATATATACACACACTGCTTCCCAAGCTCCGCCCCCAGCAACAAATGTAACACCTTAGTGAGCTAGGCTCATTAGCAAACGCACAATAGCAAACAGCTGACCGAATTCCTTACCTCTTCTCAATCAATGATCAGCAAAAACAACACAGATGAGCCAGTTGGAGACTCTAAGCCAATCTCTTGCAGTATCTCTTGAATCTCTTCAGTCTGCTGCAATATCTCTTTACTAGTACTTAATGTAGTACTTGAAGCTAGTTCTTGCAGCTAATGAATTAGGCCAGCTAATGAGTCTGTCTCTATATATACACACACTGCTTCCCAAGCTCCGCCCCCAGCAACAAATGTAACACCTTAGTGAGCTAGGCTCATTAGCAAACGCACAATAGCAAACAGCTGACCGAATTCCTTACCTCTTCTCAATCAATGATCAGCAAAAACAACACAGATGAGCCAGTTGGAGACTCTAAGCCAATCTCTTGCAGTATCTCTTGAATCTCTTCAGTCTGCTGCAATATCTCTTTACTAGTACTTAATGTAGTACTTGAAGCTAGTTCTTGCAGCTAATGAATTAGGCCAGCTAATGAGTCTGTCTCTATATATACACACACTGCTTCCCAAGCTCCGCCCCCAGCAACAAATGTAACACCTTAGTGAGCTAGGCTCATTAGCAAACGCACAATAGCAAACAGCTGACCGAATTCCTTACCTCTTCTCAATCAATGATCAGCAAAAACAACACAGATGAGCCAGTTGGAGACTCTAAGCCAATCTCTTGCAGTATCTCTTGAATCTCTTCAGTCTGCTGCAATATCTCTTTACTAGTACTTAATGTAGTACTTGAAGCTAGTTCTTGCAGCTAATGAATTAGGCCAGCTAATGAGTCTGTCTCTATATATACACACACTGCTTCCCAAGCTCCGCTCCCAGCAACAAATGTAACACCTTAGTGAGCTAGGCTCATTAGCAAACGCACAATAGCAAACAGCTGACCGAATTCCTTACCTCTTCTCAATCAATGATCAGCAAAAACAACACAGATGAGCCAGTTGGAGACTCTAAGCCAATCTCTTGCAGTATCTCTTGAATCTCTTCAGTCTGCTGCAATATCTCTTTACTAGTACTTAATGTAGTACTTGAAGCTAGTTCTTGCAGCTAATGAATTAGGCCAGCTAATGAGTCTGTCTCTATATATACACACACCGCTTCCCAAGCTCCGCCCCCAGCAACAAATGTAACACCTTAGTGAGCTAGGCTCATTAGCAAACGCACAATAGCAAACAGCTGACCGAATTCCTTACCTCTTCTCAATCAATGATCAGCAAAAACAACACAGATGAGCCAGTTGGAGACTCTAAGCCAATCTCTTGCAGTATCTCTTGAATCTCTTCAGTCTGCTGCAATATCTCTTTACTAGTACTTAATGTAGTACTTGAAGCTAGTTCTTGCAGCTAATGAATTAGGCCAGCTAATGAGTCTGTCTCTATATATACACACACTGCTTCCCAAGCTCCGCCCCCAGCAACAAATGTAACACCTTAGTGAGCTAGGCTCATTAGCAAACGCACAATAGCAAACAGCTGACCGAATTCCTTACCTCTTCTCAAGCAATGATCAGCAAAAACAACACAGATGAGCCAGTTGGAGACTCTAAGCCAATCTCTTGCAGTATCTCTTGAATCTCTTCAGTCTGCTGCAATATCTCTTTACTAGTACTTAATGTAGTACTTGAAGCTAGTTCTTGCAGCTAATGAATTAGGCCAGCTAATGAGTCTGTCTCTATATATACACACACTGCTTCCCAAGCTCCGCCCCCAGCAACAAATGTAACACCTTAGTGAGCTAGGCTCATTAGCAAACGCACAATAGCAAACAGCTGACCGAATTCCTTACCTCTTCTCAAGCAATGATCAGCAAAAACAACACAGATGAGCCAGTTGGAGACTCTAAGCCAATCTCTTGCAGTATCTCTTGAATCTCTTCAGTCTGCTGCAATATCTCTTTACTAGTACTTAATGTAGTACTTGAAGCTAGTTCTTGCAGCTAATGAATTAGGCCAGCTAATGAGTCTGTCTCTATATATACACACACTGCTTCCCAAGCTCCGCCCCCAGCAACAAATGTAACACCTTAGTGAGCTAGGCTCATTAGCAAACGCACAATAGCAAACAGCTGACCGAATTCCTTACCTCTTCTCAATCAATGATCAGCAAAAACAACACAGATGAGCCAGTTGGAGACTCTAAGCCAATCTCTTGCAGTATCTCTTGAATCTCTTCAGTCTGCTGCAATATCTCTTTACTAGTACTTAATGTAGTACTTGAAGCTAGTTCTTGCAGCTAATGAATTAGGCCAGCTAATGAGTCTGTCTCTATATATACACACACTGCTTCCCAAGCTCCGCCCCCAGCAACACATGTAACACCTTAGTGAGCTAGGCTCATTAGCAAACGCACAATAGCAAACAGCTGACCGAATTCCTTACCTCTTCTCAAGCAATGATCAGCAAAAACAACACAGATGAGCCAGTTGGAGACTCTAAGCCAATCTCTTGCAGTATCTCTTGAATCTCTTCAGTCTGCTGCAATATCTCTTTACTAGTACTTAATGTAGTACTTGAAGCTAGTTCTTGCAGCTACTGAATTAGGCCAGCTAATGAGTCTGTCTCTATATATACACACACTGCTTCCCAAGCTCCGCCCCCAGCAACAAATGTAACACCTTAGTGAGCTAGGCTCATTAGCAAACGCACAATAGCAAACAGCTGACCGAATTCCTTACCTCTTCTCAAGCAATGATCAGCAAAAACAACACAGATGAGCCAGTTGGAGACTCTAAGCCAATCTCTTGCAGTATCTCTTGAATCTCTTCAGTCTGCTGCAATATCTCTTTACTAGTACTTAATGTAGTACTTGAAGCTAGTTCTTGCAGCTAATGAATTAGGCCAGCTAATGAGTCTGTCTCTATATATACACACACTGCTTCCCAAGCTCCGCCCCCAGCAACAAATGTAACACCTTACTGAGCTAGGCTCATTAGCAAACGCACAATAGCAAACAGCTGACCGAATTCCTTACCTCTTCTCAAGCAATGATCAGCAAAAACAACACAGATGAGCCAGTTGGAGACTCTAAGCCAATCTCTTGCAGTATCTCTTGAATCTCTTCAGTCTGCTGCAATATCTCTTTACTAGTACTTAATGTAGTACTTGAAGCTAGTTCTTGCAGCTAATGAATTAGGCCAGCTAATGAGTCTGTCTCTATATATACACACACTGCTTCCCAAGCTCCGCCCCCAGCAACAAATGTAACACCTTAGTGAGCTAGGCTCATTAGCAAACGCACAATAGCAAACAGCTGACCGAATTCCTTACCTCTTCTCAATCAATGATCAGCAAAAACAACACAGATGAGCCAGTTGGAGACTCTAAGCCAATCTCTTGCAGTATCTCTTGAATCTCTTCAGTCTGCTGCAATATCTCTTTACTAGTACTTAATGTAGTACTTGAAGCTAGTTCTTGCAGCTAATGAATTAGGCCAGCTAATGAGTCTGTCTCTATATATACACACACTGCTTCCCAAGCTCCGCCCCCAGCAACAAATGTAACACCTTAGTGAGCTAGGCTCATTAGCAAACGCACAATAGCAAACAGCTGACCGAATTCCTTACCTCTTCTCAAGCAATGATCAGCAAAAACAACACAGATGAGCCAGTTGGAGACTCTAAGCCAATCTCTTGCAGTATCTCTTGAATCTCTTCAGTCTGCTGCAATATCTCTTTACTAGTACTTAATGTAGTACTTGAAGCTAGTTCTTGCAGCTAATGAATTAGGCCAGCTAATGAGTCTGTCTCTATATATACACACACTGCTTCCCAAGCTCCGCCCCCAGCAACAAATGTAACACCTTAGTGAGCTAGGCTCATTAGCAAACGCACAATAGCAAACAGCTGACCGAATTCCTTACCTCTTGTCAAGCAATGATCAGCAAAAACAACACAGATGAGCCAGTTGGAGACTCTAAGCCAATCTCTTGCAGTATCTCTTGAATCTCTTCAGTCTGCTGCAATATCTCTTTACTAGTACTTAATGTAGTACTTGAAGCTAGTTCTTGCAGCTAATGTTGTGGGAATTGTCTGTGACTTCCAATATTTGGCTATAGTTATCTTAGTTGACAAAAGGAGGTGTGCTACAATCACTCGGTGGGATAGAGGAAACCTTCCTATGTCGATTAGGAGCAAAGCTAGCTGTGGGGTTGGTGACGTTGAAACTTCGGTTAAATCTGATATTATTTCAAAAATCAGTTTCCACAAATTAGCGAGAAGAGGGCATTGCCACAGAATATGGAGCAGTGTGCCCTTATATCCACAGCCTCTCCAACACAGGTGTGAGGAACCTGGGTATATTATACTAAGTCTGTCCGGGGTGTAGTACCACCGTAAGACTGTTTTCATGTATGACTCATAATGAAGAGTGCATCTAAAGCATTTGGCAGCAAATTGAAGGGCACTTGTCTACTGAACCTTATCAATTGGTAGCTTTTGTAATTCAAGCTCCCATGATTTGAAAGGGGTGGATTTTATGAATTCCTCTTTATTTCCTAGTGCGGTATAGAAGGGTTTTAAGCCTTTCCTTACTGGATGCGCTTGAGACCAGGAATTAAGTAGGTTGTGATCCGCTTCTACATCAAGCGGGGCGTTGGAAGTTAGAAAGTGTCTAATGCGAAGGTATTTGTAAAAATCGCGATTGGAAATATTATGTCTGGTGGATATGTTCGAAACTGCCCAATTGATCACCCATAAACAGGTCCGAAATACTATTTAGCCCTTTTTTCCTCCATGAGGACAGGTCTATATCCTCTATACATATCTCTAGGGATTGTATGGGTGTCCATTTGTCTATTGATCTTTTCCCAACTGACCCTTCTGCGTGATACTCTTTCCAGTTGATATGGGAGGCTGAGACGCTAGATGGTATATCCTTAGGTATTTTAAAAGATGAGCATAAGGTAGCTAAGAGAAGGGCTTTTAGATTGTGAGATGGGGACAAGGCAGATTCGATAGACACCCAAGGGTATGTTTGGGTATTTGCCCACCAATGTCTCAATTGCGAGACCTGAGTGGCAAGATAATAATATTTGATATTAGGAAGGCCCAAACCACCAGCTCTTTTGCCTCTTACCAGGATATTAAAGCTATACGGAGTTTTCTTTTGTGCCAAACGAAATTTTTCAGGGCCATATGCGCTCTGTGAAAGAAGGTCTGTGGTAAAGTGATCGGAAGGTTCCTAAACAGGTACAGTAATTTCGGAAGTATAAGCATCTTATATGATGCGATTCTCCCCAGCCAAGATACCTCACATTTGGCTAATTGATCCATCTCCGCATCCAGATTCGCTAGTAATGGGGTGTAATTATTAGCGTAAAGAGACCAAATCTGTGTGGTAATAAATATCTCTAGGTATTTAATTTTATGATCTTGCCAGTCTAGTGGAAATCGCTGTTTCATCTGATTCCGGGTCTCATCCGAAATTTGCAGGGGTAATACCTGGGACTTATCTAGATTAAGTTTGTAGTAAGAGAGGTTACCGAAGTTTTCTATGATTTTTAGTGCCGTGGCTAGGGAATTTGGGGGGTCAGTGAGAGACAGTATAATGTCATCTGCATATAAGGATATGCGGTGATCTAATCTTCCTATGTTCACCCCTTGAATATATGGGCTCTGTCTTATTGCCTGCGCCAATGGCTCTATAGTGAGAATGAAGATGATGGGGGACAGGGGGCAACCTTGTCTGGTTCCATTTGTTATGGTAAATTCATCAGGCATAGTGCCATTGACAAGGACTCTTGCAGTAGGCTCGGTATACAGTGCTTTTATCATGGAGATAATGTCCGCTGTAAAACCCATTCTGCCCAGTACCGAAAATGCAAAGGACCAGCTAACACGGTCGAAAGCCTTTTCTGCATCTAAGGCCACTAAAGCTGATGGCAGTTTCTGCTTATTGACAAAATCCAGGATATTTAGTATCCGTCTTGCATTGTCAGAGCCGCATCTGCCCTGGACGAAGCCGACTTGATCAATAGTTACCAGTTGCGGGATGATCGAGGTCAATCTATTTACTAAAAGTTTGGCATATAGTTTAGTATCTGTGTTTAAAAGGGATATGGGGCGGAAATTTTGGGGGTGAATGGGGTCCTTTCCCGGTTTAGGGAGGGTCACTATCGTAGCTTTTAGCATTTCTTTTGGGAGTTGGCCTGTAGAACGAATATCTTCTAGTGTAGAGCATAGGTGGGGCAACAGCTCAGACATAAAAGTTTTATAATATTGGGTGGAAAGCCCATCTGGACCTGGGGCTTTGTGAGAAGGAAGTGCCTTAAAGGGTTTCTATCACTTTGTTTCACCTATTTAGCTTTCAGACACTAGCGATCCGCTAGTGTCTGCTTTATCTAACCATCCTAATATAAGAGCTTATTGTCCTGCCGTTTAGCTAAAAAAATAACTTATATAGATATGCAAATGAGCCTCTAGGTGCTATGGGGGCGTGATTAGCACCTAGAGGCTCCGTCTACCTTAACAAACTGCCGCCGCCCAGCGCGTCCCTCCAGCCCGCCCATCTCCAGCTGAAGCGATCCTCTCCGTGCGCGTCTCTGTTCTGCGCATGCGCAGTGAATGTCTGATCGCTTCCCTGCTCAGACATCTCCACTGCGCCTGTTCCTCGGAGCACTATGACGTCATCGGCGCAGGCGCAGTGGAGATGTCTGAGCAGGGAAGCGATCAGACATTCACTGCGCATGCGCCGAATACGAGGAGCATCGCATTCCGGAGGAGATGGGCGGGCTGGAGGGACGCGCTGGGCGGCGGCAGTTTGTTAAGGTAGACGGAGCCTCTAGGTGCTAATCACGCCCCCATAGCACCTAGAGGCTCATTTGCATATCTATATTAGTTATTTTTTTAGCTAAACGGCAGGACAATAAGCTCTTATATTAGGATGGTTAGATAAAGCAGACACTAGCGGATCGCTAGTGTCTGAAAGCTAAATAGGTGAAACGAAGTGATAGAAACCCTTTAATGGTGTTCTTGATTTCCTCGTTAGAAAAAGGTACAGATATGGATCTTGCTTGATCTTCAGACATACGAGGTAGAGATATCGAGTCTAAAAACCTGTTAACCTCTTCCTGGGAGGGAATAGAAGTATTGGCGGAAGCTAGGTTATACAAAGAGGAATAATAGTCCCTGAATTTGTTGGCTATGCCTTTAGAGTCATATACTTTTGATCCTGTGACATCCTTTATCAGGAACAGGATTTTAGTTTTATAAGTTCTGGCTTTTAGTCTACGGGCTAGAAGTTTGCTAGCCTTGTTATCCTGCGAATAATATTGTACCTTCAAGGACCTCATATTCTTTTCATAATTGAGCAAAAGACATTCGTTTAGCTGGGTACGTAGCTGTCTTAGTTTGTTTACTAGAGAGGGTGAGATATCTCTCTTATTGAGAGACTCAATACGTCTAATCTCGGTCATGAGATCTGTGAACCTTTTTTCTCTTTCTTTTTTAAAGCGACTACCTAGCTTGATAAAAATTCCCCTGATGAATGCTTTATGAGCATTCCATAAAGTGGCTGAGTCCTTCACCGAGCCTGCGTTTAGAGTGAAGAACTCCTTTAATTCTTTAGTAAATTCGGATTGGTACCTTTTATGTGTCATAAGATATTCATTATTCCTCCATTGTGGAGACATCGAGGGCTCAAATTTTTCTGCAAGTGTTAAATTAATAGTAGCATGGTCCGACCATGTGATAGTATCAATGGATGCGGAGATGGAGCATGACAGGAGAGACCTGGAAATTAAAAATAGATCAATTCTGGAATACATATTATGTCTGGGGGAGAAAAACGTATAATCTCTTTCAGATTCGTGGAGAATACGCCAAATATCATACAAATCCTGCTTACATAGGAATTTCGCTAGAGAATGGGACCTCCAATTAGACGAGGAGGTAGTATCCCATTGGCAGTCGTGTATTGTGTTGAAATATCCACAAATCACCAGATGTCCCTTTCTAAGTTTGCCAATCTTGGTCATAAGTTTATTAAAAAAGGACACCTGATGCCTATGCGGTGCATATATTGCCACAATTGTGTACTGCAAATTGTTAATGGTGCCGACAAGTATTATGAACCTGCCTCCAGGGTCTGTGACTATTTCTGTGTGATTAAAGGCGACTGTGTCTTTAATAGCCAATAACACTCCCCTTTGCTTTTTTGTGTAGTTTGCTTGGAAGACATGTGGAAATTTAGAATGCTGCATTCTGTGAGCGTCAGAAGCCACAAGATGAGTCTCCGACGCACAGAAAATGTCAGCTCTTTGGGAAATGGCCTCTTTCCACATCAGTGAACGTTTGAGTGGGCTATTCAGACCCTTAACGTTGATAGATGCTAGTTTAAGCGGCATGGAATTGGCACAATTTGCTAGGGAATGATACATGCACCTTCATCAAAAGATTAGGGGGATAATACCTTTGTGTCCGAGTACTATATAGAATCAGCGTCACAGAAGTAGGTGAATATCAGCGACCATGGGTGTACCTAAAAGAATGTGCTGAAGTGAAAAGAACAGAAGCTAAAAGGAAAAACAACAGAAAACAATTGCACCTTATAAGAGAAAGGAGCAAACATGTTAGAGAGTGAGCAATCAACAAGAACGGTTGGTTGCGCTTCATTTGGGGGTAGCAACCTGTCATAGGAAGTCTCTCAGGTGGCAACCACCGACTACCTCAAGTGTAAAGGTGAGTATGAATAATGTCCTCGAACGCCCGTCAGCGTGGTTTGGACGCCATTTTCCACTCCTCAGACATGTACCTTTGCCTATTGTACTCTGCTGGACGTTGGGTGGTGGAACTTGAGATTCCCCATTCAGACAACAAGCGTGTCCCTTCTGTGACAGAGGAAATGTTTTGCAATTTTCCATTACGGTTGACCTGCAACTTCCCTGGGAATCCCCAGCGGTAGGCGATATTATTTTCTCTTAAAGCAGAAGTGACAGGTAGTAGCTGCCTTCTCATGCGAAGGGTAGTGGCTGAAAGATCAGCGAACATTTTGATTTGCTGATAAGGCGAGGGAAGATCTTTCAAAGACCTGGCAGCCGCCATGGCCTTTTTTTTAACATGGAAAAAATGAATTCGCGCCAGCACATCTCTGGGTGCGGAGTCTGGAATATGCTTAGGTTTTACTATGCGGTGCGCACGGTCGATCACCAACTCCTTTGGGTCACAGCTTGGAAGCAGCTTTTTTAATAAAGCCTGTAGGAATGCAGACAGATCAGCAGATGGAACCTCTTCTGTAATGCCTCTAAATTTTATATTATTCCTTCTTGATCTGTCCTCTAAGTCAGTGACCTTTGCCCTTAGTGCTTCCACTTCTTCCGTGAGCTCATAGTGGGAATCAATAAGCTGGTTGTGGGAGTTAGCGTATTCCCCCATCTTATGCTCAATATGATCCACTCTGCCGGAGACATCTTGTAGCTGCGTGTGAAGAGGGGTGTACAGCTTGGTGATATCCTGATGCAGCGATTTGTTAAGCGCTAGCAGCAGGTTCTTAATTAGTGAGCCAGACGCAGGCTCATCTGAAGCCTCTATGGAGGAGAGAGTATCTGTGAGGGTGTCAGAAAGTGCAGAGGCTGGTGAGTGTGTTGCATTTACCTCACTGTCGGAGTCTGTTGCTGCCGCCGTGGATCGTTGTGTGGCGGGAATTTTGGCTGGCGAAGATGGCGCCTCTCTCTCCACTAAGTCGTCTTCTCCCCCTGTAGTCTCCCACGTCAGTGGGGAAAATCTGGACCCTTTGTCTGAGGAGGACAGCAGTCTCTTTTGCGGGACATGTTGGCTGTCCTTGGCGTCGGCATTAGTGTTTCCCGCCAAATGAGCCGGGGACGGAGGCTTCTGCTGTGTGATGTTCGTGCCTTCCTCCATAGGCGCTCCGGATTGCTCCCGGTCTTTATCAAAATAAAAGTCCAGTTTGCCTTGCTCGCCTTCTTCCCTCTGGTCATCATAGGGTTTGTCACCAGGTTATTTAACCACAGAATGGGGCAGAAAGAGGGTGATATGCTGCATAAAGACTGAGGTGATATCGGAGCTCCTCTAGTGTGCGGCCATGCAGGTCAGCGGCAAGCCACGCCCCCGGAAAAATGAATCTTAACAGCCAAGGAGGCAATATGGACAATCACAATACATTAGTAAGGGTGGGTTCACATCACGTTTTTCCCATCCTTTAAACGTATACAAATAATGCCTCAGACTGATTCCATACAGTGGCATCCGTTCATCATAGAGTTCCATTGAAACAAAAAAAATGTACACTTTTTTTTACCATTTTAAAAAACGCATACTTTTTTTTTTTTTTACCGGACTGTGCAGGATACAAGAACATGGTGTGCTGCGTTTTTGTATCCTTTTTTTTTTTTTACATATACATCAAATGGAGGCATAAAGTGTGATGTGAACCCACCCTTACTGCCTAGTATTAGCTTCGTCTACATGATAACGCTGACTTGCTGAAGTGAAGCAACTCCTTTAATAATAATTTTAACATCTACCTGTAATAAATGGAAGGATTTGTCACAATATGTTGCCCTTTACTGACTTTAGGTTGATATTTCACAATTTCTCAAGAAGATGATTATAATCAGAAGGCTTCAAACTGCTGAAAGTGACAAGAATGTTATAGATGAGTACAACCTAAGCACATGAGCCATCAATGATCTCAGAGTGTTATTTGTGGATTCCTCAGCATAATAATAAGCTCCTACTCGTGTATTATGTTAAAAATGATACACCAGTCACTGAATAATTCAGCATCTTGAAAACCCTAATCATTATCCCCTAACCTAAGGAACTCTTCTGTTTTGTGTCCAAAGGAGAACTTGGCAGAAGAAGGCTGCTGGGCAAGAAAAGTATATGAGTCCTCTCCTGTCCAACAGCAGATTTGTCAACAGCAAAGAGCTACAGTATGTCATAGAGTTCTTCTCCCTTGATCCTCTAGCAAATACTTTATTGGTAAATTAATTTCACTGGTAGATCACAACTAATCTGTAAATCTGAGTTGTGAAAATCACTTTATGGCATGCTGTAATTACTGATTGGTGGGGCTATGACCACTGGGACCTTCAATGATGTTTAGAATGAAGGTACTGCAGAGTAAGTAAAGGGCAGGGGCCCCTTTATATTTCTTTCTGCACGTCACTACTTTATTTTTTAGATCATAGTACCATCCATTTTTTTGTAACCTTAGGTGTAATATATAGTGACATTAGTTTATTTATTAATTTATACTGTAGTAAATTAAGAATTGTAAGACCAATATTGTACTGTATCTTGGTATTATACCGATTACTTGAATATTCATTGTAATAAAGCAACTGATTTTAATTGTATTATAGTTTATGACCATTGCTTACTTAGGCGTAGGTTATATGAATATTAGGTTAGATTGGAGTTGGTGTCCAGCATGCTGTCATGAGATTTGTGATGGTTAGCATTGTTGCTTTGCAGCACTGTACTGCTCCTGGGATTATGTGTACATCTGCCCATGTCCCCAGTATGTATGTTCTCCCCATGTCTCTTTGGGTTTCCTTCCACACAAAAATATTTCATTTGGAATAGAGAAAAGGACTAGCAATCTCTATACAGCACTGGATAATATGTAAGCTGTACTTAAAAGAACAAATATAAAATGGCGTCCATGCATTGTAAGTGAATATTCTACTTCTTGTTAATAGCATTACAAAAACAAGTTAAATGCTCTGTGTAATGACATACCTGTATTAAACTGAACATATAAGTGGGTAAATTCTGTGTGAGGCTATTTACCCTATTATGGGACCCCACACAAGCATGGCAAAGAAAAGAAAAAAACACATGGCAGTGAACTCATGTAAAACATGGTGGTTACAAGTCTAATAGAGGCACAGAGCTTAGTGGTTACAATTAGAGATGAGCGAATTTCTAATTTTTCGAAAAGATTTGCATCGATCCGAATGTATTAATGGCGGATTGCATAAAAAATTGCTATTTCTGGTCTGCAGAGAGATTTTATAGGGGTGTAGAACACTGTGCCTTATAGTAACAAGCATAGGGAGTCTGCTGGGGTAGTGAAATAATACTGTGGGTCAGTATGACAAGCAGATGACAGGCGTCGCTCTTAGAATCACTGCACACTTCACTTATTTGGGCAGTCACGGGGCCAAAACCGACAAAATAATTCAAGTATGAACTCAGCCTTACAGGTCGATATTAGTGTCAAGAACAAGTTCACTCTTTTTAAACCCTCATCAGCTGATTCCACATAGATGCCTACAGAACCTGTTCTATTAAACGCTTAAACAAGTAGAACCCGTCGACAGAGTGGAGAAGGTGTCAGCAGTAAGTTTGTGTTGACGTCACTGATTATTTTGCCCTTTCTTTTGATCCGTCAGAACAATAACCCACAAAAAACGGATCCTGTCTGTGGAGCATCCGCCTTCACTCGGTCAGCATTTGCTCAGTAATCCATCAGTATTGACCCAATCATGAAGCGGGGAGGGTGGGAACAGCATGAGAAGTCCACAGAGTGGCCCTATGACATAGTGGTGAGGTGGAACAGCATGAGGGGACCGCAGAGTGGCACAATGACAGAGTCTGGAGGTGGCGAATGCAGCAGCAGCATCAGGAGAAGGCCACCGAGTGGCACAATGACAGAGCCTGGAGGTGGCGGATGCAGCAGCATCAGAAGAAGGCCACCGAGTGGCACAATGACAGAGTCTGAAGGTAGCGGATGCAGCAGCATCAGGAGAAGGCCGCCAAGTGGCACAATGACATAGCCTGGAGGTGGCGGATGCAGCAGCAGCATCATGAGGCCACTGAGTGGCACAATGACAGAGTCTGGAGATGGCAGCAGTATGAGAAGGCCACCTAGTGGCACAATGACAGAGTCTGGAGATGGCAGATGCAGCAGCAGCATCAGGAGAAAGCCGCCAAGTGGCACAATGACAGAGTCTGGAGGTGGCGGATGCAGCAGCAGCATTATGAGGCCACCGAGTGGCACAATGACAGAGTCTGGAGGTGGCGGCTGTATGAGGAAGCCACCGAGTGGCACAATGACAGAGTCTGGTGGTGGCGGATGCAGCAGCAGCATCATGAGGCCACCGAGTGGCACAATGACAGAGTCTGGAGGTGGCGGCAGCATCAGGAGGTTGTCATTGTTTTCATGTACTTTTTGTATAATGTTTCAAAATATATACTTTTTCCTCACACTTTCAGATGTCACACAACATAATTTGGTCCATACAACAAAAGTTTTTCAGTTACCCATCATTTTTACCGAAAAAAACTAATTTGAAAGAAAAATTTCACCATGACATCATTCGGTTCATACAGCTAAAGGAGTTTTGCAGTCACCCATCAATATTACCGAAAAAAACTACTTTGAAAGAAAGAAATTCATCACAATGTCATTCGGTTCATACAGCAAAAGGAGTTTTGCAGTCACCCATCAATTTCACCTAAAAAAACTATCTTGAAAAAAAAAAAAATCACCAATGAAAGGATAACGTAATTCAGTTCATACAGAAGAAAGTGTACATTCACCCATCAAAGTTCCCCAAAAATGTGTTCTTTTTTTACTGAAATACACCCCTATACACTTTCAACAGAAATAACTGCAGAAGTGAACTGAGAATATATTTGTCTTGTTGGACTGAAATAGGCTACTATACGCTTTAACCAAAAAATAATAGCAGCAGTGAACCGAGAATATATTTTACCTGTTGCACTGAAATAGGCCACTATGTGCTTTCACATGAATTAACTGCAGAATTGCACTGAAAATATATATTTTTTGTGGTACTGAAATACGTCCCTATATACTTTCACCAGAAATAACTGCAACAGTGCAGTGCGTATATATTTTTCTTTTTTTACTGTAATCCGCCCCTATACGCTTTCAACAGAAATAACTGCAGAAGTGAACTGAGAATATATTTTTCTTGTTGGACTGAAATAGGCCACTATACGCTTTCACCAGAATTAACAGCAGAAATGCACTGAGAATATATTTTTCTTGTTGTACTGAAATACGACCCTATATGCTTTGACCAGAAAAAACTTAAAGAGTGAAGTGCGTATATATATATATATTTTTTTACTGTAATACGCCCCTACATGCTTTCAACAGAAATAACGGCAACAGTGCAGTGCGTATATTTTTTTACTGTAATACGCCCCTACACGCTTTCGCCAAAAATAATTGCAGAAGTGAAATGCGTATATATATTTTTCTTGTAGTACTGATATAAGCTACTAAAGATACTAGTCCTTGGATATATACTATGAGAAGTAAAAAATATGATCTATACTAAACTTTTATGTTGGAATGTGAGAGGCCTTGGGGAGAAATTAAAAAACTTTGCAGTATTTGATATTATTGGGAGATATCTTCCAGTGCTTGTTTGTCTGGTAGAGACCCATATGGTTAGAGACAGACTAAACTTGTTTAAAAGAAAATGGATAGCTCACCAATTCCACTCTGTGTCCAATGGGTATAGCAGGGGGGTTAGCATTATTATTCACAAAGATATTATGTGCTCTATAATCTCGACGAACATTGATGTGGAGGGCCGGTATATATTTTTATACGGATACTTTGAAAATGTTAAATGTGTACTGGCTGGGGTATACATTCCCCCACCTTATAGACACGAGGTGCTCTTAAAACTATATGAGTTTCTGTTAGACAAAGGCGACTCTTTATTAATATTAATGGGTGATTTCAACTGCACAATGAATAAAGACTTAGAGTAACAAAAAGTGAAAACCCCCAAAAAACGGTAGTTACTCCGCTGAAAAAACAAATGCAAGAATTTGGGTGGGGGGACATATGGAGGATTCAGAATCCAGAAGCAAAACAGTACTAATGTTATAGTAAGAGCTACGATTCTTTGTCAAGAATAGACTTGATATTTGGTAATCAGCTAACATTACAAAAAAATATAAATGTCTTGTATGAACCGAGATGTATCTCAGATCACTCTCCAGTATTGGTAAAAGTGGGTTTGAAAGTCGAGAATCTGAAAGAGAAGCGTAAAAACTACATGATAAATCCCATATGGCTCAATTTAATAGGCAAAGAAGATCAAATATTAAAGGACTTGACTTTCTTTTTTCAAATTAATAAGGATACAGCTGAAGTGAATGTGGTTTGGGACACTGCTAAGGCCTATATAAGAGGATTGATAAATAAAAAGATCATTGAGCTTAAAAAAGGATATAACAAAAAAGAGGAAGATCTAAGAACTAAGGTGATAAATAAGGAAGCACAGATGACAAGGGAAAAAACACAGGAAACCAAAGACGAGTGGATAAAAGCGGTTAATAATTATGATAACTACATCAAGGAAAGGGTGCAGAATAAAGAATTATTTGTCAAAACTAGGAATTACTGGGAAGGAGGTAAACCGGGTAAAGTCCTATCCAAAATAATTAAGAACATGGAGGCGGTTGAGAATATCGCCGCAATTAGAGGAAAGGATGGCCTACTATATAATGATCAGGAAAAAATACGGGATATATTCAAGACCTTTTATAAAGAACTGTACTCAGTAAAAACCCAGCTACATGGAGAAGAGATGATAAAATATGTGCGAGAAATAGGAACCCCAAAACTCAATGATGATCAACAGACAGCATTAGACCGCCCTATATCCATAAACGAGATATTAGTAGCAATAAATGAAGCACCCCTTGGTAAAACATCAGGACCGGACGGTATTCCAAATGAATTATATAAAAGAGATAAAGAATTCTGGGCAAATAGACTTATGGAAGTATTTGAATACTCAAAAGGTACAGGATGCCTCTCAGAGTCTATGGGAGACGCGACGATTATTTTAATCCCAAAAAAAGATAAGGACCGACTGGATCCCATATCGTACCGCCCAATTTCACTTATGAATAATGGCTGTAAAATTCTGGCTAGGATTTTGGTGAAAAGGTTGAGGAAGGTCATAGTACATCTGATCCATGAGGACCAAAACGGATTCATTCCGGATAGGTCTACAACAATGGGCTTGCTTAGGGTCTTTGCAAATATCCAGTTTACAGAGAATAATAAAGAATTGTGCTCTATTCTATCATTAGATGCGCATAAAGCATTTGACTCTGTGAACTGGGACTTTGTATGGGAAGCTATGACAAAATTTGGTATTGGCCCAGGAGGATTTATAGACTGGATGAAGATTATATATAAAGACTCTAAAGCCAGAATATCAGTTAATGGTATATTATCTGATAGCTTCCGTATAGAACGAGGGGTGAGACAGGGTTGTCCTCTCTCCCCCTTGGTTTTTGCCCTGACAATAGAAATCTTGGCTATAAAGGTCAGGCAGGAGGTGGATTTGCGGGGCTTTGGACTAAGGGGGAGTGAGGACAAAATCTCTCTATATGCAGATGATCTGCTCTGCTTCCTGGATGATACAAATAAGGATCTGCAACGTGTCATGTCGCTGGTGGAGGAGTTTGGTAGACAATCGGGTATTCTAATTAACTGGGATAAATCGACTCTGCTTCCTCTGAATGACAAGAATGTGATCTCAGAGGCAAAATTAAAGATTCTTAGCCCCCAGGACAGCTTTAAATACTTAGGTCTGGAAATATCTAAGGACCCTAATAAATTTATAGCATTGAACATTAAACCATTACTTGATAAGATGAAGGAGAGGATTAAAGTCTGGAATAAACTACCAATAAACAAAGCAGACCGAATTGGACTAATTAAAATGATACTGTTACCCCAGTTGCTCTACGTCATTAGAAACAGTCCCATTTACCTGGGGGAATCGGTTTTTCATGACATAGAGAAATTATTCAATGTATTAATCTGGTCAAACAAAAGGGTAAGGAAAAAGATGTATTGGCTTACAAGATCTTACGAACAAGGAGGACTAGAAGTCCCAGATATCAGATTGTACTATATGGTAGCTAATATTGCAACAATGATGAATTGGACACAGGTGGACTTTCTGAGCCATTTGGTATATAAGAGTGAGAGTGGCTTACCAGATATATTCACATTACTCGAATCAGAACAACTGGAAAGTACGCACCTATATAAAATCCCATTGGTAAAATTATTGGTGAGGGTATGGAGAGAGGTCCCGTAACAGAGAATCTGGCTTCATGTCAGCAGAGAATCAGTCTGCATGTCTTAGCAGAGAATCATGCTTTACGTCACCCAACACTGGAACAGTCCATTGTCAGATATTTAGGCCCAGGCACCCAGGCAGAGGAGAGAGGACCCGTAACAGAGAATCTGGCTTCATGTCAGCAGAGAATCAGTCTTCATGTTATAGCAGAGAATCAGGCTTCACATCACCCACCACTGGAACAGGCCACTGTCACATATTTAGGCCCAGGCACCCAGGCAGAGGAGAGAGGTCCCGTAACAGAGAATCTGGCTTCATGTCAGCAGAGAATCAGTCTTCATGTTATAGCAGAGAATCAGGCTTCACGTCACCCACCACTGGAACAGGCCACTGTCACATATTTAGGCCCAGGCACCCAGGCAGAGGAGAGAGGTCCCGTAACAGAGAATCTGGCTTCATGTCAGCAGAGAATCAGTCTTCATGTCATAGCAGAGAATCAGGCTTCACATCACCCACCACTGGAACAGGCCACTGTCACATATTTAGGCCCAGGCACCCAGGCAGAGGAGAGAGGTCCCGTAACAGAGAATCTGGCTTCATGTCAGCAGAGAATCAGTCTTCATGTCATAGCAGAGAATCAGGCTTCACGTCACCCACCACTGGAACAGGCCACTGTCACATATTTATGCCCCGGCACCCAGGCAGAGGAGAGAGGTCCCGTAACAGAGAATCTGGCTTCATGTCAGCAGAGAATCAGTCTTCATGTTATAGCAGAGAATCAGGCTTCACGTCACCCACCACTGGAACAGGCCACTGTCACATATTTAGGCCCAGGCACCCAGGCAGAGGAGAGAGGTCCCGTAACAGAGAATCTGGCTTCATGTCAGCAGAGAATCAGTCTTCATGTTATAGCAGAGAATCAGGCTTCACGTCACCCACCACTGGAACAGGCCACTGTCACATATTTAGGCCCAGGCA
Organism: Bufo bufo; assembly: GCF_905171765.1. Lineage (NCBI taxonomy): Eukaryota > Metazoa > Chordata > Amphibia > Anura > Bufonidae > Bufo > Bufo bufo. The sequence goes on from NC_053392.1 coordinate 221,143,583, forward strand.
CCCAGGCAGAGGAGAGAGGTCCCATAACAGAGAATCTGGCTTCATGTCAGCAGAGAATCAGTCTTCATGTCATAGCAGAGAATCAGGCTTCACGTCACCCACCACTGGAACAGGCCACTGTCACATATTTAGGCCCAGGCACCCAGGCAGAGGAGAGAGGTCCCGTAACAGAGAATCTGGCTTCATGTCAGCAGAGAATCAGTCTTCGTGTCATAGCAGAGAATCAGGCTTCACGTCACCCACCACTGGAACAGGCCACTGTCACATATTTAGGCCCAGGCACCCAGGCAGAGGAGAGAGGTCCCGTAACAGAGAATCTGGCTTCATGTCAGCAGAGAATCAGTCGTCATGTTATAGCAGAGAATCAGGCTTCACGTCACCCACCACTGGAACAGGCCACTGTCACATATTTAGGCCCAGGCACCCAGGCAGAGGAGAGAGGTCCCGTAACAGAGAATCTGGCTTCATGTCAGCAGAGAATCAGTCTTCATGTCATAGCAGAGAATCAGGCTTCACGTCACCCACCACTGGAACAGGCCACTGTCACATATTTATGCCCAGGCACCCAGGCAGAGGAGAGAGGTCCCGTAACAGAGAATCTGGCTTCATGTCAGCAGAGAATCAGTCTTCATGTCATAGCAAAGAATCAGGCTTCACGTACAATAATATATTGTTAAGGGGAGGTAGTTAATGTCTAATCTGCACAAGGGATGGACAGGTCCTGTGGGATCCATGCCTGGTTCATTTTATGAATGTCAGCTTGTCCACATTGGCTGTAGACAGGCGGCTGCGTTTGTCTGTAATGACGCCCCCTGCCGTGCTGAATACACGTTCAGACAAAACGCTGGCCGCCGGGCAGGCCAGCACCTCCAAGGCATAAAAGGCTAGCTCTGGCCACGTGGACAATTTGGAGACCCAGAAGTTGAATGGAGCTGAACCATCAGTCAGTACGTGGAGGGGTGTGCACAGGTACTGTTCCACCATGTTATTGAAATGTTGCCTCCTGCTAACACGTTCCGTATCAGGTGGTGGTGCAGTTAGCTGTGGCGTGGTGACAAAACTTTTCCACATCTCTGCCATGCTAACCCTGCCCTCAGAGGAGCTGGCCGTGACACAGCTGCGTTGGCGACCTCTTGCTCCTCCTCTGCCTTCGCCTTGGGCTTCCACTGGTTCCCCTGTGACATTTGGGAATGCTCTCAGTAGCGCGTCTACCAACGTGCGCTTGTACTCGCGCATCTTACTATCACGCTCCAGTGCATGAAGTAAGGTGGGCACATTGTCTTTGTACCGTGGATCCAGCAGGGTGGCAACCCAGTAGTCCGCACACGTTAAAAAGTGGGCAACTCTGCTGTCGTTGCGCAGGCACTGCAGCATGTAGTCGCTCATGTGTGCCAGGCTGCCCAGAGGTAAGGACAAGCTGTCCTCTGTGGGAGGCGTATCGTCATCGTCCTGCGTTTCCCCCCAGCCACGCACCAGTGATGGGCCCGAGCTGCGCTGGGTGCCAGCCCGCTGTGAACCTGCTTCATCCTCATCCTCCTCCACCTCCTCCTCATCCTCGTCCTCCTCGTCCTCCAGTAGTGGGCCCTGTCTGGCCACATTTGTACCTGGCCTCTGCTGTTGCAAAAAAACTCCCTCTGAGTCACTTCGAAGAGACTGGCCTGAAAGTGCTAAAAATGACCCCTCTTCCTCCTCCTCCTCCTGGGCCACCTCCTCTTCCATCATCGCCCTAAGTGTTTTCTCAAGGAGACATAGAAGTGGTATTGTAACGCTGATAACGGCGTCATCGCCACTGGCCATGTTGGTGGAGTACTCGAAACAGCGCAACAGGGCACACAGGTCTCGCATGGAGGCCCAGTCATTGGTGGTGAAGTGGTGCTGTTCCGCAGTGCGACTGACCCGTGCGTGCTGCAGCTGAAACTCCACTATGGCCTGCTGCTGCTCGCACAGTCTGTCCAGCATGTGCAAGGTGGAGTTCCACCTGGTGGGCACGTCGCATATGAGGCGGTGAGCGGGAAGCCCGAAGTTACGCTGTAGCGCAGACAGGCGAGCAGCGGCAGGATGTGAACGCCGGAAGCGCGAACAGACGGCCCGCACTTTATGCAGCAGCTCTGACATGTCGGGGTAGTTGTGAATGAACTTCTGCACCACCAAATTCAGCACATGCGCCAGGCAAGGGATGTGCGTCAAACCGGCTAGTCCCAGAGCTGCAACGAGATTTCGCCCATTATCGCACACCACCAGGCCGGGCTTGAGGCTCACCGGCAGCAACCACTCGTCGGTCTGTTGTTCTATACCCCGCCACAACTCCTGTGCGGTGTGGGGCCTGTCCCCAAAACATATGAGTTTCAGAACGGCCTGCTGACGTTTACCCCGGGCTGTGCTGATGTTGGTGGTGAAGGTGTGTGGCTGACTGGATGAGCAGGTGGAAGAAGAGGAGGAGGAAGCTGAGTAGGAGGAGGAGGAGACAGGAGGCAAAGAATGTTGCCCTGCGATCCTTGGCGACGGAAGGAGGTGCGCCAAACAGCTCTCCGCCTGGGGCCCAGCCGCCACTACATTTACCCAGTGTGCAGTTAGGGAGATAATTTCTACAAAGGTCTATCAAGACCTTAAATCCCTGTAAGGGTCCCTAACCAATGTTAAAATTTTATACTTTATTATTTATTTTGAAACACACACTACACAAAGAAAAAACTGTATTAAAATTGTCAGTATCACAGTTAAATATGGGATATGCTCGGAGTGATGTGTTGGCATTCACAGGGTGTGATTTGTACACGGTAACGTTATTTGAATCCCTTATATAGGGTATACCTCATTCCATAGTAAGGACGCTGGCAATTTATGGACAGGTTGGTAGCAGTGAGTAACAAGGTACACTGGTGAATGTATCTCTGCTGCCAAATGCCTCTATAGCTGGTCCCTATCTACAGGGTTGCCAGTAGCTAACAATGTTGCTAATTTCTTTATTGTAGCTATTGCATTGCCGTGAGGCTAACAATATTCCACCAGTCTCCTTTGCCTCTGTCTACCCTCCTTTCTGGACTCTGCCAGCACTGCACAGCGTCCTCTATCACTTTCTCATAGGAATTGTAAGTAACCGCTGAAATCTACACTCCTATAGCCTCACAATCTCTCCTTGTATGCTCAGCTGCTCGTCTGCAGCATGTTTATCATTAATAGCCCTTTGACTGCTCACTGATTTAAAATTCGCTCTATACCACCCCTCCCGACATGTTTCGCCACACGCTGTGGCTTCGTCAGGGGATGCGGGGTATATGAGCGCGCGCGCTTCATAGGACCTTCTTATGTCCTTTTACAGATCCCGCCCAGGTGTCAGAGCCATCCCCCAGCGACCAATCCTAGTCGCTTCCTCATCCGAGCCCTCCGCTTTCCGGCCAGGTCTGTTCACTGACGCAATATCCTGTGCGTCTCCCTGTACCTCTTCGTCATCTCCACCGGCAGGTAAACATTACATGACGCCTAAATGGGGAGCCGCCTGCGATCCATCTGAGGTGGTTTAATCGTCACTTTGCCTCCTACTCCCCCCTCCGTTGGTAACCACTCCCCCTTCCTTCTGACTTAGACTTTAACCCATTCATGGCCTCCCAACTGCATGGTCCAACCACATTAGATATGATTATATATTGTATATCGATGCATGAAGATGGCAGTTATACTTGGGTGTTATTTGTCTACACATGAATTTTCAATTGCAGCCATTATAAATAAACAAAATAAAATAGGGCTTGAGAATTGATTGTAACCATGTACGACACATCCACCATGATTTGTACTACCAATGGCACAATTTTTGGTCAGGTGTCAAAATTGCCAATGGGTGATAAGTCCACCATACTTTATACTATACCATACCATAAAGTGGCATTTATCACAGTGGAGTTATGACTCCAGCGTACAGCTTTTTTAATATCCCTATTAATTATTTGTTATTTATTATTTGAACTGCAATGTCCTGATAGGTTCCATCCTTTATACTTTATACTCTTTACTGGTGAATGGAGCTCACAGTGGGTTGCTATTCCATAATTTTGAGCATATACAGAGGAAGAACGGGAGATAGAAAAAGGGGGGGGGGGAGGAGGCTGAATTATTGAAATAGCTCTATGATAGAACGATTTCGAAGGGGAGGGGGGGGGGATATGGCTTAAGGCTATCCTGTGGTTACACGGCGGTAATTTCTGTAATTAAGCTGAGGTCTGTATTGTTATTTCTTTTAGTTTGGTGTACTTAGTATATAATTAATTTTACTTTTTATTATTTTTTCTCTCTTATATTTGTCACTGTTATGTTATGTTGACTTCTAGATGAAGGCCGTATATGAAAAGCCCTCATTTAGGCCACCTGGACTCAGAGTCTGTAGTCTGTGTATCCATCTGGCCTCTTCCTGTAGGAGTTTGATATCTAAATTGCCTCTTCTTGGTCCCAAAGTTTTCTTCTCAAGGCCCCAAAATTTGAGGACCTCCAGATTTCCGCCATGGGCATACGTTATATGCCTATATAATGACGTGTCTTTACCCGTATTTATGGCACTGATGTGACCAGATATTCTTCGCCTCAATTCCTGTGTGGTCTTACCCACATATAATTTGGGACAATTACATGAGGCAATGTAGATAATGCCACTGCTCCGGCAGTTGAAGAATTCTCTGATCACATAATCGCGCCCATCTATAGGGTTTTTGAATTTTTTTACTTTGGGTAGGTATTTGCAAAAGGTGCAACTTCCACAAGGAAATGAGCCGGTGATACTGGATTTTAACCAATTTGTGCTTGTCATTTGTCTTTCAGGAAGGAAACTATGGACAAGCTTGTCCCTGATGTTTGGTCCTCTCCTATATGTCACACTGGGATAAGATGGCAGAACAGCTCTTAGTTGGTCATCGCTGGTAAGTACCTTCCAGTGTTTCTTTAGAATCTTCATCACCTGTTGGTTGCCACAATCATAGGTCCCTATGCATCTAATCATTTTGTCTCTTCCTTCTTTTTCCTGACTGTTTTTATAATTTCCAGATATTAATTCATCCCTGTTCATATCCTTAACACGATAAATGCTTTTTTAAGGCATTTACTTGGGTAACCCCCTGCTCCTGAATCGGTTGTAGAGCTCATCAGCCTCTTTCTTGAAAGCCTCTTCAGTGGTGCAGTTCCTTCTGGCCCTTAGGTACTGCCCTACTGGTATTCCTTTTTTCAATGCCACTGGATGCCAGCTAGTCCAGTGGAGAAGACTATTAGTTGAAGTAGGCTTCCGAAATATTTGCGTAAGGATATGGCCATCCATATTCTTCTGAATTAAGAGGTCAAGGAAGCAAATCTGATTGGGATGGATTTCGGAAGTGAAATGCATGCCTATTTGGTTCTGATTTAATCTCTCAACAAAGGTGACGAACTCCTCTTCCCCCCCTTCCCAAAACAACAAAACATCGTCGATAAATCGACCCCAAAATAAAATGTGATTAGTGAATTGTGCCATATTGTCCGTGAAGACAATAGTGTCTTCCCACCACCCTAAAAACAAATTTGCAAATGTCGGTGCGCACGGAGTCCCCATCGCGGTACCCTTCATCTGTTTGTAGAAGGTACCGTTACAGAGGAAGTAGTTGTGGGTTAAGATGAATCTTAACAGTGACAAAATAAATAAACTGTGCTCGTGAAAATTGGTGCTCTTGGTATCCAAAAAAATGCTTGATAGCCTGGATGCCCAGCTCATGATCTATATTGCTATAGAGGGGCTTCAACATCCAAGCTTGCCAGGAGTGTGGATTGAGATAGAGAGATCCCCCTGATTCTAGTTAGCACAACGTCATTCGTGTCTTTAATATACGAGGGGAGAGAAGACACAAATGGGTCTCAATATTTCATTCCACATACTCACAGGGCAGGTGGCTTAGAGAGTCATTACCCGAGACTAACGGGCGCCGCCGGTATCGGGTACTTTCTCTATGCACTTTTGGCAGTGCATAAAAGGTTGGAATTGTGGGGCTCTTATTGTATAGAAAGTCCAATTCATCTTTAGATATAAGATTATTTCTTTTTAGATGCATAGGGACCTATGATTGTGGCAACCAACAGGTGATGAAGATTCTAAAGAAACACTGGAAGGTACTTACCAGCGATGACCAACTAAGAGCTGTTTCTGCCATCTTATCCCAGTGTGACATATAGGAGAGGGACCAAACATCAGGGACAAGCTTGTCCATAGTTTCCTTCCTGAAAGACAATTGACAAGCACAAATTGGTTTAAAATCCAGTATCACCCGGCTCATTTCCTTGTGGAAGTTGCACCTTTTGCAAATACCTACCCAAAGTAAAAAAATTCAAAATACCCTATAGATGGGCGCGATTATGTGATCAGAGAATTCTTCAACTGCCGAGCCAGTTGGCATTATCTACATTGCCTCATGTAATTGTCCCTAATTATAAGTGGGTAGACCACACAGGAATTGAGGCGAAGAATATCTGGTCACATCAGTGCCATAAAATACGGGGTAAAGACACGTCATTATATAGGCATATAACGTATGCCCATGGCGGAAATCTTGGAGGGTCCTCAAATTTTGGGGCCTTGAGAAGAAAACTTTGGACCAAGAAGAGGCAATTTAGATATCAAACTCCTAAGGAAGAGGGCCAGATGGATACACAGACTACAGACTCTGAGTCCAGGTGGCCTAAATGAGGGCTTTTCATATACGGCCTTCATCTAGAAGTCAACATAACATAACAGTGACAAATATAAGAGAGAAAAATAATAAAAAGTAAAATTAATTATATACTAAGTACACCAAACTAAAAGAAATAACAATACAGACCTCAGCTTAATTGCAGAAATTACCGCCGTGTAACCACAGGATAGCCTTAAGCCATATCCCCCCCCCCTCCCCTTCGAAATCGTTCTATCATAGAGCTATTTCAATAATTCAGCCTCCTCCCCCCCCCCTTTTTCTATCTCCCGTTCTTCCTCTGTATATGCTCAAAATTATGGAATAGCAACCCACTGTGAGCTCCATTCACCAGTAAAGAGTTATAAAGTATAAAGGATGGAACCTATCAGGACATTTGCAGTTCAAATAATAAATAACAAATAATTAATAGGGATATTAAAAAAGCTGTACGCTGGAGTCATAACTCCACTGTGATAAATGCCACTTTATGGTATGGTATAGTATAAAGTATGGTGGACTTATCACCCATTGGCAATTTGACACCTGACCAAAAATTGTGCCATTGGTAGTACAAATCATGGTGGATGTGTCGTACATGGTTACAATCAATTCTCAAGCCCTATTTTATTTTGTTTATTTATAATGCTGCAATTGAAAATTCATGTGTAGACAAATAACACCCAAGTATAACTGCCATCTTCATGCATCGATATACAATATATAATCATATCTAATGTGGTTGGACCATGCAGTTGGGAGGCCATGAATGGGTTAAAGTCTAAGTCAGAAGGAAGGGGGAGTGGTTACCAACGGAGGGGGAGTAGGAGGCAAAGTGACGATTAAACCACCTCAGATGGATCGCAGGCGGCTCCCCATTTAGGCGTCATGTAATGTTTACCTGCCGGTGGAGATGACGAAGAGGTACAGGGAGACGCACAGGATATTGCGTCAGTGAACAGACCTGGCCGGAAAGCGGAGGGCTCGGATGAGGAAGCGACTAGGATTGGTCGCTGGGGGATGGCTCTGACACCTGGGCGGGATCTGTAAAAGGACATAAGAAGGTCCTATGAAGCGCGCGCGCTCATATAGCCCGCATCCCCTGACGAAGCCACAGCGTGTGGCGAAACATGTCGGGAGGGGTGGTATAGAGCGAATTTTAAATCAGTGAGCAGTCAAAGGGCTATTAATGATAAACATGCTGCAGACGAGCAGCTGAGCATACAAGGAGAGATGTGAGGCTATAGGAGTGTAGATTTCAGCGGTTACTTACAATTCCTATGAGAAAGTGATAGAGGACGCTGTGCAGTGCTGGCAGAGTCCAGAAAGGAGGGTAGACAGAGGCAAAGGAGACTGGTGGAATATTGTTAGCCTCACGGCATGCAATAGCTACAATAAAGAAATTAGCAACATTGTTAGCTACTGGCAACCCTGTAGATAGGGACCAGCTATAGAGGCATTTGGCAGCAGAGATACATTCACCAGTGTACCTTGTTACTCACTGCTACCAACCTGTCCATAAATTGCCACGTCCTTACTATGGAATGAGGTATACCCTATATAAGGGATTCAAATAACGTTACCGGTGTACAAATCACACCCTGTGAATGCCAACACATCACTCCGAGCATATCCCATATTTAACTGTGATACTGACAATTTTAATACAGTTTTTTCTTTGTGTAGTGTGTGTTTTAAAATAAATAATAAAGTATAAAATTTTAACATTGGTTTAGGGGACCCTTACAGGGATTTAAGGTCTGATAGACCTTTGTAGAAATTATAATAAATATCCCGAGGGGCCCCTAAAAGGGACTTTTGAATAACAGTTAGGGAGATATAGCGTCCCTGGCCATGCTTACTGGTCCACGTATCTGTGGTTAGGTGGACCTTGCCACAGATGGCGTTGCGCAGTGCACACTTGATTTTATCAGATACTTGGTTGTGCAGGGAAGGCACGGCTCTCCTGGAGAAGTAGTGCCGGCTGGGAACAACATACTGTGGGACAGCAAGCGACATGAGCTGTTTGAAGCTGTCTGTCTCCACCAGCCTAAATGACAGCATTTCATAGGCCAGTAGTTTAGAAATGCTGGCATTCAGGGCCAGGGATCGAGGGTGGCTATGTGGGAATTTACGCTTTCTCTCAAATGTTTGTGAGATGGAGAGCTGAACGCTGCCGTGTGACATGGTTGAGATGCTTGGTGACGCAGGTGGTGGTGTTGGTGATACATCCCATGTTTGCTGGGCGGCAGGTGCCAACATTCCTCCAGAGGCGGAGGAAGAGGCCGAGGCGGCGGCAGCAGCAGAAGAGGCCGAGGTGGCAGCAGCAGAAGAGGTAGCAGGGGGAGCCTGAGTGACTTCCTTGTTTTTAAGGTGTTTACTCCACTGCAGTTCATGCTTTGCATGCAGGTGCCTGGTCATGCAGGTTGTGCTAAGGTTCAGAACGTTAATGCCTCGCTTCAGGCTCTGATGGCACAGCGTGCAAACCACTCGGGTCTTGTCGTCAGCACATTGTTTGAAGAAGTGCCATGCCAGGGAACTCCTTGAAGCTGCCTTTGGGGTGCTCAGTCCCAGATGGCGGCGGTCAGTAGCAGGCGGAGTCTCTTGGCGTCGGGTGATCTGCTTTTGCCCACTGCTCCCTCTTTGTCTTTTGCTACGCTGTTGGCTCGGTCTCACCACTGCCTCTTCCTCCGAACTGTGAAAGTCAGTGGCACGACCTTCATTCCATGTGGGGTCTAGGACCTCATCGTCCCCTGAATCGTCTTCCACCCAGTCTTGATCCCTGACCTCCTGTTCAGTCTGCACACTGCAGAAAGATGCAGCAGTTGGCACCTGTGTTTCGTCATCATCAGAGACGTGCTGAGGTGGTATTCCCATGTCCTCATCATCAGGAAACATAAGTGGTTGTGCATTAGTGCATTCTATCTCTTCCACCCCTGGGGAAGGGCTAGGTGGATGCCCTTGGGAAACCCTGGCAGCAGAGTCTTCAAACAGCATAAGAGACTACTGCATAACTTGAGGCTCAGACAGTTTCCCTGATATGCATGAGGGTGATGTGACAGACTGATAGGCTTGGTTTTCATGCGCCATCTGTGCGCTTTCAGGCAGAATACTGGGTGGGAGATAATGTGAACGTGCTGGATGCACTCTCGGCCACCCAATTGACTAATGCCTGTACCTGCTCAGGCCTTACCATCCTTAGAACGGCATTGGGCCCCACCAAATATCCCTGTAAATTCTGGCGGCTACTGGGACCTGAGGTAGTTGGTACACTAGGACGTGTGGCTGTGGCAGAACGGCCATGTCCTCTCCCAGCACCAGAGGGTCCACTAACACCACCACGACCATGTCCACGTCCGCGTCCCTTACTAGATGTTTTCCTCATTGTTACCGTTCACCACAACTGTGCTTAGACGATCACTAAAAATAACTTGACCAGCTAAAACAGTACAGATTTGGATGAATATAAATGTGAGGCCTATTTTTAGGGCGCTGTGACAGGATAATACGTTTAATCACAGAATTAGAATTGGTGTCAAGCTTGTATAAAAAGATACGAGAAACTAGAAGTGAGGGATTTATTTGTAATAGTAAATCAAAATGGAAGAATGATATAGGGTGTGGGGATCAGCTCAAACAGTGACTTCAGGTGTCATTTAAACAATAGTCTTTATTTTGTGTAAACACAGCCTTAACAAATGCACGCTTACTTTCAGCGGGTAAACAGAAAGAAACACAGTTCGTATGAAGTGGTATAACTCACAGTCCTCTTGTAGTTCAAGTTCCACCATCCGCTGGAGAGGGGAAAAAATAGGCAATGGCAGGCTTATCCACAGCTACACAGCATACACACCACACAGCTTTACTCCCAGTCTGTTATACACTTCCAGACCTAGGAACCACACCCCCAGCTCTCCTGGATTCCTGCTTAAATAGGCACCTGGCCTGGATATGTGGGAGTAGTCATCCCACCCTTGCTCTTTGACTACTCCAATGAAACCCGTCCCGGGATCAGCTGCAGCTAGCAGCTAAACTACCTCTACAACTGTCATAACCTAGGGTTACTGACAAAAACAATTGCCGGTTCATTTCACTGAGGCCCAGGCACCTCGGTGACCACGTATCTATCATCTATTATGGCACCTTGTGCCTTCTCACATAATCCCCCCCCTCTGTCCAAAGCCGGGGGCTTGGACATCTTTAGCCCCCAGACTGTGTACCCTTGACAGGGCGTCTGCATTCCCTTGCATCTTGCCTGCCTGTGTTCTACTGAGAAGGAGAAATCTTGAAGTGCAAGGAACCAGCGGGTAACTCGGGCATTATCCCCCTCTTCTCTCGCATCCACCTTAGGGGAGCATGGTCTGACACTAACCTAAACCTCCTTCCTAGTAAATAGTACCTAAGGGAGTCTAGTGCCCATTTTATGGCCAGACACTCCTTCTCTACGATGGCATAATTCCTTTCTGCTGGGGACAGTTTTCTACTCATGTACATCACTGGGTGCTCTTCTCCATTCACGACCTGAGACATGACTGCACCCAGACCCACAACGGAGGCATCGGTCTGGACTACAAACTCACAGGAAAAATCCGGGGCTATCAACACTGGTTGCTTACACAGGGCCTGTTTAAGCTCTTGAAAGGCCCATTCCGCTTCAGGGGACCACCTCACCATAGCAGACTTTGTGCCCGTTGTCAGGTCAGTCCAGGGGAACCCGCTATTTCTGCAAACCTGTGGACAACCCGCCTATAGTAGGCCCACAATTACCCAGAAATGCCTTGATCTGCTTCTTAGTATAGTGGAGCGGGGGGCAATTCTGAATGGCTTTCTACCTTGTTAAGCTGGGTTTAATCTCCCCTCTCCCCACTACGTAGCCCAGGTATCTGGTTTCCGTCATGCCTAGGGCACATTGGCTGGGTTTATCGTAAACCCCGCCTTCCTTAGAGCATCAAGGACTGGCCTGAACTTTTCTGAGATGGCTTTCCCAATCGCGACTAAGAAATGACAATGTCATCTAAGGTACGCCGCGGCATACTCTTTATGGGGCCGTAGTACTTGTTCCATAGCTCATTGGAAGGTGGCAGGGGCCGCCCTGCAAACCAAACGGCATTCTTACATACTGAAAAAGACCCCTCAGGGTGTAGAGGAACGCAGTCTCTCCTTAGCCTCTTGCGACAGTTGGGATCTGTCAGTATCCTTTAGTGAGATCTAATGAGCTAATATCCTAGCGGGGCCTAGGCCGTTCGACCCAGCTCATCTACCCTGGGCATAGGGGTAAGTATCAACTGTGGACACTTCATTAAGCTTGCGGTAGTCATTGCAGGAATCTCCACTCCCCGTTTGGTTTTGGCACTAACACTATGGTGGCTGGACCAGCCACTTTTTGACCTTTCATCACCCCTAGCTCCATCATCCTCCTAACTCTTTAGAAATCACGGCCCGGGCGGGCTTCAGGGATCCTATGGGTTTTAAGATTCACTCTCAACTTGGGGATCTGTGAGGATCTCATGTACTATCACATTTGTACGGCCGGGGGTTTCTGTGAAGAGATCTGTATTCCTCTGCAGCAGTTCCCTAAACTGTTGTTTTTGGGAGGGGGATAGGGTCTCTGAGATTTTAACAGCTTCGATGGTGGACCCCTGTTGAGCCACCAGGCAAGAAGCTTCAGGTGGGTCTCTCTCCTTCCAGAGTGTGATCAGATTGACATGGTATATCTGGTAGGGCTTTCTCTTCCCTGGCTGGTGTACCCTATAGTTGACCTCTCCCACTGTTTCCACTATCTCGTAGGGACCCTGCCATTTGGCTAGGAATTTGCTTTCGACAGTAGGGACTAACACTAACACCCGATCTCCCGGATTAAACTGTCTTAGACAAGCGGACCTATTATATACCCGGGCCTGTGCCTCCTGAGCCTGAAGCATATGTTCCTTTACAATGGGCATCACCCTCGCCATCCTCTCTTGCATCTGTGCTACATGCTCTACTACACTTTTGTAGGGAGTGGCCTCACTTTCCCACATTTCCTTTGCCACATCCAAGAGACCTCTGGGGTGTCTGCCATATAGCAATTCAAAGGGTGAAAAACCTGTGGAGGACTGGGGCACTTCTCTAATAGAGAACAGTAGGTATGGTAACAGACAATCCCAGTCCCGCCCATCCTTCTCTACCACCTTCCTCAGCATGGCCTTTAGGGTCTTATTAAAACGCTCCACAAGGCCATCCGTCTGAGGATGGTATACGGAGGTTCGCAGCTGAGTGACTCTTAAAACTTTGCACAGTTCCCTCATCACTTTTGACATAAACGGGGTCCCCTGATCTGTAAGAATCTCTTTGGGAATACCCGTTCGGGAGAAGACATGAAACAACTCCCGGGCAATATTTTTGGATGTGGGGTTCCGTAGGGGAACAGCCTCGGGGTACCGGGTAGCGTAATCAGCGATTACGAGGATGTACTGATGCCCCCTAGCGGACTTCACCAATGGGCCTACCAGGTCCATTGCTATCCTTTCAAAGGGTACCTCAATGATTGGTAAGGGGACGAGAGGGCTACGGAAGTGTTCTACCGGGGAAGTGACCTGGACAAACTGGGACACGATTGACAGAATTCCCCTAATCTCTCGTAACACCCCGGCCAATAAAATCGGTTGTAGGACCCTCTCAAGTGTTTTGTCTGCACCCAGGTGACCACCGAAAACACATGGTGAATGGGCCATGTCCAAAACCATGGATGGGGTTACCTCGTCGATATGGTCCCGGGACTAGTAGCTGCTCTATCACTTCGTCCCGTATCTGGTCACCCGTTATAATAGATCCTGATTCAGGGCAAAGTGTGGAAACCGTTGGTCGACCCCGCGGCTCTTGCGGAACCCCATTATGGACCTCCACATTCTCTAGTGCCCCTTTTAAGGTCAAATCTCGAAGTGGGCCTACCAAACTTTCCCCGGGATACCTCCAAGTCGGGGACATTTTCCTCTGGGGTATCCTCTTCCTCATTGTCTCCTAGCAGGACAGTCAGAGAAACTCCTGGGGTCGCCTCTGGGACCCCCACCCACAGGGTTGCATGGGCCTGCGGGCGATTTGCATAGCACCTTTGCCCACAGGTCCCAGAACAGGTGGCAGTCCACGACCAATAATAACCTCATGCAGTAAGCATTTCACTACTCCCACATGGTTGGGTGGTAGGGCAGGCCCACCCCGTTCTCCAGCGTAACCTGGGCCACCGTGTAAACTCTGTGTCCCCATGTAATACATTGTGACTCCCAGATTTTTCCCAGAGACCAACACATGAGAAGAGAGGCCGAGATCAGGGTGACCAAGCAGCCCTGAGTCCAACAGTCCTGATACCCAGAGTTCCATTGACGGGTTAGTGTAGCACATCTGGGTCCCTCCCCCCCTGTGGGGTATGGGCGCTGCAAGCTGGCTGCGCAAAAAAGGAACTGCGCCGCCCTGCAGAACAGTCCATGGGCTCCATGGTGAGGGGACACTGAGCTACCATGTAGACCCGGGGCCCCGACATCTCGCAGCAAATGATTTCCAGAGGGATTCCTCTGGGTATGGGGTTTCGGGGCATCCCCCTGGCCTTGACACGACGCCTGCTCGAGTAGGCTTGGCCCCTAGTCTCTGACTATCGAGTCCTTCCTGGCCCGCCCAATTGTTGATTTCAGGTTCCCTGGACCGCCCAGGGACTTCTCCATGGCAGTGGGAATCTCTCCACTAGTCCCACCAGTTCATCTGCTGTCTGGGGTCACCCTGTGTAACCCAGCACTAAAATGGGGGTGAGGAAGGGAGTGCATGAACTGTCCATGACCACAACGCTCCATCCATTTCAGCAGGGGAGCAAATCCTCTGCTGCAACCACTTTTGAACCAGATGTAGTAATGTCAAATAGCTGGTGGATCCTCGGGAGGTTTGTCCAGGCTATAGGTCCAGTACTGTACCCTTTGGGCTCTCACAGCCAAAGTAACGCCTAGCCGTGCCAGGATCTCAGCTTTTAATTTGGGGTACTCTTTAGCGTCCTGCAGGGCAAGATCATAATAGGCCTTTTGGGGCTCCCCAGTTAAATACGGGGCCAGGACTTCAGCCCACTGATCCGGTGGTAGCTTTTCCCGGTCAGCCACCCGCTCGAACACCGTGAGGAAAGCCTCGATGTCATCCTCCAGGGTCATCTTTTGCAAAGCTTCCCTCACAGTCCTCCTGACACGATGACCATCATTCGGAGTGGGAGGAGTTGAACTCTCCCGAGTGCGAACGGCGTCGGTCAGGACGGCCATCTGCTGGATGAGCAGCTTGTTGGTCTCTTGCTGGGCTTGCATGGCGTCCGTATGTGCTTTCTGTTGCTGCAAGTTTGCCTGCACCAGGTGCTTAATCACTTCCTCCATGGCAGCTGGTGTGGGTTGTCTCTGTGTTGCAGCTTTGACCCAGGACATGTAATTCGACCGCGGGTTTATGCCCGCATCCGACACCACTTGTGGGGATCAGCTCAAACAGTGACTTCAGGTGTCATTTAAACAATAGTCGTTTATTTTGTTAAACACAGCCTTAACAAATGCTCGCTTACTTCAGCGGGTAAACAGAAAGAAACACAGTTCGTATGAAGTGGTATAACTCACAGTCCTCTGTAGTTCCAGAGTTCCACCATCCGCTGAGAGGGGAAAAATAGGCAATGGCAGGCTTATCCACAGCAACACAGCTACACACACACAGCTTCTTACTCCCAGTCTGTTACACTTTCCAACTAGGAACCACCACCCCCAGCTCTCCTGGGATTCCTGGCTTAAAATAGGCACCTGGCCTGGATACGTGGGAGTAGTCATCCCACCCTGCTCTTTGACTACTCCAATGAAACCCGGCCCGGATCAGCTGCAGCTAGCAGCTAAACTACCCTAGCAACTGTCACTAACCTAGGGTTACTGACAAAACATTGCTGGTTCATTTCACTGAGGCCAGGCACCTCGGTGACACGTATCTATCATCTATTATGGCACCTTGTGCCTTCTCACAAGGGATAATAACAGACGATCAGTGGGGAAAATTTCGGTGTTTTAAACCATATCTGAGGAACCCATCTCATAGGGTAACTCAGTTTATGATATTACACCGTTTATATATAACACCAAAATGGCTCAAGAAAGTTTCAGCTAAAATGCCCGGACTATGTCCTAGATGTATGAATGATAAAGCGGATATTATCCATATGTGGTGGAGGTGCCCAAAGATTCAACCATTCTGGTGCAGTCTGATTGAATTAATCGGGGATATTTTTAGTTTCAAAATCCAATGGACGGCTTCTGTATGTATTTTGGGTGAAACTTCCCATGAGCTATCAAAGGAGAATGAAATTATGCTATATAAATCATGTTTTATAGCTTGTTTATTGATAGTAAGAGGATGGATGCGCCCTGAGATACCAACAATAAAAGAATGGGAAAATTTGATGAACTCCAATTGTATAATAGAAAGAGTAGGATACATTAAGAGCAACATAGGTTATAGACATGAGAAAATTTGGGCTCAGTGGTCAAAACATATAAACAAATAGATATGGATATATTTATATATATATATATATTTTTTTTTTTATTATAATTTTTTATTTTTTTTATTTACCTATTTGTTTTTTGTCCTCCCCCCCCCCCCCCCTTCCCGGTGGATATAGGGTGGGGGGGTATGGGTTTGGGGAAGGGTGGGATGGGGTGGGAGGGGGAATAGGAATAAAGTGTTTAAAGGTAATATAAGTAATGTGCATTTACTGTAATGTATTGGATAGGTCAAGTATCTCCGTGCAGGGGATGTTTTAGTGGCAGGGGAACGAATACCCTACTACTCTTATCGGTGCAATTGTATTAAGAACGCTTACTTCCTCTTGGTTGATGCCTGATGTTTTTTTTATTTTTATTAGGTAACTGTTAAATGTACTATTACTGCTCTTTTTGTACTTTATTGGATTAAATAAAAAATATTTATAAAAAAAAGATACTAAGATATAAGCCACTAAAGGCTTTTCAACATAGCACTTGCAGCCCAATAAAAAATAGATGGAATGAGAGCTGTGTAATGGCTATTTGGATCCCCAAATAGGCTTTCCCTACACTTGTAAATCGCTTTCCTATCAATGTCCCTAGCGCCTTCTGACGTCTCTCCCTGCACTAAGATGCTGTTAAATGATTCCTCCCTATCCTTTCCCTGCACTTTTTTTGACACAATCAGGTTTTTCCAATTGCTGTCCCTAGCTACTTCCCACATCTGTCCCTGCACTCTGAACGCTGGAAAATGTCTGACCCCAAAATGGCTGCCATATTTATAGGGCTGTGACATCACAGTGCTGGCTGCTGATTGGCTGCATGCAGGCATGTCAATCTGGGTGATCCCACCTTCCCAAAGTTCCTTGCCCCATGTCCTCAGTCCTCACACGTGTAGCTGCCATTTTAGGAAAAATGTGATCCGTTACCACGAAGCGCGAGGAAATTCGCATCCATTGCAAATCAAATTTTTCCTGAATTCCACTTCGTCAGCTTTTCGCTCATCTCAAGTTACAATGTCCATTAAAGGCACATATGGGGCCACTCTAGATGTCACTGTTATGGGGTACTGTGGATGACACTGTTATGGGGTACTGTGGATGACACTGTTATGGGGACGCACTGTGGATGATACTGTTATGGGGGTGCTGTGGATGTCACTGTGGCCCTGGAAAAAACCTAAAAGTGGCCCAATGTTGTAGTTGGGTGAAAATTGACAGAAGGCAGGGCAACATAAGTAGGGGGGCCTGCAATACTGTAGTGCAGCACAAAATACCCCTCCAGCAAAACCAACTATACAGTACAGCAAAAAATACTGCCTCAACAGAAGTACTGTAGTTTCCGCATTGGACAAAATACTGCCGCGCTCACCACAGTACTCAACTGTATCACTGTCCTGAGGACAGAGCTATGTGAGGCAGGAACACATTCTCACACAGTGACAGGGAACAACAAGGTGCTGCAACATGATGATGTCTTATGGGGGTCCCTAAAGTGACATAGAGAAGGCAGGTTTCTGGGGGATGGAGGATACTGGCATGTTTGCTCTAATACCTAGAAGTCATCTTAGCCACCTGATACATCTATAATAATAAACTGGTCAGTTTGTTAAATAACCAGCCCAGTTTTTTTATGAATGTATAGGTTGGTTGAGATGCAGCACGTTTCCTATCTGTATTGGTGCATTTGCTGTGTTGTGCCATGTGCCACTTGAGCAGGAGGGGGGATGAGGGGCCTACTCTTGCATTGGGGCACACTTGGGGATTCACTTGTTCCTCTGTGGGCCAGTCTGAGCCTTTGGACTTCAGACTGAAGATAGTGACCTCTCAGTATCACAAGAATATGCTACCTGGGATTTCTTACATTTCTTTCTGCAGTATTCTCAAGCCGAAATTCTTCAAATTTAGCTCAAAATACAAAATCTATTAAATTATCTATTCAGTTAGTGAAAATTATATTACGAAATGATGATATTAGTGCTGCAGTACATTTAGGTAAGATGTGAAAACCTTAAACTTTTAGTTGTGTACATTAATTAACTTCATGCTAGGAGTGTTAGATGCTGGCTGTGTAATACCCAACTTAATACAGCCATTCAAAATGTCTGATCATCTGCTTAAATGTGACTTCACCTCTATGGATTATCTTAAAAGCTTTACAGGAAACAGAATGACATTTCCAGAACTTTTCATTTATAATTGAAAAGCTACTAGAGCTGAGATAGAGGAATTCTTGTACTCAGTGGGATAGAGTTATTGAGTGCCACTGTCAGGTCCTACCACCCATTGAAGTCAATAGCAATTGTCATATTTTACAATGAACTCACGTTGTGCACTGTATCATGCAATATAATTGATTTATTTTTCTTCAGAGCAAAAAGCATCACTGTTATGAAAATAGATATGAACCGACCCGTCAGAATATTAAGACCATCTGCCTGAATGTTGTGTAGGCCTTCCCCATGACTCCAAAACATCTCTGACCCAACAAGGCATGGACTCCAAAAGTCCTCTGAATGTCTCCTGTGATACCTTGACCTGGGATGTTTATAACATGTTGTTTAAGTCCTGTAAGTTACGAGTTGGGACATCCATGGATGAGACTTGTTTTTCCAGCACATCCCACAGATGTTTGATCTGATTGACATCTGGAAAATTTGGAGGCCAAGTCAACATCTTGAACTCTTTGTCATGTTCCTTAAACCATTCCTGAACAATTTTTGAATTAGGTCAGGGTGCATTATTCTCCTGAAAGAGGCCACTGTCATTACAGTTGTAAAAGTGTACTTGGCTTGGAACTGTGTTTAGGGAGGTGGTAGGTGTCAAAGTAATATTCATATGAATGGCACGACAAAAGGTTTTCTCACAAGACATTTCACAGAGCATCACACTGTCTCCACCTGCTTGATTTTTCCTATAGTGCATCCTGGTGTCCTCTGTACCCCATGTAAGTGAAGTAAATGCACCCCAACTGTCAACATGACGTGAAAGAAAATGTGATTAATTAGACGTGGCCACCTTCTATCAATGCTCCATGGTCCAATTCTGATATTGACGTGCCTATTGTATGTGATTTTGGTGGTAAACAGGGATCAACATGAACACTGACTGGGTCTGTGACTGCCAGCTCCATATTAGGCAATCTATGATGCAGTATTTTCTGGCACTTTTCTATTATATCATCCAGCATTTTTCATCAATTTGAGAGACAGTAATTATTTTGGACCAGACCATGCACATCAGTGAGCCTTGCCCACATATGGCTCTTTTGCTTGTTCATCAGTTATCCGTGGACCACTTTTGAACTGGTACTAACCACTGCATACATGGAACACATCACAAAACCTGCCATTTTGGAGATGCTCTGCCCTAGTTGACTAGCCATGACAATGTAACACCTGTCAAAGTCTAGCAATATACAAGGCACATGGTAGATGGGTCTCTTTAAATATTTTACAGCTGGCTCAGGAGCTTCAAGCTATGCCTCTGGTTGTGAGATCTTACAGATATTTCAGTTTAGTATCCATTTCTAACCTCCAGCATTATTTCAATTACTTTGCAGACATTTTCCATGCTTCAGTCTTCTTGTATGTTGGTATCATATAGAAAATGCAGTGTCCATCCATGAACCTTTTAATCAATGCCATCATTCCACACTGACGGATCTTAGTGTCTGACCTAATTCAGCCCGGAATCCTATTTATAATCCGCCTGTTGTTGTCTCCACTCAATCTACAGATGTCACAGGCATGATATTAGATGGAAAAGGATAGTACTGCTTCTGATGTATATGGAATATGCATCCCATGAAAGAAGATAGTGTACCACAATATCCTTGAGTAAATCACAATCTTATGAAATATTAATATTTTCCTATTTAAATTTCTAATCAATATTTTATAAGGTAAGGAAGTGTTTTACTCTTCTTGTAGACAAGAGCATAAACTCTAGGACATTAAGTAAATATGGTCCTCCAGTCTATGCCCCATAAGAATTATTTCTGCTGATTTGGCATTATAAGGTTCTGTTCACACCACATATCAGGGCATACACTGTATACCTGAATCACCAACCTATAAAGCTGTATGCCATACAGTTGCACAGATTTCCCATAGACTCCTATTGTAAAAAAAATAAAGTACACCACCACATCGTTTGTGTTTTTTGCTAGCTCCTTCTGTATTTCAAAACAATGGAAAAAGGTATACCAGCCAAAAATATTTCCAAAGGGTAGTCATTAGGCCCATTAGAGGCTATGTACTGTACACATTCAGAAAGGTTGGGAAGCAATTTAGTGTGAACATAGCCTAAAACATTGGGCCAATTTCATTTGATGATCATTTGTTTTATGATATTTTTCTGTCAAAATGTCCTTAATTGTTTTAAAATATTAATGTAGAATTATTTGAGAAAGTATTTGAAAAAACCTACATACTGGTACAATCAAAACCAGGATAGATAAAATGGCTATATATGAAAAGATGACTGCAATTTGGGATGACATGGTGTAACTAGCTGCACCAGGTGGCAACTATGGGTAACCTCTTCCCATTCAGCCTTTTACATGTCCCTATAATTAATAGTGGGGAGCATCGTTCTGATTCTGGTTCCCTCATGGCACTGGTTTCCCCAATGCCCCTTTCCTCCTTAATGATATTACAGTGCCCGCCCTGGATTGGTGTCTGTTAATGGATGTTGGGATGTAACTGTCAGGTTAAAGCCAGACGTGGTATTGCTCAAACAGGGTGACTTTCCCCCAAAAGACTCACACTTAGACATAAGTGCTGTACAACTAAGCTCAGTTTACTTCTTTTAAAAAATCAGAATCGTCCCACAGGAGAGCACAGTTACTTCAAAACTGCAAAGAGGCCACACAGGGTAAAGCAGGTACAATGACAGTCTTTCTCCATTCGGAGAGGCACGGTACTATTATGTACAATGGTTGCAGTGGCAGAAATGACTCTGCCTTTACTGGCTTTAATTTTCTGACACTGTCCTATGGTCTCTTGGCCTATCTTCACCTGGTACAATGTCCTCACGGTGGCCTACAGCTATAATAACGCAAGGCTACCCAGGTCTTAGATCGGCTACATGGACCTTTTCAGAGCTATTTATTGTATTATTTTATATTAATACTAAATACATATACATGGCATAAGCTTAAGCATAAAACATGTTGCTGTTTAAATTATTACCATCCATCAGGTAGTCTGTTCTACATAAGGAGGCGTACCAAATTTGTGAATACAATGAGGGGAGCCATGATGTCATGACACACCTCATGTTATTGATAATATAATAAACATGTCACGGGGTTCCGAAGGTGCACTCGGTCCCCCATTGCCCGCAGAACTGTTGCTTAGCTTTTGGAATGAGGTTCTGTGTTTGACCTCATTCCCAGGACGGCTTTTACTATCTGGTGGCTCCCTGCTCCTAGTCTGCCTTGAGTGCCGAGCTGATCACTCGGTGCTCGACTGGTTGGTCTGTCGTCATGTGATGCTGGCCACGTCACATGAACCCTCACTTCCCCACTATAAATACAGGCAGCCTGCTGGCTACAGGTTGCCTGTTAATTTCTAGGCTCCTGGCTATTTGTTGGACTACTGAATATTTACCTGATCCTGTTCCCTGACGATCCTCTGCCTGCTCTCCTGTACTGCGCATAACATCCTGGTATTGTGACCTCGCTCCCCCTGACTACTCTCTAGGACTCCTCTTGTACTTCGCTACTCTCCTGGTATTGACCCCAGCTTTCTTCTCCTGACCATTCTTTGCTTAATCCGTTGTACTAGCATAGCTCTCTTGGTTCTGACCCGGTCCGTTCATGTCCGTAGTTTGTCTTGTCTGTCTTCCCTGCACATATCCTAAGTTTAGGGAGTGCTGTCCAGTTGTCCCCCTGTCATCAGGACTCGTGAGGCAAGTAGGCAGGGCCAGGGTGAGGGTGGAGCGCAGTGGTCACTTACCCTTCCCCCTGTGTGGTGTGTGGACGTGACCGTTACAGATTAACAGGCCCAATAACCACTGTATCATGAATCCTCTTACTACCCTGACTGACCATTCTCTAACTTGACACAGAGGGGTGCAGGAGCTAGGAGAGAAACTCTGTTCTTGTGAGTTAGGGCAAGGGTTCTTCCACTCCTCTGTCCTCCAGTCCATATTTTGAACCCCAGATCAAGCTCCCAGAACCCTTTTTCTGGAGACCGGAAAGAGGTTTCTCTCCTTTAAGGATAATTGCAAAACTCTACTTCCGTTTGCGCCCCGTGTCCTCCGGTCCCGAGAGCCAACGCGTGGGGATTATCATTTCTCTACTACAGGGTGATCCCCAGGACTGGTGCATTTTCGTTACCCTCCTGGGGCCAGTTGTCTAACTTCTGTGGAGGGGTTTTTTTCAGGCCCTGGGTACCCTCTATGACGAACCAGACAGGGCCCTGGTAGCCGAGACCGCTCTTAGGGCACTGGTTCAGGGCCATCTCCCTGCGGAGGAGTATTGCACCCAATTCAGACGTGGTGTGTCCCCTCAGGATGGAATGAACCAGCCCGGAAGAGTCAGTTTAGGTCTGGTCTATCTGATAATTTAAAAGATCTATTGGTCAATTACCAATTCCTGAGACCTTAGAGAGATGAGACCCTAGTTGTCCGACTTGACAGACGAGTTAGAGAGAGACGACTAGAACGACAGTTCAGTTCTCAGGATAGTGGGTCCAGCCAGAGGCCTTTTCCAGGGACCAACACTGAGGTCTCCACCGTGGAACCCATGCAGGTTGGGCATGACCCGGGGTAATCTTCGTCGCAGACGCGGAGAGTGCTTTAACTGTGGAGATCCTGCCATTGGATCAACAAGTGTCCTAAGAGGGACCTCTCTGACAATTCTTCTAAAGCAAGACAACCTAAAGACCAGGTACACCCTGATTTTTCTAAAGGTAAGCTTTTGGGGTACCCATAACAATTTCTCTGGGGTTTAATAAGTGGCCGTGTAAGGCCTTTATTGACTCCGGTCAGCGGCCATTGTATTGACTTTGAGTTTTGCTTGTAAATTGGGTATTCCAATGTTTGCTTTACCTACACCTAGCCATGTCATGGCTATTGATGCTACTCCCCTGATTGGGTGGTACGGTGAGGTCATGTACCTCTGAAATTTCTCTGTCCGTGGGTGTGTGCCACTCTGAGAGATGTTCTCTTCTAGTCCTTGAGAACCTACCGGTTGAGGTGGTACTAGGGTTGCCTTGGCTCCGTTTACATAACCCCACAATTGATTGGTCCAAAGGAGAGTTGGTGAAATGGGGACCTAAGTGTGACTCATGCTTGTCCGTGGTCCAGGCTGGGGTTTCAGTAAGGTCTAATACATTACCCTCTGTTATTAAGGAATATTCTGATGTGTTCTCGTCCCTTACTCCAGAGGTTCTACCCCCCCCATAGACCTTATGATTGCGCCATAGAGCTAATTGAGGGTGCCGAATTTCCTAAAGGTCGAATTTATAATCTTTCAGGGCCCGAACGCAAGGCTATGAGGATTATATTAAGGAGAGCCTTGCTAAAGGGCATATTAGACCTTCAGTCTCTCCTATGGGAGCAGGGTTTTTCTTTGTTAAAAAGAAGGATGGTGGTCTTAGGCCTTGTATTGATTACCGGAGATTAAATAAAATCACTGTCCAAAATAGATACTCTCTCCCATTGATTCCGGATTTATTTAACCAGGTTTTGGGGGCAACCTGGTTTTCCAAGATTGACCTGAAAGGGGCATACAATCTAATCTGAATCAAGGAGGGAGACGAATGGAAGACAGCGTTCAATACTCCGATAGGACACTTTGAATATCAGGTGATGCCTTTTGGACTCAGCAATGCCCCAGCTGTGTTCCAAAACTTAACCACTTGCCATCCGGGCCATTTGCCCCCTTCCTGACCAGGCCAAATTTTGCAAAACTGACATATCTCACTTTATGTGGTAATAACTTTGGAACGCCTTTATTTATCCAAGTCATTCAGAGATTGTTTTCTCGTGACACATTGTACTTCATGATAGTCATAAATTTGAGTCAAAATATTTCACCTTTATTTATGGAAAAATCCCAAATTTACCCAAAAATTTGAAAAATTCGCAATTTTCTAAATTTCAATTTCTCTGCTTTTAAAACAGAAAGTGATACCTCATAAAATATTTATTAATTAACATTCCCCATATGTCTACTTTATGTTGGCATCATTTTGGAAATGTCATTTTATTTTTTTAGGACGTTAGAAGGCTTAGAAGTTTAGAAGCAATTCTTCAAATTTTTAAGAAAATTGCCAAAACCCACTTTTTAAGGACCAGTTCAGTTATGAAGTCACTTTGTGGGGCCTACATAGTGGATACCCCCATAAATGACCCCATTGTAGAAACTACACCCCTCAAGGTATTCAAAACCGATTTTACAAACTTTGTTAACCCTTTAGGCGTTCCACAAGAATTAAAGGAAAATGGAGATCAAATTTTTAAATTTCACTTTTTTAGCAGGTTTTCCATTTTAATCAATTTTTTTCTTTAACACATCGATGGTTAACAGCCAAACAAAACTCAATATTTATTACCCAGATTCTGCGGTTTACAGAAACACCCCACATGTGGTCATAAACTGCTGTATGGGCACACGGCAGGGCGCAGAAGAAAAGGAACTCCACATGGTTTTTAGATGCCATGTCCCATTTGAAGCCCCCTGATGCACCCTTACAGTAGAAACTCCCAAGAAGTGACCCCATTTTGGAAACTAGGGGATAATGTGCCAGTTTTATTAGTACTATTTTTGGGTACATATGATTTTTTGATCATTCATTATAACACTTTATGGGGCAAGGTGACCAAAAAATTGGTTGTTTTAGCACAGTTTCTATTTATTTATTTTTACAGCGTTCACCTGAGGGGTTCAGTCAAGTGACATTTTTATAGAGCAGATTGTTACGGACGTGGCGATACCCAATATGTATACTTTTTCTCATTTATTAAAGTTTTACACAATAATATCATTTTTGAAACAAAAAAATTATGTTTTAATGTGTCCATGTTCTGAGAGCTATATTTTTTTTATTTTTTGAGAGATTTTCTTATGTAGGGGCTCATTTTTTGCGGGATGAGGTGACGGTTTCATTGGTACTATTTTGTGGGACATACGCATTTTTGATCACTTGGTGTTGCACCTTTTGTGATGCAAGGTGACAAAAATTGCTTGTTTTTGACACAGTTTTTTTTTTTTTTTTTTTTACGGTGTTCACCCGAGGGGTTAGGTCATGTGATATTTTTATAGAGCTGGTTTTACGGACGCGGCAATACCTAATATGTATACTTTTTTTATTTGTTTCACTTTAACACAATAATAGCATTTTTGAAACAAAAAAAATGATGTTTTAGTGTCTCCATGTTCTAAGAGCTATAGTTTTTTTATTTTTTAAGAGATTTTCTTATGTAGGGGCTCATTTTTTGCGGGATGAGGTGACGGTTTTATTGGTACTATTTTGTGGGACATACGCATTTTTGATCACTTGGTGTTGCACCTTTTGTGATGCAAGGTGACAAAAATTGCTTGTTTTGACAGTTTTTTTTTTTTTTTTTTTTCGGTGTTCACCCGAGGGGTTAGGTCATGTGATACTTTTATAGAGCTGGTTTTTACGGACGCGGCGATACCTAATATGTCTATTTTATTTAATTTCTTCTATTTTTAATATTTTTTTTTTTTATTCCTTACTTGGGAACTTTTTTTTTTTTACATGTGAAACTTTATTTTATTTTATTTTTTCAACCCTTTATTTTTTTTATTTTTTTTTACACTTTTCGTCCCCCATAAGGTCATACAAGACCTCTGGGGGACATTTACTTCACTTTTTCTTTTTTTTTTCACAGTTGATTTCTCCTGTAACTGGGGCTGACATAGTAGCCCCAGTTACAGTGGAAATGCACCCCTATAGAGGCTGTACAGCAGCAATCTAGCGCTGTACAGCCTCACAGCAGGGCTGATCGAGGTCTCTGAGAGACCTCACACAGCCCCTGCACACTCCGGTCACGGCGGTCACATGACCGCCGGGCCGGAACAGGAAGCGCACAGCGCTTCCTTCTCTGCAGGCACAGCGCTCGGTGAGCGCTGTGTCTGCAGCGATCGTGAAGGCAGGGACACCTGGGCACTGTCCCTGCCTTGTCTTAGGGTTGCCCTGCTGTCACTGACAGCGGGCAACCCGATCAGCAGCTGCACGATTAGCGTGCAGCTGCTATTTCTGACAGGACGTTCTAAAACGTGCTGTCAGAAATAGACGTCCACCCATAGGACGTTTATATCCTATGGGCGGACGGGAAGTGGTTAATGAACGATATTCTTAGGGAGTTCTTAGGTAAATTTATTATTGTCTATCTTGACGACATTTTGATATTCTCTCCTGATTTCGAATCTCATGTGTCCCATGTCAAACAAGTATTAGAGGTGTTGAGGGAGAACCAGCTATCCGCTAAGCAAGAGAAATGTGTCTTTGGTGTACAGGAGATACTGTTTCTAGGGCATGTTTTGACTCCTCACGCCTTTAAGATGGATCCTGGTAAGGTTTTAGCAATTAAGGAATGGATAAGGCCTTCATCCTTAAAGGCTTTACAACGGTTTTTGGGTTTCGCTAATTACTACCGTAAATTTATCATGAATTTTTCTGTAATTGTTAAGCCATTGACCGACCTTACTAAGAAAGGGGCGGATTTGGAGAATTGGTCTACCAAGGCCATTTCTTCATTTGAAACATTAAAAAAGGCATTTAGTAGCGCTCCCATTCTGATCCAGCCTGATCAGGAGAGACCCTTTACTGTGGAGGTGGATGCGTCCGAGGACGGCGCAGGAGCAGTCCTTTCACAAGGTCCTGCTAGCCTCACTAACCTGAGACCGTGTGCCTTCTTCTCTAGGAAATTCTCTCCCACGGAGAGAAACTACGACATAGGGAATAGGGAGCTGTTGGCCATTAAATGGGCATTTGAGGAGTGGAGACATTTTTTGGAGGGGGCAAGGCATCGAGTAACTGTTGTCACTGACCATAAAAACCTAATGTTTCTCGAGTCCGCTAGAGGTTGAATCCCCGACAAGCCCGATGGGCTCTGTTTTTTACCCGTTTTGATTTCTCCATTACGTTCAGGCCGGGAAGTAAAAATGTGAAGGCAGACGCATTATCTCGGAGCTTCCATGCTTTTCAACCCACTGAGACGCCGCCTGAATCCATCCTACTAGCAAACATCTTCTTAGCGGCTCTAACCCAGGATATCTCGGCTCGCATTAAGGCTGAACAACATCTGGCACCGGCATCCCCCCCAACAGATAAGTTGTTTGTTCCCGTACAATTTCGTCTCCAGCTGTTGGGTGAGTGTCACGATTCTGCCTTTTGTGGACATCCAGGTATTGAGGGCACTAAGGATCTGGTTTCTAGATCTTATTGGTGGCCCACTCTGACCAGGGATGTCAAGTCCTACGTGTCAGCCTGTGAGGTTTGTGCCAGGTCTAAGACACCTAGGACTCGCCCTGCTGGTAACCTACGACCCCTACCCATTCCCAGTAGACCCTGGTCCCATATCTCGATGGACTTTATAACTGACCTACCGCTGGCGGAGGGTAAGACTGTGGTTTGGGTAGTGGTCGATAGGTTTAGCAAGATGGTTCATTTCATTCCCCTGTCTAAACTTCCGAATGCTAAAACCCTGGCGTCTATTTTTGTGAGAGAGGTTGTTCGTTTACATGGCATCCCGGAAAATATTGTTTCGGACAGGGGTGTGCAGTTTGTGTCCAAATTCTGGAGGGCCTTCTGTCAAAGATGTAAAATTTCGTTGTCTTTTTCTTCCGCCTACCATCCTGAGAGTAATGGGCAGACTGAACGCCTTAATCAGTCTGTGGAACAAATCCTGAGGTTGTATGTTGCTGATGACCAGCAATTATGGGTCAAATTCCTTCCGTTGGCTGAATTTGCTCTGAATAACCGTGTCAATTCTTCTGCTGGGGTCTCCCCTTTCTTTTGTAACCATGGTTTTCATCCCCGTTTTCATTCTGGGTCGTCCGTCTCCTCCTCTAACCCTGAAGCTGATAAACTCTCCTCCGAACTGTGCACAGTTTGGGCCCGGGTTCAATCGAACCTAGAAAAGGCTCAAAGTTCTCAAAAACCCAAGGCCGATAGGAGACGTTCAAGGGGGGTGAACTTTCAGGTTGGGGATAAAGTATGGTTGTCCTCCAAGAATCTATCTCTCAAGGTAGCTTCTAGAAAATTTGCTCCTCGTTTTATTGGTCCATATAAGATCACGGAGGTGATTAACCCGGTATCATTTAGGTTGGAGCTGCCCGAGTCATTCCACATTCATAATGTGTTCCATAAATCTCTACTTAAAAAATATTTTGAACCGGTAGTACCATCGAAAGCCTCGCCTCCGCCGGTTCTTGTTAATGATGCTGTCGAGTATGTGGTGTCTAAAATAGTGGATGTCAGGAAGGTGCGTAACTCCTTGCAGTATCTGATTCACTGGAAGGGGTATGGACCTGAAGAGAGATCTTGGGTACCTGCCAGGGAGGTTCATGCTCCTAGACTGGTTCGTAAATTTCATTTAGAACACCCTGAAAAGCCATCGCCTGAAGTCTTAGGTCCGGTGGACCCTAGTAAAAGGGGGGGTACTGTCACGGGGTTCCAAAGGTGCACTCGGTCCCCCATTGCCCGCAGAACTTTTGCTTAGCTTTTGGAATGAGGTTCTGTGTTTGACCTCATTCCCAGGGCGGCTTTACTAGCTGGGTGGCTCCCTGCTCCTAGTCTGCCTTGAGCGCCGAGCTGATCACTCGGTGCTCGACTGGTTGGTCTGTCGGTCATGTGATGCTGGCCACGTCACATGACCCTCACTCCCCACTATAAATACAGGCAGCCTGCTGGCTACAGGTTGCCTGTTAATTTCTAGGCTCCTGGCTATTTGTTGGACTACTGAATATTTACCTGATCCTGTTCCCTGACGATCCTCTGCCTGCTCCTCCTGTACTGCGCATACATCCTGGCAGGGGCGTAGCTATAGGGGGTGCAGAGGTAGCAGTCGCTACCGGGCCCAGGAGCCTGAGGGGGCCCAAAAACCCTTGTGCCACATAAGACACTGACATTATAGAAAGTGCATGCTTTTCAATTTACACCTCTGGCTGGAGGGAAAGGGTTAGGTCAAGAATTTGGCATGAGGGGGTGCCCTTTCAATGTTTGCCTCTGGCAGCAGGAAGGCTATGTGCTCACCTGCCCCTTGCCAACAAGCACTAAAGGAATGGGGGCCCAAGCTGAACTCTTGCACCAGGGCCCGTGAGCCTTTAGCTACGCCCCTGCATCCTGGTATTGTGACCTCGGCTCCCACCTGACTACTCTCTTAGGACTCCTCTTGTACTTCGCTACTCTCCTGGTATTTGACCCCGGCTTCTCCTGACCATTCTTTGCTTAATCCGTTGTACTGCGTAGCTCTCTTGGTTCTGACCCGGTCCATTCATGTTCCGTATTTTGTCTTGTCTGTCTTCCCTGCACATATCCTAAGTTAGGGATTGCCGTCCAGTTGTCCCCTGTCATCAGGACTCGTGAGGCAAGTAGGCAGGGCCAGGGGTGAGGGTGGAGCGCAGTGGTCACTACCCTTCCCCCTGTGTGTGTGTGGACTTGACCGTTACAAAACATTATTATTTACTTACCTATGTCTGAGGTCTGGATGGATTATTGTAAGGGTAACTGCAGCTTGGCAGGAGACTTATTGGAGAAGCTTGATTGGAGGATCAAATAATGGTTTTGTTGGACCTATAAAAGAGAAGACACAACGACATTAGCTCATTCAGGTAAGTATAAAAATTCAATCTAGACCTGCGCTACTTACATCATGGAAGAACTTCTTAAACAGCTGATCCTCAAGGCCGAATCCCAAGGAGTTGAAGCCTGGCTACGCAAGTGCCTTCAGGACGGTCCAGACATCGAAGAAATTAATCTTCTTTCTTCTCATCAAGTCTCTTATGCAGGTCCGAGCAGGTCCATTTTGGCCATGGACAAAATGGTTTATCCAACCACCCAATTAAAATTCTTGGGTATTTATATAAAATCCTTCAAACTATCAATATTTTATCTGAATTATCCAAAAAAGAAAAAAACAACTCTCAAAAAACTTCAATCATTACTCGGGTCCTTGAACTTTATTGCTAGAGTGATACCTATGGGAAGAGTTTTCTCAAAAATTATGTATTCATCTACTACAGGAAAAACTGCTCCTCACTCTGACATTCGACTAAACAAATAAAAGAAGACATTAAAATTTGACTTGAATTTTTAAACAATTTTAATGGTCACACAATTTTGCAAGAAGAATTTATTAATGCGGAAGCTTTATCTTTATACACAGATGCTGCAGGTGCCATAGGATATGGGGCATATTATAACAAACTTTGGTCAGCGGAGAAGTGGCCTCCTATTTGGGTAAACAATAAATTTACCAAAAATTTTGTTTTCATTGAACTTTTCCCAGTTTTAGTTTCTTTAACTATTTGGGCTGAAGAATTTCAAAACAAAAGAATTATTTTACATTCAGACAACATGGGTGTAGTGTTTGCCATAAATTGCCTGTCATCCAAATCAAATATAGTGATTTCTTTATTACAGCAACTGGTACTACTTTGTTTAAAATACAACATTTGGCTTAAGGCCAAATCCCAGGAAAAAATAATATCATTGCTGATTAAAAAAATCCTAACCCGTGTCTTTATTGCATTCGTCGTGCAGCCTACATATTGTAACAAACACTTGGTACAGGTAATCAGATATATGGCATAAGTTGTATTGCAGTTTAAAAATGATTTCATCACAAAACTTTGGCCATTTACACAGGATTCAAAGGATCTGGAAATTTTCATATATTTACAACATGTACACACAGAATGCCCACATAACAATGACATCCACAGTGCCCCCATAACAATGACATCTACGGCGCCCCCATAACAGTGATGTCCACGGCGCCCCCATAACAGTGACATCCACAGTGCCTCATAACAGTGACATCCACAGTGCCCCATAACAGTGCCATCCACAGTGCCCCATAACAGTGCCCCTATACCAGTGCCATCCACGGTGCCCCATAACATGTGCCATCCATAGTGCCCCTAATGACATCCACGGTGCCCCCAAAGTGCCATCCACATTTCCCACAAGGGCACCCATGTGCCATACAAAGAGACCCCATGTGCCATCCACAGTGCCCATGTGCCACTAATGACATCCACAGTGCCCCCATGTGCCATACACAGTGCCCTCAAAGTGCCCATGTGCCCCCACATGCCATCCACAGCTCCCCCAATAACCTCCACAGCATAGCGATCAGCCTCTGTGGCTGATCGCTATGCTGTCACTCATGTACAGCGCTTACATCGCGCTGTACATGAGTCAGTACAGGCTTCACATAGAAGCCTGTGCACTCAGAAGACGGCTGGCGGTCCCGGCGCATGCGCAGTAGTGTGCAAGCGACGGGACAGAGGAAGGCCGGCAGGAGGCGGTGACGTCAGTGATGACGTTCCGTCTCCTGCCTCAGAGAGGAAAAGAAGAAGACGGCGCTGGACCAGAAGACTTGAAAATGCTTTAGGAGCGGTCACGTGACCGTGAAGAGAATCATAGGAAGGGCTGCGCTGTGGAGGGTAAGTATTGGTGTAATAACCTTCTCTCCACAGGTAATGAAGATGGGCAAATTTCAAGTAGGGGCCGGAGAACCCCTTTAAGATCAGAGGTAATAGTTATGGTCCTTCATTTATACATATTGATGGAACCCCAATGACTAAATATCAATTTAATTTTAGTCTGAAACAGTGCTTGATGAGACTTGGATATAATGATTTCAAAATTTCACCACATTCATTTAGAATAGGAGCTGCAACATATGTGGCTGAAATTGGTCTGGATAACAACATGATAAAAAGAATAGGTAGATGGAATTCCAATTGTTTTAAATTTTACATTCGCCCTAATTTCATTATTCATTAATTGCAGGAGCAAAGAAATTTATTTGGATCCTGGGTAATGATCTAATATCGCTGGCTAAAAGAAGATCCACAGTTAGAGAATCGTAAAAAAAATCTGGGTTTCTCCGAAGAGTATACAATTATATGGAGGGCTGTGAGTGGTTTAAAAATCAACAACGTAATTTCCAAATGCAGATTTCTTTTGGTTAAATGGCCTAAACCTGATTTATTCATTTTACATCTTGGTTCTCATGAACTAGGCAAAATTAAAACTCATAATTTTATTTTCGAGCTCAAGGAAAATATCTCTCAAGTCAGTAAATTATTAGGAAAGGCAAGTTTAGTTTTCTCAGCCATAATTCAAAATTTGCATGGTCCAACAAAGACCTTGCCTTTTTGGAAGAAAATTAAAAAAGGATTAACAAACAAATGGAAAAATACATGCATGATATAGGTGACATAGGGAATTAGAAGGATTCATTAGCGGTCTTTATCATCCTCATAAAGACCATCTCTCTGACATTGGTTGTGATATATTTAATTTAAAACTTCAAAATATGATTGAGAAATTTCTTATTTAATAATTTGGCTCACAATGTTTTAATTTTGTTGCCATTTGCTTCGCGCTGTGGTGGTTGGGGGTTAAGTCACTCTGTTGAGTGGACTACAAGTTTTATAAGTGGATACTTGATGAGTTATTTCATACGAGATTAATTTAATTAATCTATTGGTTAATTAATTATTTATTAAATATACAGTACAGACCAAAAGTTTGGACACACCTTCTCATTCAAAGAGTTTTCTTTATTTTCATGACTATGAAGGCATCAAAACTATGAATTAACACATGTGGAATTATATACATAACAAACAAGTGTGAAACAACAAAAAATATGTCATATTCTAGGTTCTTCAAAGTAGCCACCTTTTGCTTTGATTACTGCTTTGCACACTCTTGGCATTCTCTTGATGAGCTTCAAGAGGTAGTCCCCTGAAATGGTCTTCCAACAGTCTTGAAGGAGTTCCCAGAGATGCTTAGCACTTGTTGGCCCTTTTGCCTTCACACTGCAGTCCAGCTCACCCCAAACCATCTCGATTGGGTTCAGGTCCGATGATTGTGGAGGCCAGGTCATCTGGCGCAGCACCCCATCACTCTCCTTCATGGTCAAATAGCCCTTACTTTCAAAGTTTTCCCAATTTTTCGGCTGACTGACTGACCTTCATTTCTTAAAGTAATGATGGCCACTTGTTTTTCTTTACTTAGCTGCTTTTTTCTTGCCATAATACAAATTCTAACAGTCTATTCAGTAGGACTATCAGCTGTGTATCCACCTGACTTCTCCTCAATGCAACTGATGGTCCCAACCCCATTTATAAGGCAAGAAATCCCACTTATTAAACCTGACA
Source organism: Bufo bufo (assembly GCF_905171765.1). Classification (NCBI taxonomy): domain Eukaryota; kingdom Metazoa; phylum Chordata; class Amphibia; order Anura; family Bufonidae; genus Bufo; species Bufo bufo. Next base: position 221,177,160 of record NC_053392.1, read on the forward strand.
GGGCACACCTGTGAAGTGAAAACCATTTCAGGGGACTACCTCTTGAAGCTCATCAAGAGAATGCCAAGAGTGTGCAAAGCAGTAATCAAAGCAAAAGGTGGCTACTTTGAAGAACCTAGAATATGACATATTTTCAGTTGATTCACACTTGTTTGTTATGTATATAATTCCACATGTGTTAATTCATAGTTTTGATGCCTTCAGTGTGAATCGACAATTTTCATAGTCATGAAAATAAAGAAAACTCTTTGAATGAGAAGGTGTGTCCAAACTTGTGGTCTGTACTGTATATGATATTAGTAACATGATAAGCATCGCGGCCGTTAATAACCAACAACTTCTTTGATAAAGAATTTGGATTCGATTTAACGGTGTTGTGAATTTAATACATAAAATTTGTAAATATTAATTGGGGAATATGGCATCATGAAGATAACCAATGTTAATGCTTAACCACTTCAGTACCAGAAGGTTACTCCCTTGTCATATTTTGCTTTTGTCACATTCAGGAAGCCATACCTTTTTTGGAATCTGGAATAACTGGATTCAAGCGTGGCAAAAAATGAGGCATATGATGCAGAAACATTTGTATTTTATATTAATTTTCACAATATGTGACACATAGAGATGTCTTAGCTGCTCAGTGGCATATTAGTCTCCAAGTGTCCGGGGGGAGGGTGCGACCCAAAAAAGCCCCCCATTTATCCATATATGGATAAACGAGTGAATGCATCGGAGGGAGGATTGAGAAGTATCATGTATACTGCTGAAATTAACCCCCTGGTAGTGGATATTATTTTACAAAGTCTCACAAAAGGGTTTAAAAGACTGACCTGTCCTGTCCTCGATAAAGTGGTTAGAAGATAATTTGAAGTTAAGAACAATGGGGGAGATTTATTAAACTGGTGTAAAGTAGAACTGGATTAGTTGCCCATAACAACCAATCAGATTCTACCTTCATTTTTCACTGCTCCTTTGAAAAATGAAAGGCGGAATCTGATTGGTTGTTATGGGCAACTAAGCCAGTTCTACTTTACATCAGTTTGATAAATCTCTCCCAATGTGCTCTGGTCGGGAGGCTAAAGGAAGAATATAAAACGTCAAAAAGCTAAGTAGCCAAGGTTTTATAGTCAACTGTATCCACAAAATGGAATAATCCCTTGTCAAACCACGGTCTGGATAAGTCATATGTCAAAATGTCTGAAAGCAATCGGGTATAGAGAAATGAAGTCATAGAGAACTGCACTGCAGCAAGAGGAAATATCCTTGAACAAGTATGCCACAAATCATAGGCCATAGATCCCAGCAGTAGACTGCTCCGCAGAGTCTAATAAGAGTTAGGCCTCTTGCACATGAACGTTTTTTTTTCCCATTTACATTCCGTTTTTTGTGGTCCGTATACGGAACAATTCAATTCAATGGGTCCGCAAAAAAAAAAATGTACTCCATATGCATTCCGTATCCGTATTTCCGTTCCGTTAAAAGATAGAACATGTCCTATTATTGCCCGCAAATCACGTTCCGTGGCTCCATTCAAGTCAATTGGGCTGAAAAAAAAGCTCAGCAGTGCTACTTGGTGCTAGCACTATGAAATTTCATAGGCCCTTTATAGACAGTGCTAAATAAATAGCAGGGGACCACTCCTACGTTCAGTGTTTAAAGTCATTTGAGCGGTCCCAAAATAGTTCAATGGATTGTCCAGTTTAGAAAACACCTCATCATATACCCTATTGGAGAATTCTAAGTTAATAAAGAGGGATACTCTTCTCTGCATACTCGTCTTTTGGCAAAGGTGAAACAATTACAAAGACCATCTCTTGCTCCAGAAGATCTATCCTGTACTGCATTACAAAAAATTATTGGCCCTGATTTATCATTAGAGATGGTCTTGCGGTTCGCCCGGAGGTCGTTTCGCGTCAAACTTTGCTTGTTCGATTTGCCGAACATGTGAACATATGGCAATGTCCGCCAGCACCATATTCTTTTGCATTGCGCCAAACTTTGACCCATGACACATCCATCAGGTGGTACAGGACAGCCAATTGAGACGTTTCAGCACATGGACACACACCCTACCCTATAAATAAACCCGATCTGCACGCCATTTTACATTCAGTCTTTTGCCAGTGTAGGGAGAGGTTGCTGTGTGGAGCAGGGGCAGACTGTTAGGGACACCAAATGCTAGCTAATAGGGCCACAAAAGTCCTTTTAAGGACTGGTATAGGTGTGCTATCGATAGGTGTGACATACTGAGAGGTGTGAAATACTTATAATATACTTTCTAACATAGAAAGTATATTATAGTTCATTTGTATTGTGCAGCAGTTGTGTGCGGTTCTGCAGCGATACTGCAGCTATACAAAGGGACAAACGCTATTGGAATAACTAATTGCAACTGGTGTGATATAACAGTTGCCCCCCGAGAAAACTGATTGAGGCATGGGTGTGATATACAGTACAGACCAAAAGTTTGGACACACCTTCTCATTCAAAGAGTTTTCTTTATTTCCATGACTATGCAAATTGTAGATTCACACTGAAGGCATCAAAACTATGAATTAACACATGTGGAATTATATACATAATAAACAAGTGTGAAACAACTGAAAATATGTCATATTCTAGGTTCTTCAAAGTAGCCACCTTTTGCTTTGATTACTGCTTTGCACACTCTTGGCATTCTCTTGATGAGCTTCAAGAGGTAGTCCCCTGAAATGGTTTTCACTTCACAGGTGTGCCCTGTCAGGTTTAATAAGTGGGATTTCTTGCCTTATAAATGGGGTTGGGACCATCAGTTGCGTTGAGGAGATGTCAGGTGGATACACAGCTGATAGTCCTACTGAATAGACTGTTAGAATTTGTATTATGGCAAGAAAGATGCAGCTAAGTAAAGAAAAACGAGTGGCCATCATTACTTTAAGAGATGAAGGTCAGTCAGTCAGCCGAAAAATTGGGAAAACTTTGAAAGTAAGGGCTATTTGACCATGAAGGAGAGTGATGGGGTGCTGCGCCAGATGACCTGGCCTCCACAGTCACCGGACCTGAACCCAATCAAGATGGTTTGGGGTGAGCTGGACCGCAGAGTGAAGGCAAAAGGGCCAACAAGTGCTAAGCATCTCTGGGAACTCCTTCAAGACTGTTGGAAGACCATTTCAGGGGACTACCTCTTGAAGCTCATCAAGAGAATGCCAAGAGTTGGCAAAGCAGTAATCAAAGCAAAAGGTGGCTACTTTCAAGAACCTAGAATATGACATATTTTCAGTTGTTTCACAATTGTTTGTTATGTATATAATTCCACATGTTTTAATTGATAGTTTTGATGCCTTCATAGTCATGAAAATAAAGAAAACTCTTTGAATGAGAAGGTGTGTCCAAACTTTTGGTCTGTACTGTACCTATAATATACTTTCTATATAGTGCATTTGTATTGTGCAGCAGGTGTGTGCGGTTCTGCTGAGATACCGCAGCTATACAGAGGGACAAACGCTATTGGAACAACTAATTGCAACTAGTGTGATATACCAGTTGCCCCCCAAAAAAACTGATTGAGGCAGGGGTGTGATATACATATAATATACTTTCTATATAGTGCATTTGTATTGTGCAGCAGTTGTGTGCGATTCTGCTGATATACCGCAGCTCTGCAGAGTGACAAACGCTATTGGAACAACTAATTGCAACTGGTGTGATATACCAGTTGCCCCCCCCCCCAAAAAAAAAAACTGATTGAGGCAAGGGTGTGCTATACCTATAATATACTTTCTATAAGTGCATTTGTAATGTGCAGCATTTGTGCGCGGTTCTGCTGCGATACCACAGCTATACAGAAGGACAAACGCTATTGGAACAACTAATTGCAACTGGTGTGATATACCTGTTGCCCCCCAAAAAAACTGATTAAGGGGTTTGATATACCTGCTTCCAGCAAATAATCATTAAGGGGTTCTATATACCTGCTTCCACAAATACTGCTCTTCTATAGGGACTTTATCACAGGGTCATTTTGAAAATGACAGGCAGAGGAAGAGGCAGGCCATTCCGCAGGGCTGGTAGGGGTCGGGCAGGTGCACCCGTTGGAGAAGGTGCGTGCGATTACGTCAAAGGATGCACCAGAGTTGGTTGAGTGGCTCACTCAGCCTTCCGCTTCTGCACCCTCCTCATCCTCTGTATCAGAACCCTCCTCACTCTCTGCTGTGTGCACCCCCAAAGACACCACCACCACCATAGCCCCTCCACTCAAGTCAGAGGAATTATTTCCCATCAATTTCCAGACCTTATCGATGCGCAGCCATTCTTGGCATAGGATGAGGAAGAGGAGGTAGCAACTGCCGCCACCCAGCGGTCTGACGACAGTACCCAGATCGGCCCAAGGAGGATGGTCCCCGCTGTTGCTGCCTACTCCGAGATCGCTAATGTCAGTGTTGGGGAAGGTGACGATGTTGACGATAGACGTCACGTGGGTGACCACAAGAGAGGAAGAAGAGGGGAGATCAGAGGGAGAGACGGAGCGACAGATAGGGAGGAGAAGCAGGCAGAACTCGCAGTGCACAGGAGGCAAAAAGCAGACTGCAAATGTATCTGGAGCGAGCCTTCCATCATGCACGGTCACATCTTGCTCTCCCAGGACGTCGACACATGGCTCCGCAGTGTGGGCTTTTTTTTACGTGTCAGCTGCTGACAATAGTGTTGCATATGCAGCCAGTCCTGTCAACGCATAAGTCGTGGTAAGCCCAACACTCACCTAGGGACGACCGCCTTAAGAAGGCACCTGGCCTCCCATCACTGAGCCCACTGGGAGAAATACCATCAGAACCCACAAAGCCACACTCCCGGAGCTCCACGTCCTGCCTCTTCTCCTTCTCCTCCCATTTGTCCTCCACTCCACCTTCAAACATGCCGTTGTTGCGTTCATCTGGCAAAAGGCAGGCTACCGTGGCCCAAATGTTCGAACGTAAAAAGTTGATGACGCCGGATAACCCTCTTGCCCAGCGGCTGACCGCCGGCTTGTCGTAACTGCTAGCCCGCCAACTACTGCCTGTAGGAAGGCGCAAGGGGCCGTCATTAATGGAAGGTATGTGTCACCGAGATTCCTGGCCTCGGTGAGGTAATAGCCGGTAGTTTTAAGTGTCAGCGGCAGCTAGTGCTGCTGGAAACTGTTTGTTGTTTAGTATGGCTGTAAAGCCGATCCGGGCCCGCTCTTACTGGGAGTAGCCAAAGTGCTGGGTGGGTGGCTTCTCCCCACGCTCCAGGCCGGGTCTTTTTTGGCCTATATAAAACCCAGCCATCAGTCTCAGCTGGGTGTGGATTATCCTCCATCTGACAGTGGAGCGCTGTCAGTCTCTGTGTGTTTTTGGAACTGAGAACTTGTGCCGCGCTAAAGGGATGAGAGACGCCTGCTGGGAAACAGGCCCTAAAGCCTGCTGTGGACTGCTGGTGGAAAAACTGCTGACCAGGTGAAGACTTTTGTTCTGTGGACTTTTTATGGTGTGAACAAACACCAAGACTGCAAATAGTTACTTTTAGTTTTTTCCATATGTGTGAATAAAACACTGAACTGTTTAAGTTAAAGACTTTGTGGTTGCCTCTGTACTGCATCTGCTAGCCTGTTTACCAGAGAAAATCCCAACATGCCATATAAACTGATGGACTCTGAGGTCTTTAGAAAATTATTTATTTCTCCCAGAAGGGCATCCCAGAGCTATATCGCCATGTTCAGCGGCAAGTGAATGTATCTCTGGCACACAGTGTCGGTGCCAAGATACATCTGACCACAGACACGTGGTATAGCAAACACGGGCAGGGTAGGTACATAGCTTTTACTGCCCACTGGGTGTACCTTCTGACCGCTGTCAAGCATGCAACCCGTGGCAGCCATGTGGATTATGTGTTACCGTCACGGATTGCATGCAGGCCTGCCTCTCCTTCCCCTACTCCTACTCCATGCTCTTTCTCCTCCTCGGCTGACTCCTCCTCTTCCACTGCCCGTCCCCCCCAGCTCCCCAGAACCTATTCAACGTGCCAGGTGAGACTTTGCCATGCTGTGCTGCGGCTGTTGTGCCTGGAAGCCAAGAGCCACACCGGTCCTGCACTCCTTTCAGCTCTGCAGTCACAGGCCAATCAGTGGCTAACCCCACTCAATTTGACAGTTGGTAAAGTGGTGTGCGACAACAGTGCCAATCTGCTGAGCGCGCTGAAACAGGTCAAAAAGACACACGTGCCATGCATGACACACGTCCTGAACTTAGTCGTGCAGCGATTTGTTGCCAAATACCACGGGGTCCAGGTCGTCTTGCGGCAGGCCAGGAAAATCTCTGGCCATTTTAGAAGATCTTACACGGCCATGGCTCGCCTTGCTGACATTCAGCGACGACACCACCTGCCTGTCAGACTTCTGATTTGTATCAGCCCGATGCGCTGGAACTCCACATTGTATATGCTTGGTAGGCTGCTCCATCAGAAACGTGCCGTTAACGACTACCTGTATGAACTCTGCAGCAGGACAGGTTCTGGGAAGCTTGTTTTTTTTTCACCGTGCCAGTGGCTCACACATGCAGACTTCTGCGGCCATTTGATGAGATCATCAAACTGGTCCATCGCAGCCAGGGCGCCATCAGTGACATCATACCTTACGCCTTATTTCTGGAGCGTGCATTGCGTTGTGTCATTGACTAAGCCGTCAAGGAGCAGGAAGATGAGGAAGTCGCAATGCTGAATAAATTCCCAGGGGGGGCTACATCATCTAATACAAGTCAGCAGAAGTCTGAAGAGGAATCAGAGGAGGATGGTGCCTGGGGGGGAGGAGGAGATGGAGCAAGAAGAGTAGGCTTTAAACTTTTCTGGGATTCCTGGTGTTGTCCGTGGATGGGGGGAGGAGACAGAGGACGACATTCTCCTGGGCGATGAGCAGGAGCCAGGCCACTCCACCGCTTCCAATTTAGTGTAAATGGGGGCCTTCATGCTCCATATAAAAAGCATAAAGGACAAAGACCAGTACTGGGTGGCAATGTACTTAGACCCCCGGTACAAACACAAAATGGCGGACATGTTACCAGCATCAAATAGAAAAATAGACCCATAAGTGACCCTATTACGAAAGAAGGTAAGTACCCACACAAAAATTTGTGACAAAGTAACGGGCCAACTAATCAAATGACTCGGTACAAGCTCCCAAGTATATCCAGCAACTAAAGAAAAATGGAGCTCACACAGTACCATTATAAAAATATATACATTATTATTATTATAACATGATTGAAAAATACACTGCTCAAAAAAATAAAGGGAACACTTAAACAACACAATGTAACTCCAAATCAATCACACTTCTGTGAAATCAAACTGTCCACTTAGGAAGCAACACTGAGTGACAATCAATTTCACATGCTGTTGTGCAAATGGGATAGACAACAGGTGGAAATTATAGGCAATTAGCAAGACACCCCCAATAAAGGAGTGGTTCTGCAGGTGGTGAACACAGGACCACTTCTCAGTTCCTATGCTTCCTGGCTGATGTTTTGGTCACTTTTGAATGCTGGCGGTGCTTTCACTCTAGTGGTAGCATGAGACGGAGTCTACAACCCACACAAGTGGCTCAGGTAGTGCAGCTTATCCAGGATGGCACATCAATGCGAGCTGTGGCAAGAAGGTTTGCTGTGTCGGTCAGCGTAGTGTCCAGAGCATGGAGGCGCTACCAGGAGACAGGCCAGTACATCAGGAGACGTGGAGGAGGCCGTAGGAGGGCAACAAACCAGCAACAGGACGGCTACCTCTTCCTTTGTGCAAGGAGGAACAGGAGGAGCACTGCCAGAGCCCTGCAAAATGACCTCCAGCAGGCCACAAATGTGAATGTGTCTGCTCAAACGGTCAGAAACAGACTCCATGAGGGTGATATGATGGCCCGACGTCCACAGGTGGGGGTTGTGCTTATAGCCCAACACCGTGCAGGACCTTTGGCATTTGCCAGAGAACACCAAGATTGGCAACGGCCACTGGTGCCCTGTGCTCTTCACAGATGAAAGCAGGTTCACACTGAGCACATGTGACAGACGTGACAGAGTCTGGAGATGCCGTGGAGAACGTTCTGCTGCCTGCAACATCCTCCAGCAGGACCGGTTTGGCATTGGGTCAGTAATGGTGTGGGGTGGCATTTCTTTGGAGGGCCGCACAGCCCTCCATGTGCTCGCCAGAGGTAGGCTGACTGCCATTAGGTACCGAGATGAGATCCTCAGACCCCTTGTGAGACCATATGCTGGTGCGGTTGGCCCTGGGTTCCTCCTAATGCAAGACAATGCTAGACCTCATGTGGCTGGAGTGTGTCAGCAGTTCCTGAAAGACGAAGGCATTGATGCTATGGACTGGCCAGCCCGTTCCCCAGACCTGAATCCAATTGAGCACATCTGGGACATCATGTCTCGCTCTATCCACCAACGTCACGTTGCACCACAGACTGTCCAGGAGTTGGCAGATGCTTTAGTCCAGGTCTGGGAGGAGATCCGTCAGGAGACCGTCCGCCACCTCATCAGGAGCATACACAGGTGTTGTAGGCACGTGGAGGCCAGACACACTACTGAGCCTCATTTTGACTTGTTTTAAGGACATTACATCAAAGTTGGATCAGCCTGTAGTGTGTTTTTCCACTTTAATTTTGAGTGTGACTCCAAATCCAGACCTCCATGGGTTGAAAAATTTGATTTCCATTTTTTAATTTTTGTGTGATTTTGTTATCAGCACATTCAACTATGTAAAGAACAAAGTATTTCAGAAGAATATTTAATTAATTCAGATCTAGGATGTGTTATTTTTGTGTTCCCTTTATTTTTTTGAGCAGTGTATATATGCCATTTAAAAGGGGAAGGAATGTGACAGAAAGAATGCCATCCTGGCGCTGCACGCATACCAAAATGAGTAATAGACATATCTCGATTGAGTATAATTGCAGCACTTATAAACAGTAATAAATAAGTTATTCATATGAGGAATAAGCATCTGCCATAATAACCACAATGCCTCAATGTTGAGGATACTGGCAGATGAATATACAAATGCTGGGGTAAGTATTAAATAAGAACCGGGTAAAAAAGTAACCCGGAACCAGCAAATCCAGAAGAGAGACTCACCTAAGGCAGGTAGTGTGCAAAGACAACCAGGATGGCGCTACCCCGGCGCGCGTTTCGGCATGCCTTCGTCGCCCCGCAGGCTCCAGCAGGGCACATTTTTGAGAGTTTCCCTTTAAGACGCATAAAAATGGCCCCTGATTAAAATACATATTTTTTGTGTGAATTTTTGCCATTGATTCCCCTCTGCTATGTCACTGTCCATGTTGTGGAACGATTTGTGCACTTCTTGTAAGTATTTGGTGGCTGCAAATATGACCTGAAGGTTTTTTAGGTTCGCCTGCCATTAAAGTGAGTGGGGCTCACATTTGATCGCGTTTGCGAATCATCCCGGGCGATGTTCATCCATTACTATTTATCATGCCTTCAATCTAGAGTTCTGGCTCAAAAAAGTTGCAAAATGGAACTTTTTAAACTTTTTTGGCTCACTTGTGCAAAAATTTTGCAACATTTTTTTACACCACATAATCCGGTTTTGAAATATTAGCAGGAAAGTGGGTATGGTTAGTATGTTAATGAGTTTTACTTCAGATTTATCCCTGAGACTTTTAAAAAAAAGTTGCAAAAAAAGTCGCAATCTCAATCTAGTAGAAGGGTGGAGTAGGAAAACTGGCTTAGCTTTTCTAGACAGAAGTGTTAGGTTTAACCCCTTAAGGACTCAGCCCTATTTCACCTTAAGGACTTGGCCATTTTTTGCAAATCTGACCAGTGTCACTTTAAGTGCTGATAACTTTAAAACGCTTTGACTTATCCAGGCCATTCTGAGATAGTTTTTTTTGTCACATAGTGTACTTCATGACACTGGTAAAATCATTTTTATTTATAAAAAAAATACCAAATTTACCCAAAATTTGTAAAAAATTGCAAATTTCCAGGTTTCAATTTCTCTACTTCTATAATACATAGTAATACCTCCAAAAATAGTTATTACTTTACATTCCCCATATGTCTACTTCATGTTTGGATCATTTTGGGAATGATATTTTTTTTTGGGGGGATGTTACAAGGCTTAGAAGTTTAGAAGCAAATCTTGAAATTTTTCAGAAATTTTCAAAAACCCAATTTTTAGGGACAAGTTCAGGTCTGAAGTCACTTTGCGAGGCTTACATAATAGAAACCACCCAAAAATGACCCCATTCTAAAAACTACACCCCTCAAGGTATTCAAAACTGATTTTACAAACTTTGTTAACCCTTTAGGTGTTCCACAAGAGTTAATGGCAAATGGTGTTAAAATTTCAGAATTTAGATTTTTTGGCAAATTCTCCATTTTAATCCATTTTTTCCAGTAACAAAGCAAGGGTTAACAGAAAAACAAAATGCTGTATTTATTGCCCCGATTCTGTAGTTTGCAGAAACACCCCATATGTGGCCATAAACTACTGTACGGGCACACAGTAGGGCGTAGAGGGAAAGGTGCGCCGTATGGTTTTGTCACGACCATGGTCATGGTCGTGACTCCTTGGGAGCCACATGCATTTGCCCGCGGTTTGGTATTGTTGTCAACCACAGTATTTTTCCTCACGTTTGGTTGCCGCTGGCAACTTGTGGTGGTTGGGCAGTGGAGCAGCCTGAGCTGGTTGCTGGGCGGCTCGCTGTCCATGCATGCGGTTGTCTTTGGCAACGTCTAGTTTTGTGTATGCACTTTGTCTGATTGTTGTGCATGAGGTTATGTTTGTATGCACTGTGACACCTCCCTTCACTTGCGGTTGTCCGCGGCAGCGTCTGGTGTTGTGTGCATGTGGTGGCAGTGTCTCGGCTTGCTGGCTGTTCATCAGGACATGGATGCCACGCATGCCGTTGCCGGCGGTAACAGGTGAGTGTGTTTATGTGCTTTTCCCTTTAAGTGGCTTCACTACCCTGCCTGGTGTAGGAAGGTTTAACTCCCTTCTTTCTGTGTGAACACTGGGTGTGTCTGAGTGTGGGTGTGGCTACTTTGGGCTATAAAGCCTTTCTGGAGACCAGATGCTGAGGGGTACTTCAGCCATGGTTGCTGGAGGCATCCTCCTGGTTATTTACCATCTGCCAGTGTGGGCCACCTTTGTGGTCATAAGTTTATGTCACACATGATGTTATGAAGGTGTGTTTTTGGTATGCTTGTTTATTGCAGCTTATGGTCCTGGGTTCCTGTGTGATGTGTGGTGTGTGCTGTGTCCATGTGTGTTCTTTGGACAGCAGCGCTTCTGCATGGGTTCCAGGCTTTGTGTCTGTGGCAGGTAGGTGCTATACTTGTTGCATTTACCTGCCATTGCCATAAGTTGTTTATGTTTCCCCTTGCAGCTTGGCCACTTTAGACTCCTGTTTCTCTGTGTCCAGGAGGAACGGGCTGTCTACCCAGCTCCTAGCTCAGGGATCTGCGGAGGGTTAGTAGGGAAACGAGGTTCCGGAGCATGAGCCCTCCTACCATCAAGGTCGGCTCATGCAGCTAGGAGTCAGGGTCAGATTAGGGACGCGATAGGAGGTGACCTGCTCCCTAATTCTGTCGTCCTGGCCGAGCAGCCACTTACATCTTCTGGCATCGCACGGCTGAGGGTTTTCCCCATCCTAAGCCGTGACAGGTTTTTAGAAGGCAGATTTTGCTGGACTAGTTTCTTTGACACCATGTCCCATTTGAAGCCCCCCTGATGCACCCCTAGAGTAGAAACTCCATAAAAGTGACCCCCATCTAAGAAACTACACCCCTCAAGGTATTCAAAACTGATTTTACAAACTTTGTTAACCCTTTAGGTGTTGCACAAGATTTAATGGAAAATAGAGATACAATTTCAAAATTTCACTTTTTTGGCAGATTTTCCATTTTAATATTTTTTTTCCAGTTACAAAACAAGGGTTAACAGCCAAACAAAACTCATTATTTATGGCCCTGATTCTGTAGTTTACAGAAACACCCCATATATGGTGGTAAACCGCTGTACGGGAACACGGCAGGGCGCAGAAGGAAAGGAATGCCATACGGTTTTTTGAAGGCAGATTTTGCTGGACTGTTTTTTTTTTACACCATGTCCCATTTGAAGCCCCCCCTGATGCACCCCTAGTGTAGAAACTCCAAAAATGTTTTTGGGCGATTATCTTGGGTAGGGTATGATTTTTGCGGGATGAGATGACGGTTTGATTGGTACTATTTTGGCGTACATGAAACTTTTTTGACCACTTTTATTACCTTTTTGGGGAGTAAGGTGGGCAAAATTTCAATTTTCTCATAGTTTTTATTTTTATGGCGTTCACCGTGCGGGGACAGTAACATGACCATTTTATAGATCAGGTCGTTACGGACGCGGCGATACCTAATATGTGTAGTGTATTTAATTTTTTTTATTTTTATTTAGTGATAAATGTGTTTTTTTTTATCTTTACTTTTTTCACTTTTTTTTTCTTTTTTTTGACCCAGACCCACTTGGTTCTTAAAGATCCAGTGGGTATGATGTCTGTATAATACAGTACACTATATAGTGTATTGTACTGTATTTTACTTACACTTTGTCTGAAAAGATCTATGCCTTTAGCACAGATCTGTTCAGCACCATGGACAGCAGGATGCCTGAGAAGGCGTCCTGTTGCCATGGGAACCTTCCCCGTCTGCTCAGTTGTGGCCACAACTGAGCAGATGCGGAAGGGTAAGGAGGGGGGCTCCCTCCCTCTGTCACCCCATCCTGTCTGGGGGCTGCAAAGGCACAGCAGCCGCCCGATGGGAGAGGGAGGGAGCTCCCTGTCCCTGACTGTTAACCTTTTCCATACAGCGGTCTGTATGGACCGCGGTATGGAAAGGGCTAAACGGCTGACATCTGCACAGATGTCAGCCGTTTATACCAGAGTGTCAGCAATGTGCTGACACTCTGGTATAACCACTGGCCACCAATGAATTTTCAAGAGGAGGTGGGCGGGGGATCGCGATCCCGCCTGTCGCACCTCCCGCACCGCCAGCACCGCCCACAACCCCCCCTGCACCACCCGCCGCCATAAAATCACTCAGGGGTGCAGGGGGGGGTGAAAAATATATATTTTGGGCATTTTAAAGTTTCTGATCCCCACGGTCAGGGACTGCAGGGATCAGAAACTGCAGAAAGCGCAGCAAACCGCAGGTCTGAATTGACCTGCGGTTTGCGGCGATCGCCGATATGGGGGGGGTCACATGAAATCCCCCCCCTGGCGTTGTGACAGGATGGCGGCTGAATGATTTCCTGTTCGGATTAATCCCCGCGGCGCTGCAATCGCGATTTAAACTTAGGACGTACCGGTCCGCCCTGAGTCCTTAAGGATTCGGGAAATAGGGCGTACCGGTACGCCCTAATGCCTTAAGGGGTTAAGCATAAGACAAATTTATCAAGCAACATGTGACATTTGATAAATGTGGTATAATGTATGCCAACGCAGACTCAAGCACAACTGACTTCAAATATTCTCCTCATGATAAATGCCTCCCATTGATTTAAATGTACACTGTATATTACCGTACTTAAAAGGATTTTCCAGGATTTTTATACTGATGACCTGTCCTAAAGACTGAGCAAAGTTTTGACAAGAAATTTGATTCATTATGAATTAATTTGTCATGAAATAACTATAAATCAGGTATCCCCAGGCCAATCTGCCTAAAAGTAACAGTGGCCTGTAATACTGACGCACAGTAACTCTACAGCTAACAGAACCGATTAACTATGAATATTGGTGCGCTGCGCACTTATATACACAGCAATCAATTAGACCTGCCTGTAATAATGATGGCACAGGAACTCTACAGCTAACAGAATGGATTAGCTATGACTCTTGGCACACTGCACAGTTATGTACACGGCGATAAATTGTAGCTGAGTAACATAGTAACATGGTTTATAAGGCTAAAAAAAGACATCTGTCCATTCAGTTCAGAAGAAAAAGGAGAAGACCCCAGATATACCAGAAACAAATGAAGGACAGTGCCTACACAATGTAGATGTACTGGGGTATCCGAAAAAAGGGATAACTCGGTACAAGCTCCGAGTACAATGGCAGAAGAAGGAAGAAAGGAAGCTCAGAGTACCAAAATAATGATAAAATAAATATTTTATTAACTCAAGGACATAATAAAAACACATATACAGGTGATGCCAAAGACAGGGTGGGGGGATCCCTGCTCCCCCCACCCTGTCTTTGGCATCAACTGTACATGTGTTTTTATTATGTCCTTGATTTAATAAAATATTTATTTTGTCCATTCAGTTCAGCCTGTTATCCTGCAAGTTGATCCAGAGGAGGGTAGTTTTTTGTACTTACACACATTATAAGGGAGTATGTTTGTACTGGCACACATAATAAGGGAACATTTTTGTATTGGCACACATTCTAAGGTGGCCACTATGGGGACATTTCTTCTACATGAGGCAGTAAAAGTTATTTTTTTGTACTGACACATGTTATAAGGGAGCATTTTTTGTACTGCCACACATAAGAGGGTATTTTTGTACTGGGCACAGTTATTTTTAGGGCAATAATTATTGAAGGGGAAGGAACTATCTGTGTGGTAGTAGTATTTTCAAGGGGATTATTTGTTTCTGCAGATCATCACTGGATGTTAGAGGTATGTGGCGCTGTATTACCCTGTTTTGTAGCTCTGTATGTAATGTGTTCCAAGTATATCTAAAACAGAAGGGCTGGAGGGAAGGGGTTAGGTTAAGAAATTTTGTTTTGGGGGGGCGCCGTTTCAGTTTTCGCCTCAGGCAGCAGAAAGGCTAGGTGCACCCCTGCCTGTCCTAAGCTAGCTATACACATAAGACAACTGTGGGTCAACAGCTATCTCTGCCAACCTCCTTATAAATATGAACACTCAATTTGGCCGAGAGTATATTTATCCTACAGGAGCAAGGTTAAGGCAGTATTAGACTGGCGGATTGTCTGCCAGATGATCGCTAACGAGTGTTTGTAGTAACACTCATTATTGATGGTCTGGCAGTGTAATACTGCCACCGATTATCTGGTGAACGAGTAGGCTATCCAGATCTTTTGTCATGTTTAAAAATTATTGTTTGCTGTTTGCTGCTGGCACACAATGATTCAGTACAGGGAAAAGTGATGGCATAACGACAGCTCCTCCCCATACTGTGGAGGAGATTTCTGCATGTAATAGCAGTGGTCTCCTCCACTTACAAGCAGATGATTGCAGGGAAGGAACTCTTCACTCCCGACAATTGCCTGCCTGATCTGGCTGTCTAATATAGCTTTTACTGACAAACACTTCTGATAGCGCCCTGTCTCTGGCAGAACAAAGAAACCTAATAAGGGCGTTATTTATAAGGGATCCAGAGGTAGCAGTCGCACCTGCACCCTACAGTCTGGGGGAGGCCTGGAAGCCCTCTACCAGTATTATTAATGGCACATGGTTGATGAGGGCACTGTTACAGTTTTGGCATTGAGTTCAGGAAGCTTCACATCACACCTCTGATTTAGGTTTTTGTGTTGGAGGACAGTTAGGAGCCTGACCAGTGGCGTAGCTAGAAATGACGGCCCCACAGCAAATTTTTGAATGGGGCCCCCCTCCCCCAGTCATTTTTTCGCAACCCCTTCCTTTCATGCCGCCCCCATTCCTGTGGCTAGTAAAGATCGCTCTCTCAGACCAGGCCCGGCAGCTGTTCCATCCATTTCCTACACTGTCTATACTCTCACTGTATATCATTTCATTGTGTAATACTGTTGAGGGGGCCCTGACCAAATCTTTTAGTCCTCCTCCTCCTGAATGGGCCCCTTCTGGGTCAGGGCCCCAAAGCAGCCGCTTCCCCTGCTTCCCCTACAGCTACGCCCCTGAGCCTGACATATATATGACAAAGCCTTTATAGCTGTTTAGATGTTTACTGTAAAGCCATGTGTGGTATTGTGTGTGTTAAGAGTCTTGTGTAGACTGTCCTCCTTTGTAGTGTTACGGTTCTGTTTATTCAGCTGTTTAGTAAATCATCCTTGCCTCTGTTCTGCACATACCTGGATTGACTCTCATTTCCTAGTACATGGTCTTGCCTCGTTTAAATAGTTGTAATTCATGTCATTAGCTCCATGCTTTAGCTATAAGAGGATTTTCTTGTAATATGTGTGGAAGAAAGTGATCAATGCCACATTTGACCTCATTTTATGCCAATAACCAGTCTACTAACCAAATGATTTATTCTGTCTCAAACTTGCCCTATGCCAGGATTAAAGGTTCATGATTAAATTCTTTTGCCCTGACAACACCACTCATTTGATTATTTTGCAATCCCAAAAGCTCTTAGAGGGAACATCTAACTCTGCCCTAGATTTATCAATCTGTGAATAAGAGTGTGGAAATTACTGTCAGGTTACTGAGGGAATATATTAGGTTTGCTTCATTACTGTTAACTTTCAGCTGTGATGTTTCTGACACTGCAGCTGTATTGTACCTAGCACAAACACTTTAAAGTGAAGCCCTGGTTTAGAGCCAATACGAACTTTTATCTAAACCCCATTTATACTTGATATGTACACAAGAGGAATGACCTGGTTTAGCATGGGAATATTTTGTCTATTCTATAAAATGTTTGTGTGCAGTGTCGGACTGGGGTAACTAGGGCCCACCAGGCTAACTGATTTCGGGGGCCCACCTTAGGACTCCTGCACACAAACTTATTTTTTTTTTCTGTGTCCGTATCATTATTATTATTTTTTGTGGCCTGTATGTGAAACCATTCACATAAATGAGGCCGCAAAAAAACGGAAATGACTACATGTGCATTTCGTGTCTGTATGTCTGCATGGCCGTTATGCAAAATGTCCTATTATTGTCGGCATTACAGACACGGATAGGACTGTTCTATCAGAGGCCGCATAATGTGGAATGCACACACCCGGTATCCATGTTTTGCAGATCTGCAATTTGCGGACTGCAGAATATCCAACAATCGTGTTCATGAGCCCTTATAGTGATAACAGAAATATTAAAGATGAAGTATGATGGTAGACACTCACAGCAAAATGCACAAACATACATGTGGCAGAATTTAGGTTACTTTCACAATGGCAGTAACAGGGTCCGGCAGGATGTTCCAGCGGGTGAACAGCACATCCGTGCTAACGATAGCCCACCATGCCGCCGGAAGTCCTCTGTAGTTTTTGTCCGACCGCCTCTTGTCATGTTTGCCGTGCAGCGGCCGGACCTCCAGGTTTTGACCACTCTGAAATCCAGCAGAGGTGGCCGTACTAGCACACTATAGGTAAAGGTGTTGGCCTATGCGCACTTCCAGCCTTTCCCTATAGTGTGTAAGCACGGCCACCACTGCTGGATTTCACGGTGGTCGTAACCACTGATACGTGCTGTGTATAATGTGATGGAAAGGCGGCAATATGGATAATAACAATATATTAGTAAGTGGCTTGTATTAACTTTCTCTACATGATAAATGCCATTTACTAAAGTGAGACAACCCCTTTAAGCATAAATGTCTGGCATGAAATTTATCAAATCTTAACCTCCTCAGATTGCACATAATCTACAGTATATTTTAAAAGGGTTGTCCTACCTTAATGACCTATCGCCTATCCATATTTTTTATGAAAACCTAATCCAGAGTGCTCTGGACCTCAGACTGGGCTGACGGTTCACCTTCCAACAAGACAATCACCCTAAGCACACAGCCAAGAGAACACACATGCAGTACTTTTAGTCCGGCTGCCTCTCGCCGTGCTGCCGCCGGAACTCCGCCCCGCCCCCATTATAGTCAATGGGGACAGAGCTGCAGTCCGGGGGCACACGTTAACTAGCCGTAACAGCCTGCCGGACTCCCCTGCCGCTAGTGGGAAACTAGCCTAATAAAGGTCTGAATACTTATGTCAATGCAAGGTTTTAGTTTTTCTTTTTCAATAAATTAGCAAAGATTTCAAACATTCAGTTTTCACTTTGTCATTATGGGGTATTGAGTGTAGATTGATGGGGAGAAACTTGAATTTTTCTTTATTTTAGCACAAGGCCACAACATAAAAATTTTTAAAAAGTGAAAGGGTCTGAAGACTTTTCAAATAGATTGTAAATTAGGCACATCCTTTGTAGTCCATGCCCCCAGATTGAAATAGATTGAAATCTAGTCCAGCTGGCAACTGGAGTAGATTTAAATCGTCATTTGCACTTTTTAAACTGGTGTAAATAATGTTGAAGGTGGCAGGGAAGATGGCCCTACCCACTCTACATGCCCGTATCTACCCTGCCATTCCTCCTTTCCAGAAAGTGGTAAGGGGAGCATAGAAACACCACTTGTGGTTAATTTAGGTGCAATGGCATTTTAATAGTCACAAACTTGAGATTTGTGATGTTTTTTTACATTGGTTTCTGGAGTAGGGGGGTCATAGTAAATTACCAAAATACACTTTCTAACTTTTTAAGAATGGAAAGATAGAAAGTTATATATTTCCACAAAATACCTAAGGCTACTTTCACACTTGCGGCAGTGTGATCCGGCGGGCAGTTCCGTCGTCGGAACTGCCCGCCGGATCCGCCGATCTGCCGCTGACTGAAAGCATTTGTAAGACGGATCCAGATGCGGATCCGTCTCACAAATGCATTGCAAGGACGGATCCGTCCCTCCGCTTGTCATGCGGACAGACGGATCCGTCTTGTACATTTTTTAACATTTTTACCGGTCTGCGCATGCGCAGGCCGGAAGGACGGATCTGGCATTCCGGTATTCTGAATGCCGGATCCGGCGCTTATACATTCCTATGGGAAAAAATGCCGGATCCGGCATTCAGGCAAGTCTTCAGTTTTTTTCGCCGGTGAGAAAACCGTAGCATGCTGCGGTTTTCTCTTTTGCCTGATCAGTCAAAACGACTGAACTGAATACATCCTGATGCAAACTGAACGGATTACTCTCCATTCAGAATGCATGGGGATAAAACTGATCAGTTCTTTTCCGGTATAGAGCCCCTGTGACGGAACTCTATGCCGGAAAAGAAAAACGCTAGTGTGAAAGTAGCCTAAATTATGCTGCCATGTTGTGTCTATTTCGTGTTTCAACTTCTTCATCATTTTTAGCCCTTTTTAGGTGATTTTCTGTGTTTTCCGAGGGTTGAAAAAAATATAGTACTTAAACATCCTGCTTCCCTCCAGAGGCTGAAAAGGGGGTGATTTTAAATGAATTTTCCAGGCTCTAGCTTAAAAAAAAATTCTGACCATTAACAGTTGTGTAATAAGTGAACAAACAACAACACACAGTGCCGGGAAACCCCAGTGCAGGAAAATCACTGAATTTGTTCTATTCCAACTTGAAAAAGAAAAACTGCTTGGCAGGAGGCAACACAGGCCAGGTAATGGATGAAATGAACAGCAGGGTACTAACAGCAGCAAGAAAGCAAAATCTGCCTGCTCGTTGATGAAGAGGAGCTATTTAATTCCAATATAAAATATTTGCATACATGTTTTGTTCACCACTACAAAAAGAAGCCAGTCCATACCCTCAGCATACCTTCTTGCAACCATACACATAAATGTTAACATTGAAGTTATTATAGGTATTATTGTTGTTATTATTGACTGTATTATATTGTTGATTGATTCTTGTAAAAAAAAAAAATAAATCCAATATTCACAAGTTCCAAACTAAAAAGAGAATTACTGCAAAGCATTCATGCAGGAAGTGGTCAGGGAATACTACACTGCCTGAAGGCTATGAAGCAGTAGAATAGCGCAGAAGATCGCGATTACATTACCGTGACCTCCTGCGCCGGGTATTGCGAGAAGACTTGATAACGCGGCACAGTAGGGCACGGTCATGTGTTCCTGACCGCCTGCGCTGGGATGCCCGAGCAAAGGCTACAGGAGGAGATGCAGAGAGGTGAGTATAAATTTTTAATTTTTTTTATGTAAGTACTAGGGGCCATACTGGGGGCACTATGGAGGTGGGGGAAAGAATGAAGGCCATTGCATTTTATACAGAGGGGCCATTATATATTATCAAGATGGACCATTATATATTATATATTATAATTATACAGGGGGACCATTATATATTATACAAAGGGGGCATTATATATTATAAAGAGAGGTCATTATATATTATAATTATACAGGGGGACCATTATATATTATACAGAGGGGCCATTATATATAATAATTATACAGGGGGGCCATTATATATTATAATTATTCAGAGGGCCCATTAATAATGACCCCTCTGTATAATTATAATATATAATGGTCCCTCTGTATAATATATAATGGTCCCCCTGTATAATTATTATATATTATGCCCCCCCCCCCCCGTATAATTATTATATATAATTGCCCCTCTGTATAATATATAATGGTCCCCCTGTATAATTATATATAATAACCCCTCTGTATAATATACAGCCAGGTCCATAAATATTGGGACATCGACACAATTCTAACATTTTTGGCTCTATACACCACCACAATGGATTTGAAATGAAACGAACAAGATGTGCTTTAACTGCAGACTGTCAGCTTTAATTTGAGGGTATTTACATCCAAATCAGGTGAACGGTGTAGGAATTACAACAGTTTGCATATGTGCCTCCCACTTGTTAAGGGGCCAAAAGTAATGGGACAGAATAATAATCAAAAATCAAACTTTCACTTTTTAATACTTGGTTGCAAATCCTTTGCAGTCAATTACAGCCTGAAGTCTGGAACGCATAGACATCACCAGACGCTGGGTTTCATCCCTGGTGATGCTCACCAGACGCTGGGTTTCATCCCTGGTGATGCTCTGCCAGGCCTCTACTGCAACTGTCTTCAGTTCCTGCTTGTTCTTGGGGCATTTTCCCTTCAGTTTTGTCTTCAGCAAGTGAAATGCATGCTCAATCCGATTCAGGTCAGGTGATTGACTTAGCCATTGCATAACATTCCACTTCTTTCCCTTACAAAACTCTTTGGTTGCTTTTGCAGTATGCTTTGGGTCATTGTCCATCTGCACTGTGAAGCACCGTCCAATCAGTTCTGAAGCATTTGGCTGAATATGAGCAGATAATATTGCCCGAAACACTTCAGAATTCATTCTGCTGCTTTTGTCAGCAGTCACATCATCAATAAATACAAGAGAATCAGTTCCATTGGCAGCTATACATGCCCACGCCATGACACTACCACCACCATGCTCCATGACACTACCACCACCATGCTTCACTGATGAGGTGGTATGATCATGAGCAGTTTCTTTCCTTCTCCATACTCTTCTCTTCCCATCACTCTGGTACAAGTTGATCTTGGTCTCATCTGTCCATAGGATGTTGTTCCAGAACTGTGAAGGCTTTTTTAGATGTTGTTTGGCAAACTCTAATCTGGCCTTCCTGTTTTTGAGTCTCACCAATGGTTTACATCTTGTGGTGAACCCTCTGTATTCACTCTGGTGAAGTCTTCTTCTTCACTCTGCGCGGTCAAATTCGTACAGCAGTGGAAAAGGAGAGAGGAGGAGAGTAAACGGGCGGGCAGAGTATTACCTCATCAGTTTTAAAGCAGTGGGTTGAATAATAACAAACCAATTAATAGAATGATTAACCCTTTAGTGACAAGCCTGATTTGGGCCTTATTGACCAAGCAATTTTTTTCATTTTTTCATAGTCGTCTTCCAAGAGCTATAACTTTTTTATTTTTCCATCTATGTAGTCATATAAGGGCTTATTTTTTGAGGGACAAGTTGTAATTTTTACTGATGCCATTTTGGGGCACACATAACTTACTGATTAACTATTAACTATTTCAAGAAGGGGGATGGGAAAAACAGCAATACTGCCACTGAGTTTTTATACTATAAATTTTAAGGCATTTATTTTTCTGCATAAATAACACAATAACTCTATTCTCTGGGTTGGTACAATTACAGCTATGCCAAATACATATATTCTTTTTATGTATTACTACTTTTGCGCAATGAAAACCCTTTTTTTTTTAAAAAAAGGGTTTTGCATCGCCACGTCCCACGGAGCTGTGTGAGGGCTTGATTTTTGTGGGATGACATGCAGTTTTCATTGGTATCATTTTGGGGTACATGACACTTTTTAATCGCTTTTTATTCAGTTTTTTTGTGGCGAATAAGCAACAATTCTGGTATTTATTTTTACGGCGTTCACCATATGCGATAAATTACATAATAATTGCATAATGTGGGTCGTTACAGATGCAGCAATACCAAATATGTATTTTATTTTTTTACTTGACTTTTTTTATTTAACCCCTTAAGGACACATGACGTATCGGTATGGCATGTTTCCCGAGTCCTTAAGGACACATGACGTACCGGTACGTCATGTGTTGTTCCGATCACTGCCGCCCAGCCGGCTGTGATCGGAACAAGGTGCCTGCTCAAATCATTGAGCAGGCACCTCGGCTAAATGCACGGGGGGGTCCCGTGACCCCCCGATGTCCGCGATCGCAACAAGCCGCAGGTCAATTCAGACCTGCGGTTTGTTGCGCTTTCTGCAGTTTCTGATCGCTGCGGTCCCTGACCGCGGCGATCAGAAACTTTAGTGTGGCGAAAATATATATTTATCACCCCCCCTGCACCTCTGAATGATTTTAGCCCGGGGGGAGGTGCAGGGGGGGTGTTGCGGGCGGTGGGGGCGGTGCGGGAGGTGGGCGGTGCGGCAGTCGCGATCCCCCGCCCGCCTCCCATTGAATAATCGTTGGTGTACAGTGGGTATACCAGGGTGCCAGCACATTGCTGGCACCCTGGTATAAACGGCTGACATCGGTGATGCGATGTCAGCCGTTTAACCCTTTCCATACAGCGGTCCGTACGGACCGCTGTATAGAAAAAGTTAACAGTAAGAGGGAGCTCCCAGACAGCCCCCCGCCAGCCCCGTCCTCACCCTTCCCCGTCTGCGAAGTTGTGGCAGACGGGGAAGGTTCCCATGGCAACAGGACGCCTCTCAGGCGTCCTGCTGTCCATGGTGCTGAACAGATCTGTGCTGAAAGCATAGATCTGTTCAGTGTAAGTAAAATACAGTGCAGTACCCTATATAGAGTACAGTACTGTATTATACAGACATCAGACCCACTGGATCTTCAGAAACCAAGTGGGTCTGGGTAAAAAAAAAAGTGAAAAAAAAGTAAAAATCAAAAAACACATTTATCACTGATTAAAAATTAAAAAAAAAAAAATTCCCTACACATGTTTGGTATCGCCACGTCCGTAACGACCTGATCTGTAAAACGGTCATGTTACTTTACCCGAACGGTGAACGCCATAAAAATAAAAAATAAAAAACTATGATGAAATTGAAATTTTGCCCACCTTACTTCCCAAAAAAAGGTAATAAAAGTGATCAAAAAAGTCGCATGTACGCCAAAATTGTAACAATCAAACCATCATCTCATCCCGCAAAAAATGAGACCCTACTTAAGATAATCGCCCAAAAACTGAAAAAACTATGGCTCTTAGACTATTGAAACACTAAAACATCATTTTTTTTGTTTCAAAAATGAAATCATTGTGTAAAACTTACATAAATAAAAAAAAAGTATACATATTAGGTATCGCCGCGTCCGTATCGATCAGCTCTATAAAAATATCACATGACCTAACCCCTCAGGTGACCACCGTAAAAAAATAAAAATAAAAACGGTGTAAAAAAAGCCATTTTTTGTCATCTTACGTCACAAAAAGTGTAATAGCAAGCGATCAAAAAATCATATGCACCCCAAAATAGTGCAAATCAAACCGTCATCTCATCCCGCAAAAAAGGAGACCCTACTTAAGATAATCGCCCAAAAACTGAAAAAACTATGGCTCTTAGACTATGGAGACACTAAAACATTTTTTTTGTTTTAAAAATGAAATCATTGGGTAAAACTTACATAAATTAAAAAAATTGAATACATATTAGGTATCGCCACGTCCGTGACAACCTGCTCTATGAAATTACCACATGATCTAACCTGTCAGATGAATGTTGTAAATAACAAAAAAAAAACGGTGCCAAAAAAGCGATTTCTTGTTACCTTGCCGCACAAAAAGTGTAATATAGAGCAACCAAAAATCATATGTACCCTAAACTAGTACCAACAAAACTGCCACCCTATCCCGTAGTTTCTAAAATGGGGTCACTTTTCTGGAGTTTCTACTCTAGGGGTGCATCAGGGGGGCTTCAAATGGGACATGGTGTCAAAAAAACAGTCCAGCAAAATCTGCCTTCCAAAAACCGTATGGCATTCCTTTCCTTCTGCGCCCTGCCGTGTGTCCGTACAGCAGTTTACAACCACATATGGGGTGTTTCTGTAAACTACAGAATCAGGGCCATAAATAATGAGTTTTGTTTGGCTGTTAACCCTTGCTTTGTAACTGGAAAAAAAATATTAAAATGGAAAATCTGCCAAAAAAGTGAAATTTTGAAATTGTATCTCTATTTTCCATTAAATCTTGTGCAACACCTAAAGGGTTAACAACGTTTGTAAAATCTGTTTTGAATACCTTGAGGGGTGTAGTTTCTTAGATGGGGTCACTTTTATGGAGTTTCTACTCTAGGGGTGCATCAGGGGGCTTCAAATGGGACATGGTGTCAAAAAAACAGTCCAGCAAAATCTGCCTTCCAAAAACCAAACGGCGCATCTTTCACTCTGCGCCCCACTGTGTGGCCGTACAGTAGTTTACAGCCACATATTGGGTGTTTCTGTAAACGGCAGAGTCAGGGCAATAAAGATACAGTCTTGTTTGGCTGTTAACCCTTGCTTTGTTAGTGGAAAAAATGGGTTAAAATGGAAAATTAGGCAAAAAAATGAAATTCTCAAATTTTATCCCCATTTGCCAATAACTCTTGTGCAACACCTAAAGGGTTAACGAAGTTTGTCAAATCAGTTTTGAATACCTTGAGGGGTGTAGTTTATAGAATGGGGTCATTTTTGGGCGGTTTCTATTATGTAAGCCTTGCAAAGTGACTTCAGAGCTGTAGTGGTCCCTAAAAATTGGGTTTTTGTAAATTTCTGAAAAATTTCAAGATTTGCTTCTAAACTTCTAAGCCTTGTAACATCCCCAAAAAATAAAATATCATTCCCAAAATAATTCAAACATGAAGTAGACATATGGGGAATGGTAAGTCATCACAATTTTTGGGGGTATTACTATGTATTACAGAAGTAGAGAAACTGAAACTTTGATATTTGCTAATTTTTCAAAATTTTTGGTCAATTTGATATTTTTTTATGCAAAAATAATAATAATTTTGGACTTCATTTTACCAGTGTCATGAAGTACAATATGTGACGAAAAAACAATCTCAGAATGGCCTGGATAAGTCAAAGCGTTTTAAAGTTATCACCACTTAAAGTGACACTGGTCAGATTTGCAAAAAATGGCCTGGTCCTTAAGGTGAAATAAGGCTGAGTCCTTAAGGGGTTAATACATTTTTTAAATTTTTTTTAACCACAAGGGGACTATAATAGGAGATCTTCTAAAATACACTGCTCAAGAAAATAAAGGGAACACAAAAATAACACATCCTAGATCTGAATTAATTAAATATTCTTCTGAAATACTTTGTTCTTTACATAGTTGAATGTGCTGACAACAAAATCACACAAAAATTAAAAAATGGAAATCAAATTTTTCAACCCATGGAGGTCTGGATTTGGAGTCACACTACAGGCTGATCCAACTTTGATGTAATGTCCTTAAAACAAGTCAAAATAAGGCTCAGTAGTGTGTGTGGCCTCCACGTGCCTGTATGACCACCCTACAACGCCTGTGCATGCTCCTGATGAGGTGGCGGACGGTCTCCTGAGGGATCTCCTCCCAGACCTGGACTAAAGCATCTGCCAACTCCTGACAGTCTGTGGTGCAACGTGACGTTGGTGGATAGAGCGAGACATGATGTCCGAGATGTGCTCATTTGGATTCAGGTCTGGAGAACGGGCGGGCCAGTCCATAGCATCAATGCCTTCGTCTTGCAGGAACTGCTGACACACTTCAGCCACATGAGGTCTAGCATTGTCTTGCATTAGGAGGAACCCAGGGCCAACCGCACCAGCATATGGTCTCACAAGGGGTCTGAGGATCTTATCTCGGTACCTAATGGCAGTCAGGCTACCTCTGGCGAGTACATGGAGGGCTGTGCGGCCCTCCAAAAAAATGCCACCCCACACCATTACTGACCCAATGCCAAACCGGTCATGCTGGAGGATGTTGCAGGCAGCAGAACGTTCTCCATAGCGTCTCAAGACTCTGTCACGTCTGTCACATGTGCTCAATGTGAACCTGCTTTCATCTGTGAAGAGCACAGGGCGCCAGTGGCGAATTTGCCAATCTTGGTGTTCTCTGACCTGCACGGTGTTGGGCTGTAAGCACAACCCCCACCTGTGGACGTCGGGCCCTCATATCACCCTCATGGAGTCTGTTTCTGACCGTTTGAGCAGACACATGCACATTTGTGGCCTGCTGGAGGTCATTTTGCAGGGCTCTGGCAGTGCTCCTTCTGTTCCTCCATGCACAAAGGCGGAGGTAGCGGTCCTGCTGCTGGGTTGTTGCCCTCCTACGGCCTCCTCCACATCTCCTGATGTACTGGCCTGTCTCCTGGTAGCGCCTCCATGCTCTGGACAATACGCTGACAGACACAGCAAACCTTCTTGCCACAGCTCGCATTGATGTGCCATCCTGGATAGGCTGCACTACCTGAGCCACTTGTGTGGGTTGTAGACTCCGTCTCATGCTACCACTAGAGTGAAAGCACCGCCAGCATTCAAAAGTGACCAAAATATCAGCCAGGAAGCATAGGAACTGAGAAGTGGTCTGTGGTCACCACCTGCAGAACCACTCCTTTATTGGGGGTGTCTTGCTAATTGCCTATAATTTCCACCTGTTGTCTATCCCATTTGCACAACAGCATGTGAAATTGATTGTCACTCAGTGTTGCTTCCTAAGTGGACAGTTTGATTTCACAGAAGTGTGATTGACTCGGAGTTACATTGTGTTGTTTAAGTGTTCCCTTTATTTTTTTGAGCAGTGTACATTGAACTATTCATTGTATTTTAATGTTAGTGCCATATTAACATTCACCAGCAGGCTGTGCGAAAGAGGCATAGCCTGCTGGGACATGCCAGAGGCAGGCCTGGGGCCTTCATTAGACCCTGGCCTGTTTACACTGACACTAGCACCCCACTAAAACGTGCCTTAACCCCTTAAGGACTCAGCCCTATTTCATCTTAAGGACTTGGCCATTTTTTGCAAATCTGACCAGTGTCACTTTAGGTGCTGATAACTTTAAAACGTTTTGACTTATCCAGGCCATTCTGAGACAGTTTTTTCGTCACATATTGTACTTCATGACACTGGTAAAATGAAGTAAAAAAAAATTAATTTTTATTTATAAAAAAAATACCAAATTTACCAAAAATTTGTAAAAAATTGCAAATTTCCAAGTTTCAATTTCTCTACTTCTATAATACATAACAAAAAAATGGAGTTCATAGTACCAAAAAGTAAAAATATACTTTATTATTACATGATTAAAAAATTTTTATGGACCAGTTCAGGTCTGAAGTCACTTTGCGAGGCTTACATAATAGAAACCACCCCATTCTATAAACTACACCCCTCAAGGTATTCAAAACTGATTTTACTAACTTTGTTAACCCTTTAGGTGTTCCACAAGAATTAATGGAAAATAGAGATACAATTTCAAAATTTCACATTTTTGGCAGATTTTCCATTTTAATAATTTTTTTCCAGTTACAAAGCAAGGGTTAACAGCCAAACCAAACACAATATTTATGGCCTGATTCTGTAGTTTACAGAAACACCCCATATGTGGTCGTAAACCGCTGTACGGGCACACGGCAAGGGGCAGAAGGAAAGGAATGCCATACAGTTTTTGGAAGGCAGGTTTTGCTGGACTGTTTTTTTTTACACCATGTCCCATTTGAAGCCCCCCTGATGCACCCCTAGAGTAGAAACTCCATAAAAGTGACCCCATCTAAGAAACTACACCCCTCAAGGTATTCAAAACTGATTTTACAAACGTCGTTAACCCTTTAAGTGTTCCACAAGAATTAATGGAAAATAGAGATACAATTTCAAAATTTCACATTTTTGGCAGATTTTCCATTTTAATAATTTTTTTCCAGTTACAAAGCAAGGGCTAACAGCCAAACCAAATTCAATATTTATGGCCCTGATTCTGTAGTTTACAGAAACACCCCATATGTGGTTGTAAACCGCTGTATGGGCACACGGCAGGGCGCA
Organism: Bufo bufo; assembly: GCF_905171765.1. Lineage (NCBI taxonomy): Eukaryota > Metazoa > Chordata > Amphibia > Anura > Bufonidae > Bufo > Bufo bufo. The sequence continues at coordinate 221,205,429 of NC_053392.1, forward strand.
GAAGGAAAGGAATGCCATAAGGTTTTTGGAAGGCAGGTTTTGCTGGACTGTTTTTTTTTACACCATGTCCCATTTGAAGCCCCCTGATGCACCCCTAGAGTAGAAACTCCATAAAAGTGACCCCATCTAAGAAACTACACCCCTCAAGGTATTCAAAAATGATTTTACAAACGTTGTTAACCCTTTAGGTGTTCCACAAGAATTAATGGAAAATAGAGATACAACTTTTAAAATTTCACATTTTTGGCAGATTTTCCATTTTAATAATTTTTTTCCAGTTACAAAGCAAGGGTTAACAGCCAAACCAAACTCAATATTTATGGCCCTGATTCTGTAGTTTACAGAAACACCCCATATGTGGTCGTAAACCACTGTACGGGCACACGGCAGGGTGCAGAAGGAAAGGAATGCCATACGGTTTTTTGAAGGCAGGTTTTGCTGGACTGGTTTTTTGACACCATGTCCCATTTGAAGCCCCCCTGATGCACCCCTAGAGTAGAAACTCCAAAAAAGTGACCCCATTTTAGAAACTACGGGATAGGGTGGCAGTATTGTTGGTACTAGTTTAGGGTACATATGATTTTTGGTTGCTCTATATTACACTTTTTCTGAGGCAAGGTAACAAGAAATAGCTGTTTTGGCACAGTTTTTATTTTTTGTTATTTACAACATTCGTCTGACAGGTTAGATCATGTGATATTTTTATAGACCAGGTTGTCACGGACGCTGAGATACCTAATATGTATACTTTTTATTTATTTATGTAAGTTTTACACAATGATTTCATTTTTGAAGCCAAAAAAATCATGTTTTAGTGTTTCCATAGTCTGAGAGCCATAATTTTTTCAGTTTTTGGGCGATTACCTTCGGTAGGGTATGATTTTTGTGGGATGAGATGACGGTTTTATTGCCACTATTTTGGGGTGCGTGTGACTTTTTGATCGCTTGCTATTACACTTTTTGTGATGTAAGGTGACAAAAAATAGCTTTTTTTACACCGTTTTTTTTTTTTTTTTTTTTTTACGGTATTCACCTGAGGGGTTAGGTCATGTGATATTTTTATAGAGCAAGTTATTATGGACGCTGCGATACCTAATATGTATACTTTCTTTTTATTTATGTAAGTTTTACACAATGATTTCATTTTTGAAGCAAAAAAAATCATGTTTTAGTGTTTCCATAATCTGAGAGCCATAATTTTTTCAGTTTTTGGGCGATAACCTTGGGTAGGGTAAGATTTTTGCGGGATGAGATGACGGTTTTATTTGCACTATTTTGGGGTGCGTGTGACTTTTTGATTGCTTGCTATTACACTTTTTGTGATGTAAGGTGACAAAAAATTATTTATTTAGCACAGTTTTTATTTTTATTTTTTTACGGTGTTCATCTGAGGGGTTAGGTCATGTGATATTTTTATAGAACCGGTCGATATGGATGCGGCGATATACCTAATATGTATACTTTTTTTTTATTTATGTAAGTTTTACACAATAACAGCTTTTTTAAAACAAAAAAAATGATGTTTTAGTGTCTCCATAATCTGAGAGCCATAGTTTTTTCAGTTTTTGGGCGATTATCTTAGGTAGGGTCTCATTTTCTGCGGGATGAGATGACGGTTTGATTGGCACTATTTTGGGGTGCATATGACTTTTTGATCGCTTGCTATTACACTTTTTGTGATGTAAGGTGACAAAAGATTGTTTATTTAGCACAGTTTTTATTTTTTATTTTTTACAGTGTTCATCTCAGGGGTTAGATCATGTGATATTTTTATAGAGCCAGTCGATACGGACGCGGCGATACCTAATATGTATACTTTTCTTTTATTTATGTAAGTTTTACACAATAACAGCTTTTTTAAAACAAAAAAAAAGATATTTTAGTGTCTCCATATTCTGAGCCATAGTTTTTTTATTTTTTGGGCGATTGCCTCAGTTAGGGGCTCATTTTTTGCGGGATGAGGTGACGGTTAGATTAGTACTATTTTGGTGGGCAAACGCCTTTTTTATCGTTTGCTGTTGTACTTTTTGTGAGGTAAGGTGACAAAAAAATTGTTTATTTAGCCCAGTTTTTATTTTTTACGGTGTCCATCTGAGGGGTTAGGTCATGTGATATGTTTATAGAGCCGGTCGATATGGACACGGCGATGCCTAATATGTATACTTTTTTTTTCCCCTATTTTTTACCAATTTTTTTTAACTTTATTTGGGGAAAATTGCGTTTTTGTTTATTTGTACTTGAAACTTTAAATTTTTTGGGGGGAAAACTTAATTTTTTAAACTTTTTTTTCACTTTATTTTTTGTCCCACTTTGGGACTTGAACTTTTGGGGGGGCTGGATCTCACAGGCTCGTCACCGGAAGGCAGCGCTGATGCCTAAGGAAGGCATCGCGCTGCCTTCCATGCCATCGCTTCCCCCCTACAGCCGCATGAGGACCCGATGGCACCGCCGATTGCCGCCGCAAACCTCAGGTAAAGCCGCAAACCGCAGGTCTGAATTGACCTGCGGTTTGCTGCGATCGCCGATGCGGGGTGGTCACATGACCCCCCGGCGTTGTGACAGGATGCCCGCTGAATGATTTCAGCGGACATCCTGTTCTGATTAACCCCCGCCACGCCGCAATGTAGTTTTAAAGTTAGGACGTACCGGTACGTCATGGGTCCTTAAGGACTCGGCAAACATGGCGTACCGGTACGTCCTAAGTCCTTAAGGGGTTAAAAACAAATTTTTTCAGGCAGGCTTATCATGCTTTCTAAACTGACTCTTTCCCTAGTAATGCCCTCTCCCCCCAACTCTTCAGACCTGAACTCGATCTTTTGACAGTAATCCACACACCCCAAGTACTAGCACACGCACATCAGCCTACAGCACTCCTTTTAGTACAAAGATGGCTGGACCACTTCATATAACAATCAACAACATTTTGTGTCACCTTCACCTCCTCATAGATTGTAAGCTCTTGCAAGCAGGGCCCTCACACCTAGCATTTCAGTTGTACATTGGCCAGCAACTTTGTGATATCTTTTGTTTTGTACATGAACTCTCTGAATTGTAAAGCGCTGTGGAAAATCAAATACAAAAAATATTGTCCTTCTGTAGTATTCAACACATATCATAAGACCTAAATAAAGTAGATATGCAATCCATTGTCATTTTACTGCTTCTGTGAGGGGATCTTATCTAAAAGGATATCCTCATTATAATAGTAGGTGTAGAATGGAGTTAGGCTACTTTCACACCTGCGTTTAGGTGCGGATCCGTCTGGTATCTGCACAGATGGATCCGCACCTATAATGCAAACGTTGGTATCCGTTCAGTAACATAGTAACATAGTAACATAGTACATAAGGCCGAAAAAAGACATTTGTCCATCCAGTTCGGCCTGTTATCCTGCAAGTTGATCCAGAGGAAGGCAAAAAACCCTGTGAGGTAGAAGCCAATTTTCTCCACTTTAGGGGAATAAAAAATTTCTTCCCGACTCCAATCAGAATAACTCCCTGGATCAACGACCCCTCTCTAGTAGCTATAGCCTGTAATATTATTACGCTCTAGAAACACATCCAGGCCCCTCTTGAATTCCTTTATTGTACTCACCATCACCACCTCCTCAGGCAGAGAGTTCCATAGTCTCACTGCTCTTACTGTAAAGAATCCTCTTCTATGTTTGTGTACAAACCTTCTTTCCTCCAGACGCAGAGGATGTCCCCTCGTCACAGTCACAGTCCTGGGGATAAATAGCTGATGGGATAGATCTCTGTACTGACCCCTGATATATTTATACATATTAATTAGATCTCCCCTCAGTCGTCTTTTTTCTAAAGTGAATAACCCTAATTTTGATAATCTTTCAGGGTACTGTAGTTGCCCCATTCCAGTTATTACTTTAGTTGCCCTCCTCTGAACCCTCTCTAGCTCTGCTATGTCTGCCTTGTTTACAGGAGCCCAGAACTGTACACAGTACTCCATGTGTGGTCTGACTAGCGATTTGTAAAGTGGATCCGTCTGCATAACACAGTAAAAAAAAAGTTTAAGTGGGGGCGGAGCCTGACTTAGCGCCAAGACAGACGCCTGAGCTGTAGCTCCCGTCACACAGATCGGCTCCCAGCTAGTTATCAAGCTTTAAAACCCATCAAAATGGTGAAGATCGGCAGAGACCGACCCAGAGACCGCCCAGATCCCAGTGGGGTTAAGAAGACCCAAGTAGAGATGGCGCAGTTCCTTAAAAAGAAACCGCTGACTCCTGCAGCACCTGAAGCCAAGATGGCGCCGAGCCCTAAGCGGGCAGCGGGGGCGGACGCAGAGGCGTTTGAATCGGATAGTGCTGCTGAAACCGATGAAGAAGGAGCGGTAGCAGACACAGCCACCTTCTCAAAGAGGTACCTTAAAAAGACTCTTGAGTGGGCTCTTGCCCCTGTCATGAAAGAGCTGGCAGACATAAAAGCTGAAATGCGACATAATGGCCAAAGAGTTGAACTGCTGGAAGAAAACCAGCTCCAACATGTGGCTCACAGCACAGCTTTGGAGGAAAACATTGTGGCTCATAACGCTGCTTTGGACACTGCCTTCGGTCTAATAGAGGACCAGGAAAATAGAAGCCGCCGTAAGAATGTGAGGGTGAAGTGCTTACCTGAGGCGGTTTGTCATGATGATCTGCCAGCAGCCATGTTAAATCTCTTCAGCAGCATACTGGGTGAGGAGAGGGCCCAATCCGTTACCATCGAGAGGGTTCACAGATCCCTGAGGCCACCGTACAAAGATGGAGAACCACCAAGGGATGTGGTGTGCAGTCTTCTGAGCTACATGGATACCGCGGCCATCCTGAAGGGAGCCAGGGAACTCCCTGACTTGTCCCACGAAGGCTATCCAGTCTCCTTTTTCCAGGACATTGCGCCGTTCACACTACAGAAAAGGCGGATTCTCAAGCCCTTATGTGATCACCTCAGGTCACTGAAAATCGCATACCGCTGGCTGTTTCCTTTTGGCCTACAAGCGACCATAGCAGGCAAAAGATGCATCATCAAATCCCCAGCGGATCTCGACAGAATTTGGCCACTGCTCAACATGGATCCATTGGACATTCCATCGTGGCTACCTCAAGCCCTTCAACTATCTCAACCACCTCCTCTGCCTAAAACAACCGCTTGGTCTGAGGTCAGAAGATTCAAGCAATATGGACAGAGGAAACCACTAGGTTGATCTCCAGATCTCACCTGGTGGAATCACACGCATCCATCTCACTGGATTCTCGATCCACAACTTTATAGCTTGGTCGTCTGGGCCGCAATATCTGCCGCAATGCCCTTAAGTTAAATTGTGTTGTTCCCTATGTTTGCGTCATTGTGAGGAGCATTAGCAGCACCTAGATAAGTGTCCGTTTCATCATCTGCCCGGCGGCGCCATATTAAAGTCTTATGGCATATCTGGGGTTTGTTAGCATAAATGGGTTCTCTATCTATAATCTGTTATGTCTGGGGGCTGGTCTGTGGTCCCAGGTTAGGAATGACTTGTTCAAGTCCTCCTGCTCCCACTTTCTCTCCCCCTGACAAGGACAGCTGGGGAGCTTTATTAGTGTTCAAGTTTACATCAGTATTTTACATGTTTATTATGTGTATTCATTGGTTTGGGTCACTTCATACAGACACAGTCGGATATCAGAGATCTTTAGACGCAATGAGACTAGATACACAGTTTGACTATGGCTGATATCACGTTCACCTCATTCAATATGAAGGGAATGAACACCCCCCAGAAAAGAGCACAAATCGTCACAATGCTAAAGAAGGCAAGAGCGGACATATGCTTCCTGCAAGAAACACACTTGCGGGGCAATAGAATCCCTAGATTCCCCCAACGGCAATATAAACAATGGTTCCATAGCACTTATATATCCTCCTCCAGAGGAGTAAGTATTGGTATAGGCAAAAACATCCCGTTCACACCTACAGTTGCTATACCTGATGAGGGAAACATTAAACTCACCCTAGCCTGCCTCTATGCCCCTAATAAAGGCCAAGCTAAGTGGATTGTGAACATCCTTAACAAACTTAAACAACTAGCAGAAGGTGTCATTCTGGTGGGAGGCGACCTAAACATTGCCATCAATCCTCTCCTGGATTCGTCCACTGGTAGCTCAGTTCATTCCCAGAAATCCCTGAGCAACATTCATAAGTCTCTTAGTGACATGCGCTTGTTAGACTGATGGAGACTCCTCAACCCATCCTCAAGAGACTACTCATTCCAGTCTCTGGCCCACTCCTCGTTTCAGAGATTAGACTACATACTAATTCCGACCAATCTAGCATGTGCACTTAAGAGTGTAGATATAGGTGATATAACAGTGTCGGATCATGCACCGATTTCTGCTACAATCTCCTTCAAGGAGTTACCTGAGCGGGAGTGGGTCTGGAGACTGAATGAAACATTGCTAGACAGACCAGCAGATGTTTCAGCTATTTCCCAAAAACTAACCAATTATTTTATAGAAAACCCTCCAGGGAATACATCGGTCTCAAACACTTGGGAGGCCCATAAGGCCTTCATATGAGGTGAACTTATTAGCCTTGGAGCTAGATTGAAAAGGGAGCGCCAAAAAATATTAGACTCACTCTTAGTGAAAATTTCCAATATTGAGAAGATCCAAAAAAGGTCCCAGTATAAACAGGCACATGCAGATCTGATGTCCCTGCGCCAACAACTCAAAGATCATTTAAATGTCCAATATGCCAAACAATACCAATACGCCAAATACAAGTTTTATGCTTATGGGGATAGGGGCAACAAAATGATGTCTCACCTTATTAAAAAACAGAGAGATTCAGGGTATATTCACTCCATTACAACCAGCTCGGTCCAAAAGACTGCGGAAACTAAAGAAATTGCACGTGAGTTTGTGTCCTTTTACAGCCAACTATATAACTTACCCGATAATACAGTAGCTGGGGGAGAATCACCTAAGTCAACCGCAATAGATCGATTTCTGTCCAAACTTAAACTACCTACTCTCTCCGAGGAAGCTAAAGCTCAATTAATGTCACCAATCTTGGAGGAAGAAATTTCTGGAACCCTGAAGTCTATGCCTTTGGGGAAGGCCCCAGTCCCAGATGGCCTCCCTATAGGGTACTACAAAAAATTCTTCCCAATCATGATCCCCAGATTGACAGCCTGGTGTAACGCACTCCTTTTAGACGAGACGCTCCCTAAACAGGCTCTCAATGCCACGATCACCATCTTACCTAAGGACGGGAAAGACCCCAGCCTATGTGCCTCATACCGCCCTATATCCCTGATAAACGTGGACATTAAGATATGGGCAAAAGTGTTAGCTAGTAGACTAAGCCCTCTAATCCCTGGCCTGGTTCATCCTGAACAGACTAGGTTCGTTAAGGGTAGAGAGGGTAATCACAACTCTATGCGACTTATACATGCTGTACAGCACGCAGTGTCAAAAAAGGTTCCCCTGGTCTTACTCAGTACTGACGCTGAGAAGGCCTTTGACAGAGTGTGCTGGGCCTATCTCCAGTCTGTCCTAAGTCAGTTTGGTATACCGAGCCAATTTACGTGAGAAATCATGTCCCTTTAAAAACACCCCAGTGCCAGGATTAGGGTTAATGGTACACTGTCTGCCCCTTTTGAGATTTTGAATGGTACTAGGCAGGGGTGCCCCCTGTCCCCTACATTGTTTATACTAATTATGGAAACGTTACTCCAAGCCATAAGAGAGCACAAACAAATCCAAGGTTTATAAGTGGGAGGAGTTTGTCATCAAAATGCAGCATTTGCGGATGACCTGCTGATCCTGATCACCAACCCGGATACAGCATTCCCTCACGTATTAGAGTTATTCAGAGAATTTGGGTTTGCATCTAATTTTAAGGTGAACTACTCTAAATCAGAGGCCTTCAATATTTCTGCACCCCCAGACTGCACCCCCATATTCTGAACTCTTATGTGATGCCGAAACTTCTGTACCTCATGCAAATGGTTCCTATTTTCCTAACTCAAAAGTTCTTCCGTATGGTGAGATCCATCTTCTCTTCTTTCCTATGGCAAGTAAAGAGACCTCGAATATCCTACACACATCTGACCCTCCCTTGCTCTCTTGGAGGCTTTGGGATGCCAGATGCCCAGATGTACTACAAGGCGATTCAATTGAGGAGGTCGATCTCACTGTGTATGGAGGGCCATCCACCGTTGGGTTATGACATTGAAAAGGTCTCATTGAATGACCAGAAGTGGGTGGGATTGTGGGGAATTTCACCGTCACACTCAGCATTTACTGGTCTTACGAAAGGCATATACTCAGTAATGTGTTCCTTACAGGGAGGGACCCGAGTCCTGTCAGATCCCCCTATCTACTTACCAGCTCACCTGATCCCTTATTATGTTTTACCATCCAGGGTTAGTGTTCCCGCCTTCTGGTCTAGTTTTAGGGGTAAATCCCTTAAAGACCTCCTCTTGGAGGTGGGTTCGAGGGGCAATATCCCGGTCTATTGCTCTGGGGCATTGCCCACAGGAAATTTCCTGGATGTTCATGAATTAATGCTCTCTCTGAAGAGGATCATGCCCCAGAGCAAGGTGCCCAAAGACCCCACATGGTTGGAAAGTGTCATAAATCCTCAAGCTAAGCGCCCTAGGTGGATCTCCTTCCTTTATCACTGCTATCAGAAATTCTGCCGAAACGACATGCGTATATTAGGAGTTGGGAGAAAGAGCTAAAAAGGTCCTTTACGGACACAGAATTGGTCACAATAAGGTACAAATCACATGGGTTTTCCAAATGTGTGCGCATACAAGAACACTCCTTCAAAGTGTTAACCAGGTGGTATAACTACCCAAATTTTTTTTTTCTAGCGGGCCTAGCTAAAAGCGACAATTGTTGGAGATGCGGGCAAGGACCTGGTTCCCTCCTGCATATCTTCTGGGAATGCCCTATCGTCCAGGGGTTTTGGAAAATGGTGGAAGGCGAGGTCAATCAATTGTGCGCGACGCATATCAAGTTGACCGGTCTTGCTGTGGCTACCCAATGAGTCGTGGTTCCCAGCCATGTCCAATTTACCCACTCTTCTTGTGCAAGCAGCTCGTTTGCTTATTCCTCTAAACTGGCTCAGTACAGTTATCCCATCTAAAGAGCAATGGCTTGACAAAGTAAACCAAATTTATAGGCTGGAGGAGTTGGTGGGTTGGGCAGCTAGGAGGCACGACCTCTTTCTCAAGCTATGGTTACCCTGGAAACAATATTTGAAAGCCCAGAGGGCCAAAAATTGAAATTGGAAAACGTACAACTATGCCACTCACTTCCTGCCCACGCTGCCTCACCCTTGTGGGGCTGTGTGGATGGGGACTGGGTGGTCCTCCTGACCGGGTGATAACCCTAGGGGTATCAGTCTTCCCTATCACATTGTTATTTAGCTACGGGTTCTGGGTACGAGAAATGGACCTTATTCATTATTTTATTGCAGTCCCCAGGACTGGTCTCTTACATCCATGTGCGAAATGCAGTCTGTTAAATTGATTGTGTATGTTGAGCTATATGTCTCTACCTTATTGTAATATCTGACTTGCTGAATAATTGACAGTAATTGAATGTCTGAATATGTACCCTATGTTCATTCTGACAAAACTTTAAATAAAAAGATTTATTACAAAAAAAAAAGTCTAAGTGTAAGTCAAACGGATCCGTCCTGACTTGGGGGACGGATCCGTTTACAATTGCACCAACATTGTGTCAATGTAAACGGATCCGTCCCCATTGACTTACATTGTAAGTCAGGACGGATCCATTTGGCTCCGCATCGCCGGGCGGACAACAAAACGCTGCAAGCAGCGTTTTGGTGTCCGCCTCCAGAGCGGAATGGAGGCGGAACGGAGCCAAACTGATGCATTCTGAACGGATCCTTATCCATTCAGAATGCATTGGGGCTAAACTTATCCGTTTGGGGACGCTTGTGAGAGCCTTGAAACGGATCTCACAGGCGGACCCAGAAACGGCAGTGTGAAAGTAGCCTTAACGGTATGACAGCTCTATTGTTCTCTTCATAGACCTAGATAAAAGTCAAAACAAAGAGGAAGTTAAAGAGCCGTAGAATACATTGAGTGACATAAGAAAATTATATTCAGAAAATTCTGCTCCCATTTGCATAGAATATTCACATTGGTTGTTATCAAAAATAGCAAAGATAATTAATCTTGCAACTTTCTTGAAGTAAGAAAGTAGATTGGTACACTTTAACCCCTTAGGGACACAGCCTTATTTCACCTTAAGGACCAGGCCATTTTTTGCAAATCTGACCAGTGTCAATTTAAGTGGTGATGACTTTAAAACACTTTGACTTATCCAGGCCATTCTGAGATTGTTTTTTCGTCACATATTGTACTTCATGGCACTGGTAAAATGAAGTAAAAAAAAAAAATCTTTTTTATTTATTAACAAATACCAAATTTACCCAAAATTTTTTAAAAATGGCAATTTCCAAGTTTCAATTTCTCTACTTCTATAATACATAGTAATACCTACAAAAATAGTTATTACTTTACATTCCCCATATGTCTACTTCATGTTTGGATCAATTTGGGAATGATATTTTATTTTTGGGGGATGTTACAAGGCTTAGAAGTTTAGAAGCAAATCTTGAAATTTTTCAGACATTTTGAAAAACCCACTTTTTATGGACCAGTTCATGTCTGAAGTCACTTTGTGAGGCTCACATAATAGAAACCACCCAAAAATGACCCCATTCTAGAAACTACACCCCTCAAGGTATTCAAAACTGATTTTACAAACGTTGTTAACCCTTTAGGTGTTCCACAAGAGTTAATGGCAAATGGTGATAAAATTTCAGAATTTAGATTTTTTGGCAAATTTTCCATTTTAATCCATTTTGTTCAGTAACAAAGCAAGGGTTAACAGCCAAACAAAATGCTATATATTGATTGCCCCAATTCTGTAGTTTGCAGAAACACCCCATATGTGGCTATAAACTACTGTATGGGCACACAGTATGGCGTAGAGGGAAAGGTGTGCCGTATGGTTTTTGGAAGCCAAATTTTGCTGGACTGGTTTTTTTGACACCATGTCCCATTTGAAGCCCCCCTGATGCACCCCTAGAGTAGAAACTCCATAAAAGTGACCCCATCTAAGAAACTACACCCCTCAAGGTATTCAAAACTGATTTTACAAACTTTGTTAACCCTTTAGGTGTTGCACAAGATTTAATGGAAAATAGAGATACAATTTCAAAATGTCACTTTTTTCGCAGATTTTCCATTTTAATATTTCTTTTCCAGTTACAAAGCAAGAGTTAACAGCCAAACAAAACTCATTAATTATGGCCCTGATTCTGTAGCTTACAGAAACACCCCATATGTGGTTGTACACTGCTGTACGGGCACATGGCAGGGCGCAGAAGGAAAGGAATGCCATATACGGTTTTTGGAAGGCAGATTTTGCTGGACTGTTTTTTTTGACACCATGTCCCATTTGAAGCCCCCATGATGCACACCTAGAGTAGAAACTCCAAAAAAGTGACCCCATTTTAGAAACTACGGGATAGGGTGGCAGTTTTGTTGGTACTAGTTTAGGGTACATAGGATTTTTGGTTGCTCTATATTACACTTTTTGTGAGGCAAGGTAACAAGAAATAGCTTTTTTGGCACCGTTTTTTTAATTTTTTTATTTACAAAATTCATCTGACAGGTTAGATCATGTGGTATTTTTATAGAGCAGGTTGTCACGGACGCGGCGATACCTAAGAGAAGGTGTCCTGTTGCCATGGGAACCTTCCCCGTCTGCTCAGTTGTGGCCACAACTGAGCAGATGGGGAAGGGTAAGGAGGGGGGCTCCCTCCCTCTGTGACCCCATCCTGTTTGGGGGCTGCAAAGGCACAGCAGCCCCCCGATGGGAGAGGGGGGGAGCTCCCTGACTGTCAACCTCTGCTCTTCCTGGAAAGAGTTAAATGGCTGACATCACAGCACAGATGTCAGCCGTTTATACCAGAGTGTCAGCAATGTGCTGACACTCTGGTATACCCACTGGCCACCAATGATTATTCAAGAGGAGACCTGCGGTTTGCTGCGATCGCCGACACGGGGGGGTCACGGGACCCCCCGCGCATTTAGCCGAGGTGCCTGCTCAATGATTTGAGCAGACACCTTGTTCCGATCACCGCCCGCCGGGCGGCAGTGATCGGAACAACACATGACGTACCGGTACGTCATGTGTCCTTAAGGACTCGGGAAACATGCCGTACCGGTACGTCATGTGTCCTTAAGGGGTTAAATACTTTTGCTGTTTTGGGCCAAAGAAAAATTATTTTTGGACGCCTACTGTCTGGTTTCTTTATAAATCTGTTGCCATAAATTCATCTAAAGTAATACTCTTATGGGAGGTTCCTGTGAAACTGTGCCCCTAATCCAGCATTGAATACATCTGTGGGTACGGCGTGAGGAAGATTGGGCTTGACTGTGTTTACCCACAGATTTTCTGATTATTTGAGTGTAATCAGGAATGCATGAAAAAAAAATCCATCAAACAGAAGAAAGGACCAGAGAAGAATGGATATCTTAATTGGTATTTATTCGCTTGCTTCAGTAGGGCCAACAATAACTATTCCGGCCTTGTAATTTTTTTTACAATTGAAGGAAACCACAAATGGGAAATAAAATCATAATTAGATAATGGAAGTATGTGTATGGGCCATTAATAGTCCTAGTCATATGCCTTAATAGTGCTCATGTAACATCACTGTTTTGTACCTGTATGAAACAAAGCAGAGCAGAAGCCAAAGCAGAGTGGAAGCCAAACTTATGTTCCAGGGAAAGACAGATGATTATGTTTGAGGTTTCTATCCTGAGCTAAGCCTGTATGATGATATTCCTAAGGAAACAGCAGCCAAGTGAATTTTCAAAGGCGAGAAACAAAGACTCTGCCTTCTTGTAGAAAACACTTTCTTCGCACATTGGAATGTGGGTGTTGAATGGAAACCAGCCTGGAACTGTCAGAATTCTCTTTATGGGAGGTGGAAAAAGAAAGAATCTAGTATAGAAACATAACTCCTTACCTACTGGTCCTTTCAATTCACAAACATGAGGATTCCATGAGATTCTATGGTATAGTACTCATTGAGTCATAGAAGTTATATATGTGAAACCCACGAACACTGGGGCATATTTACTAAACTTGATAGCTTTTGTAAACTTAGACAGGCTGTCTAGACCTACAACACATTTATCACAGTGCCTCAGGCTGGATGCTGGCACAGAGATAGGCACTTTTTGACTCTGTACCAACTATTGGTTGGCTTACTTTGAACACAATTTTACAGCAGAATTATGGTGCAATTCTGGCACAAAATGTTGTATCTTGGGGCCATGCCCTATCTTATGCAAAGCCCAACCCCCTTCCCATCAAGCCATACCCATTGTGAGTCAGAAATGGTTGTAAAAATCCTAGTTGTGCCAAATTGTGCCACTTTTCTATATATCACAACTTTAGCATGTTTTAATAATGATCCTTATTTCTACACCATATTCCGCAACACATTACAATGCAGAGGTTTCATGTGCAAAACAAAAGATGTCACAAAATTACCTGTTAATATACAAAATAATACACTAGGAGTGAGGGACGAAGTGGGGGTGACACAAAAGGTAGTTGATTGTTCTATGACGTGGTCCAGCCATCTTTGTACTAAAATAATTAGTGTAGTCTGATCTGCGTGTGCTAGTGCTTTGGGTGTGGGGATTACTGTCAGAAGATAAAGTTCATAGAATATAAGATGGGGGGGTTACTAAAGGAAGAGTCACTTTAGGAAAAATGATAAGCCAGCCTGATGTTTTTAAGGCATGTTTAACCACTTTGCATATGGGCCATTTCCCCCTTCCTGACAGAGCCTAATTTTGCAAATCTGACATGTCACGTTATGTGGTAATAACTATTACTTACCCAAGCCATTCTGAGATTTTTTTTCTCATGACACATTGTACTTCATGACAGTGGTAAATTTGAGTTGATATATTTCACCTTTATTTATAAAATAATCCCAAATTTACCAAAAATTTTGAAAAATTTGCAATTTTAAAATTTCTCTGCTTTTAAAACATAAAGTGATACCTCATAAAATATTTATTACTTAACATTCGCCTTATGTCTACTTTATGTTGGCATCATTTTGGAAATGTCATTTTATTTTTTTAGGACGTTAGAAGGCTTAGAATTTTTTTAAGAAAATTTCCAAAACCCACTTTTTAAGGACCAGTTCAGGTCTGAAGTCACTTTGTGGGAATTACATAGTGGAAACCCCACATAAATGACCCCATTGTAGAAACTACAACCCTCAAGTTACTCAAAACTGATTTTACTAACTTTGTTCACCCTTTAGGTGTTCCACAAGAATTAAAGGAAAATGGAGTTCTAAATTTCACTTTTTTGGCAGATTTTCCATTTTAATCCATTTTTTTCTTTAACACATCGAGGGTTAACAGCCAAACAAAACTCAGTATTTATTACCCTGAATCTGCGGTTTACATAAACACCCCACATGTGGTCGTAAACTGGTGTAAGGGCACACGGCATGGCGCAGAAGAAAAGGATTGCCGTATGGTTTTTGGAAGGCAGATTTTGCTGAACTGGTTTTTAGATGCCATGATGTCCCATTTGAAGCCCCCCTGATGCACCCTTACAGTAGAAACTCCAAAAAAGTGACCCCATTTTGGAAACTAGAGGATAAGGTGCCAGTTTTATTGGTACTATTTTGGGGTACATATAATTTTTAATTGCTCTAATGGCTGTTTTTATTTTAGATTTTTTTACAACATTCATCTGACAGGGTAGATCATGTGCTATTTTTATAGAGCAAGTAGTTATGGACGCAATTATATCAAATATGTCTACTTTGTTTGTTTGTTTCAGTCTTAAATAATAAAAAAATAGTTTTTGTGTCTCCATTTTCTGAACGCCATTTTATTTTTATTTTTATGCCAATCGTCTGGTGCAAGGGCTCATTTTTTGCAGGAAGAGTTGACGTTTTTATTGGTACCATTTTTTGTAACATGATTTTTTGATCATTCATTATTTCACTTTATGGGGCAAGGTGACCAAAAAATTGGTTGTTTTAGCACAGTTTTTATTTATTTATTTTTACAGCGTTCACCTGAGGGGTTGCGTCATGCAACATTTTTATAGAGCAATAACGTGATAATAACTAATATGTATACTTTTTATTATTTATTTAAGTTTTACACAATAATAGCATATTTTTAACCAAAGAAATGATGTTTTAGTGTCTCCATAGTCTGAGAGCCAAAGCTTTTTAATTTTTTTACCGATTGTATTAGTTATCATCTCATTTTTTGCAGGATGAGGTGACGGTTTGATTGCTACTATTTTGGGGGGCATACACCTTTTTGATCACTTGGTGTTGCACTTTATGTGATGTTAGGTGACAAAAAAAGTTTTTTTTGGCACTGTTTGAATTTTTAATTTAGGTCATGAGTTAGGTCATGTGATATTTTTATAGAGCTGGTTTTTACGGATGCGGCAATACCTAATATGTCTACTTTTTTTATTTTATTTCACTTTAACACAATAATAGCAGTTTTGAAGAAAAAAAAACATATTTTAGTGTCTCCATTGTCTGAGAGTCATAGTTTTATTTACTGTTTGACCGATTGTCTTAGGAAGGGTCTAATTTTTTGCGGGATGAGGTGACTGATTGGTACTATTTTGGGGGGCATACACCTTTTTGATCGCTTGGTGTTGCAATTTTTGTGATGTAAGGTGACAAAAAATTGCTTTTTTGGCACTGTTTTTATTTTTATTTTTTACGGTGTTCACCTGAGGGGTTAGGTCATGTGATATTTTTATAGAGCTGGTTGTTACGGACACAGCAATATCTAATATGTATACTTTTTTATTCATTTCACTTTAACACAATAATAGCATTTTTGAAACAAAAAAAAATATGTGTTAATGTCTCCATATTTTGAAAGCTATAGTTTTTTTTTATTTTCTTATGTAGATGCTCATTTTTTGCAGGACGAGGTGACTGTTTTATTGGTACCATTTCTGTGGGACATATGACTTTTTGATCACTTGGAGTTGCACTTTTTGTGATGTAAGGTGACAAAAATGGCTTTGACAAAGTTTAAATTTATTTGTATTTTTTTTTATTCCACACTTTGTGTCCCCCATAAGGTCATACTGTCGGTGGGTAATAATTCAATTAAGAATTATTAATTATGGTCATAAAAATTATTAATCATAAAAAAATTAAATTTATAAAATTTGTCATAAATTCTTAAAATCATGACCTGGTGAATTGTAGACAACCTAATTGATACAACTCACATCTGAGTCCGACTATTTCCTCAGATAAATAAGTTCTTTTTGACGTGAGATGATGTTAATGATAAAATGTAGTTTTGCATTATACAATAATACACAGGTATTATAAAAATATGCAGATTTATTGGTTACAAGATTATAAACATATATAAGTAAATAAACACAATGATACATGCAAATGAATATATATAGTGTTAATATAAAGCATTACAAGCTTAACAATACATGTGAGTGGAAATAACTTGTCCCATTATAACCAAGCTATTATTAGGTTAGGATATCAAAGTATGAACATAAGTTATATACATTACTTCTGTTCAGGGAAAACCTCATGATATCAGGATGGGCATGTCTAATCCTAGACATCAATATAGAATGCTAAATACATTCCACCCCCCTCTAACCAACTACACATCACATGGCTTCAAGATGGGCAAATCCATTCAAGGATATAACTTAGAAGAGATAACTGTATCCTTCCGCCCAATCCTGGACTATTTTTACATATAAAAAATTGGTAAGACTATTAAGACAAATAACAGGGATCTAAGATCTTAAATGGAAAGGATTTGACGTCTTTCCCGTGGGAATCCATCACTTAGCTTGGCGAAGAATGTTCTATCAATATATATATATAAAAGCAATCATTTAATGCTTTACTAGATTATGAGTCTAGATTCTTCTGCAGGTAGAATGAAGCCTCACAATATCCTAAGACTACATCTCAATATGGAGACGATCAATTAATTTAATTATTTATTTATTCGCCAATCTAGATGGTATAATTTCACCCACACTATCAAATTAGTCTTAATAAAATGAAATATCATTTTCTGTGTCTCTTACCAAGTCCTAGTAGGAATCTTACTTCTGCTCCTAGGAAAGCTGGGTGGTCCATCATAGCACATCTCACCATGGCTTTCATCTTGATAGACCCCAACTTCTCCTCTCCTTCCTCCTTTCTTTCTCCCTTTCTCTTACCTTCCCTCTATGGCTTATGATCCCAAACTTATCAGTTAGACACACCTTCCTAGTTTGGGAACTTTCCAATCATTGTCGGATGGGCGTGACCATTGATAAAAATTGTGACATCATAACCTTACCCAGAATGCACTTTTGCTACTGTTGTAATGTCACCTACTGATACCTAGGTGGCACTGCTGTATAAGCTATCTGCATCATAGTATAAAGGGTTAACATATAAGTCTGAATATACATTTTGACCTTAGAAGCTTTAATTCAAAGCTATAGGGATTAATTCTGACACTTGTAGCAATTAGAGACAGACCTCTAGGCGTCTCTTTTGAATGTTTCTCACACTTAATTTATGGATCGTAAATGGCTTGTTTTCTCACAGAGATATCAGTACCTCCTCTGTCATACCAAAGATGTGATTAATTGTTACAAAACACACATCTTCACAGACACTCTTCTAATGAGAAATATATACAATATACTGGATACATGTTGTCTTTGTAACATATAACAATATAATATAAACAAATATATATATATATATATATATATATGTCCTACTGATTGTCTTATGCAAAGGACTAAGGCTCATTAAATAAATACATACATATTATATATTTAGCTTCATTAATAAATGCCTAATTGTATAGGTAATTATCATCAGCTGCTTCTTATCTTATCTCCTGTCATAAATTTAAGTAAGTAAACAAGGCGGATTCTTCTCAGACTGGTACATTCATGAGAAGGATAACACTGAAGAGTATAAACCTTTGTGTGACCTTAATTTGGCCTACTCAAGACATACAAAATTGCAACTATAGTCGAGCATGGCTCTTAAAGGCAATGAACATCCATTTTGACAATAATGAATTGGATATCAATGCATTAACCTATGAAAAGGCCCAACATATCCCCCCTTTTCAGCATATTCAATTTCGTTATTAGAAGGTTGAATAGGCTGAAATGCAATAAAGGGCTAAATGCTCCAAATCATTATGGATTGGGGAACGCAAGTTTTACCTTGGAATAAATTTATCACAACTTTGTGTGTACTTTTACGACACAAGTCTAACGCACAAACTTTACGATTAGTTTAACAACAAGTAGGTTACGTTCCTTGTATTAGTGATAAACATGCCGGTTTATAGAAAGCATATTATACAATTGTTTCGGTTCTTTTCTTTTATGACCACTGTAGAGAGAAAGACGTTTCGGTCATTTTCTGGACTTTCTGGAAACGTGTCTCTAGTTAAGATCTTTCTTTGGTCCTCGAAGTAATAATGTCGCTGCTAAAATGAAAAACTGGAAGTAATCGCTTCCTGGCTTGTCAGCAACTTGGCAACTCGAATTAGCGAGCGGTGCTTGGCATCATATCTTCATGTCTGCGATCTCGAATACTTTGTCATGTTGCACTGGTGTGATGTACTTTTGCAGTGGCTGTCGAATCTCCTGGGGCTCTGCCCACTTGTCCCTCCTGGATACATCTTGGATACATCTGGGTTGGCTCCGACTGGACGTCTCTTGCGTCACGGATAACCTTAACCTCAGGTTCTCTTGGTTCCGGATATAAAGACTTTTAGGATTCCGCCATCTGTCCTTCCATCAACACGTGATCCCATCTTGGGTCACCATCTAAACTTAAGAAAACAACAGACAGTATGAGCAACAACGCAGCAAAAACTTTATCAAACATATACCTGCCTATTTTAGGCCTTTGACTTATGCCATACTTTAGGCTACTTTCACACCTGCATTTTTTTTTTTTTTTTGTTCATGATAATGCAAACGGATCCGTTTTGACTTTACATTGAAAGTCAATGGGAGACGGATCCGTTTGAAAATTGAGCCATACTGTGTCAACTTCAAACGGATCCGTCCCCATTGACTTACATTGTAAGTCTGGACGGATCCGTTTGCCTCCGCACGGCCAGGCGGACACCTGAACGCTGCAAGCTGCGTTCAGGTGTCCGCCTGCTGAGCGGAGCGGAGGACAAACGGAGCCAAACTGATGCATTCTGAGCGGATCCGCATCCATTCAGAATGCATTAGGGCTGGACGGATCCGTTCTGGGCCGCTTGTGAGAGCCTTCAAACGGAACTCACAAGCGGAGCCCCGAACGCTAGTGTGAAAGTAGCCTAAGGCTACTTTCACACTTGCGTTTAGGTCGGATCCGTCTGGTATGTGCCCAGACGGATCCGCACCTATAATGCAAACACTTAGATCCGTTCAGAACGGATCCGTTTGCATTACCATGAACAAAAAAAAAAAAAAAAAAAAAAAAAAAATTTTTTTTTTTTGTTGTTCATGATAATGCAAACGGATCCGTTTTGACTTTACATTGAAAGTCAATGGGAGACGGATCCGTTTGAAAATTGAGCCATACTGTGTCAACTTCAAACGGATCCGTCCCCATTGACTTACATTGTAAGTCTGGACGGATCCGTTTGCCTCCGCACGGCCAGGCGGACACCTGAACGCTGCAAGCTGCGTTCAGGTGTCCGCCTGCTGAGCGGAGCGGAGGACAAACGGAGCCAGACTGATGCATTCTGAGCGGATCCGATCCATTCAGAATGCATTAGGGCTGGACGGATCCGTTCGGGGCCGCTTGTGAGCCCCTTCAAACGGAACTCACAAGCGGAGCCCCGAACGCTAGTGTGAAAGTAGCCTTAGTCAGCAGCAAGTTGAGGACTTTTATGTTTATATTTTTTTCCCCAAAGAAAAACAAACTACAGGGTACCATGAATAGATATAACTATTCTTCCTCTGCTAGGCTAATGCAGCCTTAGATGTTATGCCTATTTAGGATAATAACCCAATCAATACTTTGAGACTACCTCGAAACAGAGTAATATATATGCGTCCATATATCTGCATGGAATACAGTGACGACAAGTTAGTCACAATTGATAAACAAACAATATGTTTAGTATAACTGTTCAGTATCTTTTCAGTCATACGATACCACCACCAATCATATGAAATTTATGATGTGTCTCCATCTTCAAATTTTTGATTTTTCAATCTCAGTTCAGCTCTTGGCGTTTTTAGCACTGAAATAAAACTCTACACAAACATTATGTTAATGATCCTGTGGAAAAAATTGATTAGTAATCAATATCATTAATCATTTATTGACTTGCTATAATTATAAATTTAATGAAGCATTTCGCTTTGTTTACTGGACATTTCTATCTCAGCAAAGTATTAAATAACTTTTCCTTTACTCTTTATTCACTTCATGAGATAAAGAATTTACATTCAATGGAGTTGGGAGAATCTTACTCTTCCTTTCCATTAGGCTGACATAAGAAATCAGCTCGCAGCGCAGCTCTGCGACCTCTGACCTTTTCACTGACATGTAACTAACTTAGGAATATGCTCCTCACCCCTCCCTTAGGAGACTTTTTAAGGCAACTAGGGTTAGTTAACAGAGCTGTTTAAATACAGTTTTGCGCTTTTACTACAAAACAAATTAGCAGGTTCTAGGTACTCTACTTAAAAAAAAATAATTCACAAACAAAACTAAAAAATCTGAAAAAAATTAATCAGAGTGAGATAAAAAACAATTCCCCCCTTAGGGGATTATCATATCTGCGGCAATTGCAAATTGTACATTAGGATCCTATAAGAAAGCATGGTTACATTAGCATACATAGCAATTAACCTGTTTAAAACCGTTCTCTTATAGATTCTATTTATCAATAACATTGGGTCAGACTTTATGTATAAAGTTCCTCTATTATCCTGTAACGCCCTGAGCTACTAAACTCAACCTCCCTGTATATGGGGGTAAATCTCCAACTATGGGAGATAACTGGCCAGGAATTAATAGGAAGGTTCCTGAGTCAAACAAAGGACTAGAACCGGACCCTGTACCGCCTAGGCTAATGAGACCTACATCTGTTCCCTATCTTGGGACAATTTACTATTAATTTCTGGCGATACAAAAACATCAATTGTGTTTAGCATAGACAAACAACTCCTGAGTTGATTTACATGTCATGCACTGGTTGCATTCGTGTAATAACACTTTACTGCAACAACTCATCTGCGGTTCTGGTATGGGCTTAACCCCTTCAGTACCGGGATATTAATATTAAATATGTATACACCACGCCCTTCTAAGGGTTGTAAACGTGATCTGGCTGTAGCATTCTAATGCCAGCAACAATATACATGACAATTTATCATTAATATGTCATCTCATCAATCATATTCTCGCTGGGGCCTCCATTTATGTCGGTGGGTAATAATTCAATTAAGAATTATTAATTATGGTCATAAAAATTATTAATCATAAAAAAATTAAATTTATAAAATTTGTCATAAATTCTTAAAATCATGACCTGGTGAATTGTAGACAACCTAATTGATACAATTCACATCTGAGTCCGACTATTTCCTCAGATAAATAAGTTCTTTTTGACGTGAGATGATGTTAATGATAAAATGTAGTTTTGCATTATACAATAATACACAGGTATTATAAAAATATGCAGATTTATTGGTTACAAGATTATAAACATATATAAGTAAATAAACACAATGATACATGCAAATGAATATATATAGTGTTAATATAAAGCATTACAAGCTTAACAATACATGTGAGTGGAAATAACTTGCCCCATTATAACCAAGCTATAATTAGGTTAGGATATCAAAGTATGAACATAAGTTATATACATTACTTCTGTTCAGGGAAAACCTCATGATATCAGGATGGGCATGTCTAATCCTAGACATCAATATAGAATGCTAAATACATTCCACCCCCCTCTAACCAACTACACATCACATGGCTTCAAGATGGGCAAATCCATTCAAGGATATAACTTAGAAGAGATAACTGTATCCTTCCGCCCAATCCTGGACTATTTTTACATATAAAAAATTGGTAAGACTATTAAGACAAATAACAGGGATCTAAGATCTTAAATGGAAAGGATTTGACGTCTTTCCCATGGGAATCCATCACTTAGCTTGGCGAAGAATGTTTTATCAATATATATATATAAAAGCAATCATTTAATGCTTTACTAGATTATGAGTCTAGATTCTTCTGCAGGTAGAATGAAGCCTCACAATATCCTAAGACTACATCTCAATATGGAGACGATCAATTAATTTAATTATTTATTTATTCGCCAATCTAGATGGTATAATTTCACCCACACTATCAAATTAGTCTTAATAAAATGAAATATAATTTTCTGTGTCTCTTACCAAGTCCTAGTAGGAATCTAACTTCTGCTCCTAGGAAAGCTGGGTGGTCCATCATAGCACATCTCACCATGGCTTTCATCTTGATAGACCCCAACTTCTCCTCTCCTTCCTCCTTTCTTTCTCCCTTTCTCTTACCTTCCCTCTATGGCTTATGATCCCAAACTTATCAGTTAGACACACCTTCCTAGTTTGGGAACTTTCCAATCATTGTCGGATGGGCGTGACCATTGATAAAAATTGTGACATCATAACCTTACCCAGAATGCCCTTTTGCTACTGTTGTAATGTCACCTACTGATACCTAGGTGGCACTGCTGTATAAGCTATCTGCATCATAGTATAAAGGGTTAACATATAAGTCTGAATATACATTTTGACCTTAGAAGCTTTAATTCAAAGCTATAGGGATTAATTCTGACACTTGTAGCAATTAGAGACAGACCTCTAGGCGTCTCTTTTGAATGTTTCTCACACTTAATTTATGGATCGTAAATGGCTTGTTTTCTCACAGAGATATCAGTACCTCCTCTGTCATACCAAAGATGTGATTAATTGTTACAAAACACACATCTTCACAGACACTCTTCTAATGAGAAATATATACAATATACTGGATACATGTTGTCTTTGTAACATATAACAATATAATATAAACAAATATATATATATATATATATATATATATATATATATGTCCTACTGATTGTCTTATGCAAAGGACTAAGGCTCATTAAATAAATACATACATATTATATATTTAGCTTCATTAATAAATGCCTAATTGTATAGGTAATTATCACCAGCTGCTTCTTATCTTATCTCCTGTCATAAATTTAAGTAAGTAAACAAGGCGGATTCTTCTCAGACTGGTACATTCATGAGAAGGATAACACTGAAGAGTATAAACCTTTGTGTGACCTTAATTTGGCCTACTCAAGACATACAAAATTGCAATTATAGTCGAGCATGGCTCTTAAAGGCAATGAACATCCATTTTGACAATAATGAATTGGATATCAATGCATTTACCTATGAAAAGGCCCAACAATACAAGACTTCTGGGGGACATTTACCTTCACTTTTTTTTCACCATTTATTTCTACTGTAACTGGGGCTGACATAGTAGCCCCAGTTACAGGGGAAATACAGCCCCCAGAGAGACTGTTCAGCAGAAAACAAAGCTGTACAGCCTCAGTATACAGCGATTTAGAAGGCAGGGACACCTGGGAACTGTCCCTGCCTTCTCTCTGGGTTGCCCTGCTGTCCAGAACGTCCATACAGAGATAGGACGTTTATGTCCTATGGGCGGATGTGAAGTGGTTAAAGGAAGGGAGGTTGGGAAGTAACCTGATATTCCATGGCAGAGCATTCCAGAGAGTAGATGCAGCTCGAGAAATGTCTTGAAGACAGGAGTGAGAGAGTTTTATATTCCACTCAATAATATATTATACTTTTATTAGCACAAATAAAATGAAAAAAAAAAAAAAATGGAAAAAATCCCATTTGTGCCAAACCTCAAAATATGCATGGCCTAGAATGAAAACAGTATATTGTGGCTAGCATCAGTTTATTCAATAAATATTCAAAACCTCTTTAGCTAAATAACACATTTAAAGGGCATTTCACACAAAACATAAATTCTCATACATAGTAAATCAAAAGCTAGAGCAATAGTCAACATTCATTAATATGTTTTTTACTTACAGTTTGCTTACATCACCTTTTCAACCAAATATTTAATCATGCATTCTTTTCACCATATTGCTTGCATGAAATCACACCCATTACACAAAGCAGTAATCAATATGATACCTTACGTCTTTGAGGGAGAAGCTCTTCTATGGGGGGGGGTGGTAGATCATTCACATAGGACAAGAAATGGTTTGGCGTTCTCTTGATGACAGTTGCAGATCACACGTAAGTATGGAGATCTGCCATTGTGACCTGTTCTATGCAAGGACGTTTGCTACTCAATGGCCCAGGAAAAACCCAATAAGTATCTCAAAATGAAGAAAGTTAAAAGAATCAACACTGACCAGTTGTGGTTCTCACTGTACTTTACCCTTTATAACTAATGAAGTTTACATTCTTATTGAGTGACGCATAGTAGACCAATCAACATTCTAATCTTTGCACTTTTTAACTTGTTAACCTGTATGAAGATATGATATGTGGCTCAGTGCAATATACTCAGACACAAAATGTTATAGGAACATATTATGCATTATAGACTAATATGCAACTAAAGTCAGGTCAATTAGCCCCCCAAAGATTTTGACATAGGGTTTGCATAGGCTCTGTTCCCAGGAGAGATATAGCTGTGTGTGTTGTAAGGTTCCCTTTAATTATTACCTTGTAATGTAGTGTCCAGATACAAAACCCATATTATTCTACACCACAAGGCATACTGGACATTCTGAGAAGGGGACCACTAGACTAGGCATGAAAGATAGCTACAGTACATGTTACAACAGATTAAGCTCCAAAGAAGATGTCTGTTTGTGAACTACTTGCCATTGATTGTAGGTTAAGTGATTGTTGCTTTTTTCCTATTTGTGATCTGTATCTTATATGTATTTTCTGTATATATCTTGTGGTAATGCTTTTATTCACTTAGCTATTTTTTAACCAATTTATTCCTGTGCCTTAGAATCCTCATTAAAACACTGTGTGGTCATTCTCTTTTAAAGTCAATATTCCTTTCATTTGTATTTGATAGAAGAAACAAATATATTGCATGCTTAACCCTTTAAGGACCTATTTAAAGGGAGTCTGTCACCACATTTGAGCATATTAGACTGATCAAATAGCGTTATATGTGCCACCCAGAACTTAAAAACGGTACATTTGTTGTATCTAATGGAGTTTTCTTTCAGCCAAAAATGAACTTTTAAGATTCTGTAAATGCGCCCTCTCAAGTGCCCAGGGCGGCGTCTCAATCGTCCGAGCCCCAGGCAGCACCTCCTCATCGGCTCATAACCCCACCCTCCATGTGCCTCTGCCCACCCATTTACTCTCCTCCTCGCTCCTTTTCCACTGCGGCTGCGCGGTCAAATTCGTAGCGCAGTGGAAAAGGAGAGAGGAGGAGAGTAAACGGGCGGGCAGAGGCACACGGAGGGCGGGGTTATGATCCGTTGAAGAGGTGCTGCCTGGGGCTCGGACGATTGAGACGCCGCCCTGGGCACTTGAGAGAGCGCATTTACAGAATCTTAAAAGTTCATTTTTGGCTGAAAGAAAACTCCATTAGATACAACAAAGGTACCGTTTTTTAAGTTCTGGGTGGCACATATAACGCTATTTGATCAGTCTAATATGCTCAAATGTGGTGACAGACTCCCTTTAACTAAAGTAGGTCATGGATAGCCTTATCCCGCAGCTCAATGACGCACAATTACGTAAATCAAGGTGATCACGCTGGCATAGAGGCTGTGATAGCCAGGCTGCTGCTGTAAAAGCAGGGATCAGAGAAAGCTCTAATTCCCGATTTTAAACCCTTAGATGCAACAATCAATAGCGACTGTGGCATATAAAGTAGTTTAAAGGGAGTTCTTACAGGTCTGTTTTAATAACTACTTGCATTCTCCATGTAATAATTACTAATTAATAATTTCTTGTGACTGTATATAATGTCATTCCTATAATATTTCTACTAGACGTTTATGAATGAATTGCCAGCAGTCTGCTGTAAAGGTCCAACTGGGTTTTACCAGTGAGGGCGGTGTTCCTGCATAACCTAACACTATTTCAGTCAGTTCTTCCAGCAACCCCCCAACTGGTAACACTCGGTTGGACCTTTATTGAAGACTGATAGCAATTCATTCATAAACTTTTAGTAGGAATAATAAAGGCAAAGCACAAGAGTCATAAGAATATATGCTCCATAATTATTATTACATGAGGAATGCAAGAAGTTATGAAAACAAACATGTCAGGAGAGGTGACAGGTACTCTTTAAACAAGTGCTTAAAGAGTATGGTATCACTACAAACATTATGACCCATAGAATGAATTCACCTTAATATTCATACATTAACATAAAATATATAAATTAATATGGAATTATATGTTCACCAAAACAGTATTAAAAACACAAAATTGTTTTTTTCCATACCACATGCTTTTATTTTGCAAAACACTGTACTAAAAAATAAAAAAAAATGACCTTGCACTCCGTGGTAGCACAAGGTAATTTTTCCTCAAATGGCGGTAAAAAAAAAATGCATACTCACCTCATCCATTTGCTTCTGGAGAGACTGTCGCCAGGGCTGGTGCAAGGATTTTTGCCACCCTAGGCAAAAGCTAATTTTGCCGCCCCCTTGATTCCGCCCATTGACTATGCCCTTTGAACTGCCCCTTTTTCACGGGACAGGAATGTACCCCCCCCCCAGTGTACAGGGACTGAGCTGGCAATGTAATCCTGGTGAAGCCAGGCATAGGGCACCATACTGAGCTGCACATAGAAGAACTGACCATGGTCTCCATGGCACATGTGGATAGGGAGAGTTTTTTTTTATTTTTAACCCCTCAATGGCCATTTTATTTAGCATTCTGTCTTAAGAATGCTATTATTTTCCGTTATAGCCATGTTATAACCGAAAATAATAAAGTGAAGTTCGGGTCCCCATTGACTTTAATGGGGTCCGGGTTCGGGGTCAAGTTAGAGTCAGGTTTGGGTCCTGAACCCGAACTTTGACCTAAAGTTTGGCCGAACCCGGCGAACCCAAACTTACACGGGTTCGCTCATCCCTAATCATAACATAAAAAGGACTTTCCCTATTGGACTCTATAGAAGTAGTACAGATATATCTATTACCACTTATCCTTGCTACATTGTTTCTTAAAAAACAGGGCTTTAAAGATGTGAAATGATTATGAAATAACTATTAACATTTAAAGGGTTTCTATCACTTCGTATGACATAATTAGCTCTCAGACACTAGCGATCCGCTAGTGTCTGCTCTGGCCAACCATCCTAATATAACAGCTTTTGGGGCAGCCGTTTTGCTAAAAAAATAACTTTTATAAATATGCTAATGAGCCTCTAGGTGCTATGTGGGCGTCATTAGCACCTAGAGGCTCTGTCTACCTTCATACACAGCCACCGCCCAGCGCGTCCCTCCAGCCCGCCCATCTCCTGCTGAATGCGATCCTCCGTGTGACGCAGCGGACGAATTCTCGCGCATGCGCCGTGCGCGGCTGTATTCGGCGCATGCGCAGTGAATGTCTGACCGCTTCCCTGCTCAGACATCTCCACTGCGCCTGTTCCTTGGAGCACTATGACGTCATCGGCGCAGGCGCAGTGGAGATGTCTGAGCAGGGAAGCGGTCAGACATTCACTGCGCATGCGCCGAATACAGCCGCGCACGGCGCATGCGCGAGAATTCGTCCGCTGCGTCACACGGAGGATCGCATTCAGCAGGAGATGGGCGGGCTGGAGGGACGCGCTGGGCGGTGGCTGTGTATGAAGGTAGACGGAGCCTCTAGGTGCTAATGACGCCCACATAGCACCTAGAGGCTCATTAGCATATTTATAAAAGTTATTTTTTTAGCAGAACGGCTGCCCCAAAAGCTGTTATATTAGGATGGTTGGCCAGAGCAGACACTAGCGGATCGCTAGTGTCTGAGAGCTAATTATGTCATACAAAGTGATAGAAACCCTTTAAAGGACTGTCTCATATACAGTGGCATGCAAAAATGTGGTCACCCCTGGTCAAAATTAATATTACTGTGAACAGTTAAGCAAGTTGAAGATAAAATCATCTCCAAAAAACATAAAGTTAAAGATGACACATTCCCCTTGTATTTTAAGCAAAAACAATTTTTTATTTTCATCTTTTATATTTTCAAAATAACAAAAAAGGAAAAGGGTCTGAAGCAAAACTTTGGGTACCCTTTTGTCACAGTGTGGTTCACTGTGTCACAGGTTGCAGGAATGTACTCACCTTAGTAGCTCTCTGGCATACTGTCTGCAGTGGATTCCGTGTAGGCTGGTTGCTATGACCTATATGTAGTTGCAGCAGCCTGTGTGTGAAGTGCTCCTCATGCTTGCATGCTCCCCTCCCTGTTGTCTCGGTTCTGGTGGGGTTAACGTTTCCTGTTCTTTCTGGGTGTGTTAGCTAGGTGGTCAGATGACCTTGTTACCCTGCTATAATATCATGTGTGCTGTGGGTCTGGATCAGCCTGTCTCCAGCTTTGCTGGAAGCAGGTTCTATGCACCTGACCTGGGGATATTCCATCTCCCTGTTTGTGTGGTCACCTAGTGAGACATCAGGGTCACCTTGCCCATGGATTAACTTTGCATGGGGAACAGGCGTTTGCTAGTCTGGTTCTGTGTCTTGTGGTACAGCTGTCTTTTCGCCCCTTGGACTAACTCTGAATAGGAAACAGGCATCTGCTAGTAGGGATCGACCGATATTGATTTTTTAGGGCCGATACCAATACCGATAATTTGTCAACTTTCAGGCCGATAGCCGATAATTTATACCGATAATCTGGGTATTTTTATTTTTGAGGAAAAAAAAAAATTTCCTACACAAATCTGCTGAAAATTAATGTTTATTGTTAACGTGTATTATTATTTTATTATTTTTGTAAATCTTTTTCATTTATACTTAATATTTTTGTGTTTTTTTTTTTTTACTAACTTTTAGCCCCCTTAGGGACTAGAACCCTTGTCCCATTCACCCTGATAGAGCTCTATCAGGGTGAATAGGATCTCGCACTCTCCCTGCTGCCCTGTGCTCTGTGCACACAGCAGCATGGAGCTGACTATGGCAGCCAGGGCTTCAATAGCATCCTGGCTGCCATGGTAACCGATCGGAGCCCCAGGCTTACACTGCTGGGGCTCCGATCGGAGGAGCAGGGGAGAGGGGATCCTGTGGCCACTGCCACCAATGATTAGAACTGGGGGGGGGGGGGGGGGGGGCGCACTGCGCCACCAATGTTTTTACTATTGGGATGGGGGCGGGGGGCGCACTGCGCCACCAATGACTAATACTAGGGGGCTTGAGGGGGGGGGGCGCACTGCGCCACCAATGTTTTTACTATTGGGATGGGGGTGGGGGGCGCACTGCGCCACCAATGATTAATACTAGGGGGCTTGAGGGGGGGGGGCGCATTGCGCCACCAATGAAGATACCTCTCTTTCACATACAGGAGGCGGGAGCTGGCTGCAGAATCACATAGCCGGCTCCCGACCTCTATGAGCGGTAGCTGCGATCCGCGGCACCTAAGAGGTTAACTACCGCGGACCGCAGCTACCGTTCATAGAGGTCGGGAGCCGGCTATGTGATTCTGCAGCCAGCTCCCGCCTCCTGTATTTGAATTAATGAAAGACTCATCTTCATTGGTGGCGCAGCGGCCACAGCCCCTCCCCTCCTCTTGTCTTCCGTCCTGTCATTGGCGGCAGCGGCAGCAGCATCACAGGGGGAGGAGACACTGCTTCCTTCTCCCCTGTGCTGCAGAGGGAACACAGAACACGCTGAGAGCAGCGCGTTCTGTGTTCCCAATACGTTATCGGTATATCGGCAAAATAGATGCCGATACCGATAACGTTCAAAATCCTCAATATCGGCCGATAATATCGGCCAAACCGATAATCGGTCGATCCCTATCTGCTAGTCCAGTTCTGTGTCTTGTGTTCAGCTCTGTCTGTTCGCCCATGGACTAACTCTGCATGGGGAACAGGTATCTGATAGTCCAGTTCTATGTCTTGTGTGCAGCTGTTGGTTCGCCCATGGACTAACTCTGCATGGGGAACATGCATCTGCTAGTCCGAATCTTAGCCTTTGGTGAGAGGGCTTCTGGGTTCTCTGGAGGGAGGGCAGCTAGTCTTTGTGCACTTCTGCCTGTGACCGCCATGTGTCATTCCGCATGGGGTCCAGGCATTTGCTTGTCTGCCTGTTGGGGCAGCTCTGCATGTGACCGCCATGTGTCGTTCTGCATGGGGTCTAAGCATCTACTTGTCTGCCTGTTGGGGCAGCTCTGCCTGTGACCGCCATGCATCCTTTCTGCATTGGGTCCAGGCATCTGCTTGTGTTCTGGTTCCTGTTTTGTCTTGTCTGAACTGTGTCCTGTACATTTATGTTTGGGTGTCAGTTCGTGTGCCTGTGTTCCAGTCCTTGTTTGTGTGGACCGCTGGTGCTTGCAGTCTCTGCAGGTGAGTGGCCAAGTGCAGCAGGACCATTCTGGAGTAATTCCTTGGCTATGTTTATCCCCACCATCAGGGGCTCTGTGAAGGATGGGACTCATTGAGTCTCTTCCCTTTTAGTTTGGCCCCAAGTCAAACCAGTGCACTTGGTCCAGTGATATTACCTGCCACTGGTCCCTTACTTGCTGGTCCAGTTTCATTCCATGTCTATATCTGTGAATAAAGTATTTGTGTTGGTCTTTGCCTTGTCTGATTGCTTTGCCTAGTGTTTGTTTGCCTGAAATGTTCTAGGGTCGGTAGGACCCTTGCTAGAACATGACACCTGCACGGTTAGTACCTATTATAATGTCCCGTAGTGCCATTACCACTTCTTTTTGGCACCTTGCTACCATCTCCTATGTGCTAATGTAGAACATCTAATGTATTTTATGTCATCGCCTAATAATGTGCATATTCATTCCTGAAACTGTTGCGTTCATGCAATTACCTGGTCCACCAGCAGATGGTGGCAGCAATTGGCAGAGATAGTTTCTCTGGAGAGGAACCTTCTGGTTCCTCCCAGCCCTCTCTAGCGAGGGAGGAGTTCAGTGTTAGGGAGAAGTTAGTGTGCAGTTTAGCCTTCCCCTCCTTGGGGACAGGTCTGTCTAGTCCACCCTCCTTAGGGAGAGGTTGTGTGCTGGCTAGCAGAGCACAGCCTGCTCTGCTAGGCCCAGAGGCCCTGCCTCTGAAGTCTACATGGTTGCTTGTCTCCTCCTGGGCTTGCATTGCCTTCAGAAAAGCTAAGCCGAAGCTTGAGGTACTCACTGCCAGGACAAGAAGTTCCTAGGATTATAAGTAAGAGACAGACTACAGCTAACTTAAGTTACAGCAAAAGAGTAAGTTTCCTATTTATCCTGCCAAGCATAGCAGAGTTGAGAGAGCGACCGCATAGCAGAGCTGAGATTGTTGCAGAGAAGTATTTGCCTGCCAAAGTTAAGCCAATACCTGCTGATGACCAAGATATCATTTGGAATCTGTTTGGATTACCAATTTATGCCAAGTAAAAGCAACTGTTTAACGTTACTACAAGTCTGGACTCCATTTATTCCACTTGTTCATCATCCAAGTTTAACTACCCCCCTTTTGCACTGCTTCGGACCACATCACATCTGGGATGCATGGATATCCAGGTAGGAACAACGTGACACGTGTATATAACATCTACAGAGATTGTAGGCCACCCTGCACCACTCTGGCAATCCTACCACTGGGAACCAACATTACCATCTTGTGCTTCCGCTGCTTAACCGCAGCTGGCGTCAAGTTTACTTGCTCTATAAGAGGGACATATTTCATAGAAACCTCCTTAGTGAGCCAGTTGCACTAGTAGCACCCTCTTTGGCAGGTATCACAGCTTGTAAACACTTTTTATAGACAATTCTTGTTTGGGGGATTTTCATCCATTCTTCCTTGGAAAAATCTTCCAGTTCTGTGAGATTCCTTGCCCGTCTTGCATACATTGCTATTTTGAGGTCTATCCACAGATTTTCAATGATGTTCAGATCAGGGCCTGTGAGAGCCATGGTAAAACTTTCAGCTTGCGCTTTTTAAGGTAGTCTATTGTATATTTTCAGGTGTGTTTTTGATCATGATCCATTTGTACCAGCCATCCTGTTTTCAAATTCAGTTTTTTACAGTTGGTGTTGTTTGCTTCAAAAATTTGCTGGAATTTCATTAAATCCATTCTTCCACCATTAATCTCATCGGTCCACAGTACTTGTTTCCAAAATGCATCAGGCTTATTATTATGTTCTTTTGCAAACTTCTGACGCTGAATTTTGTGGTGAAGGCCATTTTTTTGCAGGGGTCGCTGAACAGTAGAACAATGTACCAGAACTCCAGAGTCTACTAAATGTTTCTGAAGGTCCTTTGCAGTCAAGAGGGGGTTATGATTTGCCTTTCAACTAATCCTACAAGCAGCTGTCTCTGAAATTTTTATTGGTCTTCCAGACCTTCTATTGAGCTACACTGTTTGTGTTAACTGCCATTTCTCAATTACATTATGAACTAAGGAAATGGCAACCTGAAAACACTTTGCTATCTTCTTATAGCCTTTTCCTGCTTTGGGGGCCTCAACCATTTTCATTTTCAGGGTGTTAGGCAGCTGCTCAAAAGAACCCATGGTTGCTGTTCTTTGGGATAAGGTTAGAGGAGTCTGGGTATTTATGAAGCTTTGAAATTTGCATCACCTGTTTTTTCCTAACAATGATTGTGAACAAGTCTTAGGCTACTTTCACACTAGCGTTCAGCAAAAACGCTTCCGTTACTGATAATACAACCATCTGCATCCGTTATGAACGGATCCGGTTGTATTATGTTTAACATACCCAAGACGGATTCGCCCTGAACTCCATTGAAAGTCAATGGGGGACGGATCCGTTTTCTATTGTGTCAGATTGTGTCAGAGAAAACGGATCTTGCTCCGCATCCCAGGACGGAGATATGAGAATGGAACGGAATGCATTTTGGAGCACTCCATTCTGTTCAGTTACGTTTTGTCCCTATTGACAATGAATTGGGACAAAACGGAAGTGTTTTTTTCCAGTATTGAGACCCTATGACGGATCTCAATACCGGAAAATATTAACGCTAGTGTGAAAGTAGCCTTAACCCTAACAGGCTATTTAAGGTCTGAGACCTCGGTCAAAGTTATCTGAGTGCTCAAATCTCCTTGGGTTCCCATACGTTTGCAAGGCACTCCTTTACTTTTGTTCACTCTAAAGTTGTACAAAGCCAACAGAATAAACTGATATTGCTTGAAATGTTGAAAAGTGTGTTTCATCTTTAACGTTATGCCTTTTTGAGATAATTTTATCTCCAACTTGCTGAACTGTTCACAGTAACAATTATTTTGACCAGAGGTGCCCAAACTTTTGCATGCCATTCATTAATTGAATGTAACCATGTAGCAGAGAAATAATGGGACAGGTATGCCAAAATGTGCCAAATTTATTAAGAGATGCAGGTCTCTTAATAAATTTGGCACAATGGATGGCAATCTGTGCCCCTAAAATTCTAATATATGCCATCATAGATGTGACCTACAAATGGCCTACATGTGAACTATAATTTATGCCATAACATGCTATATAGTGTCATCCACAGATCCCCCATAACAGTGTCATCCACAGATCCTCCATAATAGTGTCATCCACAGATCCCCCAGCCTCAGCCCTGACCATGTGGACATGTTGTCTTTTTTACATTGTAATGCAAAATTCTTATAATTATGTAACTCCTAAATTTGTTTTAATATGGCCTTTGAACATAATTTTTTCAAGTAAAATCATATAAACCCCTTTTTTTGCCTTTTTGGTGTTTTTCCCAATTAATCAATTAAATTATCGTCAACTAATCGATTATTCAAATAATGGGGGCACTATAGGGACATTAGCTCAACTGGGGACATTACAAGGGGGAATTTTTTGCACTGTCACATTATAAGGAGAATTATTTCTACTGGGGGGGCATTATGGTGGGCTTTATTAATCCCCCATGGTATGACCCCCTAGTAGCAGCACCAGCCTCTCCCTGCTCTGTGACCCCTCTGCCCCTTCTCCAAATCCTTATTATGAAATATTTCTCATTAGGATAAAGCACAACATCAGCTCCGCAGAGCCCCCGGCCAAAGTGTGGAAGTGGTGTCCGAGATCCCCAAGGGCCAAGCCAAGTAATTGTAAGTTTTCATGTGAAATATGTTTATGTTATACACATATAGCCTACACTGTGCCACACAATGTACAGTATACCTCTACACTGTGTAGTCTGTTCTATAAGCACCCTTGTTCTGTGGCGGCGGACAGAAAATAATCTGGAAGTGCCCCTCCCGAGACCAGGCTCTGGATCCGCCACAGTTTAGAAATGTCAAATGTACACTCCTGTGAGAGGCGGGGAGGGAGATCTGTGGATGACACTGTTATGGAGGGGGAAATGGGGATGACACTGTCATGGGGTGGATCTGTGGATGACACATATAGCATAAGATGCTATATACGGTATGTGGCATCCACCGATCCCCCCCATAGCAGTGTCATCCAGAGATCCCCCTCCCTATAAAAGTGTCATCCACAGGCAGCTAGGACATGTTGAAATCTGAGTGATTTTTATATATTTTTTTAAACCACAGACAGCAGGACTTTTCTTCCCTGTTGCGGTTTTAGGTATTGGGTAAAGTATCGCAGCATTTCTAAGCGTACTTGTGTAAATGTATCGTTGTTATAGCTGCCCCCCCCTACTTTTGTCCTGGCCCCCAGTGTGCCCCCCCCCCCCCCAAAATTTGAAAGCTAGAAACGCCACTGGCTCTACCCCATATTGCATATTTAGACTGGTGATATTTATTTACTTGTTATTATTCTGTATGTAATTTGTCAGTGTTATCTTATATTTGATTACACTTAGTAAATATATTTATTCATTTAGCCTGTATTAGGATCATGGATTAGATTCAGGATGGCAGCCTGCAGGTTCACGCTGGACCTCCCTCTGTCAGCACTCAGCATGTCATCCAAAACTAATTAACCCTTTCAACCCCGAGCCAGTTTTCACCTTCCTGCCTTCCATGTGTCACTTTATGTGGTAATAACTTTAAAACGCTTTTACTTATCCAGGCCATTCTGAGATTGCTTTTTCATCGCATATTGTACTTCATGGCAGTGGTAAAATTGAGTCAAAAAATTTCATTTTTATTTATAAAAAAATACCAAATTTACGGAAAAAAATTAAAAATGTAAAAATTTCAATTTCTCTACTTATATAATGGATAGTAATAACTCCAAAAATAGTTATTGCTTTACATTGCCCATATGTCTACTTAATGTTTTAATAATTTTGTGAATGCCATTTTATTTATTGGGGACGTTAGGAGGCTTAGAAATTTAGAAGCAAATCTTGAAATTTTTCAGAAAATTTCCAAAACCCACTTTTTAAGGACCGGTTCAGGTCGGAAGTCACTTTGTGAGGCTTACATAATAGAAACCACCCCAAAATTTTTTTTAGAAATTACACTTCTCAAGGTATTCAAAACTGATTTTAGAATTTTTTTTAACCCTTTAGGTGTTCCACAAGAATTAATGGAAAATGGAGATGAAATTTCCAAATTTCACTTTTTGGGCAGATTTTCCATTTTAATAAAAAATTTTCAGCTAACAAAGCAAGGGTTATCAGCAAACAATACTCAATATTTATTGCCTTGATTCTGTAGTTTACAAAAACACCCCATATGTGGTCGTAAACTGCTGTACGGGCACACGGCAGGGCGCCG
Organism: Bufo bufo; assembly: GCF_905171765.1. Classification (NCBI taxonomy): domain Eukaryota; kingdom Metazoa; phylum Chordata; class Amphibia; order Anura; family Bufonidae; genus Bufo; species Bufo bufo. Next base: position 221,241,417 of record NC_053392.1, read on the forward strand.
AAGGAAAGGAACGCAATATGGTTTTTGGAAGGCAGATTTCACTGGGATAATTTTTTGAAATATAATTTTTTTATTTTCTCCCAATCCAAAGAGTAACAATTTGACATTATCATATCATTACAGACATGGGAATAGCATTGGACAATATTTGACAAAGGAAATATGAGAATACATGTTCAGCATGTTACATCATAAGGAGTATTAAAATAAATTAACATAACATAACAGTTCCCCCCTTCCCCCCTCCCTTCCCAGCATCAGCTTGAGCACCACACCCGGCATCACTCGGCTATCTATGTTCTTGGTAACACCTATGCCACTTTCAGAATCCCCAGTCTATCCTTTAGGTCCTCTAACAGATACCACTCCGTCAATTTAAAAGGAGACATAATCCGAATATATTCACCTGGATCAATATGACCCAGAATAAATTTGCGCCATGTTAGATATAGTTTCTTCCCTCTAGCCTCTTTTTGTTGTGTCGCCTCCAGCCACTCTAGATGAAACATACGTCTGAGACACGTGATAACCATAGAGACAGAAGGAGTCTGAGACTAAAGCCATAAACTTAACAAGCATTTTTTTGCCCCTAGTACAATCTTATGTTCCAGTGGCAAAAGAGAAGTCGTTGTGTAGCTATCAGATTGGTCATCCTTATTATATTGGATGTGCAGGATCACCACTGCAGGAGTAATTTCCGTCTCGTTCCTACTACATTTTTTCAGTAGATCCGAGACTTCGTCCCAATATGACCTCAATCTCGGACAGCTCCATAATCCATGGTATAGATCTGATCTAGAAAGATCACACTTTGGACATGCTATCAACCTGTCTTGTTTTGAGCCTGCATTTGGAACATCAAACCCATATATTGCGTGATGCAAAATTTTTAAGTGAGTCTCACGCCAATTTTCATCTGGAACAGCCTGATGTAGCGCCCCTATGCCTGCCCAAACCAGCTGGTGTATGTCCTTTACCTCCAATAGTATTTCCCACTTCCGGAACATCTTCTTGGGGTCAACTCTCTCCCATTTGTTTCTAAGAGATTGATAGAGAAGTGAAATTGTCGGTCTAATTTTTAGCTGCAAGAGTCGGTCAAATTCATTTGCCCTCCATTCCTTTGTTAGATGCTTACACAATTCCTTGCCATATGACATAAGTTGCATGTACGGTAGGAATGTTAGACCCTGCAATCCCCACTTCTCTTTCAATTCCTCCTGTGTTTTCCATCTAGATTCTGTCTCGTGGAATAAATCAGCCATCTTCCTTATCCCTTTACTTAACCACATTGCTATACCTTTGCTGCTCCTTCCTGGCTCAAAACTAGGGTTGGCTGCGATTGGGAGATGCTTAGATATTCGATACGGCAAACCATACATCTTCCGCAGTATTTTCCATGCTACAATGGTATCTTTTAATAGCAATGACTTTTTAATTAATCCTGGTAAGTTAGGTATATTGGTGTGCAATAATGCCATCAGGTCCCAAGGTTTTGCTAACTGTTTCTCCAGACTGAGATTTGTATAGTAAGAAGTCTGATTTGCCCAAACTGGGATAATTTTAAGCTGCCATGTCACATTTAAAGACCGCCTGATGCACCCCTAGAGTAGAAACTCCCCCAAAATTTGGAAACTACGGGATAAGGTGGCAGTTTTGTTGGTACTATTTTAGGGTAAATATGATTTTTGGTTGCTCTATATTACATTTTTTGTGAGGCAAGGTAACAAAAAATTGCTGTTTTGGCACCGTTTTTATTTTTTGTTATTTACAGTGTTCATCTGACAGGTTAGATCATGTGGTAATTTTTTAGAGCAGGTTGTTACGGATGCGACAATACCAAATATTACTACTTTTTGTTGTTGTTTGTTTCAGTTTTACCTAATAAAGCATTTTTGAAAAAAATTCTTTTTTTAGTGTCTCCATATTCTGAAAGCCATATTTTTTTTTACATTTTGGGCGACTGTCTTATGTAGGGGCTAATTTTTTTTTGGTATGAGATTACAGTTTGATTGGTACTATTTTAGGGTGCATATGACTTTTTGACCGCTTAGTATTACACTTTTTGTGATGTAAGGTGACAAAAAAAATGGCTTTTTTGACACCGTTTTATTATTTTATTTTACCGTGTTCACCTGAGGGTTTAGGTCATGTGAAATTTTTATACAGCAGGTTCTTATGGACACGGCAATACCTAATATGTATACTTTTTTTTATTTATTTAAGTTTTACACAATAACATTTTTGAAACAAAAAAAAATGTTTTAGTATCTCCATATTCTGAGAGCCATTTTTTTTTTTTTTTGACAATTGTATTAGGTAGGGTATAAGTTTAGCGAGATGCGATTTTGGGGTGCATATGACTTTTTGATTGCTTGCTATTACACTTTTTGTGATGTAAGGTGACCAAAAAATGGCTTTTTTGACATGGTTTTTATTTTATCTTTTTTTACGGTGATCACCTGAAGGGTTAAGTCATGTGGTATTTTTTATAGAGCAGGTTGTTACGGACGCAGCGATACCTTATATGTCTACTTTTTTTTTTTTTTTACATTTAGCACAATAAAAGCATTTTTGAAACAAAAAAATGTTTTTGTGTCTCCATAGTCTGAGAGCCATAGTTTTTTTTTATTTTTTGGGCGATTGTCTTAGGTAGGGGCTCATTTTTTGCGGGATGAGGTGACAGTTAGATTGGTACTATGTTGGGGGGCATACGCCTTTTTTATCGCTTGGTGTTGCACTTTTAGTGATGTAAGGTGACCAAAAAAATTTTTTTGCCACTGTTTTAATTTTATTTTTGTTGACGGTATTCACCTGAGGGGTTAGGTCATGTGATATTTTTATAGCGCCGGTCGATACGGACGCGGCGATACCTAATATGTCTACTGTTCTTTTTTGACAATTTATTATTTTTTTTATTACTTTCTTTTGGGAAAAGGACGCTTTTTTTTTATTTGAAACTTCTTTTTTAAACTTTTTTTTATACTTTATTTTTTGTCCCACTCTAGGAATTCAACTTTTGGGGTCTGATCCCCTTTACAATGCATCACAATACTTCTGTATTGTGATGCATTGGCTGCAAAGGCTGTTTCACACGAGCGGATGCTGTGCGTGACATCCGCTGCGTGAATGAGAGCCAAGACCCGCTGCGACAGAAGAAGCACGAAGCATTAACATGATTGATAATGCTCTGTGCCTCTCTGTGACCTTTTTGCTACAAAATTGTTACTGTGATTTTGTAGTAAAAAGATCACAGAGAGGCACTTAGCATTATCAATCATGTTAATGCTCCGTGCTTCTGCTGTCCGCAGCGGGTCTTGGCTGTCATTCACGCAGTGGATGTCACGCACAGCATCTGCTCGTGTGATACAGCCCTAAGTGTATTACAGACTGTAATACATTTCAGCCAGCTTGCCTGAGAGATCCAGGGGGCTGGATATCACAGGCTGTCACGGAAGGCAGCCATGATGCCTAAGGAAGCTCTCTCTGCCTTTGCACACATCGCATGTGCCGCGGTCAGCACTGACCGCGGAACATCAAGGGTTAATGCGCCGGCATACGTTTTTTCACCGATGCCGGCGCATACAGCAGGGGTCCGGCTATCAGTGACTGCCGGACCCCTGCCACTGATCGGGCGGGTGCAGCTCCTGCACCTGCCCGATCAGGGCGCCGTAATAGAACGGCGCTGGGCGGCAAGTCATGTCCCCCTGTGCTGTACTATTACGGCGCTGGTCGGGAAGGAGTTAATCGTAGCTGCTACCACTCATTATATTAGGCTGACGAGACACTTTGCATTAAATTATGTACACTCTACAACTGCTAGCATTCACATGTTAATAAAGTAATATAGGTAACAGTTCTAATAAGGTCATGGAATCATTAGAACACAAGAAGGCTCTTATTAAAGTCAAGTTTTAATATAAAAAAGGACAGTGCATACAAACAATGGGGTTATCATAGAAAATACAACATAAAATATACAGACATATATATATAGTGCGCAAGAACAGTTTGGAAAATAAAAAGGAAAAAACAGAACTTAATTTACGCAACAGTTAAGTCCGGTTGCTGGGGAAGCAGAAATATCCATCAGTCCATGAAGCTAGTGATAGAGATAGTACAACTGTACCATATATACTTTATCTTCTCTGCAGTCCATTTGGACGCTATTATATTTTGCTCCCTCTAATCTAATTTACACCTACCCAGAAATTGCATTATATATTACATTTTCAGTTTTCTTCATTGAGGTAGTCCCTCACTAGATTATCTTTTCTCACTATTGTAGTATGGATTCCTTTCATTTAAAAAATTTCCACTTAGGTTAGTAATATTCATATATATAATATAAATCATATATATAATTTTTACTCCTAGTGGCTGTTTCTGTCATGAGTATATCACACCACTGTCTTTTGTACGTTTGTTTGATTCCTTTGGGTGTGCCCCTATATTAGGTCTAGTTTTTGATAGGATTATTCCATAGAGGTTTTGAAAAACAGGATATATGAGAGAAGAGAGAAGGTAACCCATGCAGACACACAAGCCAGACGGAAGTACCCATAATCAGTAATATATCCAACATAAAACAATACTTTTCTTAATTTTCAAAAAAATAGAGAATAGGGGGATTCTAGCGAATGTGCTGGCCACCTTGGAGAGATGTTCTCTCTTATCTTCCAATATCTATGTTGTAATAGGAAGTTGTAATTTGAAATCCTGCCTAAGTCAGCAGATAATAAAGAACAGCTGTAGACATGCTGTGTTGGACAATATTAAACTGCTGATTCAAGGAAATAACCTCAGTGGAAAGGATGTTACAAAGAATCACAGGCACTTTGTGCTTACACAGAATCCTTAATTAACAAGGAGATCCTTTTACCAGAGAAATACTCTCCTGAGAATGTTTCTTTGATGGGGTTGGCAAAAAGAGCCAAGTTAACACAAATAGCAGCATTACAATGTAGACATCTGTCAGCAAAAAAAAATCAATGACAACAATCACAAGCCATATTTGGAAAAATGCACAAGATGAATAGTAAATTTTTTTAAATTATTTTTATGGTTAACTTATAGGCAATTAAAGGGTGTGACGATCCCTACTCTCGGGTCACGTCACGGGGGTGAATTATACTAGTGAGCTCATCAATTTACCACATAAATTCACACCCACCTATTCTAGATGACAGAATTATGCTAACTTACTCTCCTAGATTCTAACACCCCAATATATTCACTGCCACCACCTATACTATAAGGCAATAGGGGCCTATACTCAGATATTCTATCAACTCAAAATGAACACCGTAACACAAGTAATCTATATGGAAACACTACCGATAACGTTATTCCCTTCGAAAGAGCAAGTTCTATTAGACCACAAGGAAGGGACTTATTAATGTTTAAATTTAATACATGATGTGCAGTGCAATACAAAAGAAAGTGTCAGATAAAAGATAAAAACGAAATATACATACAATAACAATGCAGTGAACAGATAAAATAAAAGGGATAAAATACAGAATATTGGCTTACTGAGAAGCAGCAGTTATATTCCGGCTGTGGGGACAGCTGAAGATACGGGCAGTCACTCCAAACGATGTGGATCCCCAAAATGGCTGACACCTAACTGTTCCCTACCACCCATTTTTATCCCCCCTCTGCCGAGGGGTGGGCTGTGAGGGAACCTCCCTCCTTTCGGTCCGGCCTTCTGGGACGTCTGATATTATTCAGGTTTTTGCCCCACCTTCCCACAAGGCTGACCGATGTCGCAATATGAATCACAGTGATTCCTCTCTGTATGACAAGGACTGCGGGTACAGGTAAGATCCCATAATCTGAGTCGCCCCGTCCCGGTCATACAGACACCAAATATGATCGGGGTATGATTTCCAGAAGGCCAGATCCTGAATACCGAGAAATGCCTCATGTCCAGCATAGGGTGTCTGGATTCTCCCCGAAGTCCATGTCAGGCTGAACACAATTACCAGGGTTCTAAGGATGTGGGTGTTATGAGGTCGGAGTTATGGCTTCTGATATTATTTCACCCACCTACTGAATGACTTATACCACCTGCTGGGTTAGCAGTCACCATGTCGGGAGTTTGTTATGCATTTTAGGTGGCCCCTTCCATGTCTTCATTAGTATGCCCATATGGCTTGTAAGTCACAGGCCAGTGCTAAATGAAGTTTCCTCTGAGAATGTAGAGTGTCTTCACCTTTTGTAGACAGGTTGGCACCCACAGGCACAATCTGCATTAGTCCTTAATAGGGCAAAGACATTGACATACAATCAGCTATTGATAATGCAAGTTTAGGAAAATCTAAAATCTATCTATCTACCTCAGATTTTGTTACATCTCCCCCTTCACGACATGGCATGGGTTTATTGACATAGCAATCACTAGCTTACAAGCCATGCTCAGCCGCCTCTCCCTGATGCGATAACCCATCTGTGTTACCATGCTCACTGCCTTTTTGTGCTAGATAGTAAAGTCATAGTGTTGCAAGGCCAGACTCAGTCTCAGCAGCTTTCCATTGTCACCTGCCACCTGATATATCCAACTAAGGGGGTTGTGATCGGTCACCATGGTAAACTTTCGCCCATAAAGGTATGGCTGCAGGTTCTGTAAAGCCTATACAATGGCTAGACATTCTTTCTCTATAGTGGCATAGGCCACCTCCCTTGGTAGGAGCTTCCTGCTCAAATACATTATGGGGTGCTCATCCACTTCAGGATTCACTTGGCTGAGCACTGCGCCTAGGCCATAGGCACTAGCATCAGTCTGAACCACAAACTTGCGAGTAAAATCTGGGCTTTGCAAGACTGGAGAGCTAGCAAGAGCAGATTTTAAAGCTGACAGAGACCTCTCGCAGTCTGCGGTCCAGTTAACTATTTGCGGTAGCTTCTTCTTTGCGAGGTCCGTCAAAGGTTTTGCTAGGGTGCTATAGATATACTGTAGTATATATAGTTGGGGACAAATTTCCGATAGTACCCAGCTGTCCCTAAGAAGGACATAACCTGCTTTTTAGTCTTAGGGGTAGGCTAATTGGAGATGGCATCTACTTTCCCTGGCTCTGGCTTAAGCATCCCTTCACCTACCTGGTGCCCAAGGTACTGCACAGACATGCCTATCTGGCACTTTCCAAGCTTGATGGTCAGTCCTGCAACCTGGATTCGCTTGAGCACCTAGTACAGGTGGGTCAAGTGATCCTCCCAGGTCTGACTGAACACAGTGATGCCATCCAGGTAAGCAACGGCAAACCCTTCAAACTTGTCCAACATTTCGTTCACTAAGCGCTGGAATGTGGCAGGGGCATTTTTCATGCCAAAGGGAATTACCTTAAACTATAGAGCCCAAAAGGAGTGATGAAGGCGGATCTCTCCTGGACCCCAGGGGACATGGGAATCTGCCAATACCCCCTACTCAAGTCCATAATGGTTATGTACTGGGCACTGGCTAGCTGGTCCAACAGCTCATCTATGCGGGGCATTGGGTACGCATCAAAAACGATTTTGGTATTTAGCTTCCTGTAGCCCACGCAAAGCGTGTGGTCTTATCCTTTTTGGGGACAAACACTACAGGTGATTCCCACGCACTTTGAGATTCCTGGATCACGCCCAGCCCTAACATTTCCTCTACCTCTCTCTTCATGTCCGCTCTCACCTCTATGGAGATTCGATAGGCCGTTTTTCTAATCGGCAGATGATCCCCAGTGTCCACGTGGTGAGTGGCCAGGGGATTCCTTCCAGGTCTCCCTGTAAAAGTGCCAAGAAAGGGGTTAAGTACCTCCCACAGCTGGGATTTCTGAAACTCGGACAGCTGTGAGCTAACTACCGCATCCTCAAGGGACCCTAACTCCTGTGCTGCAGCCACTAAATCTGGCAGGGTGTCTCTTTCCCCCTCCTCCGGTAAACTGCAGACAGGCAGGACGGATGTATCCCTGTCATGATGCGCCTTGATCATATTCACATGAAAGTATGATCCAGAGATAAGAAATAATAGCGGCACTCACCGATTGCAGTAGTAGTAACTTCTTTATTTTCACATACGAGATAGGTTACACGGGCTGGGGCGGACATACAGCATTGAGATACCGAGTGATCAGCTGGCGACGGGCGTTTCGCGCACTTGCGCTTTTTCTGGCCTCTGACCTCATCGCGCTTGCTATGCGCTCCTTTTTATGCGTCCATGTTGCCTGAGCAACCACAGACGCTAAAACATCCTCATCCGAAAATAGGACGAGGAGGGTAAGAACAATCTATTCCCTGACACTAGCAATACATGTATCTATAGCATAGACCTCTAGCTGTTATAAAAAGACACTTAGATCGTTGCGATCATTTAGTCCAAAGGGACCCGTAGCGGCAGTGCGAATGATCCACTCCGCCTCCCTCTGAAGGAGGAGGCGGTGCCTATCTCCACCTAGAGCTGGAATCGGAATATGGTCAAGAGCTGCAAATTTTAGACACTTGGTGTTCTGACCATGCCTACTCCGGACATGATCTATCAATCTAGGGCAACCTTTTCCTGACCTCACTGAATTAATGTGCTCCCTGAATCTCTAATACATGGGACGAATGGTTTTCCCTATGTAGAAAGACCCGCAGGTGCACAACACCAGGTAGACCACATGTTTGGTCCTGCATGTAACAAACTGCTTGACTCTGTGTTTAATGCCTGCAAAGAAAAGGTATTTGCCCTGGTAGATGTATTGGCAGAAGGAACAGTCCCCACATTTATGATTTCCTACAGGAAGACGTTCGGTAAGCCAATTACTGGTTCTATTTTCCTTAATCCTACTTTTTACTAACTTGTCCTCTTAAAGGTGATGAGTGGTTTGTTTTGTGTTAAATCTTGGAGACCCTCCTCATTCTTGAAAGCCTTTATACCCGCATACCACATGGGGGGGGGGGGGGGGCGTTCAGGCTGTCATGAAGGTATTGAGCAAAACTGACAAGAGCGCTACTTATTGTACCATTGTCCAGGAAGCACTTGATTTTGTGCTTAGTAACAATGTGTTTACTTTTGGGGGGTGCTGGTACATGCAGATCTATGGTACGGCCATGGGGATGCTGCACGCCAGACCTGCAGGGTATAGCGATTGTGAGGTCACGGTTTTTGGGCAAGCGAGGGTTACTCACAGTTCTGTAGGAAAACCCTGGGCAGGCGTACAGCAGTGAAGGAGAGGCCGGCACAGGAGTCCTCTGGGGCACACTTCGTATTTAGGGACCAGGCCTGGTGGTGGATGAGGTGCCCTGGATGTTGCAGGTATTTTATGTGCCTGGGGCAAGGTCCCTTTAAGAAACGTGACAATGGCACACCGATTTCTAGTTGTAATAAGTGAGGTACACAAATGGTATGGTGAACCAAACTTTGCTTTACTGAAACAGTTAAACTTTATACAGTTGGATGTCAATTCAGTTCCACACATCAGATATACTTCACAAGCAGGCTTTCACAATTATGGCAGGTATACTGTTTCCTTGCAAGATACTCAGAGGGTAAACAACAACACACTCAGAATCAGGCTGTACCTTCTCCTCAGAGATAGCGTGCACTGTTCCTTAGAACTCCTGTCTGGTTTTATCCCAAGGCCCGGATGCTGGCTTTTATCCTTGGTAAAAATCTTCCTCCCGTATTTATCCTTGCTTTACATTTATAATCCTTCTGCCCTTCAGCTTACTTGCTTAGCTGGAACACTGTCACGACTGTGGTCATGGTCGTGACTCAGGATCCGCATGCAGTTGCCTGCGGTTTGGTTTTATTGTCAACCACATGGTGAGGGCTGCTGGTATGTTGCCTCATGTGTGGTTGCCGCTGGCAACATGATTTGGTACTTGGCAGTATAGCAGCCTGAGCTGTTGCTAGGCAGCTTGCTGTCAAGTGCATGCGGTTACACCTGGTTGGGTGTGTGTGTATGTTATGCACTTTGTATGTCTGGTGTGCACGAGGTTTATGTAGGTGTGCATTGTGACACTTCCCTTCACTGTGACTGCCCCTGACAACGTTTGGTATTGTGTACATGTGGTGGCAGTGTCTCTGCCTTCTGGCTGACTCCCAGGACATGGTTGCCACGCATGTCGTTGCCTGCGGTAACAGCTGCAGTGTGATGTTTATTTGGACACTTCCCCTTTAAATGGCTTTTTCCCTTGCCTGGTGTAGTAAGGGTTAACTCCCTTCTTAGTCTGTGAACACTGTGTGTGTGTGTAGGTGTGGCCACTTGGGGCTATTTAGCTCCTGCTGGATGCCAGACTCTGAGGGGTACTTCAGCCATGGTTAGCTGAAGTCCTCCTCCTGGCTAATACCATCTGTCAGTGAGGGCCACCCTTGTGGTCATAAATTATGTTACATGGTGTTATGAAGGTGTGTGTGTGGTCTCATTGTTATTGCAGCTTATGGTCCTGGGTTCCTGTGTGGTGTGTGCTGTCTTCGTTTGTGTTCTGGACAGCAGCACTTGCACATGGGTTCCAGGCTTTGTTGTCTGTGGAAGGTGCAGGGCCGTCTTTAATATTGATTGGATCCATGGCAAGAATTTACTTGGGCCCCCTGGATCCCGCCTTCCCACACCTTAAAAAAAAGCGAAAATCTTATACTCACCTGTTTTTTCTTTTCACTGGCGCTCACTAGCTGCTGGTACGGCGAGGGATGGTGCAACGCAGACACGTACACCTCACCGCGTCCTGGCACAGGCGGGCGTGATGACATCATCACGCCTGCCTGCGCTGGGATTTCACTACCAAATAGACCTCAGGCCTGTAGCCTATGACAAGTCTTGTCGCCATCTGCAAATTTTAAGGTGCATTGGCGACCGTTTTGGTCGCCATCTGGAGCGCTGTATTGCATCAGTGACATGAACACTCTCCACATATAATGTTATATTACATCAGTGACATCACCGCTCTCCACATATAATGTTATATTACATCAGTGACATCACCGCTCTCCACATATAGGCGATATATTACATCAGTGACATCACCGCTCTCCACATATATGTGATGAGCGGTGATGTCACTGATGTAATATATTATTTACCGGTATATGTAGACAGCAGTGATGTCACTGATGTAATATATTACTTATGTGTGGAGAGTGGTGATGTCACTGATGTAATATATCACTTATAAGTAATATATTACATCAGTGACATCACCGCTGTCCATATACACTCACCTAAAGAATTATTAGGAACACCTGTTCTATTTCTCATTAATGCAATTATCTAGTCAACCAATCACATGGCAGTTGCTTCAATGCATTTAGGGTTGTGGTCCTGGTCAAGACAATCTCCTGAACTCCAAACTGAATGTCAGAATGGGAAAGAAAGGTGATTTAAGCAATTTTGAGCGTGGCATGGTTGTTGGTGCCAGACGGGCCGGTCTGAGTATTTCACAATCTGCTCAGTTACTGGGATTTTCACGCACAACCATTTCTAGGGTTTACAAAGAATGGTGTGAAAAGGGAAAAACATCCAGTATGCGGCAGTCCTGTCGGCGAAAATGCCTTGTGGATGCTAGAGGTCAGAGGAGAATGGGCCGACTGATTCAAGCTGATAGAAGAGCAACGTTGACTGAAATAACCACTCGTTACAACCGAGGTATGCAGCAAAGCATTTGTGAAGCCACAACACGCACAACCTTGAGGCGGATGGGCTACAACAGCAGAAGACCCCACCGGGTACCACTCATCTCCACTACAAATAGGAAAAAGAGGCTACAATTTGCATGAGCTCACCAAAATTGGACTGTTGAAGACTGGAAAAATGTTGCCTGGTCTGATGAGTCTCGATTTCTGTTGAGACATTCAAATGGTAGAGTCCGAATTTGGCGTAAACAGAATGAGAACATGTATCCATCATGCCTTGTTACCACTGTGCAGGCTGGTGGTGGTGCTGTAATGGTGTGGGGGATGTTTTCTGGGCACACTCTAGGCCCCTTAGTGCCAATTGGGCATCGTTTAAATGCCACGGGCTACCTGAGCATTGTTTCTGACCATGTCCATCCCTTCATGACCACCATGTACCCATCCTCTGATGGCTACTTCCAGCAGGATAATGCACCATGTCACAAAGCTCGAATCATTTCAAATTGGTTTCTTGAACAGGACAATGAGTTCACTGTACTAAAATGGCCCCCACAGTCACCAGATCTCAACCCAATAGAGCATCTTTGGGATGTGGTGGAACGGGAGCTTCGTGCCCTGGATGTGCATCCCTCAAATCTCCATCAACTGCAAGATGCTATCCTATCAATATGGGCCAACATTTCTAAAGAATGCTATCAGCACCTTGTTGAATCAATGCCACGTAGAATTAAGGCAGTTCTGAAGGCAAAAGGGGGTCCAACACCATATTAGTATGGTGTTCCTAATAATTCTTTAGGTGAGTGTATAGGTGATATATTACATCTGTGACATCACCGCTCTCCACATATAAGAGGCATATTACATCAGTGACGTCATCCCTTGGCGCTGGGGTGCGCAGCCAGGGCCGGCCTTAGGTGTTCAGGCGCCCTGTGTGACCTAACCTTGTGGTAGTGTTACCTGCAGTGCTATGTAAAACCACAGATAACACTAGTGCTAAATAATGTAGTAGTGTTACCTGCAGTCCTATGTAAAACCACAGATAACACTAGTGTAGATCATGTGGAAGTGTTACCTTCGTCCTTAGTGTGCCTCCCTGTGTTTATCGCACGGACTCCATGCTGGCGCTGCCTCCTCTTCCATCTTCTTCCTCTTGCCCCACACAGAACGTTCTGAAGCAGCTGCATCAAGACATAGGAACACTGTGGGCATGGTGATACACACAGGGAGAGACACACACACACACACAGGGACGGGGACACACACACAGGGACGGACACACAAAGGGACAGACACACACACACACACACAGGGACGGACACACACACACACAAAGGGACAGACACACACACAAAGGGACAGACACACACACACACAAAGGGACAGACACACACACACACAGGGACGGACACACACACAGGGACGGACACAAACACACACACAGGGACGGACACACACACACACACACAGGGACGGACACACACACACACAGGGACGGACACACACACACAGGGACGGACACACACACACACAAAGGGACAGACACACACACAGGGACGGACACACACACTGGCACACTCAACATCAGCAGCAAGGAGTTAAAATCCAACCCTTAATGGCCCCCAAAACCCCTGGGGGGGGGGGTTGATGTAGTAGCAGGAAAGCACACACTGTCCCCCTGTCCTATATGACCCCCCCCCCCATGGCTACCAAATACCTGTAAGTTCTGGTAGTTGCTTGGCTGACTCAGGCTGTGTCTGTTGTGGCTGCTGGCTGGGGCTCGCTCCGCCTCCTTCTTCTCTCTGCCTGTGCGGCAGCTCAGCTGCGTCACGCTCCAGCAGCCACTGGTCTGCTCTGTTAAAGAGACAGGCAGGCCAGGCAGCAGAGCGGAGCGCAGAGCGGCCGCGGGCCCCGCCCCCTCCTCACTCAGTCTCTTTCTATAGTCCGGACCGTGACTTTGTGATGTTACATGGCCGGCGGGCGGCGGCGGCAACAAAATATAGGGGGCCCAAGTGAAAATCCAAGTAAAATGCTTCTTGGGCCCCCCAGGAGCAACTGGGCCCGAGGCATCTGCCCCTTTTGCCCTGCGGTAAAGACGGCCCTGGGAAGGTGAGTGTGGTGTTTGTTGCATTTACCTGCCATTGCCATAAGTTGTTTCTGTTCCCCTTGTAGCTTGGCCACTTTAGACTCCTGTTTCTCCGCGTCCAGGAGGAACGGGCTGTCTACCCAGCTCCTAGCTCAGGGAACGGCGGAGGGTCAGAAGGGATCCGAGGTTCCTGAGCATGAGCCCTCCTACCTTCAAGGGCGGCTCATGCAGCTAGGAGTCAGGGTCAGATTAGGGAAGCTCTAGGAGGTGACCTGCTCCCTAATTCTGTGTTTCTGGCCAAGTAGCGACCTTTCCATCTTCTGGCACCGCACGGCTGAGGGTTTTCCCCATCCTCAGCCGTGACAAACACTGGCTCTGCTTGGCTTGGTGGGAACTGCAGGTTTTCTCCCAGGAGGCAAACTCTTCTCTTGGGGTGAATCTTCTGAGCTAACATAGGCTCAGGGAACTTCAGGCAGGCTATGATCCTTCACTAGCCTCCTGGTAGCAACTAGAAGCCTGGACTATCTAGCTGCATGTCAGGAGGAGGCCCTCAGCATATCTCTGGCTGGTGCCCTCTCACTTCTGTCTGAAGGTTCAGGGGTTTAAAAGTTAGTATGGGCCATAATCCTGAGGCAAGAGGCTTTTAAACAGGCCTCTCCAAAACCCAGTGGCGAGGTTGGTTTCGCCACACATCTCCCCCTCCCAGGGAAGACTAACCAGGTACCTGACCTCACGGTCAGTACCTGAGTTAGTCTGCCAGTCCACCCACAACCCAATACTGGACCTGTTGAATTTGGTAGCCTGTCTCTGTCCAGTGAGTCCACCAAGGTTGTGTTGGTAGCTGGTACTCCCGGTCTCTGTGTTGCTCCCTGGCTTGGAGTGGAGGTTGCTTTGTGGGCAGGTATCAGCGGTACTCTGCCCTGGTGCCAGCGTTACCATGGAAGAAGCCTGGTTGGAGCCTGGTTGTTGGAGGGGGAGACCGACTGTCTCTACCCCCTGTGCTGTAAGTGCAGAGACCACGGTCCCATCTGCACTGTTGTGGGGCTTACTGTCTCCCCCTGGTGCGTTAAGCTGCCGCTGGGGAGAGGGGGTAACGAGCTCCTCTCCCATACATACTTCCAGCCGCTGGGGAGGGCGACCGACCGTCTCCGCTCCCAATACAGTGTCCTGCTGCTGGGGAAAGGAGACTGGGCTCTCTATTCCCTGCTGGACACTCTGCCGCTGGGGGACAGGACCGACTGTCTCTGCCCCCTGTAACTCCGCCTGCCGCTGGGGAATGGAGACTGGGCTCCCAATTCCCAATAAATCACACGGCCGCTGGGGAATGGAGACTGGGCTCCCAATTCCCTGTACATCACTCGGCCGCTGGGGAATGGAGACTGGGCTCCCAATTCCCTGTACATCACACGGCCGCTGGGGAATGGAGACTGGGCTCCCAATTCCCGGCACATCACTCGGCCGCTGGGGAATGGAGACTGGGCTCCCAATTCCCAAAAAATCATGCTGCTGCTGGGGGGCAGGAACAACTACCTCTGCCCCCTGTAACTCAGCCTGCCACTGGGGAGGGAGGACGCTGCTCTCCTCTCCCTGCACTTCACACTGCCTTCCTGGCATATCACTCTGCTGCTGGGGGGCAGGAACAACTACCTCTGCCCCCTGTAACTCAGCCTGCCGCTGGGGAATGGAGACTGGGCTCCCAATTCCCTGCAATTCACACTGCCGCTGGGGAATGGAGACTGGGCTCCCAATTCCCTGCTGGACACTCTGCCGCTGGGGAGGGGAGACTGAGCTCTCTCTGTCCCGCAACTGTAACTTCCGATGGAGGTCCACCCAACGTGGCAGCTGACCGTCACCTTCTGCCCGGTATAGTAGGGTCTTGAACACGGATTTCTCAGCTGAATTGGGTCCGAAGAAGTTCAGCCGCAACCACATCATACGGTCAAATTCCTCAACAGAGTATCTGTACTCCACTGCTGGTTCCATCCTGGTGCTTTTAGGGTCGCTGTACTGAGACATGCGTTGCCCTTAAGTTGTAAAATCCAAAGAAATGGTGTCTCCTGTAGCTGTCCTTCTGGCTGTAGGAACGATCCCGCCGCTTGCCACCAATGTAACGGACCGTTTCAGCAGACAAGGGGTTAAAATCCGTTTAGGCGATAGGCCCCTTTCTGAGAGACAGGCACAGCTACTGCAGAACACCAAACTCCCGAACTGGATACAAAATAGCACTCCAAACTGGAACCTCACGAATAGCTGCTAGCAGACGAACAGGAATCAGCTTACACTCCTGGCAATCAGTCTCTAACAGCATACAGTGGATCCCCCCAATAACGAGACAAGGCTCCGTGTTGAGGGTCAAGCAGTGGTCTGACTGTATTACAACTACAGCCTCTTTTATTCATAAACCACAAACATAGTACTGCCCACAGGGTTTTGAAATACAACCAATGAGTAATTTACAACACATACAATGTAAGTACAGCAACCAATCGTTCACGCCCCCAGAGGACCAGAAGGGAGACTGGACAGGACAGATACAACATATCCCCACAATGCATCATGGTTTCCTCCTCTCTGTCCCGGAGACAACCGAGGAGCAATCCAATTATCTCTCAGGACAAAGGGAAATCGCCAATACACATGTGGATACAATAGGACAGACATCACCATTTAAACACACAATGGGACAATGGCACAATAGAAACACACCCAGCATTTTCCTCCCAAGCTGACAAGTTACACTTATTATAAATTGTTACAACTTTGCGAGTTTACATTGTCCATACATATAACTTACATCAATTTAAACAGTATAACTTGGGGACAAACCTATCCAAAATTCACTTGAATAGGTTCAGGGGTTTAAAAGTTAGTATGGGCCATAATCCTGAGGCAAGAGGCTTTTAAACAGGCCTCTCCAAAACCCAGTGGCGAGGTTGGTTTTGCCACAGAGGGTACCCGGAGTCAGAACCTGACGCACCTTTAGAAAAAGCAGACAGTTTCACACAGGACGAATTATTGAAGAAAAGTAGTTCTAATTCCAGAAGACAGGTCACTAACAGGTTCACATTTGCCTTCAAATATAGTCCCTTAGTGGATACTATCAGACAGGTGATTTACAAGAATTGGGACATCCTCTAGAACCAGTAATTGGTTTACCGAACGTCTTCCTGTAGGAAATCATAAATGTGGGGACTGTTCCTTCTGCCAATACATCTACCAGGGCAAATACCTTTTCTTTGCAGGCATTAAACACAGAGTCAAGCAGTTTGTTACATGCAGCACCAAATATGTGGTCTACCTGGTGTTGTGCACCTGCGGGTCTTTCTACATAGGGAAAACCATTCGCCCCATGTATGAGAGATTCAGGGAGCACATTAATTCAGTGAGGTCAGGAAAAGGTTGCCCTAGATTGATAGATCATGTCCGGAGTAGGCATGGTCAGAACACCAAGTGTCTAAAACAGGGGTGCACAACCTGCGGCCCGGGGGCCATATGCGGCCCTTGATACCATTCTGTGCGGCCCCCAACCATCTGGTAACAGACATGTATACCTATGTCTTGTGGCTGCTCACATGTATTTTTCATGTATTTCTCCCATTAGATGGGAGTCCTGGAAGTGTAACTAGACATTAATGGTATATAACGTGTGTTCAATATGCCATAAGTACAATATTGTTAATACACCTTTAAATTTTAATTTCGGCCCTCGTCATTGGTTCAGTCTGGCAATGTGGCCCCCAACCTGCAAACGTTGTGCACCCCTGGTCTAAAATTTGCAGCTCTTGAACATATTCCGATTCCAGCTCTAGGTGGAGATAGGCACCGCCTCCTCCTTCAGAGGGAGGCGGAGTGGATCATTCGCACTGCCGCTACGGGTCCCTTTGGACTAAATGATCACAACGATCTAAGTGTCTTTTTTATAACAGCTAGAGGTCTATGCTATAGATACATGTATTGCTAGTGTCAGGGAATAGATTGTTCTTACCCTCCTCGTCCTATTTTCGGATAAGGATGTTTTAGCGTCCGTGGTTGCCTAGGCAACATGGACGCATAAAAAGGAGCGCATAGCAAGCGCGATGAGGTCAGAGGCCAGAAGAAGCGCAAGTGCGCAAAACGGCCATCGCCAGCTGGTCACTCAGTATCTCAATGCTGTATGTCCGCCCTAGCCCGTGTAACCTACCTCGTATGTGAAAATAAAGAAGTTACTACTACTGCAATCGGTGAGTGCCGCTATTATTTCTTATCTCTGGATCATACTTTTATTTGCTTGGACTTTATACTA
This sequence comes from Bufo bufo, assembly GCF_905171765.1. NCBI lineage: Eukaryota > Metazoa > Chordata > Amphibia > Anura > Bufonidae > Bufo > Bufo bufo. Next base: position 221,259,366 of record NC_053392.1, read on the forward strand.
CTTAATAGCAGAGCACCTCCTCGTATTGCTTTAACTGGACTGGTTTTCACAGTGTACCATCCCTCCCCTGGATGAGGTTTGCGGCAGTGCCGCCTCACATCTTTGTTCCTATATTCACATAAAAGACTTTGTCCTTTTTGCGAACATGATCGATCGTGACTACATAGTCCACGTCATTTAAGTGTTCATGAATGGGATACGGACCTTCCCATGCCGCCTTGAGTTTGTTCTGGGTCATAGGGACCAGTACCCATACCTTCTGACCCACCTCGTACACCCTCTCCCTGGCATTTTTATTGTACCACCTTTTTTGATTCGCCTGTGCCTGAACCATGTTCTCATGTACAACACCGGTCAATTCCTGCTTTCTTTCAATGAATTTTAGGACATAGTCAATCACAGAGACTTCGGGCGAAACCAATTCTCCTTCCCATGATTCCTTCAGATCTTGGGGCCCCCGCACCCTCCTCCCATACAGGAGTTTAACCCCTTAAGGACTCAGCCCTATTTCACCTTAAGGACCAGGCCATTTTTTGCAAATCTGACCAGTGTCACTTTAAGTGCTGATAACTTTAAAATGCTTTGACTTATCCAGGCCATTCTGAGATTGTTTTTTCATCACATATTGTACTTCATGACACTGGTAAAATGAAGTAAAAAAAAATTCATTTTTAATTATAAAAAAATACAAAATTTACCAAAAATTTGTAAAAAATTGCAAATTTCCAAGTTTCAATTTCTCTACTTCTATAATGCATAGTAATACCTCCAAAAATAGTTATTACTTTACATTCCCCATATGTCTAATTCATGTTTGGATCATTTTGGGAATGATATTTTATTTTTTGGGGATGTTACAAGGCTTAGAAGTTTAGAAGCAAATCTTGAAATTTTCAAAAACCCAATTTATAGGGACCAGTTCAGGTCTGAAGTCACTTTGCGAGGCTTACAGTCATGTGAAAAAATTAGGACACCCTTTGAAAGCATGTGGTTTTTTGTAACATTTTTAATAAATGGTTATTTCATCTCCGTTTCAACAATACAGAGAGATTAAAGTAATCCGACTAAACAAAGAAAACTGAAGAAAAGTCTTTTCAAGATCTTCTGTAAATGTCATTCTACAAAAATGCCTATTCTAACTGAGGAAAAAGATAGGACACCCTTGCCCCTAATAGCGAGTGTTACCTCCTTTGGCTGAAATAACTGCAGTGAGACGGTTCTTGTAGCCATCTACCAGTCTTCGACATCGGTCTGAGGAAATTTTACCCCACTCCTCAATGCAGAACTTTTTCAGCTGTGAGATGTTTGAGGGGTTTCTTGCACGTACAGCCCTTTTCAAGTCACCCCACAGCATCTCAATGGGATTCAAATCTGGACTTTGACTTGGCCATTCCAGGACTCTCCATTTCTTCTTTTTCAGCCAATCTTTGGTTGATTTACTAGTATGTTTTGGGTCATTGTCATGTTGCATGGTCCAGTTCCGCTTCAGCTTTAATTTTCTAACTGATGGTCTCACATGTTCTTCAAGCACCTTCTGATACACAGTAGAATTCATCGTGGATTCTATGATGGTGAGCTGACCAGGTCCTGCTGCAGCAAAGCAGCCCCAAACCATGACACTTCCACCTCCATGCTTCACAGTTGGTATGAGGTTCTTTTCTTGGAATGCTGTGTTTGGTTTACGCCAAACATGTCCTCTGCTGTTGTGTCCAAATAATTCAATTTTGGACTCATCTGTCCAAAGAACATTATTCCAGAAGTCCTGGTCTTTGTCAACTTTATCGCTGGCAAATGTCAGTCTGGCCTCGATGTTTCTCTTGGAAAGCAAAGGTTTCCTCCTTGCACACCTCCCATGCAAGTTAAACTTGTACAGTCTCTTTCTGATTGTAGAGGCATGTACTTCTACATCAACAGTAGCCAGAGCCTGCTGTAGTTCTCGAGATGACACTTTAGGGTTTTTGGATACCTCTTTTAGCATCTTGCGGTCTGCTCTTGGGGTGAACTTGCTGGGGCGACCAGTCCTGGGCATGTTGGCAGTTGTTTTGAAAGCCCTCCACTTGTAGACTATCTTCCGGACAGTGGAATGGCTGATTTCAAAATCTTTTGAGATCTTTTTAAATCCCTTCCCAGACTCATAGGCTGCTACAATCTTTTTTCTGAAGTCCTCTGACAGCTCTTTTGCTCTCACCATGGTGCTCACTCTCACTTCAACAGTCAGGAGCACACCAAACTAAATGTCTGAGGTTTAAATAGGGCAAGCCTCATTCAACATGCAGAGTAACGATCTACTAATTATGTGCACCTGGTGTGATATACCTGTGTGAGATCTGAGCCAATTTAAGAGGGAATACATGTGAGGGTGTCCTATCTTTTTCCTCAGTTAGAATAGGCATTTTTGTAGAATGACATTTACAGAAGATCTTGAAAAGACTTTTCTTCAGTTTTCTTTGTTTAGTTGGATTACTTTAATCTCTCTGTATTGTTGAAACGGAGATGAAATAACCATTTATTAAAAATGTTACAAAAAACCACATGCTTTCAAAGGGTGTCCTAATTTTTTCACATGACTGTACATAATAGAAACCACTCAAAAATGACCCCATTCTATAAACTACACCCCTCAAGGTATTCAAAACTGATTTTACAAACTTTGTTAACCCTTTAGGTGTTCCACAAGAATTAATGGAAAATAGAGATACAATTTCAAAATTTCACTTTTTTGGCAGATTTTCCATTTTAATAATTTTTTTCCAGTTACAAGGCAAGGGTTAACAGCCAAACCAAACTCAATATTTATGGCCCTGATTCTGTAGTTTACAGAAACACCCCATATGTGGTCGTAAACCGCTGTACGGGCACACGGCAGGGCGCAGAACGAAAGGAATGCCATACAGTTTTTGGAAGGCAGGTTTTGCTGGACTGTTTTTTTTGACACCATGTCCCATTTGAAGCCCCCTGATGCACCCCTAGAGTAGAAACTCCATAAAAGTGACCCCATCTAATAAACTACACCCTTCAAGGTATTCAAAACTGATTTTACAAACGTCGTTAACCCTTTAGGTGTTCCACAAGAGTTATTGGCAAATGGAGATGAAATTTCAGAATTTCAATTTTTTGGCAAAATTTCAATTTTAATACATTTTTCCCAGTAACAAAGCAAGGGTTAACAGCCAAACAAATATTTGTGTGAGAACAGAATACGGTGGCACTGCTTATAACATCGAGTGCTATGCCCGACAATGCCTTCAGACCAATGCGCACAACACAGCTAGAAATCTTCGTATGTGGTGCTCGGCAAGCAGTAATAGTGTAAGAGCAAAATCCAATGCACAATGAAGAGAAGAAACAAAGTATCTTGCGGCACTCACCGAAGTTGAAACAGTATAAAACTTTATTCTTCCTCTTTACAGGATACTTGTGAGCTGAGTGCAGGGGCGGACAGCTAGTTACAGATGATCAACGGCTACGGCCGTTTCGCGCGCAATGTTTCGCGCTCAATATTTATGGCCCTGATTCTGTAGTTTACAGAAACACCCCATATGTGGTCGTAAACAGCTGTACGGGCACACGGCAGGGCGCAGAAGGAACGGAATGCCATATGGTTTTTGGAAGGCAGATTTTGCTGGACTGGTTTTTTTGACACCATGTCCCATTTGAAGCCCCCCTGATGCACCCCTAGAGTAGAAACTCCAAAAAAGTGGCCCCATTTTAGAAACTACGTGATAGGGTGGCAGTATTGTTTGTACTAGTTTAGGGTACATATGATTTTTGGTTGCTCTAAATTACACTTTTTGTGAGGCAAGATAACAAGAAATAGCTGTTTTGGCACAGTTTTTATTTTTTGTTATTTACTTACAATATTCATCTGACAGGTTAGATCATGTGGTATTTTTATAGACCAGGTTGTCACAGATGCGGCGATACCTAATATGTATACTTTTTTTTTAATTATGTAAGTTTTACACAATGATTTCATTTTTGAAGCAAAAAAAATCATGTTTTAGTGTTTCCATAATCTGAGAGCCATAATTTTTTCAGTTTTTGGGCGATTACCTTGGGTAGGGTATGATTTTTGTGGGATGAGATGACGGTTTTATTGGCACTATTTTGGGGTGCGTGTGACCTTTTGATCGCTTGCTATTACACTTTTTGTGATGTAAGGTGACAAAAAATTGTTTATTTAGCACAGTTTTTATTTTACATTTTTCACGGTGTTCATCTGAGGGGTTAGGTCATGGGATATTTTTATAGATCCGGTCGATACGGACGCGGCGATACCTAATATGTATACTTTTTATTTATTTATGTAAGTTTTACACAATGATTTCATTTTTGAAACAAAAAAAAAATCATGTTTTAGTGTCTCCATATTCTGAGAGCCATAGTTTTTTCAGTTTTTGGGCGATTATCTTAGGTAGGGTCTAATTTTTTGCGGGATGAGATTACGGTTTGATTGGCACTATTTTGGGGTGCATATGACTTTTTGATCGCTTGCTATTACACTTTTTGTGATGTAAGGTGACAAAAAATGGTTTATTTAGCACAGTTTTTATTTTACATTTTTTACGGTGTTTATCTGAGAGGTTAGGTCATGTGATATTTTTATAGAGCCGGTCGATACAAACGCGGCAATACCAAATATGTATACTTTTTTTTTTTATGTAAGTTTTACACAATAACAGCTTTTTTCAAACAAAAAAAATGATGTTTTAGTGTCTCCATATTCTGAGCCATATTTATTTATTTTTTTTGGCGATTGTCTCAGGTAGGGGCTCATTTTTTGCGGGATGAGGTGACGGTTATATTGGTACTATTTTTGTGGGCAAACGCCTTTTTGATCGCTTGCTGTTGCACTTTTTGTGATGTAGGGTGACAAAAAAATTGTTTATTTAGCACAGTTTTTATTTTTTATTTTTTACGGTGTTCATCTGAGGGGTTAGGTCATGGGAAATGTTTATAGAGCCGGTCGATACGGACGCGGCGATACCTAATATGTATACTTCCCCCCCCCCCCCTATTTTTTACCAATTTTTTTTTACTTTATTTGGGGAAAATGATGTTTTTGTTTATTTTTACTTGAAACTTTTAATTTTTTGGGGGGAAAACTTTATTTTTTCAACTTTTTTTTTCACTTTATTTTTTGTCCCACTTTGGGACTTGAACTTTTGGGTGTATATTCCTTTGCAATGCATTCCAATACTTCTGTATTGGAATGCATTGGCTGTATGAGTAATACTGTGTGGGGCCTGTGTGGATCTCACAGGCTCTTCACCGGAAGGCAGCGCAGATGCCTCAGGAAGGCATCGCGCTGCCTTCCATGCCATTGGGTCCCCCCCACAGCCCCATGGGGACCCGATGGCACCGCCGCCGCACCAGGTAAAAGTCGCAAACCGCAGGTCTGAATTGCGGCGATCGCTGACACGGGACACCCCCCCCCCCGCGCATTTAGCCGAGGTGCCTGCTCAATGATTTGAGCAGGCACCTTGTTCTGATCGGCGGTGATGGGAATAATACATGACGTACCGGTACGTCATGTGTCCTTAAGGACTCGGGAAACATGCAGTACCGGTACGTCATGTGTCCCTAAGGGGTTAAAGGGTGAGAAACCCATTGATGCCTTAGGTATCTCTCTGTAGGCAAATAGCAGGTGCGGTAGATAACGCTCCCAGTCTCGCCCATAGGTATCCACAAGGATTTTGAGCATCTGCTTGAGGGTGCCGTACTGCCGTTAAATCGTTCGCAGAGACCGTTTGTCTGCAGGTGGTACGGACTGGCTACCAGGTGTTGCACCTGTATTTTCTTACAGAGGCTCTGCATAAGATTAGACATAAACTGGGTCCCCTTATCCGTGAGCATCTCTCTGGCGAATCCTACCCGGGAAAATATGGTGAGAAGTGCATCTGCCACCTTGTCACGGATAATAATGCGACAGCTTCTGGGTAACGTGTGGCATAATCCACGACCTTCAAGATGAAGCGTTTACCCGAGCTGCTGGGAACGGCCAAGGGCCCCACAATATCCACAGCAATCCTCTAGAAAGGCTCCTCAATGATGGGCAAAGGAATGAGGGGGGCCCGATGCCCAGGTCCTGCCTTCCCCATCCTTTGGCACACAATACAGGAACGGCAGTAATCCGCCACATTATTCCCCAAACCGGGACAGTAAAAGTTATGTTTTAGACGGCTTTTCGTTTTACGAATCCCTAGGTGACCAACTAGTGGTATTTCGTGGGCAATCCGTAGGAGTTGCTCCCGGAACTGCCGAGGTAACAATAGTTGCCTGTCTTTAAAGATATGCTGCTGGGGGCCAGTGAGAACACTTTGCCTATACAGCCTCCCCTGGTCCCAGGTTATGATTTCTTTGTCTCCTTCCTCAGGGGTCCGACCAGCCATCTCCCGCAGCTTCTGCAGACTGTCATCATTGTGTAGGGCAGTCAGAAACAAGCGACGGTCCGGGTCTGTGCTGGTGGATAACACCACATTCTGACTGATCCCAGCCCCTGGCTGTTCACTGCCAGCTCGCTTCGTTTCTTCTACAGCCAAGATAGTAGGGGGCCCAGAACCAAGACCTGAGTTGGCCTCCTGGGCACCCTGACTACGGGTTACCGAAGAAATGGACACACCATTCTCCCTCTCTCGGTGGAGGAGGGTGGATATGGATGTGACAGGAACTTCATGCATCTTTATGACATTTTCTGCCACTAAACCGCTACACAAGCTATTATCTTTTGATGGACATGTATCACCTTTTACATTATTGTTAGTTGTGCAAACTTCACCCAATGCATTGGTTACTACGTTCAGGTTATCACTAAGCACAGTATCATTATGCAATTCTAACACATTGGTAAACACAAAGTCATCACATTTTGTAGTAGGCACGGTCTCAATATCACCACAGGTGACCGGTGCCAACTCACATGGGGCTGCACGCACGCCTGCGTCCTCCCCAATGTCGGAGGGAATATACCTAGAGACTAAGCGTCCCAGATCAGTTCCTAGTAACACATTAGTGGGAATCTTATCTGTCACCCCCACTTCCATCATCCCTCTTCCCGCCCCCCAATCCAGGTAAACCTGGGCCATGGGTAAAGCAGGGGTTAGACCTTCAACTCCAGCAACGGTTAGCGTACTTCCGGGGATGAGGTCCTCTGAATTGACAAGCTCTGGGCGCACGAGGGTCATCTCGGGACCAGTGTCCCTTAGTCCCAGTGTGTTGCCCACACTGAACGCTTGTATTTTTCCCACCCACAAACAAAACTGCTGAGGACGAAATAGATGGTTTGGGCAAAGGGGTGGTTTTTCTCTTTTCTGTGCAAGCAGTGCTGATATGCCCGACATGGTTGCACACAAAACACCTGCGGTTATCCACGGCAGGCCTGGGGACTGGGGTAGGGGTAACTCCTGGAGATCTGCGAGTAGGGGTAAAGGTGTTAACAGGGGTTTTTTCCCCCCTTCCAACCTGGCACAGCAGGCTTCCGTGTCTCTGGCACTAGAATGGCAGCATATACATCCTCAATCTGGGCAGCTTTATCCAGGGTCCTGGGCTCCCGTTCCAGAATACACTGTCTCACTTCCATAGAACAGGTGTGGAGGAACTGGTCCAGGAGCATCAGATCCTCCTGGTCTTCCAGAGTGGTAATACCCCATCCCTGGGTCCACTGCCTGAAGTGATTCCTTAGTTCAACAGCCAGGTCTGAGTAGCTGTCAGTACCTGTGCGCTGCAAAGTCCTGAACCGTTTTCGGTATACCTTTGGGGTGAGGTTAAACAGTTGGATTAAGGCCTTTTTAATAGCCTCATAATCTTGATCCACAGTCGTGGGTAATGCTGCAAACACCTCCAGTGCTTTGCCTCTTAGTCCTGGAGTCAGATACTTAGTCCATAGTTGGAATTGCCTGCAGACCTTTTCAAAACTTTTGAGGAAAACATTCAAATCACTGTCTTTCTCCATGACAGGGAAACGATCTAGACGAGGGGTGACGATGAAGCACTTTGCAGCTGCATTTGTGTCAACCTTAGCTGGTACTCCTGCTCTGCCTGGCGTTCTGCGAACTCTCGATCCGCTCAGCGTTCTGCAGCTTCTCGCTCTGCTTGGCGCTCTTATAACCACAGCTGCGCCCGCAGATTAGGATCAAAGGCACCAATCTGCTGGAGAATTAGAGAAAGAGAAGATTCCATACCGATTTGAGCACTGGTACTGTCCTGCCCAGCCAGTTCCTGAATAGGATTTTCTGTCTGTTCCTCAGAGGCTGAAGGTCCCTGCTCTGGTTCCACAGGACGATGGGACTGTGTATCAAACGCCATCAATGTTTGAATCCGCTCCGCTTTAGTCTGGTTTGTTGTTTCCAGCCGTCTCTCTGCACAGAGGACCAGCAGTTCAGCTTTGGTCCTGCTTCTATACACATCTGCCATTCTAGTAGCGGTTTTCTCAAATAAAAGACAGGAAAGAAAACAAGAGAAGGGGGGGTCTGTTCTGCACGTATGTATGTTACCTGACCAATAGTATGCACTGAGTCCTTCCTTGTGAACTGTCGTATCCTTCCCAAGGATACTCCAGCCTTTAGGTGTAAGGGTTAATTTATTAAACCAAACACTTAACGTCTTTAACAGTGTAAAAAACAAGAACCCTATCCCACCGCTTGCCACCAATCTGTGATGATCCTTACTCTCGGGTCACGACACGGAATTAGTGAGCTCATCAATTTACCACATAACATCCCACCCACCTATTCTAGATGATGGAATTATGCAAACTTACTCTCCTAGATTCTAACACGTCAATATTTTCTATCGCAATTGCTGCCACCACCTATACTCATATATTTTATCAACCCAAAATTAACACCGTAACACAAGTTATCTATATGGAAACGCTACCGATAACGTTATTCCCTTCAAAAGAGCAATTTCTATAAGACCACAAGGAAGGGACTTATTAATGTTTAAATTTAATACATGATGTGCAGTGCAATACAAAGAGAAAGTGTCAGATAAAAGATAAAAACAAAATATACATACAATAACAATGCAGTCAACAGATAAAATAAAAGGGATAAAATACAGAATATTGGCTTACTGAGAAGCAGCAGTTAAATTCCGGCTGTGGGGACAGCTGAAGATATGGGCAGTCACTCCGAATTATGTGGATCCCCAAAATGGCTGACACTTAGGCTGGGTTCACACCTGAGCGTATTCAGTATGCGCTTTTTACAGGCGTTTTTATCAGGCGTTTTTGAGGCGTATTTTGGGGCGTTTTTGTATTTTGGAAACGCGCATAATACGGGCGTTTGTGTGATTGACCACAGAGGCATCCAATGAAAAACTGCCATGTCTACACTTGAGGTGTCCAATGAAAGAGACTTCCTGCGGAGCTATTTCCTGTGTGTTTTCCTGTGTGAGTAGAGTGTGGAACAGTCTGTAATAACCATGGATCTCCGCAAAAGACGGCAAACAGCAGCAATAGTATCAGCAGTGCTTATTATTCGTTTGAGGAGAAGGAGACTGAACAGGCGACGGTTCTGGGTCCATCCAGTGATTGCGAACCGACAACAAAGAGGACAGTTCTGGGCGATGTACGAAAGCCTTCGTGCACATGAGGAGAATTTTTTTTCCTACACACAGGTTAGTACATATACAAAGCTTATTGTTGTGGTGTCTATAATGGTAGCATGCTACATTAGTTTTTTTTGTCAGTATAGTTAACCCTCACAATTTTTTTTTTACAACAGCTTTGATGAGCTCCTGGGATTGATGTCCAACTACAGGGAGTGCAGAATTATTAGTCAAGTTGTATTTTTGAGGATTAATTTTATTATTGAACAACAACCATGTTCTCAATGAACCCAAAAAACTCATTAATATCAAAGCTGAATATTTTTGGAAGTAGTTTTTAGTTTGTTTTTAGTTTTAGCTATTTTAGGGGGATATCTGTGTGTGCAGGTGACTATTACTATTACTGTGCATAATTATTAGGCAACTTAACAAAAAACAAATATATACCCATTTCAATTATTTATTTTTACCAGTGAAAAAAATATAACATCTCAACATTCACAAATATACATTTCTGACATTCAAAAACAAAACAAAAACAAATCAGTGACCAATATAGCCACCTTTCTTTGCAAGGACACTCAAAAGCCTGCCATCCATGGATTCTGTCAGTGTTTTGATCTGTTCACCATCAACATTGTGTGCAGCAGCAACCACAGCCTCCCAAACACTGTTCAGAGAGGTGTACTGTTTTCCCTCCTTGTAAATCTCACATTTGATGATGGACCACAGGTTCTCAATAGGGTTCAGATCAGGTGAACAAGGAGGCCATGTCATTAGATTTTCTTCTTTTATACCCTTTCTTGACAGCCACGCTGTGGAGTACTTGGACGCGTGTGATGGAGCATTGTCCTGTATGAAAATCATGTTTTTCTTGAAGGATGCAGACTTCTTCCTGTACCACTGCTTGAAGAAGGTGTCTTCCAGAAACTGGCAGTAGGACTGGGAGTTGAGCTTGACTCCATCCTCAACCCGAAAAGGCCCCACAAGCTCATCTTTGATGATACCAGCCCAAACCAGTACTCCACCTCCACCTTGCTGGCGTCTGAGTCGGACTGGAGCTCTCTGCCCTTTACCAATCCAGCCACGGGCCCATCCATCTGGCCCATCAAGACTCACTCTCATTTCATCAGTCATAGCACCAGTGGAAAGACTGCTCATAACGTTGCGGTAAGTAGACAAATCACTGCACAAATAATCCTGTGCTGCTGCAGGTTGTGACCTATGTGTGTTTGTGTAGGGGGTATGGCATGTGTGACTGTCCGAAATATGTGTAGCACAACCATACCTAGTTTAACCACATTCAAATAAACGACCAACCCCCCAAAATATAACCAAAAATACACCAACGCTGGAGAGTAAAATATTAATAAAATATTAATAAAATTATAATAATAATTAAAAGTGCAAACGTTGCAAAGAAACAAGTGCAATATTTCTATAAAAACAATGACAAGGTGCACGGCATTTTGAGTCCTCAACATGGTTAAACACCCTGGAGGCCAAAATGAAAAAGGTGCCTAGAGTGACAGATCTAATAACTCACAAGTTTTGGTATTGTGAGAACGCAAAGTCAGGCGCGTCCTCCTGCATCTCCTCCCTCATTCCACGTGAGCGGGCACCAATCTGCGATTGTGTGGTAGTGGTGGTGGTGCTGTGCCCCAGGTTGGTGGAGGGATAACCATAGGACGAATGTGTTCGTGGCTGCCATGTGTCGTGATGGTGTTGCATGGGTGTTTGTGGGTATGTTTGAGGCGTGTGTATGTGCATGGGTGGTGCATGTAGAGGCGCAGTAGTCTGATGTGGAATGAAGGAGTCAATACAGCGTGTGATTGCTTCCCGTACTTCAGTCTGTCGACTCTTGGGCACAGTTTTCATTTTGTCCTCCAAGCTGAGGAGGAAAAGGGCCTCGCACAAGAGCCTGGGGGCCGGATGGGCCATGGCATCCAGGCAATCATTCAGCCGGTCCTCTTCTCGTTCCGGCCTCTTTCTCCGTGATCTGGGATTGGCCCTACCACTGGTCGGTTCCTGGGCAGGTGGGGCAGTAGGTGTGGGGGTTGATGATGGTGTGGTGGGATTTGGTGGCGGTGTGCTTGCGGGCCCAGTAGAGATGCAGGCGTCACTTTCCCTGGTGGCCTCCTCATCTTCCTCATCCTGCCTCTCTGTAGCCTTCCAGCTACTGTCAGTGCTGTAAAAAAGTAAAGTATATATAAGTACGTGCAATATATGATTATGAATGAATGTACTGTCACACATAACCCTCACAAACATTCGTAGTGAATTGACCTACCTACGCATTTCTGGGCAGGGCACTAGGAAAGCCAATTGTTCAGAATGAACATAGCTGGATGGGGCCATTGCAGCAGCTCCGCTTCTGTATTCCCGCTCCATGCGTCGGTGCCGCATGAAGGCATCCTTGAGGCTCTTCCATTTTGATTTCAGGGTATTGACTGTTGAAAAAAGATATAAACATCAACTAATGTAATTTATCTTTCCTTTTCCATATCTTAGGTATTTAGCAACTGGACAGTCATTGGTCAGTCTGCACTATGCCTTCATGATTGGTAAATCGACAGCAAGTTACATCATCCAGGAAACATGCAGTGCCATATGGGATGTCCTTCATGCGGTTGTGCTGTCCGAACCGAACAAGGATGAGTGGCAGAAAATTGCCCACACATTTTACCAAACATGCAATTTTCCTAATTGTATGGGGGCGCTAGACGGAAAGCATATCCGCGTGATAAAACCCAAGAGGAGTGGCAGTAGATTTTTTATATATTATATAAGAAATACTTTTCCGTTGTTCTTTTTGCCGTATCTGATGCCAACTACTGCTTCAGATACATAGATGTTGGATCATATGGAAGCAGCTCAGACTCTGCAGTATTCGCTCATTCAGATTTTGGACGAATGTTGAGTACCAATGCTCTGGACCTTCCGGGGAACACCAAGCTGCCTGGCACCGCTGATCCGGCTATGCCTTTCGTATTTGTAGGTGACGAGGCATTTGCTCTGGGTGAGCAGCTTATGAGGCCCTACTCAAGCCGAGGACTGTGCCTTGAGAAAAGGGTCTTTAATTATAGACTAACCAGAGCTCGCAGGGTGGTGGAGTGTGCATTTGGCATACTGTCAAACAAATGGCGCTTTCTGCACTCTCCAATCAACCTGAAATTGGAGAACGCCATTTCTGCGGTTAAGGCAGTTTGTTGCCTTCACAATTTTGTACGACAAAGGGACGGATTCAATTTTGCAGATTCATTGGTGCATTCCATGGAGAGTACTAATTGCACCGGCGTCCGTGGTACCACACATGGAGCCACCATAATGAACAAGTTTGCGGCCTATTTCATATCACCGGAGGGGGAGGTGCCATGACAATTGCAAGCGATACAAGCTTAATTATTATAATAAATACTTTGCCTTCTCTTTGTTCTGTGGTGCATTGTGTACTTGTAGTTTGTATTAATAAAGTTGATTTGGATTATACTGTTGTGAACACCTTTTTTTTTTTATTTACAATTTGCATGTTTCAATTATGGGCACACCCGCTCTCAACATGCGTTTGTTTCTGAGGGTATTTTATGTGATTTCTGAGTAGAACTCGGACTGCTGATGTCGCCACCATCCACCACACAAAATGGGGGCTGGGGATGACATCCGCAGTCTGAGTTCTACTCTGAAATCACATAATACCATCAGAAACAACGCATGCAGTAAACTGTGCATATACTATATATACTACTGTGCACACGTGGAGGAATATAATAATGATCCATTTATTACAATACACATGACAATGTCTGTACCTTTTGCCTCTTTCACTTGCTTTGTCATACTATTCCATTCTGGCCATATAATCTTCCCAATGTCTTCCCAGGCCTGCTGCCTGATTCGCCTGTTCTTGTACTGCGGATCCTGCATGTCGTACGGGAATCGCCTCTCCTGTACCAGCCGAATCAGGGTCTCACTGTCTATGGCACAATCCTCCATGATGTCGGCTGTAAATGTGGCTGGTCTCCTGGGAGTGGTCTGTTGTCAAGTGAGAAACGCGCGTACGTACGCGCGTTTTTAATGAGGAAACAGGCAAACGCCCATTTAGGAGCGTTCCCGCTGAAGTCTATGGGCGGGAACGCGCGACAATACACTCCAAAGAAGCTCCTGTACTTCTTGGGGCGTAGGGCGTTTTACAGCGCATTCGTACGCGCTGTAAAACGCTCAGGTGAGAACGATGCCCATAGGAAATCATTGGTTTTTGCCTGTTGAGCGTTTTACAGCGCGTAGGAACGCGCTGTAAAACGCTCAGGTGTGAACCCAGCCTAACGCCTAAAGAAGCAGTAAGGGTGTTCGTAATTTTTCACACACAGATTCAGTATATTGGTCTAGGTTTTGTTAAATAAATAATAATAATTTTTAAACCAGGTGTTTTTTTATTATTATTATTATTATTATTATTATTATTATGTCCTGATATATTGTCACGAGGGTATCAAGAGCCACGTCTGACTCCGTTATACCCGGGGTCAGGAAGTCGCAGCGGGTGGCTGCGCGCTCTATATCTAAAGATCACGTTGTTTCTTTGTGATTGTTTTCTGTGTTTGCCTTGCTATCCTTTTTGTCTCTCTCAGGGATCCGTAGCTTCTCCTCCTCAGCTGTTTCGTGTCTGCCACTCCCTACCTCCTTATATTCTCCCCTCACACTTCTCTAGTTGCCAGTTATAGAGCTTCCTGCCTGGACATCTATACTGACCCACTGGAGTGGTTAATCCTGGTTGTTGTTCCTGTGTGCTACCCTCCGGATCCCTGTTTGGCTTATTGTTGTCTCCTGTTGTCGCCCACCTGGGAATATATGTTGAGTCTGTGTTGTCTGTCCTCCCCTTGGTGTTTTCCCTTAGAGTTAGTGGTGCGGACTAGTGTTCCCATCGCCCTGTTCACTACCTAGGGCTCAGCTCAGGGAAAGCCAGGGCTTTAGGCACGTGATCGGCGTACGGGTGAGGAACCCGTCTAGGGACGTCAGGGCAGCCAGGTGCCAGCCGCCAGGTGAGTCAGGGGTCACCATCTTCCCTCTCACTTGGGCAGGGCCTTCCTCGTTCCCTCCCTCTGTGTCACGTATGTGATAGCCACGCCGACCTAGGGTTGAGCGATATACCGGTATCACGATATACCGCGGTATTAAAAAAACGGTGATATGGCGATATCGCCGTTTCGTAAATACCGCGGTATTTCGTGACGTCATAGAAGCGGTCATGTGCACTGACCGCTTCTAAATCTGCGGCCGCCCGCCCCAGCACGAACCGATACGGGACATTTGCAGAGTACTTCTACTCGTGCAAATGCCCCCGATACCTGCTGGCCGCTTGCGGTGGCTCTCTCAGCAGTTCGGCCGGCGTGGGGGAGGGAAGAAATTCTGTGACTCGCATTTCCTGCACCCGACCTCTGATAGGACGCTGTGATCCGCGCAATTAACCCCTCAGGAGATCACAGCGTCCTCTCAGAGGTCGGGTGCCGGGAATGTGGGCAGTGCCCCCCTCCTCCCTCCCTCCCCAGTATTAATCATTGGAGGCCACAGGGTCGTCGTCCTCCTCCTCCCCCCATCATTGGTGGCAGTTTTCAGTTCCGATCGGAGTCCCAGCAGTGTAATGCTGGGGCTCTGATCGGTTACCATGGTAGCCAGGACGCTACTGGAGCCCTGGCTGCCATGGTATGTTAGTGAGCAGCATTATACTCACGTGCGTCGTGGCCGCCGGGAGCTCCTTCTTCTCATAGGTCTGTGCGGCGCATTGCTAATGCTATAAGCCTTAGCAATGCGCCGCACAGACAGAAGAAGGAGCGCCCGGCGGCCACGACGCACGTGAGTATAATGCTGCTCACTAACATACCATGGCAGCCAGGGCTCCAGTAGCGTCCTGGCTACCATGGTAACCGATCGGAGCCCCAGCATTACACTGCTGGGACTCCGATCGGAACTGAAAACTGCCACCAATGATGGGGGGAGGAGGAGGACGACGACCCTGTGGCCTCCAATGATTAATACTGGGGAGGGAGGGAGGAGGGGGGGCCCACTGCCACCAATGATGGGGGGACGACCCTGTGGCCTCCAATGATTAATACTGGGGAGGGAGGAGGGGGGGCCGACTGCCACCGATGATCGGGGGGGAAGACCCTGTGGCTTCCAATGATTAATACTGGGGAACGAGGGGGGGGGCCCACTGTCACCAATGATGGGGGGGGATGACCCTGTGGCCTCCAATGATTAATACTGGGGAGGGGGGGGCCCACTGCCACCAATGATGGGAGGGGGACCCTGTGGCCACTGCCACCAATGATTAATACTGGGGGGGGGGCGCACTGCCCACTGCCACCAATGATGGGGGGGGGGGGAGACCCGGTGGCGACTGCCAGCAATGATTAATACTGGGAGGAAGGGGCACTGACACCAATGATGGGGAGGGGGACCCTGTGGCCACTGCCACCAATGATTAATACTGGGGGGGGGGGGGGTTACCAGAGGGGGCTGATAAGAGGGAGAGGCTGGGGGGGCTGATCAGAGGCTGGGGAACTGCCCGTCTGCCCCCATACAGTGTAACGTCTCCTTGTGGCTGCCCCCATACAGTGTAACGTCTCCTTGTGGCTGCCCCCATACAGTATAACGTCTCCTTGTGGCTGCCCCCATACAGTGTAACGTCTCCTTGTGGCTGCCCCCATACAGTATAACGTCTCCTTGTGGCTGCCCCCATACAGTGTAACGTCTCCTTGTGGCTGCCCCCATACAGTATAACGTCTCCTTGTGGCTGCCCCCATACAGTGTAACGTCTCCTTGTGGCTGCCCCCATACAGTATAACGTCTCCTTGTGGCTGCCCCCATACAGTGTAACGTCTCCTTGTGGCTGCCCCCATACAGTGTAACGTCTCCTTGTGGCTGCCCCCATACAGTGTAACGTCTCCTTGTGGCTGCCCCCATACAGTGTAACGTCTCCTTGTGGCTGCCCCCATACAGTGTAACGTCTCCTTGTGGCTGCCCCCATACAGTGTAACGTCTCCTTGTGGCTGCCCCATACAGTGTAACGTCTCCTTGTGGCTGCCAGCATACAGTGTAACGTCTCCTTGTGGCTGCCCCCATACAGTGTAACGTCTCCTTGTGGCTGCCCCCATACAGTGTAACGTCTCCTTGTGGCTGCCCGGTTGCCCCCATACAGTGTAACGTCTCCTTGTGGCTGCCCCCATACAGTGCAACGTCTCCTTGTGGCTGCCCGGCTGCCCCCATACAGTATAACGTCTCCTTGTGGCTGCCCCCATACAGTATAACGTCTCCTTGTGGCTGCCCGGCTGCCCCCATACAGTGTAACGTCTTCTTGTTGCCCCCCATACAGTGTAACGTCTTCTTGTTGCCCCCGATACAGTGTAACGTCTCCTTGTGGCTGCCCCCATACAGTATAATGTCTCCTTGTGGCCCCAAGTGTTTTTTTTCTTCTAAATGGGCATTTATCGCGATATATATCGTTATCGCGATAAATTTCTTAATATCGTTATCGTGGGAATATTTTTGATATCGTCCAACCCTACGCCGACCGTGATATTATAACTGGCCCTTACTTTTTGAGAAAAAATAAAATAAAAATGTTTTTAAAATTTTTTGTTTGTTGTTTTTTTTTCTCTCTCTACTTAGAATCCAATATGGATCCTATTGATGCCTTGGCAGAACAGCTTCAAAGCCTGTCTTTGGAGGTGGCAGGATTGAAGGCGTCTGTTCTCCAACAACAGCAGCAAATGCAGCAGACCGCACCCCCAGCGGTTGCTATGGGTAACCAGGTTGTCACTGAACCCAAGGTTGCTCTTCCCGACCGATTTTCTGGGTGAAGGGACAAATTTGCAACGTTCCGTGAGGCCTGCAAATTATATTTTAAGTTGCGCCCTTACTCCTCAGGTCATGAAGAACAGCGGGTTGGGATTGTCATTTCCCTGCTTCATGGGGATCCGCAATCCTGGGCGTTCTCGTTACCCCCTGGTTCTCAGGCTCTTCGGTCAGTGGAGGGATTTTTTGGGGCTTTGGGTCTCATATATGATGACCCTGACCGAGTCGCCCTGGCTGAGTCGAAGTTACGGAGACTCCTACAGGGAGATCGGTCAGCAGAGGAATATTGCTCAGAGTTCCGTAGGTGGGCTACGGATACTCAGTGGAACGACCCGGCTCTCAGGAGTCAGTTCTGCTCTGGGTTATCTGAAAGGGTTAAGGATGCACTGGCGCTGTATGAGACCCCCCTTTCCCTTGATGCTGTTATGTCCCTCTCTATCAGAATAGATAGACGTCTTAGGGAGAGATCGAAAATTCCGGAGCAATTGGTTACCTCTCCCAAGCAACAGTCAGCCTGTACTGACTTAGATGAGCCTATGCAGCTAGGCGGAACTTCTCGTCAGGTCCGTCCTCCCGAGATTCGCCATAGGGGGGGGCTTGTTTTTTCTGTGGGGGGAGGGGTCATTTCATTAATGTCTGTCCCTCCTTTCTCAAAAACAAAAGACCGTCGGAAAACTACTAACCCCGGGCCGTGCGGAGGATGTCAGCCGGGGGGTATACGTTTCCTCCATACGAACATCTCAATTTGTGTTACCAGCGGTCATTGTTTTTGGTGTTAAGACGGAGTCTATTTCTGTTTTTCTAGACAGTGGAGCAGGGGTAAACTTGATTGATGCCCATTTTGCCCGCACTATGGGTTTGTCTCTCTGTACGCTGCAGAGACCTATTCCCGTATTCGCTATAGATTCTGCTCCTCTGTCTCAGAGAAACCTCACCCACATTGTTCGTAATTTACACCTTCGGGTAGGGGACCACCATAATGAGTGTCTTTCATGTTACGTTCTGGAGGGCCTTCCCTCTCCGGTGGTATTGGGTCTTCCCTGGTTGGTAGCGCACAATCCAGTGGTGGATTGGCAGGCCAGGGAGATATTGGAGTGGAGTGAGCATTGCAGAGAGAATTGCTTAAATAACAATTGCTTAATCGCCTCCATAGCTTCCCTACCTACATTTATTTCGGACTTTGAGGACGTTTTTTCTGAAAAGGGTTGTCAGAAACTACCACCTCATCGTCCTTATGATTGCCCGGTTAACCTGATTCCCGGGGCAAAATTACCCAAGTCCAGGTTGTATAATCTTTCGGGTCCCGAGAGACAAGCCATGAAAGATTATATCTCCAAGAGTCTGGCTAAGGGACACATCAGACCCTCTTCTTCACCCGTGGCTGCAGGGTTTTTCTTTGTTAAAAAGAAAGATGGGGGCCTGCGTCCTTGCTTAGATTTCCGTGAGTTAAACCAGATAACCATCCGTGACCCATACCCTCTTCCTCTCATTCCTGACCTTTTTAATCAGATTGCGGGTGCTAAGTGGTTCTCCAAACTTGATCTTAGGGGGCCTACAATCTGATTCGTATCAGGGAAGGGGATGAGTGGAAGACAGCTTTTAACACCCCTGAGGGGCATTATGAAAATCTTGTTATGCCTTTCGGTCTGACCAATGCCCCTGCTGTCTTCCAACATTTCGTTAATGATATTTTTAGTCATCTCATCGGCAGGTTTGTAGTAGACAGGTTTAGCAAAATGGTACACTTTATTGCGCTACCCGCACTTCCTAATGCTAAAACTCTCGCTCAGGTGTTTATCAGTGAAATCGTGAAGCTTCACGGGGTCCCTTCCGATGTGGTTTCGGATCGAGGAACCCAGTTTATTTCTAAGTTTTGGAAAGCTTTTTGTTCCCGTTTGGGGGTTCACTTGTCCTTTTCCTCAGCTTTCCATCCTCAGTCGAATGGACAGACTGAGCGTACCAACCAAAACCTAGAAACATATTTAAGGTGTTTTGTGTCTGAAAACCAAGAGTTGTGGTCATCATACTTACCGTTAGCTGAGTTTGCCATAAATAATCATTATCAGGAGTCCACTGGCAAGTCACCATTCCTTGGTGCATATGGTTTTCATCCCCAATTTTGTACTTTCAAAGAGGGGGGGTCTTCTGGGGTTCCCGAAGAGGAAAGGTTTTCTTCATCTCTTTCATCGATATGGCAGAAGGTGCAAGTTAACTTGAAAAAGATGAGTGGTAAATATAAATGCATGGCCGATAAGAAACGGTCGCCAGGTCCGGACCTAGGAGTGAATGACTATGTGTGGTTGTCTACTAGGAATATTAAGTTGAAGGTTCCTTCTTGGAAACTGGGTCCTAGGTTCATTGGTCCCTATAAAATAGTAGCCGTCATTAACCCTGTGGCTTTTCGCCTGGAGCTACCTCAGACTTTTAAGATCCATAACGTCTTCCATAAATCGTTACTCAAGAAGTATGTTCCACCTCTAGAACCATCGCCGCTGCCACCTCCTCCTGTTATTGTGGATGGTAATCTGGAGTTTCAAATAGCCAGAATTGTTGATTCTCGTCGGGTCCGCCGCTCTCTTCAGTATCTTGTGCATTGGTGGTGTTACGGTCCCGAGGAAAGAATGTGGGTTCCAGCGTCAGAGGTAAACGCCAACAGGTTAATTCAGACTTTCCATGCCTCTCATCCGGAGAGACCTGGTCCTGAGTGTCCGGAGGCCCCTCGTGAAAGGGGGGGTACTGTCACGAGGGTATCAAGAGCCACGTCTGACTCCGTTATACCCGGGGTCAGGAAGTCGCAGCGGGTGGCTGCGCGCTCTATATCTAAAGATCATGGTGTTTCTTAGTTATTGTTTTCTGTGTTTGCCTTGCTATCCTTTTTGTCTCTCTCAGGGATCCGTAGCTTCTCCTCCTCAGCTGTTTTGTGTCTGCCACTCCCTACCTCCTTATATTCTCCCCTCACACTTCTCTAGTTGCCAGTTATAGAGCTTCCTGCCTGGACATCTATACTGACCCACTGGAGTGGTTAATCCTGGTTGTTGTTCCTGTGTGCTACCCTCCGGATCCCTGTTTGGCTTATTGTTGTCTCCTGTTGTCGCCCACCTGGGAATATATGTTGAGTCTGTGTTGTCTGTCCTCCCCTTGGTGTTTTCCCTTAGAGTTAGTGGTGCGGACTAGTGTTCCCATCGCCCTGTTCACTACCTAGGGCTCAGCTCAGGGAAAGCCAGGGCTTTAGGCACGTGATCGGCGTACGGGTGAGGAACCCGTCTAGGGACGTCAGGGCAGCCAGGTGCCAGCCGCCAGGTGAGTCAGGGGTCACCATCTTCCCTCTCACTTGGGCAGGGCCTTCCTCGTTCCCTCCCTCTGTGTCACGTATGTGATAGCCACGCCGACCGTGATATATATATAACCACAGTTTTCAAAGGGGGTATACTTTGTTTTTCTGAAGACTCTATCAGAAATCATATGGATTATGAATCAATATATAGTTTATGAGATTTCCTATCTTGGGGTCTGATCACTTCACAAACTGAAAGAATGTCAGATTTGGATAAAAAATGTTTATTCTTTGGAATATGTAAAAAAAATTCCTTTTCTCTCATCTCATTTTTATTTTTTGCTTTATTTTCTAATTTCTTCTTTTTTTTTTTTTTTTACTGCAGGGAGCAGGTCTACAATGTCAATATGTGGTACCTTCAAGTAAGAATTATGGGGGTCATTTATTAAACAGAAATATGCCTATATTTGGCGTATTTCTGGCGTAGATAGCGGAGCAAAGGTCATTTGCGCTGCAATCTATGACTTTTCCCCTCTCATGCCAGGCGCATTTGAGATCTCAGCTCTGAGCGGTCAGACATTCAATGCGCATGCGCGGCTGTATTCGGCGCATGCGCATTGAATGTCTGACCGCTCCGAGCTGAGATCTCAAATGCGCCGAATACAGCCGCGCACGGCGCATGCGCGAGAACTTGTCCGCTGCGTCACACGGAGGAGGACATGGGCGGGCTGGAGGGACGCGCTGGGCGGCGGCTGTGTATGAAGGTAGACGGAGCCTCTAGGTGCTAATGACGCCCACATAGCACCTAGAGGCTCATTAGCATATTTATAAAAGTTAGTTTTTTAGCAAAACCGCTGCCCCACAAGTGATTATAGTAGGATGGTTGGCCAGAGCAGACACTAGCAGATCGCTAGTGTCTGACAGCTAATTATGTCATACGAAGTGATAGAAACCCTTTAATAAATGTGACTCTATGTCTGCCACATCTATTCTTCATTAATATGCAGTAAAAAATGCCTTTACATGTAGCAGATTTTGCAGCAAAGGTTTAAAAGTCTCCTCCCCTTTACCTTGTCCAGTAAATTTCCAAGTACACAGGATGATGCTGAATACGTTTTTTTTATCTGGGTGAAAGAATATATAAAGACAACAATCAAATCAAAATAGTTACAGAAAACAAAATTAGGGTGGAAATTCCCAGTGCGGTTGTAGAGGCTATATGGAAAATCCAATTACTGGTAAGAGTAATTATCATCTTTTCCATACGCCTCCCCAACAGCACTAAACAGGAGGATTAACAAAGGAATCAATATTAGGGAGGGACTGCTGAAAACAAAACTTTCCGTCCGAAGAACAAGTCCCTATTGGCCAAAACATCTAGACTATAGTGTTTAAAGAAGGTGGATGGTCTAGACAAGGTTGCGGCCTGACAAATCTGGGTCAGAGAAGCTGAGGCACCTTCGAGGTTGACACTGCTCTAGTTGAATGAGCTCAGAGATTTAAAGGAGGGGAAACCCCTCTTTCCTTATAGGCCATGGAAATAGTGATTTTTATCCAACGGGAGATAGTAATCTTCAAAGCCACTTGACCTCTGTTTTGTCCTGCATATTTGACAGTCAGGCAATCTGATTTCCTTATTTGTTTAGTGGCTTCTAAGTAGAATAAGACACATCTGCAGAAATCCAAGTTGTGAAATCTTATCTCCCTGGAGGACTCAGCCTGTGGACAAAAGGTAGGCAATGGTATCTCCTGCAGGCAGTAAAATCTGGAGAACACTTTTGGTAAAATGACAGCTCATGTTTTAGTACAATCCTGTCGTCTAAAATAGTAAGGTAAGGAGGTCTGCAAGACAGAGCTTGAATTTCTCCTATTTTTCTAGCTGAAGTAATCTCTATCAAAAAAGCTGTTTTTATGGACAATACCCTAAGACGGATTTCATTAAGGGGGGATCCATGAGGACAGACAAGACTTAGTTAAGGACCCAGGGAGGAACCGTGGACCCAACGGCAGGCTGTAATCTGTATGAGTCTTTAAAAAAAAGCTAGCTTGACTTCCATGAAGGCACTGAGAGCTGCCACTTGGACTTTTAGGGTATTGCCTCCTAATCCTTTATCTAGACCTTCCTGCAGAAAATCTAGAATTACCTTGACGTCAGGAGAGGAAGAGGGATTCAAAGAGTCCCTTGTAGAGTAGTAGAGGGAACCAGGTTCTTTTTGGCCAGTATGGGGCTATTAGGATCAACTGGGAATTCTCTTCCACTACCTTTGTCAGGACTCTCGGAATCAAAGTGATTGGAGGAAAGGTGTACAGAAGGCCCGCAGGCCAGGGACCTGAAAAGGCATCCACTCTCTGTGGGTTGTCTTTGTATGAGAGGGAATACAATTGTTCTATTTCTTAGTTTTTTCTGGAGGCAAAGAGATCCAGGCTTGGAGACCCCCATCTCTTGCAGATCTCTGAAAAGCTTTTTCTGTTCAAACTCCATTTTCCTGATTTTAATTTCTCTCTGCTCAAGAAATCCGCCAGGGTATTTTCTTCTCCTTTCAGATGGACTGCTAAGATTGAATTTACATGTATCTGAGCCCAAGAAAAGATCTGGAATGCTGTGTGACAGAGATTCCTGCTTTTTGTGCCTCCCTGTGTGTTTATGTATGCCACAGTGGTTCTGTTGTCCGACAGAATCTTGACGTTCTGTGACTGGATGGTGGGGAGAAAAGCCTTTAGGGCTAGAAGTACCGCCAGAAGCTCCTTTGAGTTTGAAGACAGAGAATGGAGATCCGGATCCCGGACTCCCTGTACTAGCTGATCTTTGCAATGGGCCCCCCAGCCTGAACCGCTTGCATCTTTTGTAATGACAATCTAATTTGAAGTACGCCATTGCACCCCCTGGTCTAGGTTCCTTGAATTCAACCACCAGCATAGAGAGTTTTTTACTCGAGAAGAAAGAGAACTTTCTTGTTCAGGGAAAGTGGATTTCAGTCCCAGGAATTTAGCAGAAAGTTCTGAAGAATTCTCCCATGAAATTGGGCCAATTTGAAGGCCGGAATTGTCGAGGTCATCAGACCTAGAATAACCATGATATCCCAAAGACACTTTTTGAAGTAGACGGAATGCTGAGATTCTTGACAGAACGTCCTTCTTCTTCTGTTCCGGAAGAAAAGATGTCATCTGATGAGAGTCCAACAATATTCCCAGAAATTTATTCTCCTGCTGGGAACTAGATCTGATCTCTCCAGATTTAATTTCCAACCCAGAGACTGGAGGATGCATATTACTGTCTACAGATGACTCTGGAGAAGATCTTTTGATTGGGGTGAGATCGGAAAATCGTCCAGATATGGAATAAATAATATCTCCTTCTGATGAAGATAGCTTGAGATTTCTGCCACCAATTTGGTAAAAATCCTTTGTGCTGACGAGAAACCAAAAGGGAGGACCTGAAATTGCAGATGAACTAGGCAATTTTTTAGAAAAAACGCAAAACGCAGGTACTTCTGATGAGTGTCATGTATGGGGATATGATAGTAGGCTTCCGCTAAATCAAGGGTTATCATGTAACAGGCTTGAGCCAGCAGGTTGATGATCGACTTGACTGTTTCTATTTTGAACTTTTTGTATAAAATTAATTTGTTGAGGTGTCTCAGGTTAATAATGGCTCGGAAACAGCCGTTTGTTTTTTTTACAAGAAAAATTGGGGAGTAAAATCTTCTCTCTTCTTGATTCCGCGGGACTGGAATAACCACTTCTTTCTCCAGTAATAACAGGATCTGGGCTTCTAGAATATGACGATTTTCTTCTTTTGGGCTTTTTGTTTACCAGGAATCTCTCTGAAGGGGATTGGGGGTGGATAATTCTAGCTTGTAACCCTGATTAATTATATCTAGAATCCAGGGGAAATTTGTGATATTCTCCCAGGCAGCGATGGATTTTTTAAAATCTTCCCCACAAAGGATCTATGGCTCTCTTGACTGGTTTACTTTGTGGATTTATCTGGGTTGAAAAAAAACTCCCTACTTCTGCCTTTTGAGGGTTGCCAAGCACCTGAATTAAAAAGGAACGCCGTTGATAAAAAAAAATTGGATTCTGTTGGAACCCCTTTTTTCACACTTTTTCCAAGATGTCATCCAATACTGAACCAAAGAGTCTGTCTTCTTCACAGGGAATACCACACAATCTATTTTTGGAAGTAGCATTTCCTGACCAGGATCTTAACCAGACAGATCTTCTGGCAGCAATGAAAAGAGCAGCAGATCTGGCTGGAAGTTTGACTAAATCAGCCGAGGCGACAGCTAGAAAATTAGAGGCCTGTTTTAAGACCGGCATGGAGGACAAGATATCCTCCCTCGAAGTACCAGAGATTAAGTGTTCCTCTAGCTGGGACAACCACGGGGAAATAGTTCTAGCAGTATATATGGCGGCTATACTGGGTCTTAACATAGACGTATTTGTTCCCCAGGATCTCTTGAGAACAGATTCACATTTTTCATCCATAGCATATTTTAATAAACCAACACCTTCAAATGGTATTGAAGATTTTTGGGATATTCTTGCTATGGGGCATCCAATCTAGGAGTCTCATCCCAGTGGGCTGTGTCTGAATCATTAAAGGGATACTTTCTTTTAAAAATTTTAGAGACCCCCGATCTTTTCCCTGGGTCCTTCCATTCCTCAGCAATGAGTTTTTTTGATATTCTCGTGGACAGGGAAAACTCGCTTTTTCTTATCCTCTAGAATCTTTGTTCTCCATGTTGTTTCCTGTCCCTGGAAGGCGGGGTACTCTCCTGTTTCGTGCCATTGGGGAGGTGTATAGAAAAATCAGATTAATATAGTGGTGCAAAACACAGGAAACTAAAGTCTGAGCACTGGCACATATTTTCTTTTACTATTTCTGTGTCCTCAGCTGGGTGCTAATTCAACCACAATCTGTGTGTTTCAAATAAGCTCAAAGCTGAATTGGCCCTATGCTATGCTCCCTTCTCAAGCTGTATCATGCATTTTTTATAGCAAGTTTATGTTTGTAAGCTTTGTATATTACCATGAATCTAATATTCCATTTTTTGAATACAGATCATACGCAAGCTTATGTGTCTCTATGGTTACAGACTACAAACAAACCAAATGTAGTCTGATCCTGCCATCATACTTCCTTTCATACATTTGCCAATTGGCGAGAACTACAGGACAGATTGAAGGGAGTGTGACTGCAGAATCAGACTACATAGTGTTTGCAGTCTGTAACCATACAGACAAAAAAGCGGTTGAGTTTTAATGAAGGCTATTTAAAAATTTGCTTTATTATTTATTTTGGATACATCTGAGCAGTGACAATTTATTTCAGAGGTGTACTTAACTTTCAATATGGTTTCCTTTCATAGAAAATGATAGTATGTCTCTAGAATATGCCATCACGTTCTGATAGTGGGGGGTCAGTCTGTCGGGGTCCCTACAAAACTACTAAATGAAGACAGCACAATGCAAGCTAGGCTCTAGGGCTACTTCTCAGTGTTTTCCTATATTGATGCTCTTGCCCACCTGGGACTCTCCAGATCACTAGGATTCACACATGTCAGACCCCTATTTCCCAAATAAGAATGTTATAGCATATCCTAAAGATATGCCACCCCACTCAATGATGGGTATACCACTTTAAGTATTAAACAGATATACAGTACAGACCAAAAGTTTGGACACACCTTCTCATTCAAAGAGTTTTTTTTATTTTCATGACTATGAAAATTGTAGATTCACACTGAAGGCATCAAAACTATGAATTAACACATGTGGAATTATATACATAACAAACAAGTGTGAAACAACTGAAAATATGTCATATTCTAGGTTCTTCAAAGTAGCCACCTTTTGCTTTGATTACTGCTTTGCACACTCTTGGCATTCTCTTGATGAGCTTCAAGAGGTAGTCCCTTGAAATGGTTTTCCCTTCATAGGTGTGCCCTGTCAGGTTTAATAAGTGGGATTTCTTGCCTTATAAATGGGGTTGGGACCATCAGTTGCGTTGAGGAGAAGTCAGGTAGATACACAGCTGATAGTCCTACTGAATAGACTGTTAGAATTTGTATTATGGCAAGAAAAAAGCAGCTAAGTAAAGAAAAACTAGTGGCCATCATTACTTTAAGAAATGAAGGTCAGTCAGTCAGCCGAAAAATTGGGAAAACTTTGAAAGTAAGGGCTATTTGACCATGAAGGAGAGTGATGGGGTGCTGCACCAGATGACCTGGCCTCCACAGTCACCGGACCTGAACCCAATCGAGATGGTTTGGGGTGAGCTGGACCGCAGAGTGAAGGCAAAAGGGCCAACAAGTGCTAAGCATCTCTGAGAACTCCTTCAAGACTGTTGGAAGACCATTTCAGGGGACTACCTCTTGAAGCTCATCAAGAGAATGCCAAGAGTGTGCAAAGCAGTAATCAAAGCAAAAGGTGGCTACTTTGAAGAACCTACAATATGACATATTTTCAGTTGTTTCACACTTGTTTGTTATGTATATAATTCTACATGTGTTAATTCATAGTTTTGATGCCTTCATAGTCATGAGAAGGTGTGTCCAAACTTTTGGTCTGTACTGTATGTATACATTTTTTTTTACAAGTTTTACAGATATCGGTTGACTTTTCTCACATGCAGACAATATACAGTATACACCCTGATGGACCCATTACTAGTGCTATTGAGATATTTAATGAATGTCATACAAGAGTAATTGAATCCACAGAGGAAAGTAAATGCACAATTTATGGCGAGTCAAGTGAACGAGTTATGACAAACTGTGTCACAAAGAGACAGAACAAAGGTTTGTTTCATCCGTCTTGAAGAGAATGGATGCTTTGTGGCAGTCAGTGTCACTGTGTACCAGACTAACTCAGGAAAATGGTCTCCTACACTGGCCAGTGGACAAACACTGTTACTGTCTCCATTCACTCTGTGTTTCCCAAAGAATAGATGCATTTAAACAGCTCCAACTAAATGCATGTAAGTATTTTCCATTCACTGCTTGCAGTAATCAGTTTTGTCAATGATAAAGGTAAGCGAGCATCAGCAATCTTGTTAATTATCAAAGAGTTAATAGTCTTTTTCTGCTGGATCAAAAGGGCAGACATAATTTAAGGTGGGAGTCTCACTCCAGAACTCTGTGTTTTTAGCACAGAAATATATTTGGCTTTTAAACCCACGTATCCATCAAGAGAAACATTCATTTATTATATTCTCTGTTACTATGTAACCAGGCTACGATTATCGCAGATGTTGGTTAGATTGATTCATTAGTGAGAAATATAACATGAACAGCAAGAAAGCCCACACCTTCCCTTTCATCTGTAAGCCCACATTCTATAAAACAAGCACTTTTGACTTTTAAAAGACTCGGCGCACTCCACAACGAACAGTGTCAATGAAAATGAAATATAAACGGACACAACACTGCCATCTGCTGTTCTAGTGTCTTAAGAATGATAGAAAACTAAAGAAGAAAACTCAAGAAAATGAAAGGGGTTATCTGGCTTCAGGAGGATGAGATCTGCCTACATTAAAGAATAGATAATTACTTACTGACTGCTGCAGCCAAACACTGACAGCTTCAGTACACCGCTGAATCCAGGGATTGGCTGTAACTGTCACATGTTGTCAATGTGAATTTACCACTGCAGCCAGGTAAACAGAACCTGGCCAGGAGAACTGAAGTGGCAGTGCAGTACCCCAAAGTATCTGCAATAGTTTGTTATTTAATGTTATACCATGTATTGTATTGTTGATGGCAAAGCCAGAGTTAACAATCCTAACTCAGCCTTTGTAGGAATCTAAGTGGTGGCAGACTCTATCTCTTGCTTGGGGATGTTCTAGGGAGAGTTCTGAGAGGAAGGAAGCAGTGACCTATGTTCCCTCTCTTTAGGCCCAGAAAGCTTCAGAGACTAACAGATTTCTGCAAGATCTACAGAAAGAGAGGAAAATAAAGAAGAACCTAGAATCTGCATGGCCACTCAAAGGAGTCAGCAATGTAACATGCTACTACAGCCATTCAGACTTTGATACTACAGCATAGCCTCCACCGGAATTCAGGGACACCAGGTACCATCTTGCCTGCATACGCTTCCCCGCGAGGTGATACGGAGATGAGCGCGGGCTGAAGCCCTGGGGAGGAGGTGGGAACCCCCAGAGCCATCTATCCCCGAAGCTAGCAGCAGGCAATATCTAGAGAGCTAGCGATTTATCTGGTGGCTGTACAACAGGACCTAGTGAGGCTGAAGCGTCTGATCCCTCCTTCTACACAAGGATCTGGTGGAGCCATTTTATTTTCTGGTCCCTGTAATCCAGCATCTTGCAGGAAACCTGCTTTATCTGCCATGGGCACATGTAGAGGTCACTTGACTAGCGTGAGCTGATAACATCTAAATCAGTCAAGAATCTATTACTGTTTGGCTGGCTTTATTAATCGACTCTACCTCTTGTCTCCTTGGCACTCTCTCAGTCATTGTACCCCCTGTTGGGAACAGCTTCAATATATAGAGTAACCGAATTCCACTTATGGGCCGCAAAACTGCGTCTTGTACGGGCCCTGCATCGCTGAAAAGTCTGGTCGATACTATGAGTCAAACTGATTTAGACCCAGAACAAGGAGCGCATATGGACACTGTGCCACAAGCGGACAAGATAATGTCTGCTATAGCAACTTGCCAGGCGGTGCTGACCGCGAAAATCGGTAATTTGCAGAGTGATATCAACGGTCTAGGCCATGACATAGACAATGAGAGATCGTACAAAAGAAGTCGAACGTTGCCTGGGTGAGGTGGAAGATTCAGCATCAGCTACCACTGAGACAACTAGGCAGTTCCAACAGTAGGTGAAAATATTGCAGGCCAGAGTGGAAGATGCGGAAAACCGCAATAGGAGAAACAACGTCAGAATCTTGGGCCTTCCTGAGGGGGCGGAGGGAACCACTCCAGAGATATATGCGGAGCAGTTCGTTTGCACCCTCCTGGCGCCTATTGAGTTATCATCAAGCTTTGTTGTTAAAAGAGCCCATAGGATCCCTACTAGATCCCTCCCTCCAGGCTCGGCTCCCAGACCCTTCATTATAAAAAATTTAAATTACAGAGATAGAGATGCCATTCTGGCTGCGGCCAGGAAGAAGAAAGACATTCAATACAAAAATACAAGGATCTCCTTCTATCCTGACTTTGCAACTGAAGTACAGAAACAACGCAGACAATTTGCAAATGTACGTGCTCGCCTTCGTGAACTGGGGATTAAATATGCAATGCTACAGTGGGATGCGAAAGTTTGGGCAACCTTGTTAATAGTCATGATTTTCCTGTATAAATCGTTGGTTGTTACGATAAAAAATGTCAGTTAAATATATCATATAGGAGACACACACAGTGATATTTGAGAAGTGAAATTAAGTTTATTGGATTTACAGAAAGTGTGCTATAATTGTTTAAACAAAATTAGGCAGGTGCATAAATTTGGGCACCACAAAAAATAAATGAAATCAATATTTAGTAGATCCTCCTTTTGCAGAAATTACAGCCTCTAAACGCTTCCTGTAGGTTCCAATGACAGTCTGGATTCTGGTTGAAGGTATTTTGAATCATTCCTCTTTACAAAACATCTTTAGTTCATTCAGGTTTGATGGCTTCCGAGCATGGACAGCTCTCTTTAAGTCACACCACAGATTTTCAATTATATTCAGGTCTGGGGACTGAGATGGCCATTCCAGAATGTTGTACTTGTTCCTCTGCATAAATGCCTTAGTGGATTTTGAGCAGTGTTTAGGGTCGTTGTCTTGTTGAAAGATCCAGCCCCGGCGCAGCTTCAGCTTTGTCACCGATTCCTGGACATTGGTCTCCAGAATCTGCTGATACTGAGTGGAATCCATGCGTCCCTCAACTTTGACAAGATTCCCAGTCCCTGCACTGGTCACACAGCCCCACAGCATGATGGAACCACCACATTTTACTGTAGGTAGCAGGTGTTTATCTTGGAATGCTGTGTTCTTTTTCCTCCATGCATAACGCCCCTTGTTATGGCCAAATAACTCAATTTTAGTTTCATCAGTCAACAGCACCTTATTCCAAAATGAAGCTGGCTTGTCCAAATGTGCTTTAGCCCACCTCAAGCGCCACTTTTTGTGCTGTGGGCGGAGAAAAGGCTTCCTCTGCATCACTCTCGCATACAGCATCTCCTTGTGTAAAGTGCGCCGAATGGTTGAACGATGCACAGTGAATCCATCTGCAGCAAGATGATGTTGTAGGTCTTTGGTGCTGGTCTGTGGGTTGACTGTGACTGTTCTCACCATTCGTCGCTTCTGTCTATCTGAGATTTTTCTTGGTCTGCCACTTCGAGCCTTAACTTGAACTGAGCCTGTGGTCTTCCATTTCCTCAATATGTTCCTAACTGTGGAAACAGACAGCTGAAATCTCTGAGACAGCTTTCTGTATCCTTCCCCTAAACCATGATGGTGAACAATCTTTGTCCTCAGGTCATTTGAGAGTTGTTTTGAGACCCCCATGTTGCTACTCTTCAGAGAAAATTAAAAGAGGAGGGAAACTTACAATTGACCCCCTTAAATACTCTTTCTCATAATTGGATTCACCTGTGTAGGTAGGTCAGGGGTCACTGAGCTTACCAAGCCAATTTGAGTTCCAATAATTAGTTCTAAAGGTTTTGGAATCAATAAAATGACAACAGTGCCCAAATTTATGCACCTGCCTAATTTTGTTTAAACAATTATAGCACACTTTCTGTAAATCCAATAAACTTAATTTCACTTCTCAAATATCACTGTGTGTGTCTCCTATATGATATATTTAACTGACATTTTTTATCGTAACAACCAACGATTTATACAGGAAAATCATGACGATTAACAAGGTTGCCCAAACTTTCGCATCCCACTGTATATCCGTCCAAACTGAGGATCCTAGACGGTGTTGTGGAAAAATTATTGTTCGCCGTATGGGCGCCATCTATCCTATGGAGATGCGCAGATTCGTTCGCATTCACGTTCGCATCTGCGCAGAGACTTTCGCACGATGGTCTGGTCGTCCCGACCTTTAGCTGATTTGTGCCCGGCCTGGTATTACTGCAGAATACCAGTGTCATGGCGCCGGCTGAGGGGGAAGGGATGGGGACCGTCGAGCGAGGGTTTCTTCATCCACGAGGATAAGCACGGCAATAGAAAGGGTGCGAATATGTGTGTGAACACGCGAACATAAGTTTGCGCGATCATTAACATCTTTGCCAGCCAATCACTTCATACCATAACCTGTCTCCTCATTGGTCATGATTGTAAGACCGCCTTCCAGCCAATCACTTCATACCATAACCTGTCTCCTCATTGGTCATGATTGTAAGACCACCTCCCATCTTCTGGTATAAAAAAACCACGCCTAGCCGCTGGGAGGCAGGCACATTATTGGAACCTACTTGAGAACGTCTCTGTGATGTTATTTTGGAGGAATTGCGCACACATCGACGCACACTACACCAGGGATTTCCCAATTGTACTTCTGGCGGTCGTTTTTGGTTGTGAGAACGAGACAAAGGAGCACACAGCGACATCAGTTGGCGACCACGAATTAGAAAGCTAATTTTTTTCCCCGTTGTCAGCAGAGCTTAAAGGAGAGGCAGCTTAATTTTCAAAAAGCAAAGAACGCCGGCATAAGGTAAGAAAATCCTTTTCCTAACTCTCATTTTTGAGAAAGTTTTGCTCTTTGTGAACTTAAATCTGTGTACTCCAATCTGCGGATATCGGGAAAGAAATCTACTTAAAAGAACCTTTTGGTGTATGTGGTTGATGTTTTTCCAATAATAGCTGCCCAGATACTTATTGCATGTTTGCATAACTGCTGTGGGGGGTTTCTCAACTGTAAAGGGCGGGTCAGTGCTCTTCTGGGACAAAGGATCTATAGTGAGAGATCCAACAGAGGGCTTTGTGTGTAAGGTCGGCTGTTTATAGTTTAACACCACAGCAGGCAGATATTGCAATCAGTGTCTAAACAGGGGGTTTGTTGAGGTATGTGCTTTTCCGTTGTGTAGGTTTTAGTGGATCTGAGTTGATTGTACAGAGATTGTATGGTGAGATTGTGATGTGTTTGCTGAGCAGTACAGAGTATTGTGTTTTTGTTGTAACTTTTTAACTTTTATCTTAATGTGAGTTTGTTGGCCATTTTATTTTCCATTGTGTGTGTGAAAGCCGTGTGCTTGTCGGCCATTTTATTTTCCAGTGTGTGAAAGCCATGTGCTTGTCGGACATTTTATTTTCCACTGTGTGTGTGAAAGCCGTGTGCTTGTCGGACATTTTATTTTCCAGTGTGTGTGTGAAAGCCGTGTGCTTGTCGGACATTTTATTTTCCAGTGTGTGTGTGAAAGCCGTGTGCTTGTCGGGCATTTTATTTTCCACTGTGTGTGTGAAAGCCGTGTGCTTGTCGGCCATTTTATTTTCCACTGTGTGTGTGAAAGCCATGTGCTTGTCGGCCATTTTATTTTCCACTGTGTGTGTGAAAGCCGTGTGCTTGTCGGCCATTTTATTTTCCATTGTGTGTGTGAAAGCCGTGTGTGCTTGTCGGCCATTTTATTTCCCACTGTGTGTGTGTGAAAACTGTGGGTTTGGCAGACATCGTGATTAGTTTGGTTGTGCCCTAACTGTTGTATTGTTAGAAACTGTTTCAGAATATATCTCTCTCTACATATATATCTCTCTCTACATATATATCTCTCAACATATATATATCTCTACATATATATATCTCTACATATATATATCTCTACATATATCTCTCTCTCTCCATATATATCTCTCTCTCCATATATATATATATATATATCTATCTCTCTACATATATATCTCTCTACATATATATCTCTCTACATATATACCTCTCTATATATATATATATATATCTCTACATATATATATCTCTATATATATCTCTCTCTCTATCTCTCTCTCTCTATCTCTCTATATATCTCTCTCTACATATATACCTCTCTCCACATATATATCTCTCTCTACATATATATCTCTCTCTATATATATATATATCTATATATCTATATATCTCTCTACATATATATATATCTCTCTATATATATCTCTCTCTCTATATATATATATATATATATCTCTTTACATATATCTCTCTCTCTCTCTCTCTGATTTGGTTGGGAGATCTTTCTTTAGTTACTGGGGGTCTCGTGATATTGTGTGGGAACTACTGTCTGAATTCAAGGGTTGCTGCTGAGCGAGAGGTTTTTGATCAGTCACTGCAAAAAGGGCTTTGTGTGCTGTTCAGCTTGACTATATACAGTCGTGGCCAATAGTTTTGAGAATTACATAAATATTGGAAATTGGAAAAGTTGCTGCTTAAGTTTTTATAATAGCAATTTGCATATACTCCAGAATGTTATGAAGAGTGTTCAGATGAATTGCATAGTCTTTCTTGCCATGAAAATTAACTTAATCCCCCAAAAACCTTTCCACTGCATTTTATTGCTGTCATTAAAGGACCTGCTGAGATCATTTCAGTAATCGTCTTGTTAACTCAGATGAGAATGTTGACGAGCACAAGGCTGGGGATCATTATGTCAGGCTGATTGGGTTAAAATGGCAGACTTGACATGTTAAAAGGAGGGTGATGCTTGAAATAATTGTTCTTCCATTGTTAACCATGGTGACCTGCAAAGAAACGCGTGCAGCCATCATTGCGTTGCATAAAAATGGCTTCACAGGAAAGGATATTGTGGCTACTAAGATTGCACCTCAATCAACAATTTATAGAATCATCAAGAACTTCAAGGAAAGAGGTTCAATTCTTGTTAAGAAGGCTTCAGGGCGTCCAAGAAAGTCCAGCAAGCGCCAGGATAGTCTCCTAAAGAGGATTCAGCTGCGGGATCGGAGTGCCATCAGTGCAGAGCTTGCTCAGGAATGGCAGCAGGCAGGTGTGAGCGCATCTGCACGCACAGTGAGGCGAAGACTTTTGGAAGATGGCCTGGTGTCAAGAAGGGCAGCAAAGAAGCCACTTCTCTCCAAAAAAACCATCAGGGACAGATTGATCTTCTGCAGAAAGTATGGTGAATGGACTGCTGATGACTGGGGCAAAGTCATATTCTCCGATGAAGCCTCTTTCCGATTGTTTGGGGATCTGGAAAAAGGCTTGTCTGGAGAAGAAAAGGTGAGGGCTACCATCAATCCTGTGTCATGCCAACAGTAAAGCATCCTGAGACCATTCATGTGTGGGGTTGCTTCTCATCCAAGGGAGTGGGTTCACTCACAATTTTGCCCAAAAACATAGCCATGAATAAAGAATGGTACCAAAACACCCTCCAACAGCAACTTCTTCCAACAATCCAACAACAGTTTGGTGAAGAACAATGCATTTTCCAGCACGATGGAGCAAAGTGATAACTAAGTGGCTCGGGGACCAAAACGTTGACATTTTGGGTCCATGGCCTGGAAGCTCCCCAGATCTTAATCCCATTGAGAACTTGTGGTCAATCCTCAAGAGGTGGGTGGACAAACAAAAACCCACTAATTCTGACAAACTCCAAGAAGTGATTATGAAAGAATGGGTTGCTATCAGTCAGGAATTGGCCCAGAAGTTGATTGAGGGCATGCCCAGTCGAATTGCAGAGGTCCTGAAAAAGAAGGGCCAACACTGCAAATACTGACTCTTTGCATAAATGTCATGTAAATGTCGATAAAAGCCTTTAAAACGTATGAAGTGCGTGTAATTATATATTACTACATCACAGAAACAACTGAAACAAAGATCTAAAAGCAGTTTAGCAGCAAACTTTGTGAAAACTAATATTTGTGTTATTCTCAAAACTTTTGGCCACGACTGTAGAATAATATAGGCAAAGGAAAGTGAGTTGATGAGCTTTTTTTTAAGGAGACAAGGTGATATATATATCACCCGGGCATACCAATAGCTGTGTGAGTAAGCCCTTTCCCCACAGGAGTACTGTGTGTTTGTTTCCTGTGCGCCCCTCGTCCCCACAGAAGATACTGTATGTTCTCTGTGCACCCCTTTTTCCACTCCAGGTCAATTGGAAGCCCTATCCTGTGGTCAGGTCACTATTCAGAGCCAAAACCGAGGCTGGTATATCTCATTAGGAGACTCTGAGCGCCGCCGTGTGTCGGCGAGAGCCCTTCTCCTCACACTGTTACTCCTTTTCCTGAGGTCTAACTAGGGTGAACGGAGTCCGTGTGTCGGTGCCAGAAACCCTAGGGCAACTCAGAGGCGAACGAAGCGGAGTAGCAGCCGTCCAGGCGTTTGTCGCGGGACACTGGAGGTGGACACACCTACTTTTAGAAGGCTTGAGCATGGGTTTAGGGAAATCTAGGGAACAGAAGGGTACCACTTCTGACTATAGGACAGCCAAGCAGCACATGAAATCCATCTATGGAGGAGGAGTTGTTAAGCCCCTTAAAGATTGGCAACAATGGACTGTAGGTTCAGAGTGGACCATCCCCAAAGAAGGGACCTTTGAGGTCTGGATTTGGGAAAAGTTTGTCCGTGAATTCCCCACTAGACTCCAAAGCCATGGTTCCCTCCAGAAGGCAGAACTGTGGCTGAACGAATCCATCGAGCTCCAGCAACAGGGCATTCAAAAGTCCCAGACAGTGCGAACTAACACTGTCATGTACTCCCGTCCAACTAAAACTACGGAGTCCAATAAAACCAGGGATGAGACCGAGCTGCAGGCAGGCTTAAACCTACTGGCTACACAGGCCATACCAGCAGCCTCAGCCGCTCTGTCTCCATCTCCACCACCAACTCAGGGACCGGCAACCGATGTCTCTGATAAAACAGATTACCGACACCTTGGGAAATCCGATTTAGTCACACTATGTGAAGCCAGAGGCATCTCCATAATCAATAAACCCAAACCAGAGTGCATAGCAGCTTTAGAAAGGGATGATTTCCAACAGAGCCCGGAGGGGGGTTATAGGCGCTATCGAGGGGAACAGTTGAGGGCCAGACTCCGGGAGGTTTATGGAGTCACGTTTGATGGTAGTCGGAGACTACTCATTACCAAATTGTGGCAATTAGATGCAAGCCTGAACAGGCAAACACCTCCAGTTGAACCGACTCCTAGAGCCCCGGACTCTGAGCCAACAGCTAGTCCTCGAAAAATAGACCCTTTGTATCCATCTTTGGCCAATCTGGGGGAAACGGTGACTGTGGCAGAGCCTCTCCAACCCCCTTCCAGCGACTTACCACCTTCTAATAGACCTCCCGCTGAGGCTGTAACACCTCCCGGGGTATTTCCAGTCCAGGTACAAGAATGTGAGGGACCCCCCAGACAAAACACTATGAGCCGTATCACCTGGCACGTACCTTTTACCGCAGAGATCAGGGAAATCTTGACACAGATCACAGGACTAATCCGCGTGGGTTTGCCAAGAAAATGAATGTCAATCAGCTGAGCTATGGGATGAGTGGAGCAGATTGTGCACGCATCCTCAGAGCCGCTGTAGGTGAAGATGTTGCAGATGACATCATTTCCAGGTGTGGTATAACCACACATGAGCAACTCACGACGGGGGGTAAGGAATTTTGCAAACACTTGACAGACAAAATGCCTACCATATACAGTGTTGTGTCCCCCTTCCAGTTCATGACAGCAATCCAAGGTCCGGATGAGGATGCCTCAGTCTACTGGCGGAGATTAAAACAAGGGGTATCAGACGCAGGGTTCGAGGCAGGTCCAGATGTCCCCGATAATTCACAACCCATATCTCCAATCCACCTGATGTTGAAGGCCAAATTCCTGGCTGGATTAGTGCCTAAATGGAGGGATAGGTTAATGATGGCACGGCCGGAAGCTCACTCCATGGACTTCCACTCCCTCATGGCAACGATCCAGGCCATAGAGCTGGACTTGCATGCAAGGAAGGAGACCAAGTCGGCCAAAATCATGACAGCGTTTGAGTTAATTGCCCAGAGTAACCATCCTAGGCAAAGGAGAAACAAAGGGAACAAATATCCTAGTCCTGTCTGTTTCCTTTGCCGTCAGAGAGGTCATGTAGCACGCCACTGTCCAGAGTATGAGGATGAGGAGGACCAGGATTCTCCCAAACCTCATGAGACCACCCCTGACCGGCCCTATGCACATAAACCAAACCCTGGGAAATCGTATCGCAATACGGATGGCCCTCCGGGAACCTACCATTTCATCCCCGATCCCGTACATACCCAGAACATCGGAGCTGTTACACAGTTCAACAGCTCAGCCCGATAGGGAAACGGCAAACCGGTGTCAGCTCATGTCAATCTGTTTCTTGAGGAATTGCCATACCCTCTATCCTGCCTCATTGACACCGGCTCAGCCAGAACTGTCCTAAAAACCCAAGACCTCAGAGGAAGGATTCCACTTTCTGGCAAGACTACCCCCACCGTTGGACTTACAGGTCAATCAGTGACTCTCAGAGAGACTAAACCATTGCACTGTAAGTTAGGCCAACACACAGAGGCAGTTAGATCTTTGTTGATCTCAGATGATGTCCCTATTAACCTTTTGGGGGCAGACATTCTGTCAGAAATTCAGGCCAAAATCTCCTATACCCCGGAGGGTGTTGTGGTTACTAGTGCACTCACAGACGAGCTGCTGCGTGCAGTGGTGGCAGTTCCGTATACTGGAGAACCTGGCAACTTTGTGCCCCTGGACGTGCTGGCCGAGGTAGATCCTAAACTTTGGGCGGTTGACAAGTATGACGTCAGCCTGCTGCCAGTACCTCCAGCCACTATACGGATTGCCCCCGGTTGCGTATTACCAAGATTACCGCAGTACACGCTGAGCATAGCGCAGATGGACAGCCTCAAAATCCAGATCAACAGGTATCTCCAAATCGGGGTCTTGACCCCAACTCAATCCCCATGTAACACTCCTCTATTTCCGGTGGCGAAAAAATCAGCCAAGGGCCAGGAAGTCACTTACCGACTGGTCCATGATCTCAGAGCTATTAACGAAATCATTGTCAGTGATGCCCCGTTAGTGCCTAATCCTCACACATTACTTGCTTCCATGCCTCCTAAGGCTTCGTACTTTAGTGTCATCGACTTGTTCAATGCCTTTTTCTCTGTACCACTGGATCCCCAGTGTCAATATCTCTTTGCTTTTTCATTCCAGGGTAAACAACTCACATGGACCCGGTTACCACAAGGGTCCATGACTAGCCCGTCGGAATACAGTTGTAAGCTAAAGGTGGTATTAAATGAGTGGGTGCCAGAGGATCCGGAGGTCGCCCTGTTGCAATATGTGGACGATTTGTTGGTTTGTTGCCCGCATAAGGAGTCATGCTATAGGCATACCATTTCGTTGCTTAACCATCTGGCATCCACTGGGAATAAGGCTAGCAAGGAGAAATTGCAGTTTTGTATGGAGAAGGTTACTTTTCTAGGCCACTGTATCTCAAAAGGAACCCGACATTTGACAATGCAACGGATACAGACTCTCAGAGACTTTACTCGACCTCGTAATGCCCGACAGTTGAGAGCCCTTCTAGGTCTAATCAATTATAGCAGAGATTGGATCCCTAACATCTCATCCAAACTGGGTCCTCTCTATACTCTTCCATCACAAACACCATTTCAATTAACTGAGGAAAACTGGTCAACCCTCCAGGATCTGATCCAGGAACTTTCTAGAGCCCCGGCACTAGGTATTCCCAACTACAGCCTTCCCTTTTCTGTCACGAAAGTAAAGGGCATGCCACTGGGGTACTGACCCAATTACATGGATCCAGGTATAGACCCATCATGTACATTTCAACTGAACTGGATCCGGTCATCAAAGGCTCACCTGGGTGCGCCCGAGCTGTAGCCGCCTGCGCTGTACTATTGCACAAAGTAGGTGATATAGTTTTAGATTCCCCTTTGACCCATTTCACCCCACACTCTGTCCAAGAGATCCTTAACCAGGTCCAAACCAAACATCTTTCGGCCGCCCGTTTGACCAAATATGAAGTGGCTCTCCTCACCCCTACTAAACTTACACTAAGACGATGTACCATCCTCAATCCTGCATCTCTTCTCCCGATCCAATCAGACTCGGAAGAAGAGAGGGAGGACGAAAGGATTGCGACCGACGCTAACACGACCATGACTGAAAACTCAGACGATCACAACTGTCTCGAGCTCATGGAGCTTGAGACAGAAGCAGTTAGCCCTGTCAAGGGAGCTCCCCTTCCGGAAGCAATAAATCTTTTTGTAGATGGCTCCAGGTATTACACATCAGATGGTAAACCTCACACGGGCTACGCTGTAACAACAGTCGACAAAATAGTAGAAAAAGGCTCACTCAGCAGCCACATGTCGGGCCAAGAGGCCGAATTACATGCTTTGGCCAGAGCCTGTGAGAAACATGAAGGATTAATGATCAATGTATACACGGATTCAAGGTACGCTTTCGGAATAGCCCATGATTTCGGTCCAATTTGGAAGGCCAGAGGATTCCTCACTAGCTCGGGGAAACCTGTGAAGCACGCCGAACTAATCAATAGATTGTTCGTAGCGTTTACACTCCCATTAGAAGTGGCTATCTTAAAGGTCAAGGCTCACACCACAGAGACGACTATGGAAGCTAGGGGCAATGCAATGGCAGATCTGGCTGCTAAAGAAGGAGCCCTAGACCCCCCTCCCCTGACACTAATGCTGGCTAAACCCGCTGATGTGTCGTTGGATGAGTTCAAGAAGTTGCAGGCTCAGACAGAGAACTCAGGGAAGCAGAAATGGGCAGCGTTGGGGGCAACGGAGGGGGCTGATAAGATCTGGGGTCTCGGTGGTAAGTGGTGCTTGCCAAGAGTATTGTATCCAATGATGGCCCATTTAGCTCACTACCCCTGTCACCAGTCCAAAACTGTCATGTGTGCTCAAGTGGAAGAGTACTGGATAGCTCCAGGATTCTCCACCACAGCCACCAAATTTTCTAGTGCTTGCCTGGTCTGTGCTTTACACAACCCTGGACGACCGGCTATAACGCCAAAGAAACATTCCCCAAAACCTGAGTACCCTTTCCAGAGAATCCAAATTGATTACATCAACATGCCTAAGAGTGGGCCCCATGAGTATGCTTTGGTCTGTGTTTTCTGGATGGCCGGAGGCTTGGCCCGTTAAAAAAGCTAATGCCACAACGATCGCCAAAAAGATCCTTTCTGAGGTTGTCTGTCGATGGGGAGTACCCGAAACCATTGAATCCGACCGGGGGACTCACTCTACGGGACAAGTTTTCAAGGAGATATGTGAGGCTCTCCACATCAATCAGGGTCTCCATACTCCTTACCATCCCCAAAGCAGTGGCAAGGTGGAGAGACTAAACGGTACTATCAAGAACAAGATCTCTAAGATCTCTGCCGACACGGGTAAACCATGGCCCAAGTGTTTGTCCATTGCTCTCTACTCTGTGCGCAATGCACCAAGACGGCCTCATGGGCTGTCCCCATATGAGATTCTGTTCGGGAGTAGACCAAAGACAGGGTTGTACTTTCCCCAGCAGCTGTCATCTTTACACTCTCAGCTGACGGGGTATGTGCAATCTCTTTAACGGGAACTCCAAAAGATACACCAGAGAGTTTATGAATCTATTCCTGATCCAGAATCTATAACTGGTTTGCATTCCATACAACCAGGCGATTGGGTGGTCGTTAAAAAACATCAGCGCCAGGGACTGGAGGCGAGATATACCGGGCCGTACCAGGTTCTACTTACAACACCAACCTCCCTCAAGGTCGAGGAACGTGACGGATGGATCCACGCCAGCCATTGCAAGAAACTACTGGACCACAAAGTGCAATGATCAGGTACCTCGTATTCCTTTATTCTTCCTGTCTAATGCACTTTGGAAAATGTTATGAGGAGTCACATCCGAATTTGTTATTCAGAATGCATTTGCAGTTAGCAAAGACTGCAAATAGATCCAACTGCTGGGTGTGCTCCAAACCACCTCCGGGTCAGAGCCTCCCGGCCATGGCGGCAGTTCATGCCCTTTATGACATCAGGGTGGGCATGAGAAGAATCAACCCTTTAGGTAAATCTATGGAGCGTCACCTATCCGTAGAGTTCAACCATACATTCTTAGATGGTAACGTCACTTATGGTCTTGATTTCAGCCCTGAGACTTGTAGTAGGCTTAGTAGACCCGTGTGGGTATCCGGTCAATGAGGGCGACCCCAGATTTGTTTTAATATCAGCTCTGGATTTGCAGCTAAGTCCATGGGTCGGACAGAGTGCCCATCTGGGATCACTGTCCAGATCGACCATAGAATCCCTGATCATAACAACCTAACCACCAGACACGACTATATCTGCTGGGGGGGAGGGTGTAACATTCAGGACGGTGCAGCAATCCCTTTATCCATCCAGCTGTTGCTCAACTCCTGTAACCGGAACCCTAATGACCTTTGTGTCTCTCTAACTGGGCCCTATTACTTCTTGTGTGGGCAGGCTGCTTACAGAGTCATTCCCACGAATGCTAGAGGGTCATGCTCCTTAGTCAGGTTAGTCCCCGCCTCCTACATTGCTGATGGCCACGAGGATATGATGGTGCAGATGAGGGTGAGTATGGGAAGAAGGACTAGGAGGGAGCTGTTCTCTGCAGGGGACCGTGCTTGGGCATGGTTTCCGGCATGGACCGGATGGGGTATAGAACTTATGAAGCGGCTGAACAAATTTTCTACCATAGTGTATGAGATGTTCAACGAGACAGTCGAAGCCATGAGAGAAGTCTCCTCCAAACAGCGACAGTTAAAAACTCTTCTCCTCCAGGAGAAGATGGTTCTCGACTATCTTTTAGCTGAAAAGGGGGGTTTCTGTGAATTCATCGGGGAGGATTGCTGCACCTGGGTGGAAGATACTGGTGACAAGGTTCAGGCCCATCTAGATAGAGTTAAGGCGTTACAGGGGCAAGGACGTGTGATTTCAGATGAAGGTTGGAACCCCTTTAAAGGTCTGGGGGGCTTCGGTGATATGTTGTTCTCTATAGGATCATGGCTTAAGGAAATAGGAGTGTATGTCCTTTTACTGCTGTGCTTTCTATTTCTTTTCTATGTGGCAGTGAGAATGACCTGCTGCTTGATGAATCGAGTCGAGAGGAGCCGTTCAGAGGACCACGTTATGATCGCAGAGAACCATCGCCTGGAATAAATGGATTCTTACTCCAGGAGGACCAACCCAAGAAGAACCACCGCATTTTAAGGAACAGTCATGGAGAATCACTCTTCCTTTTGAAGGCATTTCTTTATTAGAGATACTTTAGAGACTTTTCTTTGTCACCACCCTTACCGGACGTCGCAGTCAAGCAACCGAAGAGGCCCAAGAATGATAGGCCAGGTTCTTCTTGTTAGTTCATCTGTAGTGTAGCATGTCCCCCTTTTACATGTTTATTCCCTTTAGAGGTCTGGTTTGAGTGATTGTAGTGTTAGGAAGCCGCTGAAATGACGACATATGGCGAAAAAGGGGGGAACTGTTGTGGAAAAATTATTGTTCGCCGTATGGTCGCCATCTATCCTATGGAGATGCGCAGATTCGTTCGCATTCGCGTTCGCATCTGCGCAGAGACTTTCGCATGATGGTCTGGTCGTCCCGACCTTTAGCTGATTTGTGCCCGGCCTGGTATTACTGCAGAATACCAGTGTCATGGCGCCGGCTGAGGGGGAAGGGATGGGGACCGTCGAGCGAGGGTTTCTTCATCCACGAGGATAAGTGCGGCAATGGAAAGGGCGCGAATATGTGTGTGAACACGCAAACATAAGTTTGCGCGATCATTCCCATCTTTGCCAGCCAATCACTTCATACCATAACCTGTCTCCTCCCATAACCTGTCTCCTCATTGGTCATGATTGTAAGACCGCCTTCCAGCCAATCACTTCATACCATAACCTGTCTCCTCATTGGTCATGATTGTAAGACCGCCTTCCAGCCAATCACTTCATACCATAACCTGTCTCATCATTGGTCATGATTGTAAGACCACCTCCCATCTTCTGGTATAAATAAACCACGCCTAGCCGCTGGGAGGCAGGCACATTATTGGAACCTACTTGAGAACGTCTCTGTGATGTTATTTTGGTGGAATTGCGCACACATCGACGCACACTACACCAGGGATTTCACGATTGTACTTCTGGCGGTCGTTTTCGGTTGTGAGAACGAGACAAAGGAGCACACGGCGTCATCAACGGTGATAGAGCCTGGTTCTTTCCAACTCCAGAGGAGGCGTCTGACTAGATTGAGCGTCGCCACCCGAGATGAAGAAGACCAAGCGACTTTCCAAATAGCTGTCTCATGTGGACTCTCCTAGGGGTTTGAGGGAAAGATAATGGCCCAATGGGGCGTCTGTTTCACTGAAATAGTGATGTTAATTTCTGTTAGAAGTAGGATGATTTAGATCTAATGTGCAGTATAAGTTGGATAGGGGTTAAGCTCTATTACTGATTAGATTAGAGATCTGCAGTTTTGCAGGGTGATGTTTATTAACCCTTTATTTTCTAATTAGCTTGTTAGGCTGACGACTCTCTAGTTATTCGGAAAGGCTACTATATAGGTTAAGGGAATATAAGCTCAGACGAGTTGGAGATGTTTGGGCAGGGTGGGGACGGAATACGAAGGTTTTGGTTTGTCACAGTGGGAATGTGTGTGTGTGTGTGCTTGGGGCAGTGAATTCGATAGTTTCAGG
This sequence comes from Bufo bufo, assembly GCF_905171765.1. Taxonomy (NCBI): domain Eukaryota; kingdom Metazoa; phylum Chordata; class Amphibia; order Anura; family Bufonidae; genus Bufo; species Bufo bufo. Next base: position 221,303,729 of record NC_053392.1, read on the forward strand.
ATGTGGGAGTACTTATTGGCCGGTTACGTATGGCGGTGTGTAAGCTAATTTCCTGGAATGTCCGGGGGTTGAATGACAAGGTGAAGAGATCCTTAGTGTTTAACTATATTAAGAAATATAATCCGGATGTTCTTATTTTCCAGGAGACTCATCTCCGGGGCCAAAAGGTACTGGCGATTAAAAGACCTTGGGTTGGATATGTTTATCATGCGACCTATTCCAACTACGCAAGGGGGGTGTCCAAACCGTTTCAGCTGATCTCTGTGCACATTGATCCGTCAGGGAGGTATGTCTTGTTACAAGCTACCATTAGAGGCTGTGAGGTCTTGATTGTAGAGATATACACTCACCTAAAGAATTATTAGGAACACCATACTAATACAGTGTTGGACCCCCTTTTGCCTTCAGAACTGCCTTAATTCTACGTGGTATTGATTCAACAAGGTGCTGATAGCATTCTTTAGAAATGTTGGCCCATATTGATAGGATAGCATCTTGCAGTTGATGGAGATTTGAGGGATGCACATCCAGGGCACGAAGCTCCCGTTCCACCACATTCCAAAGATGCTCTATTGGGTTGAGATCTGGTGACTGTGGGGGCTATTTTAGTACAGTGAACTCATTGTCATGTTCAAGAAACCAATTTGAAATGATTCGAGCTTTGTGACATGGTGCATTATCCTGCTGGAAGTAGCCATCAGAGGATGGATACATGTTCTCATTCTGTTTACGCCAAATTCGGACTCTACCCTTTGAATGTCTCAACAGAAATCGAGACTCATCAGACCAGGCAACATTTTTACAGTCTTCAACAGTCCAATTTTGGTGAGCTCGTGAAAATTGTAGCCTCTTTTTTCTATTTGTAGTGGAGGTGAGTGGTACCCAGTGGGGTCTTCTGCTGTTGTAGCCCATCCGCCTCAAGGTTGTGCGTGTTGTGGCTTCACAAATGCTTTGCTGCATACCTCGGTTGTAACGAGTGGTTATTTCAGTCAACGTTGCTCTTCTATCAGCTTGAATCAGTCGGCCCATTCTCCTCTGACCTCTAGCATCCACAAGGCATTTTTGCCCACAGGACTGCCGCATACTGGATGTTTTTCCCTTTTCACACCATTCTTTGTAAACTCTAGAAATGGTTGTGCGTGAAAATCCCAGTAACTGAGCAGATTGTGAAATATTCAGACCGGCCCGTCTGGCACCAACAACCATGCCACGCTCAAAATTGCTTAAATCACCTTTCTTTCCCATTCTGACATTCAGTTTGGAGTTCAGGAGATTGTCTTGACCAGGACCACACCCCTAAATGCATTGAAGAAACTGCCATGTGATTGGTTGACTAGATAATTGCATTAATGAGAAATAGAACAGGTGTTCCTAATAACTCTTTAGGTGAGTGTATGTTTCCCCACCATTTGACAGAGGGCTTCTAGATCAAATTATGGCTCGGGTAGCAGTGCTTCCTGTGGCCGTTTGTTTCTACTAGGAGACTTCAACGCAGTATTAGATAGGCAACTTGATATACTACATCCATCTCCTAGGCATAACTTAGGACTATTACATTGGGCGCAGGCGCATCATCTGACGGAGATATGGGGAAGGCTGTATCCTAACAATAGACAATACTCCTGTCACTCCCCTCATTGTCACACATAGACTTAGCATTTGCCAATCAGATGCGACTCACATTGGTAAAAGCAGCTGAGTACCTGCCCCGAGGTATATCGGACTGTCACGAGGTAGAGTCGCGGGTATAAAGATAGAGCGGAGGTGCACCCCCTGAGCTGCCACCCGGTCCCCTGTCCCTTCCTACTTGCACCACCCGCCCTAGGTGACGGGGCGCAACTGGGCGACAGTCCCTGACCTAAGTAAGTGCAAGCAGAGAGATAGAGACAGCAGGGAAGCGGGCTGCCAATAAGAGGTAGCACTAGAGTAGACAGAGAGGTGGAACAAGCAAGGTACCACCAAAAACAGAAGGGCGAGGCGGGTCAACTAGCCGGGGTCAGTCCAGGAGGTCACGTCAGTACAAGAGAAGAGGCAAAGACAAAATCCAAAAGCAAGCCGAGGTCAAAATCCGAAAGGTAGCGTCAAGGTTCAGGGAGCAAGCAGAAGAGGTGTCAGGAAGCAGATCAAGGGTCAAATCCAAAGGTAAGCTAAATAACAATAATAATACACAGCCTAAGGGACCAAAATCCTTTATTTATAGTGGGGAGTGAGGGTCATGTGACGTGGCCAGCGTCACATGACCGACAGACAAATAAGTCGAGCACCGAGTGATCAGCTCGGCGCTCAAGGCAGACCTAGGAGCAGGGAGCCTCCCAGCTAGCAAAGGCCGCCCTGGGAACGAAGCTGAACACAGATCCTCGCTCCCGAAGCTAAGCAGCAGGTCTGCGGCTGATGGGAGACCGAGTGCACCTTTGGCGCCCCATTACAGTACCCCCCTTTTACGAGGGGCCACCGTACCCAAGCCCTTGGGTACAAATCTCCCAGGATGCTCATCATGAAACTTCTTGATGAGCCTCAGGGCGTGGATCTTAGTAGCTGGGACCCAAGACCTCTCCTCGGGTCCATAGGCTTTCCAGTGGACCAGGTATTGAAAGGAGTTCCTAACCTTTCTAACATCAATAATTCTAGAGATGATGAATTCCTCCTGACCTTCAACCTCCAGAGGTGGAGGAGGTTTTCTAACCGGAACCACTGGTGACACATATCTCTTAAGCAACGACTTATGAAACACATCATGAATACGAAAGGAGTCGGGTAGCTTAAGTCTAAAGGACACTGGGTTAACAACTTTAATAATATTGTATGGTCCAATGAAACGCAGAGAGAATTTCCTAGAACACTGTTTCAAAGCAATATTCTTAGTCGACAACCACACCTTATCGCCGAGTACAAAATTTACCCCCTTGGAACTTCTCTTATTGGCATGTTTACACTGGGTTTCCTGGGCCTATTCCAGGTTCGTTTGAACCTGTGCCCAGACTGTGCACAGTCTAGAGGTAAAAGAATCTGCCTGCGGGTTGAGTGAGGATACAGAGGGACTAGAACAAAAGCGAGGATGCAAACCATTGTTTAAAAAAAAAGGAGACACCCCCGTGGAAGAATTAACTCGATTGTTAATAGCGAATTCTGCCAACGGGAGGTATCTCACCTGTAAGAGTTGGTTATGTGATACATAGAACCTTAGAAAAAGCTCCACAGCCTGATTTAACCATTCCGTCTGCCCATTGGTCTGTGGATGGAAAGCAGACGAAAAGGATAAAGAGATGTCGCATCTTCGACAAAAAGCCCTCCAGAAACCAGAAACAAACTGAACGCCTCTATCAGAGACGATATTCTCAGGGACACCATGCAGACGTACCACATGTTCAATGAACAAGGATGCTAAGGTCTTCGCATCAGGGAGCTTACTTAAAGTAACAAAGTGCACCATCTTGCTAAAACGGTCAACCACTACCCACACCACTGATTTCCCTTCAGAAGCGGGCATATCAGAAAAAAAATCCATGGAAATGTGAGACCATGGCTTGCAGGGAATGGGTAGTGGTTGCACTTCACCAGGAGGAAGTGTTCTCGGGGTCTTAGACCTGGCACAAACATCGCAAGCCAAAACATAAGACCGTACATCCTTAGACAAAGTGGGCCACCAGAAAGACCTCAGCAGCAATTCCTTAGTGGCAGCAATACCTGGATGACCAGAGAGCACGGAGTCATGACATTCACCCAATAATTGAAAACGAAAGCGCTCAGGAACAAATAACTTATCTACCGGTGTTTGTGGAGGAGCAAGTTGCTGAGCCCGTTGAATCTCAGAGGAAAGATCCACAGAAATTGCTGCCACAAAGATGCTTGCCGGCAAGATGGGTTGCGGGAGGGGGGGGGTGTCAGGAGGTTGGACGGCATTAAAACTCCGGGATAAGGCATCTGCCTTAATATTTTTACTACCTGGTCTGAAAGTAACAGAAAAATTAAAACGAGTAAAAAACAGGTCCCATCTGGCTTGTCTAGGATTAAGGCGTTTGGCCGCCTCAAGAAACACTAAGTTCTTATGATTGGTGAGGACAGTAATACTGTTTCTAGCCCCTTCTAAAAAATGCCTCCATTCCTCAAATGCCCATTTTATGGCCAGTAATTGGCGGTTTCCAATATCGTAATTTCTCTCCGAAGGAGAGAACTTACGAGAGAAGAAGGCGCATGGCCTTAAATTAGTGAGGTTAGAAGACCCCTGAGAAAGGATGGCCCCCACACCATCCTCTGAGGCATCAACCTCCACCACAAAAGGTTCCTCGGTATTGGGCTGAACCAAGACTGGCGCCATCAGAAAACTATTTTTAAGGGTATCAAAGGCCCGACAGGCCTCCAACGACCAGTTAACCAGATCAGAACCTTTTTTAGTTAAGTCAGTAAGGGGCTTGGCAATAACAGAAAAATTCTTTATGAATTTACAGTAAAAAAAAGCGTTGGAGTGCCTTTAAGGAGGATGGTCTTACCCAGTCTTGGATAGCCTGAACCTTATTGGGATCCATTTTAAATGAATGAGGAGTAAGAATATAGCCGAGATAATGAATCTCTTAAACTCCAAACAAACATTTCTCTAATTTAACGGACAGATGATTCTCCCTGAGGATTTTAAGAACCAATCTGATGTGAGACACATGAGAATCCCAGTCTGGTGAAAAGACAAGAATATCATCGAGATAAACAATCATAACTTTGCGGAAGAGTTCTCTAAAAATGTCGTTTATGAAATTCTGAAACACAGCTGGGGCATTGCAAAGACCGAATGGCATAACAAGATACTCAAAGTGTCCCTCTGGAGAATTAAAAGCAGTTTTCCACTCATCTCCCTCCTTAATACGAACCAGGTTATACGCTCCTCTCAAATCAAATTTAGAAAACCACGAAGCACCCAAAATATGGTTAAACAAATCAGGAATCAACAGGATGGAATACTAATATGTCCCTTCTTGAGATTCTCCTGGATATAGTCTTTTATGGCCCTGCGCTCAGGACCGGAAAGATTATAAATCCGTCCTTTAGGAAATTTGGACTCAGGTACCAAGTCGATAACACAGTCATAAGACCTATGGGGAGGGAGAGTATCTGTCTCAGTGGTGGAAAAAACATCTGAATAATCAGAAATAAAATGAGGAATAATATCTGATGAAACCACAGCTTGAACTACGTTTAAGCAAGAACTACAGTTAGGCCCCCATCTCTCTAACTCGCCCGAACTCCAGTTAATGACCAGATTGTGTTGCTGAAGCCAGGGCATACCAAGGACTACCTGAACAGGAAGATTCTCTAAAACAAAGAAAGAGCATTTCTCTGAGTGGCAGACCCCCACAGACAGTGTAACCTCCAGAGTACAGAGTTTTACCGTGCCCCCTAGCAGGGGGGTAGAATCGATGGCGACAACCTGGATCGGGGGGGACAATTCTAGTATAGGAATTCCCATTTGTTCAACAAATTTGTAATCAATAAAACTAAAAGCTGACCCTGAACCCACAAAGGCATTTCCTGACCCCTTTAAGACTCCAAAGGCAATAGAAACCGGCAACAATAATTTACTTCTTACCACCTCTGGGAGTACCTTGTCCTTGGATACTTCAGACTTGGATGACTTTCCAGAAGGTGGAGCTTTAGGACACTGACGGATCCAGTGGTCGGGATCCCCACAATAAAAACAAGAGCCCCGACGACGGCGTAGCTCTCTTCGCGTCATCCCGAGTTGCATGGGCTCGTCCGAGTGGGCCTCCATCTTGGGTTCAATGGGGGAAACCTCAGGTTGAAGAAGGGTATGAGGAGAAAACAAATGCTCTCGCTGTCTCTCTCTGATCCGTCTATCTAGTCTGATGGCTAGCGTCATGGTCTCCTCTAAAGAGTCAGGACAGGGATAACAAACCAACATGTCTTTTAACTTCTCAGTCAAGCCTGCCCTAAATTGACATTTGAGCGCTGGTTCGTTCCAACCCGAGGGAACGCACCACTTGCGGAAACTGCGTACAATAATCCTCCACGGGACGATTCCCTTGAGTGAGGGCCTTAAGATTGGATTCTGCCACAGAGGCTCGGTCTGGTTCATCATAAAGAACCCCTAACGCCTGGAAAAAGAGGTCCACAGAGTTAAGACAAGGGGAATCCGGAGGCAAAGAAAAGGCCCATTCCTGGGGGTCCCCTTGAAGCAGGGAAATTTTTAAAAAATTAGCACATTTCCAAATTTCAATTTCTCTACTTTTATAATAGATAGTAATACCTTCAAAAATAGTAATTACTTTACATTCCCCATATGTCTACTTCATGTTTGGATCATTTTGAAAATGACATTTTATTTTTTGGGGACGTTAAAGGCTTAGAAGTATGGAAGCAAATCTTGAAATTTTTCGGAAAATTTCCAAAACCCACTTTTTAAGGACCAGTTCAGGTCTGAAGTCACTTTGTGAGGCTTACATTATTGAAACCACCCAAAAATGACCCCATTTTAGAAACTGCACCCCTCAAGGTATAAAAAACTGATTTTACAAACTTTCTTAACCCTTTAGGTGTTCCACAAGAATTGATGGAAAATGGAGATGAAATTTCAGAATTTCACTTTTTTGGCAGATTTTACATTTTAATCCATTTAGCAAAGCAACGGTTAACAGCCAAATAAAATTCAATATTTATTACCCTTATTCTGTGGTTTACAGAAACACCCCACATGTGATCGTAAACTGCTGTACAGGCACACGGCAGGGCGCAGTAGGAAAGGAACGGCATATGGTTTTTGGAAGGCAAATTTAGCTGAACAGGTTTTTAGATGCCATGTCCCATTTGAAGCCACCCTGATGCACCCCTACAGTAGAAACTCAAAAAAGTGACCACAGTTTGGAAACTACGGGATAAGGTGCCAGTTTTATTGGTACTATTTTGGGGTACATATGATTTTTTATTGCTCTATATTACGTTTTTTGTGAGGCAAGGTAACAAAAAAATGGATGTTTTGACACCGTTTTTATTTCTTATTTTTACAGCGTTTCACCGAGGGATTAGGTCATGTGACTTTTTTATAGAGCAGATCGTTACGCACGTGGCAATACCTAATATGTCTACTTTTTCTTATTTATTTAAGTTTTACACAATAATAGCATTTTTTAAACTGAAATAATGATATTTTAGTGTCTCATAGTCTGAGAGCCATAGCTTTTTAATTTTTTGACCGATTCTTTCAGGTAGGGTCTAATTTTTTGCGGGATGAGGTGACGGTCTGATTGGTACTATTTTGAGGGGCATACGCTTTCTTGATCACTTGCGTTGCAATTTTTGTGATGTAATGTGACAAAAATGGTTTTTTTACACAGTTTTTTTTTTTTTTTACGGTGTTCACCTGAGTGGTTAGCTCATGTGATATTTTTATAGAGCTGTTTGTTACGGACATGGCGATACCTAATATGTATACTTTTTTTAATGTATTTTACTTTAGTACAATAATAGCAGTTTTGACAAAAAAAATTATGTTTTAGTGTCTCCATGTTCTGAGAGCTATAGTTTTTTTTATTTTTTGGGCGATTGTCTTAGGTAGGGGCTCATTTTTTGAGGGATGAGGTGACGGTTTTATAAATACCATTTTGGGGGCATACGCCTTTTTGATCGCTTGGTGTTGCTCTTTTTGTGATGTAAGGTGACAAAAATGGCTTTTTTTTACACTGTTTTAATTTTTTATGGTGTTTATTGGACAGGGTGGATCATGTGATATATTTATAGAGCCGGTCATTAAGGACGCGGCGATATCTAATATGTGTGTTTTTTTTGTTTTTTCTGTTTTTTATTATAAAAAAAGGGGAAAGGGGCATTTTTTTTCTTTTTTACTTTATTAATTTTATTACTTTATTCATTTTATTAAAAACACTTTTTTTTACTTTTTTTACTTTACTTTATTTATGACATTCACTTTTGGGGGTCTGATCCCCTCTGCAATGCAATACAATACATCTGTATTGTAATGCATTGCCTGTTAGTGTATGACACTGAGTCATACACTAACAGGTTGCCTAGGAGACGGGCCTGAGGCTGGATCTCCTCGGCTCCCGTAGAAGGCAGTTCCCGATGCCGTGCAAGGCATTAGGCAGCCTCTGCATGACATCGGGCTGCCTTGTGTCGCATCGGGTCCCCGCCACAGCAGCGCGGGGACTCGATCCTCTCCCTCACCCAACACAAACCTCTTCTATGTCGCGGTCACAGCGGACCGCGGCATAGAAGGGGTTAATCCGCCGGCATCGGCTTTTACAGCGATGCCGGTGGATACAGCAGGGGGCCGGCTACCAGGGACTGCCGGGCCCCTGCAGTGATCGCACGCGCACCTCTCCGGTGCCCGCCCGATCACTATGACGTATTATTACGTCAAATTGCGGGAACTCAGTGGTTCCCATGACGTAACAGTACGTCAAAGGTCGGGAAGGGGTTAAATCTTCAAAAGGCAGCAGCTGGTTGTGTTTTCATGCTGGGATCGCAAACACACGTGCAATCCCAGATACAGTACATGATTGAGTTTGTAGTAATAGCTTAATCATTAGAGGGGCCAAATTTACCAACTTCTGAGCTGAAGAGACTCCATTGACTATAATCTCAGATCTGCGACAAAAAAAAGAAAATTTTAATTGCACAGTCTTTATGACAGAATCTGTAACAGTGACCCGAAATCAGATGTGAATGGATAGTATTAGATCAAAGCATAGCATGAAATACAGTGTCAGAACCATGATCACTAGATACATACAGCACCACAACCAAGCCTATAAGTCAAACATAGCACCAGAATCAAGTTCACTGCATGAATACAGCACCAGAACCGTGCTCAAAACAGCATCAGAACATGTTCACCACATAAATATACAATACAGTACCAGAACCAAGTTCACTAAGTCAAACACAGGACCAGAACCAAACCCATAAGTCAAATAGAGCACCAGAACCAAGCCTGTAAGTCAAATACAGCACCAGCATAAACTACATAAAAATAGCACCAGAATCAAACCCATAACTCAAATACAGCAAGTTCATTACATAAATATAGCACCAGAACCATGTGGAATACATCTAATGTATAAAGCAGAGTGTATATATGTGTGTATGTCCGCTAAAGGAATCCGCACCAACGCATTTACAATCACGAAATTTGGCACACAGGTATATCAGGTGTCCGGTAAGGTTTTAGACCAGGTCTCAGCTCTCTAGCACTTACTGTTCCTCAGATATTCTCAAAAAATGCAAATATGGCACCATCACATGACCTACATTAGCCAATAGATGCCTGTAGGTCTTTCTCCTCATATCCCAACTGCCATACACACGGTCACATAACCCTTACCAGCCAATAGAAGCTCGCAGGTCTTTAGTCTCCACATGCACACAGTTTTACACCAGGTTTCCATAACAATCCAGCCTTTTTTTTTCACTGCTGTAGGTCAGCTTTAAAGGGGCAGGACGCTGTGGAGGTCACTGTTAAAAGGGAGGGCGCTGTGAAGGTCTCTGTTAATGGGGCAGGGAATGGTGGAGGTCACAGTTAAGGGGACGGTCCGCTATGGAAGTTAGTGCTAAGGGGGCAAAGTGCTGTAGAGACCACTGCTAAGGGGGCGGAGTGTTGTGGGGGTCACATTTACAGGGAACGGAGCTCTGTGGAGGTCACTGTTAAGGGGGTGGATTATTGTGGAAATCACTGCTAACGAGACGGGGTACTGTGGAGTTCATAAATAAAGGGCCGGCCGCCAGTGGCATCGCCAAGGGGGGGCCAGAGGGGGCCACGGCCCCCCCTACATCACTCTGTGTCCCCCCATCTGAGCGGCCGCAGCCGGGCACAGGGAGATGAGCGCTTCCATTGCGCTCATCTCCATAGTCATCTGCCTGTGCTAGTGCGGCGGGGCAGGGGAGGGAGAGGCGTGTCCCTTCCCCTTCCTCTGATAGGCTGCCGGCACTAGGCCAGCAGCCTATTAGAGGCCCGCGCAGGCGGCGCGATGACGTCATCGTGCCGCCTGAGCCATACAGCGCGGGACACAGGCCGGAAGAGTCCTGCATCGCATCGCTGACATGGAGGTAAGTATAAGTGTTTTTTTTTTTTTTTTATATGTACAATAGTTTTACAGGCACATTAGGGGGGGCTCTTGTTACTGGTACATTGGGGGGGCTCTAAGCTCTTGTTACTGGGCTGGCACATGATGGGGGGCTCTTACTGGCACATGGGGGGCTCTTGTTACTGGCACATGATCGGGGTGTCTCTTATTACTGGCACATGGGGGGGCTCGTATTACTGGCACATGTTGGGGGGGCTCGTGTTACTGGCACATGTTGGGGGGGCTCGTGTTACTGGCACATGATGAGGGGGCTCTTAATACTTGCACATGATGGAGGGGCTTATTACTGGCACATGATGGGGGGCTATTACTGGCACATGATGGGGGGCTTATTACTGGCACATGATGGGGGGCTCGTGTTACTGGTACATGTTGGGGGGGCTCTTGTTACTGGCACATGATGGGGGGGTTCTTGCTACTGGCACATTGGGGGGCTCTTATTACTGGCACGTGATGGGGGTCTGGGCTCTTATTACTGGCACATTGGGGGGCTCTTATTACTGGCACATGATGGGGAGGTTCTTGTTACTGGCACATGATGCGGGGCTCTTATTACTGGCACATGATGGAGGGGCTTATTACTGGCACATGATGGGGGGCTTATTACTGGCACATGTTGGGGGGGCTCGTGTTACTGGCACATGTTGGGGGGGCTCGTGTTACTGGCACATGTTGGGGGGGCTCGTGTTACTGGCACATGATGAGGGGGGTCTTAATACTTGCACATGATGGAGGGGCTTATTACTGGCACATGATGGGGGGCTATTACTGGCACATGATGGGGGGGCTTATTACTGGCACATGTTGGGGGGCTCGTGTTACTGGTACATGTTGGGGGGGCTCTTGTTAATGGCACATGATGGCGGGGTTCTTGTTACTGGCACATTGGGGGGCTCTTATTACTGGCACGTGATGGGGGTCTGGGCTCTTATTACTGGCACATTGGGGGGGCTCTTATTACTGGCACATGATGGGGAGGTTCTTGTTACTGGCACATGATGCGGGGCTCTTATTACTGGCACATGATGGAGGGGCTTATTACTGGCACATGATGGGGGGCTTATTACTGGCACATGTTGGGGGGGCTCGTGTTACTGGCACATGTTGGGGGGGCTCATGTTACTGGCACATGATGGGGGGGCTCTTGTTACTGGTACATTGGGGGGGCTCTTTTTACAGGCACGTGATGGGGGGTTGGGCTCCTATTACTGGCACATTGGGGGGCTCTTATTACTGGCACATGATGGAGGGGGCTCTGGTTACTAACACGTGATGGGGGGCTATTTTTACTGGCACATGATTGGGGGCACTTATTACTAGCACATGATTGGGGGCACTTATTACTGGCACATTATTGGGGGCACTTATTACTGGCACATTATTGGTGGGCACTATAGGGGCATCTACTGAGGCCACAAAAAAGGGGTATTTTATATGGGGGGCTCTGTACAGTGGCATTTTATACTGGGACACATTATGGTGGGTACTATGGGGAAGGGGTGAGGAAGAAGGGGTATTTTATACTTTCAAATTATGGGGGACACTGAGGGCATCTACTGGGGCACGATATATGGGGCATTTTATACTGGTACATTATGGGGGGGACTAGGAGGAAGGGGGGAGAGGAGCACTATGGGGGCATTTACTGGTGGCACTATATAGGTGTATTTTATACTGGCACATTATGGGGCACTATGGGGACATTAGCTCAACTGGAGGCATTACAAGGAGGTATTTTTTGCACTGTCACATTATAAGGAGAATTATTTATACTGGGGGGGCATAATGGTGGGCTTTATTACTCCCCCATAGTATGACCCCTTAGTAGTAGCACCAGCCTCTCTCTGCTCTGCTATCCCTCTGTCCCTTCTCCAAATCCTTATTATGAAATCTTTCTCATTAGGATAAAACACATCAGCTCCGCCGAGCCCCCAGCCAAGTGGTGTCCGAGATCCCCAAGGGCCAAGCCAAGTAATTGTAAGTTTTCATGTGAAATAGGTTTATGTTATACACATATAGCATACACTGTGCCACACAATATACAGTATACCTCTACACTGTGTAGTTTGTTTTATAAGCACCATTGTTTTGTGGCGGCGGACAGAAAATAATCTGGAAGTGCCCCTCCCGAGACCAGGCTCTGGATCCACCACTGTCACTGCTCACAGAAGTGTACATTTCTTCTAAACTGTAATCCATATCCTCTGACCTGCAGAAATCAGCGCTCGCTCGGTAACAACTAACAGGCAGTGCCTGTAGGCTCTAGCCTGGCCCTGTTACTAAAGCTAGCTGAGTGGTGTAAGGTTAAGGTACTAGTAGAGATGAGTGGCCGCTTAATCCTGATTTAAAGTTAGTTACTGCAGGATATGGATTACAGTTTAGAAATGTCAAATGTACACTCCTGTGAGCGGCGGGGAGGGAGATTTGTGGATGACACTGTTATAGGGAGGGGGATCTGTGGATGACACTGTTATAGGGAGGGGGGTCTGTGGATGACACTGTTATAGGGAGGGGGAAATAGGGATGACACGGTCATGGGGTGGATCTGTGGATGACACATATACCATAAGATAACAGTGTCATCCACAGATCCCTTTCCCCCCATTGCAGTGTCATCCACAGATCCCCCTCCCTATAAAAGTGTCATCCACAGGCTACTAGGACATGTTGAAATCTGAGTGATTGTTTTTTTATTTTTTTTAACCACAGACAGCAGAACTTTTCTTCCCTGTTGCGGTTTTAGGTATTGGATAAAGTATCGCAGAATTTCCAAGCATGCTTGTGTAAATGTATCGTTGTTATAGCTGCCCCCCCTACTTTTGTCCTGGCCCCCAGTGTGCCCCCCCAAAATTTGAAAGCTAGAGACGCCACTGCTGGCCGCTGTGGAGGTCACTGTTAAAGGGGAGGGTGCTGTGGAGTTTACTGTTAAAGGGGCAGCTGCTGTGGAGGTCACTGTTAAAGGGGAGGGCGCTGTGGATGTTACTGTTAAGGTGACAGGCCGCTGCGGAGGTCACCGTTAAGGGAGGGGGTGTCACAAGCAGACAGCTGAGAAGTTCTGACAGGAGCCGTTCAGATCCTCCCCCTTGAGTTTCTTTGTTTTGGTTTCTGTTCCTCACCTCGTTAGGCTATCTCAGCTGTCATGCAGTCAGACTCATTACCTACCTTTATATTCTCCCCCATAAGGTAGTTGGGTGTGGCTGATACAACTTCCTGGAATGAGTGTGCATGCTGTCTTCAGCTCCCAGCTCCCAACTACCAGTTCTCAGTTCGTCTGCAGATAAGTGTTGTTTTAGTATTTATGATTTTCTGTTGTCTGGATCCAGGTGACCCTGACTCCCTCCGTGTCTGTGTAGGGAGCCGGTGGTCGTGTCCCCTCACTATTGTAGGGCCTTCAGGTTCAGATAGCCGAGGTACGTGGATATGCGCCCATTCACCTTTAGAGTGGTCGCATAGGCTGAGCAATAAGGGAGAGCGGCAGGTCGATTGCAGGGGTCTCCCTTTTTGTTCCTTAGTTGTGGATCCAGTGAGTCATCATATGTTATTTGTATCATCTTGTCTCCTGTACACCATCCGTGACATTATCAGCCACCAAAACCGTCTAGCATGGATCCGGTTTCACTTTTGGCTGAACGCTTTCAGGGTCTTGCTTTGGAGGTAGCTGATCTCCGTAAGACTTTTTCTCAGTTTCAAGTGACCGGTTCAGCTTGCGTTCATGGAGTTTGTGCTGAGCCTAAGATTTCGCTCCCGGATACGTTTTCCGGGGGTAGTGAGAATTTTGTACGTTTTAGAGAGGCCTGCAAACTCCATTTTCGCCTTCTTCCCCATTCTTCCGGTGATGAAGAACGAAGGGTGGGCATCATTATATCGCTGCTCAGGGGTAATGCTCAGTCCTGGGCCTTTTCGCTGCCGGAGAGGGCACAACCCCTCCGTTCAGTGGATGAATTCTTTTTAGCCCTGGGTCAGATATATGATGATCCGGATCGTATTGCTCTGGCTGAGTCTAGACTACGTCTGTTATGCCAGGGTAAACAATCTGCAGAGATATACTGCTCAGAATTTCGGAGATGGGCAGCAGATACGGGTTGGAATGATGCTGCACTCCGAAGTCAATTTTGTTATGGTCTTTCTGAGGGATTGAAAGATGCATTTGCCTTTCATGAAAGACCTACCTCCTTGAATTCTGCTATGTCTCAGGCTGTTCGTATTGACAGGCGTCTTAGAGAAAGAGGAGAGATTTCTCCTTCTTATCATGCTCAGTCCCGGGACAGTGCAGCGGTGTCATTCTGTGCACAGGGGTCTCAGTCGCTGTCAGCCCCTTCTGAGCAGGAGCCCATGCAGCTGGGGTTGATTGCCTCTGACAATAGAGGATTCAGCCCGCAGGGGAGGGTTTGCTTTTGTTGTGGAGGTATAAATCATCTGGCAAATGTTTGTCCCTCTAGGAGATTCAGGCAGTTTTCTGGGAGTAATAAAGAGACAAAAAGGAAGAAATCTTTTAAGAATATTCCGTCTGTTACTATTGGCAGGGTTGAGGCGGAAATTGAAGAATTGTCTTTTGCTTGTAGTTCCCGTTTTGTCCTGCCTGCTAGGGTGGCGCTAGAGAGCAAGAGCATTTTTTGTGAGATTTTTGTGGATAGTGGAGCAGCTGTCAACCTCATTGATAACCAATTTGCAATAACTCATGGTTTCCAGGTTTGCACTTTGCGAAAAAATATTCCTGTTTTTTCTATTGATTCAGCTCCACTTTCTCAGAAATCATTAAAGGGCATAGTTCACAATATCCGTTTAATTGTGAATGATACTCATGTTGAGGATGTGTCATGTTTCGTCCTTAGCGGTTTGCCTACTCCTCTAGTGTTGGGGCTACCCTGGCTCTCTAAACATAACCCCACCATTGATTGGCCAGCGAGGCAAATAAATGGTTGGAGTGACTTTTGCAGAGAGAATTGCCTCATAACATCTATTTCTGAGGTTTCTACTAAAACTGTACCACCTTTCCTCTCTGAATTTTTGGATGTTTTCTCTGAGAGTGGAGTTCAGGATTTGCCTCCGCACAGGGAGTATGATTGCCCTATTGATCTTATCCCAGGTGCCAAGCTGCCTAAATCTCGTTTATACAATCTTTCCCAACCTGAGAGGGTCGCGATGCGTGCTTATATCTCTGAGAGTCTGAGAAAAGGACACATACGACCCTCAAAGTCACCTGTTGCCGCTGGTTTTTTCTTTGTTAAGAAAAAAGATGGTTCTTTAAGACCTTGTCTGGATTTCAGGGAGCTGAACAGTATCACTATTCGTGATCCGTATCCGCTTCCTTTAATCCCAGATTTGTTTAACCAGGTTGTTGGGGCGAAAGTCTTTTCCAAATTAGACCTAAGAGGGGCATACAACCTGGTTAGGGTCAGAGAAGGAGACGAATGGAAGACGGCTTTCAATACCCCTGAGGGCCATTTTGAGAATTTAGTTATGCCTTTTGGTTTGATGAATGCCCCAGCCGTTTTTCAGCATTTCGTCAACAGCATTTTTTATCATTTAATGGGAAAATTTGTATTAGTGTATTTGGATGACATTTTGATTTTTTCTCCTGATTTCAAATCTCATAAGGAACACTTATGTCAGGTCTTACTCATCCTGCGGGAGAATAAATTATACGCGAAACTGGAAAAATGTGTGTTTGCGGTTCCAGAGATCCAATTTCTGGGGTTTCTTGTCTCCGCTTCTGGTTTTCGCATGGACCCCGAGAAGGTCCGCGCTGTGCTTGAGTGGGAGCTTCCTGAGAATCAGAAGGCGCTGATGCGTTTTTTGGGCTTTGCTAATTATTACAGGAAATTTATTTTGAATTATTCCTCTGTTGTTAAACCACTCACGGATATGACCAGAAAGGGGGTAGATTTTTCTTCCTGGTCGGTAGAGGCGCGTAAGGCCTTTTCTGATATCAAGGAGAGTTTTGCTTCCGCTCCCATCCTAGTACAACCTGATGTTTCCTTACCCTTCATAGTTGAGGTTGATGCTTCTGAGGTAGGGGTGGGGGCGGTCTTGTCTCAGGGTTCCTCTCCTGCCAAATGGCAACCGTGTGCCTTTTTCTCAAAGAAGCTCTCCTCCGCAGAGAGAAATTATGACGTGGGAGATAGGGAATTGTTGGCCATCAAGTTGGCTTTTGAGGAATGGCGCCATTGGCTAGAGGGAGCCAGACACCCTATTACCGTGTTTACTGACCATAAAAATCTGGCCTACTTGGAGTCAGCCAAGCGTCTGAACCCGAGACAGGCCAGATGGTCTTTGTTCTTTTCAAGGTTTAATTTTGTTGTTACGTTCCGCCCTGGGGTTAAGAATGTGAAGGCAGATGCCCTGTCACGTTGTTTCCCGGGAGGTGGGAATTTTGAAGACCCGGGTCCCATTTTAGCTGAAGGTGTGGTGGTCTCTGCTCTTTTTCCTGAATTGGAGGCAGAGGTGCAGGCAGCCCAGTCAGAAGCTCCTGATCTTTGTCCTCCTGGGAGGTTGTTTGTGCCTCTCGCTTTGAGACACAAGATTTTTAAAGAACACCATGATACGGTCCTTGCTGGGCACCCGGGGACAAGAGCCACACTGGATCTCATTGCTCGGAGATTCTGGTGGCCTGCGCTTCGTAAGTCGGTTGAGGGTTTTGTGGCAGCTTGCGAGACTTGCGCTCGTGCCAAGGTCCCTCACTCACGGCCATCAGGTCCTCTCCTTCCTTTGCCCATTCCTTCCCGTCCTTGGACACATCTGTCCATGGACTTCATAACGGACTTGCCTCGTTCCTCGGGGAAGTCTGTGATTCTGGTGGTGGTGGACCGTTTTAGCAAAATGGTGCACTTTATCCCTTTTCCCGGTTTGCCCAATGCTAAGACGCTGGCGCAGGCATTTGTTGACCACATTGTCAAATTGCATGGGATTCCTTCTGACATAGTCTCTGATAGGGGCACGCAGTTTGTTTCCAGATTCTGGAAGGCTTTCTGTTCTCGCTTGGGGGTTCGCTTGTCATTCTCTTCTGCTTTCCATCCGCAGTCGAATGGCCAGACAGAGCGTGTCAATCAGAATCTGGAGACATATCTGCGCTGTTTTGTGGCGGAGAATCAGGAGGATTGGTGTTCGTTTTTGTCCCTTGCTGAGTTTGCTTTAAATAACCGTCGTCAGGAGTCCTCTGATAAGTCACCATTTTTTGGTGCATATGGGTTTCATCCGCAGTTTGGGACTTTCTCTGGAGAGGGCTCTTCTGGTTTGCCTGATGAGGACAGATTCTCCTCGTCTTTGTCATCTATTTGGCAAAATATTCAGGATAATCTAAAGAATATGAGTGAGAGATATAAGCGTGTGGCGGATAAGAGACGTATGCCTGGTCCGGACCTGAATGTTGGTGATTTGGTGTGGCTGTCTACCAAGAATATCAAATTGAAGGTTCCCTCCTGGAAGTTGGGTCCTAGGTTTATTGGGCCTTACAAGATCCTGTCTGTCATCAATCCTGTTGCCTACCGTCTTGATCTTCCTCAGACTTGGAAGATCCATAATGTTTTCCATAAGTCCTTATTGAAACCTTATGTTCAACCTATTGTACCCTCACCTTTGCCTCCTCCTCCGATTATGGTTGATGGGAATCTTGAATTTCAGGTTTCTAGGATTGTGGATTCTCGTCTTGTCCGCGGTTCCCTCCAGTACCTCGTTCATTGGGAGGGTTATGGTCCTGAGGAGAGGATGTGGCTCCCAGTGACGGACATTAAGGCCTCTCGCCTCATCAGGGCTTTCCATAGGTCCCATCCTGAGAAGGTGGGCCCTGAGTGTCCGGAGTCCACTCCTAGAGGGAGGGGTACTGTCACAAGCAGACAGCTGAGAAGTTCTGACAGGAGCCGTTCAGATCCTCCCCCTTGAGTTTCTTTGTTTTGGTTTCTGTTCCTCACCTCGTTAGGCTATCTCAGCTGTCATGCAGTCAGACTCATTACCTACCTTTATATTCTCCCCCATAAGGTAGTTGGGTGTGGCTGATACAACTTCCTGGAATGAGTGTGCATGCTGTCTTCAGCTCCCAGCTCCCAACTACCAGTTCTCAGTTCGTCTGCAGATAAGTGTTGTTTTAGTATTTATGATTTTCTGTTGTCTGGATCCAGGTGACCCTGACTCCCTCCGTGTCTGTGTAGGGAGCCGGTGGTCGTGTCCCCTCACTATTGTAGGGCCTTCAGGTTCAGATAGCCGAGGTACGTGGATATGCGCCCATTCACCTTTAGAGTGGTCGCATAGGCTGAGCAATAAGGGAGAGCGGCAGGTCGATTGCAGGGGTCTCCCTTTTTGTTCCTTAGTTGTGGATCCAGTGAGTCATCATATGTTATTTGTATCATCTTGTCTCCTGTACACCATCCGTGACAGGGGGGCTGTGGAGGTTACTATTAAAGGGGCAGCGGGGCACTGTGAGGTCACTGTTAAGGGAGTGGGGTACAGTGGAGGTCACTGTTAAAGGGGCAGTTGCTGTGGAGGTCTCTGTTAAGGGGCCCAGGAATGGTGGAGGTCAAAGTTAGGGGACTGTAACCTAAGGTCAGTGTTAGGGGGTGGGTGCTGTAGAGGTCGCTGTTAAGGGGGTGGGCCCCTGTCAAGGGAGTGGGGTGCTGTGGAACTCACGGTTAAAGGGGCAGGCTGCTGTAAAGGTCAAAGTTAAGGGGGTGGACTGCTGTGGAGGCCCCATTTTAAGGAGACGGGGCATTGTGGGGGGCTGTGGAGGTCACTGTTAAGGGGGTGGGGTACTGTAGATGTCACTGTTATAGGGGATACTGTCGATATCTTTTAACGACACACACAAACATTAAATGAAATATACCCGTGCGAAGCCGGATCCTTCTGCTAGTACAGTATATACATCACCAGATTTTAAAAGTTAAATTCAGATACTATTTGACTAGTCAGGTCAGCCCTTGTCCTATAAGCTTGTACGGTGTGAAACTACAGCTCCCAGTACGGTCTGATCATCCAGGTGACTAAAGCACCCATCATACACAGTCAGTAGCAGAATAATTATTTCCATTTAGTGACTTACAGGTGACGTCTCCTCCTGAGTTCTTCCCCATCTGGTTCAGGCCACCATGATGACATCTCCCGGCCACAATTCGGCTAGATTAATGCTGTACAGAGATCTGTCTGCTACTTTAGAACTGAAGCTGAGATCGGAGCCAAGTTTTAACCCCTTAAGGACCGGGTCATTTTTCACCTTAAGGACCAGACTGATTTTTGTAAGTCTGACATGTGTCACTTTATGTGGTGATAATTTTAAAACACTTATCCAAGCCATTCTAAGATTGTTTTCTCGTCACATATTGTACTTCATGACAGTGGTAAATTTGAATCAAAATATTTCATTTTTATTTATAAAAAAATACAAAATTGACCAAAAATTTTGAAAAATTCACAACTTTCCAAATTTCAATTTCTCTGCTTTTAAAACAGATAGTGATACCTTATATAATAGTTATTACTTTACATTTCCCATATGTCTACTTCATGTTTGGATCATTTTGTGAATGCGATTTTATTTTTTGGGGGCTTAGAAGTTTATAAGCAAATCTAAGGACCAGTTCAGGTCTGAAGTCACTTTGTGAGGATTACATAATAGAAACCACCCAAAGATTACCCCATTTTAGAAACTACATCCCTCAAGGTATTACAAACTGATTTTACAAACGTTCTTAACCCTTTAGTTGTTCCACAAGAATAATTGGAAAATGGAGATGAAATTTCAGAATTTCACTTTTTTGGCAGATTTTCCATTTTATTCTTTTTTTTTTTCTGCTAACAAAGAAAATGTTAACAGTCAAACAAAACTCCATATGTGGTTGTAAACTGCTGTATGGCCACACGGCAGGGCGCAGAAGGAAAGGAATGCCATATGGTTTTTGGAAGGCAGATTTTGATGGACTGGTTTTTTGACACCATGTCCCATTTGAAGCCACCCTTATGCACCCCTAGAGTAGAAACTCCAAAAAAGTGACCCCATTTTATAAAATACACCCCTCAAGGTATTCAAAACTGATTTTACAAACTTTGTTAACCTTTTAGGTGTTCCACAAGAATTAATTGAAAATGGAGATGAAATTTCTTAATTTAACTTTTTTTGGCAGATTTTCCATTTTAATAATTTTTTCCACTAACAAAGCAAGGATTAACAGCCAAACTAGACTCAATATTTATTGCCCTGATTCTGTAGTTTACAGAAACACCCCATATGTGGTCATAAATTGCTGTATGGCCACACAGAAGGAAAGGAACGCCATATGGTTTTTGGAAGGCAGATTTCACTGGGATAAATTTATACTTGCCATGTCACAATTGATGACCCCCTGATGCACCCCTAGAGAAGTAACTCCAAAAAAGTGACCTCATTTTGGAAACTACGGGATAAGGTGTCAGTTTTGTTGGTACAATTTTAGGGTACAGATGATGTTTAGTTGCTCTATATTACACTTTTTGTGAGGCAAGGTAACCAAAAAATAGCTGTTTTGGCACTGTTTTTATTTTTTGTTATTTACAACGTTCATCTGACAGGTTAGATAATGAGCTATTTTTATAAAGCAGGTTGTTACGGACACGACAATACCAAAAATATTTTTGGGTTGTTTGTTTCAGTTTTACATAATAAAGCATTTTTGAAAAAAAACTTTTTTTTGTGTCTCCATATTCCTTGAGCCCAAGTTTTTTTTATTTTTTGAGCAATTGTCTTAGGTAGGGTATAATTTTTGGCGAGATGAGGTGACGGTTTGATTGGCACTATTTTGGGGCGCGTATGACTGTTTGATCGCTTGCTATTACACTTTTTGTGATGTAAAGTGACAAAATGGCTTTTTTGATACCATTTTTTTTTTTTACGCTGTTCACCTGAGGGGTTAAATTATAGAGCAGCTCATTACGTATGCAGCGATACCTAATATGTATACTTTTCTTTATTTATTTAAGTTTTATACACTAATACTTTTTTTTTAAACAAAACAAAAAAAATCATGTTTAGTATCTCCATAGCCATAGTTTTTTTATTTTTTGGGCGATTGTCTTGGGTAGGATATTATTTTTGCGGGATGAGATGATGGTTTTATTGGTACAATTTTGGGGTGCGTATGACTTTTTGATCGCTTTGCTTTTTTGACAATTTTTTTTTTACGGTGTTCACCTGAGGGGTTAGGTCATGTGGTATTTTTATAGAGCAGGTTGTTACGGACATGGCGATACCTAATATGTATACTTTTTTTACATTTAACACAATAAAAGCATTTTTGAAACAAAAAAAATCATGTTTTAGTGTCTCCATAGTCTGAGAGCCATAGTTTTTTGATTTTTTAGGCGATTGTCCTATGTAGGGGCTCATTTTTTGCGGGATGAGGTGACGGTTAGATTGGTACTATTTTTGGGGGCATATGCCTTTTTGATTGCTTGGTGTGGCACTTTTAGTGGTGTAAGGTGACAAAAATGGCTTATTTTTACACAGTTTATTTTTTTATACCTAATATGTGTGTTTTTTTCATTTTTTTTTCAATTTCTTATTATAAAATCATGGGAAAGGTTTTTTTTTTTTGACCGTTGGCCTATCCACCACCTGAGCCTATCTACACCTGCTCCATCCCTTTACACACACCCTTCCTGTTACCAGTTACTTGTTCTTGGCGCCTCACTATACCATTGTCTGTCTCTTGTGCATGCAGTACACTTGATTAGTGTCCTTGTGTTTCGCCTTTTCCAAGTGGGTAGCTGCCTTCCATTGTAACGGGTTACCACGATCTGGTGTTGATTTTTTTAAATATATAGTTCTCCTCTGGCGCTTAACCCTGTCCCCTCCCTCCTTTCCCTCCCCATAAAATTTTTCCCACTCATATACTCCATTTTTTCTTTTATTTTCACTTATCTCCATAGTATGGATATATCTGACATATTTCCTTCATTACAGAATCGATAATCCGGACTTTGTCCTTAGTCATCTAGATTCCATGGGTGAGGATTCCCCCCCTCCTTCTTCCTTAAACCCCCCTCCCCTCCTTTTTTTCCTCCCTCACCGCCGATACAGTTATATCTCATATATTGCTTGTTGTTTTTGACTAACCATTTACTGTTTATTACAAAACATTTTCATTTGTTTTATCTTATTTTCAATTCTATCATTTCTCTACTTCTTCCCTATGAACTCCTCACTTCAGATCCTTCAATAAGTATTGCCAATAAGATCAGGACCACACTTCAATACTATCGTAAATTCGATATCATAGATGATGACACTGACTTTCTTGACAAAACAACACCCCATAACACCAGATTTTTACACCCTCTTGAAAATACACAAAAACCTTCACAATCCACCAGGCAGACCTATAGTGGCATCGATGGAATCCATATTATCTCCCCTTTCTATATAGCTAGACCGTATCACTCCCCTCAAGACATCACACTCTTTTTTATTAGACACCAACGACTTCCTCACCAAACTCAAACTGTGTTCACCTCAACCAAACTCATTACTAGTAACAATGGACATCAATAATCTGTATATATTCATAGAACAAGACAAGGGTATAAGAGCTACAGCACGACTTTCCACACATTCCAATACTCAACAGCAAGAATTCTGCTTGTCTTTAGTTTTGCACAAACATTTCTTCCTCTTCGGTGACAAATACTACGCCCATAGATGGGGGACCGCTATGGGGACCAATGTGGTCCCTCCTTATGCTAATGCATATATGATCAATTTTGAGGAACAATTCGTATATATATCCCCATCCACTTTTTAAATAACACCCCAGCATATGGCTATGGTTTATTGACGACATATTCTGCCTTTGGAAAGGCCCTACATAGAGTATCCACCTTTTCCATCAATACCTGGATAGTATATATCCAGAGTTGGGATTCACGATACAGACAGCCATGAACATGATCAGTTTCCTGGACACTCTCTTACTCAAAGATTAACAAGGACACATAGAGTTTGACCTATATACTAAACCTACGGACAGAAATAGTCTTGTACATTACACAAGCGATCACCCCAAAGCGACCAAAGAGTCACTACCTTGCTCACAATTAACATGGGTAATACGGATTGTCTCCAATCCTTCCACGAGGAAAAAGAGAATGCAAGAGGTGTCATTGAAATTTGTTCAGAGAGGGTATCCTGAACGCTCAGTCCTACAGGAGCATAGACCTCCACGAATAAAAGAGACACCCACATACCATGTATCCTGACATACCATCCTCTTGTACCCAGGATACAATACACAATTCGGGAATACTACGCTTCCGGGCATACCCTGACATACAAGAATTTCAGACTCCACCCCTGACCTGTTATAAACGATCAAAAATATAAGACATCATCTTGTCCGAGCAGACATAGGGCCCCTCTCTAAAATTCCCCATCAGAGATTTTTAAACACTTCCAAATTGGGCACTTTTCCTTGTCTTTACTCAGTGCTCCAGCGTAATCAAGGGCAATACAATTACACACCCACACTCAGGCAGAAAATACTCCGTCAAGGGATACCTCACGTGTGACTCTACCTATGTGGTTTATATCATTAAATGCCCCTGTGAACTCATCTATGTTGGTGAAACCACCCAACATATAAGAGATAGGATCTCCAAACACAAATCTACCATTAGAATCAATCAACTACTGTTACCAATCCCCACTCACTTTAAGGAATACAACCACCAGGTTTCCTCCTTACGATTCCAAGTCTTGCAACAAGTTCTTAGCCCAAGGAGGGGCGGAAACCGGACATTATCATTAACCCTTTCATGACCAAGGGTCATTGATGCCCCAGTGTCCAGGTCAAATTTTACAAATCTGACATGCGTCACTTAGAAACATAGAAACATAGAATGTGTCGGCAGATAAGAACCATTTGGCCCATCTAGTCTGCCCAATATATCTGAATACTATGGATAGCCCCCGGCCCTATCTTATATGAAGGATAGCCTTATGCCTATCCCATGCATGCTTAAACCCCTTCACTGTATTTGCAGCTACCACTTCTGCAGGAAGGTTATTCCATGCATCCACTACTCTCTCAGTAAAGTAATACTTCCTTATATTACTTTTAAACCTTTGCCCCTCTAATTTAAAACTGTGTCCTCTTGTGGTAGTTTTTCTTCTTTTAAATATGCTCTCCTCCTTTACCGAGTTGATTCCCTTTATGTATTTAAAAGTTTCTATCATATCCCCTCTGTCTCTTCTTTCTTCCAAGCTATACATGTTAAGGTCCTTTAACCTTTCCTGGTAAGTTTTATCCTGCAATCCATGTACTAGTTTAGTAGCTCTTCTCTGAACTCTCTCTAGAGTATCTATATCCTTCTGGAGATATGGCCTCCAGTACTGCGCACAATACTCCAAGTGAGGTCTCACCAGTGTTCTGTACAGCGGCATAAGCACTTCACTCTTTCTACTGCTTATACCTCTCCCTATACATCCAAGCATTCTGCTGGCATTTCGTGCTGCCCTATTACATTGTCTTCCCACCTTTAAGTCTTCTGAAATAATTACTCCTAAATCCCTTTCCTCAGATACTGAGGTCAGGACTGTATCAAATATTCTATATTCTGCCCTTGGGTTTTTACGCCCCAGGTGCATTATCTTGCACTTATCCACATAAAATTTCAGTTGCCAGAGTTCTGACCATTCTTCTAGTTTTCCTAAATCCTTTTCCATTTGGCGTTTCCCTCCAGGAACATCAACCCTGTTACATATCTTTGTGTCATCAGCAAAAAGACATATCTTCCCATCGAGGCCTTTTGCAATATCACTTATGAAGATATTAAACAAAATTGGTCCCAGTACAGATCCCTGTGGAACCCCACTGGTAACATGACCTTGTTTTGAATGTTCTCCATTGACTACAACCCTCTGTTGTCTGTCACTCAGCCACTGCCTAATCCACTCAACAATATGGGAGTCCATGCTCAATGACTGCAGTTTATTGATAAGTCTTCTATGTGGGACAGTGTCAAAAGCCTTACTAAAATCTTCTATGTGGGACAGTGTCAAAAGCCTTACTAAAGCTATTACCACTTTATGTGGTAATAGCTTTAAAACACTTATTTATCCAAGCCGTTCTGAAATTGTTTTCTCGTGACACATTCTACTTCATGACAGTCATAAATTTGAGTCAATATATTTCACCTTTATTTCTGAAAATATCCCAAATTTACCAAAACTTTGGAAAAATTAGCAATTTTCAAAATTTCAATTTCTCTGCTTCTAAAACAGAAAGCGATTCCTCATAAAACATTTATTACTTAACATTCCCCATATGTATAATTTATGTTGGCATCATTTTGGAAATGTCATTTTTTTTTTTTAGGACATTAGAAGGCTTAGAAATTTAGAAGCAATTCTTAACATTTTTAAGAAAATTTCCAAAACCCACTTTTTAAGGACCAGTTCAGGTCTGAAGTCACTTTGTGGGTCTTACATAGTGGATACACCCATAAATGACCGCATTGTAGAAACTACACCCTTCAAGTTACTCAAAACTGATTTTACAAACTTTGTTAACCCTTTAGGTGTTCCACAAGAATTAAAGGAAAATGGAGATGAAATTTCAAAATTTCCAATTTTTGGCAGATTTTCCATTTTATTACATTTTTTTCTTTAACACATTGAGGGTTAACAGCCAAACAAAACTCAATATTTATTACCCTGATTCTGTGGTTTACAGAAACACCCCACATGTGGTCGTAAACTGATGTAAGGGTGCTCGGCAGGGCGCAGAAAAAAAGGAGCGCCGCATGGTTTTTGGAAGGCAGATTTTGCTGGACTGGTTTTTAGATGCTATGTCCCATTTAAAGCCCCCCTGATGCACCCTACAGTAGAAAGTCCCAAAAAGTGACCCTATTTTGGAAACTAGGGGATAAGGTGCCAGATTTATTGGTACTATTTTGGGGTACATATGATTTTTAATTGCTCTATATTAAGTTTTATTATGAGGCAAGGTAACCAAAAAATGGCTGTTTTGGCACCGTTTTGTTTTTTTAAATATTTTACAAAATTCATCTGACAGGGTAGATCATGTGCTATTTTTATAGAGCAGAGTGCTACGGATGCAGTGATATCAAATATGTCTACTTTCTTTGTTTGTTTCAGTTTTAAATAATAAAGCATTTTTGAAAAAGAAATTATGTTTTTGTGTGTCCATTTTCTGAACGCCATATTTTTTTTTTTTCTGCCGATTGTCTTGAGCAGGGGCTCGTTTTTTGCAGAAAGAGTTGAGGTTTTTATTGGAACCATTTTTGGGTACATAGGATTTTTTGATCATTCATTATTACACTTTATGACCAAAAAATTGGCTGTTTTGGAACTGTTTTTATTTTTATAGAGTTCATCTGAGGTGTTAGATCATGTGACAGTTTTATAGAGCAGATCGTTACGGATGTGGCGATACCTAATATGTCTACTTTTTCTTATTTATTTAAGTTTTACACAATAATAGCATTTTTGAAATAAAAAAATTATGTTTTAGTGTCTCCATGTTCTGAGAGCTATAGCTTTTTTATTTTTTGAGCGATTTTCTTATGTGGGGTCTCATTTTTTTGCGGGATGAGGTGACGTTTTTTTTGGTACCATTTTGTGGGACATACGCCTTTTTGATCGCTCAGTGTTGCACTTTTTGTGGTGTAAGGTGACAAAAATGGCTTTTTTTCACACAGTTCTTATTTTTTATGGTGTTTATCGGACGGGGTCGATCATGTGATATATTTATAAAGACGGTCGTTACGGACACGGTGATACCTAGAATGTGTAGTTTTTTTTTTCTTTTTCATTTTTTATAGGAAAAGGCAATTTATTTATTTTTATTACATTTTTATTTATTTTTACTTTTAATATTTTCACATTATTTTTTTATCAAGTCCCACTTGGATCTTGAAGATCCAGTGGGGCTGATGGCTGTACTATACTTTTATTGCAAAGTATAATACTATCAGATGTCCTGTAGATGGCAACACCGTACGCTTTTGCAAAGTGTCCGGTTGCCATGGAAACCTTCGGGCGCTGCCATCACAGCGCAGCAGCCCCGGTGGTTGAGAAAGGGAGCCCCCTCCCTCTATTAACCCCATGCATGCTGCCGCGGCATCTAAGGGGTTACAGCAGAGTGTCAGCATACATCTGACACTTGCTGCTGATGTCGGCGGCTCAGGAACGGAGCCGCCGACATCAAATAAAGCAGGGGGACCGCATCGAGGGCAGGTGGCACAGATGGGGGCAGCGCTGTAAAGGGGGGGCACGGCCAGCATGGGGAGGCACATTTGGGGGCAGGATGCATGCATGGGGGGACCGCATCAGGGGTACGATACATGGATGGGGGGGCAGGGACCGCATCAGGGGCAGGCGGAGCCAAGCTCACAGGAGGGGTGGGGGGGTTGGAGGCGCACAGGAAGGGGGCACAGATCGGGGGGCTTCAGGACACATTACATGATTTCATGCTCTGATCTGCAGAGCGCAGATCAGAGCCTGGAACAGGCACTTTTTCACTGCCGCGATCCGATTGGTTAGTCTGCACAGACTAACCAATCGGATCGATTGCCGGCAAGGGACCACTCTGATTGGTCCCTTGCCGGCATTACTGAACTGTATGCTGTCCCTGACAGCAGCAGGACAGGGGCAGAAGCTTTAATCCAAGCTTTAATTCCATGAGTGAGATTCCCCCCTCCTTCTCCTTCCACCCCCCCTCCCCCTTTTTTCCTCCCTAACCCCCTCCTCCTCACCCCGATACAGTTATATCTCATATATTGCTTGTTGTTTTTGACTAACCATTTACTCTTTATTCCAAAACAACATTTTAATTTTTTATTTTCATTTTTTTTCTTTATCTTATTTTCAATTCTATCATTTCTCTACTTCTTCCACTTTTCCCTTTTTTATAATTGTTACTTTTCCCAATTCATAACTAATATCTACATACCTACATCTCTAATATGTAGGTATCTTAGTATACCACCTCTTATTCACACAACCCCTAGACAGCCAGAATCGTCCTGTGCATCACCTCCCGGGAGACGCTACACTCTACCCTCTATGTATAGGCGGCACGCCTCTCCTATCTGAGGAACGACTTTTCCCTGCCCTAATCACCTTTCTCTTGTTCCTTGCATTGTTTACTACACAGATCTATACTTACCTCCCCTTGTCTTTCCACAACGAATATCTACTGGACAAACTTATGCATCACTTTCCATTATGTTTACTCTCCATTATATTTACTTACCTGGAACTATATTTACTTACCTGGAACTAATTTTATATCAACTGTGAACAATATTTTTTCACTTTGGATTCCACATTACTATTTGGACTCAGAGCAATATATGTATATTAAGTCAGTATGCATATGAATGTATATATTTTCCATAATCAGGCAAAAAATATTCTATTTATCTGCATATTTACTCTACATCTTTATTATAATTTTGTAAACCAGTATACCCTATATACAATTTTTATATTCTCTCTAGATCCCTTGATAAAGGTCGTTATCTGACCGAAACGTTGGAACTACTTGCATGGCCTGTTACATTGATATACTGTCACAGTCTCTCCCGTGACAGGGGTCAGAAGATCTAATAGACTGGCTGCACGTGATGTGATCTGACAGCCTCTTTTGGTTTAACTAGTTTCTGTGTTGTTCCTGAGAGGGACCACACCTTTAGTCTCAGTTGTAGGTTAAGTGGTCATTCCAACTTCCCTATTTAATCTGGTCTCATCCATCATGCTATGCGGTTGATAGCTCCTTTTGGTTGTGGAAGTGCTGGTGTTGGTTCTCCTCTGAGTTGCTGCTCGTCCGCGTACTTTGGAGTTAAGTGTCTTTTCATTATTTCTTGTTGTTGTATTCCCCTATCTTTTGGTATTAGGCCTGAGGGAGTCTCCTGTTCCTTCAGCTGGGAAGGAACAGGACTTCTTTGTCCTGAAACTATTTCCAGGGCCCTTTAGGGTCAGATAGGGCTCTAGGTTCCTGCGTATGAATATTCCTACCATTGAGCTCTGTTCATACTGATAGTAGTCAGTCCTCGGTTTAGACCTTTCCCCTTTCCCTAGTTTCCAGGCCTAGTACCTTTTCCCTTCCCTCTTGTGTTCGATGTGGAGTTTACTACCCACACCACACCGTGACATATACACTCTGGATGAAGCTAAACACAAAATGATGTAAAACTGCACATTATGTATTAAAGCATCACTTGAAAAGAATTTTTGGTGTGACATAAATTTCTCCATTGGAATTGATTGACAAGTGTCCTCTATGAGCACCCACCACTGAAGGGTGTGCAGGTCTCATGCTCTTCTAGGATTAGGATTAGGGCATGGTCCTACGATACAGCGATGTAGACCAGGTGGCACAGTGACGTTATTGCACCATCTACGCCACATTGATGCAGTGGTAACGGTGGGATTCCCTTGTTCTGCCGGAACTACTGCATGCTACCTGCGTCCAGTGGACGTAAATACAGTTGAGTTCAGGGGCTGCAGAAACTGGTAGCCCTAAATATCTTGCGGCCCGGGGCATACGCCCCCCAGCCCAGCCCACCCTTGAGTGGCAGAGTTACATCCAGCAAAGTCTGTCATGTATCAAAGGGTTTATCCAGTTTGAAAAAAATTTATCAATATTAGGCCGGTCATGGTCTGGATCTCCACATTCTTGCCAAACAGCTGCTTGCAGGGTCTACGGCTCTCAGGTGAGCTATGAGGTGTTTTCATTGGTTGTGTTGCTCTGTACTACACAATATAATACTCATAGGAGCATCTGTGCTGGATATTGCAGCTCCTGGTATTGCAACTCTGTCCTGTTGATCAATGTAGACACTGAGAGTTGGACCTTCACCAATCTAATACTGATAGCCTATCCAAACAATATGCCATCTATTTAAAAAAACTGGATAATCCCTTTACCACAAAAAACTGATACAAATGCTTAAAGGGTCACTAAACCTTGAAAAACAAGAAACCTGAAGCATAACCTATGCTGGAAGGTTTGTCTGTAGTCCTTTCTTCATGGACATCTGCAAGTAGATTCACTACACCAGACACTGTGAAAGAGTATGGAACCTGAAAAATCTTTCAGCTTGTTTAACTTGCTCACGTCACTCCAGCCAATTTAATTTCACTCCATTTACCCATTGAGAGAGAGCTCAGCAGTACATTATGATTAAGGACTCATGCACACGAATGTAAGGGCTCTATGCCTGTATTGCGAACCGCAAACTGCAGGTCCGCAATATACGGGCACTGGCCGTGTACACTCAATGCATTGACTTGAATGGGTCCGAGATCCGCACGATATAGCCAAAGATAAGACATTTCCTATCTTTTATGGAGCGGAGGCACAGATCAGAAGCCCACAGAAACACTACAAAGCGCTTCTTTGGGCTTTCGGGTCCTCCACAGGCATGGAGCCCTGACGTTTGTTACCTAAATAAAGAAGGAGATTTTAATTAGCGTTCTGTTTTGGAGCTCAGCAGTGCACCGAAGTAGTGAAGGAACTGTGGGCTGAGCTTCTGTGCTGTGTGTATGTGAGAGGTTGTCAAATACCAGACACGGTAGTTTATCTTCTCTGATAGCCCATAACATCCTAGAAAATCTCTTTTATTCCTCTCCATGTAATGACCACTGATGACCCAGAATAACAGTCTGAATATGCTGGGAGGTGTAGGTTTCTCCTCTTATACTCTAGTCCATGTAATGTCTACTGATGGCCCATAATTGCAGTATTGACATGCTGGGAGTTGTAGTTCTCTCCTCTTACACCCCTCTTCCTATAACATCCACTGATGCCCCATAATAAGTCTGGACATCCTGAGAGTTGTAGTTCTCTCCTCTTATATACATCTATCTATATTGTCCACTGTTGCCCTATAATAGCTTACATGCTTGAGTAATAACGACTATCTCTCGAGAGACGAAGATCTGATAGATTTCTGACAGACAGGGAAGGTTTCTGTCAGAACAACAATTTTCTCTCACTGACTGTAACTATAAACCCTTGTCTGGGTTATATTGGCATATATTTGAGTGGGGAGGGGTATTTAGTAGATTTTGTATTCTGCAATCTCTTTTACAGATCTACATGCTGTAACCCAGCTTTTCTAGGAAGCTGAAAGGCAAATCTGCCTAACTGTAGCACTATTTAGGAGTGAGAATGGGGATTTATCTTGGTAGATTTGGTATCAAGGATTCTCTGGATAGGTCATCAGTATCTGATCGGTGGAGGGCTGACACACAGGACCCCTGCCGATCAACTTTCTCTAGGTCACGTGGCCTAGGAGCATCTCAGTCCTCAGCAATACCAAGCAGTCACTGTACAATGTACGGTGCTATGGTTGGTAAGTTGCTAGAAGGCCACAGCACTCACAGGGTGTAGACCCCCACTGATCACCTATCCATACAATAGGTCATTAGTATAAAAATCTCAGAAAACCCTTTAAAAAATAATAATAATCTGTAGCCACCACACAGATATCATACTATTGCTGTTGCCCAGCCACTGCTCTTCTCTATTTCCTGGTCCCAGGAATTGCTTGATAAAGACCAGAGATGGTCGAAACATCGCTGTCATTATGCTGCTGATTTGAAATAAACCAATTTGTATTTTTGCACAAATGGAAGAGTGCTGCAGATCTCTGCGTATACCTGTTACATGTCGGGACCCTTAGCCAGGATCTCTATCTGCGAGCACCACCTCACCTATCAAAGGTAGATATATTTTTTCCAATTGCTGGACTCTGTAGTGCTGCTTATCTTTCATTTTTTACATATGAGGCCAATAAGCGTGCACACAGGAATATTTTCTTTATTTTTAGTTTTTTCCGCCTTTTGCGGGATTTGAAGTGCAAGGACTTCATATTTATGTCCATTTAAAAATGGCGGCAGCTAACAGCTCTGTATACATGGAGGAAGATGTGGCAAGGATTCTGGGGAACACCACGGGAGATGGCTCCTTCTTTAATACACATACTGTGGACCTTATTAAAAGGAAACTAGAACAAGAGAAAAAAATCACAGATATCGCATGAACTCCATTTATCTACCCTGCGGGAGTACTATAAAGCTGAACGGATTCCTAGGGGTCTTAGATCCCACCTTAGACCGATTCTCTTACCTAACAACAAGGACTTTTGTGGCAAATTTGAATTAATTTCTAACCGTTATTCCATGGATATCATGTTATTAAACATGGAATTTCTACAGGCTGAAATACAAGAAAATAAAAAATGTATTGATCAGCTGGAAACACAGATTGGGACATTATTGTCCAAGGCAGATTTTTCTGCGCTGAAGGAAAAACTAAGTTCTGATTTATCAAAATATCGCACCAATATAGAGATCACAAAACGCCAAAAATGGCACACAGACATGGAAGACTACCAGAAGGGGGATGGCTACAGGAAACAACCTACAGGACGACTGATGAACCAGCCGAGGAGAAATAAGTCCAGACTTCGACGAGTGAACAGGAGAGGAGACATGGGAACTACAATAACGGAATCTTCTGAAGACCTTAGTGATGATGCCCGTTTTCTTAGGACAAAGACAGACAAATGGAAAAGACAAAGGAGAGGAGGTCGTAAACACAGACGATGGAGGCAACAATATGGTTACCAGATCCAAGAGACCACCTATGGATCCGAGCCGGAGGAGACAAGCGACTGTACAAAAGGACCCCCCTCACTACAAAGCAAGATAGATACATTGGTGGTAAATATCTCTTCATATACCTTCTCTGACCTCGAACTTTCCCTTCTTGATAAGGGACTATCATTTTGTCCCACTACATATATTGACTGGTTCAAGTATGAAATAGATTTGTTTGCTTTCTTTAGAAGATTGAGATTGAATGCTTTCTTTGCCATGGGTACATTGGATGATACCTCAACAACTATTCCCATGGCAAGTAGTGAAACCTTGTCACTCAAAAGCGTTCACCTCTCTACTAAAAGTAATTTTTATCCACCTTCCAACAACAATATAGTTGAGGCATATATCTCTTTAGTCCAAAAAGACATTAATAAACTTAGAACACAGGTCCCACAACTTAGGTATAGATCTAACCTTACAAAAATGGAAAGAGACACTTTGGACCAGTTAAGCCGTAGGAAGGAAATCACTATAAAACCAGCGGATAAGGGAGGTGCTATAGTGATTATGGATACAACAAAATATGAACAGGAGATTTTACGCCAACTCAATGATTCATCAGTTTACCGTCAAATCGACCATGATCCTAAATTTGAATTCATACGGAGGATCAAACTTTTGGTCGATGAAGCATACGCAGATGATATCATTGACAAGTCTCTCCATGACTTTTTGATTGCAACACATCCTATTACTCCAGTCATCTATGTCTTACCAAAGATCCATAAGGATAGGGACAATCCACCTGGACGCCCAATTGTGTCTGGAATGGATTCCATTTTCTCCCCAATTTCTGTATTTTTGGATAAAATCCTCCAGGAGTTTGTGATTACTTCTGCCTTCTTTGTAAAAGATACCTCTCACTTTCTCCTTAAACTTCAGGAGCTTGACTTCACTAAAGGCGATATATAGGTTTCATTTGATGTAGTGAGCCTGTATACTAGGATTGAACATGATAAGGGTTTGGAGGCTGTCCAATATAGACTAGTTGAATCTGATCATTCCCCCCGGAAGGCACAGTTTATTCTATCACTGCAAGAAACAGTTTTAACTTGTAACTATTTCCTTTTCAAAGATGATTTTTATATACAATGCAGGGGGACCGCAATGGGGGTCAAATGTGGCCCCAGCCTATGCTAATATTTATATGGCATATTTTGAGAGTGTACATGTTTATCCGTCCAGCTTCTTCCAATTTGTGAAGGGCTGGATGCGATACATCGATGACATTTTCTTTATTTGGACAGGCACGGAATCCTTGCTGCATGGGTTTAATGATCATCTTAACAACATACATCAGGAACTTCGCTTTACTAAGGTCTATTCAACCCAACAATTACAGTTCCTCGACACATTGATTTATGTTGAGGGGAATAATTTGAATACTGACCTTTTTATTAAAGCGACAGACAGAAATAGTTTACTTCGCTTTGATAGTTCGCATCCAAGGGGAATGGTAAATTCTCTACCCTATAGTCAATTCTTATGGGTAAGGAGGATAGTCAGCGATGAACAGAATATCCACACTAGACTACAAGAAATGAACAAGTTTGTAAAAAGAGGTTATCCTCCAAAACTAGTCACTAAGCATCAGGTCAAAATCCAAAAAAACACACGTGAAGCACTCCTTAACAAGAGACATGAAAATACGAAAATGAGTTCCATTTGTTTCTACATATTCTCCCCTAAGTAATAAGGTGGCAGATATTATTAAGAAGAATTGGAAGTTGCTCACACAGGCCTTTCCAGGTATTCCAGAGTTCCAGAACCGTCCGTTACTGTCCTATAGGAGGGGCATCAATTTAAGGGATAAACTGATCCATGCTGATTCTTTTCCATCTTCACGACAGCTTAATCAGAAGACGGGTTGCTTCCCATGTCTGGGCTGCTGCCATTGCAGCAGCATGATTAAAGGTAACTCTTTTATGCATCCCCAAACAGGGAAGAGGTATTACATTACCAACACTTCACGTGTAATTCCTCAAATGTGATTTACATTTTACGATGCACCTGTGGGCTACTATACGTGGGGGAAACCACACAAGAGGTAAAGAAGAGAATCACACAACATAAATCTAAGATCCGTAAGGCGGTTCTGGAGCTCCTCATTTTTCTAATGTGTGGACACAATGTGTGGACACAATATTTCTCAATTGAGGTTCCAGATAATAGATGGGGTCGCATACCCTCGCCGTGGCGGCGACCGAGAGACTCTACTCAAAAAACTTGAACTTGAAGGGAACCTGTCACCAGTTTTATGGTGTCCTAACTAAGGGCAACATAAATAAGTGACTGATTCTCTTAGCAAAATGGTGGGTCACTTTATTTAATTGACCCAGTCAATCTGCCAACGTCTTGTATTGAAAAGCTCCAGCTCATATCGATGAGTCCTGAATATTTATGAGCTCCTAACTCTCCCCGCCTACCTGCTGCTGATTGACAGTTATTTTCCATATGAATCAGCAGCAGGTGGGCAGGGGAGTGGCTATAGCTCTGAGTTAAAAAAAACGCTGGACTCACTGACATCACGCTGGACTCAAATCAGCTCATTAGCTTGCGGCACGTGGCATCTTTGTGTGTATATTATGAGGAAACCATCTGTCACACCAGTAAGTGAATACATCCAAGGCACTTTTTAGTAGTTAATGATTGTATATAATTAGTTAGATTATAATTAAATATCCACATGACAGGTTCCCTTTAAGTGGATCCACAGGTTAGACACTCTAGAACCCAAAGGCCTCAATAGGGACTACAATTTTGGTATTTTTATTAAGTAACTTGTTCCCTAGATGTATGCTACAACTACCCTATGTATACGAGCGATTTGTAACATAAGTTTGGTGCCCAACAAAATATTTTTGTTGTGTTTTAGGTGTTTTTTATATTTTTATATCACACACTAATTTGTGTCTTTTTTCTCTGCTTTTCCTCAGGTGGTGCCCTCTGTGATATCCATACTTATTTTGGACTTGTCTGCCCGGGCCATCTTTCTGGATTAAATATTCCTCTCATACTCTTCCTGAAAACCGTATATTATTATAACTGTAGGGGGTGAATGATGTAAGATAGGTTGGGTGAAACGGGACAGCTTTTATGACTTTACCCTTTTCCCCGGTAATGTCAAATATTAGGGGGGACATGCTTATTAACGTATGCTGCCCCCCTATAGACATTGGGGTTTAATGGTTGCAGCAACCCCTTCAATAAGGTAGAGGGTCAATCTAAAATTGATCACTCCCTTTTAGGGATTGCTGCCATCTGATTCTCTCTTGGGGACCCATGTGAGGACTGGGAGTCAACTAAGCGATGATTCCAGTCATATGGAGCCCCTTATTTTGATCGGATTATTATATTGCTGCTCTCCAACTTGTCTTTTACTCAGACCTCCATATTAATTAACAGATCTTATTGTTCTGTATTTCGGCTTGACAGGTGTGAGTATTGAGTTTTGCCAGTAGGATGGGATAAGATCGCTGAGCTGCCTATATGCCTTAGTAACAATATGCATCATTAGGCACTCCCCTTTCTTTTCTATTGGCTACAGAGCGATTTTTTCCATTGGCTATAGAGCGATCTTTCCCTGCACTTGGTAACAGGGTACGTCACTAGACTCCTGTTTTATCATTGGCCAGAGGGGGAAAATTGTCTATCAATCTAGCGCATGTGCAGTAGAATGTGAGGCACGCCGACCGCTAGTGCGCGCTCCTCTGCATACTGGACTTCACATGGGGGCACTACTGTGATTAAGTGATCTATTAACGATTTTAATGAACTGAATGCACTTGTCACTTTGATCCACATATATGTTTTATGTATGATTAGTTGAGATATGAGATTAATATTGATGACACACCCCCACTTCCTGGGTGGGGTTATACACACTCTATTTAAGCCATATCTTATGTTATAATCACATTGCTTGATAAAGACCAGAGATGGTCGAAACGTCGCTGTCATTATGCTGCTGATTTGAAATAAACCAATTTGTATATTTGCACAAATGGAAGAGTGCTGCGGATCTCTGCATATACCTGGTCCCAGACTCAACACGCAGGAAATGGCTTGGACTGCCCACTGGCAGTACCAGCCTGTCCAGGAAGTGTAAAGGAGCAAGGAATAGAGGAGCAGTGTCAGGGAACTGATGAGTACGGATTGTTCAGGTTTTCAATCTGCTTCTGCTTCCATTTTAAGCAACACATCACCCGGAAACCACTTTAAGATCATTATGCAAAATTTGCCTTTCGTTTTTTTTTATTTTATTAATTTTCACCATTTCTTCCATCATTCAGATACTCAGTCAGAAGTCATTTTGAACAATATCAAACAGTTTTACCAGTTTCATTTGGGCATCCTCTTGATCTTCCTTAAATATTTTGTACCACTCACTTACCTGCACGTGACACCCATAAGCTTCAATTAACAGCTAAAAAGATTAATTTGCCACCTAGTTCAATTATAGAAAAATAATTCACATTAATGTGTTGTTTGATTTTTGAAGTAAACATTTTACCAATGCACAATAAAATGGCTTGCTTGCAATGACTGGTAGATGTGACATGTCAACTTTCTTCAATGCCAAATTTCTACTCAAGCACTATTGTCTTTTTTTCCGCAGAAGGACAGTCTCATTATTTAATAGACACACATCATGTCACATCTTAAGGAAAATGCTACATTTTCTTTTCTGTTGGTATGGGAAAAAAAATACCGAAGGCAATGCTGAATACCTTTGTACAGAGATTCAGTACAGGCCTCATAGAAGTCTTGCACTCTTGACAACTTGTACATTGTATGGATGTTGCACTCATCACCTCCATACAATAATATAGTTTAAAAATTCCAACACAACTAAAACATCAAGTTTGCAAAATACATTATGGCATCATGTAGTCTCAAAAGCTATAGTCATGAAACGGTTAATCACTTTTACATGTGTACTGTTTTTTTGTAAGCTGTCATTCAGGTTAAGTGTAAATTGAATGTCACCTCAGAGGTGAAGATTATCTCTTCTCTGCATGAGGAATTGATCTGCTCTTCTGAATTGTATCCTGCTGAGTTCTCTGAACATATTATTTAGAATTGTCTTCCTTGTAACCATACAGTCACCTTCCTTGTGCCCTGTACCTTAAAGCTACTTTCACACTCGCGTTTTGGTTTTCCGTTTGTGAGATCCGTTCAGGGCTCCCAAAAGCGGTCCAAAACGGATCAGTTTTGCCCTAATGCATTCTGAATGGGAAAGGATCCGCTCAGAATGCATCAGTTTGCCTCCGTTCAGTTACCATTCCGCTCTGGAGGCAGACACCAAAACACTGTCCGCAGCGTTTTACTGTCCACCTGACGAAGCAGAGCCAAATGGATCCGTCCTGGCACACAGTGTAAGTCAATGGGGACGGATCCGTTTTCTCTGACACAATAGAAAACGGATCTAGAAGCCATAATACAACCGGATCCATTCAAGATGGATTCATGTGGTTGTATTATTGTAACGGAAGCGTTTTTGCAGATCCATGACGGATCAGCAAAAAACTCTAGTGTGAAAGTAGTCTAAGCCACGTTTACACAGCCCAACGTTTGGGTTTGCAGCAGCCATCGCTCATCCTCATACTGTGTAGGTGATCACTGAATTTAAATGCAGGGCTTCCCCTCCACTTGAGTAGACGATTTTACAGCATTGTGTGTGATGAAAAAGTCACACACACTCCAAAATGGTATCAATAAAAACTACAGATAGTCCCCCACACAGCTATATAAAAAAAAAAAGTTATGGAGGTCAGAATATGACAATAATACATTTTTTCCAATATTTTTTAAAAAATAATTTAAACACAAGAAAAACTACATAAATATGGTATTGCTGTTATCCCAGAGAATGTAGGGAACCCATCAGTTTTACTGTATTTCCAGCTTCCCACTAAGTCATATGCAATATTAAATGGTGCCATTAGAAAGTACAACTTGTCAGGGAAAAACTAGCCCCATACAGCTATGTGAACGGAAAAATAAAAAAGTTATGACTCCAGGAAAGCGAGTAAAAAACAAAAATGGAAAGTCGCAAGGTCCTGAGGTTGGTCCTGTGGTTTATAAGGTTTATCATGGTGACAGATGCTCTTTAATGTGTGCTTATGACATGTACTATTACCTATAAAAAAACAAAAATATGTAAAAACAGATCCTTAAAGAAATGTTTAACCCTTTAAGGACACATATTTTTAATCTTTAACCCCTTAAGGACATATTTCACCTTAAGGACCAGGCCATTTTTTGCAAATCTGACCAGTGTCACTTTATGTGGTGATAACTTTAAAACGCTTTTACTTATCCAGGCCATTCTGAGATTGTTTTTTCGTCACATATTGTATTTCACGACACTGGTAAAATGGAGTAAAAAAAAATCTTTATTTATAAAAAAAATACCAAATTTACCAAAAAGTTAGAAAAATTAGCAAATTTCCAAGTTTCAATTTCTCTACTTCTATAATACATAGTAATACCTCCGAAAATAGTTATTACTTTACATTCCCCATATGTCTACTTCATGTTAGGATTATTTTGGGAATGACATTTTATTTTTTGGGGCCGTTATAAGGCTTAGAAGTTTAGAAGCAAATCTTAAAAATTTTCTGAAATTTTCAAAAACCCACTTTTTAAGGACCAGTTCAGGTCTGAAGTCACTATGTGAGGCTTACATAATAGAAACCACCCACAAATGACCCCATTATAGAAACTACACCCCTCAAGGTATTCAAAACTGATTTTACAAACGTTGATAACTCTTTAGGTGTTCCACAAGAATTAATGGCAAATGGAGATAAAATTTCAGAATTTAAATTTTTTTGGGCAAATTTTCCATTTTAATCCATTTTTTCCAGTAACAAAGCAAGGGTTAACAGCCAAGCAAAACTCAATATTTATTGCCCTGATTCTGTAGTTTGCAGAAACACCCCATATGTGGCCGTAAACTACTGTACGGGCACACGGTAGGGCGTAGAGTGAAAGGTGCGCCGTATGGTTTCTGGAAGGCAGATTTAATTTTGTTGACCGTGTTCATCTGAGGGGTTAGGTCATGGGGTATTTTTATACAGCAGATTCTTACGGATGCAGCGATACCCAATATGTCTACTTTTTTATTTATGTTTTACACTATATTATCCTTTTATAAACAAAAAAAAAACAAACATTTTAGTATCTCCATAGTCTAAGAGTCAGGTTTTTTAGTTTTTAGCTGATTATCTTAGTAGGGGCTAATTTTTTGCGGGATGAGAGGATGGTTTTATTGGCACTATTTTGGGGGGCATATGACTTTTTGATCGCTTGCTATTACACTTTTTGTGATGTAAGGTGACAAAAAAATACCTTTTTTTGCACAGTTTTTATTGTATTTTTTTGACGGTGTTCATCTGAGGGGTTAGGTCATGGGGTATTTTTATAGAGCAGATTCTTACGGATGCGGCGATACCTAATATGTCAACTTTTTTTATTTATTTTAGTTTTACAAAATAATATTTTTGAAATTTTTTGTTTTTGTTTTAGTGTCTCAATGTTTCGATTGTCAGTGGCTAAATGGAATTAAAATTGGGGAAGGGGATTATAAATTTAGTACTCCATGGAAGTGTGTTACTCCCTGAAGCAACCAATAATGCAGAGGCCCGGATGATCGGGGCACGTGTCACACTGAGTGACACACTCTGCACCTTTTTTGGGTCCGTCCCTTCTTTCCAGTATGGGGGACCACACCTGGAAAGTGTTGGCCAGGGATGATCAGGGCGCCTCCAGTTCCCGAGGTACTCTGGCCTGCTCTTTCCCGGTCAGAAAAGATCAGGGCCTTGAGGACTGCCTAATAGAACTGGAGGAATTTCCCTGTATTGCCAGCGCTCCAGGACAGCACAAAAGAGTTGTACAAGGCAACCTGTACCAAGTAGACTTTTTTGTACCATGCCCGGGTTTTGCGCATGGCATTATATGGCTTGAGGACTTGATAAGAGAGATCTCCGCCGCCTTGGGGGCTCATCATCATCGCTAGATGATGAGGACGCGGATGACAAAAGGAAAGTGGAGTAATCCTCGTCCTCACTGGGGCTCTCGGACTCAGAGGCAAGCTGGGCGTATGCCTCCTCGGCCGAGAACATCCGGCGGGCCATAGGGGAGTGTGTGTGTGTAAATCTTTATTTAGTGTGTGTGTGTGTGGGGGAACGGGTGTTCGCGTACTTATCCCTAAAAGTAACAGAATATTTTTTTTTTTTAAAAAGAAATACAAAATAAAGATTCAAACTCGCTGGTCAGCCGTCCGAAGCTGATCAGCGGTTGGGTGTGCAATGCGCTAACAGTGGCTAGACGCTAAGAGTGCCGGCCACAGTCAGCGTACGCTAAAAAAAACTGCTTGCGCCCCAAAAAATGTGTGTGAGGGGGGGGCAGGGCGGCAAGCTGCAGCACCCCTGGGGGGGTCTAGGGTCACACAGCTGTGCTGTAGACCCCAGAACCCGATTAGGGTGATGCAACAATCAAACTTCCCCCCCCCCCCCCCCCCCCTAAACTTTCCCTGAATATCCCTGCCTAACCTAACCTTTCCCTAAGTACCTTTTAGTGCCAGATGGCACTGTGGAGGGTCAGAAGGGGGGTGCTGGGCACAGATGAAGGTGCTAGGCACAGATCCAATGCAGGCTCCTCTCTCCCGGACACAGAAAGGAGAGGAGAGCTGCAGCAAGTTAAACCTCCCACCCGCCCTGCAGCCAATCAGAAGCGATCCTGAGAGGTGATGTCACCATCACCTCTAAGGATCGCAGGATGATGATTGGTGGTGTATTATCACACCACTGATCACCATCCTGTTCCGGGTTATCGGGTCACCAGAGACCCAAATAACCCGAAAACGCAGCAAACCACAGGTCTGAATTGACCTGTGGTTTGCCGCGATCGCCGACAGGTTAAATTGTAGAATGTATATGCTTTGAATAATTAAAAAGCACTGTAATTGTGGAAATAATAGACTAAATTACATTTCTAAGAATGTCTAGATATGTATTGTGTCAGCTTTAAAGGCAATTGACCTGAATCTGTGGAGAGATGCCAATAATATGTGGTTCCCGTGGCAAAAACCACTGCCCAGAATAAGAAGATATGTCAGAACAGCAGTGTAATTCAGGATGTTTTAATAAATCCTGACTGTAACACCAAGGATTATCCTGCGGCTAGACAAGGAACAATGCAAAGCAATTTCATGTCATTGATGTTTCCCTAAGCTCTTAAAGGATGAACATGGTAAAAGAACAGTCAGCCCATTGTAACATAATAATATGTGTCTTCTCTCAAGTTCCAAAGTATGCTGCAATCGTCGTCTTTAAGATTTGGAGTGCATTCTGTTGTATTGCTCATTTTTCTGGTGAATGTCCCTGCCTTATCTACTTAACATTTGCAGACACCCACTCTCCTTCTGCTTATTTATTTATTTATTTTATATAGCGCTACTATATTCCGCAGCAATTTACAGACATTAGCATCCTGCTGTCCCCAATGGGGCTCACAATCTAAGGTCCCTATCAGTATGTCTTTGGATCAGATATAGATAAAGCTACATGCACACGAACGTTGTTTGTTTCTGTGTCCGTTCCGTTTTTTGTGCGGATAGGATGCGGACCCATTCATTTCAATGGGTCCGCAAAAAATGCGGACAGCACACTATGTGCTGTCTGCATCAGTATGTCTGTTCCGTAGCCCCGCAAAAAAAATAGAACATGTCCTATTCTTGTCCATTTTAGTAATTGTTACAATAGATCCGCAAAAAAAAAAAACGGATAGCATACGAATGTCATCCTTTTTTTTGGGGGGGGATCTGCAATTTGCAGACCAAAAAACACATACGGACGTGTGCATGTAGCCTAAAGGGGAGTTCCTTTAGGCCAATGCCTAGATCCCCCAATAAAGTATAAGATACAATATCCAAATTATTATTTTCATCATGTTTTACTAGAATTCCAGAAACGATTTGGAATTTTTTTTTTTTAGCAGCCTGGTTTCATTATGAGAAAGGAAGTGCTGCAGAAGTTAATCTGTGCCAGGTCTGTGAGTATGACATGAATAAATTAGCACCGCAATGTCACTGAAATCCAAATAGGACTTTTCTTGCCTTTCATGTGTACAGTACATATACTAGGTCTCTATCAAAACTTGGGACTGTGGGACAGCTTTAGCCTCCCTGGAAAACTGATAGGGAAATATGATGAGGCTTAAGGAAATCGGATGCCGACACTAGTATTTATTTTCAGACAAATGCATGAATAATTATGCTTACAGTGACTGAAATGTAGTATATTTTGGGATGTCCTTCAAACAGAAAAGCACAGCTGTTTACTAGAATTGTGACTAATAAAGACATTCAGATGGTTTCCAGTCAAGTAGATTTGCTGCTTACAGGTGAATGGGCAAATCAGGCAGAGCTGTAGCAATTTTTTATTTTTAGCAGGGGCAAAGATTTACTATGTGGCCCACCCACCACCTTGTCTGCACACAACACCTAGGTATATTCCGGTTACTAAAGGTTATCCGCTACCCACTACATAGGGGAAACCTTACTGATCGACGGAACAACAGTCCTATAACTGCAAATGAATGGAGTGGCAGGTCGTGCATGTGTGCTGCCACACCATTCATCTCTGTGGGGCTCCAGAGACAGCCAAGTGCAGAGCTTTGCCATTTGAGCAGTCCCATAGGGAATGAATGGAGAAGCAGGACACACGCTCAACTTCCTACTACTTCAGGACAGAGGTACAGGAGTCCCGTTTTCATGATTAGTGGGATTCCAGCGGTATACCTGGAGTAACTGGAATAACTCTACGAGGGAATCTGTCGCCATCCTGTAGTTTACCCGATTAAGCTATAGGGGCTGAGGTGATTAAACACCCTTAATGACCAGGCCACTTTTTACACTTCTGACCTACACTACTTTAACCGTTTATTGCTCGGTCATGCAACTTACCACCCAAATAAATTTTACCTCCTTTTCTTCTCACTAATAGAGCTTTCATTTGGTGGTATTTCATTGCTGCTGACATTTTTACTTTTTTTGTTATTAATCAAAATTTAACGATTTTTTTGCAAAAAAATGACATTTTTCACTTTCAGTTGTAAAATTTTGCAAAAAAAACGACATCCATATATAAATTTTGCTCTAAATTTATTGTTCTACATGTCTTTGATAAAAAAAAAATGTTTGGGTAAAAAAAAAAATGGTTTGGGTAAAAGTTATAGCGTTTACAAACTATGGTACAAAAATGTGAATTTCCGCTTATTGAAGCAGCTCTGACTTTCTGAGCACCTGTCATGTTTCCTGAGGTTCTACAATGCCCAGACAGTACAAACACCCCACAAATGACCCCATTTCGGAAAGTAGACACCCTAAGGTATTCGCTGATGGGCATAGTGAGTTCATAGAACTTTTTATTTTTTGTCACAAGTTAGCGGAAAATGATGATTTATTTTTTATTTTTATTTTTTCTTACAAAGTCTCATATTCAACTAACTTGTGACAAAAAATAAAAACTTCCATGAACTCACTATGCCCATCAGCGAATACCTTGGGGTGTCTTCTTTCCAAAATGGGGTCACTTGTGGGGTAGTTATACTGCCCTGGCATTCTAGGGGCCAAAATGTGTGGTAAGAAGTTTGAAATCAAAATCTGTAAAAAATGGCCGGTGAAATCCGAAAGGTGCTCTTTGGAATGTGGGCCCCTTTGCCCACCTAGGCTGCAAAAAAGTGTCACACATGTGGTATCTCCGTACTCAGGAGAAGTGGGGCAATGTGTTTTGGGGTGTCATTTTACATATACCCATGCTGGGTGAGATAAATATCTTGGCAAAAGACAACTTTTCCAATTTTTTTATACAAAGTTGGCATTTGACCAAGATATTTATCTCACCCAGCATGGGTATATGCAAAATGACACCCCAAAACACATTGCCCAACTTCTCCTGAGTACGGAGATACCACATGTGTGACACTTTTTTGCAGCCTAGGTGGGCAAAGGGGCCCACATTCCAAAGAGCACCTTTCGGATTTCACCGGCCATTTTTTACACATTTTGATTTCAAAATACTTCCCACACATTTGGGCCCCTAGAAAGAAGACACCCCAAGGTATTCGCTGATGGGCATAGTGAGTTCATGGAAGTT
This sequence comes from Bufo bufo, assembly GCF_905171765.1. Classification (NCBI taxonomy): domain Eukaryota; kingdom Metazoa; phylum Chordata; class Amphibia; order Anura; family Bufonidae; genus Bufo; species Bufo bufo. Next base: position 221,348,647 of record NC_053392.1, read on the forward strand.
TTTATTTTTTGTCACAAGTTAGTGGAATATGAGACTTTGTAAGGGAAAAAAATAAAAAAAAATTATCATTTTCCGCTAACTTGTGACAAAAAATAAAAAATTCTAGGAACTCGCCATGCCCCTCACGGAATACCTTGGGGTGTCTTCTTTCCAAAATGGGGTCACTTGTGGGGTAGTTATACTGCCCTGGCATTCTAGGGGCCCTAATGTGTGGTAAGTAGGTAAATGACCTGTGAAATCCGAAAGGTGCTCTTTGGAATGTGGGCCCCTTTGCCCACCTAGGCTGCAAAAAAGTGTCATACATGTGGTATCGCCGTATTCAGGAGAAGTTGGGCAATGTGTTTTGGGGTGTCTTTTTACATATACTCATGCTGGGTGAGAGAAATATCTCGGCAAAAGACAACTTTTCCCATTTTTTTATACAAAGTTGGCATTTGACCAAGATATTTATCTCACCCAGCATGGGTATATGTAAAATGACACCCCAAAACACATTGCCCAACTTCTCCTGAGTACGGCGATACCAGATGTGTGACACTTTTTTGCAGCCTAGATGCGCAAAGGGGCCCACATTCCTTTTATGAGGGCATTTTTAGACATTTGGATCCCAGACTTCTTCTCACGCTTTAGGGCCCCTAGAATGCCAGGGCAGTATAAATACCCCACATGTGACCCCATTTTGGAAAGAAGACACCCCAAGGTATTCAATGAGGGGCATGGCGAGTTCATAGAATTTTTTTTTTTTTGGCACAAGTTAGCGGAAATTGATTTTTTCTCACAAAGTCTCCCTTTCCGCTAACTTGGGACAAAAATTTCAATCTTTCATGGACTCAATATGCCCCTCACGGAATACCTTGGGGTGTCTTCTTTCTGAAATGGGGTCACATGTGGGGTATTTATACTGCCCTGGCATTCTAGGGGCCCTAAAGCGTGAGAAGAAGTCTGGAATATAAATGTCTAAAAAATTTTACGCATTTGGATTCCGTGAGGGGTATGGTGAGTTCATGTGAGATTTAATTTTTTGACACAAGTTAGTGGAATATGAGACTTTGTAAGAAAAAAAAAATAATATTTCCGCTAACTTGGGCCAAAAAAATGTCTGAATGGAGCCTTACAGGGGGGTGATCAATGACAGGGGGGTGATCAATGACAGGGGGGTGATCAGGGAGTCTATATGGGGTGATCACCCCCTGTCATTGATCACCCCCCTGTAAGGCTGCATTCAGATGTCCGTATGCGTTTTGCGGATCCTATCCATGTATCAGTGGATCCGTAAAAATCATACGCACATCTGAATGCAGCCTTACAGGGGGGTGATCAATGACAGGGGGGTGATCAGGGAGTCTATATGGGGTGATCACCCCCTGTCATTGATCACCCCCCTGTAAGGCTGCATTCAGATGTCCGTATGCGTTTTGCGGATCCGATCCATGTATCAGTGGATCCGTAAAAATCATACGGACGTCTGAATGCAGCCTTACAGGGGGTGATCAATGACAGGGGGGTGATCAGGGAGTCTATATGGGGTGATCACCTCCGTCATTGATCACCCCCCTATAAGGCTCCATTCAGATGTCCGTATGTGTTTTGCGGATCCGATCCATGTATCAGTGGATCCGTAAAAATCATACGGACATCTGAATGCAGCCTTACAGGGGGGTGATCAATGACAGGGGGTGATCAATGACAGGGGGGTGATCAATGACAGGGGGGGGATCAGGGAGTCTATATGGGGTGATCGCCCCGTCATTGATCACCCTCCTGTAAGGCTGCATTCAGATGTCCGTATGCGTTTTGCGGATCCGATCCATGTATCAGTGGATCCGTAAAAATCATACGGACATCTGAATGCAGCCTTACAGGGGGGTGATCAATGACAGGGGGGTGATCAGGGAGTCTATATGGGGTGATCACCCCCGTCATTGATCACCCCCCTGTAAGGCTGCTCTCAGATGTCCGTATGCGTTTTGCGGATCCGATCCATGTATCAGTGGATCCGTAAAAATCATACGGACATCTGAATGCAGCCTTACAGGGGGGTGATCAATGACAGGGGGGTGATCAGGGAGTCTATATGGGGTGATCACCTCCGTCATTGATCACTCCCCTGTAAGGCTCCATTCAGACGTCCGTATGTGTTTTGCGGATCCGATCCATCTATCAGTGGGGTGATCTGGGGTGATCAGGGGTGAATAAGGGGTTAATAAGTGACGGGGGGGGGGTGTAGTGTAGTGTAGTGCTTGGTGCTACATATTACTGAGCTACCTGTGTCCTCTGGTGGTCGATCCAAACAAAAGGGACCACCAGAGGACCAGGTAGCAGGTATATTAGACGCTGTTATCAAAACAGCGTCTAATATACCTGTTAGGGGTTAAAAAAAACACATCTCCAGCCTGCCAGCGAACGATCGCCGCTGGCAGGCTGGAGATCCACTCGCTTACCTTCCGTTCCTGTGAACGCGCGCGCCTGGGTGCGCGCATTCACAGGAAATCTCGCGTCTCGCGAGAGGACGCGCCGGCGCGTCCAGGAGGAATCAATCAACCACCTCCAGGACGCGTCGCTGCGTACGGCGGTCCGGAGGTGGTTAAAGGGGTTGTAAGGGTTCAGAGCTGAATCTGGACATATCCCCATTTTCACCCAGGCAGGCCCTCTGATATGAGCATCGGAGCATGCTGTATTGCGCAGGACAAGGGCTGTTTGTTTACATTTTTACACTTCTAGGCAGAGGCATCTGTCTAGCAGTGTTCCCAGTGAGGTCATCTTCACTAATGGGAGGGCTTTAGTGATGCCCTGCCCTTTTTTTCAGGCCATGTTAGAGCTAAAGCCCACCCATTAGTGCCGGTGACGTCACCGGGCTCTCCATGGGTAAAGCTAGGTGGTGGCTTCTGCCTAGCAGTGAGCCCGGTGACTTCAACGGCAATATTGAGCGGGCTTTAGCACACCGGATCTCCAGAAAAAGGCTTTGTCCTGCGCGATTGAGGCGCAGGGCAAAGGAGAGCATCGGAGCATGACATGCGAGAGGGGCTGCCTGGGTGAAAACAAGGGATATGTCCGGGTTTAACTCTGAACCCGGACAACCCATTTAAAGCCCCGTTTTTCTCATTGCACCCATGCTTCCCTTCTTTCTGTGGCTTTCCTCATGGCGTTCAGCATAGTTTGGGTGCAACGAGAGCAACAATGACGCTCTTGTTGCACCAGCTTCTAATCTGCATTTTAGGTAAAATTATCATAACTTGGTAGTGGAGCCTCAGATCAACAAAACAGAAATAGCACTTTATGAAATACAATTCTATTTCTATGCAAATAGTTAGATATAGAGGTTGCTGGTGACAGACTTCCTTTAAATTGGCTTAATAGTAAGGGCCTTTTTTTCAGATTAGTACTCATGTACACCAATAAGAACTCCCGATGCACAAGCCAGGTATATTCATACGACTATTTTCCTGACAAGAGGCTAAAAGAGAGAGAGTGTCTTCTTGGTCTCTGTTAGACCGGTATACATCTGTATGCCACTACAAATCTATGGAAAAACATATTCCACTGAAAGTTCTACAGTAAAACTAGGTTAACCTTGCATTTTTATTTATTTTTTGACAGCTGAGGACCACTATGAGGGACATTATGTATAGTGGGGGAACTGCAGGGGCTGGGATTTTATTAAAAAAGCGAATGAAATTCATCGGTTTTTCATGGCCATTTTTTTACAGCCACGAAAAACTGATTTCAAAACAGTCAATAAAAACGAACAGATGGACAGAAAATGGATGCGCACGTGGTTCAAAAATGGCGTCGAGAAACTGACCAGTGTGTCCATTTTTATTGGCCTTTTTTTCACTATTGTGTGCGTGTAGCCTAAGTCTATACAGTGTGATATGTCATAGTTTTCTTCCTGAGGTGTACAGTTTTCCTGGTGTACATGCCAGAGGACCATAGTGTAATGTGAACAGGGAAGAGAAGTAGTGCAGCTTTGCCAAAAATAGTACTAGTATACCATATATAAATAAATAGTACCCCTAATCATACACACAATTAGTACCACTACAATGTACAAACATATATTTGTAATAACACACGTATGCACATATTACACCAAGTACATATTCATACACATTATACATACACTTGCACGTGTAGGTGTGTGTTTGTGCAAACATTGCACAAACACACACCTACACATATGTATGTACAATACACATATATCCATTTACACACACTTACCTTTCCTGCACATAGTTAGATCATCCAGAAGCACATGTGCACTCTGGATTGCTCTCCCCCTCATGTCTATCTCGACTATGCCTTTGAACTGCTAGTATTACTTTACTGGAGAGGGGGATGCAGGAACCAACGCTGGACTGGAGGAGGGAGAGCAGGGCAAGTGAGAACAAGGCTGGAGGTGGGAAATTAATGTACTGTAAATAATTAGCTTCATCTTGTGCCCCTCCACTGTGCCACCTGCGCCTTCCTCCCAGCTACGTCCTGAAATAAGGGGCTATAAATGCCAGTTTCAAGTGGTCAGTTCCAAGTACAGAGTCACCTCAGATTCCACACATCACAAGCACTGTGAATAATTGCAGAACACAGCAGAGAAGGAGTCCAATAAAGAATACTTCTTTTTGTACAAAAATGGGCAGTTCATAAAACTAATTCTTGAAGTAACATGTTCTCCTGTTCCAGTTCAACTGTTCCAGTCATGACTGCCAGCACTGAACAAGTAGAAATCCAAATATGTAACAGTAATGCAGAGACCAGATCAGCCCTTCTCCATTCTAAGGCCTCAAGCACACAATCGTTTTTTTTTTGCGGTCCGCAAAAACGGGGTCCGTAGGTCCGTGATCCGTGTCAGTTTTTTCTTCCGTGGGTCTTCCTTGATTTTTGGAGGATCCACGGACATGAAGAAAAAGTCGTTTTGGTGTCCGCCTGGCCGTGCGGAGCCAAACGGATCCGTCCTGACTTACAATGCAAGTCAATGGGGACGGATCCATTTGACGTTGACACAATATGGTGCATTTACCATCGGATTTGAGTTAGATCGTCAAAACTCAGATCCGACAGTATATTCTAACACAGAGGCGTTCCCATAGTGATGGGGACGCTTCAAGTTAGAATATACTAAGAACTGTGTACATGACTGCCCCCCTCCTGCCTGGCAGCACCTGATCTCTTATAGGGGGCTGTGATCAGCACAATTAACCCCTCAGGTGCCGCACCTGAGGGGTTAATTGTGCGTATCATAGCCCCCTGTAAGAGATCAGGTGCTGCCAGGCAGAAGGGGGCAGACCCCCCTCCCCTGTATTTAACTCATTGGTTGCCAGTGTGGCCCCCTCCCTCCCCAGTATTCTATTCATTGGTGGCCAGTGCGGCCTACCCTCTCCCCCCCACACCTAATTAAAATCACCTTCCCCCATCATTGGTGGCCAGTGTGGCCTCCCCCCCCCCTAATTAAAATCACCCCCCATCATTGGTGGCCAGTGCGGCCTCCCCTTTTCCCCCCCTAATTAAAATCACCTTCCCCCATCATTGGGGGACCGGCCGGGCGCTCCTCCTACTGGTAAGTGAAAGGTCTGTGCGGCGCATTGCCTATAGCACAGACCTGTCACTTACCAGTAGGAGGAGCGCCCGGTCACAGACATCGCAGGTAAGTATAATGCTTCTAAAAATTGCTAAGTAACCATGGCAACCAGGACTGCAGTAGCGTCCTGGTTGCCATGGTTACCGATCGGAGCCCCAGCGATTAAACTGGGACTCCGATCAGAACTCTCCGCTGCCACCAATGATGGGGGAAGGTGATTTTAATTAGGGGGGGGAGAGGGGAGGCCGCACTGGCCACCAATGATGGGGGGGTGTTTTTAATTAGGGAGAGGGGAGGCCGCACTGGCCACCAATGATGGGGGAAGGTGATTTTAATTAGGGGGGGGGGAGGGGAGGCCGCACTGGCCACCAATGATGGGGGAAGGTGATTTTAATTAGGTGGGGGGGAGAGGGGAGGCCGCACTGGCCACCAATGATGGGGGAAGGTGATTTTAATTAGGTGGGGGGGGGGGGAGGGTAGGCCACACCGGCCACCAATGAATATAATACTGTGGAGGGAGGGGGGCCGCACTGGCCACCAATGAGTTAAATACAGGGGAGGGGGGTCTGCCCCCTCCTGCCTGGCAGCACCTGATCTCTTACAGGGGGCTATGATACGCACAATTAACCTCTCAGGTGCGGCACCTGAGGGGTTAATTGTGAAGATCACAGCCCCCTGTAAGAGATCGAGTGCTGCCAGGCAGCAGGGGGTAGTCATGTACAAAGTTCTTAGTATATTCTAACTTGAAGCGTCCCCATCACCATGGTAACGCCTCTGTGTTAGAATATACTGTCGGATTTGAGTTTTCACAAAGTGAAAACTCAGCTCTGAAAAAGCTTTTATGAAGACGGATCTGCAATCAGTCTGTGTGAAAGTAGCCTACGGCCACGGACGCGGTTGCCAATCTTGTGTGCATCCGTGTTTTTTCACGGACCCATTGACTTGAATGGGTCCGTGAACCGTTGTCCGTCAAAAAAATAGGACAGGTCATATTTTTTTGACGGACAGGAAACACGGATCACGGCCGCGGATGAACAACGGTGCCTTTTTACTGAGTTTTCAACGGACCCATTGAAAGTCAATGGGTCCGCAAAAAATCACGGAAAACGGAACAACGGCCACGGATGCACACAACGGTCGTGTGCATGAGGCCTTAAACTGCATTTTATTTTTTACCTGGAGATTCACCCAAACTTTTAATTGGTTATGAAAATGCTTTGAAGCACAAGATGCTCCAGACAAATTTTCCATATATTTTTTTTTTCATGTTTATATCCCACACACCTCTTAATAACTTTTATTAAGAGGTGTGTCACAAGCTGAAATCTGCACCAGCTATGGGCTAGCATTGATTTTGGCTAATTCTGGCGTAAATTATGATGTTTGGCCCAGGAGGCTCCATTCCCACTAAGGCTTCTTGCACACGGCCATTGTTCGGCCGTTCCGTGCTTTGGGGACCATCTGTGCGGCTGCCCCTATGGATCCAGACCCATTCAAGCTGAATGGGTCTGTGATCCGTCCGCACCGCAAAAAAATAGAACAAGTTTCCATTATACCTTATCTCTGTATAGGCTCCACTGCTGGTTATGGCTTACAATTGCTGATAGAAATCACTGACCAAACACTGACACTGTGTGAATAAGGCCTTGAACAGATGAAAAGACATTTCATATAAAAAAGAAGCACTTGATTTACATATTTTTGCTTACTAGGATCTCAAACAATGCTTAAGATGAGCTGAATTGATTCACTCATCACTACACAGAACATGTACTTACTGCGTAAAACACATTAATGATTGCACATTTCTTCTTTAGCTTAACCCCTAGAGCAGCGGTCCCCAACCGCCAGGCCGCGGCCCGGGACCTGGAAGATTGTTTGCCGGGCCGCGGCAATCAGGGCCGTCTTTAACGCGGTACTAATGAAGCGCTTCCATTATGGAAGCTCTTTATTAGTACAGGAGGACCAGGAAGCGGTGAAGGATCTGTACTCACCACTTCCTGGTCCTCGGCTCGGCGGTGCAGGGCTGCGCACAGCATGAGGGCGCTCTGTGACCTCACACCACTGTGCGCCGCAATACACAGCCGACAGCAAGAAGAAGAGGATCGCGATGGTGAGGAGCGGTGGCGTCCAGGAGCAGGAGAGGTAAGTGTTTTTTTTATTTTTTTTGAGCTGATGGCTGACATGGGGGGCTTATGGCTGACATAAGGGCTGGGGGCTGACATGGGGGGGCTGATGGTTTACATGGGGGGCTTATGGCTGACATGAGGGCTGATGGCTGACATGGGGGGCTTATGACTGACATGGGGGGCTTATGACTGACATGGGGGGCTTATGGCTGACATGGGGGGCTTATGGCTGACATGGAGGGCTTATGGCTGACATGGAGGGCTGATGGTTGACATCAGGGCTGGGGGCTGACATGGGGGGCTGATGGCTGACATGGGGGCTGATAGATGGCTGAAGGTTGAGGGGTTGATCTGAGGCATTGGGGGTTTGATCTGAGGTCTGATTGAGATTGGGGTCTGATTAGGGCTGTCAGCAGAGGTCTGATTAAAATTGGGGGTCTGATTGCTGGTCTGACCTGAGGTGTAATGAAAAATATTTTTTTCTTATTGTTCTCCTCTAAAACCTAGGTGCATCTTACAGGCGAAAAATATGGTACAGTGCAGCAGAGACCCTAGTCAGTTTATATAGTCGTTATATACACTCACCTAAAGAATTATTAGGAACACCATACTAATACGGTGTTGGACCCCCTTTTGCCTTCAGAACTGCCTTAATTCTACGTGGCATTGATTCAACAAGGTGCTGATAGCATTCTTTAGAAATGTTGGCCCATATTGATAGGATAGCATCTTGCAGTTGATGGAGATTTGAGGGATGCACATCCAGTGCACGAAGCTCCCATTCCACCACATCCCAAAGATGCTCTATTGGGTGGAGATCTGGTGACTGTGGGGGCCATTTTAGTACAGTGAACTCATTGTCATGTTCGAGAAACCAATTTGAAATTATTCGAGCTTTGTGACATGGTGCATTATCCTGCTGGAAGTAGCCATCAGAGGATGGATACATGTTCTCATTCTGTTTACGCCAAATTCGGACTCTACCATTTGAATGTCTCAACAGAAATCGAGACTCATCAGACCAGGCAACATTTTTCCAGTCTTCAACAGTCCAATTTTGGTGAGCTTGTGCAAATTGTAGCCTCTTTTTCCTATTTGTAGTGGAGATGAGTGGTACCCGGTGGGGTCTTCTGCTGTTGTAGCCCATCCGCCTCAAGGTTGTGCGTGTTGTGGCTTCACAAATGCTTTGCTGCATACCTCGGTTGTAACGAGTGGTTATTTCAGTCAACGTTGCTCTTCTATCAGCTTGAATCAGTCGGCCCATTCTCCTCTGACCTCTTGCATCCACAAGGCATTTTCGCCCACAGGACTGCCGCATACTGGATGTTTTTCCCTTTTCACACTATTCTTTGTAAACCCTAGAAATGGTTGTGCGTGAAAATCCCAGTAACTGAGCAGATTGTGAAATACTCAGAGCGGCCCGTCTGGCACCAACAACCATGCCACGCTCAAAATTGCTTAAATCACCTTTCTTTCCCATAATGACATTCAGTTTGGAGTTCAGGAGATTGTCTTGACCAGGAGCACCCCCCTAAATGCATTGAAGCAACTGCCATGTGATTGGTTGACTAGATAATCTCATTAATGAGAACTAGAACAGGTGTTCCTAATAATTCTTTAGGTGAGTGTATATTAATATGTACCTTGTTTTGTTATGCGCGTGAATCAGTCAGCACGACTAGCACCCCCTAAGCCTCATCCCCCCCCCCTCCCACACCTGGTCCCTGGGAAAATTGTCTTGCATGAAACTGGTCCTTTGTGCAAAAAAGGTTGGGGACCGCTGCCCTAGAGGACACTGCTATTTTAAATTTTTTCCATTTTAGTTTTTCACTCCCCACCTTCCCAGAACCGTGACTTTATTTTTCTGTTCTCATAGCCGTATGAGGGCTTGTTTTTTGTTTCATATGATTTAGATGAAAGCAGGGAAAAATAAAAAATAGATCAAAATGGGATGGAAACAGAAAAAAAAGGAATTCTGCAGTTTTATGGGTTTTATATTTATTGCGTTCATCTTGTGGTAAAGTTGACCGATTACCTTCATTCTCCAGGTTAGTACGATTACAACGATACCACTCTTATACAGGTTTTTCTTGTGTTTTAATATGGAAAAAAAAAAATTATATTTTCATTGCCATATTCTAACCCCTATAACTTTTTTATATGTATGTCTATGGAGCTGTTTGAGGGCTCAATTTTTGCAGAGCATTCTGAAATTTTCAGTTATACCATTTTGGATTGTGTGTGACCTTTTTATTACTTTTTATTTAATTGTATTGGGGAGATAAAGTAACAATGTTGAATTGGCCTTTTTGATTTTTTTCTTCAGTTACGCCATTCGCCGAATGGGATAAATATTTTCATAATACAGATGCTTTTGAATGTGGCGATGCCCATGTTGTTTTTTTCATTGTTTATTTTTATTTGGGGGAAAGGGGGTGATTTGAACGGTTATACAGTCCTGATCAAAAGTTTAAGACCACTTGAAAAATGGCAAAAAATCCTATTTTACATTGTTGGATCTTAACAAGGTTCCAAGTAGAGCTTCAACATGCAACAAGAAGAAATGAGAGTGAGACAAAACTTTTTTTGAGCATTCAATTCATTGAAAATAACGATTAAACTGAAACAGGCTGTTTTTCAGCTGATCCAAATTTTAGGACCACATGCCTTTAAAAGGCCAAATCTGTGCAAAGATGTGAATTCATTGTCCTTTTCTGTCAGGTAGTCACACGTTGTGATGGCAAAGGCAAAAAAACTCTCCCTTTTTGAACGTGGTCGGGTTGTTGAACTGCATAAGCAGGGTCTCTCACAGCACGCCAGCGCTGCTGAGGTGGGACGCAGTAAGACAGTCATTTGGAATTTCTTTAAAGATCCTGAGGGTTATGGAACAAAAAAGTCAAGTGGAAGACCCAAAAAAAATTCATCAGCACTTAGCCGGAGGATCCAATTGGCTGTCCGTCAAGACACTGGACGATCCTTGACCCAAATTAAGGCCCTTACTGGTGCTGACTGCAGCCCCATAACCATCAGATGGCATCTGAGACTGAAGGGCTTCAAAAACAAAAAACGTTTTCAAAAGACCTCGTCTCCTTGAACGCCACAGAACTGCTCGTTTGGACTTTGCAAGAGAGCACCAAACATGGGACATTCAAAAGGTGGAAGAAAGTTTTATTCTCTGATGAGAAAAAATGTAACCTTGATGGTCCTGATGGTTTCCAGCGTTACTGGCATGACAAGCAGATCCCACCTGAGATGGTTTTCTACGCGCCACAGTGGAGGGGGCGCCATAATGGTCTGGGGTGCTTTTTCCTTCAGTGGAACAATGGAGCTTCAGGAAGTGCAGGGGAGTCAAACGGCCGCTGGCTATGTCCAGATGTTGCAGAGAGCATTCCTCATGACTGAGGGCCCTCGTCTGTGTGGTAACGATTGGGCCCCTGACGAAGCCTAAGGCGAAACCCGGGTCGGGCGCGTTTTATATGAATATGCTTTTTACTTCGTGAATTTTGTAAGTACAATAAATTGTAAACTTACTTTACCACTATTATTGCGCCATGTGCTTCTTTTCTTTGTGAAGGTACTGGTGTCATATATTAAAAGTTTCGGTTGGTGGCATAACGCTGCAGGAGAGATCCAGAGGAGTGGACTGTGAACAGCTATCTGTTGGATCGAGTGTCGAGTCTGCACTGTGTCTTAACTGCTGGAATTAGCGCGGTCCCTGAAATTGCTTGTGGATTTTATTGTTTTAGGGAGACTGAACTTACTCCTGGATAAGGGTTCCGCTGCTTATTTGTGACTGTACACCAAGTTTTCTCTCTTTGCTAACTTCTTGTTACATGTTGACGCTCTACTTGGAACCTTGTTAAGATCCAGCCATGCTAAATATGATTTTTTGCCATTTTTCAAGTGGTCTTAAACTTTTGATCAGGACTGTATATATTTATATTTTTACTTGTTTTAAGTCACCCTAGGGGACTATAACCAGCAATCATTAGACTGTCAATTGTGTTCTGTATTTATGGGTATTTATCCATCACAGAACACACCACTGTATTCCAATACAGTGCTGTCATTTACAGGCCTGTATTGGAATATGCCAGAGAAAGGTATTGGATCCTGCCTGAGGCTTTCAATTATCATTGGCATATAACAGCTTCCCCATCTTAAGAGTGCTCCTGCGTCTTCACTGCTTAAATGAGGTTAAATGTCTGCGTTAGGCCTTATGGCCCGAATAAACAGGTCCTGTTAAAAGGGTTGTTCCGTTACAACTTATCCTATATCCACTGGGGCCCTCAAGATCACTAAAACGGGGGTCTGTGTTCCCCAGATGGAAAAGAGTGACAGACATGTATGCAGAAGCTGATTAATTCAACTCTATAGGGCTGCGGGAGATACTCAAGCATTTGTATATGACATAAGTCATTATCACACACTAGCAGAGATTTATAGATTTATAAAAATTACACCTCATTGCACAGTGCTGTGCACAAGATATTCTTTCAGACTGCAACTAGATAAAAAAGAGAAAGTATAACATGAGAAACAAAAGCACATAATTCTAGATATGTGTTATATAATAAAAGCATATTTACTAAAAAGACAATGATACATAACGATTGTAAAATCGTAGGTCAATCAAGCATAATACCTGAATCTATTGCACGTTAATTTAATTCTTTTCTAGTGTGTTGTACAAGTGGAAAAGGTCTGTTGTATTAGATTTACAGATCTCAGGCTCAAGCTTTACAAAGCTATAAAGGGAGACTGAATGATCGTTGCTCTGATAACATTATGTTAAGTGAGTGGAGCATTAAATTAAAACAGATGGAAGCAAATGGAGAATAGTTTGGTTAAGTCATGTCTCCAGAGATTCCTACTGAGAAAGTAGTGATACTACTGATGATCAACTGAAAAACCGAAGACGTCATTTATGTACTTTATTTTGCACTATCCTAACACCAACACAAGGGCAAAAAGGAAACAAAGTGCTCAAAAGACCTGTCATTAGTTAGTACTTCTATCTGAATTGGGGTGTTCCCCTTGGTGTATATGTCCTATAATATGAGTATTTGGTCACCATCTCTAATTACTATAATGGTGATATTGCATAGCTAACAACTCATTAAACCTCCATAGCTGAACTAACTGGTGCTATAGTTGCAATGTACAATTATATATTGGTAGTTCGTTGTCAAACAGGATTTTCAATAATTCCATATTGAGGACATTTAACCTCCTGACAATTACAATAACCCCTTAGTAACCAGCCTGTCTTGGGTCTTACTGACCAAGCGTTTTTCTTCCTTTTTTCATCATCGCCTTCCAAGAGCTATAACTTTTTTTTTTTTTTTCTTCATCTATATAGCTGCTTGAGGGCTTGTTTTTTTGCAGGACAAGTTGTAGTTTTAATCGCACTATTTTGGGTTACACAACTTTCGGATTACCTTTTATTAACTCTTTCTGGGAGGGAGATGGGAAAAACAGCAATACGGTCACTGAGTTTTTACGTTATAAGTTTTATGGCACTCATTTTTCAGTATAGTGGCTTATATCAGACCCCAGCCATCCTTTACACACATTGGCACCCTGCGATCGCATTTGCGGGGTGCGGATGGGAGACAGAGGGAGTCCACTCCGTCTGTCACCACTTTACAAAAGGCAAGCTCCATTTCCCCCAGCATGTAAAGTGTTAAACAGTCTGAATTGGCACTCCTGATGGTCTGTAAGAGCAGGAGCGTGGCTCTTAAGTGAGAGCAGAGCCCCTGTTCTCCGGGGGGCCTATGCAGCGCTTAGACTGGGACGCTGTGAAAAAGCAGCATCCCAGCCTAAGGCCCCTTAATGACCGCCGTAAAAACGCATATGGGTGGTCACTAAGTGGTTAAAATTGGAAAAGGTTTCTGCTGCAAAAATGCACATCAGATTTTAAGTCCATGTGCGAACAAAGCCAAAAGCTGGGCATACACATTCCGTGGTAGCGGAATCAATAATCGGCCATTATTGATTCCGCTACCACGGACCACAACGGAATTCGGAATCCATATCGGGATTCTCCGCTAACCGGAAGCCGAACTTTAGATGCCGAACTTAAAACAGAAGTTCGCTCAACACTACTCATCTAATTTCTTGCTTTTCACAGAGTGCTCATCTGTACAGGTCCCTAATCATCTGCTCACATTCATTTGGCCTGATGAAGGGCTACATATAGCCCGAAACGTTGCATAAAATTATGTCCGGCTGAATAAATCACACAATACTTCACCTGCAACTTTGGAGTGCTGTCAATTTGTTTATATACTGTATGGGTTGGTCTCTGGGAAGGCAGCGGGCCACAAGGAGACATTACACACTGTATGGGTAGGCTAGGCAGGCAGTGGGTAACAAGGAGACATTATATACTGTATGAGCTGGCCGCTGGGCAGGCAGTGGGCCACAAGGAGACATTACACACTGTATGGGTAGGCTGGGCAGGCAGTGGGTCACAAGGAGACATTATATACTGTATGAGCGGCCGCTGGGCAGGCAGTGGGCTACAAGAGTCACTATACTGCATGGGGCTACCAGGAGACCTTATACTGTCTGGACTCAGGAACTATACTGTAAGGGGGGCCATAAGGTGACATCCTGTATGGGACAACTGTTTGTAACCCCATCAGTATAATATTCTCTTGTGGCCCACATACAGTAATGTCTTCTTGCTGCTCCTGTGTGGGGGCAACAGGGAGACATTATAGTGTATGAGGCTATTATACTGATGGGACTCATGATGACCTGTATATTATTCCCTAATGCCTGCTATGAGAAATAAAGTGCCATCACCATGTGCGGTGCAGCTTGCAAGCAGGGCCAGGGCCGTAGAAGACATAGACAGACAGTATAACCTTTATTTATGACACCCGGGCCGTTAGGGTCTCTCACTTCTCTTCTCCCATCTTGGCTTGGACATGGATTGCTTACAGACTTTGTCCGCCTCACTCCTGTGCTCAGCCAGTGGGCGGAGACTTGAATATGGGAGTGAGGAGGAGCCGGGGGTGGCCGCTGCAGGAACTACTATATGTTAGGTATGGTACGCATATTCACGATGTAGCGGCTGACTGACACAGATTTAGGAGCATATGACCGCTCCTGACATCACAAAATACTGCCATATCGTTGTTTCTTAATACCGCGGTAAATCATTGACACCTGTTTACCGCTCAACCCTAAATCGTACTGACTCACAGAATAAAGATATGTTATTTATACCACACAGTGAATGCCGCAAAAATAAAAATACACAAAATAATGTTAAAATTGTTAAAAAGTTTTTTTTATCTTCCTCCTAAAAATAAATTATTTAATACACTATATGAACCACCAAAATGGTTTCTAAGATTATTATTTTTTTTTTTAAATACATCTTATCCTGCAAAATTCAAAGTCTCAGACATCTAAGTTGAAGAAGAAAAAAATAAAAAATAAAATAAAGTTATGACTGCTGGAACACAGATTGTTACTGATCCTTACGGCTAAAATTTGTTACGTCACTAAGTGGTTAAAAAAACACATTTGTGTCCTCTGAGATGTGTCAACTAGATTTGCTTGAGACAAATTCATAATCTACAATGAAAAAGTGACATTTTTGAGAGGGTTTTTCCAATATAATATGACTGTTGAGAGGTTAAAGGAGTTTTCCAGGCTTCTGATATAAATGACTTATCCTCAAGATAGGACATTAAATATCCAATCGGTGAAGGTCGGACATGCCGCCTCCCCACCATTCATCTGTTCCCTGCAGCCTCTGACGCTAAAACTAGCACTTTGAATGGAACAGGAAGCACAGCTCTGTTCAAAGTGAAATGGCCGTGCCTGGTTACTGTGGGAGCTCAGCTGCAGTAACCTAGAACGACCACTATGCTTTGAACAGAGCTGTGCTTCCTGTTCCATTCAAAGTGCTAGTTTCAGCGTCAGAGGCTGCAGGGAACAGATGAAGGGTGGGGATACAGCGTGTCAGAGCCTCACTGATTGTATATTAATTATCTATCTTGAGGTTAAGTCATTAATATCAGGAGTGTGGAAAACCCCTTTAAGAACCGTTTCTGGTTTGGAGACATTCCAGTTATCATTATCAGTGTAATAAATTCATGGTAATAAGTATATACTAAGGAAACCCTAGTGAATTCAGATAAAAGAAACAATATACTTTGGTTGCCAAAATATTTTTTATATGACACTGTATATTATTTTGCAATAAGAGTACCAATGTACACCAATATAAAGTCTATAAAATAACAGTCAGAATGTGCTACAAAACATTAGTAGCGTCTTCATATGAGGCAAAAATATATTACTACTAATACAAAGCATTGAAAATATTGTTCTAGAAACCCTCAGCCAAGAAATAGTATTGTACAGCATGTGCCAATCAGATGCCATGTATAGTGTATATACTGTAGCAGCCATGAAAATGCTTCCACAACTCCATGGTAATGACAACACATTTTGTATGAAAACTGGAAGAGAATCAAGTATTATCAGGTGATACTAATGTAAATTCTAAAGGAGTCCCATGCATGGCTTGCTATTCATTTTTTTTAAATATAATATAAATATACAAAACTCTGCTGTTGAGGTAGGCGTCCTTCAAAGTATGCAGAATGCCCAAAATCGTTGTTATAATAAGAATATTTAAAGAGTAGGCCATCAGCGGCCATCTTATGGACAAGACCTCTGTGTGGACAGCACAAAAGACTTTGTAAACAAGGCGGCATACCTCATGAAATATAGAAAATGGTGCAGAATTTCAACAACAGGTCATAGTAGGTTCCATATAATCATCTCACAAACACATTGGTCAGCGACAGCCACCTCTCCTTACATGTTTGTTTTAGCAAGTACGTGCACCTGCACACATTGCGGAATACGTGTGGTTTTTTCAGCATGGATTTACAAAAAAACTCAGTATTACAGTACCAGTAAAGTGTATGAGATTACACTAATCTCATGTACATTTTGCAGATTTTTTCTGTGCGGAAATTGACCTGCAATGCAGTTTTCAAATTTAAGAGCATGTCAATTATGTTTGTGGTTTTAGCTGCGGATTTCACCCTTTTCAATGGAAGGGAGAGATCTACAGCAAAATAGCATCAAATCCGCACCAAAAACAGTAATTAGAGATTGCAGATTTTGGTGTGAATATGCTGCAGAAACGCACATAAATCTAAACGGAAATTTGTGCGGATCTTATTTGCGGTCGCCAGCCACCATGTGCAGGTTACCTTTCACGCCTCATGTAATAATTCTGGAGCATTTATTCATATATCTCTAGGTTGTGTCATTCCTCTATTATTCCTATTAGAAGTCTGTAATAAAGGACCAATCGGATGTTACCAGTTAGGAGTCACTGCACAGTCTACCACTGGCATCACTGATTGGATAGTGTCAGACTGTGCAGGTACACAACCCCAACTGGTAGCACCCAGGTGGACCTTAATTACAGACTGCTGGCAATTCATTCATAATCGTCTGGATTATGGAGGAACGGCACATCATACAATTAAATGAAAAGATGCTCCAGAATTGTTATAATGTGAGGAATAAAAGTTAATAAAGCAGTAGTTCAGCAGAGGTGACATGTCTTTTTAATGTAAATAGCAGAGACAGTTTGTTTCTAAATTTTCAGTTTCTGCCTATCTCCCCATTTCAGGCTGGCCAACGTTAAACAAGTTCTTGGCTTCCTGGTGTGAAGTGTGCCTGTAGTTTCAGTCTATAAGGGTGCTAGACAAGTGCCTGCTAATACCAGCCACTACACTTCCTAAGACCCATGCATAATTAGCTGATGCCCTAAAAATTGGGGAGTAAAAAGCAAAAAAATAAATAAATAATAATCTCACTATGGGACCAATGTACATGAGAACCACACGCTGTGCCATGTACTAGTCTTCTTCATCAGTAATGCATGTATATTACAAAAGTCATGTTTCATGAATGGTTAAGAGGGGATGAAGAATTGTCTTGGAAAAAAAACACAAAAATAAACCCTTAGAGACCACTCTGCCAGACCAGTCATACAATCTATCGTTTTGATCAGGAACATTAGAAATGCTTTTGGAACGTTTGACGCAAGTATGATCAGGGCCTCAGAAAATACAACATTCTGAAAGTGATTACATGATTTAAGGTAGTAAAGGCAGGTAATATGATGTCATTGTCTCGACCATAAATTGACAAAAAATATCTAATAGATGTAAATCCTATCAGATATGGCCCCCGGCAGGTGTGTCATAATCTGCATCCTGATCCACCAGTAGTAGTCCATGGGATGGTAGCGTGTATAGGGAGTTGGAGCAGTGAGAGCATGGGTAATTGCATTCATGACAGAAGAGGTGTCTGTTGAACCACTATTACAATATGTGTGCATCTTGGCAATTTTATCGTCAAAGTACTTTCTTCCATAATCGTTCTTCACGGTTTCTGGTAAGTCTTTCCACATCTTTTCAGCAATTTCTTTTATTTTTCCTTGGCTGTATAAGCTGGTGGCTGCGATGAAGTTCCCTGGTTCAATCACACTCACCTTCACTCCAAGGGGATGCATCTCATACCGTAAGCAATCTGAAAAGGCCTCTACCCCAAATTTGGTGATACAGTAAGGAGAACGCGCAGTGTTTGCCATGCGACCCATCATACTGCTTATATTCACTACACGGCCTGTAAGACATAGATAACAAATCACATTAGAGAACACTTTAAAATGTGTCATTATTTAAAAGTAACAGTACAAACCTAAAAATGACAGCATTTCCTTCTATTGTAGTCTACTGGCAATTTTCCGGCCTAATATACAGATAGGGCCTTTGTGAAGCAATGATGTACAGATATATCACACGTTATATGCTTTCCACCCTCAAGAGAGTCAATTTTTACCTGCCTGACAGCCTATTATGTGTCACTTTGTGCAAATAACTTTGGAATACTTACTTATCCAAGCCATTCAGACATTGTTTACTTGTGACAAATATTCCTTATGTTGGTGATAAATTTGGATCGATGTGTATTACATTTATTTATAAAATATATATACTATATAAAAAAAATAATAATAATAAAAAAAAATTAAAAAAAATGACATGCAAGCACTGCTGCCTTCTCGAAGTGCTGAAGGGGGGTGGAGGGTCACAGGTGTCAGAGGATAGGTCATCAGTATTTAAAGAGGTTGTCCAATTTTTTACTACTGATGACCTGTCCTCAGGATACGGTGAGCAGGTGTAATTACAACTATGGCGTCTCCATTAACTTCTATGGGACAGCGCCCATCTGTTCAAGTGAACAGGACGGAGCAGGTAAATGGAGCAGATAAACAGAGAAGAAAACACAGTGCTGCTTTTTCTAAAAACAGCTGATCAGCGTGGGTGCCAGGTGAAGGACCCCACCAATCCGATATTGATCAAATTGGTCATCAATAGTAAAAAGCGTACAACCCCTTTAAGTAGTCTCGTAAGACCACTTTAACATATTTTTTATATTTAATAATTTTTGATGAAGTTATTTTTATTTTTCCATGTCAACATCTATATTTAGAGACAAAAAACAAAATAAAAACAGTAGATGTGGCGCACAGGAGTAACTAATGACCCAAGAGGTGCACTCAGTCAAGTGGACTCACCCAGTCCACTCCAAAATGAAAATGATAAAAACAGAAGTAACTGGGCACTCTCAGGATATCTGAACCATTTGAAATTTATTCGCATATATTAAATATAGTAGGTGGCAATAATATAGACCAGGCATCCTCAAACTGCGGCCCTCCAGCTGTTGTAAAACTACAATTCCCACAATGCCCTGCTGTAGGCTGATACCTGTAGGCTGTTCGGGCATGCTGGGAGTTGTAGTTTTGCAACAGCTGGAGGGCCGCAGTTTGAGGATGCCTGATATAGACGGTGGTAATTAATAACACAAAATATCTGATAAAACTAAACAAACTAAAACATACCCAAGTCCTCACATGCAATGCTAAAATAACATAACAAATGGAATGCAATAATCTAAAATAGGCTAAAAATCAAGGAATAAAATGGAATAATCGATTCACACTTCTATCAAGAATAGCAGTAAATCGTATAAATATTCGTATGGGAAAAGTCTCAAATCAATTGGTAGCGATAAAACAATGTCCAATAGCAGCGTCCAATTCGATATTTGAACAGAGGTATCCGAAAGTTTCTAATGTCCCAATGCGCAAGCAGTGAACAGAATAAAGCGGCGTCCCGCTAATTGCAAACACCAGCGGCGTCCCACTGGGATATTAACAACGAAAGTTTTTAAATCGCTGGGTAAAATCGAACGGTCTTACCGTCTCACTCGAAGGGTTGACAAAATACTGTGGTCCTCTAGATCAGTGTTTCCCAACCAGTGTGCCTCCAGCTGTTGCAAAACTACAACTCCCAGCATGCCCGCACAGCCTTTGGCTGTGCGGGCATGCTGGGAGTTGTAGTTTTGCAACAGCTGGAGGCACACTGGTTGGGAAACACTGCTCTAGATGTGTAGACCAGTAGTTCGTCCTAAATTCGCACACTGGCAACTGTTTGGCACGTGTAGTCAGTGTCACAACCAGACAGTTGAGAAGCTCTGACAGGAGCCTTTCCGATCCTCCTCCTTGAATTTCTTTGTTTTGGTTGAGTTCCTCATCTCGTTAGTCTATCTCAGCTGTCATGCAGTAGGACTGATTGCTGCCCTTTAAGTTCCTCCCCAGAATGCAGTAGTGTGCGGCTTATACAACTTCCTGGAGTGTGTGTGCATGCTGTTCCTAGTTCTCAGTCCACAGTCCCCAGTCGTCTGCAAGATAAGTGCTGTTTATGTATTTATGATTTTCTGTTTTCTGGATCCAGGTGACCCTGACTCCCTCCGTGTCTGTGTAGGGAGCCGGTGGTCGTATCCCCTCACTATTGTAGGGTCTTCAGGTGTAAGATAGTCGAGGTACGTGGATATGCGCCCATCCACCTTTGGGGTGGTCGCATAGGCTGAGCAATAAGGGAGAGCGGCAGGTCTCATGCAGGGGTCTCCCTTTTGCTCCTTAGTTGTGGATCCAGTGAGTCATTGTTTATATTGTATTGTCTTGTTTCCTGTACACCATCCGTGACATTATAAGCCGCCAAAACCGTCTCAAGTATGGATCCGGTTTCACTTTTGGCTGAGCGCTTCCAGGGTCTTTCATTGGAGGTAGCTGATCTCCGTAAGACTTTTTCTCAGTTTCAAGTGACCGGTTCAGCTTGCGTTCATGGAGTTTGTTCTGAGCCTAAGATTTCGCTCCCGGATACGTTCTCCGGGGGTAGTGAGTATTTTGTGCGTTTTAGAGAGGCTTGCAAACTCCATTTTCGCCTTCTTCCCCATTCCTCTGGTGATGAAGAACGGAGGGTGGGGATCATTATATCGCTGCTCAGGGGTAACGCTCAATCCTGGGCCTTTTCGCTGCCGGAGGGGGCACGGCCCCTCCGTTCAGTGGATGAATTCTTTTTAGCCCTGGGTCAGATATATGATGATCCGGATCGTATTGCTCTGGCTGAGTCTAGACTACGTCTGTTATGCCAGGGTAAACAATCCGCAGAGATATACTGCTCAGAATTTCGGAGATGGGCAGCTGATACTGGTTGGAATAATGCTGCACTCCGAAGTCAATTTTGCCATGGTCTTTCAGAGGGATTGAAAGATGCATTTGCCTTTCATGAGAGACCTACCTCCTTGGATTCTGCTATGTCTCAGGCTGTTCGTATTGACAGGCGTCTTAGAGAGAGAGGAGAGATCTCTCCTTCCTGTCATACTCAGTCCCGGGACAGTACAGCGGTCTCTTTCTGTGCGCAGGGGTCTCAGTCGCTGTCAGCCCCTTCTGAGCAGGAGCCCATGCAGCTGGGGTTGATTGCCTCTGACAATAGAAGATTCAGCCCGCATGGGAGGGTTTGTTTTTGTTGTGGAGGTATAAGTCATTTGGCAAATGTTTGTCCCTCTAGGAGATTCAGGCAGTCTTCTGGGAGTAATAAAGAAACAAAAGGGAAAAAATCTTTTAAAAATGTTCCGTCTGTTACTATTGGCAGGGTTGAGGCGGAAATTGAAGGTTTTCCGTTTGCTTGTAGTTCCCGTTTTGTCCTGCCTGCTAGGGTGGCGCTAGAGAGCAAGAGCATTTTTTGTGAGATTTTTGTGGATAGTGGAGCAGCTGTCAATCTCATTGATAATCAATTTGCAATAACTCATGGTTTCCAGGTATGCACTTTGGGAAAGGATATTCCTGTTTTTGCTATTGATTCCGCTCCACTTTCTCAGAAATCATTAAAGGGCATAGTTCACAATATTCGTTTAATTGTGAGTGATGCTCATGTTGAGGATGTGTCATGTTTCGTCCTTAGCGGTTTGCCTACTCCTCTAGTGTTGGGGCTACCCTGGCTCACTAAATATAACCCCACCATTGATTGGCAAGCGAGGCAAATAAATGGTTGGAGTGACTTTTGCAGAGAGAATTGCCTCATGACATCTGTTTCTGAGGTTTCTACTAAGACTGTACCACCTTTCCTCTCTGAATTTTCGGATGTCTTCTCTGAGAGTGGAGTTCAGGATTTGCCCCCGCACAGGGAGTACGATTGCCCTATTAATCTCATCCCAGGCGCCAAACTGCCTAAATCTCGTTTATACAATCTTTCCCAACCTGAAAGGGTCGCTATGCGTGCTTATATCTCTGAGAGTCTGAGAAAAGGACACATACGACCCTCGAAGTCACCTGTTGCCGCTGTTTTTTTCTTTGTTAAGAAAAAAGATGGTTCTTTAAGACCTTGTCTGGATTTCAGGGAGCTGAACAGTATCACTATTCGTGACCCTTATCCGCTTCCTCTGATCCCGGACCTGTTTAACCAGGTTGTTGGGGCTAAAATCTTTTCCAAATTAGACCTAAGAGGGGCATACAACCTGGTCAGGGTCAGAGAAGGAGACGAATGGAAGACGGCTTTCAATACCCCTGAGGGCCATTTTGAGAATTTTGTTATGCCTTTTGGTTTGATGAATGCCCCAGCCGTTTTTCAGCATTTCGTCAACAGCATTTTTTATCATTTAATGGGAAAATTTGTATTAGTGTATTTGGATGACATTTTGATTTTTTTCTCCCGATTTCAAGACTCATAAGGAACACTTACGTCAGGTCTTGCTCATCCTGCGGGAGAATAAATTATACGCAAAACTGGAAAAATGTGTGTTTGCGGTTCCAGAAATTCAATTTCTGGGGTTTCTTCTCTCCGCTTCTGGTTTTCGCATGGACCCCGAGAAGGTCCGTGCTGTGCTTGAGTGGGAGCTTCCTGAGAATCAGAAGGCGCTGATGCGTTTTTTGGGCTTTGCCAATTATTACAGGAAATTTATTTTGAATTATTCCTCTGTTGTTAAACCACTCACTGATATGACCAGAAAGGGGGTAGATTTTTCTTCCTGGTCGGTAGAGGCGCGTAAGGCCTTTTCTAATATCAAGGAGAGTTTTGCTTCCGCTCCCATCCTGGTACAACCTGATATTTCGTTACCCTTCATAGTTGAGGTTGATGCTTCTGAAGTAGGGGTGGGTGCGGTCTTGTCTCAGGGTTCCTCTCCTGCCAAATGGCCATGTGCCTTTTTCTCGAAGAAACTCTCCTCCGCAGAGAGAAATTATGATGTGGGAGATAGGGAATTGTTGGCCATCAAGTTGGCTTTTAAAGAATGGCGCCATTGGCTAGAGGGAGCCAGACACCCTATTACCGTGTTTACTGACCATAAAAATCTGGCCTACTTGGAGTCAGCCAAGCGTCTGAACCCGAGACAGGCCAGATGGTCTTTGTTCTTTTCAAGGTTTAATTTTGTTGTCACGTTCCGCCCTGGGGTTAAGAATGTGAAGGCAGATGCCCTGTCACGTTGTTTTCCGGGAGCTGGGAATTTATGAAGACCCGGGTCCCATTTTGGCTGAAGGTGTGGTGGTCTCTGCTCTTTTTCCTGAATTGGAGGCAGAGGTGCAGGCAGCCCAGTCAGAGGCTCCTGATCTTTGTCCTCCTGGGAGGTTGTTTGTGCCTCTCGCTTTGAGACACAAGATTTTTAAGGAACACCACGATACGGTCCTTGCTGGGCACCCGGGGGCAAGAGCCACACTGGATCTCATCGCTCGGAGATTCTGGTGGCCTGCGCTTCATAAGTCGGTTGAGGGTTTTGTGGCAGCTTGCGAGACTTGCGCTCGTGCCAAAGTCCCTCATTCACAGCCATCAGGTTCTCTCCTTCCCTTACCCATTCCTTCCCGTCCTTGGACACATCTGTCCATGGACTTCATAACGGACTTGCCTCGTTCCTCGGGGAAGACTGTGATTCTGGTGGTGGTGGACCGTTTTAGCAAAATGGTGCATTTCATCCCTTTTCCTGGTTTGCCCAATGCTAAGACGCTGGCGCAGGCATTTATTGACCACATTGTCAAATTGCATGGTATTCCTTCAGACATAGTCTCTGATAGGGGCTCGCAGTTTGTTTCCAGATTCTGGAAGGCTTTCTGTTCTCGCTTGGGGGTTCGGTTGTTATTCTCTTCTGCTTTCCACCCGCAGTCGAATGGCCAGACAGAGCGCGTCAATCAGAATCTGGAGACATATCTGCGCTGTTTTGTGGCGGAGAATCAGGAGGATTGGTGTTCTTTTTTGTCCCTTGCTGAGTTTGCTTTAAATAACCGTCGTCAGGAGTCCTCTGATAAGTCACCATTTTTTGGTGCATATGGGTTTCAGCCGCAGTTTGGGACTTTCTCGGGAGAGGGGTCTTCTGGTTTACCTGATGAGGACAGATTCTCCTCGTCTTTGTCATCTATTTGGCAAAAGATTCAGGATAATCTAAAGAGCATGAGTGAGAGATATAAGCGTGTGGCAGATAAGAGACGTGTGCCTGGTCCGGACCTGAATGTTGGTGATCTGGTGTGGTTGTCTACCAAGAAAATCAAATTGAAGGTTCCCTCCTGGAAGTTGGGTCCTAGGTTTATTGAGCCTTACAAGATCCTGTCTGTCATCAATCCTGTTGCCTACCGTCTTGATCTTCCTCAGACTTGGAAGATCCATAATGTTTTTCATAAGTCTTTATTGAAACCTTATGTTCAACCTATTGTACCCTCGCCTTTGCCTCCTCCTCCGATTATGGTTGATGGAAATCTTGAATTTCAGGTCTCTAGGATTGTGGATTCTCGTCTTGTCCGCGGTTCCCTCCAGTACCTCGTTCATTGGGAGGGTTATGGTCCTGAGGAGAGGATGTGGGTCCCAGTGACGGACATTAAGGCCACTCGTCTCATCAGGGCTTTCCATAGGTCCCATCCTGAGAAGGTGGGCCCTGAGTGTCCGGAGTCCACTCGTAGAGGGAGGGGTACTGTCAAACCCAGACAGTTGAGAAGCTCTGACAGGAGCCTTTCAGATCCTCCTCCTTGAATTTCTTTGTTTTGGTTGAGTTCCTCATCTCGTTAGTCTATCTAAGCTGTCATGCAGTAGGACTGATTGCTGCCCTTTAAGTTCCTCCCCAGAATGCAGTAGTGTGCGGCTTATACAACTTCCTGGAGTGTGTGTGCATGGTGTTCCTAGTTCTCAGTCCACAGTCCCCAGTCGTCTGCAAGATAAGTGCTGTTTATGTATTTATGATTTTCTGTTTTCTGGATCCAGGTGACCCTGACTCCCTCTGTGTCTGTGTAGGGAGCCGGTGGTCGTATCCCCTCACTATTGTAGGGTCTTCAGGTGTAAGATAGTCGAGGTACGTGGATATGCGCCCATCCATCTTTGGGGTGGTCGCATAGGCTGAGCAATAAGGGAGAGCGGCAGGTCTCATGCAGGGGTCTCCCTTTTGTTCCTTAGTTGTGGATCCAGTGAGTCATTGTTTATATTGTATTGTCTTGTTTCCTGTACACCATCCGTGACAGTCAGACCTTCACCATGGAATCAGGTCTTACAGGTTGCTCATCGAATATACCATTCGTGTGGCGGGCGCTCATTCTTTGCGACAATCCGGTAAAACCCTTCAGCTTCCCAAGTGGTCCAAAGTTTGGGGTCCTGTCTAGGCTAGACGCGTTTCGGGGTATTGCATTACCCCTTCCTCAGTAGCACAAAGTAGTAACTTTGGACCACTTGGGAAGCTGGAGGATTTTACCGTATTGTCACAAAGACGGAGCGTCCGCCACACGAATGGTATATTCGATGAGCAACCTGTAAGACCTGATTCCATGGTGAAGGTCTGACTACACGTGCCAAACAGTTGCCAGTGTGCGAATTTAGGACGAACTACTGGTCTACACATCTAGAGGACCACAGTACTTTGTCGACCCTTCAAGTGAGACGGTAAGACCGTTCGATTTTACCCAGCGATTTAAAAACTTTCGTTGTTAATATCTCATACGAATATTTATACGATTTACTGCTATTCATGATAGAAGTGTGAATCGATTATTCCATTTTATTCCTTGATTTTTAGCCTATTTTAGATTATTGCATTCCATTTGTTATATGTCATTTTAGCATTGCATGTGAGGACTTGGGTATGTTTTAGTTTGTTTAGTTTTATCAGATATTTTGTGTTATTAATTACCGCCGTCTAGATTATTGCCACCTACTATATTTAATATATGCGAATAAATTTCAAATGATTCAGATATCCTGAGAGTGCTTAGTTACTTCTGTTTTAATCAAAAACCATAAAATCATGCAGTTTTTGCACTAGCCATAAAGTCTAATAGGCGCCATTTCTTGGTCTGCACAAATCACATTACTGCAGTTACCTGCTTATCGGTCATTCTAATCCTGCATGTAATGATATCACCTCTGTGTATAGATAAGACAGGATCCACCATTCACAGTATGCGATTGTCAAAACGTATCTATTCTTTCTTTGTACAATGACCTTTGCACAGGTCACACACAGAACATGTCTAGAAAACTGTCCCACATCCTACATGCAGCCCTAATAATTTCAGAAACTACACCCTTCCAGATATTTAGTGAGCATTTTGACCTCATAGGTGTTTTGCAAAAACTAATTCAAAGCAGATGATGCAAAGTGAAAATTGCAATTTTTCCACAGATATGGCAATTCATTGCCCAATATGTTGTGCCTATCATGTGCCAGTATAAAAACGAAGCCCTCTTATTAATATGCTGTGTTCACTGCTCTTAAAAACATTTGGCCCCAATTTTTTCCTAGACATTTTAACATGGCTCAAGAGTATAGGAGCACCATGTGATTTTGAGGCTAAATGTGATGAGTTACATTGCTTATACTGTAAAGGATCTGGAGTGAAATAAATGGAACCCCTGAAAAGTGACCCAGTTTTGTAAACTCCGCCCATTAAGGTATTAAAGGGTGGAGTGAACATTTTGATGCCACAAGTATTTTGAAGAAATGAATGTGCAGCAGATAGCAGATAATGTGCATAGCATTTCAGTGCCATCTGAGACATACACTACACTACTTTCAATGATCGGCGGGTTTTACTAGGTACTAAAATGCCATAAATGTAGACATAAACTGCTGTTTGGGCACATGGCAGGGTTAACAAGGGAAAGACCACTTTTTGGCTTTTGCAGGGCAGATTCTGATGGATTGGGGTTTGGGGTATATACAACACTAACTGAAGGACCCGGGTATATTTATTCTATTTCATTTAATGTTTGTATGTGTCGTTAAAAAGATATCAACACAATCCACTATGACAGTGACCTCCACAGCACCCCGACCTTTAACACTGATCCCCCCCCTCCCACAGTGCCCCGTCCCTTAAAATTGAACCTCCACAGCAGCCCACCCCCTTAACTTTGACCTTTACAGCAGCCTTCCCCTTTAACAGCGACTTTCACAGCATACCACCCCCTTGACAGTGACCTCCACAGGGGCCCGCCCCCTTAACAGTGGCCTTTACAGCAATCTGCCCCTTAACACTGATCTCCATAGCGGACCATCCCCTTAACTGTGACCTCCACAGCAGACTGCCCCTAGGGTGGCCAGAGGTCCAGTTTTAGGCCGGACAGTCCAGCTTTCAGACTCCCTGTCCTCCATCTGCCGCAGGGCCTGAACGGACACAAGGATGTCCTTTTGAACAGCTCACTCTCAGACAGCAGCACTGTGTGAGCTGCAGGGAGAAAGTCACCCTCCCTCCCACCTGTGCAGCTGACAGAAGTTGAATTTTAACTTAATTTTTTCAATCCCTGTCGGCTGAGGAGTGGGAGGGGGCATGGCCTGAGCGGATCAGGGCGTGGCTTAGCAGGACCTAGGGGCGGGGTTTTAAGTTAGTCTTTTGAGGGTTGACACATTGTGGCAGGGAGCGTGTCTGGGCTCCTTCCTGCAAGAGTGACGCCCCTCTGGGCACCTTACTGGCTCATTTGCATACCAAATAAACTGGATTTTCTGAGGATAAAAACATCTATTGCTGGAACAAAGGCACATCTGGAAATAAAAGGTACTAAGTGCTATTAGGCCATGGCTTTACTTCAATAGCGATTATCCTCGTGACAGATTTCCTTTAAAGCTCACCTACAGCAGTGAAGAAAAACGGCTGGGTTGTTATGGAAACCTGGAGTAAAACTGTATGTGGAGGCTAATGGACTGCAAGCTTCTATTGGCTGATAAGGGTCATGTGACCAAGCTTTATTGGCTAATGCATTTTTTTGGAATCTCTCAGGAACGCTATGTCCTAGAGAGCCGAGACCTGGTCCAAAACCTTCCCGGACACCTGATGTACCCGTGTGCCAAAATTCGTGATTGTAAATGCGACGGTGCAGATTCCTTTAGAGGACATACATACTCAGCTTTATATATTAGATTGATAACTTTTTATTTCACTTTTTGGAAAGCAAAATAAAGAAAAGGCAGCAATTATGCCATTGCTTTTTTGAATTTGTGGCGGCATGCATGAAAAATGACATGTTACCTTTATTCCACTGTTCAGTATGATTACAGAGATACCAATTTTATATAGTTTTATTGTGTTTTACCCCTTTTTTGTTTTATGAAAAAAATATATATTATTTTTTCATCGCCATTTCCTGAGAGACTTTATTTTTCAGGAGATAGTCTTGTATGGGGGCTCGTTTATTTGCTGGGTTGAGGTAACAGTGTTAGTACTATTTTGGGGTACATATGTTTTGATCGATCAATATTACGCAATTTGTGAAGCAAGGTGACCAAAAAAATTGCAGTTATTTTTTTCTATGGCATTCACCTGATTGGTTGATCATGTCATATTATACAGTAGGTCATTATGGACTAGGGCAGTTAAACTTTTGAACGTTTGATCCCTTTTACAATACACAGTGGATTGTAATGCATTGTGACTGTCAGTATATCTTTGAGACCCAGCCTTGTGGCTGTGCCTCATAGGCCTGTGCAGCTGGCAGCCACCCTTTGTAAGGTCTTTGACTGCCTTAGCAGTCATAGTCACCCTGCAATCGCATTGCGGGGAGCCGGCGGAAACAGCAGGGGACCGGTTCTCTGTCCACGTCTTATCAGCTCGCCGTACTATTACGGTGCTGGTCGGAAACTCAATTCCCACAGCACTGTACATGTACAGTGCTGGTTGGGAAGGAGTTAAAGAAGTGAACCCTATATTATAGTACAGGTGAAACTCAAAAAATTTGAATATCGTGCAAAGTTCATTTATTTCAGTAATGGAACTTAAAATGTGAAACTAACATATGAGATAGACTCATTACATGCAAAGCGAGATATTTCAAGCCTTTGTTATAATTTGGATGATAATGGCTTACAGCTTATGAAACCCCAAAGTCACAATTTTGAGGTACTCTTTGCTCAGGGGATATGGATTAATTAGCTGACTAGAGTGACACTTTGAGCCTAGAATATTGAACCTTTTCACAAAATTCTAATTTTAAGCTGCATTAATGCAATTCCTTTTTATTTGCATTACTGAAATAAATGGACTTTTGCACGATATTCTAATTTTTCGAGTTTCACCTGTATATCCATCAAATACAATGTAACTTGATTAGCCTTACACTGTTGTGGTTGGGAGACAGAGCATCACCCCTTCACTTACAGGCCGAAACATTGCTAGTATGTGTTATGGTGTTTACTGAATAAAAGACTACTTATAAAAAGGAAGGAAGTGTTGTCCTCAATGACTTTTTGTCTTTGTAACATATTGATGACCTTCCAGTAAGATATGTAATCAATGTGAGATTGGTAAGGTTCTGACCTCTGGCACCTCAAGGTTCTGGAAGTAAACAGAGTATGGACCTGGAACACCACAGCTCTGCACAGTGTAGTGAACATTCTAGGGTACTGCAGATCGGCCCCCATTCACTTTAAATAGGAGCATTCATTTCAGTACCCAAGAACAGCCACTGCACAGAGCAGTGTATGGAGCTGTGGCTCTGTACACAGTTTTTTTCTGGAACCTGCGGCTGCCACAAACAGCTGATGGGTGGCGGTGCTGGATGTCAAACCCACACTGATGTTCAATCTTACGGACAAGCCATCAATATGTTGACCCTAGAAAAACCCCTTTAACCAGCCAATTTGAACTCTTTTTTGACTGTAGTGGCATCTTTATATTACAAAAATGGAACTTCAGCCCGTGTAAAGTAATAGGCACAGATGTATGGACAACAATATGGTGCTAATAGGTTACAAAGTGACAAACAGGAATAAACACTGTCTTAAGGGCAACTTCTGGGACTGAACACAGATTAAGCGGAGAAGAAAAAAAAGTTGTGTTTTGCTTGAAGATTTATCAAAACTGGTGTAAATGAAGACTGTCCTAGTTGCCCATATCAACCAATCAGATTCCACCTTTCATTTTCCAAAAGAACTCTGAAAAATGAAAGGTGGAATTTGACTCATGGGCAACTAAACCAGATTTAATTTACACCAGTTTTGAAAAATTTTACCCCATATTTCTCAATGTATTTACTCTAGACAATTGACATAAATACAATAATAAATCTCCACTTTAGAACATGAAAAAAATTGTCTGTCTGCAGCCACCACTAAGTCTGCAGCCACCACTAAAGGGAGCTCAGTGCATAGGAATTTATACAGTTAAATGGAAGCTGTAAAAATCTTTGCACTGAGCTCTCTCTAGTGGTGGATGTGGGAAAATACAATAGATTTATGTTGGGAAAAGATGAAGTTCAGCACTGTGCTATGGGGCACAGGTGGGAGGCAGTCATGTGGCCTTTCTCCATGGTTAGCATGCCACTGACTGCTTCACACACACATTGTTTCAACGCTTGATCCGGGCGGCCGAGGACTGCAGGCGATGCGCACTTCATTACTGCTGAGCTCAGGGCTTCCAGAGCCCTGCGGGATTGCGAGCGAGCGGCACTACCACTCCGCAGTCAATGGGACGATTAGCAAGAAGCTGAAGAGTCTGGAGAAGGGCAATCAGCATGGAGGGGGCGTATGTAATAAACACGGGGGTGTGAGCTGCAGGCTCAGCAATAATAGGAATGGAAACTACTATAGGGAGCCCCCCATAAATCAGTGCTCAGGGGAGAAGTCCTCATCACAGGCTGACTGCGACTGAACCTGAGAGAGAGTGCCTTCATGAACAGAATGCCGGAACTACAGTAAAGACTGACATGTCGGGGGGGGGGGTAACATCTTCTTCTCTGTAATATATGTCACCGAGTCATGCTCTATGGCTGGATGACTTCCCTTCTGCTGTCCGGGGCACTCTGGACTACTGCCGCCTGGTTCATCACTCGGACTGGCACTTAGGGGGGCAAGCTGATGGCACTGTGGTGGGGGAGTGCTGATGGCACTGGGGGATAGTGGAGCTGATGGCACTGGGGGATGGTGGGAGAGAGCTGATGGCACTGGGGGATGGTGGGAGAGAGCTGATGGCACTGGGGGATGGTGGGAGAGAGCTGATGGCACTGGGGGATAGTGGAGCTGATGGCACTGGGGGATAGTGGAGCTGATGGCACTGGGGGGATAGTGGAGCTGATGGCACTGGGGGGAACTGATCCACTTGGGCTGATCACACGGGGGGAACGAACGGTGTTGGGAACTGATGGCAGGGGGTCTGATGAGTTTTTATAAAAGGAAAACAGTCTATTAATTCATTTTTTCTTATTAGAGTACTCGATTAATCATAAAAATAAAATCGGTAGAATACTCTATTACTAAAATAATAGTTTACTGTGGCCCTAACCAGATGACCATCTAATGGGTATAGGGGCCTCCCAACTCTGTTGTTGGGGGACAAAGTGCTATCAAAAATGTAGGCTGGCATTAGGCTGCCACGAATATTCCAGGCTGCTATATGTAATATCTCCAGTTAGCGACTTTATGTGACCATTTTAAAGGGCAAACATGTTACTTATTTCTCACTACACATAGCCAGGGTCACTATCAGTAATTCCAGGGCCCGATAATTTGTTAGGGCCCCTCCCGCATACCAATTATCTCTCCATCTGCATGCTATAGATTACATCCCATTCTCATTTGAAAAAAAAAAATCTAAATTCTCTGCTGTATCTTCTGGACACTTCTTGAGCAATCTACAATTGTCCATTATGAAACTCCTGTATCTGCAGCGCTCTGATATTTAAAGGGGTGGTTCCACCAGCTGATTTTGCTGGAAGGCACAGCTAGCCAAGCATTATCCCTAGAGTACCGATGCAGGAAATATGTGGCATTACACATCAACCATTCAAATGAAAGGCCATCATATAATACAAGGACAGCTTCAGTCCACCAGAACAGTTGTAACAGTCGTTGACTTTATTCTGGCTCTTTATCAGGAGTTCCAAGCAGAGGCAACTGCGGAAAACTGCACAGTGACCTCAACTTGTACACCTAGCCTCAAAAAGCAGTTAGGCACCAAAAGGCAACACTCACTGGAAGATCACTACAGTCGCTTTATTCTAGCGATTGGCGGACCTCTATTGACGTTGTCTTCTCACATATCTCTGTAGACTTGCGATTTGACAAAGGTGAATATTTACATGATGAGATGTTTAAACTAATACTGATCATCTAGATGTAATCACAGAGCTTCATCAGACTCCAAAAGTTCAAAAAATATATACTAAGGGGTACTTACTAATGACTGTACGCCACAACAGTGCCGTAAAAGGGTCGCAAATTATGGCTCGTGCCATATCTGTGCAATAATTTGTGACGCCAGATTTACTATAACTTACACCAGAAACTGGTGAAAGTTATAGCTGTAGTACACGCTAGCCTCTGGCTGACGTAGAGTTCAGTGTCTGGAGAACGGACTG
Organism: Bufo bufo; assembly: GCF_905171765.1. Classification (NCBI taxonomy): domain Eukaryota; kingdom Metazoa; phylum Chordata; class Amphibia; order Anura; family Bufonidae; genus Bufo; species Bufo bufo. The sequence goes on from NC_053392.1 coordinate 221,381,559, forward strand.
CCTGAGATGCATTAATAAATTAAGTACATCTTAGTCTGACAAAAAGGGTATCAAGATGGTGAATGGGAACATTAGACTTGATAAATGTCCCTCACTATGTTAAAAATAAAATAAAACAAAATATGTAATATAACAGCTCGCCTACAGAACGTAATTCTACTCCAGGGTAACTGGCCTGATCCCTTTCTTCTGCTGTGGATTTTATACTATGATTTTTACAGGTATTAGCAGGGATGGGTGTAAGACAGCACCAAAGGATAGGCAGAGGAAACATCAATGCTGTGCTGACTCCTCCAGACATTGTCCTAGGTGTATAAAAAATATTTATTTAAGTCAGGAAATGCAACCATTTCACTGCCCGTCTTGCAGCTGAGAAAATGATGGGTTTAGAGAGGCAGTGAAAGGGTTAAACCTCCTGACGTGTGTACATACATTTTTATAAACACGGGACAGTAATAAGGAAGAAGTGTAAGTAGGGAGAAGGTTGCATCCAGGACCCAGAACCTGCCAGGAGGAGGACTGCCCACCCCAACCAGCCACTCACACACACAGAGCCCTACTCACCAGCCTGAGTGTCTGAGGAGGCAGAGACTGCACATGTGCTTCTCTACAACCTATGAAAGGTTAGCGTCTTTCCCTGTATGGATCACCGCAGGGGTTTCTCCTCTACAGTTTCCTCCACCAGCAGCACTGGCAGGGCTGTTTGCAGGATATGCCCAGATTCCCCAGTATACTATGAAGCTCTGGGCCCTATACAGCAGTGGCAGCCCTGCACATAGCCACCCAAAACCTTGTTACCTTTAGCTCTTCGAATCAGAGGGAGACAGGCTTTGGTAGTTCGGACAGTGCCCCACAAATTCACTTCAGCGACTTCTTTGTAAGTCTCCATACTGCTGAACTCCACTTCTCCAAATGTAGATATTCCAGCATTGTTTACTAGGCCCCATAGTCCTGGACAAAAGCAAGATATTTGATGTGCCCAAGTAAATTCATCAATCATATAACATGCTCCGGGAATATGATCTAAGAAGAACTAGGTGGTAAATCAATGACATGTGTAGATCAAAAATCATGCACACTTCTTAATTCAGAAGTATCCCAGCAGAGATTACTGGGGTGGGAACCTACAGCCAGCACCTTCAGACCCGGTGTGCCGGGATTCATTTCTTATTTTATTAATGAATGTGCTCACTGTATGCAAAGCATTATGAACAAGGAAAGTTCAACTAAGATACAGAACAATAGTGGAATATGTTTAGCCTTTTAGGATCAGAAGACATTGGCCGTGAGTTACCAAACTGAAGGCTTCACAACTCTGGATTAATTTGCGAAAAAGAATATAAAAAAAATTGTACACATTTTTTTCACCAAAATATTATGTGTTAGTGGGAAAGGGGTTTGAGTTAAAGGGTTATTCCCATCTCGGAGGCATAGTGAATGCGCAGCCTTTCTCCATTAATTCCTATTCCTTTTGGAAGTCCTATTGAAACAAATGGGAGGCACACCACGCAAGAGCGGCCACCGCTCCATTTACTTCCATGGGGCTGACTATTTTCGGCGCTCCCAAAGGATTGCCCCTCCGGGACTTGACAAGCTCTGTTCTAAGCATAGGGACCCGCACTTATCAGACAATGGGGGTATATCCTAATGATATGCCCCCAATGACTGAGATCGGAATAACCCTTTAAGGTACGACAATCGATAGAGCTTATAAAAGTAGGCAAAAGTGTCTGACGGATCATCTTTATATGGCATAAGACCATCTATACACATAAGATAGCTGCAGGCCAATGACCATTGTATTAAGGCCATTTGGATAATATCCATTTCAATTCAGAGTTTCATTTGGACTGCAACGTTCATACAACATTTAGTATATGCATGCAGTATATGATCATGCACTCACCCTTTTGTGCATCTTTCAAGTTTTCTTTTATGATCTCCACCGCTCTGTTCACTTCTTCATCCTTCACAACATTCAACTGTATGGTCTTCATCCTATCACTATTCATGCTGTCCAGCTCCTTCACACCAGCATCTCCTTTGTTCTATGGTTGCAATATTATAAGCTGTAGTTACAACTGGGTACTCTGGAGCTATTAACGACCATAAGGGTACGGCCACACGTGGTGTATACAGTGTGGCGTTTCCACAGAAGAATTTAAAGTAGAAAATCTGCAGCATCTGCAGTTCAAGCAAAATGAATGAGATTTTAGAAATCTCACCCACACACTGAGGAGAAAACCCGCACCATAAACTGACTTGTGATGCGGGTTTTCAATCTGCAAAATCTCAAGTGGACCCACTAAGTGTGGCTGTACCCTTACAGCACAGAACATTTGCAGGTGTTGTCCATGGCAGCCTAACAGGCCAGTGCTTACACTTTTATTTTGGGCTAAAACGATGAAGAATGAAATCTAAATGTCATTCACTGGACAACCACTGTCTCCTAACTATTCATTTCTCTTTCTTGTATTAGACATTCCCATAAACTACTATCATTTTTTTTGTAGCACAACAAGCAGTTATCTCTGTGAAAAAAAAACACAGTGTAGATTTATTAAAGGGGTTGTCAGAAGCGAGTTACAGAAACAGTGTAGCTTGTTCTGCTACACTGCTGGCATAGACCCTATTCACTACAATTTGAATTATGGAAACAGCGGAGCCCTGGCCTGCTCGACTGTTTCCGTAAAAGTGGCCTCTGGGAGAAGATGCTTAGTCCCATGTTACCATGGAAACAGCGAGATGGAACAATCCCTTTAAGGCCTCTTTCACACGGGCGTAATGGATTTGCTCTGGATGCGTTGCGTGTGCATTGCGGGAAAACCGCGCGAGTAGGCACGCAATTGCAGTCAGTTTTGACTGCGATTGCGTTCCGATGTTCAGTTTTTTCCCCGCGAGTGAAAAAAAACTGAATGTGGTACCCAGACCCGAACCTCTTCACTGAAGTTCGGGTTTGGGTTAGGTGTTCTATTCATTTTATTATTACTTTCCCTTATAACATGGTTATAAGGGAAAATAATAGCATTCTTAATACAGAATGCTTACTAAAATGTCGATTGAGGGGTTAAAAAAATAAAATAAAAATGAACTCGCCTCATCCAATAGATCGCGCAGCAGCAATCATCTTCTTTCAGGACCTGCAAAAGGACCTTTGATGATGTAATTTTCTATCTTCATTCAGCAGGACCTGCGCTGATGTCACCACGTGATGTCAAAGGTCCTTTTGCAGGTCCTGAAAGAAGCAGCAAGAAGACGATGCCAGCTGCGCGATCAATTGGATGAGGGGAGTTAATTCTTTTTATTTTTTAACCCCTCAATCCACATTTTAGTAAGCATTCTGTATTAAGAATGCTATTATTTTCCCTTATAACCATGTTATAAGGGAAAATAATACAGGGAATACACTTTAATGGTGTCCGGGGTTGCTTTCATCCCTATCATCTCCTAGCAACCATGCGTGAAAATCCGACCGCATCCGCACTTGCTTGCGATTTTCACGCAGACCCATTCATTTCTATGGGGCCTGTGTTGTGTGAAAAACGCAGAATATAGAACATGTTGCGATTTTCACGTAACGCACAACTGATGCGTGAAAAATCACTGCTCATCTGCACAGCCCAACTGAAGTGAATGGGTCCAGATTCAGTGCGGGTGCAATGCGTTCACCTCAGGCATTGCGCCCGCACGGAATGCTAGCCCGTGTGAAAGGGGACTAATAGTTTTATGCCATTGGTATTAAAAAAAAAAATTGGAAATTAATGTGCATACTATATCTGCACCTTGCAACACTTCCTTACATTTTACAAAAATGGTGCCCAACAGAAACTAGTGTAAATTAAAGCTGAAATCTCCACATTTCAGTTTCTGCCTCAAAAATAGAGAATCCTAATTTTTAAAGAGGCCTCTTTAATAAGTTTGGCACGTCTTTTTAAGACTGGCATATGAAACACCAAGCTTAGTAAATCTGCCCTGAAAGTCACCCCCATCCCCAAAAAAAAAACAAAAAAAAAAAAACATATCTTACCAGCAATATACTGCAGCGAAGAAAGAATAGCAATAAAATTATTAAAATACAGAGGAAAATTACTGCACGCAAAATCAGAAGGTTTTCTGCCTCCAAGTGTTACATCAATTATCTTGTGCAGAGTATAAGACTCATCAGATCTGTTGATCTTGCGTTATTTCCCTGTTCTGTAATATTGCTATTGATATTTCACACAATTACTTTATTATTCAGCAAGTGTTGCTATGTTGTAGATGTGATCATGTCACAAACGAACCATTGGCAGAAGCCACATAAGTACAGGTTGTAGTGATACTGACAATATTGAGTACGGAGCTACACAGACATGTCACAGCACAACCTACAACACATTTGGCTGACAGTCAGCCACTGCAGCTACTTGACGATTCGCTGTAGTTTTATCTCCTATAAACGGCTCCCTGGCATTACTTCAAAACTAGTGTTTTTTTCTTTGTGTATCCCAGTGTATATGTCGCAGGGAAATGAAGAAAATTCCAACTGAGGTACCAATTTGGTATAAATTATTTTTTATATCTAATACGATCCCCACAATGTTATTTCCATCTAATGGGCCTCTATCTACCTTAGGTACATCCATTTTCATCATTTCCCTTAGGGATTTGATCAAATCTCCATTTTCATCATTTCCCTGCGACATATACACCTTGAAAAGAGCTGTACTTTCTGCAAAATTAGTTTAGCACAGAGGTCCAGAAAAGTCAGACTTGGCATGTTAAGGCGGAGTTCACATGTGACTGAAGAGCAGCAGATTTGCCCTTGCAGATTTCCGTCCAGTAAATCTGCATCGTTGTACAGTACCAGCAAAGTGGATGTAATTTTAAGAAAGCTCAACCACACGCTGTGTACAAAAACTGCAGTGTAAATTGAAAACGCGCAGCATGTCAATTTACTTCACCCTTTCCTGTTGCAAAATCCACATGTAGTGGATGTGGTTTTCGTTGCTTTTTTTTTTTTGTCCTGGAAGTGTAGATGTACCCTAAAAGTGCTACCTAGAGTCCATATCTTCCAGGGTAAAACCTTCAATGAAATCCAAATTTCATCCACACATTTTGATAAAAAAATAAAAATCGGCACGGAAATTAATCTGCAAAGTGGATTTTAATTTGCGGTGTGTCAACTTTTTACCGTTGGAGGTGTCACCCCTTTCAATGTAGTGGGGGGAAATCCATGGTGAACAAAATCCAGAAAACCTGTACTGTACGAGGTTTTAGCAGTGAAAGCTGTAACTGATTTTTTTTCCCCACTACGTATGAAAGCGCCCTTTAAAGAGCCTTGAAATACAACTCAGGTCATCAACCAGACCAGAGACAGGAGTCATTGCTCTTCATCAGTACATGGAGGTATTCTGAGTGTGACATATTGCCTCTCTGAGGGAACGGACTCTCCCTGCAGATCTTCTAGCTGAATCAGAACAGTCTAATGTTGCATTTACATGCAGCGAACCAGCACACAATTGTCAGGAAGAAAGTGTTCTTTCTCGACAGTCGCCGGCTCATTAGTGGAGGTGAAGAGCTGCATTTACATGCAGAGATCACCTCCATAGTATGAGGACAAGAGATGGCTATTACGATCGCTCATCCTCATACAGCTGCATTGTTTCTGGGTAGCAGATCCCCGTTTTACACAGCATGATCTGCGGCCCAGAAACGATCATTTAGGTGTCTGCACAAACGATGATCTAGGCCGACTATGGGGAATGAGTGTTTGTAGGACCGTTTGTCCCCGATAATCTGCCCAACAATCAGGAAGTGCAAACCTTAAGGATTCAGCCAACAATCACATGTTAAATTGATAGTGAGCCGAAAGAGGTATAATTCCTTATTCTGGTCTGACTCAATGGTTAATCAGTTGATATGTAACAGGCACAGACGTTTCTGCATCACATCTGCCACCCACGAGTGTACCCTTATGGTGACATACCTTCAACAAGCATCCTGCAAACACAGTGAATCCTTTGTCGTGGAGATGCTTTGCCAATGAAAATCCAAAACCTGAATCACATCCTGTGACAAGCACTGCCTTATTACCCTGCAAAGATGAAGCAAACATCTGGATGTACAGAGACCAATCCTGGATATTATCAAATCAGATTGTTTTCTAGAGTATATGGGATATTTGCACATCAGGAGAAATTACATCAGTGCTGAGCATATGTACTAAGCACTGTACATACCGAAGTATAATTTCAGCATTAAGGCTAATATAATTTATAAATCATCTAAAATGCATTAAGGGCTCATGCGGGGGGGGGGGGGGGGGGATGTGGACCCAATGGGGTCGCAAACGATGCTCCATGTGCTGTCCGCATCCGCACACATCCGTTCCGTGCCATACGAAAAATTATACAACATGTCCTATTCTTGTCCGCATTATGAACAAGGATTGGACTGTTCTATTAGGGGCCAGCTGTTGCGTTACGCAAAATGCAGAATGTACACAGACCGCAAAACAGCCAATGGTTGTGCACGTGAGCCATAAGGAATATACAGAATGTAAAACGTCTTACATTTCTGGGAGATGAGTGCTTTTATTTCAATGTACTTTGACTACGTACCCCTTCAGGCTCAGTTGCATAGGCACGGTTTGAAGCAGAGGTCACCACCGAAGACGACTTCTGCAGAAATCTAAAGAGAAGTGTGATAAAAGATAACAGAGGCATTCGTGAGATATATATTAAGAAATTGCATTTTCACATTTAATAAGAATTTTATTTAGAGGATAATGCACATGGCAGTAATAGGATTTCCATAGTGGGGCAGGAGCCCTCTGCTGTACTTTTGTATGCTTTTAAATTCATACTGAGGCTTACAGAAGTCTTCTCTTTGTGTGATGCTTCTTTGGACCCCATAAGAACAGTGTGCATGAGCCTTAAAGGGGTTGTCCCATCTTATCGTGGAGACGTGTAAGATGGGAATAAGTACTGGCCCCAGACGGCTGGGCTCATGAAAACATTCGAGCATTAGGCCTCCTGCACACGACCGTATGGCTTTTTCAGTGTTTTGCGGTCCGTTTTTCAGGGATCCGTTGTTCCGTTTCCGTTTCTGTTCCGTTTTTCTGTATGGCATATACAGTAATTACATAGATAAAATTGGGCTGGGCATAACATTTTCAATAGATGGTTCCGCAAAAAACGGAACGGAAACGGAAGACATACGGATGCATTTCCGTATGTGTTCCGTTTTTTTGCGGACCCATAGACTTGAATGGAGCCACGGAACGTGATTTGCGGGCAATAATAGGACATGTTCTATCTTTAAACGGAAAGGAAAAACTGAAATTACGGAAACGGAATGCATACGGAGTACATTCTTTTTTTTTTTGCGGAACCATTGAAATGAATGGTTCCGTATACGAAACGCAAAAAACGGCCAGTAAACGGGGGGGGAGGGAAATGGTTGTGTGCAGGGGGCCTTACTCTGCCGTTTCTGTAGCTCCCAGTCTAGCTAATGGGGACTATGCAAATAGCTGCAACTGTAACTCCCAGAGCGCTATGCAGAGGTGTCATTCATTACAATGGGAATTATGGAAACAGTGGAGTGCAAGCCAGCTTGTACTGGACAAACCCTGTCACCATGACCACCTTTTCCAGCTGTTTCCATAGAAATAAAGCTGTAGGTCACCTGATTAAGGTGATGTTTTTTTGTTGATCTGAAGCTCTTTTTCAGAGTTACGATATGTTTTCTCCTAATATGCAGATTAGGAGTTTGGCATCATCTGTGCTCTCTTTACACTCAAACTCCACTCCTTTCTGATCTCCCGTCCATTTCTTCAATGATAAGAGATATCAGAAGGGAGGTGGTAGCTATCACATGGCTTTGTAGAGAGGAGAGAACCCACTCAAGGAGTGATCTCACACTCAGGCTGCATGAGTGTACAGAAAGTGTAGAGAACTAAAACGGACTCTGTGGGGGGAGGGGGAGTGATCACACACACTGCACAGGGGAGAATATATCCTATGAGCTGTAGAAGAGAGAAGCAGTACGGACACGAGGGCTAGTGACGGCACACAAACCTCATATCAAACATACAGTAGATTGCTGGGAAAACCACATCCACATGAGAAAGTGTAAAACTAGTTGCAGGTTGCAACCTTCATATCAGAACTCTGAAATGGATGAAGGAATTAAAGGGGTTGTGTCATCATAGACAATGGGGGCATATCGCTAGGCAGGGCTGTGGAGTCGGTAGATAAATGCTCCGACTCCAACGCCTCAGTTTTTTGGTACTTCCGACTCAGACTCCGACTCCTCTGTATTTAATATGCGAATGTATTTTATACATTCCTTGAAGGAAAGAAAGGCAACATACATGTCATTACCACAGAACTACTGGCTAGGAAGCTGCTGCCTTCTCCTTTGTGTGCTGATCTTCTGCTGAAGATCGGGCAGTGGGAGGATCCAGGAAGGGGCATTTATTGTAAAACCTGATTTCCCTAGTACAGTGATGGGCAAACTGCGGCTCTCCAGCTGTTGTAAAACTACAAATCCCATCATGCCCTGCTGTAGGCTGATAGCTGTAGGCAGACTGGGCATACTGGGAGTTGTAGTTCTACAACAGCTGGAGAGCCGCAGTTTGCCCATCCCTGCCCTAGTAGAATCCCATAGTCATGTTTAAAGTTTAAGCTAACAATCTGAGTTTACAAGTTTTTATAGCCTTAGCTGAATGACAGCAGTTTTTCAAATGGTTTACAGCTTCAGTCTTGAACTATTGACTATCCATTCCCTTCACTTATACAAGTGTCTCTAGTCCTGCAAAACACATATTTACTTAATCAGTTATCAGTGAGAGGCTAGTCTAACCATGGGTGTTGCGTTCCCTGTAACAGCGGAACACAACACAATGGAAAGTATAAGTATTGCCGCTCCTTAACTGTGCGTTGCGTGCCATATAGTGAAGCATATGAAAAGCATGCTTCTTCATGGTCACTTAACGTGTTTGTTTTGCGGTAACGTGACGCACTGCATGCATTGGCCTTTATTCTTACAGTAGAGAAGTAATTAAAGGGAATCTGTCACCTGCTTTTAGCATTTTAAAGGGATTCTGTCACCTCGTATAACACAAATTCAGATTTTAAACCAGCCATGCTCCACAGCTTACCTTGAATTGGCTGTGCTGTTCTATATTGTAATCCGTCCAGTAGTTTTGCAGAAAAATGACTTTTATAATTATGCAAATTAACCCTGAAGGTGCCCAGAGGGGCGTTATGTTCCCCTTTATGTGCCCAGTAACGCCCCTCTTACAGTGCCCAAAACGCCTTCCTCCAGAATCCCTAACCGCCCACAGCGTCTCATCCCTCTCCTCCCCCTCCCTGACGGCCGAGCGAAGTCTCGCGCAGACGCAGTACCCACTGAGGGCTGCGCCAGTGCGATTTGCTGGAGACTGAGGGCAGGAGCTTCGACATCGTCGTCACTGGGCATGTGCCGAGCCCAGTGACGTCCGATGCTCGCGCGAGACTTCACTCGGCCGTCAGGGAAGAGAGGGATGAGACGCTGTGGGCGGTTAGGGATTCTGGAGGAAGGCGTTTTGGGCACTGTAAGAGGGGCGTTACTGGGCACACAAAGGGGAACATAATGCCCCTCTGGGCACCTTCAGGGTTTTATAAAAGTAGTTTTTCTGCAAAACTGCTGGACGGATTACAATATAGAACAGCACAGTCGATTCAAGGTAAGCTGTGGAGCATGACTGGTTTAAAATCTGAATTTGTGTTATACGAGGTGACAGAATCCCTTTAAGCTTTCAACTTTGTTCAATAAAGTACCTTATTTCCTGCAGTGGTCTTCTTACTTTATTTCGTTGTCATTTTGATAAAAAAAGCTCTTTTTCTGATATGCTAATGAAGCTCCAAGGTGCCCAGAGGGGTGTTTTTTTCCTCTCTGGAGCCCAGTGACGCCCCCCTGCAGTGCCCAGTCCGCCTTAATTTGAAGCCTAAGAACGCCTCATGATCCTGAAATAACCTCCCACAGCCCCAGCAAACCGTTCCGCCCCCTCGCCACGTCATCTTCTACCTTCAAGAAATGCCCCGTTCTTCTTCCTGTCGGTCGCCAGGAATCTCGCGCAGGACCGCCTGAGCGATCATCAAGCTCCTGGGGCAACAGCCTCAAAAGTCTCACTGGGCATGCGCCGAGCCCAGTGACGTAATCTGAGCGCTGTTGCCTCAGGAGCTTGATGATCGCGCAGGCCGCACTGCGCCTGCGCGAGATTTCTGGTGGCTGACAGGAAGAACGGGGCATTTCTTGAAGGTAGAAGATGATGTGGCGAGGGGGCGGAACCGTTTGCCGGGGCTGTGGGAGGTTATTTCAGGATCAGGAGGCGTTCTTGGGCTTCAAATTAAGGCGGGCTGGGCACTGCATACTTTATTGAACATGGCAATGTTGAAAGCTTAAAATGCTAAAAGCAGGTGACAAATTCCATTTAATTATAACTTTTTGTGAATTGGGACATTTAAACTTGCTTTTTGAAATTTTTTTTATTACAATTTCAATTTAGTCGGAGTCGGTTCATTTTTGCCGACTCCGACTCCAGGTACCCAAAATTGCCTCCGAATCCACAGCCCTGTCGCTAGGATATGCCCCCATTGTCTTATAGGTGCGGGTCCCACCGCTGGAACCCGCACCTATATAGAGAACGGAGCCCCGCAAGGTGGAGGTTGGAGGACTCCGGTCCGGCCACCACCAAGCCAACTCCCCAAAAAAGTGCATGGGAGCGTACCGAATTCATTTCTATGGGGCTGACGGAAATAGCCGAGCCAGTGCTCGGCTATTTTCGCTGGCTTCATAGAAAATGAATGGAGGGCGGCTGCGCAGTGCGCCCTCCTTCACTTGCGGGGCTCCGTTCTCTATATAGGTGCGGGTCCCAGCACCTATAAGACAATGGGGGCATATCCTAACGATACGCCCCCATTGTCCATGATGAGACAACCCCTTTAAGGTTGCAGCCTTCAATTACATTACTCGAGGTGACTACAGCCTTTAAAAGGGGTTCCCTGGGCTACACATTGATGGCCCATCCGCAGGATAGGTCATCAATATCAGTACAGTGGGGGTCCGACACCCAGCATCCCCACACATCAGCAGCTTTGGGCAGCCATGGGCTGGAAACTACACTGTGTATGGAGCCAGAGGCAGACAGCTTTGCATGCTGTGTAAGGGCTGTGCATGTGAATGGAACCAAGTTTCGGTATGTTGGTGCTGGAAACTACACAGTGTACAGGTTTTCTGCTTCCATCCATACAATGATAGTTACCAGTGCCATGGTAGATTGAAAAAGCTAATCAATGGGGGTTTACAAGTGTCGGATGATCCAGAGGCTAGGCCGTTATAGCCCAGAGTTCCTCTTTAATCACTAGAGACATTTCAGTTTGCTTCCCAGTCGTGTGTAATATTGGATTTTTCAAAGGACGGTTATTGATCATATGTATGTAGTAATAATGCAAAATAAAAATATAGGTCAAGGCATAATCTTCTACTCTAAGGATATGTTCACACAACAGATTTAGAAAATCTGCCTACAAAATTCAGTGCGGAATCTGCACGTGTTTTGTTCAGCACTTTTTAGTTTTTAACTAATGGTTGTTTACTTCAATACAAAACTGCATTGTTAGCTTGTGGTTTTTGCTGTGAATTCACACTGAAAAACGTGCAATTGGGGATTTTGCCTCAAGATAGCATGCTGCTTCTTCTTTTCACAGAATAAACTAGCTTGACTTTTAGGGAGGGACTACAGCCTGAAGAACTTTCTTACCAAAGGATAAATCCTCATTATATACTAGGTCTAGTCTAGGTTTAAAACTGGTGTTCAGAGAACTCCAAGTACATGGAGCTGCCCTGCATATTTGGTCAATTGAGGCACAAGCTCTTTCAGACCAAGAAGTCGCCGTAGCCCTAGCAGAATGGGCTGAAAGGCCGAACAGTGCTATGAGTCCAGCAGAAGAATATGCTGGGCAAATAGCATTTGTGATCCATCTGGGAAGTATGATTAGACACTTTCTGTCCTTTGTTAGCACATCGGACCCCACCGATCAGATACTGATGCTGAGAATAGGCCATCAGTTAAAAAAATAAAAATTTATATCTCTGAAAACTGAAATATCTGGAAGCTACTAGAGAGTGGAGAAAGTAGTCACAATTTCAGGGTGCTAACAAGACAGAAAGTGTGTAATCGTAAATCCCTTTAACTATGCACTTTCTAACATCTAACTTAACTAAATTCTTCCTCTCATTCATTTGCTGAATTTTTGCAAAAACATGAAAGCACAATTTCCTGCGACCTATGAAAGTCTGACACTACTTTTGGAAGGAACACCGGGGCTCAGGGGCGCAACTACCATAGCGGTAAACCATGCTAGTTGGGATTATGTCCTCTTCTACTGGAGGTGAAAACTTGGTCAGGACTCTACCCTCTAAAGGAACAACTTTTAGCAAATGAAGCAGTGGAAAAATGGCCAAAGGATCACTGAAAGGGGTTTAGGCAGAAACCCTTCAGTTTTTGGGGGGGATTGGGGTGGGGTGGGGGGGCTGGTTTGATCCTTGCTATGGGGCCCTTACTTCTGTATGTACGCCACTGCTGGGTCTGGTTGAACAGTCACTCAGTCATCAAGAAGTGTATAAGGGGATAAAGCAGAGAGCACAAATCCCCATTCTAGAAGAAATAATAACTACTAAAAAGCCTGTCTTAAATGGGAATGTTTTAATTGAAATTGATTCTAGTGGCTCAAATGGGGGTTGGGAAAGACTAGATAAGACAAAATTGAAATCTCACTGTGGGAAGCTAAGCTTAAATGAAGGAGGTAATCTCACACATGACTTAAACCTCTTAACCCATGTATCGCCAACCTTACATCAAAGAGAGCACTTAATGCTGAGAACTGAACTTTCAGCGTACTAGGTCTAAGCCCTTATTAAAGCCTACTTGTAAAAAATCTAGGATTACTAGAATGTTTGGAGGAAGAGAAATGTTTACTTCCCCATTAATAAACCCTAAAAAGGCCCTCCACACTCTAATATAGAAGTCTGATGTAATGCTTTCCTACTCACCTGAAGAGTGAAATAACCTGATCTGAAAGGCCTTGGGATTTAAGGAACTGCCTTTCAAGATCCCAGCCGTTAGATGTAGCCTTTGTATTTAAGGATGAAATATAGGACCCTGAAATAATAAAATTATCTCTCTGGAAAGAACAGCAGATCCACTAGGGACAGTTTCCTAAGCCAGGTGAAACATACCGTCCTTGGCCAAAATGGGGCAATAAAAATTACCCTTGCCTTCTCCTTCCTTACTTTCTGAATTACCCTGGAAAGGAGCACAATTGGAGGAAAAGCATACATAGGTCTTCCCCCAAGTCCGAGACAGGGCATTTAGACCCCATAGGTGATCTGCTCGGTTCAGGAAGAAGAACTTCCTGCGCTATGTGTTGTTCCATAATGGAATCTGTTATTAGCATTCAGACTATAAGACGCACTGCCCCTTTTCCCCTAAAATTGCATCTTATAGTCCAAAAAATATGGTATCTAATACATAAAGCTGAGTGTATGTGTGCATGTCCGCTAAGGGAATCCCCACCGTTGCATTTACAATCACGAAATTTGGCACACAGGTACATCAGGTGTCCGGGAAGGTTTTAGACCGGCTCTCAGCTCTCTAGGACGAAAAAATGCAAGGAACCATATATTTTGCAAGCACGACCACCACTGACTGATTGCAGGGTGGTCATAATCATGGAAACGAGAAATGTATAATGTGATGGAAAAATGAAGCACTATGGATAACAACACATTAGTAAGTGGCTTGTATTAACTTCCTCTACATGATAAATGTCACTTACTGAAGTGAGACAACCCCTTTAAACTGACCGGATATCTTTTAAAGGAATTGTCCGCCCATTGACATAACTTAAAAAGTCCCCACACTGTGCAAATTAAGAAAACAATTGACGGTTCTGCTAATCACTGGCGGAGCAGTCTTGTCCTGCACACTGAGGGGATCAAGAAGTAGAGACAGACGGGGAACTGTAAATTGTCAGGAGTGGTGGAAGGGGAGGTAAAGTGAGTATTTACTTATTTTATTATTTAACCCATAAGAAGCCGTTCCTTAACCCCTTAAGGACCGGGCTGATATTCAACTTAAGGACCAGGCCATTTTTTTGCAAATCTGACCAGTGTCACTTTATGTGTGAATAACTTTAAAAAGCTTATCCAGGCCATTCTGAGATAGTTTTTTCGTCACATATTGTACATCATGACACTGGTAAAATGGAGTAAAAAAATAATCATTTTTATCCCCATATGTCTACTTCATGTTTGGATCATTTTGGGAATGCCATTAAATTTTTTGGGGACGTTACAAGGCTTAGTAGTTTAGAAGCAAATCTTGAAATTTTTCAGAAATTTTCCAAAACCCACTTTTTAAAGGACCAGTTCAGGTCTGAAGTCACTTTGTGAGGCTTACATAATAGAAACCACCCAAAAATGACCCCATTTTGGAAACTACACCCCCTCAAGGTATTCAAAACTGATTTTACAAACTTTGTTAACCCTTTACGTGTTCCACAATAGTTATTGGCAAATGGAGATGAAATTTCAGAATTTCAATTTGTTTGGCAAATTTTAAATTTTAATCAATTTTTTCCAGTAACAAAGCAAGGGTTAACAGACAAACTAAACTCAATATTTATTGCCCTGATTCTGTAGTTTATAGAAACATTTGTGGTCGTAAACTACTGTACGGGCACACGGCAGGGCGCAGAAGGAAAGGAACACCATATGGTTTCTGGAAGGAAGATTTTGCTGGACTGGTTTATTTACACCATGTCCCATTTGAAGCCCCCCTGATGCACCCCCAGAGTAGAAACTCCAAAAAAGTGACCCCATTTTGGAAACTACGGAATAAGGTGGCAGTTTAGTTGGGACTATTTTTAGGGTACATATGATTTTTGGTTGCTCTAAATTACATTTTTTGTGAGGCAAGGTTACAAAAAAATTGAAATTCTGAAATGTCATCTCCATTTGCCAATAACTCTTGTGGAACACCTAAAGGGTTAAATTTTTTTGTAAAATCAGTTTTGAATACCTTGTGGGGTGTAGTTTCTTAGATGGGGTCTCTTTTTATAGAGTTTCTACTCTAGGGGTGCATCAGGGGGGCTTCAAATGGGACATGGTGTAAAAAAAAAAACAGTCCAGCAAAATCTGCGTTCCAAAAACCATATGGCGCTCCTTTCGTTCTGTGCCCTGCCGTTTGGCCATACAGCATTTTACGACCACATATGGGGAGTTTCTGAAAACTACAGAATCAGGGCAATAAATATAGAGTTTTGTTTGACTGTTAACCTTTGTTTTGTTAATGGAAAAAATGGATTAAAATTAAAAATTTGGCAAAAAAAGCTGTTTTGGCACAGTTTGTTTTTTGTTTTTGTTTTTTTGACTGTGTTCATTTGAGAGGTTAGGCCATGTGCTATTTTTATAGAGCAGATTCCTACGGATGCGGCAATACCTAATATGTCTACTTTTAAAAACTTAATTTAGGTTTTACACTATAATATCCTTTTTTTTTAAAAAAAAAAAAACATTTTAGTATCTCCATAGTCTGAGAGTCAGTTTTTTTTAGCCGATTGTCTTAAGTAGGGTGTAACGGACCGTTTCAGCAGACAAGGGGTTAAAATCAGTTTAGGCGATAAGCCCCTTTCTGAGAGACAGGCACAGCTACTTGCAGAACACCAACTCCCGAACTGGATACAAAGTAGCACTCCAAACTGGAACCTCACGAATAGCTGCTAGCAGACGAACAGGAATCAGCTTACACCTCTGGCAATCAGTCTTCTAACAGCATACAGTGAATCCCCCCAATAACGAGACAAGGCTCCGTGTTGAGGGTCAAACAGTGGTCTGACTGTACTTCACGTACAGCCTCTTTTATTCTTAAACCACAAACATAGTACTGCCCACAGGGGTTTGAAATACAACCAATCAGTAATTTACAACACATACAATGTAAGTACAGCCCATCTGGTGTACACGCCCCTAGAGGACCAGAATGAAGACTGACATAAGACAGATAAACAGCACTTAGGACACAACACATCCCCACAATGCATCATGGTTTCCTCCTCTCTGCCCTCGAGACACCCGAGGCGTAATCCAATTATCTCTCAAGACAAAGAGAAGTCACCAATACACATGTGCAGACAATAGGACAGACATCACCCTTTAAACACACAATGGGACAATGGCACAATAGAAACACACCCAGCATTTCCTCCCAAGCTGACAAGTTACACTTATTATAAATTGTTACAACTTTGTGAGTTTACATTGGCCATACATATACAACTAACATCAATTTAAACAGTATAACTTGGGGACAAACCTATCCAAAATTCACTTGAATCGGTTCAGGGGTTTAAAAGTTAGTATATGGCCCATAATCCAGGGGCAAGAGGCCAGCAGCCAGTCCTCTCCAAAACCCAGTGGCGAGGTTGGTTTTGCCACATAGGGGCTCATTTTTTGCGGGATGAGAGGATGGTTTTATTGGCACTATTTTAGGGTGCATATGACTTTTTGATTGCTTGCTATTACACTTTTTGTGATGTAAGGTGACAAAAGAAAGCAATTTTTTTGACTCTGTTCATCTGAGGAGTTAGGTTATGAGAGCCATATTTATTTATTTTTTCTGGGCGATTGTCTGTGGCCAAATAGAATTAAAATTGGGGAAGGGGATTATAAATTTAGTACTTCATGGAAGTGTTGTACTCCCTGAGTCAATGCAGAGGCCCGGATGATCAGGGCACGTGTCACACTAAGTGGTGGTGTCCTTCTGTATCCCTCTCCTGTGACACACACTGCACTTTTTTGGGGACTGTCCCTTCTTTCCAGTATGGGGGACCACACCTGGAAAGTGTTGGCCAGGGACAATCTGGGCGCCTCCAGTTCCCGAGGTACTCCAGCCTGCTCTTTCCTGGTCAGAAAAGATCAGGGCCTTGAGGACTGCCTCTTAGAACTGGAGGAATTTCCCTGTGTTGCCAGCGCTCCGGGACAGCACAAAAGAGTTGTACAAGGCAACCTGTACCAAGTAGACCGCAACTTTTTTGTACCATGCCCAGGTTTTGCGCATGGCGTTAAATGGCTTGAGGACTTGATCAAAGAGATCAACTCCTCCCATATACCAATTGTAGTCGACGATACAATCAGGCTTGAGGACCGTTGCCGCGGTACCTCACACAGGGACAGGGGTGATACAGTTACCGTGATCTGACCAGCAACAGGTTTCCACTGGTAAGGGCACGGGTCTCACCCCTGAGAATAGGTGCTTGGAGGGGGAGGGTAGGGAGGCCGCGTTGATTTTTCCGCACGGTCCCACAAGCGGACGTGGATCTGGCGGCGAGGGACTGGAACAAGGGGATACTGGTATAAAAGTTATCCACGTACAGGTGGTAACCCTTATCTAGCAGTGGGTGCATAAGGTCCCACACAAGTTTCCCGCTAACACCCAGAGTGGGGGGGACATTCTGGGGGTTGAATACGGGAATCTCGCCCCTCGTACACACGAAACTTGTAAGTGTACCCTGAGGTACTCTCACAAAGTTTGTACAGCTTCACGCCATACCTCGCCCGCTTAGAGGGAACATACTGGCGGAAAATGAGTCGGACTTATCAACAGCGACCTCCCTTCAAGGTACATAGGCCTCCAAAAATTTGGCCCCGAAGCGATCGATGACTGGCCTGATTTTGTACAGGCGGTCATAGGCAGGATCACCTTGGGGGGGGGGGGATGCTGCATTATCTGTAAAATGCAGGCATTTCCAGATGGCCTCAAAACGGGAACGTGGAATGGCCATACAGTAGAGTGGGGTCTGGTAGAGGATGTCCCCACTCCAGTACTGCCTTAGGCCTCATGCACACGACCGTATTTTGTGTCCGTTCCGGGTTTTTTTGCGGATAGGATGCGGACCCATTCATTTCAATGGGTCTGCAAAAAACGCGGACAGCACACCGTGTGCTGTCCGCATCAGTATGTCTGTTCCGTTGCTCCGCAAAAAAAATAGTGCATGTCCTATTTTTTTTTCTAGCTTGCGGACAAGGATAGGCATTATTACAATGGATTCGCTAAAAAAACAGATCCGCAAAAAAAAAAAAACGGATGCCCTACGGAAAGTCATCCGTTTTTTTTGAGGATCCGCAATTCTTCGGAACACATACGGTCGTGTGCATGTAGCCTTACACTAGGTTTTTTGACTAGGCCCATGTGCAGCACGAGGCCCTCGGCTGCACTGACCGGAGTCCAGCCACCGGACCTAGCCAAAAAGGAGCCCGGGTGTTGAGCAATGAACTGTTGGGCGAACAAGTTCATTTGCTCCACCATCAGATTCACAAAGTGGTCACAAAAAAAGCTAACTAAAAGAGTGATATTCAGTGAAGCCCACTGTGGGAATCTGGATTCCTGATTGGCCAACAAAATCAGGAATCACAGGCTCAAAATCCTCTGGGGTACACCATGCAAGTTCACCGGTAGTGGGTTCAGGTGGACTTATCTGGTGGGCCGGAAAACTAGTAGGAGCCCCAGAGCTGCTCATACTAGTCCCCTTGCTCCGCCTGACGGCGTCCCCGCCGCCTTGGGGGCTCATCATCTTCACTAGATGATGAGGACGCGGATGACAAGAGGAAAGTGGGGTCCTCCTCGTCCTCACTGGGGCTCTCGGAGTCTGAGGCAAGCAGGGCGTATGCCTCCTTGGCCGAGAACGTCTGGTGGGCCATAGGGGAGTGTGTGTGTGTGTGTGTGTGTGTGTAAAACTTTATTTAGTGTGCGTGTGTGTGGGGGCACGGGTGTTCGCGTATACAAAAACCTAACCTAAAACAGAAAAGAAAAATTCAAACTCACTGATCAGCGGTCCGAAGCTGATAAGCGGTGGGGTGGGCGATGAACTAAGAGTGCCGGCCACAGTCAGCGCACGCACACACAAAAAAAAAAAAAAAAGTGCTTGCTCCCCAAAAAAATGTGTGTGGAGGGGAGGGGGGGGGGGGGGGGGGGGAAGAAACAAGCTGCAGCAAAAACAAAAATAAATAAAACTTTTTTTTCTTCCTAAACTCTACCTGAGTATCCCTGCCTAATCTATGGGGGGGGTCACTGGGGGTGCTGGGCGGGCTGCTCTCTCTCTCTCTCACTCCAGGACGCAGAATGGAGGAGGAGAGCAGAGCTGGGGGTAGTCAACCCCCCGCCCGCCCGTGCAGCCAATAGCCTGAATTGACCTGTGGTTTGCTGCGATCACCGATACAGGGGGGGGGGGGGGGGGGTGTCACAGGACCCCCCCCCCCCCCTCGGCATTTTCACAGAGTGCATGCTGAATGATTTCAGCAGGCACTCTGTTCCGATCACTGCCCGCGTCCTGTGTCTTTAAGTACCGGGACATCAGAGCGTACAGGTACGCCCTGTGTCCCCAAGAGGTTAAAGGGGTTTTCTGGGTGTTTAATACCGATAACCTATCCTTAGGATAGGTCATCAATATCTGATCAGTAGGGGGGGGTCGGACTCCTAGCACCACCATCGATCATCTGTTTGAAGAGACTGTAGTGCTCTGTGAGTACTGCATGCTCTACCTAGGCCTCTGATGTCACCTTCAAGTGCAGTTCAGTCCCATGCAATGTATAGCACTGTGCCTGGTAAGCTACAAAGGCTAAGGTGCTCATGGGAGAGCTGCAGCCTCTTCAAACAGTTGAATTGGAGGGTTGCCAGGTGTGGGATCCCACCGATCAGATATCAATGACCTATCCATGAAAATAGGTCATTAATATCAAAATGCCAGAAAACGCCTTAAGTACTGGGTCCATTTTTGGTTTTCCATTTTCGTTTTTTCCTCCTCACGTTCCAACAGCCATAACTTTTTTAATTTTCTGTTCATATAGCCACATGAGGTTATTTTTTGCAGGATACGTTGTATTTTTTAAGGTCACCACTTAAATGTACCATGTCTGTTATTGGAAAATGGGGGGGAAAAAAAAAATCTTTGTGGGGTTAAATAAATTTTTAAGGTTTAAGGTTTTGGGGGTTTTGACATCACAGCATGCGCTAAAAATGACATGACGTTCTTATTATGCAGCTCATTACAAACACAGTGCTACCAATCTTATATAGGTTTTTTTTGTTTTATTACTTTTAGAAAAATAAAAACCTTTGAAAAAAATAAAAATTTTCTCTGCATTGACATTTTCTGACAATCATAGCTTTTTTAATATTTTCATCCACAGAGCTGTATGAGGGATAGTTTTTTTGCAAGATGAACTGTGTGGGGGGGGGAGGTTCAACCATTTATGTGGTACAACGTTTTGATCACTATTATTCAATTTTTTTGTCCATTACGGCGTTCACCACACAGGAACTTAAAATATATATATTTTAATAGTTCAGACATTTTCAGATGCAGCAATACCCGATATAAAATATATTAACAGTACAAATAAATAAACATATGTAAAATAGGGAAAGGGGGGGATATAAACTTTTAATAATTTAATTTTTTTAAACTTTTTATTTAATAACTATTAGCCCCATTAGGGGGGCTAAAACGTGGGACCTTTTGATCCTTTGTCCTATTCACCCTAATAGATATCTATTAGGGTGAATAGGATTTTCTCATGCTCCCTGCTGCGCTGTGCTTTGTGCTCACAGCAGCATCGAGCTTACCATGGCAGGCCTGGAAGACTTCACAAGCGTCCAGGCTGCCATCATTCTACATAACCTCACAGGTGCCGCAATCACTATATAAATGAAAAGTACAGATCGCCCCTCAAAAAATGAACCCCCACACAGCTCTGTACACTTAAAAGTAAAAAAGTTATGCGGGTCAGAATACGATGACGCAAAGAAAAGAAATTAGCTTTCCATTAGATTTCATGCATGCGCTGTATGATTGCATTTCCGATGCCTGCGCATTGATCCCTGCTGCACTGTACTTTGTGTGCTCCTGGTCTTGTGAGTGACATATATATGCAGCAATGTTCTGTGGTGAACTCAAACACTTGAGTCTGTGCCTGCAGGTACAGAACAGCAGGGATCAACGTGCAAGTACCGGAAATGCAATCATACAGCGCATGCGCAAAATCATGGATGGAATCGTGACTGAAACTATACCAAAGGCTGTCAATCAAATGCTAAGGGGAGGAAAGGGGGCGCAGCAAGCTTAACTTAAAGCGAGAAAGCCGCTTCCCCCTTGACTTCAAGAACCTCATTTACATACAGCCTGCAGGGGAATAAAAGTCCTTGTTCACCAATCTTGCACATCCGGCAATCCGGACACAAACTGATGGCATTTGTCAGACGGATCCGGATGCGGATCCGTCTTACAAATGCAATGAAATACTGGATCCATCTCTCCGGTGTCATCCGGAAAAACAGGTCTGGTATTATTATTTTTTGCATTTTTAAAGGTCTGCGCATGTGCAGACCGGAAAGCCGGATCCGTTTTGCCAGAACACTTAATGCCGGATTCGTCACTAATACACTTCAATGTAAATTAATGCCGGATCCGGCAAGTGATCAGTATTTTTGGCCGGAGAGACAACTGCAGCATGCTGCGGTATTTTCTCCGTCCAAAAACCGTAAGAGGGACTGAACTGATACATCCTGAACGGAATGCTCTCCATTCAGAATGCATTAGGAAAAAACGGATTCGTTGTGACGGAACTCAATACCGGAAAACAAAAACGCTAGAGTGAAAGTACCCTAAGACAAAAACATCTTTAGAAACACGATGACATCTATAAGGTATTGCTTGTGGTTTATGGTGCATTTTATAGCGGACAGGTTCCCTTTAACCAATGCAGGGCCTGCAGAGCACTAATGTGTATGGAAAGGTTAAACGCCAGGAATTCAGATGGGCTACATACCTTGCATGGTCCCTGAAGTGCAGTGTCCTTGTGGAGATATTGAAGGCGGTCCTGGCAGCCAGCATTCTGTCACTTTCACCTTCACTCCTGTAGAGAGAAGTAGAGCGCCTCTTTATCTGATCCGGATACAGTAATCGCCCAGTAGCAGGCTTATCTGTAGATACAAGCGCTGCTAGTTATCAGTCCTTATGTAATAGACTCCGGGTCTGTGGCAGCTGCCGTCTATTAGTATTATCAGCTCAATTATTGAATAGCTCCTTGGGCTGAGGTAAATCTGGAAGGGTCACTGGAGCTGAAGCAGCCGCATCCTCCAGCTGGAAAGCTGTGATAATAGGTTGACAAACACCAAAAACACAGAGGGGGATTTACCAAATTTGGTGTGAAGGAAAAGTGGCTCAGTTGCTCAAAGCAACCAATTAGATTCCACCTTTCATTTTCCAAAGGAGCTCTGAAAAATGAAAGGTGGAATCTGGTTGCTATGGGCAACTAAGTCCGTTCTTCTTTACATCAATTACACCAAATCACCCCCACAGTTCCATGCTTACCAACGTTTCAGCAGGTAAAATGAGGGCACATAAGCCCCCCCAGGAATGCTCCAAACCAGCATGGAAACAACCACTTAGGCCTTGTTCACATCAGCGTTCAGCCTTTCCGTTCTCCTGCTCCGTTATAGGAGCAGGAAAACGGAAAGGACGGATTCGGCTCATAACTGAGCCGAACGGAGCCTACGGACCTCATAGACCCCCATAGACTATAATGGGGTCCGTTAGGTTTCCGCTCAGAAGATGATTTTGGAGCGGAGACAAAAGTCCTGCCTATAACGGAGCAGGAGAACGGAAAGGCTGAACGCTGATGTGAACATAGCCTTATTGGAAGGGTTTGCATTAGCCCCAACCATTTTTTACTTGGGACAGCGCAAATTTGCCAGGATTGTCTCTGAAAATCAGGGACAGTTGTCAACTATGCAGTTCTAAGGCCGAGTTCACACTTCAGTTATGTGATCAGTTATTATTCGCTAAAACCAGTAGTGAAGGCTACTTAGAGATCAGGTATAAGGCCTCTTTCCCACGGGCGTGTGCCCCGTTGCCGTATTGCGGATCCGCAATACACTGGAGCTGTTCCGTGGGCATTCCGCATCATGGATGCGGATCCATTCATGGGTTTCGTCCCATACTTCCGTTCCGCAAAAAGTTAGAACATGTCCTATCTTTTTGCAGAACGGCCGGATCGCGGACCCATTCAAGTGAATGGGTCCGCGATTTGCTGCCCCACGGACTGTGCTCGTGCATTGCGGCCCGCGTGCAAGTTGCACGTGTTTTTGTGTCGCACACCAGATGTCAGTGTGCTACAGAGGATTGTTAATTAACAAATAAAATATATTGCATAATAAAATGTACCTAAAACTAAACAGGAGGGACTTCTAAGGCTATATTCACAGGACAATGAAAAAGAAACACGTTTTTTTCATGGATGCCTTTCTTAGAAATGGCAACTGTTCCCTTCAATTGTATGGGGGCTGCTGGTCTGTAAAAATGGACAAGATAAGACATAAAAAAACTGGAAGTGTGAATAACCCCACAGACTACCACTGTTCTTCAAACGGTCGTGTGACGGTCATTTTCCATGTGAATGTACCCTAAGGGTTCGTGCACACAGACATGGACGCTGTATGGCAGCACCTTAGAACGGAGCTATACTTCTAGGGGAGAATACCTTCATACATACAACGGCAAATGTTTTTCTGTTGGATTTCATACAGAATCTCACACAAAACACTTCTGTATAAAACTGAAGGAATATGGAGGTACAGTAAATGACACGTACCTCTATGGTAGCAGTATTACTGCTCTGTGCACAATAGTGCGGTAGTATGGCTGCTTGCATGAGCGCTATACATACAGCATTATTCCCCCTATCAATGGTTTGATTACCACCAAACACACACTCTGGTGCATTGAAAAACCGAAATACTGAAGCCTAAGAACAAAAATTGCACTATTTAACATAGATTTTCTTTTAAAAAAATTATGAAAGCAGTTTTATGAAAAGTAAAAATAAAATAAAAGGCCATACGTCAAGCCATATGCGTTTTATAGTGAAGCAGCTGACGGTAAAACACCTCAGGCTGCGTTTCTGGAGCACGACTGTGGTAAATACTGCAACATGTGAATGGGGAAGGCAGAAATAAAAGTGAACTTGACCTCAGAGGTGAGACAAGCTGCTCAGTCCATGTACATGTAGGTTAGGTCTCCACTAACCTGAGCGTGTCCCGGCTGCAGCTTGAACCTGCCCTTGACTTGCGATGCACAGTGGATGAGGAGGGGGCGGCTCTCTCCCTCGGAAGTGATCTGCTCGATCCCCGGCTCCTCCCGTCTGTATGATAAGCTCAGCAGGCAGCAGCTCCAGTGTGAGAGGAAGAAGAGTGATGGCACTGCCAGCCTGCAGCCTGAGGACAGCTCTGCTGGTGCTGCTTTCTCTGGGGCTCACCCTGGTTCTGGGCCTGCTGCTCCCAGAGGCTATCAAGCTGTTGTTCACATGTTTGGGGTTCCCCTGTGATAATGCCTCACATGCCATTGTGTTGGTGTATTTTATGTTCATTCTTTTTGTGGCCATGCCATCTTTACCAAGGGGCACTGTACCAGTGAGTAGTTCCACCATTCATATTGTCTCCTGTGGCAGGGGGAGGGGGGCTTAGGTTATATTATGCATGTAGCTCCAGAATCCATGGGCAATGCCTGGAGCTTCTCCTGGATCCTCTGTGTAGTTAGAACTGTATGTGATGGGCTAGGTCAGGGGTCAGCAACCTCTAGAACTCCAGCTGTTGTGAAACTACAAGTCCCAGCATGCTCCATTCACATGAGAACAGTGAAGTGAGTGGGCATGCTGGGAGTTGTAGTTTCACCCACAGCTGGCGTGCTGAAGGTTGCTGGTCCCTGGTCTAGGTGATGCTGGCAGTATGTGAATATGTTCATCTGTTATAAGTTTTATCCAGCTTTGTATGATGAGTGCTCAGATTTACATGCATCGTCAGAGTCTTTCTAATGAACCAGAGCCTGGTTAAAGGGGTTGTCTCACTTCAGCCAATGGCATTTATTATGTAGAGAAAGTTCATACAAGGCACTTACTAATGTATTGTTATTATCCATATTGCCTCCTTTGCTGGCTGGATTCATTTTTCTATCACATTATACACTGCTCGTTTCCATGGTTACGACCACCCTGCAATCCAGCTGCGATGGCCGTGCCTGCACACTATAGGAAACAGAGCCAGCCTCTCTGGTGACCAGGACCGTGGGTGTGAGCATAGGCTTTTTCTCATAGTGTACAAACACGGCCACCACTGATGGATTGTGATGGAAAAATGAATCCAGCCAGCAAAGGAGGCAATATGGATAATAACAATACATTAGTATTAACTTTCTCTACATGATAAATGCCATTTGCTGAAGTGACACAACCCCTTTAATTGTCGCTGTCATTGTAGATTGTTGTGACACAGTTCACAAAAGCTATAGAATTCAGTGCAGTCTCAAAAAGTTGTTAGGCTGTAGCGTCAGTTTTGTTGGTGTGCTCATTTTAGTATGTCCCAATGTTTGCCAAATTTAAATTTGACACCAGGGATCCTATGCGGTCATTTATCAAACTGGTGTAAAGTAGAACTGGCTTAGTTGCCCATAGCAACCAATCAGATTCCACCTTTCATTGCTCACAGCTTCTGTGGAAAATGAAAGATGGAACCTGATTGGTTGCTATGGGCAACTAAGCCAGTTCTACTTTACACCAGTTTGATAAATCTCCCCCATAGATTGTATTTAGTGTTGAGCGAATCGGGTTTGGACTGCTGTATTTGAACCTGATTTGTTTGCCATATAATGTATCGGCTCCGTGGAGGTCTTTGCGAAGTTGCAGTAAATATCTCGAGACTTGCTTCGTATAGCGTCTATGATGGGACACTTTGTTTATTTGCGTTAATTAGTGTGAAAAGCACGTTCTATATTGTGAATTTTTCGTGCGGCTCTGGCCCTATAGAAGTTAATGGGGATGGAGTGAAAAAACTGAAGGCATCCGGATGTAATGTTTTTTTCACGGATGGATGATAGGAGATGTAGGATAGGAGATGTAGATTGTTATTCTGTTTTTCTTCACACATGTGAAAAATGCATCCACCACGTGGAAAACCACTTAACGCAAACGCAGAAAAAACTGTTCAACCTTGCGTGCAAAACTATATTTTTTTTTTCTTGAACAGATCCTGACACAGTCCGTATCGCTCGTGCGAAAGAGGCGTAAGGGGCCACAGGCTCATTATTTCTGCATCGTTTCATACATTTCTAATGCTGCTGGTTTCCATATCATGTCTAGGGTCAGCTTACGTTCCATATATACAACAGTACTATGCTCAATTCATTTTAACCCCTTAGTGACCAGCCTGTTTTGGGCCTTAGTGACCAAGAAATTTTATTTATTAATATAATTTTTTTTTATCCTCCAATTCCAAGAACTATAACTTTATTTTTCCGTCCATGTAGCCGTATGAGGGCTTGTTTTTTGAGGGACAAGTTGTAGTTTTTAATGGTGCACATAACTTACTGATTACCTTTTATCAACTCTTTTGTGGAAAAAACAGCAATATTGCCACTGAGATTTTATGTTAGAAATTTTGCGCTGCTCATATATATATATTTTTTTTAGCATAAATAACATAACTTTTTATTCTCTGGGTCACTATGATTACAGCGATACCAAATACATAGAGGTTATTTTACGTTTTAATGCCTTTGCACACAAAAAAATAATAAAAATTTAATCCCAACTTATTTTTCTCTCTACGGAGCTGTGTGAGGGCTTGATTTTTGCGGGACACCTTGTAGTGTTCATTGGTTATTATTTTGGGATACATAATCCTTTATGGTCACTTTTTATTTCATTTTGTTGGTGGCGAATTAACATAAAACAGCAATTCTGGCATGTGTATTTATTTTTATATATATATTTTTTTAATCTGCAGCATGTCAATTGTTTTTGCAGATTTCACCCTTTGCAATAAAAAGACTGATTTCCACTGATGATAAATAGAACTTTATCATTGATTGCTGGGAAACCTACGAATTGTGACAACTATTCTTACATGTAAAGTGGACTTTCTACCAGTTGTTGTTTTGAAGCTACAGAACCAAAAAACAGTTCTGAAAGTTCAGACAAGTTACTCATTTATTTATCTAAAACACATTTTAACAGTGCTGAAAATAATACTGCACTTGAGCGCTTAGTCAGCAGCCCAAGACTGTTATCGTATAACTCAACACACACCAGGACCATGTATGAGGCATGGGCCTAACAAGACCTCTGATGCCATGTTCACACTAGTGTTAGGAGATCTGGCAGTCTGATTCCAGTAGCCTAGCCTCTTGCAGCATAAATACCGGTTGTCAGCTGGACAAACCCGGCATCTCTTCTGTCTTCTTCTGTGAGGAATAGGACCTTTGATGACGTCACTGCTGTCATCACATGGTCCGTCACATGATCCATCACCATGGTGATGGATCATGTGACGGACCATTTGATGAGCGTAGTGACGTCATCAAAGGTCCTATTCCTCAAAGATGAAGACAGAAGAGATGCCGGCTGCGCAAACAAGTAGATTAAAATAAAAATTTAACTCTCCTTATTTTTTAACCCCTCCAGCCCTATTGTACTATGCATTCTGTATTCAGAATGCTATTATTTTCCCTTATAACCATGTTATAAGGGAAAAAAATAAAGATCGGGTCCCCATCCCGATCGTCTCCTAGCAACCGTGTGTGAAAATTGCACCGCATCCGCACTTGCTTAGAAAACCTTCAAACTGTTTACCCATGACAGATGATAAACTTACCGGCCTATAGTTTTTTCAGGCTCTGATTTTGGACCCTTTTTCAATATTGGCACCACATTTGCTATGTGCCAATCCTGTGGAACACTCCCTGTCAGTATAGAGTCTTAAGTATCAGAAATAGAGTCTGGCTATGACATTACTTAAAGGGGTTGTCTCATCATAGACAATGGGGGCATATCGCTAGGATATGCCCCCATTGTCTTATAGGTGCGGGTCCCACCGCTGGGACCTGCACCTATATAGAGAATAGAGCCTCGCAGGGTGGTGGCTGGAGGACTCCGGTCTGGCCACCACCAAGCCAGCTCCCCATAGGAGTGAATGGGAGCGTACCGCTCATGCGGGGCCAACGGAAATAGCCAAGCCAGAGCTCGGCTATTTTTGCCAGCCCCATAGAAAATGGAGGGCGGCTGCGCATGCGCAGTGCACCCTTCTTCACTTGCGGGGCTCCATTCTCAATATAGGTATGGGTCCCAGCGGTGGGACCCGCACCTATAAGACAATGGGGGCATATCCTAGCTATATGCCCATATTGTTCATGATGAGACAACCCCTTTAATTCTCTTAGGATACGGGGTGTATGCCATCTGGTCCCGGCGATTTATCTATTTTAATCTTTTTAAGATGCCGCTGTATTTCTTCCTAGATCAGACAGGGCACTTTTAATGGGGAATTTATTTTTAGATTCTGCATTTCATCTGACAGTTTATTTTCTTCAGTGAATACAGTGGAGAGAAAATATTTAATAGCTTTGCTTTCTTTATATGTAACTGTATGCAGTTTATTACAGTTGATATTGCTTTGCATTTTACATACTCCCTGCTATAGTATAATTCTATACTATTGTTTGTAGCTGAAGGTGATGGTATTTTCTCTTTCTGTCTCCCAGACTGAAGGCAAGGTGGTGCTGATCACAGGCTGTGACTCAGGTTTTGGATTAGCCTTGGCAAAACATTTACACAAGTTAGGGTTTACGGTATTTGCAGGCTGTTTATTAAAGGTAAGTGACCTCCTAGAAAGTGATTTATGGTGATAGCACTGTGATGCTCTGTGGTTCTATTTGTGCAAGCACCAATGGTTTCATTTCTCTTTCAGCATATTTAAAGAAGACTTGTTACCGATTTCTTTTCTAAAATCAATACCGTATACTGTAGCCTGTCTTTAGCAGATGCCATCGTGCTTTTTAAAAAAAAAAAACTTTGGCCTCTCCGTTGCGCTGCCATGCCCCTTGCCCTGTTCTCAAGCCAAATATGCTAATTACAAGCTTCGCTACAGGAAGGAGGAGATCTCTGCTCTTGTCAGTGGGCGTCTCCTTCTCCCCGGCTGTGACGCTGTATAATCGTTGCGGACCACTTCACAGCACATCTTCTCCCTGGCTTTGAAGTGGTCCACAGCGATTATACAGCGTCACAGCCAGAAAGAAGAAGAATCCCCCCCCTGAGAAGAGAAGAGGTCTCCTCCTTTCTATAGTGATGCTTGTAATTAGCATATTAGGCTCAAGAACAGAGAGAAGGGCATCACAGCAAAACGGAGGGGTCAATGAAAAAAAAAAAATAATAAATAGCGTGATGGCATCTGCTCAAGACGGACTACAGTATAAGGTAAGGATCGACTGATATTGATTTTTTAGGGCCGATACCGATACCAATAATTTTTGAACTTTCAGGCCGATAGCCGATAATTTATACCGATATTCTGGGAATTTTCATTTTTGAGAAAAAAAAAATTCCTACACAAATCTGCTGAAAATTAATATGTTTATTGTTAATGTGTATTTTTTTGTTTATTGTTAATGTGTATTTTTTTTTATAAATCTTTTTCATTTATACTTAATATTTTTGTGTTTTTTTTTTTACTAACTTTTAGCCCCCTTAGGGACTAGAACCCTTGTCCTATTCCCCCTGATAGATCTCTATCAGGGTGAATAGGAGCTCACACTGTCCCTGCTGCTCTGTGCTTTGTGCACACAGCAGCATGGAGCTTACCATGGCAGCCAGGGCTTCAGTAGCGTCCTGGCTGCCATGGTAACCGATCGGAGCCCCAGGATTACACTGCTGGGGCTCCGATCGGAGAAGGAGGGGAGAGAGGCCACTGCCACCAATGATTAATACTGTGGGCTTGGGGGGGGCGCACTGCGCCACCAATGAAGATAAGTCTCTCAATCATTCATATACAGGAGGCGGGAGCTGGCTGCAGAATCACATAGCCGGCTCCCGACCTCTATGAGCGGTAGCTGCGATCTGCGGCACCTGAGGAGTTAACTACCGCGGATCGCAGCTATCGCTCATAGAGGCGGGAGCCGGCTATGTGATTCTGCAGCCAGCTCCCGCCTCCTGTATATGAATGAATGAAAGGCTTATCTTCATTGGTGGCGCAGTGGCCACAGCCCCTCCCCTCCTCTTATGTTCTCTTCTCTCATTGGTGGCAGCGGCAGCAGCAGCACAGGGGGAGGGATACACTGCTTCCTTCTCCCCTGTGCTGCGGAGGGAACACAGAGAGCGCTGAGAGCAGCGCGTTCTGTGTTACCAATACGTTATCGGTATATTGGCAAAATAGATGCCGATACCGATAACGTTCAAAATCCTCAATATCGGCCGATAATATCGGCCAAACCGATAATCGGTCGATCCCTAGTATAAGGTATTGGTTTTAGAAAAAAAATCTGATGACAGGTCCTCTATAAAGCAATACTTTAAGAAACAAATTGACATTAACTGGGGAATGATGGTGACCTTCTTTTCAGGTGAAGATCCTTCAGTTCCTGGGCTCTTGTGTCATCCAAGATGGCCGCATTACTTCTCAGACTACCTGATGCATGTAAGAGGGGGTAACATGTCTGTATAAGACATAGCAGCTTGTCCTATTACTTGTATAACCCTGAAAGGTTTACTGATAGCAGAGCAGAGAGATAAGAGAAGTGACAGGACAGAGTTTACATTACAGGTTGAAGTAACCCTTTAGGGTCAAATTGGCTTCTCAAGGAGATATATATGTTAAAGGCATCCCTTCTTCTGCCTCATTCAGTAGATATATAACTATTGAGAGAGATGTATTTTTTTTAATACATTTACACATTTAACCCTTCATTTTAATTATATTATTTACCCCAGTGTTAAATTCACCCCCCTGGATGCTTGTTTTTTTCCTACAGTGGGGTAGATAATTACACACAGGGTTTTAAAGAATAAACTTCCTGACTCAGACCAAGAGCCGACTCAACGAGTCAGCAAGTGAATCGAAGCATGCGCATTGCGCAACCTAATCTTCGGTTCACTTGCTTCTTGTCAGCTCAGCGAATGAACCGAAGATTCGATTCATGAATCGGTTCATTTGAATGAACTGATTCAAATGAACCGATTCATGTGAAAGATCCGAACTTCCCATCACTAGTTTACTCGCAGTAAACCTTTCCGGCAACCTGTAGCAGTGTCCCCTTCTCGGCGCGTGCGCACAGTGCAAGAAGAAGCCGATGCCAGCAGTCTGCAATGGCGCATCAGGCTGAGCCTATGCGCACGCGCGGGATCTCAAAGCGGGGGGAGGGAGGGAGAGGCAGCACTGAGGAGTAGAAGGCGGCGCTGGGCACGAACGGCGATGCGTGCGGCCAGGCACCATGCATCCACAGACCTCCCCTGCTTGGGCACCTTAATTCAGCGATTGACAGGTTAGTAAAACCAGATTTTCCGCAGAATAAACCCACAAATAGCTTTTATAAGGCCACCTTAGAAATCCGAATGCTACCCTGGACATGAGCATATGTTTAGCTCACAGGGCTTATAGGTGGTGACAGAATCCCTTTAATCATATACATAAATATGATAATTTGGGGCAGGGTAATGAGCCCAATCCTCCACACCATAGAGTAAAGTGTGCAGATACTGCATAAGTTTGGAAAATGTAATAAAAAGTTTGTGAAAGAAAAAAAAGGAAAACCTCCCTGAAATGAGAAGTGCACCTCCCTGAAATTAGTTTTTGCAGGTTGGGATGTCTGATAACCTGTATTCCACTGTTTACTATGTTTGATATGTGGTTGGTTTTCAGTTCCGCTTCTCTCTATGAAGAATGACTATATTACTATATGTGATGGAGTGTACTGAGCATACTCAGACAGCCTGTGTCGGATATTGTAGAAAGGGCTAGAAAAGAGGGGACTGAGTTTTGATGCTGGCAGGGAGGAGGGCTGTAAGGAACTGTTATGGAGAGACCTGTGAGAGGAGAGTCATCAAGGAAAGCAAATTCTAGACAGAGCGATGAGAAGACTGAGGCCAGTTAGGGCTCATGCAAGCAGCCGTAGTTTCTGTCTGCATCTGATATGCATTTTTTGCTGAGCGCATGCGGACCCATTCATTCCAGTGGCACTGTGTGATGTCCGCATTCGCACTTCCGTACTGCGGCCCTGCAAAAAAGTTAGAACATGTCCTAGGCATGTCCGTTTTGCAGACAAGGATAGGACATTCCAAGAGGAGTGTGGCGGGAAAAATGGCAGCATGCACTTGGCCGGTATCCTTGATCCACAATTTGCGGACTACAAAACCCTTACGGCCGTGTGCATAAACCCTTAAAGTACCAATGAAAAGAAAACAAGGGCCCACGTGGGGTCCCAGAATACTGACCAAATTCAAATAGGTGCTTGTGAGGAATATGGATTAATATTTACTGTCAGCCATGTTCCCACACCAGCCATCAGCTGCAAGATAGCAGAGGTAGTGAACTCCACAGGAGCACCCTGCTTCAAAGCCCAGCCATATGGCAGAGAACTTCTTGCAGGCCACCTTTGTTTACAATTTCTCCCCTCCCTGAAATCCCACCGCCAGACTATGACCACGGGCCTGGTCATCGTGGCCACAGGGACACAAATATGTGTCCGGTTTGTGCCTGTGATGGCCGGGCGATTCATAATTCCTTATGAACTGCCAGCTCCAATATGCCTGATAAATTTTAATTGAACTGGGGAATGGCCCAGACCCCTGCAGAGAGGTTTTTCCTGTTCCATTCGCTGCGTTCCTGGCTGGCTGAATGGAGGTGAGAAATTGTAAACAAAGGTGGCCTGCTGGAGGTTCTCGGCCATATGGCTGGGTTTTGAAGCAGGGTCCTCCTGTGGAGTTCACTACCTCTGCTATCTGACAGATGATGGCTGGTGTGGGAATATGGCTGACATAAAATATTAATCCATATTCCTCACAGTGCTAAAGAGCACAAACACCTAAATGGGATAAAATACCAAGCACTCTGTATATAATAAACTACCCAACACATGTAAAAGATATATCTTTATTAAAGTTAATAAAATACATAGACACAAAAATAAATTGGCATCACAAACACATGTATTCACATGCAACCCTGCTTATTTTATACTATTGCTCTGTGCTGCTATTTACATCTGACCCTTTAGGTTGGTCTGGTTGTCTCCTTGTGTTTGTGATGCCACAGACTGACAATGCGTCACAGTGTGATCCAAAAAGTTATAGATTTCATTTATGAAGTAAAGTTTTGTAAAATCTGTCCCCTGTCTGGTTCCTGTGCTCGTAGTTGTGCCACCTTTACATGCATACTGTGAATTTGGTAGTCCAGAACATTTCCTGCTTATCCAGCCCTGCTATTGGAATCTGAGGGCAGCAGGAAATGCCCTGGACTAACAAATGCACATGCATCTAGTAGTCTGAGAAGCGGTGCGGCCGTCTTGCATGGCAGAAGAGAAGACCTGAAATTGACGGATCTTAAGCTGAAAAGAAGGTTACCATAAGTGTTCTGTTTATTCCATATATTCCAGGAGGTTGGTTTGTTGTCTACCTGAGCCCTCCTCATTGCCGCTGACTAGTTATCAAATGACCTGATGCTCTCATTATTAATTAATGCTAGGAGCATCAAGTACTTATGCACCTGGTTGGCGATCACTGTGGCTCTCCTGATTTCAACTGTATGGCCGTCCTCAGGACTGTGACAGTTGAATACTGCATCGGGAGTGGCATTATATTGTGCTGTACTGTGGTATTTGATTCTGCTGGGGAAGTATTTTATGCTCCACTGTAGGGGTGGGTGATATAGGCGATATGCGATATAAATATGCTCTCGGCGCGCACCATGTTCTCCTGAGCCGGCACAGTGGAGAAGGAGGGAGTCCCTCCCTCCCCACTGTGCGCGGCTGCCGCTGACCACCAATGAGAACAGAGTAGGAGGAGGAGGGGAGGGTCTGTGGCCACTGCGCCACCAATGAATGTGCCGGCCATATCCCGGCCCCTATGACTGCACGCTGCGATCCGCCGCATTTAACCCCTCAGTTGAGGGGTTAATCGCGCGGATCACAGCGTCCTGTCAGAGGTCGGGTGCCGGGAATGTTCTTCAGTCTCTGCATTGGTGGCAGTGGGCAGTTCCGATCGGAGTCCCAGCAGTGTAATGCTGGGGCTCCGATCGGTTACCATGGCAGCCAGGAGTCACGCTACTGAAGTCCTGGCTGCCATGGTATGTTAGTGAGCAGCATTATACTCACGTGCGCCGTGGCCGTCGGTCGCTCCTTCTTCTGTCTGTGCGGCGCATTGCTAATGCTTATAGCATTAGCAATGCGCCGCAAAGACCTATGAGAAGAAGGAGCGCCCGGCGGCCACAGCGCACGGGAGTATAATGCTGCTCACTTTACAAGAGGGGGCTGATAAGAGGGAGAGGCTGGGGGGCGGATCAGGGGCTGTGGGGCACATGAGAGGCTGGGGGGCACATGAGAGGCTGGCTGCCATGGTCAGCTCCCTGCTGTTGTGTGCACAAAGCACAGGGCAGCAGGGAGAGTGTAAAGTCCTATTCACCCTAATAGAGCTCTATTAGGGTGAATATGACAAGGGTTCTAGCCGTTAAGGAGGCTAATAG
Source organism: Bufo bufo (assembly GCF_905171765.1). NCBI lineage: Eukaryota > Metazoa > Chordata > Amphibia > Anura > Bufonidae > Bufo > Bufo bufo. The sequence goes on from NC_053392.1 coordinate 221,416,198, forward strand.
TTATTAAAAAGTTTAACCCCCCCCCCCCCCCAAATATAGAAAACAATATATCGCGATATATATCGCATATCGCACATGCCTTAAATTATATCGCAATATAGATTTTAGGCCATATCGCCCACCCCTACTCCACTGTAATATTTAGTTTTCCTGGGGTAGTATTTTGTGCTGCACTGTGGTATTTGCTTTTGCTTGGGTGGTATTTTGTGCTGCACTAATGTGTTGCTGGCCCTGATTACTTATGTTGCCCCACCTTTTGTCAATTTGGGCCCGCCTACAACATGGGGCCACATTTAGTTTTTTTTTTTTTTTCCAGGGCCACTTTAAGTTCCCAGTCTGCCCTTGTTCATAATGATCTAAACTCACTTTTGTGTATTAGAGTTGAGGCTTTGGCTCTGAGAGTTGTTGGCTGGAGGTATGAAAGGATTACAGCTAAGACGTACATTGTAATCCCAGTTTTGGTAATATCTGAGCTGACACTCAATTCCACAGGCAGTCTACTGTACACATCAGTATTCAGCCATTCAAAGGCTCTTTGTCGGTCTATAGCCTGACATGCACGTTCATGCTCTGATATAAGGCACATGCTGATTGGATGGGGCTTCCGGCCAATTGCATGTTCTGCATGCAGTATCGGCCTGGCACTTAGATCTGGTGGTAGAACGCTGTCAAAAGTGTCCACAGTAGACAGTATCTCCCCTGGGACCATCATAGGTTGAAAACAGATTCAAGTTACGATATGCAGGAGAGGCCCTCATGACTTGAAACCATCGCAAGTTGGGGGATCACTGTATTAGAATTTACTTCTGATGGCCTTTTCAACGTGTGCTTCCAGGACACAGGTGGTGAAGGTGCTCAGGAGCTGGAAAGTTTTCATTGTAATCGCATGAAAGTGCTTCAGCTGAATGTATGCATTGAGGAAGAAGTTGCACAAGCTGTTGAGACTGTGAAGAAAAACCTGAAAGAGCCCGATAAAGGTACAGTATTACATTCTTCAACTGAAGGACAGTAGGGTCAATCATTGCGTTCTTTCACATGAGTTTATGTTATTAAGGCTTCACGCAGCGGTAGCAGATGGGGACAGTACGGTATCATGCTACAGAGCCATACAGGACCGCATGTCCTGCTGTACAAGGCTCCTTCATGTGTCACCAAGATGTAATGGTTTGGAGCATGCCACATGCTACAGCAAAAACCTCCTTTTGTCTTTGTATGAAACTTGAGGCACAATGAGTTCACATGCATTACTGTGGCAGACCTAGTCCTTCAAAATGGAGCTGCAAGCAGCGTTTGAGTGCCTCCTGGGAAACTGATCGAGACGGATCCGTCATGACTCACAATGTAAGTCAATGGGGACGGATCCGTTTTCTCTGACACAAAAGAAAACTGATCCGTCCCCCATTGACTTACAATGGTTTTAGAGACTGATCCGTCTTGGCCATTTTAGAGATAATACAACTTGATCCGTTCATAACGGATGCAGACGGTTGTATTATCTTGACGGAAGCGTTTTTGCTGATCCATGACGGATCCAGCAAAAATGCAGATGTGAAAGTAGTCTACGGCTACTTTCACACTAGCGGTTTTTGCGGATCCGTCATGGATCAGCAAAAAACGCTTCCGTTCTGATAATACAACCGCATGCATCTGTCATGAACGGATCGGTTTTATTATGTCTTCTATAGCCATGACGGATCCGTCATGAACACCATTGAAAGTCAATGAGGGACGGATCCGTTTTCTATTGTGTCGGAGAAAACTGATCCGTCCCCATTGATTTACATTGTGAGTCAGGACAGATCTGTCTTGCTCCGCACCACATCTTGGACAGAAAAAACGTTGCTTGCAGCGTTATTCTGTCCGCGATGCGAATGCAACCAAACTGAACGGAATGCATTTTGGTGCGTTTCGTTCAGTTCAGTTTTGTCCCCTATGACGGATCTCAATAGCAGATTTGAAAACGTTAGTGTGACAGTAGCCTAAGGTGGCATCTTTCTTTCTACTAGAGAGACTATAAGAGGGCATCATTTTCTGTTGGGGCACTATAATGAGATATATTTTGTACTGGCACACATAAGGGGCAATTAATACTACTATAAGACATTTTTACTACTGGCTTGCATAAGGTGGCATTACTCTTACTGGGGGCACTTTTTTCTACTAGTAGCACTATAAGGGGGCATTTTTTTTCTCTAGCCTAGTGTGGGTTTTGTACAATTCTTGTTCTATCCATCCTCACAATCTCGATGTATTTTTCATCACCAGAATATCATTCAGACTTGTATTTTCTGTACTTATACCTACGGTACATATTCAACATTGGACAATTACTCTAACTGTTAACATTGTAATGAGCTCAATAAAAAGATTATTGAAAAGGGCAAATCAGATATGGATTGAAGTAACGATAGCTAGCGGGTGCTATGTACTGTATCTTGTATGGAAAGTTAACCATACTGTTCGTTCTCAGCTTTATATTTCAATTCCTTTGCAGGTTTGTGGGGTCTGGTGAATAATGCTGGTATCTCTACATTTGGAGAAGTAGAATTCACAAGCCTAGACACACATAAAAAAATAGCAGACGTCAACTTGTGGGGAACAATAAGAGTCACAAAAGCATTCTTACCATTAGTACGTCAAGGTAAAGGTAAGTTAAAGCAGATTGTCACCAATGGAAACAGAAAGCAAAACTGGTAATATTGAAAAGGTCACTAACCTTTCAACCAACTTTACAATAAATAACAGATATTGAGGATGCTCACCAGTATACCGAACTGGAGCACGGCCCACAAACTACCAATTAGTGATTAGATATACAATACTGAAAGAAATGGCTGGCTCACAGTAGATTTGCCTATACTTTGCATATATATGTAAATGGACTGTGAGACAGCCATTTCTTTCACTTTCAACAAACTTTGCATACATCAATAGCACAAGAGAATATAAGAAACAAAAAAATGAAATTCCTCCTCCCATCTCTATTTCTATGGGCAACATATAACCTCCGGGACCCACTGCAATCTGCTGTTCAAAGAGACGGCAGCACTCTGTGAGCACCTAGACCTCTTCCTAGGCTAGTGACGTCACTGTAATCAGTCACATGGCCTAGGTGCAGCTCAGTCCCATTCAAGTCAATGGGGCTGAACTGCAAAACCAAGCACAGCTGTTATACAATGTACGGTTCTGTGCTTAGTAAGCTGTGAAGAGACCACAGCACTCAACGAAGCTCTGGATCATTGGCAGGGGTGCCAGGAGTCAGACCCCTGCCAATCTGATACTGATAACCTATCTTGAGGATAGGCCATCAATGTCAGATTCTTGGATAACCCCTTAAAGGTGAGGCCTATTTTCATTTTTGCATTTTGGATTTTTCCTCCCCAAGTTTCAATAACCATAACTTTTTTTTTTCCCCGTTCGCCTATGACAGCACCCATGGAGAGACCGCCTCCTCCTTCTCAAGACAGGAAACAGGAACCAGAAACCGCTTTAAAAGAGGGACCCACCCCCTATACCTCCAGTTCTGTTTCCTGTCCTAAGGGGACAGGAGGGAATTTGGAAACAGCCAAGAATTGCATAGAGCTGCGGGCGCCCCATCTGTGTTATAGAGTATGGAAGGCTTTACCCTTGAGGCGTAAGTCTCCTTTAGGAGCTGCTGCTGAGTCAGGGCCTCTTTCTCTCTCCACCCCGCTCCGCTCCCAGGAGATTTTTTACTTCGTGGACGTCTGCGGACCTCTGCGGCCGTGTCGCATGTCAGCCCCTCGCCCGAAGCCAGGTGAAGGGCGTGCGCCGGGACATTGGAGTCTGTGCAGTCACGTACGTCCGGGGCGACAGTGGAGGGAAGCAGCGCTGTAAGCCGGAAGTGGCGGGGGGGGGAGCCGGGTTTGCGCGCCCAGTAGAGAAAAGCCAGCCAGCTTACTGCCTTGATGGGTGAAGAAGCGTGCAGTTCCTCCATTGGAAAGATTCAGTGATTGAACATGGAGCAGTCTCAGCGCGCAGAAGCCACTGAAACCACCAATGATACGCCGGTACCACGGTGGGGTAAGAGGGGTAATCCCCTTATGTGCATGTTGCGGTTTACTCATGGGGGTCATCTTTTATGTCTAGGTGTCTAAGGAGTCTAGAAAGGTCTCCAGATCTAAAGACAAGGGTTGTGCTGTATGTAAAAAGAAGCTACCCTCTGCTTGGGCAAAGCCCCTTTGCCAAGCATGTGTGAGCAAGTTAATGGAGGAGGAAGTTCCATCTCTGATGGGCAGTATCAAGCAGATGATCTGGGAGGAGGTTAAGGAGGCAGTTAGCGGTCTACTAAGAAGCCGCCCTAGTACCTCTGCAGCTGCGTCTAATTCCCCCTCTAGCGACAGTGATGCGCTTTCTGGATTGGAGGAAGAGGGAGAAAGGCTTTCATCAAATGACTCCTCTGATGACGAAGCCGCTTGGAAGCCGCTTTTTCATGCAGAGAACATTAATTCCCTAGTAAAAGTAATAAGAGCTACTATGGGTTTAGATGACCAGAAGCCGCTACAGTCTGTTCAGGACTCTATGTTTGAAGGTCTGGGCCCTAAGAGAAAAAAGGTATTTGATGTGTATAAGAACATTCAGGCTGTTATTGCTAAAGAATGGAAAAAGCCTGATAGGAAGTTTTTTTTATACCTTCCTCTGTTAAGCGTAAATACCCCTTTGATGAGGAAGTGACTGCCTCTTGGGATAGAGCCCAAAGCTAGATGCCCCGGTTGCCAAAATAGCTAAAAAAAAAAGCTGCTCTTCCCTTTGAGGATATGGGTTCTCTAAAAGACCCAATGGATAGAGATTTATTTATTTAAAGAAAAATTAGGAAGCCTCGGCGGGGGCCTTTAATCCGGCTATCGCCGCTACTTCGGTAGATAGATCCCTTAAGGCATGGATAAAGGAGTTGGAGCATCACATTGAAGGGGGTACCCCCAGGGAGCAGTTGTTATCCTCATTTCCTACTTTTTATAATGCCCTAGATTTTATGGCTGGTGCTTCGGCTGACTCTCTAAGGTTATCTCACAAGAAAAATAGTCGGCACTCACTCTGTTTGCACGTTGCACGGGATAGGAATGAAATCCACGTATATTCAAGGAAAATCCCAGCAGTCGTGTCTTCAATCAATAGGATATTTATTTCATCAAATTAGAAATGTCCACAATCCTGGACGCGTTGCGGCTAGCATGCCTTCATCAGCAGATACAGGTATACAAAATGACCTAGTTTATATAAAGGGATATACTCCTCCCCTCATGACAACATCCCCCACTCCCATTACCTACACAGGTGATGGGAGGGATGTATAATTAACAAAGAAAATACGCCCATTAGTAAATCACAAAAAATGGGTCTGTGTCTCAGATTATACTTCACAATCACATGTATGCAAAAAAAAATTATTCAAAATCATATACACATATATATATATCTCATACATTGCCAGGTATATAAGGCCCCTCACCGAATATTAGATGTCTGAAAAATAGAACATAAGCATAGTATTAGCTTATTAGATATGCATAATCTCATAATCCCTATTAAGGCCTCTGGGATGTAAAGTATCCAACGTGTGGATCCAATACGCCTCTCTGCGCAGTAACAGCTTCTTTAAATCACCTCCTCTCCTAGGTCTTTTGACCTGTTCCAAAACTTGGAATCTCAACTGAGCTATCCCATGTTTGCACTGTTCAAAATGAGATGGCATAGGTAACAATAAATTTTTTGTACGAATGGTCGATTTATGTTTCCCAATGCGATCCCTAATCGTTTGTGTAGTCTCCCCAATATATAATAGGCCACAAGGACACTTTATTAAGTATATCACATTAGTAGATTCGCATGTGAAAAAACCTTCAATAGAGAAAGGGCGCCCACTATGGGGATGAAAAAATGTAGAACCTCTGATTATATGGGAACATTGGGAACAGTGCAAATGTCTCTAAGGTTATCGGCCAGAGCTTCTGCTTTATCCAATTCTGCCCATAGAGCTATCTGGTTAAAAAGCTGGAACGGGAATGCTAGCCCCAAAGCTAAGTTTGGTGCCATTCCGTGTCAAGCAGAATTCTTATTTGGCCCAGTCTTCGACGATCTACCAGTCAGCAGCCCCCTAAAAAATCCTTCCTCCCCAGGTTTAACAGAGAGGGTTTCTGGAGAAGAGAGAGGTCTAGGCAGTATGCGGGAGCAGCAAAAAGGGGTCAAAGGGGTTTCTTTTTTCCGGGGCAGAGGCCTCAAAAAAACGGCCCTAATGACTCCAGGTCATCTGTCTCACTTTTCAAGTCAGTGGCAAAAAATCTCAGATAATTTCGGTTATAAGGGAGGGCTTAAAATTAAAGTTTCAGAAGCTGTCGGCAGAAAGATTCGTGATGACAGATTATCGTTCAGACCCCCCAAAACAGGCAACCATCATTTCAGAGTTTTTTTTCCCTGTTAGCAAAAAGAGCATTGGTGGAGGTTCCAAAGCAGGAAGAGACAAGAGGATTTTACTCAACTCTTTTTCTTAAAAAAAAGCAGAATGGTTCTTTTCGTACAATAATAAACTTGGTGTCTGAATCGTTATCTGGTGTACGGATGGAATCCATAAGGTCAGCAGTGAACTATCACTTCCCAGACTGTTACATGGCCACAGTGGATCTCAGGGATGCATATTATCATGTTCCGATCCATCCCCACCACCAGAAGTTTTTGAGAGTAGCAGTTCACTTAGAGAACAGGATCCTGCATGCTCCATTTCAGGCCCTTCCCTTTGGACTGTCTCAGGCCCCAAGGGTTTTCATGAAGATCATTGCAGAGATGATGGCTCATGTAAGAGAAAGGGACTTAGTGATCATTCCCTACCTAGACGATTTTCTTCTCCTTGCCCAGTCAGGTCACATCTTGGAAGAACAGATTACCTGGTTGAGGGAGATTCTGGACAGGCTAGGCTGGGATATAAATATAGAAAAGTCCAGTTTGCGTCCAAATCAAAAGTGCAGTTTTTTTAGGGATGATCCTAGATTCATAATCCCAGAGGTGTCTGTTGCTCTTACACAAAGCTCGGTTAATCACATAAAAAATTCAGAGCCTTCTTTCTCGGCAGGTAGTTTCCCTGAGGGAAGCCATGTCTGTGCTGGGGCTTATGACTGCAGCCATCCACGGGGGGAGAATGGGCCCAGTATCACTCAAGGCGCCTACAGCTTCATATTCTGGAGGTTTGGGACAGGTGTACACTCTCTCTGGATGTGAGGTTTAATCTATCAACCCAGACGTTAATTTCTCTGGAGTGGTGGATGAATATACAAAATTTACAGAAGGGTGTTTCTTGGCATAGAGATGCAGTCTTCTCTTTGACCACGGATGCCAGCCCTTTCGGTTGGGGAGCCCATGTAGAGTTTCTTCTGCTGCAGGGGACCTGGGACTTCGGTTCTCGAACTCAGTCTCAAAATTTCAGAGAACTGAATGCTATCGGATTAGCGAACTCTTGTAAGTATAAGCAAGAAGGCGGCACTCACCAGTGCTATGGACTGAGCACCCGTAATTCTGTTTACGAGACGGGACATAAGAAAAGTCACTGTGCAGGTACGAACATTCGGCAGTGCCGCTCTTATTCATTTTTTTCTATTCATTGGTCAGATTAGCTCTGACTCAGAGTCTTCCGATCATTAGGGGCAAAAATGTCAGAATCTATTCAGACAATATGACAGCAGTAACCCATATCAACAAACAGGGTGGTACCAGGTCTCAGTCTGATGGCCCTAAGTCACCAGATTTTCAATCTAGCGGAGGATTCTCTCTTATCTCTTTTTACTGTACATCTAAAAGGGGTAGACAACGTGAAAGCAGATTTTCTCAGCAGTCATCATCTATGCCAAGGTGATTGGTCCCTAGATCAGGGGGTTTTCAACAAGATCTCTGCTTAATGGGGTGTCCCCCAGATTGACCTGGTGGCAAAGAGGTCTAACAGAAAGGTTCTTTTCTCTGTCTCCGAAGGAACAGCCGAGGGCTGTGGACGGTTAGCTCAGTCCTGGAGAAGGGGTCTTCTTTAGGCCTCCCCCCCCCCCCCCCTCTAAAACTGTTGCCGTCCTCAAGAAGATCAAGGAAGATTGTGCTACAGTCATAGCGATAGCCCCCTTTTGGCCAAGGAGGGTTTGCATTTCAGAGCTCCGCAAAATGTCAATTGCCACCCCCTGGGTTCTTCCAGTTTTCCGGGGACTTCTAGCTCAGGGTCCAATCCTTCACCCAGAAGTGGAGAGTCTTCACCTGACTGCCTGGCTATAGAGTTGGAAATTTTAAAGAGAAGGGGGTCTCTGATGAGGTTATCACTACTCTGTTGGCGAGTCGTAAGAAGGTCACTTCTGAGATTTGAGAGTTTGGAGGGCTTTTTTCAGATTTGCCAATAGACCAGTGGATGTTTTAGAGGCTCCAGATATTCCACTTGTGTTTAGAATTTTTACAGGAAGGTTGGAGGAAAAAACTTAGACCTAGCACTTTAAAGGTGCAGATTTTGGCCTTAAGTGCCTTATTTAGAAACATAGAATGTGTCGGCAGATAAGAACCATTTGGCCCATCTAGTCTGCCCAATATAGTGAGTACTTTGGATAGCCCCTGGCCCTATCTTATATGAAGGATGGCCTTATGCCTATCCCATGCATGCTTAAACTCCTTCACTGTATTTGCAGCTACCACTTCTGCAGGAAGGCTATTTCATGCATCCACTACTCTCTCAGTAAAGTAATACTTCCTGATATTACTTTTAAACCTTTGCCCCTCTAATTTAAAACTATGTCCTCTTGTAGCAGTTTTTCTTCTTTTAAATATTCTCTCCTCTTTTACCTTGTTGATTCCCTTTATGTATTTAGAAGTTTCTCTCATATCCCCTCTGTCTCGTCTTTCTTCCAAGCTATACATGTTAAGGTCCTTTTAATCTTTCCTGGTAAGTTTTATCCTGCAATCCATGTACTAGTTTAGTAGCTCTTCTCTGAACTCTCTCCAAAGTATCAATATCCTTCTGGAGATATGGTCTCCAGTAAGGAGCACAATACTCCAAATGAGGTCTAACTAGTGCTCTGTAGAGCGGCATGAGCACCTCCCTCTTTCTACTGGTAATGCCTCTCCCTATACACCCAAGCATTCTGCTAGCATTTCCTGCTACTCTATGACATTGTCTGCCTACCTTTAAGTCTTCTGAAATAATGACCCCTAAATCCCTTTCCTCAGATACTGAGGTTAGGACTGTATCACTGATTTTATATTCTGCTCTTGGGTTTTTACGCCCCAGGTGCATTATCTTGCACTTATCAGCATTAAATTTTAGTTGCCAGATTTTTGACCATTCCTCTCGTTTTCCTAAATCCCTTTCCATTTGGTGTATCCCTCCAAGAACATCAACCCTGTTACAAATCTTTGTGTCATCAGCAAAAAGACACATCTTACCATCGAGGCCTTCTGCAATTTCGCTGATAAAGATATTAAACAATATGGGTCCCAGAACAGATCCCTGAGGTACCCCACTGGTAACAAGACCATGGTCTGAATATACTCCATTGACTACAACCCTCTGTTGCCTGTCCGTCAGCCACTGCCTAATCTATTCAACAATATGGGAGTCCAAACCCAAAGACTCCAATTTATTGATAAGCCTTCTATGTGGGACAGTATCAAAAGCCTTACTAAAGTCTAGATATGCGATGTCTACTGCACCTCCGCCATCTATTATTTTAGTCACCCAATCAAAAAAATCAATAAGATTAGTTTGACATGATCTCCCTGAAGTAAACCCATGCTGTTTTTCATCTTTCAATCCATGGGATTTTAGATGTTCCACAATCCTCTCCTTGAGTATGGTTTCCATTAATTTCCCCACTATTGATGTCCGGCTTACTGGCCTACAGTTGCCCAATTCCTCCCTACTACCTTTCTTGTGAATCTTTATTTGAATCTAAATTGTCAGGTCATCCCTGGGTTAAGAGGTTCATTACTGCAGTTTCTAAGTTATCTCCAGTTTGTAAGGTTAGGATCCCTCCCTGAGATTTAAACTTAGTTCTTTCAGCATTGATTTCAGATCTGTTTGAGATGATAGGTAGCATTTTTCCTAAATGCTCTCCCTAAGGCCTCTTTCACACTACAGTATGTCGATTTCAGTGTTTTGCGTTCCGTTTTTCACGGATCTGTTGTTCAGTTTTTTTGTTTCCGGTTTTCCGTATGGCATATAGTAATTACATAGAGAAAATTGGGCTGGGCATAACATTTTCAATAGATGGTTCCGCAAAAAAACGAAACTGATACGTAGACATACGGATGCATTTCCGTATGCATTCCGTTTTTTTTGCGGACCCATTGACTTTAATGGAGCCACGGATCGTGATTTGCGGCCAAATATAGGACATGTTCTATCTTTCAACGGAACGGAAAAATGGAAATATACGGAAACGGAATGCATACGGAGTACATTTCGTTTTTTTTTGCAGAACCATTGAAATGAATGGTTCCGTATACGGAACGCAAAAAACGGCACGCAAAGCGGAAAAAAAAAACTATAGTGTGAAAGAGGCCTAAAGCTGGCCTATCTCCTAGCTATTACCTCTGCTAGGAGAGTTAGTGAGATTGCTGCTCCTTCCATTGACCAGCCTTATTTAAAAATCTTGGAGGATTGAGTGGTTATTACTCCTGATCCTTCTTTTTTACCAAAGGTATCTTCCTCTTTTCACCATTCCCAGGAGATAGTTCTACCCTTTCTGTGCTTCTCCAAAAAATGAGAAAGAATCAGAGTTCCATTGTTTAGACGTGAGGAGATGTTTAATTCAATATCTGCAGGTCACGCAGCCCTGGAGGTCCTCCTCCCGTCTGTTGCTTTCTTTTCAGGGTAGGAAGAAGGGCTCTGCTGCATCTTCCCAGACTATTGCTAGATGGATCAGACAAGCTATTTACTTAGCATACTCATCCAAGGGAGCTGTTCCGCCATCAGGGTTCGGGGCTCACTCTACTAGATCAGTCTCTACTTCTTGGGCAGAGAGGGCCTCCGCTTCTATAGAGCAGATTTGTAGGGCTGCCACCTGGAGTTCTCCGCATACTTTTTCAAGCACTATAGGCTTCAGCTACCTTTTTAATGAAGGCCTGGGTTTTGGCCGTAAGGTACTCCAGGCTGTTGTCCCACCCTAGATTCATCTCGCTTAAATTTCCATGGGTGCTGTCATAGGCGAAGGGGGGAAAAATTAGATTTTCTTTGAGCCTATGACAGCACCCATGGAGAGACAGACTTCTCCTCCTCAGAACCGGAAACAGGAACCAGAAACCGCTTTAAAAAAGGGACCACCCCCTCTACCTCCAGTCCTTTCCCAAGAACTAAGACACATCCTAATATTATATTTTTTTTATTTGGGAAGGGAATTAGTCGGGTGCTGTCATAGGAGGAGGAGGCGGTCTCTCCATGGGTGCTGTCATAGGCTCAAAGAATACCGGTAAGTATAATCTCATTTTCCCGTTCACATAGCTTATATGAGGGCTTATTTTTTGCAGGACAAGACGCTTTTTTTTTTTTTTTTTTAAGCCACCATTTAATTTACCACATGTTGTATTGAAAAAGGGGAAAAAAAAAAAAAATCTTTGGCAAAATTTTATTGTTTATATTTTTTTATATGTAAAATTGGGAAAGGGGGGTGATTTTACTATATTGGTAGTTTTTGTTTTGTTTTTTTGGGTGCTACTACATGGGATCTTTTGTTCCCTTCTCCTATTCACCCTAATGGATCACTATTAGGGTGAATAGGATTTTTACTCTTTTCATTCTCCTGCATAGCTCAGTATGGTGATTGCCATGACAGGCCTGGATCGCTTCAGCAGCGTACAGGCTGCCATGGCAACTGATCGGAGTCCCGCAAGGGAACTCCAATCGAAAGGCAGAGGGAAGCAGCTTACTCACAAGTGTTGCGATCAGCGTTGATTGCGGCACCTGGGGGGTTAAATGATGGGGTCAATGCAATCGCCGCTCCCTGTCAGTGCAGGCAGGTCCAGCTGTATGATACATGGGCCCACTGCAGAAGTCCGCTCCATACATCCCCCTCACGCATTATGTCATACATATACGTGATAATGCGTGAAGGGGTTAAGTAAGCTGTCTCGGCCTCTCAAGACGGATTTATTAGATAATGTCAGTTGTGAAGGAGGAAAAGAGTCTAAGTGGATAAAGGGGTGTTTTCTCTGATAAGATATATCAAAGTTTGAATGTTCACTTTATGTTCAGCTTGCAATTCTGAGTTGCAGTTTAATTTGTGACACACTTGTGTCAAATTTATAAACTGAGGGACCAGTTTTGTGCTTTAAATGGCATCTGTCATCAGATTTGTACCTATAAAAACTGTCTGACCTGTTGCATATGCACTTGGCAGCTGTATGTATAGAAATGAGCCTCTAGGAGCAATGAAGGCATTGCCGCTACACCTAGAGGCGCTCCCTCTCTACTTTGATTGACAGGGCCAGGCATGATGATGTTTTCAATCAAAGTGGAGAGGGTGCAGCAGTTGCAAAGAGAGCAGAGCCTCCTGGTGTAATGGCCACGCACCCGTTGCTCCTAGAGGCTCATTTGCATATATTGAAATATAATGTGGGCACATATGAACATGGGACCAACACAGATGCCTTCATCTGCCAAGCGCACATGTAACAGGTCAGCCAGTTTCATAGGTACAAATCTGCTGACTGATGCCTTTTGATGCATAGATTTGACATGCATTAAGCAGATTTTGAGGCATTTTTATTAAAGAAAATTAACAGCAAAATACCATTTTTTATAAATGTGCTCTATTGTTAAGTTGTATTTTATACATAGTCAGGTCCATAAATATTGGGACATCGACACAATTCTAACATTTTTGGCTCTATACACCACCACAATGGATTTGAAATGAAATAAACAAGATGTGCTTTAACTGCAGACTGTCAGCTTTAATTTGAGGGTATTTACATCCAAATCAGGTGAACGGTGTAGGAATTACAACAGTTTGCATATGTGCCTCCCACTTGTTAAGGGACCAAAAGTAATGGGACAGAATAATAATCATAAATCAAACTTTCTCTTTTTAATACTTGTTTGCAAATCCTTTGCAGTAGGGATCGACCGATATTGATTTTTTAGGGCCGATACCGATAATTTTTCAACTTTCAGGCCGATGGCCGATAATTTATACCGATATTCTGGGTATTTTTATTTTTGAGGAAAAAAAAAAATTTCCTACACAAATCTGCTGAAAATTAATGTTTATTGTTAACGTGTATTATTATTTTATTTTTTTTGTAAATCTTTTTCATTTATACTTAATATTTTTGTGTTGTTTTTTTTTTACTAACTTTTAGCCCCCTTGTCCTATTCACCCTGATAGATCTCTATCAGAGTGAATAGGATCTCGCACTCTCCCTGCTGCCCTGTGCTCTGTGCACACAGCAGCATGGAGCTGACTATGGCAGCCAGGGCTTCAATAGCGTCCTGGCTGCCATGGTAACCGATCGGAGCCCCAGGCTTACACTGCTGGGGCTCCGATCGGAGGAGCAGGGGAGAGGGGATCCTGTGGCCACTGCCACCAATGATTAGAACTGGGGGGGGGGGGGGGGGGCGCACTGCGCCACCAATGTTTTTACTATTGGGATGGGGGTGGGGGGCGCACTGCGCCACCAATGACTAATACTAGGGGGCTTGAGGGGGGGGCGCACTGCGCCACCAATGTTTTTACTATTGGGGTGGGGGGCGCACTGCGCCACCAATGATTAAAGGGAATCTGTCACTAGCAATGTTTAAAAAATTTTTTTTCATGGATCCATGTTTAATAAAGTACCTTTTTTCCATCTGTGTTCTTTTTTTCCATGTCAGTCTTGTCCTTTCTTCTAAAAATCGATTCTTAGGATATGCAAATGACGCTGTAAGGAGCCCAGAGGGGCGTTTTTCTTTCTCCACGGTGCCCAGGAACGCCCCTCTGAAGTGCCGTGCCCGCCTAAATATGAAAACTACTAACGCCTCCATGTTTAGCTGAATCGCCTCCCAGAGGCGCGGCTAAGTCCTCAACACCCCCCCTCCTCCTCCTCAGCGCCGCGCTCTGCGAACACCCGATCCTCCTCTCGTCAGCGTCCCAAATCCCGCGCAGGCGCAGTGCCGGCGATTGCCTGCGCTCTGATAATACGGCTGAGGGCAACAGCTTCAACATCGTCACTGGGCATGCGCCGAGCCCAGTGACGATGTTGAAGCTGTTGCCCTCAGCCGTATTATCAGAGCGCAGGCAATCACCGGCACTGCGCCTGCGCAGGATTTGGGACGCCGACGAGAGGAGGATCGGGTGTTCGCAGAGCGCGGCGCTGAGGAGGGGGAGGGGGGAGGGAGGAGGGGGGGGTGTATGTTGAGGACTTAGCCGCGCCTCTGGGAGGCGATTCAGCTAAACATGGAGGCGTTAGTAGTTTTCATATTTAGCCGGGCACGGCACTTCAGAGGGGCGTTCCTGGGCACCGTGGAGAAAGAAAAACGCCCCTCTGGGCTCCTTACAGCGTCATTTGCATATCCTAAGAATCGATTTTTAGAAGAAAGGACAAGACTGACATGGAAAAGAAGAACACAGATGGAAAAAAGGTACTTTATTAAACATGGATCCATGAAAAGTTTTTTTTAAACATTGCTAGTGACAGATTCTCTTTAATGCTGGGGGGCGCACTGCGCCACCAATGATTAATACTAGGGGGCTTGAGGGGGGGGGGGCGCACTGCGCCACCAATGAAGATACCTCTCTTTCACATACAGGAGGCGGGAGCTGGCTGCAGAATCACATAGCCGGCTCCCGACCTCTATGAGCGGTAGCTGCGATCCGCGGCACCTAAGAGGTTAACTACCGCGGACCGCAGCTGCCGTTCATAGAGGTCGGGAGCCGGCTATGTGATTCTGCAGCCAGCTCCCGCCTCCTGTATTTGAATTAATGAAAGACTCATCTTCATTGGTGGCGCAGCGGCCACAGCCCCTCCCCTCCTCTTGTCTTCCGTCCTGTCATTGGAGGCAGCGGCAGCAGCATCACAGGGGGAGGAGACACTGCTTCCTTCTCCCCTGTGCTGCGGAGGGAACACAGAACGCGCTGAGAGCAGCGCGTTCTGTGTTCCCAATACGTTATCGGTATATCGGCAAAATAGATGCCGATACCGATAACGTTCAAAATCCTCAATATCGGCCGATAATATCGGCCAAACCGATAATCGGTCGATCCCTACTTTGCAGTCAATTACAGCCTGAAGTCTGGAACGCATAGACATCACCAGATGCTGGGTTTCATCCCTGGTGATGCACTGCCAGGCCTCTACTGCAACTGTCTTCAGTTCCTGCTTGTTCTTGGGGCATTTTCCCTTCAGTTTTGTCTTCAGCAAGTGAAATGAATGCTCAATCGGATTCAGGTCAGGTGATTGACTTGGCCATTGCATAACATTCCACTTCTTTCCCTTAAAAAAACTCTTTGGTTGCTTTTGCAGTATGCTTTGGGTTATTGTCCATCTGCACTGTGAAGCACCGTCCAATGAGTTCTGAAGAATTTGGCTGAATATGAGCAGATAATATTGCCCAAAACACTTCAGAATTCATCCTGCTGCTTTTGTCAGCAGTCACATCATCAATAAATACAAGAAAACCAGTTCCATCTGCAGCCATACATGCCCACGCCATGACACTACCACCACCATGCTTCACTGATGAGGTGGTATGCTTAGGATCATGAACAGTTCCTTTCCTTCTCCATACTCTTCTCTTCCCATCACTCTGGTACAAGTTGATCTTGGTCTCATCTGTCCATAGAATGTTGTTCCAGTACTTTGAAAGCTTTTTTAGATGTTGTTTGGCAAACCCTAATCTGGCCTTCCTGTTTTTGAGGCTCACCAATGGTTTACATCTTGTGGTGAACCCTCTGTATTCACTATAGTGAAGTCTTCTCTTGATTGTTGACTTTGACACACATACACCTACTTCCTGGAGAGTGTTCTTGATCTGGCCAACTGTTTTAAAGGGTGTTTTCTTCACCAGGGAAAGAATTCTTCGGTCATCCACCACAGTTGTTTTCCGTGGTCTTCCGGGTCTTATGGTGTTGCTGAACTCACCGGTGCGTTCCTTCTTTTTAAGAATGTTCCAAACAGTTGTTTTGGCCACGCCTAATGTTTTTGCTATCTCTCTAAAGGGTTTGTTTTGTTTTTTCAGCCTAATGATGGCTTGCTTCACTGATAGTGAGAGCTCTTTGGATCTCATCTTGAGAGTTGACAGCAACAGATTCCAAATGCAAATAGCACACTTGAAATGAACTCGGGACCTTTTATCTGCTCATTGTAATTGGGATAATGAGGAAATAACACACACCTGGCCATGGAACAGCTGAGAAGCCAATTGTCCCATTACTTTTGGTCCCTTTGGGTGACACATATGAAAACTGTTGTAATTCCTACACCGTTCACCTGATTAGGATGTAAATACCCTCAAATTAAAGCTGACAGTCTGCAGTTAAAGCACATTTTGTTTGTTTTATTTTAAATCCATTGTGGTGGTGTATAGAGCCAAAAATGTTAGAATTGTGTTAATGTCCCAGTATTTATGGACCTGACTATAGGTGGTTCTTGAACATGATGACGGCTGTATGTGACAGTTCCACTGTTTATATTAGTGATATATTTAGAACTTGCTTTTTAGTATCATGGTGAGCCATTTTATGAAATTGACCTATTTTGTCTTAGAAACCGTGAAAAGAAGTGTGTAATACATTCACCCATAACTTATTCTCTCAAGTGAAAGCATAGTTTAATCACTGCTGCAAGTCAAAAGGTGGTGGGTGTAAGACATTTCATTATAAATAGCGTGCTTTCTTCACATCTCTGTCTCCCAAAATAGAACCACGACTGAACTTTAAGTCAGCCTTTGTAAGATTGAAATCATGAATTTTACTTAAAGTGCTCCTAAATTATAAAATAAAGTTGACAATGTGCATTTGGCCATGTGACATTTTCTGGTGCAGTTTTTGTGTCCATGTCTAAAAATGAGATACCGAAACCCCTTTTTGAACAGCTTTAAACGAACTATAGATGTGTACAGTGTACTATGTAGCCGTAGGTAATTTGAAAAACCTGTTTCCCTTTATTCTGTGTCTATAACCACCAAAACGGGTTACACACTTTGTTACAATGGTCGTGTGCTGCTGGACAAGATGTCATTGTGATGCAATGACAACAGAAAATGGTGACCACTGGTGCAGAAGCCGTGCCAAATTTATCAAACTTGTGTAAAGTAGAATTGACTTAGTTGCCCATAGCAACCAATCAGATTCCACCTTTCATTTTTGACAGCTCCTTTTAGAAAATGAAAGGTGGAATCTGATTGGTTGCTATGCACAACTAAGCCAGTTCCACTTTACACCAGTTTGATAAATGACCCCAAACCCTTTTAACATTTTGAGCCAATAAAAAAAACTTTTTTAGTCTAGAGACTTTTATCAGTTAAAATTCTGACTTTTGACGTGGTTTTGTACATAATGTGACTGAGTCTTACAAGTTACATCACTGCAAGCCCTTTGTCTTCAACCATTTTATAATT
Organism: Bufo bufo; assembly: GCF_905171765.1. Lineage (NCBI taxonomy): Eukaryota > Metazoa > Chordata > Amphibia > Anura > Bufonidae > Bufo > Bufo bufo. Next base: position 221,433,761 of record NC_053392.1, read on the forward strand.
ATGGAGCAAATGACCTGCAATAGCTTTTATGACGCTGTCATACGACATGAAGAAAATGAAAATACTTAAAAATTACTTTATTATAAATTCCCAAATACCTTTCATTAGTTATAATGGATCATTTTCTCTAAGGAGCAATCCTTATGAGAAATAAAATGGACACCCTCCTATTAGTACACACAAAACCTGTCCTAATCACACAGGAGGACAAGTTACTTCACGACGCTGAGCTAAAGAGCTGCCTCATCCTCCTCTCTGCTCTCCTTGTCGGGGATTATGATCCTGAATACAGCTGATAAGAAACTTTAGATGAATCTCTGTAGGAATGGAGTTCATGAAGAGACATTAAGAACAGAGTTGAGGAACTGGATAGACTGTGGTAATATGGGGCTGTGGTAATGGAGACTGCATACAAGTGCTGCTCATCAACCACATCCCACCCTTCTCTTTGTACTTCATGTCTCCTCATGAACTTAAATTCCTCATGAACATGAACTTCAGGATCATAATCCCTAACGAGCAGAGAGGAGGATGAGGCAGCTCTTTAGCTCAGTATTGTGAAGTAACTTGTCCTGCTGTGTGAGTAGCACAGGCTTTCTGTGTACTAATAGGACGGCGGCCATATTATTTTTTCCTAATTATGCTCCCCGCACAAAATGGGTAATTATAACTATTGAAAAGTTTTGGGGAATTTATTTAGAATGTATTATTTAAGTATTTGTTTCTCAATTTCCGGAGAACCCATTTAATACGACTTGGGTGTATAAAAGTTTACTAGACTATGATAAAAAAAAAATATATAAACAAAAGATAACATACAGAGTAAAATAAGTAACAGGCACTAAAGCGTGAACAAATGAGTGAGCTCCCCATTCTCCAGTTTCCAACATGGCACCACAGCAGGATATTGTAGACAAGTGATAAAGTACAGGGAAGATACACTATATTGGACTGTACTTTATCACTTGGCTATAATAGCGTGCTCTGCATTCACTCCAGACCCCTCTCAGGGGCTTATTAACTCTATGCTGGAGGGAGGGGAATGATGTTATTTACATGGGACTTTATGTTGGAGAAACTGACAGGAGTGGAGAGATGTTATTAACATGGGACTGTATGTTGGAGAAGCGGACAGTAGGGCAGAGATGTTATTTACATGGTACTGTATGCTGAAGGGGGCTGTACAGAGGGGAGAGATGTTATTTAGCCTAGTAATGGCTCCCCTGCATAAATACCAACCCCTTAGGGAACTTTCACACCGCTGCTCTTTATTTCTGTGGTTCTGCTCTGTTAGATGAGCAGAACAGCAAATATAATAGAAGTGCCCTGATTCTGCGCATAATTAACACAAACGGAGCTCCTTCAGTTTCTGATCGGATTCCTGTCTTTTTTTACCAGACAAAAAAGTCCTGCAACAGAGGCCCAGAACCAAGCCTCCAGCGCAGATGTGAACAAGCCCTTAACATTATATAGACTTACATACTGTATTATTTATTTTAATTGCTGCAACTTTCGGCTAAGAATACTCCTCAAAAATGGTAAGAGGAGTATTTTTACTCTTCTGGAAAAAATGTAGTGCATCACAAGTGTGCCTTGGATATTTGTACACTATATTATAGGTTGAAGAACCCTTCCAGATGACACCTGGTGGTCCCACTGGATGTTCTCTAACTGAAGTGTCCTGGACACTATACAGTAAACACCCCCCAAACTCATCACCTCTGCCCTTGATTGATGGCTATAGCAGTCTCCTAGATGGACACTAGACCCATCACCTACTGCCTCCAAACAGGAAGCATTTAATATAACTGTGTAGTTGTCTTGTCAGACAGAAACTAAAAGTGGTTAAGAGTCCATAAGTTTTCATTTTTCTATCACCTTTTAGGGCGAGTCGTATGCATGGCCAGCCTACTTGGAAGAATGGGTAGTCCATCTCAATCCAGCTACTGTGTTTCCAAATATGGAGTAGAAGCCTTTTCAGACTGCCTAAGACAAGAGATGTACAGGTGGGGGGTGAAAGTCATTACCATTGAGCCTGGAAACTTTGTGGCTGCTACTGGCATATTTACCAAAGAGGGAGTGGAAAGACAAGGACAAGAAATGTGGGAGCAAGCTTCAGAAACTTTACGTAACGATTATGGAAAAGTTCACTTTTCTCATCAGGTTGCCAGAATGAAAGCCATTGTCAGTTCTAGTGTGAAGGACATGTCTCCTGTTATTAATGTAATAACAGATGCTCTGCGTTCTAAATACCCATACACACGATACAATCCAATGGACACCTACCTCTGGATAAAGCTTCAGATTATGTCTCACCTACCTGCTGCCATTGCTGACCGCATTTACATGTAATGAAGAGAGACTATTGAAACTTACTGAAGCAAAAAGTGTTCAGGTATCAAGTGAAATACAAGCTGGAACCTCTATTCTTTTAGGTACTACTGGTATGACATTTGTCTTCTTATCTTTTATTGAGCATTGATCTAAGGGTATATAGATACTATATCAGGTGATTCATAATGTCCACCGGGAAGGTAAATCAAGGAAAACACTAATATAAAACTGAATGTACAAATCTTTTATTGTAGAATTGTAATGAATCATTACTTGGTAAGCTGTGAATGTACATTATAAAGCTAAAGCTGTCTATGCAAAGTATGAGACGAACGTGAAACAGTTAAAGGAGCAGCCATTAGTGAAAGCACAAAAATATCTCCTCTTTGACATAGAACTATTCAGTTTAAACTAAGCTGTCTTTTCCAAGGGCTGATGATCAGGAACAGGCCAGCAGTCACCAGACAAATATTAGTTTGTTGGTGATCGCATCTTTTACACAACACTGAAAATCCTCATCTTTTGGCAGCACATTGCCCTGTGCAAAATGGGATATGCTACCGACAATAATGGATCTGTAGGTACTTGACCAGTCACATTTAAAGGGTTTTCTAAGATTTTAAAACTCTTGACCTATCATCCAGGTAGATCCTCAGTATCTGATCGGTGGGGGTCCAACACCCGGAACCCCAGCCAATCAGCTGTTTGAGATTGCATCGGCTCTTGCAGTAGTGCCACGGCCTTCTCACAGTTTTGTTTAGGCCAGTGATGCCACAGTCATCGGTTACATTTCCTAGGTGCAGTTCAGCTCCATTGAAGTGAATGGGCTGCTCTGTGATACCAAGCACAGCCACTTACACAATGTATGGCACTGTGCTTGGTGAGCAGAGAGAAGGCTATGGACCTATTGCGAGCGCCAGTGCCTTCTCAAATAGCTGATGGGCAGGGGTCCTGGGTGTCGGACCCTCACTGATCAGATACTGATGACCTATCAAAACATTCAAAAATCCCGGAAAACCCATCTAATGGTCATTTGAATGTATACAGTGCTGATGATTGTTCTATGTATATGAAGCTAAATGAGCACCAGTCAGCTGTGTCCGTGTAAGGCCTCATGCACACAACTGTTGTTTTATTCCGTGTCCGTTGTTCCGTTTTTCGTGATTTTCTGCGGACCCATTGACTTTCAGTGGGTCCGTTGAAAACTCGGCTAATGCACAGTTTGTCATCCGCGTCCTTGATCCGTGGTTCCAGTCCGTCCAAAAAATATAACCTGTCCTATTTTTTTCACAGAAACGGTTCGCGGACCCATTCAAGTCAATGGGACCGTGAAAAAGCGCGGAGGCACACAAGATTGTCGTCCGCGTCCGTTTTTTTCCTATCATTTGCATGGCAAACTTGACTTAGACTTTTTTTTACTTTCCTTCATGTCTGGTGATCATCCAAAAATAAAGGAAGACACACGGAAACAAAAACGGATCACGGAACAACGGAACCCCATTTTGCAGAACGGAACACAACAACGGTCGTGTGCATGAGGCCTAAAAGGGCACTAAGTGACACTATTCCAAGTTCTAAAATGCCCTTACTTACTTATCATGTTCACTATCCCTTCAGATGGAATGATAAGAATTTTTTTTCTTGCCCTTGTATGTAGAATAATTAGTCAGTTGAACATGTTGAAACTTTTTGTCAACCTCAGAAAAATCTCAAGCCATATAATTTATACTAGATACATTTTAAATGTTTCAAAAAATGTATGTCCTTTTTATTAAAAATAAATATATCAATAAAAACATTGGTGTTCTAAGGCCTCTTTCACACTTGCGTTGTTGGGATCCGGCATGCACTTCCGTTGCCGGAGGTGCCTGCCGGATCCGTAACAACGCAAGTGTACTGAAAGCATTTGAAGACGGAACCGTCTTCCAAATGCTTTCAGTGTTACTATGGCACCCAGGACGCTATTAAAGTCCTGGCTGCCATAGTAGGAGCGGGGAGCGGGGGAGCGGTATACTTACAGTCCGTGCGGCTCCCGGGGCGCTCCAGAATGACGTCAGAGCGCCCCATGCGCATGGATGACGTGATCCATGTGATCACGTGATCCATGCGCTTGGGGCGCCCTGACGTCACTCTGGAGCGCCCGGGGAGCCGCACGGACGGTAAGTATGCTGCTCCCCTGCTCCCCGCTACACTTACCATGGCTATCAGGACTTTAGCGTCCCGGCAGCCATGGTAACTATTCAGAAAAAGCTAAACGTCGGGTCCGGCAATGCGCCGAAACGACGTTTAGCTTAAGGCCGGATCCGGATCAATGCCTTTCAATGGGCATTGATCCCGGATCCGGCCTTGCGGCAAGTCTTCAGGATTTTTGGCCGGAGCAAAAAGCGCAGCATGCTGCGGTATTTTCTCCGGCCAAAAAACGTTCCGTACCGGAACTGAAGACATCCTGATGCATCCTGAACGGATTACTCTCCATTCAGAATGCATTAGGATAATCCTGATCAGTATTCTTCCGGCATAGAGCCCCGACGACGGAACTCTATGCCGGAAGACAATAACGCAAGTGTGAAAGAGCCCTTAATAATAGCCAACAGGCTTGTCAGTGTACTTTTGTTTCTAGAATCTTATTTTTTATTTATTGTTTTTTAATTGTCAACCACATACCAAGGGAACCTGTCAGCAGGATCAACCCCATTAAGCCAGGGATACCAATAGGGCAGCTTGATTTTGGTGATTAAAAAAATACCTGCCTTGTGAAAATCTGCTGCAGCGCTCCCACAACAAAAAGACTTGTATATATTGTTTATGCCAATGAGGGATTCAACGCACCTAGGGGCAGGGCCTAGCCCTTAAGTGCACCTCAGCTCCTCGCCACACACTTGGTGCACTGAAATCTTTAATTTGCATAAAGAGCAAAAGTCTTTTTCTCAGGAATGCCACAACCGATTTTCCACAAGACAGGTATCATTTTAACCATCAGAATCGATCCTCTCAGGCAGTATATAGTACCTGGTTTAATAGGGTTGATACTTCTGGCAGGTGCTCTTTAATACTTCTGAAAGTACTGTGCACATTTGAGCTTTATAAGTCCATTCCTAGTTTTACTCAATCATTTTGGACACCAGATGTATTTAGGATCTTTGGTTTGGAAAAAGCATTACTAGATAAAATATATTTTACACCAATTACTGCACAATTCCTCAGATTCATCACTGTAAAACCACTTTAGATTAAGGGTACTTAAAAGGTTTCTCCGGGAATTAAAATAAAAATACTTAAATATTACTTTATTATAAAATATATTCCAAAATACCTTTCATTAGTTATAATGGCTTGTTTTGTCTAGGGGGCAATCATCAGGAGACATAAAATGGCTGCCATTCTATTAGTACACACAGAACCTGTCCTAATCACACAGCAGGACAAATTACTTCAGAACACTGAGCTCTAAAGAGCTGCCTCATCCTCCTTCTCTGCTTGTTGGGGATTACGATCCTGAATACATCTGATAAGATCTTCAGCTGAATCTCTGCAGGAATAGCATTCATGAGGAGACATGAAGTACAGAGAGGATGGACAGGACAGAGTGTGGTAATGGAGACTACATACAAGTGCTGCTGCTGAATACACCCACCCTCCTCTGATGATATCCATTCCTACAAAGATTCAGCTGAAGATCATATTAAACTGTATTCAGGATCATAATCCCTGACTAGCAGAGAGGAGGATGAGGCAGCTGTTTAGCTCAGTGTTGTGAAGTAACTTGTCATGCTGTGTGATTAGGACAGGTTTTGTGTGTACTAATAGGACGGCGGCCATTTTATTTATCCTGGAGAACCCCTTTAACTGGCAGACCGCAGTCCAGTTCCAGACTGCAGACACCAGCTTTCCAGGCCAAAGGTCAGTGGGCACATTAAACAAGGATCTATGTGACTATGCGGTCACACAGCCCCACTACTTTTGCTTTCATCTCAACAACGGGATGACAGTCCAATTCAGTATGTTGGTCCAGTTTTTGCCCAAAAAACATTGGTGGAATTGCTTTTTTTTTCCCCCCATTCTCTAAACAAAAATATTAAGAAATACTAATCAATAAAGCCTATGTGCTCTAAAATTGTACTAAAAAATGTACCAAAAAAATGGTGTTACCACAAAGATATCTCATTGGGAAAAATTATAAAAGGTATGGGTTTTGGAATGCAGTAACATGAAAACTTTTTCTTCCTCTAAATGTGCTATTGTGTAAGGCTACTTTCACGCATTTTTTTTCCGCTTTCCGTTTGCGAGATCCGTTCAGCGCTCTTACAAATAGTTCAAAATCATTTTTTCCCTAATGCATTCTGAATGGATAAGCAGTACGGACACGAGGGCTAGTGACGGCACACAAACCTCATATCAAACATATTGCTGGGAAAACCACATCCACATGAGAAAGTCTAAAACTAGTTGCAGGTTGCAACCTTCATATCAGAACTCTGAAATGGATGAAGGAATTAAAAGGTATTGTGTCATCATAGACAATGGGGGCATATCGCTAGAATATGCCCCCATTGTCTTATAGGTGCGGGTCCCACCGCTGGGACCCGCCCCTATATAGAGAACGGAGCCCCACAAGGTGGTGGCTGGAGGACTCCGGTCCAGCCACCACCAAGCCAACTCCCTATAGAAGTGCATGGGAGCATACCGCGCATGTGCGGCCCCCACTCCCATTCATTTCTATGGGGCTGACTGAAATAGCTGAGCCATTTCGCTGGCCCCATAGAAAATGAATGTAGGGCGGCTGCGCAGTATGCCCTCCTTCGCTTGCAGGGCTCCGTTCTCGATATAGGTGCGGGTCCCAGCGGTGGGACCCGCACCTTTAAGACAACGGGGGCATATCCTAGCGATATGCCCCCATTGTCCATGATGAGACAACCCCTTTAAGGTTGCAGCCTGCAATTTCATTACTCGAGGTGAACAAATAAAATATAAAACATTTTTTTCTTGTCAAAGGTGACTACAGCCTTTAAAAGGGGTTCCTTGGGCCACAAATATTGATGGGCCCAGGCCTGGCTATGGAGGAGTAGAGACGCACGTTACCTCGGCTCCTGCTCTTGGATCTCTGGAGAGACCTAAATTCAGCTGATTCATCACAAAATTTTACTGGAATGGGACCTAAAAGAACAAAGAAAAGTGGGTCCGTTCCTTCCAGCCAACCTGAACACCTTACCCCACAGGGGATTGAGAAGTTACTAACCTCCGGACCATAGCGCAATTCACCGGCGCCATCTTCCTGGGATCCCCAACAGGATAGACAAGCGGGGACGTGCAGAGCTGAACAGTCGGCGATCCGGGAGTCTGGTGAAGTGGAGACGTCGCCTCGATACAGCACAACGATGGCTACAGAGGTAACGGGAGGGAGCAAGACGCGGGAATCACCCACCGCACTATCCTGCCATCAGCGCCAGTCTCAGGAAGAGCGGGAAACCGCCATAACGCCGGAGCCGTCTGATACATGGGGAGAGGGAGAATGGGACAATGTCGCAGCGCAGGGAAATTTTATCTCCAACCCTTCATCCCCTAAGGTGCCTTCTGCTCCTCCTATGTCTGGGGATTTTAACGTGTCACTGGCAGCTTCCCAACCCGTCCAGGGCTCTCCTACCCTGGCTGAATTGAGAGACCTCCTCATCCGAGTTTCCTCAATTCCCACAAAGGACGACATGGAAACTTACGTTTCCAGATTAGAAGCAGGATATAAACATGAGGTCAATACCATCAAAGGTGCAATACTCACCCTGGGGGAAAGAGTGACCTGTGTGGAACAGGATATGGGGGCAGTGACCGTTAGACAAGATCAACAGGATGCCAAGATGGAGTCCCACACATACCAACTGCAATACCTAGCAGACTTACTTGATGATATTGAGAACAGAGGGCGCCGCAACAACATAAGAGTGAGGGGTCTACCTGAATCTGTGGCCTCTAAAGATTTAGAAACTACCCTGCGTCTCATTTTTAATGATATTCTGCAAGCACCACCTGATAATCCGCTGGAATTGGATAGGGCCCATAGAGTGCTAGGGCCTAAACCAGATAGTGCGGATAGGGCCAGAGACGTTATATGTCGCATTCATCGATACCAGCTGAAAGCAGCTATTATGAATAAGGCTAGAAAGGCTGGTCAAGTGCTTTATAATGACACGCCAATTCAAATACTGCCGGACTTATCCAGGATCACTCTGTTGAAGAGGAAAGCACTACGTCCTCTCTTGGATGTGCTGCAGCAGCACAAGATTGCATATACATGGGGGTTCCCTTTCTGCCTGCAAGTCCGCCTGAATGGCAAAATGGTGACACTGCGTCACCCCAGAGATATACCATCTTTTGCGGCTTCATTGGATATTACCCCGGTGAGGGTACTTGAATGGCCATCTTTACCAAATGGCCCCACGAGGGAATCAGGTCCACTTCCCCAGAGAGCGCCCAGATCTCCTCGTCAGAAAAAGCACCGCACACCCAGAAGCTTAGATGCAGATGACAGATCGCCCACAGAATAGATCCGCGATATACCTGATCTATCAACTAATTCAAGACCCACTGGTCCTGCACAGCATGACCCAACACCCCTAACTTTGGGACGCGATCATACAGGCATGATACTTTAGAGTGATAGCTTTTCTGTAATAGTTCAGGCTAAAAGCACTCAGCTGTATGTTTTCTTATTCTTTCTGGTTCTGTGGACATATTCCACCTGTGACCACATGTCAGCTAAAGTACCACCTATAGGACTGCTCCAAATATCTAAAGGGACTCTTCATGGGATCGCGTAGTCCTGAAAGGACATACAGGAGATTTGGCGGCCAGGCCATAGTTTCCTGGGTTTATTTCATTATACAGATATATGTTTGCCTTGTCTATGATGGTCTAGGTGTAACTTACAGATGAATCAGTCGCTCATATCTGATAGCACATACACCCAATATATTAGCTGTAGATGTTAGCAGATGAATTGTATATGCTATGTAGTCTAGAGACTAGCTCCATACCACTATGTCATGAGACGTTAGAATTTCTGCTCAATACACATAAATAGCCATGTAACTGGCTTGCCTTTTCACACGAGGACACCCTTCAAAGATGAAAATCTCCTCGAGGGCACCAGGAGGTGTGGCATAGGTTCACCATCTCTGACCGTCTCGCGGGATCTGTTCCTTGGGGTCTCTTTGGATTAACCTCTGGGGGACTGCCGGGGGATGGTTTCCCGTGATCGTGGTTAGGGGTGGAATATTAGACAGAGGGGATCTCAGATATAATATACTCAACGTGTATTATCCTAGTTGGTATATCAGTCCCAGACATGTTAGTCTGTACATGCTATCTAATGCTATGCCAAAGTAGACCTATTTAGCCTAGGATCTCAAGATACGTGGGTCTAGTTACTTATCAGTAAGTTGGTTATCCTTCTTCCTGCACTATTGTTAGAGCAGTACAGGTCCGTTACGTTCAATTATTACATCTCATGTGATGTTTTTGTTATTATATATAATATGTTCAGACTACTTGTTCTTGGTCTCTCCATGATGATCAGAGGGGAGTAGCTCCTCTGTTGAAAGTCCGTCCCCACCTAGGGATCACGTCTGATAGTAGTGGGGTCTCACCTCTCTTTGTGTCCTCACTAGACGTGTTTAGTACCCTATCTTATCTTATTTCTACTGTTCCCCCCCCCCTTTTTTTTTTTTCTAATTCTTCCTACTTTTAATCTATATCCCTACTCGCCCTTCCCCATTCCTTCCCCTTCCCCTGCCCCAATACTGAAGAGTGATGGCTACCTTAAAATTAGGGTCCCTAAACGTCAGGGGATTTAGTACTCCGCAAAAGCGGTCGCAGATTCTTTACCATATGCACAAGCAGAGAGTTCAGGTTTTATTATTGCAGGAAACCCATTTTAAAAAAGGTCACATACCATCTATCCGAGATAGATATTATTCTCAATGGTTTCACAGTCCAAGCTTGGACTCTAGGTCCAAAGGTGTCTCAATAGCATTGCACAAATCCGTGCAGGGATCGGTGGAGGATGTTAAGGTGGATGGAGAGGGGCGCTACATCTTCATCAAACTGAGGATACACTCTAACTTATTTACTGTAGTCAATTGGTACTTGCCTAACCAAAAGCAGCTTTCTATTTGTAGATCTTTTTTGGATCAGGTGTCTGAGTTTGCGGAGGGACAGGTGTTGATCGGCAGTGATTTTAACTTCACGCTAGATCCAGCTGTGGATTCAAGTAAGGGTCAGGGCTCCTCTTCCAGACGACAGCTAAGATCTTTACTTTCACAGCTTCATTCTCTACAACTCGTGGATATATGGAGAATCCTATACCCACAAGGTATACACATTTTACTCACCTCCTCACAAATCATATAGCCGTATTGACCTTTTCCTCATCAGCCATCATACACTGGAAGCTTCCATTGGAGATATTCTCTTCTCAGACCATGCCCCCATTTATGTCTCTATGGAACTTCCTGACTCTGCCCATAAACCGTGGAATTGGAGATTGAATGATACTCTTCTCAAAGATACAGTTTGTGTTGCAGATATTCAAAAAACTGTAGATGACTTCTTCCAGGTACACTCCACAGACGACACTTCTTTACCGATACAGTGGGAGACATTAAAATGTGTCCTGAGAGGAACATTTATTAAACATGGTGCCAGATTAAAGAAAGTAAGGGCCCACAAATTAACCACATTACTAACACAGGCTCATGATCTAGAAATGCAACATAAAAGAACCTTATCACCTACAACACATGTAGAACTACTTAAAGCCAGAGATTCCATTAAGTCTCTAATCGACCAAAAATATAAAAGATATACAGATAAAGGGAAGGGCTTCTTTTATGAATACTCCAATAAATGCGGCAGACCGCTAGCACGATTCATACACCCTAGGACGACTCAAATTTTTATCGCCTTCATAAAAAAAAACAATGGCCATAAAACCCATAGTCCCACGGAAATTGTAGAAGTGTTCCATTGATATTATTCCCAATCATACAATATAAAAGGGCAATTCGCAGATTTACCTGCTGCGGCTTTAAACACCCGTATTAATGAATACGTAAAGGAAACTGCACTCCCTACAATACCGACTCAGGATAAAGAGGCCATCGACTCGGATTTTACAATTACGGAAGTCACAAATACCATTTCCGCATCACCCACAGGGAAAAGCCCTGGCCCCGATGGTTTCACACCAGCATTTTACAAGCACTTTAAAGACCTCTTGTCTCCTTTTTTGACATAGGTCTTTAATAGCATTGATGCAAACTCAACATTCGTCTCTCAATCTTTAGAAGCTCACATTAGCATCTTACCTAAACCTGGTAAAGATCACTCCATTCGCTCAAACTACAGACCCATATCTTTAATTAACATAGATATCAAAATATACTCCAAAATTCTTGCGGATAGACTATCTCCCTTACTTCCATCAATAATACACTCAGATCAAGTAGGCTTTGTAAGGGGCAGGGAAGCACGAGATAACACGATCAAGACTTTACTACTAACCAATGTGGCAAAATGTAATTCCTCTCCTCTATGCCTACTATCAATCGACGACGAAAAAGGCATTCAACCGCGTCCATTGGAGTTTCATCGATGCCTCACTGAGACAAATAGGGCTAGGTTCTAAATTCATGAGTAGAATTCGCGCGGTGTATTCTACCCCTACGGCAAGTGTAAAGGTAAATGGACTATTGTCACCTTCAATAAAGATACACAATGGCACTAGACAGGGATGCCCGTTACCCCCCCCCTCTTGTATGTTATTGTAATGGAACACTTGGCCAAAGCTATTCGCATGAATCCCTCAATACATGGAACCACAATAAAAGGATCGCAATATAAGGCGGCCCTATATGCAGATGATCTAATGCTATATGTTTCTCAACCACATATCTCCCTCCCTTCAATCTTAAAGAAATTTGAACGCTTTGGGCACTTAAGCAATTTCAAGGTCAATTATTCAAAATCAGATATCCTTAACATATCCATCCCACAACAAGAATTTTGCAATTTACTGACGTCATTCCAATTTAAACATCAACCTTCATCGATAAAGTATCTGAGAGTGCAAATTCAGACTCATTGTACACATTATATTATCTCCCACTATTAGACCGGACGATAAAGGAACTATCCAACTATAATAAAAAAGGACTATCCTGGTTTGGAAGAATGAAGGTCTTAAAAATGGACATCTTGCCGAAATTCTTATACATCTTCCAAACCGTACCGTTAACGCCTCCTCTATTTTTTCACTCTATGCAGGCCACAATTACCAAACTTATATGGGGCTCTTAAAGTCCCAGAATCGCACTCACCGCATTAAATAGACCTAAACCCTCTGGAGGGGCGGGCTTACCAGATTTTAAACTATATCATGCATCTACCTCTTTTCTCAGACTCCTTGACTGGCAACACCACAGTAGATCTAAACAGTGGATCCAACTAGAGCAGTGTTTCCCAACCAGTGTGCCTCCAGCTGTTGCAAAACTACAACTCCCAGCATGCCCGGACAGCCTTTGGCTGTGCGGGCATGCTGGGAGTTGTAGTTTTGCAACAGCTGGAGGCACACTGGTTGGGAAACACTGAACTAGAGCAGTCCCTTTACTCTTCTCCCCTTAATCAATGGAGACTCGTCCCCAGTTCAAAAAACATAGTAAAATGGCACAACAAACCCTGAAATTATGGGACTCATTCGTACGGAAAGACATTTGCTCCAGGAAATTTAGTCCCCTGACTCCACTTTTCCACAATCCAGCCTTCCCAGCTAGTACCAACAGAGATTCCTTTCTGGAGTTTCAGGCTTCTGCGGATCCACGCTTCTATCACCTCTTATCAGAAGCTACTTTACCGTCTTTTCATGACCTGTCCGCAAAAAACCCAAATGCTCGCATATCTTGGTTGGAATATGAGCAATTGAAATCATATATTTCCTCAAAGGGAGAGAAATGTTCCTTTGGGACATCCTTATCTGAAACTGAAAAACTATTTGTGTTGTCATCGCCGCCGACTCACCTGATCTCTTCGCTATATAGAAATCTGATAGAAGACAAACATAAGGGCAAACCGAGTTGTATCTCGGGTTGGGAACAGGAACTAGGCACCTCTATAACAAAAGAGGACCAACAGAAAGCGTTCATATTCTCTCACAAGTTATCAATGGCCTGTTCAGCGCAGGAAAAAAACTACAAGATTATGGCTCGATGGTACAGGTATCCAGCCAGACTACATAGGATATTTCCATTGGTCCCAGAATCCTGTTGGAGATGTGGTACAGAGAAGGGAACTATGCTACATATCTGGTGGAGATGTAGTAAGGTAAAACCTTTCTGGGATAAAGTCTTCAACATATATAGAAAGATGACTGAGAAGCCGATAGAAAACACACCTCAAGTGGCGCTCCTCTCCATCTTACCAGGCTCCATTGCATCTCAGAAACGTAACATATTGAGATTTTATATTTCTCCAGCTAGGTCTGTGATCCCTAGACATTGGCGCACCACACATGCGCCTAACATTAGAGCATGGTATCAAGAAATGTTGCATATAAATAGAATGGAGGAGATCTCTGCTGAGGCTTCTGGCCAATCAAGCAAATTTCATAAGGTATGGGCGCAATGGATCAACTTTCAGGAATCTCCAGAATTCTTATCTATACTCACAACGTAAGTGACTAGCACTCTCGCCATGTACTTCCCCTTGCTGTATTCTTCCTTCCCCTCCCCCCTTTATTCCTACTCTCTTTTTCTCTTTATTTTCACATCTTTCTCCCTCTCTTGTTAGTTCTTTTCTTTTTTTTTTTTTTTAAAACACTTTTATTTCGGGAAACATCAATATGCATTATACAGAGGCAATATTGACACTCAATATACAAGGATATCATTTCAACCATGTTTACAGTAAGGTGTCATATCAGGTACAATACAAGCGAATTTCCCTTTTTCAAATTTTCTCCCACCCCCCTCCCACAAACCATTTATTACCCCAACTTAGTGCCAAACCGTCGGTCAAGAAAAGAAATCTCCATAAAAGGAGGTCTACACCAAAAACATCACAATGTTCAATTTCACCGCCTCTAATCAGAAAGTATTCAACCTTAACCTGGTCTAAATACCTACAAGCGTATTACTCCCCCAGCTTACCTAATGTCCCCTTTATCTGCTCTTCCAGGTACCATTTAGTATAGCGGAAAGGTTTCATTACTTCTTGAATTTCAATAGGAGTCAGAATATGATTAATGTATTTCCTCCACTTTCCAAAGAAAAGTTTCGCAGATTTCTCTTTATTGTTTTCTGCTTCCAACTTCTCCATGTAAAGAATACGACTCATAATTCCTATAGCTTCGTCAAGTGTGGGGATAGAAGGAAATATCCAGTGTCTCAGTATTGTTTTTTTTACAGCCAATAAAAATAAGTGGATACCTTTAACAAACGTGGAATGAGTTATTTCTCCTCTAGAATCCCAAGGAATGTAATGAAATACACAGTGTAGTGGATTTAATTGTACCTCAACTTCCCAGACCTGCTTAATGAGTTCTAATGCTCCCTTCCATAGGGGGAAAAGAGAGGGGCACTCTAGCAGCCCGTGTAATAGATTAGCTTTTTGTAATTTACACTTTGGGCACCATCTAAGATAATGTGCTGGAGCATCTCTGTATGATAAATCAAATGCATATGTTGCTTTGTGCAAAATCCTAAAGTGCATCTCCCTCCATATCTCGTTACCGGTCGCCTGCCTCACACGCTCCATTCCCTCTTTAAGGCCTCTTTCACACTTGCGTTGTTGGGATCCGGCATGCACTTCCGTTGCCGGAGGTGCCTGCCGGATCCGTAACAACGCAAGTGTACTGAAAGCATTTGAAGACGGAACCGTCTTCCAAATGCTTTCAGTGTTACTATGGCACCCAGGACGCTATTAAAGTCCTGGTTGCCATAGTAGGAGCGGGGAGCGGGGGAGCGGTATACTTACAGTCCGTGCGGCTCCCCGGGCGCTCCAGAATAACGTCAGAGCGCCCCATGCGCATGGATGACGTGATCCATGTGATCACGTGATCCATGCGCTTGGGGCGCCCTGACGTCACTCTGGAGCGCCCGGGGAGCCGCACGGACGGTAAGTATGCTGCTCCCCTGCTCCCCGCTACACTTACCATGGCTGTCAGGACTTTAGCGTCCCGGCAGCCATGGTAACTATTCAGAAAAAGCTAAACGTCGGGTCCGGCAATGCGCCGAAACGACGTTTAGCTTAAGGCCGGATCCGGATCAATGCCTTTCAATGGGCATTGATCCCGGATCCGGCCTTGCGGCAAGTCTTCAGGATTTTTGGCCGGAGCAAAAAGCGCAGCATGCTGCGGTATTTTCTCCGGCCAAAAAACGTTCCGTACCGGAACTGAAGACATCCTGATGCATCCTGAACGGATTACTCTCCATTCAGAATGCATTAGGATAATCCTGATCAGTATTCTTCCGGCATAGAGTCCCGACGACGGAACTCTATGCCGGAAGACAATAACGCAAGTGTGAAAGAGCCCTTAGCTTTGGAGCTATTGTCACATTATCAAGTTCACTTTCCCATTTCTGGAATACTTTTGCTTCTAAAGGAATCGAGTGAGTATTCTGGATTTTGCGATACAGGTCTGACAGAGAGCAGTTTTGACTTCCCATCAGAGAATCAAACCAAACTCTTCTTTCCTGATCTCCCATATTTAATGATTGAGATTGACAGAATGATCTTAATTGATTATAGGGGAGAAAGTGCGAGGGAGGCAACCGGAACTGAGACTGGATAGTTGACCATGGTAGTAATTCAATTCCTGCGGGATTAAGTAGCTGCTTCAGGAAGACAATGCCTCTCTCCTTCCATAATGTAAACATTACTGACTGTCTCCCTGCTGGAAAAGCCGGAAGGGTCCATAATGGCATATATGGCGAGAGATACATAGGTAATCTGTATAATTTATGTACCCCTTTCCACGTTGCTAGAGTATCTTTTAGTAGTGTATATTTTTTCAGCGTGAGAGGAATATCTCGAAGTTTAGTGTGCAATATAGCCCCCAAATCCCATGGAGCGGATAATTCCTTCTCCAACGCGGTATTGGAGAAATTTGAGGTATCCTTCAGCCAGTCTTTAATATGTCTCCAGAGGGATGCCAAATTATAGTTCCTAATATTGGGCATTTGTAAGCCACCCTCCCATTTCAGCAGGCATAATTTTGCATAAGCGATCCTTGGTCTCCTACCACGCCAAAGAAAGCGCGAGAAGGCTTTTTGGATCCTAGCAATGTCTACATGTTTTAAGAGTAGGGGAATGGTTTGCATAGGATATAGTAACCTGGCAAAGCTAACCATCTTCAATAGATGAGCTCTCCCAAATAGTGACAACGGCAAATTCAGCCACTTTTCTAGTTCTTCCACTATTTTTTTAATCAACGGCTCGTAGTTTAATTTGTATAGAGATAATGGACTCCTACCTACTTTAATACCCAGGTATGGCAGATATTGAGGAACCACCTCCACATCCTGAAGCTCAATTGGCGCATTACGATCTCTGGTATAACCTTTTAAAAATAACAATTGGCTCTTATTTACGTTAACTCGATAACCTGTCATATCCCCAAAGTACTGTAAGGAGTTTAGAACGATTCTTAATTCTGTCTCCGGGGATTTAAGAAAGAGTAGTATGTCATCTGCAAAACAGGTGAGTTTAACTTCTTTAGTCCCTACTTTAATCCCCTGAAACAAGTCTGATTGTATCAGAAATCTAACCAGGGGTTCAAGGGCCAAATTAAAAAGGGGCGGAGATAAAGGGCATCCCTGTCTCGTACCTCTGTGGAGGCGGAAAGGCGTCGACAAAAAAACAGGCAAATGGATCTGTGCCATTGGACTAGCGTATAAGGTATTAAGAAACGTCCAGAAAGGCCCTACAAAACCAAAAGCCTCCAAAGATTTTCCCAACCAATTCCAATTCACATTGTTGAAAGCCTTTTCCGCATCCACAGACAGCAGAGCAGGGCAACCAAATGGGTCTTGATTATGGAACAAATAATCCTGTATTGTTAGAACCGTTCTAATGTTTGTGACCGCTGCCCTTCCCTTAACAAACCCTACCTGATGGGGGCCTATCAAAGTTGGCATGAGTTCGGCTAACCTATTTGTCATTAGCTTTGTCATAATTTTCAAGTCCTGATTTATCAATGAGATTGGGCGATACGAGCCCATCTGAGCAATATCTTTGCCCGGCTTGGGGATAAGTTTAATGTGCGCTAGTTTTTCTGTTGACATAATGTCACCTCCTTGTAGACAGGAGTTGGATAAGTCCTGAAGGACCGGGGAGACTTCTGCAATAAGAGCTTTAAAAAATTCCGCTGGGAACCCATGTGGACCCGGTGCCTTCTCATTACTAAGAGATTTAATGGTAAATTGGACCTCCTCAATTGAGATTGGTTTATTAAGGCTATTCAAATTATCTTCCGTGAGTTTGGGGAGAGAGACTTTAGCTAATAGTTCTTCAGCTTTCGCTTGGTTGTAATCATCTTTGGAGTAAAGCACCTCAAAATATTTCCGGAAGCACTCCACAATATCCTTTGGATTTGTGTGCTTCTTTCCCGCGCCATCTAATATAGATCTAATGGTAGGACTATAGCGTTGTGTGTTAATCAAATTGGCCAACATTTTACCTGCTTTATTGCCATATTTAAACAACTTAGCTGAATGATAATCCATATGCAGTTTAATTTGCTGTTCTAGCTTATGGTCATAGTTGTGCTTTGCTGTTACCCATCTAACCCTGTTAATATCCGTAGGGCTCATTAGATAAGAGGTGTATGCAGTACGGACCTCATCTGTGGCTTGTTGGAGTTTAAGCCATACCTTCTTCTTCCTAGCTGTTGCATAAAATATAATATTCCCACAAATTACTGCTTTTGCTGTATCCCAAAGTAGAGAATAATTGTCTCTATGACTAGAATTATTATCTAAGAACTCCCACCACCAGCCTTTCAATTTATCTAGAAAATCTTCATCTGTCATGATGTAGCTAGGTAGGCGCCATACCCTATCAGTGCCTCTGGGAGTGGCTTCAGCAATAGTAATGCACACCGGGGCGTGGTCAGACACCACCATGTCAGTGATCTCCGCTATTAGAACCTTTTTTGAAAGCTGTGATGAGGTCAGGGCATAATCAATCCTAGACCACGATCGGTGTACATGAGAAAAGTGTGTGAACTCCCTTTCCACTGGATTCAGAATCCTCCATATATCTACCATGCCTGTGGATTTAATAAAAGATTCCAGGGAATATCCCCCCTCTAATAGGCTGCGCGGGCTGATGAGTGGGCTGAGTTTGCTTTCGATCTTCCACCGGATTATGCACCGCGTTAAGGTCTCCCATGACTAGTATCTGGTTCCCTGCCTCTTGAGAAATCCTGCTCTCCAGATTCCTAAAAAAGGAGGCCTGACCAGCATTAGGACCATATACATTGAATATGTCCATAGGACCTGCAGCAGTGGACATTTTGAGATGTATAATCCTACCCTCTGCATCACATTCAGTCAATACCACATCATGGCTTAGTCGTTTGTGAATTAGAACAATTACCCCTGCTTTTCTATTTCTTGATGGTGAACCCAAGACACTACCCACCCAGAGACGTTTCATACGCCAAAAGTCAGCCTCCTCCAGGTGCGCCTCCTGAAGCAGCGCAATATCTGCATTCAATTTCCTGAGGTGTTTAAGAACCATTAATCTTTTTTGCGGGGCTCTAAGGCCTTTTACATTACAGGATACTATTTTCATAAAATGAGTAATAACATGGATATATAGAGAGCGGCACCCGGAGGAGGCCTCCCCCAGACACGAACATCAAATGCAGCTTGTGTAAAACATCCATGGAGCATGACCGTATAAATGGCAAAAAACATTTCCCCCAACCTAATAACAGTAACAATAACATATTGCTTTACATATAAAGGCTTCAACATTCCGTCAAAGGACACTTTAGACTTCTCTTTTTTCGCACTGAACTGGCGAGTACATACGGACTCTGTCTCGCCAGATTCCCACCAACATATACGCATCTTGTTAATCTCTCCATTACCCATGAATATTTAGCACAGGTTTCTATCCACTTCTGCTTATCTACCCTTCCCCATCCTGTTAAAGAACTATCACTGAGCTTCCCCACAGTGCCACTATAGGGTTAAACATCTTACTACCATCAACAAGATTGGCATCAGATAAGTTCCATGAACGCAGCTTCCAATTTTTGCCATTTTACGCTGCAGAGATCAGTCCCAGTCCTGATTAGAAACTCGACTGGCAACTTCTCCGGACCCACGTGGGTAAGTATCACAAGGCCTGGGATCCAAATGGCCGCCTGAACGGCCACCTCTGGGTGAAGAACGTCCTCTAGACGCTGAGCCTGATCTCGGACGTTCAGAAGAGTCGCCACATTCTAAGGCCTCTGTCGCTTCCCTAGGTGATAAAAACGTGTCTGTCTCTCCATTTTGCTTGAAAACACGCAGGACAGCCGGATAAACTAGTGCAAAGCGGATTTTCTTCTGCACCAGCTGTGCGCAAATCTGAGAAAAGGCTCTCCTTCTTTGAGCAACCTCCGTCGAATAGTCGCCAAACAATAAAAGCTTGCTTTCCCTTACCGTGAGGGATTGATTCAGGCGTCGGTATTTCAGCAAAATAGCTTCCTTATCTGCATAATTAAGATACTTGGCTATTACTGGTCTCGGTCTGGACGCTTGGCCCTCAAGGCGCGGTTCTCTGGGGGGGCCTATTCTATGAGCTCTTTCAACCGTAAGTGGCATTTCAAAACCCATCGCCCTAGGAAGTTCTGAGGAGCAGAATCGTGCCAATTGATGTGCTGGAATGTCCTCAGGGAGACCTATAATACGAATATTGCTCCTCCTAGAACGGTTCTCCAGGTCCTCTACTTTGTCTTGCAGGGCCTGATTAATGCGTACTATTTCTCTAACTTGTGTCTGGGTTCTACCCAATTCATCTTCCAGGGCTCCTGTTCTTTGCTTCAGTTCCCGTATATGGGATGAATTTTGCGCAATGTCTTGCTGCAGTTGCTTCATTGTCCCCGCAATAGTAGATTCTAGTGTGGCCTTAATATCAGGAGCCAGTATCTGCGCTACCGCCATCGCTATTTCTTTACTGGGGAGCTCTAATTCCTGAAGCTGCAGCATCTGCTGCGAGTGTGGAGGTGTTTCTCCCCCAGAATTGTCTGCCTCGGATAGCAAGGGGGGCTGTGAGGAGGAGCGGGTATTTCTCCGCCTACCCTCCGCCATCTTGTCCAGTCGCGGCTGTGCTGGATGCCGCTGTGGTAGTGGAGAGATCGTCTGCGGGGGGCCGGTACGGATTAGATATTTGTCCATGTGTCTCCTGACTCACATTTGGAGACACCGCATACCCTGCCACATATCGGGGGTGTACCGCTTCTGATCCCGGTACACCCCCGATATGTGGCAGGGTATGCGGAGCTCCTCCACCTCGCGTCCTCACATGTGCGCGCCGGAACCGGAAGTCCGTTAGTTCTTTTCTTATATGTTTAGTGTTATCTTTTCAAAGAAAGAGTTGGGGTGTAATGACCGGCGTCACGCAAAGGGAGGGAACTGGGAAGGCCCTGTCCAAGGGAGAGGGAAAGGTGGTGACCCCTGACTCACCTTGCGGCTGGCACCTGACTGCCCTGACGTCCCTAGACGGGTTCCTCACCCGTACGCCGATCACGTGCCTAAACCCTGGCTTTCCCAAGGATGAGCCCTGAGTAGTGAACGGGGCGGTGGGATCACTAGCCCGCACCACTGACACTAAGAGGAAAACACCAAGGAGAGGACAGACAATACAGACAAACATATAATCCCAGGTGGGCGACAACAACAGACCACCA
Source organism: Bufo bufo (assembly GCF_905171765.1). Lineage (NCBI taxonomy): Eukaryota > Metazoa > Chordata > Amphibia > Anura > Bufonidae > Bufo > Bufo bufo. The sequence goes on from NC_053392.1 coordinate 221,455,041, forward strand.
AGGCCCAACAGGGATCCGGAGGGTAATGTTCTGGAACAACAACCAGGGAACACAACTACACAGCTCCAGTGGGTCAGTATAGAAGTCCAGGCAGGAAGCTCTATATCTGGCAACCAGAGAAGTGGGAGATGGGAATATAAGGAGGTTGGGATTGCTGGACAAGAAACAGCTGAGGAGGAGAAGCTACGGATCCCTGAGTGAGCCCGAAAGGGTTGCAAGGCAAACCCAGAAAGCTACCATTAAGAAACAGCACTGTCTTTGTACATCGAGCGCGCAGCCACCCGCTGCGACTTCCTGACCCCGGGTATAACGGAGTCAGGTGTGGCTCTTGACACCCTCGTGACAGTACCCCCCTCTCTACGAGGGGCCTCCGGACACTCAGGACTAGGTCTCTCAGGATGAGAGGCATGAAAAGCCCGAACTAACCTGTCGGCGTTTACCTCAGACGCTGGAACCCACATTCTTTCCTCGGGACCGTAACCCCTCCAATGCACCAGATATTGAAGAGAGCGGCGGACCCGACGAGAATCAACAATTTTGGATATTTGAAACTCTAGATTACCATCCACAACAACAGGAGGGGGTGGCAGCGGTGACTGTTCTAGAGGTGGAACATATTTCTTGAGTAACGACTTATGGAAGACGTTATGGATTTTAAAAGTCTGAGGTAGCTCCAGGCGAAAAGCCACGGGGTTAATGATGGCTACTATTTTGTAAGGGCCAATGAACCTAGGACCCAGTTTCCAAGAGGGAACCTTTAATTTAATATTCCTAGTAGACAACCACACATAGTCATTCACTCCTAGGTCCGGACCTGGCGACCATCTCTTATCAGCCATGCATTTATATTTACCTCCCATATTTTCCAAGTTAGCTTGCACCTTCTGCCATACCGATGAAAGAGATGATGAAAACCGTTCCTCTTCGGGAAACCCAGAAGACCCCCCCTCTTTGAAAGTACAGAATTGGGGATGAAAACCATATGCACCAAGAAATGGTGACTTACCAGTAGATTCCCGACGGCGATTATTTATGGCAAACTCGGCTAACGGTAAATATGATGACCACACCTCTTGGTTTTCAGACACAAAACATCTTAGATATGTCTCAAGGTTTTGGTTGGTACGCTCAGTCTGTCCATTCGACTGAGGATGGAAAGCTGAGGAAAAGGACAAGTGTATCCCCAAACGGGAACAAAAAGCTTTCCAAAATTTAGAAATAAACTCGGTTCCCCGATCTGAAACAACATCGGAAGGGACCCCGTGAAGCTTCACGATTTCACTGATGAATACCTGAGCAAGAGTCTTAGCATTAGGTAGTGTGGGTAACGCAATGAAGTCAGGGGCGTGGGGGGGGGGGGGGCGTTGCCCCGGGCGCCAGGCGGCAAACACTTCAATGAGGGTCATGGGAGCCTATGGCTCCCGTCCCCTCCGTTCTTCCTCATAGGTTTCAGCCTGAAGCCTATGAGGCAGTAGAGCGAGCATAGTGTAAGAGAATGTAGTTGATCCTGGGAGGTATGATGATGTCAAGGGAAGAGGCGGAGTCTCCTGTCATCCAGGGGGCGTGGTCTAACAATGTGCGGGAGATTCTACAGAGCAGGAGCAGAGTGTGAAGGTAAGTATGTGGAGGAGAATAGTGACTGTCTGTTATTTTTACTTGGGGGGGCTTTTTGCAGGGGCTGAAGGGAGAAGGAATCGGGGGGGGGGGATATTATTTACATGGGACTGTATGCTGGAGAGGCTGAAGGCAGGGGGGGTGATATTTTACATGGGACTGTATGCTGGAGGGGCTAAGGCAGGGAAGTGATGTGTTTTACATGGGACTGTATGCTGGAGGGGCTGAAGGAAGAGGGGGGGTTGTATCTTACATGGGACTATATGCTGGAGGGGCTGAAGGCAGGGGGAGTGATGCATTTTATTAGGCTACTTTCACACTTGCGTTCAGAGCGGGTCCGTCTGATGTCTGCCCAGACGGATCCGCTCATATAATGCAGACTTGGGATCCGTTCAGAACGGATCCGTCTGCATTATATTGTAGAAAAAATTCTAAGTGTGAAAGTAGCTTCAGACGGATCCGTCCAGACTTTACATTGAAAGTCAATGGGGGACGGATCCGTTTGAAAATTGAGCCATACTGTGTCAACTTCAAACGGATCCGTCCCCATTGACTTACATTGTAAGTCTGAAAGGATCCGCTTGCCTCCGCACGGCCAGGCGGACACCCGAACGCTGCAAGCTGCGTTCAGGTGTCCGCCTGCGGAGCGGAGGCTGAACGCTGCCAGACTGATGCATTCTGAGCGGATCCGCATCCACTCAGAATGCATTGGGGCAGTACGGATGCGTTCGGGGCCGCTTGTGAGCCCCTTCAAACGGAATTCACAAGCGGAACCCCAAACGCAAGTTTGAAAGTAGCTGGGACTGTGCAAGGAGGGCTGGAAGGCAGGGGTGTGATGTATCTTACATGGGACTGTATGCTGGAGGGGCTGAAGGCAGATGGCAAAGAGAGGGAGTGTGATATTATTTACATAGGACTGTATGTTGGAGGGGCTGAAGGCGGGGAGTGATGTATTTTACATGAGACTGTATGCTGGAGGGGCTGAAGGCAGGAGAGTGATGTGTCTTACATGGGACTGTATGCTGGAGGGGCTGAAGGCAGGGGGAAGGTTGTATCTTACATGGGACTGTATGCTGAAGGGGGGCATAATTATTACTATAATACTACAGAGGGGGCCATTTTAATATTAATAATATTAATACAGAGGAGGAAATAATAATAATAATAATATAGAGGGGCCAGTATATATTATAATTATACAGAGGGCATTATAGTTATGGGAACTACGGGGGAGATCTGTTATCTGAGGATGATAGTAAAGTGAGAAATCCCAAACATTTTCTGTGAAACTCTACAGAGACGAGACGCGGCTGAAAGAAGGTGTCATGGCGGTCCTATCTCCGAATGAAGATGCTGAGGAAAGTCTACATCACAGGAGAGGTCACTGGATGTAACAGGTATGGTGCGGTCTTCTCCTGTATTTTTCATAGCAATGTATGTTATGTCCATACAAATATCTGTTTGGGGGGTGGGGGAGGATATAGAATTTGGGCCACACTGCCGACGCCTGGCCCCAGACTTCAGGTCACACTGTGCGTGTCCTGAATTCTGGGGCTCACACCCATCTACTACATTATCTGTACTCAGAGTTATCCCTGTGTTACCTGTGGTGTTACATAGGACTGCAGATGACATCTAGTGCATTATTAGTAAAAAGGGGTGTGGTCACAGGTTGGGGGCGCAATACTTGGCTTGCCCCGGGTGCTGGCAACCTACGCTACGCCACTGAATGAAGTGTACCATTTTGCTAAACCTGTCCACTACTACCAAGATAACTGTTTTACCCGCAGACAAAGGTAAGTCAGTGATAAAATCCATTGACAGATGTGTCCATGGCCTATTGGGAATGACAAGTGGCAATAAAGACCCTGCAGGACGTGTATGAGAGACTTTCGCGCGCGCACAAGTAGAACAAGAAGACACAAAATCTGATACATCCTGACTTAACCAAGGCTACCAAAAACGACGAGACAATAGCTCCAAGGTTGCTTTACTACCCGGGTGCCCAGCAAGTGCCGAATTATGATGTTCCTTTAATAATTCGAGACGCAGGTTCAACGGTACAAACTATTTCTCTGAGGGGCAAGAGACCGGGGCGTCCCCCTGGGCCTCTAACACCTTCCCCTCCAGAACAGAGTGTACCGCAGAGACAACCACTCCTCTTTGTAGAATGGTTACCGGATCACTCACATTACCCCCTCCAGGGAAACAACGAGATAATACTTCTGCCTTGGTATTTTTTGCCCCAGGACGATAGGTAATAACAAAGTTAAACCTGGTAAAAAATAGCGACCACCTAGCTTGTCTAGGGGTGAGACGCTTAGCTGATTCGAGGTACAGAAGGTTTTTGTGGTCCGTAATCACAGTGACGGGGTGGATTGCCCCCTCTAAAAAGTGACGCCATTCTTCAAACGCTAGTTTAATAGCTAATAGTTCCCTATTGCCGATATCATAGTTCTTCTCTGCTGCAGATAGTTTTTTAGAAAAGAAAGCACAAGGACGCCATTTGCCAGGAGACGGACCCTGAGACAGCACAGCCCCCACTCCCACCTCTGACGCATCTACTTCAACAATAAAAGGCTGGGAGACATCAGGTTGGATTAGTACAGGTGCCGAGGTAAACCTCTCTTTTAGAGAGCAAAAAGCAATTTTAGCGGCGTCAGACCATTTCGAAAAATCTGTCCCCTTCCTAGTCATGTCAGTAAGGGGTTTTACAATCACCGAATAATTTTTAATGAATTTTCTATAGAAATTTGCGAAGCCCAAGAACCGTTGCAGTGCTTTGAGGTTCTCAGGAAGATCCCAATCTAAAATTGCCTGGACCTTCCCAGGATCCATACGGAAACCTGAAGCAGATAATAAATACCCTAGGAACTGTATTTCCTGAACGGCGAAAACACACTTTTCAATTTTAGCATATAATTTATTCGTCCGTAGGACCTGCAGTACCTGTCTGACATGCACCTCATGTGTTTTCAGATCCGACGAATAAATTAAAATATCATCTAGGTATATCACCACAAACCTGCCGATAAGATGACTAAAAATGTCATTAACGAAATGTTGGAAGACAGCAGGAGCATTGGTCAGACCGAAAGGCATGACTAGATTTTCATAATGCCCCTCAGGTGTGTTAAAAGCTGTCTTCCACTCATCCCCTTCCTTGATACGAATCAGATTGTAGGCCCCCCTAAGATCAAGTTTGGAGAACCACCTATCACCCACAATCTGATTAAACAGGTCAGGAATTAGAGGAAGAGGGTATGGGTCTCGGATGGTTATCCGGTTTAATTCGCGAAAATCTAGGCAAGGACGCAGACCCCCATCTTTCTTTTTAACGAAGAAAAACCCTGCAGCCACGGGTGAAGAAGAGGGTCTGATGTGTCCCTTAGCCAAGCTCTCGGAGATATAATCTTTCATGGCTTGTCTCTCTGGACCCGAAAGATTATATAACCTGGTCTTGGGTAATTTTGCACCGGGAATCAGGTTAACCGGGCAATCATAAGGACGGTGAGGTGGTAACTTCTGACAACCCTTTTCAGAAAACACGTCCTCAAAGTTCTCAAAGAAACGTCCTCAAAGAAACAAATGTGGGTAGGGTAGCTATGGAGGCAACTAAGCAATTGCTAATTAAGCAATTTTCTCTGCACTGCTCACTCCATTCCAATATCTCCCTGGCCTGCCAATCCACCACTGGATTGTGCGCTACCAACCAGGGAAGACCCAACACCACCCGAGTGGGAAGCCCCTCCAGAACATATCATGAAAGCAACTCATTATGGTGGTCCCCTACCCGAAGGTGTAAGTTATGGACAATGTGAGTGAGGTTTCTCTGAGACAGAGGAGCATAATCAATAGCGAATATGGGAATAGGTCTCTGTAGCGTACAGAGAGACAAACCCATAGTGTGGGCAAAATGGGCATCTATCAAATTTACTCCTGCTCCACTGTCTAGAAAAAAAGAAATAGTCTCCGTCTTAACGCCAAAAACAACAACCGCTGGCAACACAAATTGCGATGTTCGTATGGAGGAAACGTATACCCCCCGGCTGACATCCTCCACACAGCCTGGGGTTAGTAGTTTTCCGACGGTCTTTTGTTTTTGAGGAAGGAAGGACAGACATTAATAAAATGGCCCTTCTCCCCACAGAAAAAACAAACCCCACGCCTACGGCGAGCCTCAGGAGGATGGACCTGACGAATAGTTCCTCCTAGCTGCATAGGCTCGTCTAAGTCCATACAGACTAACTGCTGCTTGAGAGGGGTTACCAATTGCTCCGGATTTTTCAATCTGTCCCTAAGACGTCTATCTATTCTGATAGAAGGGGACATCACCGCATCAAGGGAAAAGGGAGTCTCATACAGCGCAAGCGCATCCTTAATCCTTTCGGATAACCCGGAGCAGAACTGACTCCTGAGAGCCGGGTCGTTCCACTGGGTATCCGTAGCCCACCTACGGAACTCTGCGCAATACTCCTCTACTGGCCGCTCTCCCTGTAGGAGTCTCCGTAATTTTGATTCAGCCAGTGCGACTCGGTCAGGGTCGTCATATATGAGACCCAAGGCCCCAAAAAATTCATCCACTGACCGGAGAGCCTGGGAATCAGTGGGTAAAGAGAACGCCCAGGATTGCGGGTCCCCCTGCAGCAGGGAAATAACAACCCCCACCCGCTGTTCTTCATTACCAGAGGAGTAATGGCGCAGTTTAAAATATAATTTACAGGCCTCACGGAACGTCACAAATTTGTCCCTTCCCCCAGAAAATCTGTCAGGAAGAGCAACCTTGGGTTCCGCAACAACCTGGTTACCTGTAGCAACCGCTGGGCTTGCGGTCTGTTCCAATTGCTGCTGTTGCTGGAGGACCGACGCCTTCAATCCTGCCACCTCCAAAGACAGGCCTTGAAGTTGCTTTGAGAAAGCAGCAATTGGATCCATACTGGATTCTAAGTAGGTAGAAAGAAAAAGGTTTTATTTTTTTTATTTTTTTTACCTACACAAAATAAGGGCCAGATATAATGTAATGACCGGCGTCACGCAAAGGGAGGGAACTGGGAAGGCCCTGTCCAAGGGAGAGGGAAAGGTGGTGACCCCTGACTCACCTTGCGGCTGGCACCTGACTGCCCTGAAGTCCCTAGACGGGTTCCTCACCCGTATGCCGATCACGTGCCTAAACCCTGGCTTTCCCTAGGATGAGCCCTGAGTAGTGAACGGGGCAGTGGGATCACTAGTCCGCACCACTGACACTAAGAGGAAAACACCAAGGAGAGGACAGACAATACAGACAAACATATAATCCCAGGTGGGCGACAACAACAGACCACCAAGGCCCAACAGGGATCCGGAGGGTAATGTTCTGGAACAACAACCAGGGAACACAACTACACAGCTTCAGTGGGTCAGTATAGAAGTCCAGGCAGGAAGCTCTATATCTGGCAACCAGAGAAGTGGGAGATGGGATTATATGGAGGTTGGGATTGCTGGACAAGAAACAGCTGAGGAGGAGAAGCTACGGATCCCTGAGTGAGCCAAAAAGGGTTGCAAGGCAAACCCAGAAAGCTACCATTATGAAACAGCACTGTCTTTGTACATCGAGCGCGCAGCCACCCGCTGCGACTTCCTGACCCCGGGTATAACGGAGTCAGGCGTGGCTCTTGACACCCTCGTGACATGGGGTTAGCCCCCACGTCATACAAACGTGTCGCATTGCAGAGATATTTTTGCTGACATGTATTCATGTTGATATATATGTAAACTATGTATACCAATAGATGAAACGTGGACATGTTAAATGTATGAAAAATGGAAATGAACTGAATAAAAACAGTTTAAACATATTGATGACCTCAGGATAGGTCATCAATATCAGTTCAGTGGGAGTCCGATACCCAGCATCCCCACACATCATCAGCTTTGGGCTGCCATGGGCTGGAAACTACACTGTATAAGGAGCCAGAAACAAACAGCTTCGCATGCTGTGTAAGGGCTGTGCCAGGGCATTGCAGTTCAGCTCTCCCCAGGACAGGAAACAACGTAGAAGCTCAAGTTTAAAAGGGCCCCTCCCCTTACCTGCTTCAGTTAATGATATAGGACTCGGTTAGTTAGTTGGTTCAAGAACTGTATTGATATAATGACAACATAACATAAATAACATAACACTCCCACATTAATTATACAACTTGGGTAGGGAATCCAGTGCCGTTGTGGAGGCTATTGGAAAATCCAATTACCGGTAAGAGTAATCGTCTCTTTTCCCCGACGCCTCCACAACGGCACTCCAGGAGGATTAATAGAGAAATAAAATCTAGGGTGGGACTACTGCAGATAAGACTTTTCTGCCGTATGACAACTCATAATTTTTGAGTACATCTAATTTATAATGTTTAAAGAAAGTATTTGGATTTTTCCATGTAGCTGCTGTACATATTTGTTCTACTGAGGCCGAGGCGTTTTCCGCCCAGGAGGCCGACACGGCTCTGGTAGAGTGTGCTTTGATCCCTTTAGGAGGGGTCAAGTTTCTCTGCAGGTAGCAGAACTCGATGGTGTTCCGGATCCATCTGGATATAGTGCTCTTGCTTGCCGCTGATCCCTTGTGCTGGCCTTGATACTGAAGGAGGAGATGGTCCGATTTTCTGAATGTCGCTGAGACTTCCAGGTAAGTTAGTAGACCTCTTCTGACATCCAGGTTATGGAATTTTCTCTCCAAGTCAGAGGTTGGATCTTCACAGAACGATGGAAGGGACACCTCCTGTTGGCGGTGGAATTTTGAGGCCACCTTGGGTAGAAACATTGGGGTGTGTCTAAGAATAATACGGTCCTCTAATACTGTGAGATAAGGTGCTTTACAGGAGAATGCCTGAATCTCACCTACCCTTTTGGCTGATGTTATAGCCAGCAGAAAGGCAGTCTTTAAGGACAAAAGTTTAAATGAGATCTCTTCTAAAGCCTCAAAGGGTGCTTCCATTAGAACCTCTAATACTAGATTCAAGTCCCACGGGGGAATGGTCGAATGAATGGGCATTTCCTGAATGCTCCTTTTATGAATCTCTTATTAATGGTAGGCCTGCCAATTTCACATCGAGGAAGCTACTTAATGCTGAGACCTGCACCTTTATGGTGTTGGGTCTGAGACCTTTGTCAAGGCCTGCCTGTAAAAAGTCCAGTATGAGTGGAATATTAGCTTCCTGATTGTGGTATATTCTGTCTCCTGCAAATCCTAGGAATGTTTCCCATGTTCTTTTGTAGATCCGTGAGGTAGAGGCTTTTTTACTGCATAGTAGGGTAGATATTACGGATTCTGATAGACCTCTTTGCTGTAAGTGGACCCGTTCACTTTCCATGCTGTTAAGTGAAGACTTGCTACCTCTGGATGGAGCACCGGGCCCTGACGTAGTAGTCCCGGATATGACGGGAGAGACCAGTATAGACCTGCCGACAGATTGTAGAGGAGGGGAAACCAGGACCTTTTGGGCCAGAATGGAGCGATTAATATTAGTTGTGCTTTCTCTTCTATTATCTTCATTAGCACCTTTGAAATTATATTGTATGGGGAAATGCGTACAGGAGATCTTTTGGCCATGGACAGGACAGGGCGTCCACCATTAGTGGGTGATCCCTGCTGGAGAGGGAACCGAATAACTCGAGTTGTCTGTTCTTCTGATTTGCGAAGAGATCCACTTTTGGTAACCCCCATTTGAGATCTATTTGTTTGAACATGTTGGGATCTAGTGACCATTCTCCCACTTTTAGAACCTCTCTGCTGAGATAGTCTGCTATTCTGTTTTCCTCGCCTTTCCGATGGACCGCTACCAGGGACTTTATATTTTTTTCTGCCCAGCTGAAGATTTCCCCTGACAACTTTTGTAGCTTTTTGCTTCTGGTACCCCCTTGCCGGTTTAGGTAGGCTACGGCAGTAGCGTTGTCGGACAGTATTTTCACATGATGGGTTTTTACGTATGGAAGAAGATGTGTTAGCACCTCCCGTACTGCCGACAGTTCTCTTACGTTTGAAGAGGCTGCTGGAGGGGGGCGTGGCCTGACTGCTATGGTGTGAGGTCGCAAGTTACTTCGGCTCCGCTATCATCCTGACATTATCCTGTCTATCTGACTGCACAGATCCTTTTTTTTTCACCAAAGACCCTCGGCGGGAACCAACAACCGGTCTGCTTACCGGTGACCCGACCATCTACCCTGCGGCTGTCACCGTCGCTGCCTGACTGGTCCCCCCTTGTGCGCGGCCTGCACACAGCAAGACACCCCGGACTGCGGACCTCCCGGTGAGAGCGGGAGGGGTGGGACGTGCGGACATTGTACCTGCCGGTGCGCAAGCGGAGTCTGGTGCTGCAGGTCGGAGTGACCCCCGGGCTCTCTGCTGGCTGGCCGGCTGAAGTAAAAGTTTCCCCCACGTATCTGATGTGACGAGCGCCATCTTAACCGCAGGTCAGAGGTTCGGGGCCTTCTCTCTCCACTACTGGTGCTGGCCTTACGGTGCCATGGACCCTCCTGTCCTTCTGCTTTTCTGTGGCTGCAATATAAGAGGTTCATACCTGGAGGAGAGGATCGCTGTGCTGGAGGTGGTGAGGTTGTCCCTTGTTCTACAGTGAGGGCTCATTTGACTCAGTGACGCAGCTGAAGTACGTTTATTCCTGGGGAAAGTGAAGGCTGGTGGCCTGCTAATACTGTCACTAGCAAACGAGTGGCCGCCTTATGGGCCGGAAAACAGGCACCTCAGGGCCGGCTATCCCGCCTAAATTAATGCTGGACAATATGAGTCAAACGAAAGATAGAATGGTTGGGGCCCCTTATACACAGCCGGAGGGAGATCTGGCGAAAGTTATGGCGGCTATCACTGGTTGTCAGACAGCACTCACAGTTAAAATTGATCATGTACAAGCTGATCTAACTCTCCTCAGGCACGATATTGACAAGATAAGAGAGAGAACGACCGAGGTGGAAAGGAGACTAAGTGACGTGGAGGACAGAGCTCAGCGTGAAGATTCTGAAATTCACACCCTCCAGAATCAAGTCAAGACCCTGATGGCGAAAGTAGAGGACGCGGAGAACCATAACAGACGGAACAATGTCCGCATTATGGGCCTACCCGAAAAGGCGGAAGGTACCGCACCTGAGGAGTTTGCGGAGAACCTCATTAAACAAGTCCTGAATCTGATAAATCTCTCAGGGACTTTTGCAATCAAGCGGGCACACAGGATTCCTACTCGTCCTCTACCTCCGGGGGCCCCACCCCGTCCTTTCATTTTTAAGGTCCTGAACTATAGGGACCGAGATGCTGTGCTGGCGGCTGCCCGCCGTCTAAAAGACTTACGTTTTGACAACACCCGGATCTCTTTCTACCCGGACTTCTCTGCAGAGGTGCAGAAGCAACGTAAACCATTTACAGCAGTGAGGACCCGGCTACGGGAAAAGGGACTTGTCTACGCCATGATGTATCCAGCGCGGCTCAGAATCCAGAACGGTGATCTGGTGAAATTCTTTACCAACCCTGAGGAGGCCTCGGAATGGCTTGCCCGCAGGGGCTGAGTATAACGAGACGTCTGGGCTGAGGGTGTCAGTATATACTTTCAGATGACTACACTGTATGATGGAGCTGAATGTGTGACGGTTAAGATACTCTGCTGTCTAGGCTAGGTTTCAGTGGTTTACCTAGATTAGTCGATTGAGTACGGGTCTTCGTCCCTATTTTCTCTAAGAGACGAATGGGGGGTGGGTATTTAGGCTTGGATGTGTTGGGGTTATCTGGGCAGGGAGGGGGGTGGTGCCAGGTGTTTTGGGCTTCTTGGAAGTTTTTGGGTTTGAATGTGAGGAGTGGGTATGAGTGTGTGAGTGTATGGCTTGGGTGGTGCAGGTTCTTTTGGGATCATTGTTTTATCAAACCGCCATGATGACGGTCTGTCGGTTCGTCTCCTGGAATGTCAGAGGTCTCAACGACAAAATTAAACGATCTCTGGTCTTTAATTTTTTACGTAATCACAACCCAGACGTACTGATATTACAGGAGACACATCTGCAGGGACGCAAACTTTTGGCACTGCGGAGGCCATGGGTGGACGCAGCATACCACGCTACATATAATTCTAGAGGTGTATCAATTTTGGTGGCGAAATCTCTTCCCTTCCGGTTGCATTATGTGCATAATGATATGTTGGGACGTTTTGTGATTCTTCACGCTGCAATCAGAGGCATTGACTACCTTGTGGTAGGTGTTTATGTCCCCCTTCCCTTTCGGAGGGAAATATTAGATGAGATCATGAGACGTGTAGCATCCTTGGCCCCGATGCCTCTGTTTGTGCTTGGAGACTACAATGCGGTCCTAGACCGTTCGCTGGATCGGCTTCGCCCCAGTGACACCCACAATGAGACGTTAAGCTCCTGGGCTGAAGTGTTTGATTTAACGGAGGGTTGGAGGTATTTGCATCCGGGGATACGTCAATATTCCTGTTATTCTGCCTCTCACGCAGCACTCTCCCGGATAGACTTAGTGTTCCTTAGTAGAGATCTGTTGTCCTCTCTGGTGGTAGCTGATTATTTGCCTAGAGGTATTTCTGACCATGCTCCCCTGTTGGTAATCCTGAAACAACCTCTTACTCCGGCTAAAAGAATATGGAGACTCAATAGTAAATGACTGGAGGTCCTGCCTGTAGTTTGGTCTGCACAGCAAGGTATGAAGGACTATTGGGAATTTAATGAGGGCTCAACTAACCCGTCAGTAGAGTGGGAGGCCTTTAAAGTGGTATTACGTGGTACTCTGATTCAGGCGATAGCTACGCACAGGAAGGAGTTGAGTGCTACTAGGACTAAGTTAGAAGGAGAAGTAGTTGAGAAAGAACAGGCTTTTATTGTAAACCCGAATGCAGAGAGTCGCAGGCTATGGGATGAGGCACAGAGGAAACTTAGTTTACACCTAACTGAGTATACCCAGAAGAAGCTATTGTATCAAAGGCGCTTAGTTTTTGCTGACGGAGATAAAAACGGGAGTGCTTTGGCCTTCCTGGCTAGGACTGAGGCGCCACAGACGGTGGTCTCGCACATTACATGTGGGGATGGCTCGAGGGTATATCGGCCGGGGGATATCTGTGAGCAGTTTGCCCAGTTTTACGCAGACCTGTATAGCTCTAAAATTAGCTTGACCCCGGAAGAGATCCGATCTTTCCTTCAAGCCATTCCCCTTACACCATTAGCGAGGACGGACTGTAAGTACCTAGAGGGATCTATTGATGCAGGGGAGATTAAAGCTGCAATTGGAGATATGGCAGTGGGGAAATCACCTGGTCCGGATGGCTTCCCAGTGGAATGGTACAGATTAGATGCTGACTTACAGTCTGCACGATTGCTAAAATTGTTTAACTACGCCTATGAATCCGGTGGGTTGCCTTTATCCTTTGGAGAGGCTACCATTGTGGTTATTCATAAAGCTGGGAAGTCTCCGGACCACTGTGCGTCATATAGGCCTATTTCCCTACTGAATACTGACGCCAAAATTTTAGCCAAAGTTTTGGCCAAGCGACTTAGTGGAGTAGTACTATCTATCATTGACCCCGACCAATCTGGTTTTATGCCTGGAAAGACAACGGATATCAACCTTAGGAGGCTATTTACAAACTTGCAGGTCAGGCATGATAATGCGAGATCAAGGGTCCTGGCGTCTCTCGATAATGAGAAAGCCTTTGACTCAGTAGAATGGCATTTTATTTGGGAGACAATGTCCCACCTTCATTTCCCTCCCTCTTTTATTAAATGGGTCCAACTGTTGTATCAGGCGCCCACAGCACGCATCAGAGTAAATGGCTTTACTTCCCGATCTTTTAGACTGTATAGGGGCACAAGGCAGGGTTGTCCCCTGTCACCTCTGCTGTTTGCCCTGATAATGGAACCCCTTACACAATTAATCAATAATAGCTCCTTGATAGAGGGGTGGTCGATAGCTGGGATACAAGAGAAAGTGTCGCTGTACACGGATGACCTGTTGGTGTACTTAGCTGACCCTGGCCCTTCCTTAGAAACCCTGCTAGATGTGGTGAATGGATATGGGAGATATTCAGGTTTGCGAGTGAACTGGGCTAAATCCAGTCTATGCATAGTAGATGTAGATGAAGGGGTAGATATTTCTCCGGTGTCCCCCCTGAGAGTAGTGGACAGCTTTATTTATTTAGGGATTCATATCCATAGAGACCCTCGGCAATTCTGCCTTTTGAATCTGAGACCCACTATGGAATACGTTACACGTTAGCTGGAGGCCTGGGAAAATCTACCCTTGACCTTAATAGGCAGAATCAACATTATTAAAATGGTGCTGTTGCCTAAGTTATTATATGTGTATAGAGCAGCTCCAGTAAAGATTCCTAAATCCCATTTTGATGTTTTAGATAAAGTCATGTCTCGATTCTTATGGTGTCACCAGACCCCAAGAATAGCAAGAAAGACATTGAAAGCTTCCTACCTACAAGGGGGTTTGCAGCTTCCAGACATGTACTGTATATTTACTACATAGCGACACGCCTGATGTATGCTTCCTGGCAGGGATGGACTGGGACAATAAAGTGGCCCTGGACTTCAGCCAGACCGGCCCACTGACCGGCCCACCGGGGGCGGAGCAAATAAAGGGGCGGGGCTCACATACATCCATTCAGTGGAGCAAATAGAGGGGCGGGGCTCACATCCATCCATTCATCAGAGCCGGGGGCGGAGCAAATAGAGGGGCGGGGCTCACATACATCCATTCAGCAGAGCCGGGGGCGGAGCAAATAGAGGGGCGGGGAAACAAGAGAGGCGTGGCTCACATCCATCCATTCAGCAGAGCCGGGGGCGGAGCGGCAGGAGGGGTGGTGGCGGTGCTCACAGCCATCCATTCTGCTAAACGGGGGGCGGAGCAGCAGTAGGGGAGGGGCTCACATTCATTCAGCTGCGCTGGAGGGCGAAGCAGGAGGCGGGGCTCACATCCATCTATTCAGCTGAGCCGGGGGCGGGGCTAACATCTCTCTTCAGTCTATCAGGGCCTCGTTGATAACCGCCCCGCCCCCGTCTGGTAGTGATGCCGCCGCTGAGTGTACTGTGCGTGCAGGGGGGTCGTGCGGCCAGGGCCCCCTGATGGCGGCCCTGGCCGGCCCATAATTCGATCGGCCCACCGGGATTCTCCCGGTACTCCCGATGGCCAGTCCATCGCTGCTTCCTGGTGGATTAGAGCGGATGCCAATAATCCAGCGGTGGTGTTGGAGGCGGCGCTAGTTGGGTCGTATGAAGCTCTAACGAACTTGGTTTATAGGGGAGGCGGGACTCTGGTTCGTGGGAGATATACCCAAGCAGGAGAAACCTGGTCTCCGTATATCCCACTATGGCGTAATAAGCACCTCCCTGAGCTTTTACACCTGTCAGATTTTGAATTTTGGCCTAGGAAAGGGCTTAAGTATTTGACACAGTTGTTCAAAGATGGGATCTTTCGCTCCTTTGAGAGTCTGCAGTCGGAATTCCTGTTACCTCGGACGAGTTTTTACCGGTTCCTCCAATTGAGACACGCTTGTGACAAGCAGTTCCAATCCTTGACCCTAAGCTTAAAGTGTGGTCCTCTAGAATCTGTAGCTAGGAGAGAACAATCACACAAACCAATTTCTTCCTTTTATGTTGAAATTATTAAGATGCAAGAATCCCCTATCCAGCGATCATTTGTTAGATGGTCGGCGGATATCCCAGATCTGGAAGACTCTCACTTGGAGGAATGGCGTCTAGGGTGGAGGAAGTCTGTTATAAGCGCTCGGGATCAACTCATTCAGGTCAAATGGATACATAGGGTATATCTGACCCCGATGCGTTTGTGTCAGATTGTAGTGTCCCACTAGGTAGGCATGGGCACTACACAAGGATCAATTGGTTTGCGTGTTACTTCTACTCACAAGGGACAGTGATCTTATATTTAACTATGCATTTAATGTATTTTCTATGTGTTTTTACATGCAATGTTTCCCCTGTATTATGCATTGCAGGCCTATTAGGGTGTAGTTAGGCATCCTAGACACTAGAGGGAGATAGGGAGCCCCTAGTATAAATGTTCAGGCCCAGACAGGGAGGGGTTAGCTCATAGTCAGGAGTCTGTGGAGACAGAAGTGAGAAGGCACCAGCCAGAGATATGCTGAGGGCCTCCTCCTGACATGCAGCTTGATAGCCCTGGCTGCTAGCTATGACCAGGAGGCTAGTGAAGAACCCTAGCCTGCCTGAAGATTGAGTGAGCCTTAGTTAGCTCAGAAGACACCCCAGTAGTAGGACGGAACCTCCTGGGCGAAACCTGCAGTTACCCTCAAGCCAAGCAGAGACAGTGCAACCAGCTAAGATAAGTAAGCTAATGGGCAGAGGAACTATAAAGTAAGAGCAAGAGTCAATACGGGAGGAAGATATATTTACCAAGGATTAAAGCCAGCATTTAGGCATCCGGGCCTTGGGATAGAAACCAGACAGGAGTTCTAAAGAACAGCGTACACTATTTCTGAGGAGAAGGTACAACCTGATTCTGAGTGTGTTGTTGATTACCCTCTGAGTATCTTGCACAGAATTATACCTGCCAGTATTTGAAATGAGCCTGCTTGTGAAGCATATGATATAAGGGACTGCATTACCATCTTGTTGTACAAAGTTGGACTGTTATAAGTAAAGCAACGTTTGGTTCACTATACCACCTGTGTACCTCACTTATTGCTACTGGAAACCGTTGTGCCACCGTTACAGGCACTGGCGTCACGAATCTTAAAGGGACCTTGCCTCAGGCACTCTAAACACCTGCAACATCCAGGGCACCTCACACAACATCAGGCCAGGTCTCTACATACCGAGTGTGCCCCAGAGGAACTTGTGTCTACCTCTCCTTCACTGCCGCATGCCTGCCCAGGGTTCTCCTTCCAACAGTGAGTAACCCTCGATTGCCCATAACCTTGACCTCACTTCGCAATACCCTGCAGGTCTGGCGTGCTGCAAGATGCGACAGATACCGAGTCCTGGGGGGGACAGAGGATCCTTCTTTCACATGGTTTGGAGGTGTCCGACAAAGCAGATATACTGGAAGGGAGTGTGCAATTTTATTAGTGTTAAGTTGGGGCTTCCAGGGATCTGTGATCCAATAATATGCGTTATGGGGCTGGTTTCTGATGTGACCCCATCCAAGTATAGTAGAATTTTGCTACGGCTACTAATGTTTTATGGTAGAAAGAACATATTGTTGAACTGGAAACCACCCAAGGCCCCACGGTGGATCAGTGGGTGCAACTTATTAACAAAGATCTTCAGATGTATAAATTGACATACGAAGCAAGAGGAGTGCCTGATCGATTTGACAAAATATGGGGAATATGGGTACAAGCGGAGGGCACAGTTTGAGGTTCATTGATGATTGGGTCTGCATTACCCAAGTGTGTGTGTGGATGTGGTGTGAGTGAGTGCAGATCTCTCTTTGTGACGACAGTAATGCTCTGTAATAAAGATACATTTATGTTTTTTACTGTTGCGCAATATGATAATGATGGTCTTATCTGGACTTGCTTATGTGTATGACTGTCATGCTGATTGTTTTTTCCCTTTGGGATTGTTGTATTAACCTTAAAAGAATTAAATAAAGGCTATTAAAAAAAAAAAGAAGAGGTTGCTGACATCTCTGGGCTCCAGGTGCCCTGGATTACATGATTTCCTGTATGGCCTCCCCAGCCTCGGCTGCTGGCGTCGGTTGTTATAATGATCTGATTTGCCGGTCGCCAAAAGACTCCTCTTTAGAGATTTCTCTTTATCTTCCACCAAAAGAGAGATATTTTTACTCTTAACGGAATTTCTACCCTCCTGTTTAAGGAGTTTTGCTCTCCGTCCCAGGATTCCAGGAGAAACCTTTGTAAAATTCTTGTGTGATGCTGGGCCCATCACACTGCGGGAATAGTGGATGTTAGATGACCTAACAGTCTCATGGTGTCTCTTATGGTCACTCTTTTTTTTGACTTATGCCTATCTGTTTTTATGGGGGTAGAAAGGACATGAGATTGTATGAGTCTAGCACTATTCCTAGAAATTTTTTCTGTTGACTGGGAACCAGGTTGGATTTTTTGGGTATTTATTAGCTAGCTCGGTCAGTTTCTCCTACACCAGCTGCAGATGCCCCTGGAGAACCTGAAGAGATGAGCCCGCTATCAGGAGGTCGTCTAAGTATGGAACTACTAGGATACCCTGAAGGTGTAGAAACCCCGTCACCTCGGCCATGATTTTTGAAAAAATTCTTGGGGCGGACGATATCCCAAAGGGAAGGGCCTGGAATTGGAAGTGAAACTCCTGACCTCTTAGAAGAAGGGCTATCCTGAGATATGTCTGGTATGCTCTGTGTATAGGAACATGGTAATATGCGTCCGCAAGGTCTATAGTTACCATGTAGCAATTGCGGGATAGGAGATTCACTGTGGATCTGATTGACTCCATTTTGAATCTCTTGTAGGTCATGTATTTGTTTAGGTTTTTTTAAATTGATTATTAGCCTGAAGGATTTGTTGGGTTTTTGAATAAGGAATATGGGGGAATAAAACCCCTGCCTCTCCTGACCTTCTGGAACTGGAACAATTACTCCCTTTTTTAGGAGAGATGATATCTCTAGTTCTAAGGCATGTTGACTTTCCATTTTTTTTAATGGTTTGTTGATAGTGAAATGCTCCGGAGGAGTCATATCGAATTCTAGCTTGTACCCCATGGATATGGTGTTTATGATCCAAGGGGCGGACAAGATCTTTTCCCAGGCCCTGGCAAACATTCTTGGCCTGTTCCCTACTTGATGCCTGGCGTCATTGACCGGGCTTAGAGGTGGATTCGGGGTTAAAAAGGAACCCCCTCCCTCTCCCTCTGGAGGATTGCCATCTACTTGTGTTGTCCTTCCTTTTCTGGTCCGTTCTATTTCTCCTTTGATTACGAAAGGACCGACGCTGTTGATAGAATTTTGATTCTGAAGGAAACCCTTTCTTTTTGTCTGACGCTTTCTCTAAAATGTCCTCAAGGACTGACCCAAACAGCTTATCCCCCTCACACGGAATGGCGCATAGCCTACTCTTTGAGCTGGCGTCACCGGACCAAGATCTAAGCCACACAGCTCTTCTTGTGGAATTGGAGAGGGCCGCGGGTCTAGCCGAGAGCTTCACCAGATCTGCCGATGCATCTGACCAAAAATTACAGGCCTGTTTTAGGGTAGGTATTGAGGCCAGGATTTCTTCCCTAGAAGTCCCCACTGCCAGGTGTTCTTCTAATTGGTTTAGCCCTACTGACAGGGATCTAGATGTGCATGTAGCTGCTATACTGGGCCTAAGCATGGCTGTGTTTGTCTCCCATGTTCGCTTTAATAGTCCATCACATTTCTTATCCATGGGATCTTTAAGCAGGCCCATGTCCTCAAAGGGAAGAGACGTCTTTTTAGATATTCTGGCGACAGGCGCATCAATTTTAGGCGTCTTGTCCCACAGAACTGAATCCTCCTCCATAAATGGATATTTCCTTTTAAAGGAGGCCGATATTAAATTCTTTTTCTCAGGATCTTTCCATTCTTTTTTAATTAATGTCTTAATATTACTATGGACTGGAAAAACTTTCCTTTTTTTCTCCCCCAGCCCCTGGAACATTCTGTCCTGCACGGACTGAGGCTCTTTGGTCTCTTCAATTTCCATTGTGGCCCTAATGGTCCTTAACAGCCTCTCGGTTTCTTTTGGGCTACAAAGGGGTCTTCCTGATTCCTCATCAGAGGAATCAGATTCCTTAAGAGATACTACTTCTCCCTCTTCAGAGTCAGGCTCTGGCTGATGGTCCGACACCTGAGATCTTTGCGAGGTGGAGGGCTGAGGAGAACACGGAGGGAGTCTAGTATCAATTGCAGATTTCACCTCCTCTTTAATCATATCACGAATTGATTCTAGAAGAGAGGGTGATTCCTCCGCCACTATTTTGTCCGTACACTTAGGACACAGTGATTTTTTGGATTTAGAGGGTAGGGATTTTTTGCACATTGCGCATCTTATTTGGATAAAGATTCCCCAGATCTTCTGGTGCTGGTGTCCTTGCCCTGAAAGATAATATTTAAATCTTCTTTAGGGCTTGAAATAGGGCTACTCTAACACCAGCACCACACCAGTGAGGGAATAGTAGTGTGCACTCTCCCACCCCCACCCCCCCCAAACAGGGTTAATACACACGGGAAGGAGGCTTACCGGGCTCTGGGTGGCAGGATCCACAGGCTTACGGGTCTCAGGAGCTTCCACAGGAGCCGACATCTCACCAAGTGAAGCAGGACGCCGAACTCCTCGTTTCCAGCTCTACAGGGAGTGCAGAATTATTAGGCAAGTTGTATTTTTGAGGATTAATTTTATTATTGAACAACAACCATGTTCTCAATGAACCCAAAAAACTCATTAATATCAAAGCTGAATATTTTTGGAAGTAGTTTTTAGTTTGTTTTTAGTTTTAGCTATTTTAGGGGGATATCTGTGTGTGCAGGTGACTATTACTGTGCATAATTATTAGGCAACTTAACAAAAAACAAATATATACCCATTTCAATTATTTATTTTTACCAGTGAAACCAATATAACATCTCAACATTCACAAATATACATTTCTGACATTCAAAAACAAAACAAAAACAAATCAGTGACCAATATAGCCACCTTTCTTTGCAAGGACACTCAAAAGCCTGCCATCCATGGATTCTGTCAGTGTTTTTATCTGTTCACCATCAACATTGCGTGCAGCAGCAACCACAGCCTCCCAGACACTGTTCAGAGAGGTGTACTGTTTTCCCTCCTTGTAAATCTCACATTTGATGATGGACCACAAGTTCTCAATGGGGTTCAGATCAGGTGAACAAGGAGGCCATGTCATTAGATTTTCTTCTTTTATACCCTTTCTTGCCAGCCACGCTGTGGAGTACTTGGACGCGTGTGATGGAGCATTGTCCTGCATGAAAATCATGTTTTTCTTGAAGGATGCAGACTTCTTCCTGTACCACTGCTTGAAGAAGGTGTCTTCCAGAAACTGGCAGTAGGACTGGGAGTTGAGCTTGACTCCATCCTCAACCCGAAAAGGCCCCACAAGCTCATCTTTGATGATACCAGCCCAAACCAGTACTCCACCTCCACCTTGCTGGCGTCTGAGTCGGACTGGAGCTCTCTGCCCTTTACCAATCCAGCCACGGGCCCATCCATCTGGCCCATCAAGACTCACTCTCATTTCATCAGTCCATAAAACCTTAGAAAAATCAGTCTTGAGATATTTCTTGGCCCAGTCTTGACGTTTCAGCTTGTGTGTCTTGTTCAGTGGTGGTCGTCTTTCAGCCTTTCTTACCTTGGCCATGTCTCTGAGTATTGCACACCTTGTGCTTTTGGGCACTCCAGTGATGTTGCAGCTCTGAAATATGGCCAAACTGGAGGCAAGTGGCATCTTGGCAGCTGCACGCTTGACTTTTCTCAGTTCATGGGCAGTTATTTTGCGCCTTGGTTTTTCCACACGCTTCTTGCGACCCTGTTGACTATTTTGAATGAAACGCTTGATTGTTCGATGATCACGCTTCAGAAGCTTTGCCATTTTAAGAGTGCTGCATCCCTCTGCAAGATATCTCACTATTTTTGACTTTTCTGAGCCTGTCAAGTCCTTCTTTTGACCCATTTTGCCAAAGGAAAGGAAGTTGCCTAATAATTATGCACACCTAATATAGGGTGTTGATGTCATTAGACCACACCCCTTCTCATTACAGAGATGCACATCACCTAATATGCTTAATTGGTAGTAGGCTTTCGAGCCTATACAGCTTGGAATAAGACAACATGCATAAAGAGGATGATGTGGTCAAAATACTCATTTGCCTAATAATTCTGCACGCAGTGTATATCCGCCAGTCCTCTGATGTCACACGCCACCGGAAGTGACGCCGAGGACTGGCAAGTTTAACTTCCGCCTGCGCGCGCGCATGCACGCTTGATCCCTCGTTCCTGTAGTTAGTTTAAGGAATGGAGGCCCGTGGCTGCCTTCACAGACGGACTTACGCCTAAGGTACAGGGCAGTCAGTCAATCCCCTGCCTCTGCACGGCCCTCCCGGATGGGGTAAATCTCCAGGCCGTGCGCAATGAACCCCCGCCGTAGCAGGAGCGGCTTCCACGCGATCCCGAGGACAGGAAACAACAAACTAAAGCAGGTAAGGGGAGGGGGCCTTTTAAACTTGAGCTTCTACGTTGTTTCCTGTCCTGGGGAGGCGGGGACACCCTCCTGGAGTGCCGTTGTGGAGGCGCCGGGGAAAAAGCTAATCATTGGGGGTTGACAATGTCAGATGCTCACCAGTCTGGTACTGATGATCCAGAGGATAGGCCGTCAATATGTGTAGCCCAGAGTTCCCCTTTCATCACTAGAAACATTTCAGTTTGCTTCCCAGTCGTGTGTAATATTGGATTTTCCAAAGGACAATTATTGATCATATGTATGTAGTAATAATGCAAAATACAAAATAAGATTTTGAAAATCTGCCTACAAAATTCAGTGCGGAATCTGCACATGTTTCTTTCAGCCCTTTTTAGTTTTTAACTAATGGTTGTTTACTTCAATACAAAACTGCATTGTTAGCTTGTGGTTTTTGCTGTGAATTCACACTGAAAAACGTGCAATTGGGGATTTTGCCTCAAGATAGCATGCTGCTTCTTCTTTTCACAGAATAAACTAGCTTGACTTTTAGGGAGGGACTACAGCCTGAAGAACTTTCTTACCAAAGGATAAATCCTCACTATATACTAGGTCTAGTCTAGGTTTAAAACTGGTGTTTAGAGAACTCCAAGTACATGGAGCTGCCCTGCATATTTGGTCAATTGAGGCACAAGCTCTTTCAGACCAAGAAGTCGCCGTAGCCCTAGCAGAATGGGCTGAAAGGCCGAACAGTGCTATGAGTCCAGCATAAGAATATGCTGGGCATTTGTGATCCATCTGGGAAGTATGATTAGACACTTTCTTTCCCTTGTTAGCACATCGGACCACACCGATCAGATACTGATGCTGAGGATAGGCCATCAGTTAAAAAAAAACCTGAAATATCTGGAAGCTACTAGAGAGTGGAGAAAGTAGTCACAATTTCAGGGTGCTAACAAGACAAAGTGCGTAATCGTAAACCCCTTTAACTATGCACTTTCTAACATCTAACTTATCTAAATTCTTCCTCTCCTTCATTTGCTGAATTTTTGCAAAAACATGAAAGCACAATTTCCTGCGACCTATGAAAGTCTGACACTACTTTTGGAAGGAACACCGGGGCTCAGGGGCGCAACTACCATAGCGGTAAACCATGCGACTGCTAAGGGGCCCAGGGCAAGAGGGGGCCCAGTCTTAGTTGGGATTATGTCCTCTTCTACTGGAGGTGAAAACTTGGTCAGGACTCTACCCTCTAAAGCAGGGGTACACAACATTTTCTGGATGGGGGCCACATTGTTAGACTGAAGGAATCCCAAGGGCCGAAAATAAAAGTTAAAGGGGTATTAAAAAGAGGAATACTGTATTTATGGCGTATTGTACACACAGTATATATCATAAATGTCTAGTTATAGCTTCAGGACTCCCATCTAATGGAAGAATACATGAAAAATGCATGTGAGCAGCCACAAGACATAGACATACATGTCTGTTACCAGATGGTTGGGGCCGCAGAGAATGGTATCAATGGTATGCATGTGGCCCCTGCTCTAAAGGAACAACTTTTAGCAAATGAAGCAGTGGAAAAATGGCCAAAGGGTCACTGAAAGGGGTTTAGGCAGAAACCCTTCTGTTTTGTGGGAGGGGGGCGGGGGTAAGGGGAGCCGGTTTGTTCCTTGCTATGGGGCCCTTACTTCTCTATGTACGCCACTGCTGGGTCTGGTTTGAAAGTCACTCAAGAAGTGTATAAAGGGGAAAAAGCAGAAAGCACAAATCCCCATTCTAGAAGAAATAATGGCTACTAAAAAGCCTGTCTAAAATGGGAACGTTTTAATTGAAATTGATTCTAGTGGCTCAAATGGGGGTTGAGAAAGACTAGATAGGACAAAATTGAAATCTCACTGTGGGAATCTAAGCTTAAGGCCTCATGCACACGACCGTTGTTTAATTCCGTGTCCGTTGCGCCGTTTTTCGTGATTTTCTGCGAACCCATTGAAAACTCGGCTAATGCACCGTTTGCCATCCGCGTCCGTGATTCCAGTCCGTCAAAAAAATCTAACCTGTCCTATTTTTTCCGCGGAAAACGGTTTGCGGCTCTATTCAAGTCAATGGGTCCGCAAAAAATGTGGATGACCATCTGTTTGTCATCCGCGTCCGCATTTTTTGCAGAACCCTTGGCTGGCAGTTGACAACTTATCATCCTGTCTTTTGGCAATATCTTAAAAAATGTTCAGGAAGTG
The DNA here is from genome assembly GCF_905171765.1 of Bufo bufo. Taxonomy (NCBI): domain Eukaryota; kingdom Metazoa; phylum Chordata; class Amphibia; order Anura; family Bufonidae; genus Bufo; species Bufo bufo. Next base: position 221,479,061 of record NC_053392.1, read on the forward strand.
GAGAGCCACCAGGCTTTGCAAATAGATTGCAGATCCCTCTCTACCGTGTGGCAAGTTGTCTGTCTGTGTGCTGATAACATTTTGTCAGGATGCCAAGGTGGAGTGTGGATAAGTTGATTACTTTGGTCCAGGAGCGCTCAGAACTATGGGACAGCAGGAGTAGTGGCTACCAGGACCGTGTTCGCAAGGATGTATCCTGGGAGCAGGTGGCACTTCGCATGCGGCGTGGCGAATGGGAGAAAGGCGACAGCCAATCTCGTGCAGAATTAGGTAAGTGCCAGCTATGTATTTTTTTCTGTCCCGCCCTTGTGTTGTCACTTTTCTTTATCTCCAACTTCAAGTAGGCCATGCTACTGTCTCATTTGTTGTTTGCCTTGTAGTTTTCTTCAGGCCTATCATTTTATTTTATTTTTTTGGGCAAAATTTATAACATACACCCTCATTTACATTGTAATATGGATGTTCCAGCCTTTTGAGTATATAGCATTTATGATATATGTCTCCCCTAGCATATTGGCTGTTTGATTAGGTGACATCTGTGCGCCTGTAATAATAGTGCATGCAATAGTTGTCCCCATCCGTCTATGGTGAAAAGTGTGTGTTTTCTAAACAGGCCTCCTCAAATATTCACCTTCTTCCTGCCATGCTTGTACATTCCTCTCGCCACTCTGTATCCTACTGTACCATGCAAAATGCAGTGGTTTGTATGTATGTAAATTAGCTTTTTTTTCAACGTGGAGAGTTGGTTTGGCTGTAAGATTTGGTTTTTATGATTATTCCTTATCTTTGTGTTATTTTTTTTGTGTCTTTTCTGGTGTGTATTTTCAAATTAAATTTTTTTTTTCCACAGTGAAATAAACCAAAACACAATGTAATAGCTGCTGAGATCAGTTTAGTCGAGAGCTCAACGAGCAGGGGCAAAGTGGGCAAGGCGGCTCCAAGAAGAGGCCCTATCTATATACCGCCCAATTGCAATTTCTTAGGCCTGTCATGGATCTGAGACCGTAAATTACTCTTTCCACCCCACCCTTTGTTGACGTACACATTTCACGTTATATGTCATGTAGTCCATTTCCGGCTCTAAACCTAACGTTTTTGGCTGTTTGGCCCTGCTATATGATTAGCTGTCTGATGCGATGGGGCGTGCTTTACGCATATGCCGGCTACATTCTCTCTTCATGTGGGGCCCTCCCTTCTATGCCACAGACCTGTGCTATCTACAAGCAGAGCCGGAAGAGAGCGGGTGGCTGACACGTGTGACCTGCATGCCTCATCTCTTCATACAGTTGATGTTCTGGGGTGCACGGTGTTGTTCCCCTTACAATCCAATCTTGGTCACCTATCCCGCTAATAGGTGAACAATCTTCTAAAGGGGTCCCCTTTTGTTGTTGGTGTGCACCAGGCCCTTTTTTTTTTTTTTTGCACCAGCGTCTTGTTTTCTCTAATGGTTTGTTCTTTTATTTTGAGCGGTTAGCTTTTTCTTTTTGGCATACTGTACATGTTCATAATTTTAATGTTGTGCTCCAATCTACTTCTTCTTGTCTTAATGTCAAATTGCCTGTCTCCACCCCGTCCCTGTATAATAACTACTTCTCCTGGCATGTGCATGTGCTGGCTCCTACCTGGTTTTGTTGTGTGACCCAAAATTACACTGTTCTTGTTCTCAATGAATTTGTGGAGTGTGATGTTTGGTTGGTTGTGAAACTGCCCTGGGAAAAGACTGATCTAACATCAGCATTTGGTTAGCACCTTGAATTTGTAAAGCTATTTTTGCTGGACAGCTCTAAACACTAAGGCTACTTTCACACCTGCGTTAGGTGCGGATCCGTCTGGTATCTTCACAGACGGATCCGCACCTATAATGCAAACGTTTAGGCCCCTTTCACACTTGCGTTGTTGGGATCCGGCATGCACTTCCGTTGCCGGAGGTGCCCGCCGGATCCGGAAAAACGCAAGTGTACTGAAAGCATTTGTTACTATGGCACCCAAGACGCTATTAAAGTCCTGGCTGCCATAGTAGGAGCGGGGAGCGGGGGAGCGGTATACTTACAGTCCGTGCGGCTCCCGGGGCGCTCCAGAATGACGTCAGAGCGCTCATGCGCATGGATGACGTGATCCATGCGATCACATGATCCATGCACTTGGGGCACCCTGACGTCACTCTGGAGTGCCCGGGGAGCCGCACAGACGGTAAGTATACTGCTCCCCCGCTCCCCACTGCACTTTACCATGGATGCCAGGACTTTAGCGTCCCGGCAGCCATGGTAACCATTCAGAAAAAGCTAAATGTCGGCTCCGGCAATGCGCCGAAACGACGTTTAGCTTAAGGCTGGATCCATGCCTTCCAATGGGCATTAATTCCGGATCCGGCCTTGCGGCAAGTGTTCCGGATTTTTGGCCAGAGCAAAAAGCGCAGCATGCTGCGGTATTTTCTCCGGCCAAAAAACGTTCCGTTCCGGAACTGAAGACATCCTGATGCATCCTGAACGGATTTCTCTCCATTCAGAATGCATTAGGATAATCCTGATCAGGATTCTTCCGGCATAGAGCCCCGACGACGGAACTCTATGCCGGAAGACAATAACGCAGGTGTGAAAGAGCCTTTAGATCCGTTCAGAACGGATCCGTTTGCATTACCATTACCATTTTTTTTTTATCATAATGCAAACGGATCCGTCCAGACTTTACATTGAAAGTCAATGGGGGACGGATCCGTTTGAAAATTGAGCCATATTGTGTCAACTTCAAACGGATCCGTCCCCATTGACTTACATTGGAAGTCTGGACGGATCCGTTTGCCTCCGCACGGCCAGGCGGACACCCGAACGCTGCAAGCTGCGTTCAGGGGTCCGCCTGCTGAGCGGAGCGGAGGACAAACGGTGCCAAACTGATGCATTCTGAGCGGATCCGCATCCATTCAGAATGCATTAGGGCTGGACGGATCCGTTCGGGGCCGCTTGTGAGAGCCTTCAAACGGAACTCACAAGCGGAGCCCCGAACGCAAGTGTGAAAGTAGCCTAAGTAATGTTCCTATAAAGTGTTTGTCAATTAGAAATTTGGCACTAATTCCCAACGAATTTTCCTGGCATTTTTGAGGCTTTAATTCAGGCAAAAAACTTTACATTCATTAGAACCGGATAATTAATTATGTGGGGCTTGTCGCTTATGTAATAGACATACCGCTGGATTCCATGTTTATTTTAAAAGTATAACAACCTGGAGAATAGTCCCAGAATGTAATGTATTGTTTTTTTCCTTTTCCATACAGTACCGTGGATAGTTTGGATGATCCGGAGGACTCTGATGTTGGGGGCAGCAAGACACCGGCTGTCTTTTCCCCAGCCACCAGCCCAGCAACAACCCCTGCAGAGGAGTCTCAACCAGCTCCACCCGAAGCAGACATCACATCCCAGCGCAGGCCAGAACTGGGGACCCAAGCTCAACCCAGGCGGAGGCGTCAGGCCCAACCCTCTTCCTCTGGGCAACAAAGTCGGGAAATGATAGATTCCCGAGTTATTGAGTTTCTTGCCCAGAGGAGGAGTGAAGGGCAAGAAGAGGCCATGCTGAGGGGTTTTGCTTCTACTAAGGCGGGTTCCCTTGGAGAAATACAACCAGTGTATGGCCGCTATATCAATGGTTTTAGACATGTTTTCCTCCTCCTATCAGGGAGACATACTGTCTGAAATTAATGATATGCGCAGGCGGGTCATGAGGCCACCACCGGCAACATGCAGCGTCCCACTACGTGTGTGTGGGCACTGCTTAAAAGCACTTTTTGTCTTAACTATTGTATTATGTTGTATTGTGGTACTTTGTACTAATGTATCTGCAAAATCCCTGTTACCAGGCAAATTAGGTGCAATTTATACATCCCACCACTAGATGGGGATATAACTTAGGTCATATATATATATATATATATATATGTGTGGTTAAGGCTGCCGGGCAGCCTGTATTTGTGGGAGGGGCAGAGGCCACGCCCCCTCTGCCCTTATAACCTCGGCGGGAGTTACAGACGGGACGTGCAGCGAGTTTCCTGGGTCGTCCGGTCACGTCTGGTTCCTGCACGTCCCGCGCCTTCAAGCCTCGATCCGGGTAAGTATTGGATCGGCTTCTCCTCGTCTCGGTCGCCCAGGTAAGCTATATCCGATGCCTGTCCTGGTCGGATTCTTACCTCGGTGCAGGGAGCGGCATACGGCGGCGCAAGGCTTCTCCTCACCACGGGGGCGGCGCATCCACGCGGGGGGGTTGGGGGCCGGAGCTCCGCTTACCTCCTGGTCCGGGCCGGCCGGCGCTGACAAGTCGAGGGCGTGTGTGTGTTCCGGGGGCGGCCGCGGGTGTCGGTTGCTAGGCACGCCGGCGGCTCCGCCCCTGGTTACGCTCTCATTGTTTTCTTGACCCCGCCGCCGGCCGGGGGTCATGGTAGATGGCAGAAGCGCATGTAAGCCAGCGCGTGCTTCTCCTAGGCACGTGGCTGGTTTCCATGGGAACTGGCACTGTAATACATAAATATGACACGGCATAGTTGGGACAAAGTGAGCTACCACAAATATATATATATACTGTATATATTTAATTTGTACCAGTGCTGCCACTATATAATATACAGTCCGTATAGGGCAAAACCCAATGTACAACCTACTTTACACGGTGCTTCTTTGAAGACCCTAATTGTGCTGCAAACTGTGACAAATGCTCAAAAGAGCCGCAGTAGATTTCTTATTGCCAGCACTTAAGGCTGGCAATAACAATGCTGCTGTTTTGACTGGGTGTGTCATATAGGATTACCCTAACTTAGGTATCTTCTACTTGCCCTGCTCTAGAGCGGTGTTATGGGCTCTCCGTGCGGGAGCAGCAGTGCCGATGTCTGTGGGAAAAAGGAAAAAAAAAAAACCAGGAAATATATTTAATTCATTGTACATTTACATTGCTGTCATGCATCATCATATTGCAGAGTTTTGCTTCTGGTCAAGTATCTGACGCTCCATTCCGTTTCAAGGATTCCTTACTTGCAGTAGGTGGTATGTCCTGTTTTTATATGGGTATGATATGTGTCACGGGGGTTTGGCCGCAGGCACATTTTCACGTCCCATATGGAATATCCGTGGCATGTGGTTCCTCTGGGCACGTCATGTTGTCATACCCGTCTCTCTCCCTCGTGGCTCGTCGGCTTGGAAACATTCAGGCGCTATTCTGTCGCCCTCCCCGGTGGCACAGGATTCTGCCTGGAACGTCCAGGTTGTCACTTGTCTATTATGGTACGTCGGCTTGAAGCGTTGAGGCATTGTTGCGTCCGCCACTCCGGTGGCATGTAGTCCTGCCTGGAACTCCAGGTTGTCGCTTTGTTTATTGTGGTACGTCTGCTTGAAGCGTTCAGGCATTGTGGCGTCCGCCGCTTCAGTGGCATGTGGTCCTACCTGAAACTCCAGGTTGTCATTTTCCTTATTGTGGTATGTCTGCCTGAAGCGTACAGGCAATGTTACGTCCGCCACTTCGTGGCACGGTGTCCTGCCTGGATGTCCAGGGTGTCTTGTCATCTCATGTGGTACGTCCGCTTGAAGCGTTTAAGCATTATATTGGTCACTCCTGTGACAGGTGGTCCTGCCTGGAACGTCCAGGTTGCCATACTCGTCTCCTGTTGCACGTCTGCTTGAAACGTTCAGGCAAAGTATGTCTGCCACGCCGGTGGCACGGGGTCCTGCCTGGAACGTCCAGGTTGTCATGTCATCTCCTGTTACACGTCTGCTTGAAACGTTCAGGCAAAGTATGTCCGCCACCCCGGTGGCAAGTGGTCCTACCTGGTACGTCCAGGTTGTCTTACTCGTTTTTGTTGCACGTCTGTCTGAAGCGTTCAGGCAATATCGCGTCAGCCGCCCCGGCGGCATGGTGTCCTGTCTAAGTACGTCCAAGGGGTCTTTTTCACCAATCTTGCACACATTTCGCCCATAGCAGCATGCATGACTCAGCAGCACGCCCGGGGGGCACGTCATCCTGGTTTATTGGCTCTTCTGTCCTCATCATGGTGGCCTAGAAACATTTAGGCCATGTTTCTCGTTTTACCCTTAGGGGCAGGTTGTACGGCCTGACGCAACCAGGTGGGTTATTCCCAGTGCATTTAGATTGTCATTCTTGTTCTTGTTTATACGGCAGCACGTTGGGGTCTCGGTGCCTTCAGTTTCCCATTAACAAAGCCTCCACCTCGGTCGGTGGCAAGGGCCTCCAGTACGGTATCGTTACCATTTTCATCAAATTCCGTTACCAGGCGAGTATCAATTCAGGTCCGTCAGGCCGTCCATAATCTAGGGGCGGTCTTTCTGGTAGAGGCCAAAAGGGGGAGGGGCCATCGGGATGTCCAAGACACGCCTGGGTCGGTACTAGTAACAAAGGTTTTGTCCTCAGGTGATATCCAGGGCGTAGAGTATTGCAGCGTGGTCAACATGTCCCAGGCCTCAGACATCGACGATGCCTCGTCCATCTCCGGGTCCGTGGTTTCCGGTCTGGCTGGTCATGGATCCCTGAGGAACTGGACAATTCCGAAACTGGTGGCCGAATTGAATAGAAGGGGCATCAGTCACCCGGCTTCAGCCAGGAAAGCCGAACTTTATAGGCTGCTGGTATCTAGCCCGGGCCCATCCAGCGAGCAGCTGGCAGTACCTACTGTCCAGGCATCGCTGGCTCAGTTGAATGCCACTATGGGGAGTCTGGCTGCCTCAGTAGCAGACATCCAGCACAGGGTCATGGAGCTGGAGTCCAGGGCCTCCACCTCGTCGCAGTCGGTGTCGCCCGTGACGGTGGTGTCAGGGCCAGTGGCAGGTTCCCCAGGTATTTCGGCTACTCCGCCGGCCATTGTCCCAGCTCATTTTGTGGCGGAAAATATCAGGAGGGATATACTGGCAGGCAAAGAGGTCAACCTGGCATCTATTCTCATAGCATCCCATGATGCTAGCGAGCACAGAACCATTGATTGCGGGGAGGTGTCAGTAGTGATGAAGTCCAAAGATGCCCGACTGAATCGCAAACTGTCCATACCCGAGTTTGTGCTCGCTTTCAGTTTGTTCAGGGACGTCATCTGCTCGGCACAGCCCAATAGGAGGGAGGAGCTGGACGCATATCTATATCAGGTCACCGACTTGGGCCACAAGTATGGGGGCTCGGCGTTTTATGATTACCATCGGTCCTTCGCGGCTAAAGCCGCAGCCTCCCTAGCACAGTTTCAATTCATGACCAATTGGGCTGTGCTAGACATGGAGCTTTTCTGCAGGCATTTTGCAGGGCTCCGAGCCCCCACTTGTGGTTCATGCCAGTCCATTTTTCATGACACGGTATGGTGCCCCAACGAGGCGGCCTCCCATCCAGATAGAGCCCTTCCAGGTACATCAGGAGTCACCAGGGGTCCGGCCCTCATGGACAAGTTTGGCAGGCTGATTGTGTATCTGGGCAAAAGCCAGATATGTAATAATTTTAACTTCGGTCACTGCATGTTCAGTGGGTGCAGGGCCCTCCACGTGTGCACAGTCTGCTTTCGTGCACATCCAAGGTCCACCTGTCCTAAAAAGGCATCTAAACAGGCATGACTGACCGACATCAACGTTGATCTCCTGGGGGCACTCCTAGAAGGGCATGGTGATCAACAGTTTGTGGTGCATCTGGTTACGGGTCTGTCACAGGGGTTCCATACGGGGTTGGTGGCCCTTCCACATGCCAACTGGGAGTGTGAGAATCTCCTCTCTGCCAGACAGGATCCAGAGGCTCTGCAAGCGGCGATTTCCTTGGAGCTGGACAAAGGGTTCCTCATCGGTCCGTTTGATTCTATCCCCTTTGAGGTATGGATGGTTAACCCCATTGGAGTGGTGGCTAAGAAGGACTCAAATAAAAAAAGACTTATCTATGATCTCTCGGCTCCTCATTCCTCTCACATACCCAGTATCAACTCCCTCATACCATCGGAAGAGTTTAGTATGAAGTACTCCTCTATCGATAAGGCGATTCAGTTTATTCTTAAGGCAGGCAGGGGGGCCTGGTTGTCCAAGACGGATATTGCGGACGCCTTCAAACTGCTCCCGATCCATCCGCAACTGTGGCAATACTACGGCATCAAGTGGGCAGGCAGATACTACTTTGCCAATCGCCTAACGTTTGGCTCTGAAAAGCAGCCCATGGCTGTTTGACCGTCTGGCCCAGGCCCTGCATTGGATCCTGGTCGAACATGGGCAGGCGCCCATGTGCATCCATTACCTGGACGACTTCCTGCTGGTGGAACACCCTGCCCAGCAGCCCTCCAGCTTATCCTCCCTGCTGGAATTATTCTCGGCACTCCAGGTTCCTGTCGCCTCGGGGAAGACGGTAGGTCCTTCCAAGACGATCACCTTCCTGGGGGTCATCCTGGACTCAGTGAGGTTGGAAGCAAGGCTCCCCGAGGAGAAGTTGCAGCAGATACGGTTAGCCATCCTGGAGGCGTCCAAGGCCTGCGTACTGACCAAGACGAACCTCCAATCGTTGCTGGGCCGGCTGAACTTCGCCATGAGGGTCATGCCCCAGGGACGTACCTTTGTTTCCCGGCTCTTGCTGCTCCTGCCATAAGCCCCAGAGCAAGACAGTATTATTCGGTTGGACCAACAGGCCATGGCGGACCTGTCCATGTGGAATACATTTATGTCTTCATGGAATGGGGTAAGGTTGTTCATTTCCCCCCCGGAACCCATCCTCTCCCACGGTTTATTCAGATGCAGCCGCATCCAAGGGCTTTGCAGCCATATTTGGCAATCACTGGCTGGCCGGTGCCTGGCCGTCCCAGATCACGGGGGACAGGGAGGCTCTTCGGTCATCCCCCCTGTTGGAGTTATATCCTTTGGTAGCAGCAGCCCATGTATGGGGCCACGACTGGTCAGACTCGAGGGTGTTGTTTATCACTGATAGTCAGGACTTGGTTGACATCATCCGTAGTGGCAGAGCTAAATCCCCTAAGATCATGACCCTCATGCGCAGGTTGGTGTGGCTGTCCATGGTGCATAATTTTTGCTTTGAGTGCTCAAAGGGTTCCATGAATACGGCTGCAGATGCGCTGTCCTGGTTTAACGCTAATGTCTTTTTTCAGATTATGCCGCATGCAGGCGCGACCGGGGCGGGCATTCCAGCTTACAGCGACCTGGTGTGGGATTAACGGCTTTGATCAGGACAGCTAAAGATCTCTTGCACCAGAGCCTTTCTGAAAGCACGGTCAGAAATTATCGCACGGGCTGGAACCTTTATAAGGAGTTTGCAAAGAGTCATCCACAAGGCAACGTGGATGACGTGTCATTCATGATGGCATTTATCGCGCATTGTCATGCCAACCTCGGTCTCGCGCACAACACCATCCGCCTTTACTTGGCAGGAATTCAACATCAGTTCACATTGAGCAACCCTGCCCGAGTATCTTTTTTCACATCACAGGCAATCAAGGCCACGCTCCGGGGCATTGAGAAAGCCGGTACAAGTAGGCCAGTGGTCCGTCAACCCATGTCCGGCTCCTTGTTTAGGCAGTTGTCCTTGGCTCTGGATGGTAATCCTTTTGGGCCTTTGGTTAGCACCGTCATTAAAGCCGCCCTATACCTGGGGTTTTACGGGTTCCTCCGGCCGGGGGAATTCACCACTGCCGTCCGGAGCAGCCTGTCACGGCTGTATGTGAGCAACAAGAGCATGCACAGAAAATAGAGCTACTGACCGGACCCAAACTAGGGAGGATAAAGGGTTACCCCTGTCAGACCCTCGAAAGCTCTCCCTATGCGGCTAAGCCCATGCCCGGATCCAAATGGTGGAAGGAGGCATGCCCGCGTACCTAAGACTGATGACCACTGTAACCCCTACAATAGTGGAAGGGGCACGGCCACCGGTGCCCTGCTCAGTATATGGAGGGAACCGTGGTCGCCTCGGATCCAGTCAGAAAACACACAGATACACAACAATGTCTGCACACTTAGCTGAAGGGGCTGCAGCCGCAGTGAAGACGGATCCAAAGACAGGCTGGCAATATCCGGAGTACTTGCTGCAGCAGAACACAGGTCCAGTGAAAGGATAGCATGCAAGGGAAGATACTCAAGCAAGAGCTACAACCCAAATGAGAAATATAATCCACACCTACAATAGGAGGAGGGGGAATATAAAGGCAGGGAAATCAAACGCAGCTGGGAGGAAGGAAACAGAAAACTCCTCCCAGCTCAAGTAGTGACATCATCACAGGGGTGGAGAAACAGAGCTGTGAGAACGTCCCAAAGCTCTGGTAGTGACAGTACCCCCCCCCCTCTACGGGTGGACTCCGGACACCCAGGACCCACCTTCTCAGGATGAGCCCTATGAAATGCCCTGATGAGGCGAGTGGCTTTAATGTCCGACACCGGAACCCACATCCTCTCCTCAGGACCATAACCCTTCCAATGAACGAGGTACTGGAGAGAACTGCGGACAATGCGAGAGTCCACAATTCTGGAAACCTCAAACTCCAGATTGCCATCAACCAAAATCGGAGGAGGAGGCAAAGAGGAGGGTACCGTGGGCTGGACATATGGTTTTAAGAGAGATCTGTGAAATACATTATGTATCTTCCAAACCCGTGGAAGATCAAGACGGAAGGCAACAGGATTGATGACTGACAAGATTTTATAAGGTCCAATAAACTTGGGACCCAATTTCCAGGAGGGAACCTTCAGTTTAATATTTCTTGTAGACAACCACACCAGATCACCCACACTCAGGTCCGGACCAGGCATACGTTTCTTATCAGCCACACGCTTATACTTCTCACTTATCTTTCTAAGATTACTCTGAATCTTTTGCCAAATGGTAGACAAAGACGAGGAAAATCTCTCCTCCTCAGGTAAACCAGAAAGAGCCCCTCCCGAGAATGTCCCAAACTGCGGATGGAACCCATATGCACCAAAGAATGGCGACTTATCAGAAGATTCCTGACGACGGTTGTTCAGAGCAAACTCAGCAAGAGGGAGAAATGAACACCAATCCTCCTGGTTCTCTGCCACGAAACAGCGCAAATATGTCTCCAGATTCTGATTGAGGCGCTCAGTCTGACCATTCGACTGCGGGTGAAAAGCAGAAGAGAAGGACAGCCGAACCCCCAAGCGAGAACAGAAAGCCTTCCAGAACCTGGACACAAACTGCGTGCCTCTATCAGAAACAATATCAGAGGGAATGCCATGCAATTTAACAATATGGTCGACAAAAGCTTGCGCCAACGTTTTAGCATTGGGTAAACCAGGGAAAGGTACGAAATGAGCCATCTTGCTAAAACGGTCCACCACCACCAGGATCACCGACTTCCCTGAGGAACGAGGAAGATCCGTGATAAAGTCCATGGACAGGTGTGTCCAAGAACGGGAAGGTATGGGTAACGGGAGAAGGGAACCTGAAGGCCGTGAACGAGGGACCTTAGCGCGAGCGCACGTCTCACAAGCAGCCACAAAACCCTCCACCGACTTACGAAGAGCCGGCCACCAAAATCTCCGAGCAATGAGATCTACCGTGGCTCTACTCCCGGGGTGACCAGCAAGAACAGTATCATGATGCTCCTTGAAGAGTTTGTGACGTAGCTCAGGAGGCACAAACAACTTCCCAGAAGGACAACGGGCAGGTGCCTCAGTCTGGGCAGCCTGGACCTCGGCCTCCAAATCCGAATATAGAGCAGAAACAACTACCCCCTCCGCCAAAATGGGACCCGGGTCCTCAGAGTTTCCTCCTCCCGGAAAACAGCGAGAGAGAGCATCAGCCTTCACATTTTTGATCCCAGGGCGGAATGTGACGACAAAATTGAATCTGGAGAAGAACAGAGACCATCTGGCCTGTCTCGGATTCATACGCCTGGCCGACTCCAAGTATGCCAGATTCTTATGGTCGGTAAAAACGGTGATAGGGTGCCTGGCCCCCTCCAACCAATGGCGCCATTCCTCGAAAGCCAACTTGATGGCCAACAACTCCCTATCTCCCACATCATAGTTTTTCTCTGCCGGGGAGAGTTTTTTAGAGAAAAAGGCACAGGGTCGCCATTTGGCAGGAGAAGGGCCCTGGGACAAAACCGCACCCACACCCACCTCGGAAGCATCCACCTCAACAATAAAAGGTAAGGAAACATCGGGATGCACCAAGACGGGAGCAGATGCAAAACTCTCTTTAATCTTAGAAAAAGCTGCAAGCGCCTCCTCCGACCAAGAGGAAAAATCCGCCCCCTTTTTTGTCATGTCAGTGAGGGGTTTGACAACAGAGGAATAATTCAAAATGAACTTTCTGTAATAGTTCGCAAAACCCAGAAAGCGCATCAATGCCTTCTGATTCTCAGGAAGCTCCCACTCAAGTACAGCACGGACCTTCTCTGGATCCATGCGAAAACCAGAAGCAGAGAGGAGAAAACCCAGAAATTTAATCTCCGATACCATAAAAACACATTTCTCCAGCTTGGCGTACAATTTATTTTCCCGCAGAATCTGCAGAACCTGAAAAAGATGATCCTGATGGGTCTGAACATCAGGGGAAAAAAATCAAAATATCATCAAGAAACACCAATACAAATTTCCCCATTAAATGGTAGAAAATACTGTTAACAAAATGCTGAAAGACGGCCGGAGCATTCATCAGGCCGAAAGGCATAACGAGATTCTCGAAATGCCCGTTAGGGGTATTAAAGGCCGTTTTCCATTCATCCCCCTCTCTGACCCTGACCAGGTTGTACGCGCCTCTCAAATCCAATTTGGAAAAAACCTTGGCCCCAACAATTTGGTTGAAGAGGTCCGGGATCAGAGGAAGGGGATAGGGATCGCGAATCGTGATACGGTTCAGCTCCCTAAAATCTAGGCAAGGTCTCAGAGAGCCATCTTTTTTTTTAACAAAAAAAAAAACAGCGGCAACAGGTGATTTTGAGGGACGAATATGCCCCTTATCGAGACTCTCGGAGATATAGGTTTGCATTGCGATTCTTTCCGGTTGTGAGAGATTGTAGAGGCGAGCTTTTGGCAGCTTGGCGCCGGGAATGAGGTTAATGGGACAGTCAAACTCCCGGTGAGGAGGTAGCTCCTGAACACCGCTCTCGGAAAACACGTCCGAGAAATCAGAGAGAAATGATGGCACAGTTTTAGTAGACACCTCTGCAAAAGTCGCTGTAAGACAATTCTCTCTACAAAAGTCACTCCACTCATTTATTTGCCTTCCTTGCCAATCAATAGTGGGGTTATGTCTAGTGAGCCAGGGTAACCCCAAAACTAGAGGAGAAGGCAATCCGTTAAGGACAAAACAAGATATATCCTCCACATGAGTGTCACCTACAGCTAACCGGATATTGTGAACAATGCCCTTCAGAGATCTCTGTGAGAGTGGAGCAGAGTCAATAGCAAAAACAGGTATATCCTTTTCTAATGTGCAAACCTGAAAACCATGCATGGCTACAAATTGAGTGTCAATAAGATTGACGGCCGCTCCACTATCAACAAAAATCTCACAAGAAATGACTTTTCTCTCTAGCGCCACCCTGGCAGACAGGAGAAAACGGGAACTGCAGGTCAGAGGAAAAGCATCAATTCCTACATCAACTTTGCCCAAAGTAGCAGATGAAGCAGAGTTTGATGATTTACCTTTTGAGGTTTTTCTCTTATTATCGCTCTTAGTACAGTTCAAGAATCTCCTAGACGGACAAACATTTGCCAAATGACCTATGCCCCCACAACAAAAACACACCATACTCTGAGGACTAAATCCTCTTTTATCAGGGGCAAGTCGACCTAGCTGCATGGGCTCCTCCTCAGAGGGGAGCGAGACAGGATGAGGCCCCTGCACACTGAATGAGTCCGCACCACTGCCCCTAGACTGACAATGGCTGGACAGAGAGGTCTCGTTTCTTTCTCTTAGACGCCTGTCAAGGCGTACCGCCAATGACATGGCAGACTCTAAGGACGTTGGTCTCTCATGGAAAGCAAACGCAGCTTTCAATCTCTCTGAGAGACCATGACAGAACTGACTCCGGAGTGCAGCATCATTCCAACCTGAATCAGCTGCCCATCTCCGAAATTCAGAACAATAAAGCTCCGCAGACAGTTTGCTCTGGCATAAAAAACGTAAGTTAGATTCGGCCAGAGCAACACGATCCGGGTCATCATATATCTGCCCCAGGGCCACAAAAAATCCTTCCACGGATCGAAGGGAGGGATCCCCTGATGGCAGCGAAAAAGCCCAAGTCTGAGCATTACCCCTGAGCAGGGAGATGACAATCCTCACCCTCTGCTCCTGATTACCAGAGGAATGTGGACACAAGCAAAAATGGAGTTTGCATGCCTCTCTGAAGCAAACAAAACTCTCACTGCCCCCGGAGAACGTTTCCGGAAGTGAGACCTTTGGCTCGCAACAGACTCCATGGGCCGGAGCAGAGCCCAATGCTTGAAGCTGAGTCATAGATTGACGGAGATCCGCTACCTCCAAAGAAAGACCCTGCATGCGGTCAACCAGGCCAGAAAGCGGATCCATGTCAAAAAAGACGGTTTTGGTGGATTATAATGTCACGGCTGTATGTGAGCAACAAGAGCATGCACAGAAAATAGAGCTACTGACCGGACCCAAACTAGGGAGGATAAAGGGTTACCCCTGTCAGACCCTTGAAAGCTCTCCCTATGCTGCTAAGCCCATGCCCGGATCCAAATGGTGGAAGGAGGCATGCCCGCGTACCTAAGACTGATGACCACTGTAACCCCTACAATAGTGGAAGGGGCACGGCCACCGGTGCCCTGCTCAGTATATGGAGGGAACCGTGGTCGCCTCGGATCCAGTCTGAAAACACACACATACACAACAATGTCTGCACACTTAGCTGAAGGGGCTGCAGCCGCAGTGAAGACGGATCCAAAGACAGGCTGGCAATATCCGGAGTACTTGCTGCAGCAGAACACAGGTCCAGTGAAAGGATAGCATGCAAGGGAAGATACTCAAGCAAGAGCTACAACCCAAATGAGAAATATAATCCACACCTACAATAGGAGGAGGGGGAATATAAAGGCAGGGAAATCAAACGCAGCTGGGAGGAAGGAAACAGAAAACTCCTCCCAGCTCAAGTAGTGACATCATCACAGGGGTGGAGAAACAGAGCTGTGAGAACGTCCCAAAGCTCTGGTAGTGACACAGCCATCATCTCCAGAAGCAGCACTTGACCTGGCATCACGACCATTTTATACTGAGCATCCTGTCTACCAAGACCGCTCAAACAGGACCTCCAACGCTGGTGAGGTTTTACCCCTCGCACAACGACTGGTGCCCGGTCAATGCGCTGCAGCAGTTGTCTTCAGGGCTGCAGGCGGCAGCCCCAGATAGTCCTCTACTTCCCTTTAAGGGGGGTCCATTGTCCACGTCTCAGTTCATGTCCCATGTCCGCTCCTTGGTTGCAGGGTTGGGTCAGGATCCCAAGGCCATCTCGGGCCACTCCTTTCGCATTGGGGCGGCCTCAGCCGCTTCTAGGCACAAAATACCACTGCATGTCATCAGGAGTATGGGGCGGTGGAGATCATCTTGTTTCTCCAGATATGTACCAAACCCTCAATCCGAGATTCGTGATGCGTTCTGTTCACTTGCCCTGTAATGCTACAATAAAGTGTTTAACAGTATGATTATGTCTCCATTTTTGGCCCCTTTTAGGCCTACCCTCGCTCCGGGCTCCCGGCATTAACCAGCCTTTGGTAAGCTCCGTTTAGTACGTTCAAGGGCCGTCGCCCTGACCACAAGTGGTTAAGGCTGCCGGGCAGCCTGTATTTGTGGGAGGGGCAGAGGCCACGCCCCCTCTGCCCTTATAACCTCGGCGGGAGTTACAGACGGGACGTGCAGCCAGTTACCCCTCCCACCCGTCCCTTTTTCTCCTCTCAGTTCTATTGGGGTAGGCCCCCTTTTAGGCCTACCCTCGCTCCGGGCTCCCGGCATTAACCAGCCTTCGGTAAGCTCCGTTTAGTACGTTCAAGGGCCGTCGCCCTGACCACAAATTATATATATATATATATATATATATATTGTAAGGGATCGCCTCTTATTCGGGGGTCATTCTCACAAGGATCTTCATAACCACTGGGTTTCAGGTCCAAACAGTGCAATTTATTTTACACTCTTCATACACAACATGGCATAAAACAAAAGCCTGCCCGTCTGGGCTCTACCTAAACATAATAAACATCGTATCCCTAACTCGGCTATACGATAGCGTTCACACATGGAACCAGGTGCGGCTTACCCCAGACATACAGTCCACCAGCCCTCAGGCTGTAACAAATGCAGTACCTTTGGAGGGGGTTGTGGTCTAGCAGTCCTCTTGACTCTGACCTTTCAATGCTTGTTCTTGGGTGTCGCTGAGTCCCCCAAAGTCCAGGCTATTGCATAGCCTCGTGGCCCCTCAGCCTTGCCTAGCTGAGACCATACTGACAGAGGCTCACCAGGCCTCTGTCTGCACACTCTCCAGAGTGAGACCCACCCAGGATCCATTAGCAGGATTAAATAGCATCCCTGGACATGAGCATGCCCTAAGTCCCGGACTGGAACCTGGGGAAACAACACCTCAATGTTCACATTGCCACATATCCCCCCCCTCTGTTCAAACCTGTGGGGGTGAACACATGTACCAACTGGATGCTCGTGACAGGGCATCCGCATTTTCTTGCCATCGCCTGGCTCAACCTTCCCCCTGGAAGATGTGGTCAGGGTCAGAGGCTTCCCTTTATTTTGCCAGACCCATGCCATCAGTGCTTGGTTTGTTACCCACACTGACATCTTGCCCAAGAGACATTGTCTACAATGTTCCCATGTCCATGTGACAGGCAGACCCTCTCTTTTTATTTTTTTTATCTTTCTCGCTCTTTGACTTACACAGCTGCTTCAGCCGAGCACGCTTCTTATGACTCGCCTCTTTTTGTCTCTTTATTTTAACAGTAGATCGTACATTTCTTTTTCCTTTACTCTTAGAATTTCGATCTCGGCTTCTGGAACTCCCTTCAGAATATATTTTTATGCAAACGACCGACTCTCTGTTTGACTTCGCTGGCTCTTGCAGACGCTTAGGCCTTTTCTTCTTGTCTTTGCGAAGCTCCGTCAGCAGAGCTGGCTTGCCCCCGCTCGCTTCTTTTCCAGCAGTGGTTTCCTCAGATGGTGCCTCAGTTTCAGGGTCTTCTGCCTCTTCACTGCCTCTCCCCACTTCGGCTTTACCCTTGATCTCTGGAACATCCAAGGATTTCTCCCACTTCAAGAGCTCGGCCTTAGCTTCCTTGGCCTTGGTCTCTTTGGTGTCCTCCTTTACTTTATTAGCCTTCTCACCATTCAGGGACATGGCATCATATCCTTGCTTTCTTAATTCCTCCTTCCCTTTCGCATCAAGGTTGGAGGCACTGGGGTCTTCAGCATACTCCTTGTCTTCTGGCGTTTTCTCCAGAGGCTCACCCAAGATACTGGACTCCTTTTGGGGAGGAGTCAGGAGAGACAGCCCATCGTAATAGCCCGGATCTGCAAACTGGTCGTCCATCTCCTCATATCTCTTCCCCAGCAGGCTGCTGGCTACTTGGAAGACCTTGTAGGCAGAGGGGACGTCTTTTGCAACCTGGTCCTGGTTACACACTGTCATGAGACTCTTGGCCTCTGCATGCACATCAGCCCCATCAACTGGTTCAGCCGATACCTTTTCCACCTTCTCTGCCTTGGCCAGCACCCCGGCACCACCATCTCCAGACCCACTTTTACCAGGCTCTGACTTCTTGGCACCTTCCAGAGGATATTCCAGTTTCTCATTTTCTTCCACCTGCTGTGCAGCAGCACGCTTAGGCTTCTCCAACTCATAGATGGCATCTTTTGAGCTCATGAGAGCTTCCATCTCTGCTCTGAGTTGCTTGTTCAGCCTCTCTAATTCATTTCGCTCCTCAAGCACTTCTTCAAGGGCTCTAGCCAAGGAGAGGGCCTTGGTCGCCTTCTCTCGAGCATCAGTCTCCGCTTGGTCACGTTCTTCGGCATATCTGGCCGAGGTGGTTTTCTCTTCAGCCAGGAGCTTGTCCAACATCTTATGTTTCTTCTCCAATTTAGACACAATTTGTTTCTGGTGGTCCAGGTCTACCATCCGAACACGCAACTCTTGATCAAGTTGAGCCATCCTGGCTTCCAAATGACTTTTCTCCTCCAAGAGAGCAGATTTTTCTGAGGCGCTGTCTAGAACCTCATCAGCCAGCTCATCTCTTTCCTGCTCTGCATGAAGTCTTGATCGCTCAGAAGCTGCAAGTTCCTCTTGAAGTTGGAGAATTTCCGCTTCTATTAGTGACTCTAGTTCCTTCAGTTCATTCATCTCTTTCTGTGACTCCTCTGGAGACTCCTGCAGTTGCTCTGCTAGAACCGCTAGCCCCATTTCTAGTGTATCTAGGGACTGTGCAGAGCGAGAGAAAACATCTTCAAGTTTGTAGCTGTACTGTCCTGTCAGGTCATCTACAACTGTCAGGATATGAGCTTCAGACACTAGGCTGTCACCCGACTGAACTCTCGTCTCGTCAGATATAACTGTCATCTGGTCGCTACTAGTAACCACTTTAGTTTTGCTGGGTCTTGACATGGTAGCCTCACTCTCAAAGTTGCTAACTGTCACGGCACATACGCCACTTATACTGTTTGTGTCATTATTAACCCTGACCTCTAGGGGCACCCATGAGTCAATCCCCACCTGGGACATTTTATTAATCATAGAAACCTGTGGAGACTGCACATCCACCTCTGGTACGTGTGGTACACCCTCTAGCCCCGCCACATTGTCTACAATGGGGTCTCCTAGGGGTGTTTCTTCAACATTTATCAACACTTTTATATCAGAAACATGTTTACCAACAGGGTTAGCTTTTTCCCCAATCACAGCCTGCAAAGGAAAAGGCCTGTCATTATTATCACATATTTCACATGACATCACATTTCCATTATGCATTTCGTCAAACATGGTACCATCACTTTTCACCTTATCTGCACCCTTGTTCTCAATGTGCAGCTCCTTCACATTATCATTTAAAGGGACAGGTACAGGTTCTGCAGGAGTTTTGTCACTCTCTGCAGAAATGTCTCCATTACTTAAAACCTCCAAGCATAAGGGGAAATTACGGCCCACCATTTCCTCATGTATGAGCGTATTTGTAACATCAGGTTCACTCTCAGTGAGAACCACCTGAGAGTCCGTATTATTCACATAATTGTCCCGAACATGTAACACTCTACCAGTCTCTGGGGCGGCCATCATGCTACCTCTTACCTGGGCTAGCATGGGATCTCTGACTTTCACCACCCCAAATCTAGCTTTGATCACCAGCTTTTTGGGCGACCCAGAAACCTTCTCCCCTGCAGGTTTCTGCGAGGGAGCAATCACAGCAGGCTTATCCGCCTGTTCAGACACAGTTTTTTCTCTGTGTGACTTATTACCTACCGGACCAGCAGGTATCCCCTGCCGCCGGCTTACTGTCACTGGGTCTGCCACATAGTTAATAACAGGAACAGTCTTACCCTTTGTAATAAACCATTCTGGTAAAGCAGTGCCATTCTCTCCCGCGGACTCATCAAGGTTGTGGTTGCTCCTAGCAACAGCTTTACTGCACCTCCGCACTTCCTCTCCAGGACTCCGGACACAGTCGCAGGGAAGATATGCACTCCTGAGAACCGCATCACTTTCCACCTCTTTGTCTTCCCGACGGTTGCCCTTGGCAACGGCACATATCTGCTGTTCATCGGATTCTCCAGGTACACAATTTGTAGCATTTTCTCCTCTCCACAGCTGCCAAAATAACGGGAAATCTTTGCCAAGCACAAACTCCACTTCCAGGGTCTCACATTTTAAGAGCTCCCACTGCACAGGGCCATAGTCTGTTATAAAGGTCAGAGACACGGTGACATCTGTCTCTGGCCCTCTCTCCAGAAAGTCCAGAATTACGGGCAGGACCTGAGACACTTGTTGGCGGGAGTCTAGTACAACCAGCAGCGGGATCCCCCCGATCACCATCTCACAGGACTTTTCCCACGCGCTCCACCATTTGGCAGCCATTTTCACAGGTCAGTTTCTTTTACTGTGCCCTTTAAATCCCTGCACACCTTACACCTCAGAAAAATAAAGTCCAGATTAACCAGCAGTTTTCCAGCAGCACCTGCTCCAGCTCCAGCGAACAAGCAGGCTTCCGGCCCTTTAAGTCACTGCACAGAAACACAGCAATTCCTTGGCAACATTCAGCAGCACCTGCTCTTTTCCGTCAGGTCGTTGCCCCTAGCAACCTGCTGTTATTGCCCGCATCCTCCACCATATGTAAGGGATCGCCTCTTATTCGGGGGTCATTCTCACAAGGATCTTCATAACCACTGGGTTTCAGGTCCAAACAGTGCAATTTATTTTACACTCTTCATACACAACATGGCATAAAACAAAAGCCTGCCCGACTGGGCTCTACCTAAACATAATAAACATCGTATCCCTAACTCGGCTATACGATAGCGTTCACACATGGAACCAGGTGCGGCTTACCCCAGACATACAGTCCACCAGCCCTCAGGCTGTAACAAATGCAGTACCTTTGGAGGGGGTTGTGGTCTAGCAGTCCTCTTGACTCTGACCTTTCAATGCTTGTTCTTGGGTGTCGCTGAGTCCCCCAAAGTCCAGGCTATTGCATAGCCTCGTGGCCCCTCAGCCTTGCCTAGCTGAGACCATACTGACAGAGGCTCACCAGGCCTCTGTCTGCACACTCTCCAGAGTGAGACCCACCCAGGATCCATTAGCAGGATTAAATAGCATCCCTGGACATGAGCATGCCCTAAGTCCCGGACTGGAACCTGGGGAAACAACACCTCAATGTTCACATTGCCACAATATATACATATACACACACCACTCCATAGAGGTGACCTTGACGTGGTGAGTGGCTTATTACGCTTTGGCCAAAATGTACAC
The DNA here is from genome assembly GCF_905171765.1 of Bufo bufo. Classification (NCBI taxonomy): domain Eukaryota; kingdom Metazoa; phylum Chordata; class Amphibia; order Anura; family Bufonidae; genus Bufo; species Bufo bufo. The sequence goes on from NC_053392.1 coordinate 221,499,999, forward strand.
CAATGCCTCATCCAGCATAGAGGCAGGGCAGAATGCTGGTTGCAGAGTGCTATTGCATTGGTGTCTTTTTCTTTGTATATGTATTTCGCCATAGCGATGTGCACCTGCATATAGGGTTGTGCTGATTAAATCCCCCACATTTTTTCCTTATATATATATATATATACCTAGGTCAGGCCTAGTTAGTGAGTTGAGACCAGAGATCAGATGAGGGATTAGAAAGGTAGTCAGAGTCTAGAGCAGATCTGAGGAGGTCAGATTAGATTAGTGGGAGAAAATGTAGAGTGAAGACTCCATGACACAGATTAGTGAGTGGAGCCAACTTCGCTATGAGGTGATACTAAGATGTGAGGCGCAGAAGAGCGTTTTCCTTCTGTGGCCGGACTATACACTTGCATCCCTGACCAGTAGGAGAGAGTTTGCCTCCCTGGAATAGAAACAAGCTTCCTAAGGAATCATCGGTGATAAGAGCCATTATTGTGGGCCACAGACACCTTTGCGCATGGTGGAGGACTTATAGCTTCTGGCAGCCACACCATACTTCTGAGAGACAGATAAGTTTTCCTGTCCAAATGTTCAGCTTGTAGGGAAAGGACAAGGAATAGGACTGAGCACATCAATAGGAACAAGGTACACCTAACCCACAGCTCCAAGTCAAACCTGAAAAGCCTAGAAAACAGTGGATTTGCAGATTTACTCTGTTAACATCAAGAGACTGCATTTTTGTACTGCTGCAACCAAAGTCATCAACAGTAAAAGTTGTGAGTTGCATCTTACCACTGTCTACCTCATTATTACTACTAATGGTTGTACCACCATTAACGGTACTGGCGTCACGACAAAAACCATCAAGGGACTTAGCCGCAATAAGCACCTCAACCACCATCTTGGCTGATGCTTCCCTACCACAGAGTGTGCCCAGGAGGATTTCGTGCTGTCCACCTCAACACTGTGCTGCCAGCCCAGGGAGGCTTTCTGCTAACCGTGAGTAAACTGATGAACTGTGTGTTATTATTTGGCCCCTCATCGGTCCACCGTGCACCTAACGTGTTGCCCCTGCACTACCCCACTCATGGCCCCTCTTTCCACCACCGTATCAGGGGTCCCATGAGCAAACCACCCCCCCTCCCGGCCAGCAAAGTCATGGGGCCACTTTTGCAAGCGGGGCACGTGATTCAGGTCAGGCCATGTTCCACCTTCAAGTTCATATGGCCCTGGCTCTTTTACCCGTGAGCTTTATGACCTGTAATTTTGTTTTTTTATATCCACTTTATTTTATGATATTTGTGTTTAAACTCAGTGGAGTTATTATTAGCTAAAACCAGTAGTGAAGGCTACTTAGAGATCAGGTATAAGGTGTCTTTCCCACGGGCGTGTGCGCCATCACAGATGCGGACCCATTCACTTCAATGGGTCCGCAAATCCAGACATGCGGAATGGTGCGGAACGGAACCCTATGGAAGCACTACGGAGTGCTTCTGTGGGGTTTCGTCCCATACTTCCGTTCCGCAAAAAGATAGAACATGTCCTATCTTTTTGCAGAACGGCTGCCCCACGGACTGTGCCCGCATTTTGCGGGCCGCGGCACGACCACGGGGCGCACACGCCCATGGGAAAGAGGCCTAATAGAAAGATCTGCACCCGTTCTGTGTTTTTGGCTCACAATAAGGGCGCATCAAGAAGACCGCGCCGTGTTTAGCGATCTGCAAAACACAGATGCTGCCCGTGTGTGTTCCGCAGTCTGGAGAACGGAACAGGCGGCCCATTATAGAAATACCTATTCTTGTCCGCAGACAAGAATAGGACAAGCAAACTGAAAAGTTGAATGGGCACTCTGATAGATGGAATCACAAAGAATAGGACATGCTCTATATTTTTTGCAGGGCCGTGGAACGGAACAACTATGTGCTGTCCGCATCTTTTGCGGCCCCATTGAAATGACTGGGTCCGCACCCTTTCCGCAAAATTGTGGAACGGATGCGGACTCGTTCATACGGTCATGATCTGAGTGAGCCCTTACTCATGGAAATAACTGACCAAAAAACTGAAGTGTGAACTCGGCACAAAACAGTCGCTGGACTGCAAGTTGCACGTGTTTTTGTGTTGCACACCAGATGTCAGTGTGCTAAAGAGGATTGTTAATTAACAAATAAAATATATTGCATAATAAAATGTACCTAAAGCTAAACAGGAGGGACTTCTAAGGCTATATTCACAGGACAATGAAAAAGAAACACGTTTTTTTTTATGGATGCCTTTCTTAGAAATGGCAACTGTTCCCTTCAATTGTATGGGGGCTGCTGGTCTGTAAAAATGGACAAGATAAGACATAAAAAAACTGGTAGTGTGAATAACCCCACAGACTACCACTGTTCTTCAAACGGTCGTGTAACGGTCATTTTCCATGTGAATGTACCCTAAGGGTTCGTGCACACAGACATGGACGCTGTATGGCAGCACCTTAGAACGGAGCTATACTTCTAGGGGAGAATACCTTCATACATACAGCGGCAAATGAAGCACGCCTCAATTGTTTTTCTGTTGGATTTCACACATACATGTATAAAACTGAAGGAATATGGAGGTACAGTAAATGACACGTACCTCTATGGTAGCAGTATTACTGCTCTGTGCATAAAAGTGCGGTAGTATAGCTGCTTGCATGAGCGCTATACATACAGCATTATTCCCCCTATCAATTGTGCACTCTGGTGCATTGCAAAACCGAAATACTGAAGCATGAGAACAAAAATTGCACTATTTAACATAGATTTTCTTAAAATTTTTGGATGAAAGCAGTTTTATGAAAAGTAAAAATAAAATAAAAGGCCATACGTCAAGCCATATGCGTTTTATAGTGAAGCAGCTGACAGTAAAACACCTCAGGCTGCGTTTCTGGAGCACGACTGTGGTAAATACTGCAACATGTGAATGGGGAAGGCAGAAATAAAAGTGAACTTGACCTCAGAGGTGAGACAAGCTGCTCAGTCCATGTACATGCAGCCATACATGTAGGTTAGGTCTCCACTAACCTGAGCGTGTCCCGGCTGCAGCTTGAACCTGCCCTTGACTTGCACAGTGGATGAGGAGGGGGCGGCTCTCTCCCTCGGAAGTGATCTGCTCGATCCCCGACTCCTCCCATCTGTATAATAAGCTCAGGGTAGAGTCTAAATCCTAGGCAGCTAAAGGACCTGGTCCTTCTGTTGACTATGAAATTAGCTTATGCTACATAAAAAGGCTGAATACTATAGGCTAAATGACCTGGTCCCTCTGATGACTAGGAAATAGCCTGCTCTATGTGAGATTGCTAAATCCTAGCCAGCAAAAGGACCTGGTCCATCTGTTAACTAGGAAATTAGCTTATGCTATATAAAAAGGCTGGATACTATAGGATAAAGGACCTGGTCCTTCAGCTGCCTAGGAAATAGCCTGCTTTATGTGAGATTGCTAAATCCTAGCCAGCAAAAGGACCTGGTCCTCTGCTGCCTAGGAAATAGCCTGCTCTATGTGAGATTGCTAAATCCTAGCCAGCAAAAGGACCTGGTCCTTCTGTTGACTAGGAAATTAGCTTATGCTATATAAAAAGGCTGGATACTATAGGATAAAGGACCTGGTCCCTCTGATGACTCGGAAATAGCTTATAATATATACAAAGGCTGGATACTATAGGATAAATTACTTGGTCCTTCTGCTGCCTAGGAAATAGCTTGCTCTATGTGAGATTAATAAATCCTAGCCAGCAAAAGGACCTGGTCCTTCTGTTGACTAGGAAATTAGCTTATTCTACATAAAAAGGCTGGATACTATAGGATAAATGACCTGGTCCTTCTGCTGCCTAGGAAATGGCTTATAATATATACAAAGACTGGATCCCACCGGATAAAGGACCTGGTCCCTCTGCTGACTAGGAAATAGCTTATAATATATACAAAGGCTGTATCCCACAGGATAAAGGACCTGGTCCTTCTGCTGACTAGGAAATAGCTTATGCTCCTGCTCCTTACAGTATTACAACAAAGGTTTCTACGAATCCACTTCCGATGAATCATCCAAAGTCGATTCGCTCATCCCTAGATGTTAACTTTTCATCTCTGGTGTTGTAGTACAGCATCTGTAAACCCCAAGAGTGCCATGGACAAATGTGCAATACTCTGTGTACAGCACTGCAGAGTATACCAGCGCTATCATCATTAGTCTAAATAATTTGCTGCATGAGTTAACCAAACAATAATGGCTCTCACATTTAAACACTATGAAGAAGTGTGTCTTATAGCATGCGATCTAACTTTCAGAGTAGCGTTTAACAAGTGCTGACTGATATACAAAATATATATTGCTTGTATAGAGAAGCAACACTCTGTATAGATCAGTCTCTAACAGTTGTTGATGGCTCTTGCAAGTACAAAACTTGAATTACTATGATTCTGAAGAACCGAGTAGAGTGTACCACCTACAGTATCTACAGAGTCTGAGTATGAGGAGTATGTTCCAGAAGTAAAAAAGCTGTGAAAGTTCCCCCTTTATTAGATATGGATGCTGGGCTTTGTGCAGGTTTATACACCCTGACTTCTAAGTTTTCTCTATGTATATGCTAGACTTAATGCAATAAAGGACATGGTCCCTCTGTCTGTTATAAATCAGCTCAAGTTATCTTGGAACCATAGAATCTTATTTATATCTACAAGGGCCTATATTCTAGAAGCCAGATATTACATCCCTTAGCTTACCAGTACACAAATTAAATGAGAAAATAACATTCAATAGTCTTTTTTTCTCACTCATACAGTGTTCATTTTAGGACATGTCAGATATCATAATCAAGTATCATAATATCAGTGTGAGGCGAAATACTATCTCTGACACCGATATCTGAGTTTGACTTTGATGTCTGACTTTCTTCACAGGTCAGGGTCAAATTCACGATGAGATATAGATTTACTTTTTGAACTGTGTGATTTAGCATAAAAGTAAATACTTGAGTGCAAAGTGGGTTTACTTACGTTACATTGCATTAGCGGGTTCACTTCCTTTATAATGCAATAAGCGATTCACTTATTTTATAGTGCATTGGAAGTTTACATACTTTAGTGTGCAATAAGGGATTCACTTCCTTTAGGGTGCATTGCCAGTTCACATACTTTAGGTTGCAATAGGTGTTTACTACATTTAGAGTGCAATAAAGGGTTCATTTACTTTACTTTACTTTAGGGTGCAACAGGGGTTTCCTTACTTAAAGGGGTTGTCTCACTTCAGTGGCATTTATCATGTAGAGAAAGTTAATACAAGTCACTTACTAATGTATTATTATCTGTGACGAAAGCACCTTCGTCACTGGGAGTTGGAGAGGCCTGCTTGCCAGCCTCTTGCCCTGTGACTATGGCCCCTGTGACGCAATTAACAAGCACAAGGGACAATGCCTGTGACACAATTAACAAGCACAAGGGACATTGCCTGTGACGCAATTAACAAGCACAAGGGACATTGCCTGTGACGCAATTAACAAGCACAAGGGACATTGCCTGTGACGCAATTAACAAGCACATGGGACATTGCCTGTGATACATTTAACTAAGTATTACTTAGCCATACACCCACCAAGCGAAAACCTCACCTGCTACTACTAAAGGGCTTCTGCCCTTGTCCTCACCAGCAAACCACTCATAAGCCCGGGAAATCAACTGTGCTTCTTGCAGACTCCCGACTGGCTCCGCCTACTCGAGTCTGGTCACATGGGCATGACATCATCAGAGGTCCTTTAGCTGGCTAGGAAATAGCATCTACCATGGGTAGATGCTAGAGTGGAGTTGTTAGAACGAGGTCTGTGACGTCACTGGTCACATGCTCCTTCATGGTCACATGGTCAAGTGTGGGAAGTGCTTATAAACCCAGACTGCAGGAGCTTGTGAAGGAGGAGGAGCTGTGTTTGCTGCAGACCTAGAGTCCATAGGAGCTCATACATGAGGAGGCAGGTACAGATCTGTGAAGGGAGGGGGGCATGTGGTGTATTCTGGGGACATGGGGGGGGGGGTCAATCTGTGAGGGGGCATGGGGGGTCAATCTGTGAGGGGGCATGTGGTGTATTCTGGGGACATAAGGGTGCAAATCTATGGGGTAGGGGGCATGTGGTGTATTCTGGGGCCATGAGGGTGTAGGTCTGTGAGGGGGTTATGGGGGGGGTCAATCTGTGAGGGGGGGGCATGTGGTGTATTCTGTTACCATGAGGGTGCATATCTCTGTGTGGGGGGGGGGGTCAATCTCCAAGGGGGGGCATGTAGTGTATTCTGGTACCATAAGGGTGCAGATCTATGGGGGGGGGGGTCAGTCTGTGAGGGGGGTATGTGGTGTATTTCGGGGAAAATGAGGGTGCAGATCTATGGGGGGGTATGTGGTGTATTCTGGGGACATGAGGGTGCAGGTCTAGGGGGGGGGAACATGTGGTGTATTCTGGGGACATGAGGGTGTATGTCTGTGAGGGGGTTATGGGGGGGTCAGTCTGTGAGGGGGGGGGCATGTAGTGTATTCTGGTACCATAAGGGTGCAGATCTATGGAGGGGGGTCAATCTGTGAGGGGGGGCATGTGGTGTATTCTGGGGACATGAGGGTGCAGATCTATGGGGAGGGGGCATGTGGTGTATTCTGGGGACATGAGGGTGCAGATCTATGGGGGGCGGGCATGTGGTGTATTCTGGGGACATGAGGGTGCAGATCTATGGGGGGCGGGCATGTGGTGTATTCTGGGGACATGAGGGTGCAGATCTATGGGGGGCGGGCATGTGGTGTATTCTGGGGACATGAGGGTGCAGATCTATGGGGGGCGGGCATGTGGTGTATTCTGGGGACATGAGGGTGCAGATCTATGGGGGGCGGGCAGGTGGTGTATTCTGGGGACATGAGGGTGCAGATCTATGGGGGGCGGGCATGTGGTGTATTCTGGGGACATGAGGGTGCAGATCTATGGGGGGCGGGCATGTGGTGTATTCTGGGGACATGAGGATGCAGATCTATGGGGGGCGGGCATGTGGTGTATTCTAGGGACATGAGGGTGCAGATCTATGGGGGGCGGGCATGTGGTGTATTCTGGGGACATGAGGGTGCAGATCTATGGGGGGCGGGCATGTGGTGTATTCTGGGGACATGAGGGTGCAGATCTATGGGGGGCGGGCATGTGGTGTATTCTGGGGACATGAGGGTGCAGATCTATGGGGGGCGGGCATGTGGTGTATTCTGGGGAAATGAGGGTGCAGATCTATGGGGGGGGGGCATGTGGTGTATTCTGGGGACATGAGGGTGCAGATCTATGGGGGGCGGGCATGTGGTGTATTCTGGGGACATGAGGGTGCAGATCTATGGGGGGCGGGCATGTGGTGTATTCTGGGGACATGAGGGTGCAGATCTATGGGGGGCGGGCATGTGGTGTATTCTGATATAGACTCCCTGCTCACCCCCTGTCATTGATCACCCCCCTGTAAGGCTCCATTTAGACATCCGTATGTGTTTTGTGGATCCGCAAAACACATAGACGTCTGAATGGAGCCTTACAGGGGGGTGATCACCCCATATAGACTCCCGGATCACCCCCCTGTCATTGATCACCCCCCTGTAAGGCTCCATTCAGACGTCCGCAATTGCGGACAAGAAAAGGACATGTTCTAGAGACTCTACAAAAAACGCAGTGTTCGCCCGATCAGGCCTGATCTTGTGCGGACACTTGCGTTCAGTCTGCCCCACTGCAGTGACAGAATTTATTTTTTCTCTGATCACTGCAAAAACACCGTAAAATCGCTGCGGCGCTATAAAAAGATCACTTTTGAGGGGCATGGCGAGTTCATAGAATTTTTTTTATTTTTTTTGCAGAAATAGATTTTTAGTTTTTTCTTACAAAGTCTCATATTCCACTAACTTGTAATAAAAAATAAAATCTCACATGAACTCACCATACCCCTCCCGGAATCCAAATGCGTAAAAATTTTTAGACATTTATATTCCAGACTTCTTCTCACGCTTTAGGGCCCCTAAAATGCCAGGGCAGTATAAATACCCTACATGTGACCCCATTTCGGAAAGAAGACACCCCAAGGTATTCGCTGAGGGGCATATTGAGTCCATGAAATATTGAACTTTTTGTCACAAGTTAGCGGAAAGGGAGACTTTGTGAGGAAAAAAAAAAAACAATTTCCGCTAACTTGTGGCAAAAAAAATAATTCTATGAACTCGCCGTGCCCTTCACAGAATACCTTCAGCAGAGACATTGCGCATCAGACTCTGCGCATCAGAATTTGTATTAAAGACTGTATACAAGGATAAACAGTCACGATCCTCTATTGCAAAGTAACCACTAACCAGTGATTCCGCTACATATTTTGTTACATATTCTGTTACATATTTAGCAACAAGTCCCTACAGATGGTTATATATTTATATGCTTTTAAGTAAATGTCTTTTTAATGTGAATATATTGAGGTACCTCACTTGATTTGAATAATTTTTGGTGCTAATAAATAGTTTTATAAACGTATTGGCTGGAGCTCCATGTGATTTTTAGATGTAGGTGTGCCCCTCTCATCCATTCTAGCATGCTCCACGCTGAACAGGCTAGAATACTGAGACTAGAATGGAGTTGTTAGGAGGTCCCGCTGACTCCAGGAGGAGGACCTCCTTCTAACACCTCTCCAGCTTATATTAATGATAGTAGAGGAGGACCTTCTAACACCTCTGCAGCTTCTAGCAATGATAATAGAGGAGGACCTCCTTCTAACAACTCCATTCTAGCTGATTCTATAGTGAACAGGCTAGATTACTGACTCCAGGAGGAGGACCTCCTTCTAACACCTCTCCAGCTTATATTATTGATAATAGAGAAGGGCCTCCTGCTAACAACTCCATTCTAATATATTACTGACTACAGAGTGTGGACCTCCTCCTAACAACTGCATGTTAGGGCCCATGCACACAGACTTGTGCCTTCCGAGACATAGCGTTCATGAGCAGGCCATATGTCCCAGAGCGGCATCAATCATGTCCCATGATAATAAGAGTCTGGGACGGTAGTCCCGCGGGTGGCCCGACGTGCACTGCATTATAGTAAACTATGAAGCTATGCGCTCTGGGACATATGCCCTGCTCACGGACTGTATATCTCAGATGGCATATGTTTATGTGCATGGACCCTTATTAGAATAGTGGGTGAAATAAGATCCTCCTTCTGGAGCCAGTAATATGGTAGAATAGGAATGTTAGGAGGAGGGCCTCCTCCTGGAGCCAGTAAGATATGCTTTAGAGGTGTTAGAAGGAGGTCCTCCTCCTGGAGTCAGTAATCTAGCCTGTTCACTATAGAATCAGCTAGAATGGAGTTGTTAGAAGGAGGTGCTCCTCTATTATCATTGTTAGAAGCTGCAGAGGTGTTAGAAGGAGGTCCTCCTCTATTATCAATAATATAAGCTGCAGAGTTGTTAGAAGGAGGTCCTCCTCTATTATCAGTAATATAAGCTGTAGAGGTGTTAGAAGGAGGTCCTCCTCTATTATCAGTAATATAAGCTGCAGAGGTGTTAGAAGGAGGTCCTCCTCTACTATCAGTAATATAAGCTGCAGAGGTGTTAGAAGGAGGTCCTCCTCTACTATCAGTAATATAAGCTGCAGAGGTGTTAGAAGGAGGTCCTCCTCTACTATCAGTAATATAAACTGTAGAGGTGTTAGAAGGAGGTCCTCCTCCTGGAGTCGGTAATCTAGCCTGTTCACTATAGAATCAGCTAGAATGGAGTTGTTAGAAGGAGGTGCTCCTCTATTATCATTGCTAGAAGCTGCAGAGGTGTTAGAAGGAGGTCCTCCTCTACTATCATTAATATAAGCTGGAGAGGTGTTAGAAGAAGGTCCTCCTCCTGCAGTCAGTAATCTAGCCTGTTCACTATAGAATCAGCTAGAATGGAGTTGTTAGAAGGAGGTCCTCCTCTTTTATCATTGCTAGAAGCTGCAGAGGTGCTAGAAGGAGGTCCTCCTCTACTATCAGTAATATAAGCTGTAGAGATATTAGAAGAAGGTCCTCCTCCTGGAGTCAGTAACCTAGTCTTTTCTATACAGAGCAGGCTAGAATGGAGTGGGCAGAAGGAGGTCCTCCTGTATTTGCTGTGGCTTATTGAGTTAATATTGGTCCTCTCTGAGAAGTCCTTAAAGGGACACTGTCAGGCCTTCTGAGCATATTTAGATCTTTATATGCCCTCCTAGGTCTTGTAATAAGTTTCCAATTCATATAAGTATTATCCCTGTGCGCATTGTAAAACGTGAAAAATAATCTTTATAATCACCTGTCAATCAACTGTCCTTTGTGCCCAAGGGGCGTTCTTTGCGCCGCATTTGTGCCCAGCCGTGCCCCAACTGCCGGATCCTTAGACGCCCATCTCATTAGAATTCACTTTGCTGGGCAGTATTTTCCTGTCCCCGGCATTCGGAGATCCCGCGCATGCCCAATACGAAGTTACGGTCATCGGCCTCAATAGCATTATCTGCGCATGCGCCCGGCTCCCTCGCTCGCCTGGTATCACATCGCGCCTGCGTCCCCTATGTTTCTATGAGGCCGCTTTAGCCTCTCCATTCTGCGCCTGCCGTAACTTTGTATTGGGCATGCGCGGGATCTCCGAATGTTGGGGACCGGAAAATGCCGCCCAGCAAAGTGAATTCTAATGAGATGGGCGTCTCTAAGGATCCAGCAGTTGTGGCGCAGCTGGGCACAAATGCGGCGCAAAGAACGCCCCTTGGGCACAAAGGACAGTTGATTGACAGGTGATTATAAAGATTATTTTTCACATTTTACAATGCGCACAGGGATAATACTTATATGAATTGGAAACTTATTACAAGACCTAGGAGGGCATATAAAGATCTAAATATGCTCAGAAGGCTTGACAGTGTCCCTTTAATCTAGTCGGCTGTGGCAGATAAAACTGTGAAATTTAAATACATGAAGGGTGTGCTCATGCGGTCGGCGTGGTTTTAGAAGTGGCATTTTGATTGACACTGTCTTGGCGGTGTTTTATTGGCTAAACCACACAGCCATTAATGAGAGTGTTAACAAAAAATGGCAGTGCTGTGTGAACACAACTGTAAAACTCTGAATTTGATCATGTCGGCTTAGAATTACATCATTGGTGTAGGAAATGATAAATCAGCCGGGCCACCCCTTCCCCGCCATTCCTCCTTATTTAGAACTGGTGTAAGTGACTTGGAAGGGGAAGATATCTTAGATTTTGACGCAAATCACCTTTGAGAGAAAATCTGCACCAAATATACACCAAAAGGTCGTATATTTTTGAAAATGACCCCTTAGTTCTATTTTTATGTATTTGTGAAAACAAGCAGAATGGAATTTTTTTCTATTGCATCGATAAAAATATATATGAAAAAATGATATAGGAAATTCATAAATCTAGTAAAACAGTTTCCAGAATTAAGAATGCAAAGAATTTAAAGGGTTTCTGTCACCCCATTAAACAGTTTTTGTTTTTTTTCATTATTAATAATCCCTATAGTGCGATCTCTTGATACATAATAAAATTAATCATTTTGATTCAGTAGATTTAGCTAAAAAACGATTTTTAAAATATGCTAATTACCTTGCTACCAGCCGACGTCTTCTCTTCCGGGTGTATGCGATGACGTCATCGACGCAGGCGCATTGAGGATGGAGCGGTCGAGCGAGCGGCCGCCTCTCAGTGCGCCTGCGCCGATTGAAGCCAGGTACGGCGCCGGCGCGAGATTTCGAATTCGAACAGCGCCAGCAGAGAAGGATTCCCTTCCCTGGCCCTGTCAATCAGCATGCCGAGGGGGCGTTATTACGAACGGAGGATGCGGCAGCTACCAGCAAGTAGCCGCCCTACTTGCTGGTAGCAAGGTAATTAGCATATTTTAAAAATCGTTTTTTAGCTAAATCTACTGAATCAAAATGATTAATTTTATTATGTATCAAGAGATCGCACTATAGGGATTATTATTAATGAAAAAAAAAAAAATGTTTAATGGGGTGACAGAAACCCTTTAACCACCTCAGCCCCCAGTGCTTAAACACCCTGAAAGACCAGGCCACTTTTTACACTTCTGACCTACACTACTTTCACCGTTTATTGCTCGGTCATGCAACTTACCACCCAAATGAATTTTACCTCCTTTTCTTCTCACTAATAGAGCTTTCATTTGGTGGTATTTCATTGCTGCTGACATTTTTACTTTTTTTGTTATTAATCGAAATTTAACGATTTTTTTTGCAAAAAAATGACATTTTTCACTTTCAGTTGTAAAATTTTGCAAAAAAAACGACATCCATATAGAAATTTTGCTCTAAATTTATAGTTCTACATGTCTTTGATAAAAAAAAAATGTTTGGGTAAAAAAAAAATGGTTTGGGTAAAAGTTATAGCGTTTACAAACTATGGTACAAAAATGTGAATTTCCGCTTTTTGAAGCAGCTCTGACTTTCTGAGCACCTGTCATGTTTCCTGAGGTTCTACAATGCCCAGACAGTACAAACACCCCACAAATGACCCCATTTCTGAAAGTACACACCCTAAGGTATTCGCTGATGGGCATAGTGAGTTCATAGAACTTTTTATTTTTTGTCACAAGTTAGCGGAAAATGATGATTTTTTTTTTTTTTTTTTTTTTTCCTTACAAAGTCTCATATTCCCCTAACTTTTTACAAAAAATAAAAACTTCTATGAACTCACTATGCCCATCAGCGAATACCTTGGGGTCTCTTCTTTCCAAAATGGGGTCACTTGTGGGGTAGTTATACTGCCCTGGCATTCTAGGGGCCCAAATGTGTGGTAAGGAGTTTGAAATCAAATTCTGTAAAAAATGACCTGTGAAATCCGAAAGGTGCTCTTTGGAATATGGGCCCCTTTGCCCACCTAGGCTGCAAAAAAGTGTCACACATCTGGTATCTCCGTACTCAGGAGAAGGTGGGGAATGTGTTTTGGGGTGTCATTTTATATATACCCATGCTGGGTGAGAGAAATATCTTGGCAAAAGACAACTTTTCCCATTTTTTTATACAAAGTTGTCATTTGACCAAGATATTTATCTCACCCAGCATGGGTATATGTAAAAAGACACCCCAAAACACATTCCTCAACTTCTCCTGAGTACGGGGATACCAGATGTGTGACACTTTTTTGCAGCCTAGGTGGGCAAAGGGGCCCATATTCCAAAGAGCACCTTTCGGATTTCACTCCTCATTTTTTCCTGAATTTGATTTCAAACTCCTTACCACACATTTGGGCCCCTAGAATGCCAGGGCAGTATAACTACCCCACAAGTGACCCCATTTTGGAAAGAAGACACCCCAAGGTATTCCGTGAGGGGCATGGCGAGTTCCTAGAATTTTTTATTTTTTGTCACAAGTTAGTGGAAAATGATGATTTTTTTTTTTTTTTTTTTTTTTTCATACAAAGTCTCATATTCCACAAACTTGTGACAAAAAATAAAAACTTCCATGAACTCACTATGCCCATCAGCGAATACCTTGGGGTCTCTTCTTTCCAAAATGGGGTCACTTGTGTGGTAGTTATACTGCCCTGGCATTCTAGGGGCCCAAATGTGTGGTAAGTAGGTAAATGACCTGTGAAATCCGAAAGGTGCTCTTTGGAATGTGGGCCCCTTTGCCCACCTAGGCTGCAAAAAAGTGTCACACATCTGGTATCTCTGTATTCAGGAGAAGTTGAGGAATGTGTTTTGGGGTGTCTTTTTACATATACCCATGCTGGGTGAGATAAATATCTTGGTCAAATGCCAACTTTGTATAAAAAAATGGGAAAAGTTGTCTTTTGCCAAGATATTTCTCTCACCCAGCATGGGTATATGTAAAATGACACCCCAAAACACATTCCCCAACTTCTCCCGATTACGGAGATACCAGATGTGTGACACTTTTTTGCAGCCGAGGTGGGCAAAGGGGCCCATATTCAAAAGAGCACCTTTCGGATTTCACAGGTCATTTTTTACAGAATTTGATTTCAAACTCCTTACCACACATTTGGGCCCCTAGAATGCCAGGGCAGTATAACTACCCCACAAGTGACCCCATTTTGGAAAGAAGAGACCCCAAGGTATTCGCTGATGGGCAATGTGAGTTCATGGAAGTTTTTATTTTTTGTCACAAGTTAGTGGAATATGAGACTTTGTATGAAAAAAAAATAAAAAAAAAAAATAAGCATTTTCCACTAACTTGTGACAAAAAATAAAAAATTCTAGGAACTCGCCATGCCCCTCACAGAATACCTTGGGGTGTCTTCTTTCCAAAATGGGGTCACTTGTGGGGTAGTTATACTGCCCTGGCATTTTCCAGGGGCCCTAATGTGTGGTAAGTAGGTAAATGACCTGTGAAATCCTAAAGGTGCTCTTTGGAATATGGGCCCCTTTGCCCACCTAGGCTGCAAAAAAGTGTCACACATGTGGTATCGCCGTATTCAGGAGAAGTTGGGGAATGTGTTTTGGGGTGTCATTTTACATATACCCATGCTGGGTGAGAGAAATATCTTGGCAAAAGACAACTTTTCCCATTTTTTTATACAAAGTTGGCATTTGACCAAGATATTTCTCTCACCCAGCATGGGTATATGTAAAATGACACCCCAAAACACATTCCCCAACTTCTCCTGAGTACGGCGATACCAGATGTGTGACACTTTTTTGCAGCCTAGATGCGCAAAGGTGCCCAAATTCCTTTTAGGAGGGCATTTTTAGACATTTGGATACCAGACTTCTTCTCACGCTTTGGGGCCCCTAGAATGCCAGGGCAGTATAAATACCCCACATGTGACCCCATTTTGGAAAGAAGACACCCCAAGGTATTCAATGAGGGGCATGGCGAGTTCATAGAAATTTTTTTTTTTTGGCACAAGTTAGCGGAAATTGATATTTTTAATTTTTTTCTCACAAAGTCTCCCGTTCCGCTAACTTGGGACAAAAATTTCAATCTTTCATGGACTCAATATGCCCCTCACGGAATACCTGGGGGTGTCTTCTTTCCGAAATGGGGTCACATGTGGGGTATTTATACTGCCCTGGCATTCTAGGGGCCCTAAAGCGTGAGAAGAAGTCTGGAATATAAATGTCTAAAAAATTTTACGCATTTGGATTCCGTGAGGGGTATGGTGAGTTCATGTGAGATTTTATTTTTTGACACAAGTTAGTGGAATATGAGACTTTGTAAGAAAAAAAAAAAAAAATTCTGCTAACTTGGGCCAAAAAAATATCTGAATGGAGCCTTACAGAGGGGTGCTAAATGACAGGGGGGTGATCAATGACAGGGGGGTGATCAATGACAGGGGGGTGATCAATGACAGGGGGGTGATCAATGACAGGGGGGTGATCAGGGAGTCTATATGGGGTGATAACCACAGTCATTGATCACGCCCGTGTAAGGCTTCATTCAGACGTCCGGATGCGTTTTGCGGATCCGATCCATCTATCAGTGCATCCGTAAAAATCATGCGGACATCTGAATGGAGCTTTACAGGGGGGTAATCAATGACAGGGGGGTGATCAATGACAGGGGGGTGATCAGGGAGTCTATATGGGGTGATCACCACAGTCATTGATCATGCCCCTGTAAGGCTTCATTCAGACGTCCGGATGCGTTTTGCGGATCGGATCCATCTATCAGTGCATCCGTAAAAATCATGCGGACATCTGAATGGAGCTTTACAGGGGGGTAATCAATGACAGGGGGGTGATCAATGACAGGGGGGTGATCAGGGAGTCTATATGGGGTGATCACCACAGTCATTGATCATGCCCCTGTAAGGCTTCATTCAGACGTCCGGATGCGTTTTGCGGATCGGATCCATCTATCAGTGCATCCGTAAAAATCATGCGGACATCTGAATGGAGCTTTACAGGGGGGTAATCAATGACAGGGGGGTGATCACCACAGTCATTGATCATGCCCCTGTAAGGCTTCATTCAGACGACCGGATGCGTTTTGCGGATCCGATCCATGTATCAGTGCATCCGTAAAAATCATGCGGACATCTGAATGGAGCTTTACAGGGGGGTGATCAGGGAGTCTATATGGGGTGATCACCACAGTCATTGATCATGCCCCTGTAAGGCTTCATTCAGACGTCCGGATGCGTTTTGCGGATCCGATCCATCTATCAGTGCATCCGTAAAAATCATGCGGACATCTGAATGGAGCTTTACAGGGGGGTAATCAATGACAGGGGGGTAATCAATGACAGGGGGGTGATCAGGGAGTCTATATGGGGTGATCACCACAGTCATTGATCATGCCCCTGTAAGGCTTCATTCAGACGTCCGGATGCGTTTTGCGGATCCGATCCATCTATCAGTGCATCCGTAAAAATCATGCGGACATCTGAATGGAGCTTTACAGGGGGGTAATCAATGACAGGGGGGTGATCACCACAGTCATTGATCATGCCCCTGTAAGGCTTCATTCAGACGACCGGATGCGTTTTGCGGATCCGATCCATGTATCAGTGCATCCGTAAAAATCATGCGGACATCTGAATGGAGCTTTACAGGGGGGTAATCAATGACAGGGGGGTAATCAATGACAGGGGGGTGATCAGGGAGTCTATATGGGGTGATCACCACAGTCATTGATCATGCCCCTGTAAGGCTTCATTCAGACGTCCGGATGCGTTTTGCGGATCCGATCCATCTATCAGTGGATCCGTAAAAATCATGCGGACGTCTGAATGGAGCTTTACAGGGGGTTGATCAATGACAGGGGGGTAATCAATGACAGGGGGGTGATCAGGGAGTCTATATGGGGTGATCAGGGGTGATTAGGGGTGATCAGGGGCTAATAAGGGGTTAATAAGTGATGGGGGGGGGGGTGTAGTGTAGTGTAGTGGTGCTTGGTGCTACTTTACTGAGCTACCTGTGTCCTCTGGTGGTCGATCCAAACAAAGGGGACCACCAGAGGACCAGGTAGCAGGTATATTAGACGCTGTTATCAAAACAGCGTCTAATATACCTGTTAGGGGTTAAAAAAAACACATCTCCAGCCTGCCAGCGAACGATCGCCGCTGGCAGGCTGGAGATCAACTCTCTTACCTTCCGTTCCTGTGAGCGCGCGCGCCTGTGTGCGCGCGTTCACAGGAAATCTCGCGTCTCGCGAGATGACGCGTATATGCGTGACTGTGCGCAGCGCTGCCACCTCCGGAACGCGATCCTGCGTTAGGCGGTCCGGAGGTGGTTAATAAGTAACATGGAGAACAGGAGCACCTCCTCCTAACAACTCCATTCTAGTCTACTCTACACTGAACAGGCTAGAATACTGACTCCAGGGGGAGGACCTCATTGTAACAACTCTATTCTAGTCTCAACCCTACCATAAGCTCAGCAGGCAGCAGCTTCAGTGTGAGAGGAAGAGGAGTGATGGCACTGCCAGCCTGCAGCCTGAGGACAGCTCTGCTGGTGCTGCTTTCTCTGGGGCTCACCCTGGTTCTGGGCCTGCTGCTCCCAGAGGCTATCAAGCTGTTGTTCACATGTTTGGGGTTCCCCTGTGATAATGCCTCACATGCCATTGTGTTGGTGTATTTTATGTTCATTCTTTTTGTGGCCATGCCATCTTTACCAAGGGGCACTGTACCAGTGAGTAGTTCCACCATTCATATTATGCTTAGGTTATATTATGCATGTAGCTCCAGAATCCATGGGCAATGCCTGGAGCTTCTCCTGGATCCTCTGTGTAGTTAGAACTGTATGTGATGGGCTAGGTCAGGGGTCAGCAACCTCTAGAACTCCAGCTGTTGTGAAACTACAAGTCCCAGCATGCTCCATTCACATGAGAATAGTGAAGTGAGTGGGCATGCTGGGAGTTGTAGTTTCACCCACAGCTGGCGTGCTGAAGGTTGCTGGTCCCTGGTCTAGGTGATGCTGGCAGTATGTGAATATGTTCATCTATTATAAGTTTTATCCAGCTTTGTATGATGAGTGCTCAGATTTACATGCATCGTCAGAGTCTTTCTAATGAACCAGAGCCTGGTTAAAGGGGTTGTCTCACTTCAGCCAATGGCATTTATTATGTAGAGAAAGTTCATACAAGGCACTTACTAATGTATTGGGATTGTCCATGTTGCCTCCTTTGCTGGCTGGATTCATTTTTCTATCACATTATACACTGCTCGTTTCCATGGTTACGACCACCCTGCAATCCAGCTGCGGTGGCCGTGCCTGCACACTATAGGAAAAAGAGCCAGCCTCTCTGGTGACCAGGACCGTGGGTGTGAGCATAGGGTTTTCCTCATAGTGTACAAACACGGCCACCGCTGATGGATTACAGGGTGGTCGTAACCATGGAAACGAGCAGTGTATAATGTGATGGAAAAATGAATCCAGCCAGCAAAGGAGGCAATATGGATAATAACAATACTTTAGTATTAACTTTCTCTACATGATAAATGCCATTTGCTGAAGTGACACAACCCCTTTAATTGTTGCTGTCATTGTAGATTGTTGTGACACAGTCCACAAAAGCTATAGAATTCAGTGCAGTCTCAAAAAGTTGTTAGGCTGTAGCGTCAGTTTTGTTGGTGTGCTCATTTTAGTATGTCCCAATGTTTGCCAAATTTAAATTTGACACCAGGGATCCTATGCGGTCATTTATCAAACTGGTGTAAAGTAGAACTGGCTTAGTTGCCCATAGCAACCAATCAGATTCTACCTTTCATTGCTCACAGCTTCTGTGGAAAATCAAAGATGGAATCTGATTGGTTGCTATGGGCAACTAAGCCAGTTCTACTTTACACCAGTTTGATAAATCTCCCCCATAGATTGTATTTAGTGTTGAGCGAATCGGGTTTGGACTGCTGTATTTGAACCTGATTTGTTTGCCATATAATGTATCTGCTCCGTGGAGGTCTTTGCGAAGTTGCAGTAAATATCTCGAGACTTGCTTCGTATAGCGTCTATGATGGGACACTTTGTTTATTTGCGTGAATTAGTGTCAAAAGCACGTTCTATATTGTGTATTTTTCGTGCGCCTCTGGCCCCATAGAAGTTAATGGGGATGGAGTGAAAAAACTGAAGGCATCCGGATGTAATGTTTTTTTCACGGATGGATAGGAGATGTAGGATAGAAGATGTAGATTGTTATTCTGTTTTTCTTCACACATGTGAAAAATGCATCCACCACGTGGAAAACCACTTAACGCAAACGCAGAAAAAACTGTTCAACCTTGCGTGCAAAACTATATATTTTTTTCTTGAACAGATCCTGACACAGTCCGTATCGCTCGTGCAAAAGAGGCGTAAGGGGCCACAGGCTCATTATTTCTGCATCGTTTCATACATTTCTAATGCTGCTGGTTTCCATATCATGTCTAGGGTCAGCTTACGTTCCATATATACAACAGTACTATGCTCAATTCATTTTAACCCCTTAGTGACCAGCCTGTTTTGGGCCTTAGTGACCAAGAAATTTTATTTTATTTATATAATTTATTTTATCCTCCAATTCCAAGAACTATAACTTTATTTTTCCGTCCATGTAGCCGTATGAGGGCTTGTTTTTTGAGGGACAAGTTGTAGTTTTTAATGGTGCACATAACTTACTGATTACCTTTTATCAACTCTTTTGTGGAAAAAACAGCAATATTGCCACTGAGTTTTTATGTTAGAAATTTTGCGCTGCTCATTTTTTTATTTTATTTTTTTTAGCATAAATAACATAACTTTTTATTCTCTGGGTCACTATGATTACAGCGATACCAAATACATAGAGGTTATTTTACGTTTTAATGCCTTTGCACACAAAAAAATAATAAAAATTTCATCCCAACTTATATTTCTCTCTACGGAGCTGTGGGTTTGATTTTTGCGGGACACCTTGTAGTGTTCATTGGTTATTATTTTGGGATACATAATCCTTTATGGTCACTTTTTATT
Source organism: Bufo bufo (assembly GCF_905171765.1). Lineage (NCBI taxonomy): Eukaryota > Metazoa > Chordata > Amphibia > Anura > Bufonidae > Bufo > Bufo bufo. Next base: position 221,519,904 of record NC_053392.1, read on the forward strand.
TCATTTTGTTGGTGGCGAATTAACATAAAACAGCAATTCTGGCATGTATTTTTGTTTTTTGTTTTTTTAAATCTGCAGCATGTCAATTGTTTTTGCAGATTTCACCCTTTGCAATAAAAAGACTGATTTCCACTGATGATAAATAGAACTTTATCATTGATTGCTGGGAAACCTACGAATTGTGACAACTATTCTTACATGTAAAGTGGACTTTCTACCAGTTGTTTTGAAGCTACAGAACCAAAAAACAGTTCTGAAAGTTCAGACAAGTTACTCATTTACTTATCTAAAACACATTTTAACAGTGCTGAAAATAATACTGCACTTGAGCGCTTAGTCAGCAGCCCAAGACTGTTATCGTATAACTCAACACACACCAGGACCATGTATGAGGCATGGGCCTAACAAGACCTCTGATGCCATGTTCACACTAGTGTTAGGAGATCTGCCAGTCTGATTCCAGTAGCCTAGCCTCTTGCAGCATAAATACCGGTTGTCAGCTGGACAAACCCGGCATATGGCGGTATTTGTCTGGCTGAAACCCGGCATGCGGCAGTATTTGTCCGGCGTTTATGCTAGAAAGCGTCCAGATCACATTATAGTCAATGGGGATCCGGCAGTTCCCAGCATTATCCGACTGTGCCGATACGATGAACTCCTCTGCCAGAACAGCCTGATAGATTTTTTTTATTTTTTTTATCGGATAATTTTTATTTGACATTTTTTGAAAATTACAAAAATACAAAGAAAAAAATTAGCCTGCACATTATACATGCATCAGTTGATAATAATAGTATCATAGTATTACATGATCGGCAAAGAGTTACTTCCATGAGTATGTAATATGACAACAGGCATATTATAAGATGCACCTAAGATCAAGTAATCTAGTTAAACAGTGTACCATGTACAAACCACCTGCCTGATGGATTTCTAAAGCCTCATGCAGATGTCCGTGGAACACGGTCCGTGAGATACCGGACTGGCATTGCAGGAGCGCACGGCGTCATTGGTTGCTATGACGCCATGCACTCCTGCAATGCCAGTCCGGTAACTCATGGACCGTGTTCCACGGACGTCTTCATGAGGCTTTACGCTGATGTGAACACACCCTTATCACAGCTATTTGCTGTTAAACATTTTCAGTGCTCATTTTATATACTTTTGAATGGACTTTGGAGCAATTAAAAATTCTAAATACAGGGTGGGCCATTTATATGGATACCCCTTAATAAAATGGGAATGGTTGGTGATATTAACTTCCTGTTTGTGGCACATTAGTATATGGGAGGGGGGAAACTCCTCAAGATGGGTGGTGACCATGGCTGCCATTTTGAAGTCGGCCATTTTTAATCCAACTTTTGTTTTTTCAATAGGGAGAGGGTCATGTGACACATCAAACTTATTGGGAATTTCACAAGAAAAACAATGGTGTTCTTGGTTTTAACATAACTTTATTCTTTCATGAGTTATTTACAAGTTTCTGACCACTTATAAAATGTGTTCAATGTGCTGCCCATTGTGTTGGATTGTCAATGCAACCCTCTTCTCCCACTCTTCACACACTGATAGCAACACCGCAGGAGAAATGCTAGCACAGGCTTTCAGTATCCGTAGTTTCAGGTGCTGCTCATCTCGTATCTTCACAGCATAGACAATTGCCTTCAGATGACCCCAAAGATAAAAGTCTAAGGGTGTCAGATCGGGAGACCTTGGGGGCCATTCAACTGGCCCACGACAACCAATCCACTTTCCAGGAAACTGTTCATCTAGGAATGCTCGGACCTGACACCCATAATGTGGTGGTGCACCATCTTGCTGGAAAAACTCAAGGAACGTGCCAGCTTCAGTGCATAAAGAAGGAAACACATCATCATCAGGTTTCCATTGATGAAAAATGGCCCCACTATCTTTGTACCCCATATACGACACCATACCATAAATTTTTTTGTTCCAACAGTCTTGGAGGGATCTATCCAATGTGGGTTAGTGTCAGACCAATAGCGGTGGTTTTGTTTGTTAACTTCACCATTCACATAAAAGTTTGCCTCATCACTGAACAAAATCTTCTGCGTAAACTGAGGGTCCTGTTCCAATTTTTGTTTTGCCCATTCTGCAAATTCAGTGCGCCGATCTGGGACATCCTCGTTGAGATGCTGCAGTAGCTGGAGTTTGTAAGGGTGCCATTTGTGAGTAGCTAATATCCGCCGAAGGGATGTTCGACTAATGCCACTCTCCAGTGACATGGGGCGAGTGCTACACTGTGGGCTCTTGCTGAATGAAGCTAGGACAGCCACTGATGTTTCTTCATTAGAGACAGATTTCATGCGTCCACATTTTGGCAAATCCAACACTGAACCAGTTTCACGAAACTTAGCAAGCAGTTTGCTAACTGTAGCATGGGAGATGGGTGGTCTCGTAGGGTGTTTTGCATTGAAATCTGCTGCAATGACCCGGTTACTGCGTTCACCAGACATCAACACAATTTCTGTCCGCTCCTCACGTGTTAACCTCAGCGACATGTCAATGGCTGTAAACAAAGAGAAACTTGTAAATAACTCATGAAAGAATAAAGTTATGTTAAAACCAAGCACACCATTGTTTTTCTTGTGAAATTCCCAATAAGTTTGATGTGTCACATGACCCTCTTCCTATTGAAAAAACAAAAGTTGGATTCAAAATGGCCAACTTCAAAATGGCCGCCATGGTCACCACCCATCTTGAAAAGTTTCCCCCCTCACATATACTAATGTGCCACAAACAGGAAGTTGATATCACCAACCATTCCCATTTTATTAAGGTGTATCCATATAAATGGCCCACCCTGTACATAGTTTATAAGGCTGAAAAAAAAAATCTGCTCATCCAGTTCGGCCTGTTATCCTGCAAGTTGATCCAGAGGAAGGCAAAAAAAACCCTGTGAGGTAGAAGCCAATTTTCCTTACTTTAGGGGAAAAAAATTCCTTCCTGACTCCAATCAGGCAATCAGAATAACTCCCTGGATCAACGACCCCTCTCTAGTAGCTATAGCCTGTAATATTACACTCCAGAAATTCATCCAAGCCCCTCTTGAACTCTCTTAGTGAACTCACCATCACCACCTTCTCAGGCAGAGAGTTCCATAGTCTCACTGCTCTTACCGTAAAGAATCCTCTTCTATGTTTGTGTACAAACCTTCTTTCCTCCAGACGCAGAGGATGTCCCCTTGTCACAGTTACAGTCCTGGGGATAAATAGATGATGGTAGAGATCTCTGTACTGACCCCTGATATATTTTTACATAGTTACTAGATCTCCCCTCGTCTTTTTTCTAAACTGAATAACTCTAAGGCCTCTTTCACACGAGCATGTCCGGATAAGGTCCGTATGTGTTGTGGCAAACCCGCGCGAGTAGGTACGCAATTGCAGTCAGTTTTGACTGCAATTGCGTTCCGTTGTTCAGTTTTTATCGCGCTGGTGCAATGCGTTTTGCACGCGCGTGATAAAAAACTGAATGTGGTACCCAGACCCGAACTTCTTCACAGAAGTTCAGGTTTGGGTTCAAGGTTGTGTAGATTGTATTATTTCCCCTTATAACATGGTTATAAGGGGAAATAATAGCATTCTGAATACAGAATGCATAGTACAATAGGGCTGGAGGGGTTAAAAAAAAAATTAATAAAAATCATTTAACTCTTCTTAATCCACTTGTTCGCGCAGCCGGCATCTCTTCTGTCTTCTTCTGTGAGGAATAGGACCTTTGATGACGCCACTGCGGTCATCACATGGTCCGTCACATGATCCATCACCATGGTGATGGATCATGTAATGAGCGTAGTGACGTCATCAAAGGTCCTATTCCTCACAGAAGAAGACAGAAGAGATGCCGGCTGCGCGAACAAGTGAATTAAGGTGAGTTAAATTATTATATATTTTTTTAACCCCTCCAGCCCTATTGTACTATGCATTCTGTGTTCAGAATGCTATTATTTTCCCTTATAACCATGTTACAAGGGAAAATAATAAAGATCGGGTCCCTAGCAACCGTGTGTGAAAATCGCTAGGCTATGCCCCCATTGTCTTATAGGTGCGGGTCCCACCGCTGGAACCGGCACCTATATAGAGAATAGAGCCTCGCAAGGTGGTGGCTGGAGGACTCCGGTCCGGCCACCACCAAGCCAGCTCCCCATAGGAGTGAATGGGAGTGTACCGCTGATGCGGGACCAACGGAAATAGCCAAGCCAGAGCTCGGCTATTTTTGCCAGCCCCATAGAAAATGAATGGAGGGCGGCTGCGCATGCGCAGTGCACCATTCTTCACTTGCGGGGCTCCATTCTCAATATAGGTATGGGTCCCAGCGGTGGGACCCGCACCTATAAGACAATGGGGGCTTATCCTAGCTATATGCCCCTATTGTCCATGAGACAACCCCTTTAATTCTCTTAGGATACGGGGTGTATGCCATCTGGTCCCGGCGATTTGTCTATTTTAATCTTTTTAAGATGCCGCTGTATTTCTTCCTAGATCAGACAGGGCACTTTTAATGGGGAATTTATTTTTAGATTCTGCATTTCATCTGACAGTTTATTTTCTTCAGTGAAATACAGTGGAGAAAAATATTTAATAGCTTTGCTTTCTTTATATGTCACTGTATGCAGTTTATTACAGTTGATATTGCTTTACATTTTACATACTCCCTGCTATAGTATAATTCTATACTATTGTTTGTAGCTGAAGGTGATGGTATTTTCTTTCTGTCTCCCAGACTGAAGGCAAGGTGGTGCTGATCACAGGCTGTGACTCAGGTTTTGGATTGGCCTTGGTGAAACATTTACACAAGTTAGGGTTTACGGTATTTGCAGGCTGTTTATTAAAGGTAAGTGACCTCCTAGAAAGTGATTTATGGTGATAGCACTGTGATGCTCTGTGGTTCTATTTGTGCAAGCACCAATGGTTTCATCTCTCTTTCAGCATATTTAAAGAAGACTTGTCACCGGATTTCTTTTCTAAAATCAAAACCGTATACTGTAGCCTGTCTTTAGCAGATGTCATCGTGCTTTTAAAAAAAAAAAACTTTGGCCCCTCCGTTGCGCTGCCATGCCCCTTGCCCTGTTCTCAAGCCGAATATGCTAATTACAAGCATCGCAGCAAAACGAAGGGGTCAATTTAAAAAAATAAATAGCGTGATGGCATCTGCTCAAGACGGACTACAGTATAAGGTATTGGTTTTAGAAAAAAAATCTGATGACAGGTCCTCTATAAAGCAATACTTTAAGAAACAAATTGACATTAACTGGGGAATGATGGTGACCTTCTTTTCAGATGAAGATCCTTCAGTTCCTGGGCTCTTGTGTCATCCAAGATGGCCAGATTACTTCTCAGACTACCTGATGCATGTAAGAGGGGGTAACATGTCTGTATAAGACATAGCAGCTTGTCCTATTACTTGTATAACCTGTATTCCACTGTTTACTATGTTTGATATGTGGTTGGTTTTCAGTTCCGCGTCTCTCTATGTAAAATGAATATATTACTATATGTGATGGAGTGTACTGAGCATGCTCAGACAGCCTGTGTCGGATATTGTAGAAAGGGCTAGAAAAGAGGGGACTAAGTTTTGATGCTGGCAGGGAGGAGGGCTGTGAGGAACTGTTATGGAGAGACCTGTGAGAGGAGAGTCATCAAGGAAAGCAAATTCTAGACAGAGAGAGAGAGATGAGAAGACTGAGGCCAGTTAGGGCTCATGCAAGCAGCCATAGTTTCTGTCTGCATCTGATATGCATTTTTTGCTGAGCGCATACGGACCCATTCATTCCAGTGGCACTGTGTGATGTCCGCATTCGCACTTCCGTACTGCGGCCCTGCAAAAAAGTTAGAACATGTCCTAGGCATGTCCGTTTTGCAGACAAGGATAGGACATTCCAAGAGGAGTGTGGCGGGAAAAATGGCAGCATGCACTTGGCCGGTATCCTTGATCCACAATTTGCGGACTACAAAACCCTTACGGCCGTGTGCATAAACCCTTAAAGTACCAATGAAAAGAAAACAAGGGCCCACGTGGGGTCCCAGAATACTCACCAAATTCAAATAGGTGCTTGTGAGGAATATGGATTAATATTTTCTGTCAGCCATGTTCCCACACCAGCCATCAGCTGCAAGATAGCAGAGGTAGTGAACTCCACAGAAGGAACCTGCTTCAAAGCCCAGCCATATGGCAGAGAACTTCTTGCAGGCCACCTTTGTTTACAATTTCTCCCCTCCCTGGAATCCCACCGCCAGACTATGACCACGGGCCTGTTCATCGTGGCCACAGGGACACAAATATGTGTCCGGTTTGTGCCTGTAATGGCCGGGCGATTCATAATTTCTTATGAACTGCCAGCTCCAATATGCCTGATAAATTTTGATTGAACTGGGGAATGGCCCAGACCCCTGCAGAGAGGTTTTTCCTGTTCCATTCGCTGGGTTCCTGGCTGGCTGAATGGAGGTGAGAACTTGTAAACAAAGGTGGCCTGCTGGAGGTTCTCTGCCATATGGCTGGGCTTTGAAGCAGGGTCCTCCTGTGGAGTTCACTACCTCTGCTATCTGACAGATGATGGCTGGTGTGGGAACATGGCTGACATAAAATATTAATCCATATTCCTCACAGTGCTAAAGAGCACAAACACCTAAATGGGATAAAATACCAAGCACTCAGTATATAATGAACTACCCAACACATGTAAAAAATATATCTTTATTAAAGTTAAAAAAAAATACATAGACCCAAAAATAAATTGGCATCACAAAATATGGAGCATAAAATACTTCCCCAGCAGAATCAAATACCACAGTACAGCACAATATAATGCCACTCCCGATGCAGTATTCAACTGTCACAGTCCTGAGGACGGCCATACAGTTGAAATCAGCACGGCCACAGTGATCGCCAACCAGGTGCATAAGTACTTGATGCTCCTAGCATTAATTAATAATGAGAGCATCAGGTCATTACATAACTAATCAGCGGCAATGAGGAGGGCTCAGGTAGACCACATATCAACCTCCTGGAATATATGGAATAAACAGAACACTTATGGTGACCTTCTTTTCAGCTTAAGATCCGTCAATTTCAGGGCTTCTCTTCTGCCATGCAAGACGGCCGCACCGCTTCTCAGACTACCAGATGCATGTGCATTTGTTAGTCCAGGGCATTTCCTGCTGCCCTCAGATTCCAATAGCAGGGCTGGATAAGCAGGAAATGTTCTGGACTACCAAATGCACAGTATGCATGTAAAGGTGGCACAACTACGAGCACAGGAACCGGACAGGGGTCAGATTTTACAAAACTTTACTTCATAAATGAAATCTATAACTTTTTGGATCACACAGTGACGCATTGTCAGTCTGTGCACATCTCCACAGACCACTGATACAGGTCTCCTCTCAGCTTCCAACTGCCACCCCTCATCGCTCTTAGCTGCTCTCCTGTAGCTCTGTTGTCTTTAAGGGTTCATAAACACCTAAATGGGATAAAATCCCAAGCACTCTGTATATAATAAACTACCCAACACATGTAAAAGATATATCTTTATTAAAGTTAATAAAATATATAGACACAAAAATAATTTGGCATCACAAACACATGTAGTCACATGCAACCCTGCTTATTTTATACTATTGATCTGTGCTGCTATTTACATCTGACCCTTTAGGTTGGTCTGGTTGTCTCCTTGTGTTTGTGATGCCAATTTATTTTTGTGTCTATATGTTTTGGTAATATCTGAGCTGACACCAATGGATTATTCTCGCTGTATTGCTCAATTCTACAGGCAGTCTACTGTACACATCAGTATTCAGCCATTCAGAGGCTCTTTGTCGGTCTATAGCCTGACATGCACGTTCATGCTCTGATATAAGGCACATGCTGATTGGATGGGGCTTCCGGCCAATTGCATGTTCTGCATGCAGTATCGGCCTGGCACTTAGATCTGGTGGTAGAACGCTGTGAAAAGTGTCCACAATAGACAGTATCTCCCCTGGGACCATCATAGGTTGAAAACAGATTCAAGTTACGATATGCAGGAGAGGCCCTCATGACTTGAAACCATCGCAAGTTGGGGGATCACTGTATTAGAATTTACTTCTGATGGCCATTTCAACGTGTGCTTCCAGGACACAGGTGGTGAAGGTGCTCAGGAGCTGGAAAGTTTTCATTGTAATCGCATGAAAGTGCTTCAGCTGAATGTATGCATTGAGGAAGAAGTTGCACAAGCTGTTGAGACTGTGAAGAAAAACCTGAAAGAGCCCGATAAAGGTACAGTATTACATTCTTCAACTGAAGGACAGTAGGGTCAATCATTGCGTTCTTTCACATGTGTTTATGTTATTAAGGCTTCACACAGCGGTAGCAGATGGGGACAGTACGGTATCATGCTACAGAGCCATACAGGACCGCATGTCCTGCTGTACAAGGATCCTTCAGGTGTCGCCAAGATGTAATGGTTTGGAGCATGCCACATGCTACAGCAAAAACCTCCTTTGTCTTTGTATGAAACTGGAGGCATATGGAGGCACAATGAGTTCACATGCATTACTGTGGCAGAACTAGTCCTTCAAAATGGAGCTGTAAAACAGCCTTGTGAATAATGCCTAAAATGTATTCGCTAAGTTCTGTATAAGCAAGTCAGGGTGACCTAAAGAAAATAATCCATGCAGTAAGACCCTCCATCTTTTACAGTGATCATTGTAATGCCCTAATGCTTAAAGAAGACTTTATGGAAACTTCAATTAAGAGCCACTTTAAAAGAGTCGTCCGCTATTCACTCAAACAGAAAGGAGCCATCCCATTGTAGTGACTGGGGCGGCGTAGTTGTATTTACACCTTCTCGCCATTGTAGATGTGACGGCGAAAAGGTAAACCGTGAAGGGAAGCCAGCGCTTATACGAGAGCTGCAGTCTCTTCAAACAGATGATCGGCGGGGATGCCAGGAGTTGGACTCCTGCCGATCTGATATTGATGACCTATCCAGTAACTTTCCAAAGATCAAACTTCAAACACAGATGGTTTTTCTTAACCTGTGGTATGCGTGCCTAAGGGGTATGCACTGCAGGGTGAGGGGGTACACGGGACTTATTGCTGGTTGCCAGGGCCCCTTGATATTCAGCTGTACCACCGTCCTCGGGACGGTAATACAGTTGAACGTTGCGGCGGAGCACAGGATCGATGTCTGTGCTCCGCCAGGCGGTGGCAAGCAGATCAGGAGGCCTGTGTCGCATGGCAGACAGCAGCATGGAGGAAAGTATTTTTATTTGTTGTTTTTATTCTGCAGCATGCTGTTTGGCTACTATAGGGTCACTATAAAGCTACTTTCACACCTGCGCTTTCCCTTTCTGCTATTTAGATCCGTCATAGGATCTCAATAGCGGTGGAAAACGCTTCAGTTTTGTCCCCATTCATTGTCAATGGGGACAAAACTGAACTGAAGGGAATGGAATGCATCAGAATGCATGGTGTCACAATCGACAACTAACAAAGCCCTATAAATAATACCTATAATAATAATAAAAGACTGACAACCAATTGTGGATAAATAAGGCCGCGGTCTTTATTAAATCTGGGGGTTAACCAATAAATATTACCACAATAAATTAATCATACTGATTTTAAATGAAATAAATACCAAAAAATCCCTTAAGTTAATATCCGTCCACCCAAAAGACTGGGCGACTAACCCCCCCCCAAATTTATCAAGACCGCGACAAAGAACAGGGAGGGCGGGCGGGGGATGCTTCCTTCTTGATTGAAGATTCCGACAGCCAAGACCCAGGTGAGTGACCGACCTTAAATACAGGTCCAGTTCCCGCCACAGAACCTCCAGGCCAATCCTTGATTCTGGCTAAAAATAGCCTAAGCCCAGCAACCGGACAGCAACCGTCCCGGACCAATCACCTGCCGTCCAGTTGCCGGCTTAACCTGAGGAGAAAAACCAGGGAGAGAGAACAGGGGGGGGGGGGGGGGGGGGGAAGAAAACATGGCAAAAAACATATAATGTGTCTCAATGACACCATGAGGGGCAAGCGCCAATTTCGGCCTTGCCCCTATCATTCCGTTCCGTTTCATTGCGTTCCCATAATGCACACAAAAGCGCTGCAAGCAGCGTTTCTGAGTGCGTCCTGGGAAACTGATCAAGACGGATCCGTCATGACTCACAATGTAAGTCAATGGGGACGGATCCGTTTTCTCTGACACAAAAGAAAACTGATCCGTCCCCCATTGACTTACAATGGTTTTAGAGACGGATCCGTCTTGGCCATTTTAGAGATAATACAACTGGATCCGTTCATAACTGATGCAGACGGTTGTATTATGACAGAAGCGTTTTTGCTGATCCATGACGGCTACTTTCACACTAGCGGTTTTTGCGGATCCGTCATGGATCAGCAAAAACGCTTCCGTTCTGATAATACAACCGCATGCATCTGTCATGAACAGATCGGTTGTATTATGTCTTCTATAGCCATGACGGATCCGTCATAAACACCATTGAAAGTCAATGAGGGACGGATCCGTTTTCTATTGTGTTGGAGAAAACGGATCTGTCCCCATTGACTTACATTGTGAGTCAGGACAAATCTGTCTTGCTCCGCACCACATTGCGGACAGAAAAAACGCTGCTTGCAGCATTATTCTGTCGTTCAGTTCAGTTTTGTCTCCATTGACAATGAATGGGGACAAAACTGAAGCGTTTTTCCCCGCTATTGAGGTCCTATGACGGATCTCAATAGCGGATTTGAAAACGTTAGTGTGACAGTAGCCTAAGGTGGCATCTTTCTTTCTACTAGAGACACTATAAGAGGGCATAATTTTCTGTTGGGGCACTATAATGAGATATATTTTGTACTGGCACACATAAGGGGCAATTAATACTACTATAAGACATTTTTACTACTGGCTTGCATAAGGTGGCATTACTCTTACTGGGGGCACTTTTTCTACTAGTAGCACTATAAGGGGGCATTTTTTTTCTCTAGCCTAGTGTGGGTTTTGTACAATTCTTGTTCTATCCATCCTCACAATCTCAATGTATTTTTCATCACCAGAATATCATTCAGACTTGTATTTTCTGTACTTATACCTACATATTCAACATTGGACAATTACTCTGTTAACATTGTAATGAGCTCAATAAAAAGATGATTGAAAAGGGCAAATCAGATATGGATTGAAGTAACGATAGCTATCGGGTGCTATGTACTGTATCTTGCATGGAAAGTTAACCATACTGTTCGTTCTCAGCTTTATATTTCAATTCCTTTGCAGGTTTGTGGGGTCTGGTGAATAATGCTGGTATCTCTACATTTGGAGAAGTAGAATTCACAAGCCTAGACACATATAAAAAAATAGCAGACGTCAACTTGTGGGGAACAATAAGAGTCACAAAAGCATTCTTACCATTAGTACGTCAAGGTAAAGGTAAGTTAAAGCAGATTGTCACCAATGGAAACAGAAACCAAAACTGGTAATATTGAAAAGGTCACTAACCTTTCAACAAACTTTACAATAAATAACAGATATTGAGGATGCTCACCAGTATACCGAACTGGAACACGGCCCACAAACTACCAATTAGTGATTAGATATACAATACTGAAAGAAATGGCTGGCTCACAGTAGATTTGCCTATACTTTGCATATATATGTAAATGGAGTTCCTCCATTGGAAAGATTCTGTGATTGAACATGGAGCAGTCTCAGCGCGCAGAAGCCACTGAAACCACAAATGCTATGCCCGTACCACGGTGGGGTAAGAGGGGTGATCCCTCTATGTGCATGTTGCTGTTTACTCATAATGGTCATATTTTATGTCTAGGTGTCTAAGGAGTCTAGAAAGGTTTCCAGATCTACAGACCAGGGTTGTGCTGTATGTAAAAAGAAGCTACCCTCTGCTTGGGCAAAGCCCCTTTGCCAAGCATGTGTGAGCAAGTTAATGGAGGAGGAAGCTCCATCTCTAATGGGCAGCATCAAGCAGATGATCCAGGAGGAGGTTAAGGAGTCGGTTAGCGGTCTACTAAGAAGCCGCCCTAGTTCCTCTGCAGCTGCATCTAATCCCCCCTCTTGCGACAGTGATGTGTTTTCTGGATTGGAGGAAGAGGGAGACTGGCTTTCATCAAATGACTCCTCTGATGACGAAGCCGCTGGGAAGCTGCTTTTTCATGCAGAGAACATTAATTCCCTAGTAAAAGTAGTAAGAGCTACTATGGGTTTAGATGACCAGAAGCCGCTACAGTCTGTTCAGGAGTCTATGTTTGAAGGTCTGGGCCCTAAGAGAAAAAAGGTATTTGATGTGTATAAGAACATTCAGGCTGTTATTGCTAAAGAATGGAAAAAGCCTGATAGGAAGTTTTTTATACCTTCCTCTGTTAAGCATAAATAGTACTGGTGGAGGTTCCAAAGCAGGAAGAGACGAGAGGATTTTACTCAACTCTTTTTCTTGTAAAAAAAGCAGAATGGTTCTTTTCATACAATAATAAACTTAAAGTGTCTGAATCGTTATCTGGTGTACAAAAAAGTTCAGATGGAATCCATCAGGTCAGCAGTGAACTATCTCTCTTCCCAGACTGTTACATGGCCACAGTGGATCTCAGGGATGCCTTTTATCATGTTCCGAACCATCCCCACCACTAGAAGTTTTTGAGAGTAGCAGTTCACCTAGAGAACAGGATCCTGCATGCTCAATTTCAGGTCCTTCCCTTTGGACTGTCTCAGGCCCCAAGGGTTTTTATGAAGATTGTTGCAGAGATGATGGCTCATGTGAGAGAAAGGGACTTAGTGATCATTCCCTACATAGACAATTTTCTTCTCCTCGCCCAGTCAGGTCACATCTTGGAAGAACAGTTTACCTGGTTGAGGGAGGTTCTGGACAGGCTAGGCTGGGATATAAATATAGAAAAGTCCAGTTTGCGTCCAAATCAAAAGTGCAGTTTTTTGGGGATGATCCTAGATTCATAATCCCAGAGGTGTCTATTGCTCTTACACAAAGCTCGGTTAATCACATCAAAAATTCAGAGCCTTCTTTCTCGGCAGGTAGTTTCTCTGAGGGAAGCCATGTCTGTGCTGGGGCTTATGACTGCAGCCATCCCGGGGGTAGAATGGCCCAGTATCGCTCAAGGCCCCTACAGCTTCATATTCTGGAGGTTTGGGACAGGTGTACACTCTCTCTCTGGATGTGAGGTTCATCTATCAACCCAGATGTTGATTTCTCTAGAGTGCTGGATGAATATACAAAATTTACAGAAGGGTGTTCCTTGGCATAGAGATGCAGTCCTCTCTTTGACCACAGATGCCAGCCCTTTCGGTTGGGGAGCCCATGTAGAGTTTTGTCTGCTGCAGGGGAGCTGGAACTTCGGTTCTCAAACCCAGTTTCAAAATTTCAGAGAACTGAATGCTATCAGATTAGTGAACTCTTGTAAGTATAAGCAAGAAGGCGGCACTCAGTCCTGGAGAAAGGGGTCTTCTTTAGGCCTTTCCCCTCTAAAACTGTTGCCAAGAGTCCTCAAAAAGATCAAGAAAGATTGTTCTAGAGTCATAGTGATAGCCCCCTTTTGGCCAAGGAGTGTTTGCATTTCAGAGCTCTACAAAATGTCAATTGCCACCCCCTGGGTTCTTCCAGTATTCCGGGGACTTCTAGCTCAGGGTCCAATCCTTCACCCAGAAGTGGAGAGTCTTCACCTGACTGCCTGGATATAGAGTTGGACATTTTAAAGAGAAGGGGGTCTCTCTGATGAGGTTATCACTACTCTGTTGGCAAGTCGTAATAAGGTCACTTCTGAGATTTAAGATTTTGGAGGGCTTTTTTTCAGATTTGCCAATAGACCAGTGGATATTCTAGAGGCTCCAGATATTCAACTTGTGTTTATTTTAATTTTTACAGGAAGGTTGGAGAAAACAACTTAGACCTAGAACTTTAAAGGTGCAGATTTTGGCCTTAAGTGCCTTACTTGAATCTAAATTGGCAGGTCATCCCGGGGTTAAGAGGTTCATTACTGCAGTTTCTAAGTTATCCCCAGTTTGTAAGGTTAGGATCCCTCCCTGGGATTTAAACTTAGTTCTTTCAGCATTGATTTCAGATCTGTTTGAGACGATAGGTAGCATTTTCCCTAAATGCTCTCCCTAAAGCTGGCCTTTCTCCTAGCTATTACCTCTACTAGGAGAGTTAGTGAGATTGCTGCTCTTTCCATTGACCAGCCTTACTTAAAAATCTTGGAGGATCGAGTGGTTATTACTCCTGATCCTTCTTTTCTACCAAAGGTATCTTCCTCTTTTCACCATTCCCAGGAGATAGTTCTACCCTCTTTCTGTGCTTCTCCCAAAAATTTGAAAGAAATCAGAGTTCCATTGTTTATAAGTGAGGAGATGTTTAATTCAATATCTGCAGGTCACGCAGCCCTGGAGGTCCTCCTCCCTTCTGTTGCTTTCTTTTCAGGGTAGGAAGAAGGGCTCTGCTGCATCTTCCCAGATAATCGCTAGATGGATCAGACAAGCTATTTACTTAGCATACTCATCCAAGGGAGCTGTTCCGCCATCAGGGTTCGGGGCTCACTCTACTAGATCAGTCTCTACTTCTTGGGCAGAGAGGGCCTCCGCTTCTATAAAGCAGATTTGTAGGGCTGCCACCTGGAGTTCCCCGCATACTTTTTTCAAGCACTGTAGCCTTCAGCTGCGTTTTAATGAAGGCCTGGGTTTTGTCCGAAAGGTACTCCAGGCTGTTGTCCCACCCTAGATTAATCTCTCTTAAATCTCCATGGGTGCTGTCATAGGCGAAGGGGAAAAATGAGATTACACTTACCGGTAATCAGTTTTCTTTGAGCCTATGACCGCACCCATGGAGAGACCGCCTTCTCCTCCTCAGGACAGGAAACAGGAACCAGAAACCGCTTTAAAAAAGGGACCACCCCCTCTACCTCCAGTCCTTTTCCAAGAACTAAGACACATCCTAATGTTCTGTTTTTTATTTTTATTTGGGAAGGGAATTAGTCGGGTGCTGTCATAGGATGAGGAGGCGGTCTCTCGATGGGTGCTGTCATAGGCTCAAAGAAAACCAATTACCGGTAAGTGTAATCTAATTTTTCCATTCACATAGCTATATGCGGGTTTATTTTTTGCAGGACAAGATGCATTTTTTTTAATGCCACCATTTAATTTACCACGTCTTGTATTGAAAAAGGGGGAAAAAAATTCTTTCTTTGGCAAAATTGAAAAAAATTACCTGACCTAAAAATGCCCTTATTCTGCGGCTCAATAAGAATGCGGCGATACCAAACATGTATATATATATTTTTTTTTCTTTGCATTGCCATATTCTGACAGCCATAACTTTTTTTATATTTCGGTCTACAGACCTGTATGAGGGCTTGTTTTTTGCGTAAACAAACAGTATTTTTTTATTGGTACCATTTTTGTGGTAAGTACGTCAATATTTTTGTAGGGACAAGATGGAAAAAAAATAGCAAATCGCGTGTATTTTTTTTTCCGTTACGGAATTTACTGTGCAGGAATTATTTTTTTATATTTTAATAGCTCAGACATTTTCGGACACGGTGATACCTAATATGTTTATTTTTTTTTATTGTTTATTTTTTTATATGTAAAATTGGGAAAGAGGGGGTGATTTTACTATATTGGTAGTTTTTGTTTTGTTTTTTGGGTGCTACTACATGGGATCTTTTGTTCCCTGGATCACTATTAGGGTGAATAGGATTTTTACTCTTTTCATTCTGAGCTATGCCTCCTGCATAGCTCAGTATGGTGATTGCCATGACAGGCCTGGATCGCTTCAGCAGCGTCCAGGCAGCCATGGCACCCGATCGGAGCCCTGCAAGGGAACTCCAATCGGAAGGCAGAGGGAGCTGCATCCCTCTGCCTTCACTCACAGGTGTTGCGATAAGCGTTGATTGCGGCACCTGGGGGGTTAAATGATGGGGGCAATGCAATCGCCGCTCCCTGTCAGTGCGGGCAGGTGCCAGCTGTATGATACATGGGCCTGCTGCAGAAGCCCGCTCCATACATCCCCTCACGCATTATGTCATACATGTACGTGATAATGCGTGAAGGGGTTAAGTAAGCTGTCTCGGCCTCTCAAGACGGATTTATTAGATAATGTCAGGTGGGAAGGAGGAAAAGAGTCTAAGTGGATTAAGGGGTGTTTTCTCTGATAAGATATATCACAAAGTTTGAATGTTCACTTTATGTTCAGCTTGCAATTCTGAGTTGCATTTTAATTTGTGACACACTTGTGTCAAATTTATAAAATGAGGGACACGTTTTGTGCTTTAAGTGGCATCTGTCATCAGATTTGTACCTATAAAAACTATCTGACCTGTTGCATATGCACTTGGCAGCTGTATGTATAGAAATGAGCCTCTAGGAGCAATGAAGGCATTGCCGCTACACCTAGAGGCGCTCCCTCTCTACTTTGATTGACAGGGCCAGGCATGATGATGTTTTCAATCAAAGTGGAGAGGGTGCAGCAGTTGCAAAGAGAGCAGAGCCTCCTGGTGTAATGGCCACGCACCCGTTGCTCCTAGAGGCTCATTTGCATATATTGAAATATAATGTGGGCACATATGAACATGGGACCAACACAGATGCCTTCATCTGCCAAGCGCACATGTAACAGGTCAGCCAGTTTCATAGGTACAAATCTGCTGACTGATGCCTTTTGATGCATAGATTTGACATGCATTAAGCAGATTTTGAGGCATTTTTATTAAAGAAAATTAACAGCAAAATACTATTTTTTATAAATGTGCTCTATTGTTAGGCCTATTGCACACGACCGTATGGCTTTTTCAGTGATTTGCGGTCCGTTTTTCACGGATCCGTTGTTCCGTTTTTTGTTTCCGTTGTGTTTCCGTTTTTGTTCCGTTTTTTCCGTTCCGTTTTTCCGTATGGCATATACAGTATACAGTAATTACATAGATAAAATTGGGCTGGGCATAACATTTTCAATAGATGGTTCAGCAAAAAACGAAACGGAAGACATACGGATGCATTTCCGTATGTGTTCAGTTTTTTTTGCGGACCCATTGACTTGAATGGAGCCACGGAACGTGATTTGCGGGCAATAATAGGACATGTTCTATGTTAAAACGGAACGGAAAAACGGAAATACGGAATGCATACGGAGTACATTCCGTTTTTTTGGGCAACCATTGAAATGAATGGTTCCGTATACGGAACGCAAAAAACGGCCAGTAAACGGGGGGAAAAAACGGCCGTGTACTGGGGGCCTTAAGTTGTATTTTATACATAGGTGGTTCTTGAACATGATGACGGCTGTATGTGACAGTTCCACTGTTTATATTAGTGATATATTTAGAACTTGCTTTTTAGTATCATGGTGAGCCATTTTATGAAATTGACCTATTTTGTCTTAGAAACCGTGAAAAGAAGTGTGTAATACATTCACCCATAACTTATTCTCTCAAGTGAAAGCATAGTTTAATCGCTGCTGCAAGTCAAAAGGTGGTGGGTGTAAGACATTTCATTATAAATAGCGTGCTTTCTTCACATCTGTCTCCCAAAATAGAACCACGACTGAACTTTAAGTCAGCCTTTGTAAGATTGAAATCATGAATTTTACTTAAAGTGCTCCTAAATTATAAAATAAAGTTGGCAATGTGCATTTGGCCATGTGACATTTTCTGGTGCAGTTTTTGTGTCCATGTCTAAAAATGAGATACCGAAACCCGTTTTTGAACAGCTTTAAACGAACTATAGATATGTACAGTGTACTATGTAGCCGTAGGTAATTTTAAAAACCTGTTTCCCTTTATTCTGTGTCTATAACCACCAAAACGGGTCACACACTTTTTTGCAATGGTCGTGTGCCGCTGGACAAGATGTCATTGTGATGCAATGACAACAGAAAATGGTGACCACTGGTGCAGAAGCCGTGCCAAATTTTAAACATAACTGGGGTCATTTATCAAACTTGTGTAAAGTAGAATTGACTTAGTTGCCCATAGCAACAAATCAGATTCCACCTTTCATTTTTGACAGCTCCTTTTAGAAAATGAAAGGTGGAATCTGATTGGTTGCTATGCACAACTAAGCCAGTTCTACTTTACACCAGTTTGATAAATGACCCCAAACACTTTTAACATTTTGAGCCAATAAAAAAAAAAACTTTTAGAGTCTGGAGACTTTATCAGTTAAAATTCTGACTTTTGATTGGGCTTTGTACAGAATGTGGCTGAGTCTTACAAGTTACATTACTGCAAGCCCTTTGTCTTGAACCATTTTATAAATATGGAGCAAATGACCTGCAATGGCTTTTATGACGCTGTCATACGTCATGGCTACAGGTCTGCGCAACAGCATTGTGAATTTTGAGTTAAGGGGGAAAAATAGACTTAAAGGGGTTCTCCAGGAATGAAGAAAATGAAAATACTTAAAAATTACTTTATTATAAATTCCCAAATACCTTTCATTAGTTATAATGGATCATTTTCTCTATGGAGCAATCCTTATGAGAAATAAAATGGACACCCTCCTATTAGTACACACAAAACCTGTCCTAATCACACAGGACGACAAGTTACTTCACGACACTGAGCTAAAGAGCTGCCTCATCCTCCTCTCTGCTCTCCTTGTCGAGATTATGATCCTGAATACAGCTGATAAGAAACTTTAGATGAATCTCTGTAGGAATGGAGTTCATGAGGAGACATGAAGTACAGAGTTGACGGACTGGATAGACTGTGGTAATATGGGGCTGTGGTAATGGAGACTGCATACAAGTGCTGATCATCAACCACATCCCACCCTTCTCTTTGTACTTCATGTCTCCTCATGAACTTAAATTCCTCATGAACTTCAGGATCATAATCCCTAACGAGCTGAGAGGAGGATGAGGCAGCTCTTTAGCTCAGTGTTGTGAAGTAACTTGTCCTGCTGTGTGAGTAGCTCAGGCTTTCTGTGTACTAATAGGACGACAGCCATATTATTTTTTCCTAATTATTGCTCCCTGCACAAAATGAGCCATTATAACTAATGAAAAGTTTGGGGGAATTTATTTATAATATATTATTTAAGTATTTGTTTCTCAATTTCCGGAGAACCCATTTAATACGACTTGGGTGTATAAAAGTTTACTAGACTATGATTAAAAAAAATATATATAAACAAAAGATAACATACAGACTAAAATAAATAACAGGCACTAAAGCAGTGAACAAATGACTGAGCTCCTCATCCTCCAGTTTCCAACATGGCACCACAGCAGTATATTGTAGACAAGTGATAAAGTACAGGGAAGATACACTATATTGGACTGTACTTTATCACTTGGCTATAATAGCCTGCTCTGCATTCACTCCAGACCCCTCAGGGGATTATTAACTCTATGCTGAAGGGAGAGGCATGATGTTATTTACATGGGACTGTATGTTGGAGAAGCGGACAGTAGGGCAGAGATGTTATTTACATGGTACTGTATGTTGAATGGGGCTTTATTGAGGGGAGAGATATTATTTAGACTAGTTATGGCTCCCCTGCATAAATACCAACCCCTTAGGGAACTTTCACACCGCTGCTCTTTATTTCTGTAGTTCTGCTCTGTTAGATGAGCAGAACAGCAAATATAATAGAAGTGCCCTGATTCTGCTCATAATTAGCACAAACGGAGCTCCTTCAGTTTCTGTTCGGACTCCTGTCTTTTTACCAGACAAAAAAGTCCTGCAATAGAATCTGCAACAGAGGCCCAGAACCAAGCCTCCAACGCAGAGGGGAAAAATCCCTTAACATTATATAGACGTACATACTGTATTATTTATTTGAATTGCTGCAACTTTCGTAATCCTCCTCGGCTAAGAATACTCCTCAAAAATGGTAAGAGGAGTATTTTGTGTGCCTTGGATATTTGTACACTATATTATAGGTTGAAGAACCCTTCCAGATGACACCTGGTGGTCCCACTGGATGTTCTCTAACTGTGAAGTGTCCTGGACACTATACAGTAAACACCCCCCAAACTCATCACCTCTGCCCTTGATTGATGGCTATAGCAGTCTCCTAGATGGACACTAGACCCATCACCTACTGCCTCCAAACAGGAAGCATTTAATATAACTGTGTAGTTGTCTTGTCAGGCAGAAACTAAAAGTGGTTAAGAGTCCATAAGTTTTCATTTTTCTATCACCTTTTAGGGCGAGTCGTATGCATGGCCAGTCTACTTGGAAGAATGGGTAGTCCATCTCGATCCAGCTACTGTGTTTCCAAATATGGAGTAGAAGCCTTTTCAGACTGCCTAAGACAAGAGATGTACAGGTGGGGGGTGAAAGTCATTACCATTGAGCCTGGAAACTTTGTGGCTGCTACTGGCATATTTACCAAAGAGGAAGTGGAAAGACGAGGACAAGAAATGTGGGAGCAAGCTTCAGAAACTTTATGTAACGATTATGGAAAAGTTCATTTTTCTCATCAGGTTGCCAGAATGAAAGCCTTTGTCAGTTCTGGTGTGAAGGACATGTCTCCTGTTATTAATGTAATAACAGATGCTCTGCGTTCTAAATACCCATACACACGATACAATCCAATGGACACCTACCTCTGGATAAAGCTTCAGATTATGTCTCACCTACCTGCTGCCATTGCTGACCGCATTTACATGTAATGAAGAGAGACTATTAAAACTTACTGAAGCAAAAACTGTTCAGGTATCAAGTGAAATACAAGCTGGAACCTCTATTCCTTTAGGTACTACTGGTATGACATTTGTCTTCTTATCTTTTATTGAGCATTGATCTAAGGGTATATAGATACTCTATCAGTTGATTCATAATGTCCACCGGGAAGGTAAATCAAGGAAAAGACTAACATAACACTGAATGTACAAATCTTTTATTGTAGAATTGTAATGAATCATTACTTGGTAAGCTGTGAATGTACATTATAAAGCTAAAGCTGTCTATGCAAAGTATGAGACGAACGTGAAACAGCGAAAGGAGCAGCCATTAGTGAAAACACAAAAATATCTCCTCTTTGACATAGAGCTATTCAGTTTAAACTAAGCTGTCTTTTCCAAGGGCTGATGATCAGGAACGAATGTCCATACATGAACAGGCCAGCAGTCACCTGACAAATATTCGTTTGTTGGTGATTGCATCTTTTACACAACACTAAAAATCCTCATCTTTTGGCAGCACATTGCCCTGTGCAAAATGGGATATGCTACCGACAATAATGGATCTGTAGGTACTTGACCAGTCACTTTAAGGGTACTTTCACACTTGCGTTTTTCTTTTCCGACATAGGCTCTATACCGGAAAAGAACTGATCAGTTTTATCCCCATGCATTCTGAATAGAGAGTAAGGCTACTTTCACACTTGCGGCAGTGTGATCCGGTGGGCAGTTCCGTCGTCGGAACTGCCCGCCGGATCCGCCGATCTGCCGCTGACTGAAAGCATTTGTGAGACGGATCCGGGTGCGGATCCGTCTCACAAATGCATTGTAAGGACGGATCCGTCTCTCCGCTTGTCATGCGGACCGACGGATCCTTCTTGTAAATTTTTTCACATTTTTACCGATCTGCGCATGCTGGAACGACTGATCCGGCATTCCGGTATTCTGAATGCCGGATCCAGCGCTAATTCATTCCTATGGGAAAAAATGCCGGATCCGGCGTCCAGGCAAGTCTTCAGTTTTTTTTGCCGGAGATAAAACCGTAGCATGCTGCGGTTTTCTCTTTTGCCTGATCAGTCAAAACGACTGAACTGAAGACATCCTGATGCAAACTGAACGGATTACTCTCCATTCAGAATGCATGGGGATAAAACTGATCAGTTCTTTTCCGGTATAGAGCCCCTGTGACGGAACTCTATGCCAGAAAAGAAAAACGCAGGTGTGAAAGTAGCCTAAAACCTCTTTCACACTTGCGTTGTTGGGATCCGGCATGCACTTCCGTTGCCGGAGGTGCCTGCCGGATCCGTAACAACGCAAGTGTACTGAAAGCATTTGAAGACGGAACCGTCTTCCAAATGCTTTCAGTGTTACTATGGCACCCAGGACGCTATTAAAGTCCTGGTTGCCATAGTAGTAGCGGGGAGCGGGGGAGCGGTATACTTACAGTCCGTGCGGCTCCCGGGGCGCTCCAGAATGACGTCAGAGCGCCCCATGCGCATGGATGACGTGATCCATGTGATCACGTGATCCATGCGCTTGGGGCGCCCTGACGTCACTCTGGAGCGCCCGGGGAGCCGCACGGACGGTAAGTATGCTGCTCCCCTGCTCCCCGCTACACTTACCATGGCTGTCAGGACTTTAGCGTCCCGGTAGCCATGGTAACTATTCAGAAAAAGCTAAACGTCGGGTCCGGCAATGCGCCGAAACGACGTTTAGCTTAAGGCCGGATCCGGATCAATGCCTTTCAATGGGCATTGATCCCGGATCCGGCCTTGCGGCAAGTCTTCAGGATTTTTGGCCGGAGCAAAAAGCGCAGCATGCTGCGGTATTTTCTCCGGCCAAAAAACGTTCCGTACCGGAACTGAAGACATCCTGATGCATCCTGAACGGATTACTCTCCATTCAGAATGCATTAGGATAATCCTGATCAGTATTCTTCCGGCATAGAGTCCCGACGACGGAACTCTATGCCGGAAGACAATAACGCAAGTGTGAAAGAGCCCTAATCCGTTCAGTTTGCATCAGGATGTCTTCCGTTCAGTCGTTTTTGACTGATCAGGCAAAAGAGGAAACTGCAGCATGCTACGGTTTTATCTCCGGCGGAAAAAACTGAAGACTTGCCTGAATGCTGGCATTTTTTCCCATAGGACTGTATTAGTGCCGGATCCGTCCTTCCGGTATGCGCATGCGCAGACAAAAAAAACCCGGATCCATTTTGCCGGATGACACCGGAAAGACGGATCCGGCATTTCAATGCATTTTTTTGACTGATCAGGCATTTTTAAGACTGATCAGGATCCTGATCAGTCTTACTAATGCCATCAGTTAGCATACATTTTGCCTGATCCGGCAGGCAGTTCCGGCGACGGAACTGCTTGCCGGATCTCTCTGCCGCAAGTGTGAAAGTAGCCTTAAAGGGTTTTCTAAGATTTTAAAACTCCTGACCTATCATCCAGGTAGGTCCTCAGTATCTGATCGGTGGGGGTCCAACACCCGGAACCCCAGCCAATCAGCTGTTTGCATCGGCTCTTGCAGTAGTGTCACGGCCTTCTCACAGTTTTGTTTAGGCCAGTGATGCCAATCTCAGAAAAATCTCAAGCCATAGAATTTATACTAGATACATTTTAAATGTTTAAAAAAATGTATGTCCTTATATTAAAAATAAATATATCAATAAAAACATTAGCGTTCTTAATAATAGCCAACAGGATTGTCAGTGTACTTTTGCTTCTAGAATCTTATTTCTATTTATTGTTTTTTAATTGTCAACCACATACCAAGGGAACCTGTCAGCAGGATCAACCCCATTAAGCCAGGGATACCAATAGGGCAGCTTGATTTTGGTGATTAAAAAAATACCTGCCTTGTGAAAATCTGCTGCAGCGCTGCCACAACAAAAAGACTTGTATATATTGTTTATGCCAATGAGGGATTCAACGCACCGAGGGGCAGGGCCTAGCCCTTAAGTGCACCTCAGCTCCTGGCCACACCCTTGGTGCACTGAAATCTTGAATTTGCATAAAGAGCAAAAGTATTTTTCTCGGGAATGCCACAACCGATTTTCCACAAGACAGGTATCATTTTAACCATCAGAATCAACCCTCTCAGGCAGTATATAGTACCTGGTTTAATAGGGTTGCTACTTCTGGCAGGTGCTCTTTAATACTTCTGAATGTACTGTGCACATTTATCTGAGCTTTATAAGTCCATTCCTAGTTTTACTCAATCATTTTGGACACCAGATGTATTTAGGATCTTTGGTTTGGAAAAAGCATTACTAGATAAAATATATTTTACACCAATTACTGCACAATTCCTCAGATTCATCACTGTAAAACCACTTTAGATTAGGGTTACTTAAAAGGTTTCTCCGGGAATTAAAATAAAAATACTTAAATATTACTTTATTATAAAATATATTCCAAAATACCTTTCATTAGTTATAATGACTTGTTTTGTCTAGGGGGGCAATCATCAGGAGACATAAAATGGCTGCCATTCTATTAGTACACACAGAACCTGTCCTAATCACACAGCAGGACAAATTACTTCAGAACACTGAGCTCTAAAGAGCTGCCTCATCCTCCTTCTCTGCTTGTTGGGGATTACGATCCTGAATACATCTGATAAGATCTTCAGCTGAATCTCTGCAGGAATAGCATTCATGAGGAGACATGAAGTACAGAGAGGATGGACAGGACAGACTGTGGTAATGGAGACTACATACAAGTGCTGCTGCTGAATACACCCACCCTCCTCTGATGATATCCATTCCTACAAAGATTCAGCTGAAGATCATATTAAACTGTATTCAGGATCATAATCCCTGACGAGCAGAGCAGAGAGGAGGATGAGGCAGCTGTTTAGCTCAGTGTTGTGAAATAACTGGTCCTGCTGTGTGATTAGGACAGGTTTTGTGTGTACTAATAGGACGGCGGCCATTTTATTTTTCCTGGAGAACCCCTTTAACTGGCAGACCGCGGTCCAATTCCAGACTGCAGACACCAGCTTTCCAGGCCAAAGGTCAGTGGACACATTGAACAAGGATCTATGTGACTATGCAGTCACACAGCCCCACTACTTTTGCTTTCATCCCAACATCGGGATGACAGTCCAATTCAGTATGTTGGTCCAGTTTTTGCCCAAAAAAACATTGGTGGAATAGCTTTTTTTCCACATTCTCTAAACAAAAATATTAAGAAATACTAATCAATAAAGCCTATGTGCTCTAAAATTGTACTAAAAAATGGTGTTACAACAAAGATCTCATTGGGAAACATAAAAAAAAGTTATGGGTTTGGGAATGCAGTAACATGAAAACTTTTTCTTCCATAAAATGTGCTATTATTGTGTAAGGCTACTTTCACACTGGCGTTTTGGCTTTCTGTTTGTGAGATCCGTTCAGGGCTCCCGCAAGCCGTCCAAATTGGATCAGTTTTGCCATAATGCATTCTGAATGGATAAGGATCCGCTCAGAATATATCAGTTTGCCTCTTTTCCGTCTCCATTCCGCTTTGGAGGCAGACACCAAAATGCTGCTTGCAGCGTCCATCTGACGAAACTGAGCCAAACGGATCCGTTCTGACACACAATGTAAGTCAATGGGGATGGATCCGTTTTCTATGACACAATCTGCCACAATAGAAAACTGATCCGCCCTCTGTTGACTTTCAATGGTGTTCAAGACGGATCCGTCTTGTCTATGTTAAAGATAATACAAACTGATCCCTTCTGAACAGATGCAGACGTTTGTATTTTCTGAACGGATCCGTCTGTGCAGATCCATGACAGATCCGCACCAAACGCGAGTGTGAAAGTAGCCTAAAAGTAGTAAAACATAAAACAAAACTATACATATCACTATGATCGGACCTTCACATGATGGCATACCCAGGGAAGTGGACCCTTAAGAAAAGCAGTTGAGTACCCCTGCTTTGGACAGTGTCATTTTCATCTGATTCTTTTGTTCAGTATTATCAAATGGATTTTGCCACCCAATTTTTATATAAAGAAACATGTTATGGCAAAACCATGTATACCTAGTCTTTCCATAAGTGTGAGTATGGTTTGTGTACCTGAATATTTCAGAAAAAAAATTTAAAGGCCAGAAAGGACAACTCAGAATTTGAAATAAAAGAAGAAAAAAAATCTGAGCTCCCTTTATCAATTTACTGTATTAGGCTACTTTCACACTCGCGTTTTGTGCGGATCCATCATGGACGGATTCGTTCAGATAATACAACCGTCTGCATCCGTTCAGAACGGATCAGTTTGTATTATCTTTAACATGGCCAAGACTGATCCGTCTTGAACACCATTGAAAGTCAATGGAGGACGGATCAGTTTTCTATTGTGCCAGATTGTGTCAGTGAAAACGGATCCGTCCCCATTGACTTACATTGTGTGCCAGGACGGATCTGTTTGGCTCAGTTTTCATCAGACGGACACCAAAACGGTGCAAGCGGAATGGAGACTAAACTGATGCATTCTGAGCGGATCCTTTTCCATTTAGAATGCAAACTGATCCGTTTTGGACCGCTTGTGAAAGCCCTGAACTCACAAACGGAAAGCCAAAATGCGAGTGTGAAAGTAGACTTAGTTTGTGTTCCCATTGTTTACAATACTTAGCACCTCAAAATGGATGTAAAGGGATCTGTACTAAGCCAACAGAAGAACCAAACCAATAACCCCCAAAAAAAGAGATGAGAAAGCGCACATATAAAATATATGTAATTTATTGAAACATAATCAAATAACAAGAAATATATGACATAAGGCACAAAAGTAGAGGAGGGAGACCTCATGTGGCGGGGTCATGTACAACCTCCCTCACAAAATCCCAACTGACAGGGAAAAGGGTCAAAGCCCTGGGTATAGAGCAGCATAGATAGGTGTGAACTATAGGTTCACCCAAAGTAACATATAATAGTATGTATGCTGCATGCATATAGAAGGTAGATATGATCGCACCTAGCAGACTTGCCCACCCGGGGTGACTGGGATGGCCGCATAAAAATGCAGGTAGCCAAATAGCTGTGAATACAGGCAGGGCAAGTGTGCTAAGTGCAAGCAGTAACATCAAAGTAACGAACTAACCGAGCATGACAACAGAGCATAAATTACCCATGATATGCTGGACCCAGAGCCTGCGACCGGAGCTGCACCTCGACGCATGTTTCGCCTAGAGAGGCTTCGTCAGGAGGTAAAGTAACAAACAGAGTTCGTCCTTAAATGGTGTGGTCCACAGCCGGCACATAATTAGCGCATGCGCCCAGTGTTGCAGGGGGCGTGACATCATAAAGGCGCGCCACCCAGCGTCCAAAGCCAGCCACCGCGTCACATGACCAGACCAGGAGGAGGGAGCCGCACCAAACATTGCGCAGCCACACCCCCCTCCAGTCCGATCACATGAAACGCGGGCGCGCGTCAGTCGGGCCACGGAAAGCCAGGTATAGGAGCGCCCACACAATGCTGCCCGAACAGCGTACCGGTGCGATGCGCATATGCCAGGTAGAGATGATGCATGGAGAACACAAGGATCACAAGATAATAATAATGTGTCTACTCAAGGGTACAGCATATCAGGGTAGTGTTTGACGAGCAGTATAATGCCACAAGGGTAGCGTCACTCATTTCAAACACATTCTATCACTCTCCATTGAAAATACGTACAGAACCCTATATATATGACCCTTTATTAATATAGCCCGATCCATCTCTATTATCTTAAACTCGATTATGACATTATAACAATTAGATGTACTTTTCGCCTGTTGATCTCCAGTTTGTGAATCTCACTTTATTAAGATGATCTTACTATACTGAAATCCCCACATCTTGAATGATATTTGTATGAAATATTTCATAGTTTAATGTACGGTATTTCTAAATATTAAACGGCTTGAGAAAATACTGGTTGGATTAACCCCTTACAGACGACCGCTGTACATGTATGGCGGAGGTCCACACTTTAAACATTGCTGTTAGCTGCAATCATGTACACTTAACCCTCAGATTCTGTGGTCAATTGCGACTGCAGCATCTGAGTGGTAAAACCCCAGGAATGCTGTGTTCCCCAAACTTGAATGGCTTGCCTGCGCCGATATTGAGGGATCCTCTTGGGTGTTATGGCAGCCTCGGGCCTTCTGAAGTTCCTGCCTGTGGCAAGGCTCCATAGGAACACAGTGAATCTCCCATAGGCTTCATTGTAGTCTATGAAAGAAGTGATCAGTCTGCTAGTTTTTTTAAAAAAATTTAAAAGAAATAAAAATAAAGAAAAAATATTCATTGCCACTGTTAAGTTCCAAAATGCCCAAACTATTAAAATATTAATGTATTTATCCCATACGGTGAATGCCAAATGGCAGATTAATAATTTTTTCATCACTTAACCTCCCAAAAAAGTGATCGAAAAGCCATACACAGTCCAAAAAAATTTGCCCGCACACAGCTTCATAGATGTAAATTTGAAAAAAAGTTTTGGGGGTCAGAATATGGAGATTCAAAGAAAAAAATGGTCTTTTCAAAGAGTATTAAAACACATTAAAAAAACTACCGTATATAAATGTAGTATAGCTATAATCATACTGACCTGCAGAATAAAGGTAATATGTCAGTTTTACCACAGTTCTGGTCTTCTTGGTCTGATTTTTTATTTTTTTTTACATGATAAAAAAAAATTGCATTTTAACAGAGGTGTGTAGTTTTTTATAGCCACTGTACAAAAAAAACAAATAGTATATAGGTGTTCCAGTGCATTATTATAATTAAATATATAAAGTAAAAAAAAAAAGAAAAAGCAAACTATAAAAACATACTGTAATCAGACAGATGACTAGAATAATAATAGCTTGTCAGTTATACAGTGTTGTTTAACCGTTACATGTATGGCGGAAGTTGTCACTTCAAATATGGCCCTCGCTCGCAAGTGCAGAGGGCACCAAAGCCATCGGGTTTCTGTTGTTTCATAACGGCAATAACGCTGATCGCAGACCTTTAACCACTCAATTGCGACCACAGCATCTGATTGGTGAATAACTCACTGAGATCAGAGAAGCTGTTACCACGTAGTGTGACAGGCCACAGCCTACTGGAGGCTCTGATGCCTATCACAGGAGTACTCCAATACAGGCCTACAGGTGGCAGCACTGCATTGGAATACTGAATTATCTATTCAGTAATGGATCAAAATCCATTAGTTAATAGAAATGTGAATCTAACGATTACTTGTTATAGTCACCTAGGGTGACTGAAAAAGAAAATAAAAAAAATGAGAGAATTCAAATCACTCCCTTTCCTCCAAATTTAAAATAAAAGAAACTATCCAAAAATAAACATCATAGCCATTTCCGCATCGGGAATAGCTGGTACTAATAAAAAATAAAAATATCCCATACAGCGTAACGGAAAAAAAATTAAATTACCGATTTTTAAATTTTTCATTGCTTAAGCCAAAAAATGAAAAAAGTGATCAAAAAGTCTCACATAGGGGGCGGAGCCAGCAAGTCATGGTGTAGGACGTGTCTGCCGGAGCTCCTCACCGCTATCCCAGCTTCATTAGCTTTTAAATCGAGTGGACGCAGATCCAACATGGGGAAAACCTCGAGAGATAAAGAGGGTGCTTCAGGGAACACCCTGAAGACGAAAAAGACGCAGGGGGACCTGACAAAATACCTCAACAGGAGATCCTCCTCGCACCCTGACGGGGGCAAGATGGCGCGGGAGGCGCGAATCAACTCTGAGAGAGAAGGAGCTGACTCAGAGGCCGACAGCTCAGACGCTGAAACCTACATTGGAGGTGAGGCCGATTCCCTCCCTCTCACCCGCGGCTTTTTGCAGCCGTCTCTGGCCCAAGCCCTCTCACCGGTCATGAAAGAACTCTCAGACATCAAGACCGAGTTCCTACAGCTAGGCCTTCGGGTTGAACGTCTGGAGGACAGCCACGACCTCCTTGTCCAGCACGAGAAAGGGGTTCACAGTCACCTATCGGCTATGTCTAGAATGATTAATACAGCCTTCTTCAACCTGGAGGACCAGGAAAACAGAGGCCGGAGGAAAAATGTCCGGCTGCGGGGTATACCCGAATCAGTACAGGCTGAAGACCTGATGGACACAGTCCGCCGCCTATTTGCCACCTTAGTGGGCGAGGAACAGGCCGCCGCCATTACTATTGAAAGGGCCCACAGAGCCCTTAGGCCCAAACCTGCCGCGGGAGAACCACCTAGGGACGTAGTATGTGCCCTGATGAACTTTCTGGACACAGCTGCCGTCTTGAGAGCGGCCAGAGAAAAAGGGGACGCCACCCTAGATGGCCATAAGGTTCTTTTATTCCAGGATCTGGCGGCTAGTACATTAGCCAAACGAAAAAACCTGCGCCCGCTGACCTCGTTATTGAGGGATAAGAAGCTGCCGGTCAGATGGCTCTTTCCTTTCGGCTTATTCACTTCGGTCGGAGGGAAGCAATTCACGGTGAGAACACCGGAGGACTTACCGCCTGTGTGGGAGGCCTTAGGAATTGAGGCCCTGGACATTCCGTCTTGGCTCCCCTGTAATCCATCCCGATCTTCCTGGCCTTCTGCAGCTGGAGGAATGGCGTCTGGCACAGAAGAAAAAATCGTAGAAAAAAAAGAGCCTTTTGAAATGCCTCCATCCGAAGATAAGGAAATAATCTTCAACATAAATAGGAACTCTGAGATCCAGCGTCATTGAGATCGTACGACCGCACCGCCATCTGGCAGGACTCAGGCTATATTTAGCCCAGTGCCTTATTATGGGGCTACCCTCTTTTATACCTCTGTTATATCTACTAGCCGCTTGGCTTCTACTTACTGCTGCTAAGACCCTTACCCACCTTTCCTTATTTGCTCTCCATCTACCCTCTCCCCCCCCCTCTCCCCTTCCTTCCCACATGCCTTTTTCATGCCTTCTCCATCTCCCACTGCCCCCCTTCCCCTTTTTTCGCTCTACAATACCTTTTACTCATTTACATGCTGGAGGCTGCCTACAAGATTTGGCCCATCCAGATGTGATTGGAGTCAAAAGCGACAATGCTTGATGGAACTGTAGAGCACTTTTCTAACTAGGGGTCTCATGTTTAAGCTTCTTATTGTTTCATATATGTCCACTCTATGTATTTGTCTTTACATGTTGGGTTTAGTGTGTAGGACCTGGTTATCTAGGTACGTCCACACTAATTTCCCCCCCTACTGAGTTTTTTTTTTTTAACCTCATAGATAGACACTGCAGGATGACTTACTACAGTGTACAATATTTATATTTCTTTTTATGTATTTTTGTTTTTATGTTACCCTGTGTCACCTCCTGGCTAGTTCTTCAGAACAGATCCACAAAATGTCACCATGTCTGATTTAAAGATCGTGTCATTTAATGTAAATGGCATGAACACACCGCAAAATAGGAGTCAAATCTATCATTTGCTTTGCAGAGAAAGGGCTGACTTGGTTCTTTTACAAGAGACCCATTTCAGACACCTGCACGTCCCTAATGTAATCAGTAAAAACTTCCCTATATGGTATCATGCTGCATACTCCTCGGCAGCTAGAGGGGTTTCAATAGGCATTGGGCAGAATTTCCCATTCACTTTAGTGTCCAAACTGATAGTACCTTTTTTTAAAAGGTAAGGTTGCGAACTCCACGTTTACACTAGTTAATCTTTACGCCTCGAATAGTGGCCAATTCACATGGTTGCTCCGCACTCTTGAAGTTCTAAAGACCTTTAGAGAAGGTCATCTTGTCCTAGGTGGAGACCTCAATCTTACTCTTGATTCCTCTAAGGACTCAACCTCTGTAGGCCCCCCCCCCTCCAAAAAGCAAATGAGAAGGCTTCTTCTCACACTCTCAGATCTCAGGATTTCGGACGTCTGGTGCATTTTGCATCCAGAAGATAAGGATTACACCTTCCACTCGCGGTCGCATGATACATATCAACGCCTTGACTATCTTTTTATAACTAACCAATTACTGCCCACGGTTTCTGAGGCTAGCATTGGGAACATAGTTGTCTCCGATCATGCGCCGGTGAGTGTGAGGATGAGACTGCATGACGTCCCTCCGAGATCCTGGGTCTGGAGATTGAACGAGACGCTCTTGGAAGACGAATCACACAAGAAGGTGATAGAACAATGTCTCAAAAATTACTTTTTGGAAAACGCCAGAGGCTTAACTAATGGGACGACCTTATGGAAAGCTCATAAGGTAGTAGTTAAAGGGGAGCTCATTAGTCTGGGTTCTAGAATTAAGAGAAATAGGCAGAAACAACTAGACTCCCTTCTTCAACAGATCTCCACTCTTGAAATCTTGCACAAGAGGGCGAGATCAGTCGAGGTCTTGGAATCTCTTAAACGATTAAGATACGAGGTCACCGACCTGCTGAATGTGCGAGCGGCTAGAGCACTGAAGACGTTACTCTTCAAGCAATATTTGCATGGAAATAGGGGCTGCAAATTAGTCTCTAACCTTTTAAAAGGTCAAAGGAACAGATCCTTTATTTCAGCGATTAAATCAGCCTCAGGCTCCCGACTCATCAACACACCTGCGATAGCTCAAGAGTTTTGCTCCTTTTATTCAACTCTGTATAACCTCCCGACACCCCTCAGTGGTCAGCAGCTTGATAGACATATTACAGAATTCTTAGGCTCTATTGCCATCCCGAAACTTTCCGCAAATGACATGAACGGGCTGCTCCTGCCTTTTACGGTGGAAGAAGTAGACCTATCCTCTATTCCTTCGGGTAAGAGTCCAGGGCCTGATGGGTTCCCAATCTACTATTACAAAAGGTTTAGAGAGACTCTCATACCCCACTTTGTAGATGTTTGTAATACCCTCCTGAAGGGTGGTTCTCTGACCCCCACAGGCCCAGGAAGCACATATAACAATTATCCATAAAGAAGGAAAGGATAGAGAAGCTTGTGGTAATTATAGGCCAATTTCATTGCTGAACACCGATCGGAAATGGTGGGCCAAGCTGCTTAACAACAGAATTTCGAAATTGCTTCCTGGGCTTCTGGGTGAAGAACAGGTGGGTTTTGTGGCGGGTAGAGAGGGTAGACATAATATCAGTAGAGTGGTACATGTGATTACACACGCTATCAAAACCAAGTCCCCCCTAGTGCTACTAGGCACGGATGCTGAGAAGGCGTTCGATAGGGTCAGTTGGAGCTATATGGAAAGAGCCTTGAGTGCTTTCGGCATTCCTGAAGTTTTTATTAGAGCCATATTTACTTTATACTCGGCACCTGCTGCGAGAGTGATGGTAAATGGGACCCTATCGGACGCCTTCCAAATCAAAAATGGCACCCGCCAAGGTTGCCCGCTATCCCCTACCCTGTTTATCCTTGTCCTAGAGACATTGTTATTAAAATTCCGACAATCCCCTGTGATCAATGGTGTGAACTTGGGGAAGTTTAACCACAAGATGGCGGCCTTCGCGGACAACCTTCTGCTTTTTATGTCAAACCCTGAGGAGGCTTTACCGGAGGTTATGCAGATATTTGAATCCTTTGGTCAACTCTCAAACTTTAGGATAATCTTTGATAAGTCGGAAGCCTTGGGTATTTCTTTATCACCTGCCTTGCGTAGCAGAGTTAAGGCCCTCACCCCATTTAAGTGGCCTCCACAGGCAATCAAATATCTGGGTGTCATGATCCCAATAGACCCCAAACTCCTATTTAAACTTAATTTTCCTCCTTTACTCTCAAAAGTGACTTCCATCCTCTCAAAAAGCTCCTCGCCATTTCTTACCTGGCTAGGTAGGAAAAATGTCCTGACCACCTATATTCTCCCATTGCTTATGTACACCCTTAGAGCCCTTCCCATATTAATTCCTGGCAACTTTATAAAAAGAGTTCAATCCATTATGAGTAAATACCTCTGGAATGGAGGCCACCCTAGAATGTCCTTCCGCTTGCTCTCTCGCAGGAAAAAACAAGGTGGCATCTCTCTCCCGGATCTTCCAACCTATATACAGGCCATTAATCTAGAAAGATGGCTTACACTGACCAGACGTGAGTCTCATTATATGCATATTCACTTGGAATTGGCCCTTTTGGGCAAAGACTCGTTTCATAGAATTTGGCTGCCTGGAAGATCCGGGGGAGAGACCAAAATTGATAATGTACTCACCAGAGGAATGCTGCACACCTGCCACAGATCAAAGGAACTTAATTCAGGGCAAAGTAAGATTTCCCCTTTGGCCCCTATCTCAGTATTACCCGCCCTTATGTGCCCACAAATTAAATATCCCTCTGATATATGGCTTTCACTGTCAAATCACAGATTGGGAGATTTAGTGAGACTTGAAGCTACTGTTGATTTCTTCAATACCCTCTCAGGTGATATAGACCTGGGGAAAAACTTTATTCAGAGAAATGATTTTGAGTCCATGTGTAGACAGTTCAAGTCCTCCAAGCTTGTCCCTTTAGCAGACCCGACGTGGCTGGAAAACTTTGTTTTACTCCCACGTTTGCCCCATAAGTGCACCACTCTCATATACAGACAAATCCTCAATGCCAGGGACTCCAACCCGCCGCCATGGGTAGCTGACTGGGAGAGGGAACTGCAACTCACTTTAAATGAAGCCGATAGGAAATGGATCCAAAAGTGTTCACACGGCTTTTCTAAATGTATAAAAATGCAAGAAAACTCTGTAAAGGTAGCATTTAGGTGGTATAGGACCCCTGAATTTCTATATAAAATCCAGTTGCTCCCCACAGATCTGTGCTGGCGATGTAATATTGCTACTGGCTCCATTTCTCATATTTGGTGGGCGTGTCCAGGCATTCATAATTTCTGGGCGGAAGTGGAGCGTACTATAAATATGATTTGTAGCACATCCTTGAAGCTCACAGCCCAATTAGTACTACTCTGGCTACCTACCCCAGATTTTCGCCCTGGGAAACATAACCTGACCACACACTTGCTGATGGCCGCTAAACTTCTGATCCCTATAAAATGGAGGTCAGTAGACCCCCCGACCTTGGACATGTGGAGAGATAGGGTCCACCAGATATGCCAAATGGAGGAACTGATTGGGTGGACATATCATAACAGAGATTGCTTTCTACAGATCTGGCAGCCATGGCTGCACTATAGAGCGGACTACCTGAATTTACTGCAGCCCGGTACTACTTAATCTACGAAAGGCGAGATGTCCATTCTGGCCACTTTTTGAGACCCCCCCCTTCCCTCCTCCCAACTCACCTGTCTTTATCTCTCACTACTAGGTTTTGACCAGAACTGATATGTTTGAAGATTTGGTTGACGCAATAAGCTATATCTTCATTCTCAAACACTATGCGGATTGTAGTTTATTACATGAGGTGACACAGTGTTAGGGCCGTTAGCTCTGTTCACTTGTTCTGTACAACATTCTTGTTTCTTCTTGTGATTGTAAGATCATTTATCTAATGGGACTATTTGGTCTTAGATGAGTGGTTACCTCGTGATTACATGTATTGTTAGGCTATGCCCTTGACGATGTATGCCTTGCTTCCATAACGATGTGACTCACTCAACTTTGGATTGCTTTATTGAATTATGATCTTTGTTTGTCTAATAAAAAGAGATTTCAAACAAAAAGTCTCACATAGCTCTGTAAATATAACTATAAAAAATGTATGGGGGTTGTAATATAGCGATAAAAATAATGTTTTATTCTTTTTCAGTATTAAAGCACAAGAAAAACAATATAAATTTGGTATTGTTGTAATCGTACTGACCCAGAGAATGAAGGTAACAGGTAAATTAAAACAGTGTTTTTTTTTCTAATCTGTCTGACAATGGCCCCTATCGTGATTGACAGATTTCACCCTATAGATTAAATGGAGAGAAACTGTCAATCACAGGCAGTGGGTAGGGAGAAGTGAGTAGTGACCAATGCATCCATGAATACACTGGATGCATCTCACAAATTATACGTATCTCTGCTTTGTCAGAAACTGAAGTCTATGCCAGGCAGGGGCTGGCATAGACTTGATCTGTGGAAAAAATGATATACAAATATAGTGGCGCCACCTGTTTGGGCACTGGAATTCGGTGCGCCACTAGTGGACCACCCCAACGTCCATAAATAGAGTGATAGATATATAATAAGTGGACCAACAGGCACTCAGTCACCGGGAACTGTATAAAAATAGTCGTTTATTACACTCAAATATAGAATATAAAGAAATAAGAAATAAAAAATCTTAATAAAACCAACTAGTAAATTGCTACTTTCTGGTCCGCTTCAGCAACAGTGGTGTGCACGATTATTATCTCTGCAACCAAAGCGCACAGAGGTATTTACACTATTATACAATTAAGAGAATACCGCATTGATTCTCTATCATGTGTATATCAAAAAATATATTAAAAAATATATATCACAATACCTCCTATAAACTTGAGACTCAAAAACTCACATGAGTGTTTGGATATGGTGGTTTTCCTGTCTTACTCAGTGTAGTCGGTATAGCTAAGAAGGACAGGAATCCATCCAATCCAACAATACACTATTGAATCCAAAGGAAGAATGTATCATTAATACTACTATTATTTCATTTCAACTCCGGAAATAGATATATCAATAAAAGCACATAAATAAAATGTCCCTCCCAAAGAAAATGTCCCAAAATTATGTTAATATTTCATGATTCCTTTTTAGACTTGATCTATAACTTACGCCAGTTTCTGGTGTAAGTTATGGTAAATCCGGCAAGCTGAACTAATGTCTTCCCCTTTTTCTCACTACTTTTCAAAAGTGGTGAGACCTTCTAAAAGTTGCAAATATTTGCGACTTTTTTACGCTAATGTTGTGGCGTAAAACCTTTTATCAATCCCTCCCTCGTAGTTCTCAGAATATGAGGAAGCATAAACAAATTATCATTTTACATAAAAATTGTTTTATTGTGCAGAGTAGTAAAATGTTCGTTTTTGCTACACAGTGAATAGCGGAAAATTAAAAAACTAAAAAAACAATGGAAGATTTTTTTTTCGTTCCCTACCAGAAAGGGTAAAATCAAAAATTAAAGGGATTGTAAATGATCATTTAAAATCTGTTAGCCCCAATCTCCCCCCCCCCCCCCTCCAATGCTGTTCTCTGCCGCATTGATCGTTCTGGCAGGCCGGTATACAGCACAGTAGGCCGGTATACAGCACAGTCTACCGCTGAGGATAGTGATTGGCTGCAGTGGTCATGTGCTGTACACAGGCACATCATTGTGAACATCACCAACACTCTGAAGAGTACGTTTTTATGAGTCCTTATGGTATGGGGGAATGTATCAAACTGGTATGAAACCGACATAGAAAAGTAACAAATTTAACGCAAGTCCCATTTTGTGCAAAAATTAGAAATTTTTTGTCGTTTTAAGCCACCCTTAGACTCAGTTTTATACTGACTTTAAAACCAGCCTCCAGGACAGATTGACTGGTCAGGTGTGCATGACTCCAAGGAGATCGCCACGCCTCCAATATATACTACAAAGAAAAAATGTGGGGGATTGAGTCAGCACAACCTGTATGTAGGTGCACATCACTATGGCGAAATACATATACAAACGGAAAATACAAATGTGATAGCACTCTGCAACCAGCATTCTGCCCTGCCTCCATGCTGGATGAGGCATTGGTGTACATTTTGGCGTGGCGATCTCCTTGGAGTCATGCACACCTGACCAGTCAATCTGTCCTGGAGGCTGGTTTTAAAGTCAGTATAAAACTGAGTCTGCTTATATAGAACCTACCAGTAGCCATTTGGCTCCAGGAGAAGTATATGGTGGGCTCAGCGTGCATGTTAGTACTTGCATCCCTGGATCCGATGAAAGCTGTAATGGCACCGGACGGGGTTAAAAGCAGAGTGTGCTTGGCGTGCATGCTGACCTGCATTCCCTGGACTTTGTGTGGCTGTCATGGCCCATAAACAGGTAGGAACTAGTGTTAGGGACCACTCAATAGAGGCGACCTTGACGTGGTGAGTGGCTTATTACGCTTTGGCCAAAATGTACACCAATGCCTCATCCAGCATGGAGGCAGGGCAGAATGCTGGATGCAGAGTGCTATCACATTTGTATTTTCCGTTTGTATATGTATTTCGCCATAGTGATGTGCACCTACATACAGGTTGTGCTGACTCAATCCCCCACATTTTTTCTTTGTAGTATATATTGGAGGCGTGGCGATCTCCTTGGAGTCATGCACACCTGACCAGTCAATCTGTCCTGGAGGCTGGTTTTAAAGTCAGTATAAAACTGAGTCTTCTTATATAGAACCTACCAGTAGCCATTTGGCTCCAGGAGAAGTATATGGTGGGCTCAGCGTGCATGTTGGTACTTGCATCCCTAGATCCGATGAAAGCTGTAATGGCACCGGACGGGGTTAAAAGCAGAGTGTGCTTGGCGTGCATGCTGACCTGCATTCCCTGGACTTTGTGTGGCTGTCATGGTCCATAAACAGGTAGGAACTAGTGTTAGGGACCACTCAATAGAGGCGACCTTGACGTGGTGAGTGGCTTATTACGCTTTGGCCAAAATGTACACCAATGCCTCATCCAGCATGGAGGCAGGGCAGAATGCTGGATGCAGAGTGCTATCACATTTGTATTTTCCGTTTGTATATGTATTTCGCCATAGTGATGTGCACCTACATACAGGTTGTGCTGACTCAATCCCCCACATTTTTTCTTTGTAGTATATATTGGAGGCGTGGCGATCTCCTTGGAGTCATGCACACCTGACCAGTCAATCTGTCCTGGAGGCTGGTTTTAAAGTCAGTATAAAACTGAGTCTGCTTATATAGAACCTACCAGTAGCCATTTGGCTCCAGGAGAAGTATATGGTGGGCTCAGCGTGCATGTTGGTACTTGCATCCCTAGATCCGATGAAAGCTGTAATGGCACCGAACGGGGTTAAAAGCAGAGTGTGCTTGGCGTGCATGCTGACCTGCATTCCCTGGACTTTGTGTGGCTGTCATGGTCCATAAACAGGTAGGAACTAGTGTTAGGGACCACTCAATAGAGGCGACCTTGACGTGGTGAGTGGCTTATTACGCTTTGGCCAAAATGTACACCAATGCCTCATCCAGCATGGAGGCAGGGCAGAATGCTGGATGCAGAGTGCTATCACATTTGTATTTTCCGTTTGTATATGTATTTCGCCATAGTGATGTGCACCTACATACAGGTTGTGCTGACTCAATCCCCCACATTTTTTCTTTGTAGTATATATTGGAGGCGTGGCGATCTCCTTGGAGTCATGCACACCTGACCAGTCAATCTGTCCTGGAGGCTGGTTTTAAAGTCAGTATAAAACTGAGTCTGCTTATATAGAACCTACCAGTAGCCATTTGGCTCCAGGAGAAGTATATGGTGGGCTCAGCGTGCATGTTGGTACTTGCATCCCTAGATCCGATGAAAGCTGTAATGGCACCGAACGGGGTTAAAAGCAGAGTGTGCTTGGCGTGCATGCTGACCTGCATTCCCTGGACTTTGTGTGGCTGTCATGGTCCATAAACAGGTAGGAACTAGTGTTAGGGACCACTCAATAGAGGCGACCTTGACGTGGTGAGTGGCTTATTACGCTTTGGCCAAAATGTACACCAATGCCTCATCCAGCATGGAGGCAGGGCAGAATGCTGGATGCAGAGTGCTATCACATTTGTATTTTCCGTTTGTATATGTATTTCGCCATAGTGATGTGCACCTACATACAGGTTGTGGTGACTCAATCCCCCACATTTTTTCTTTGTAGTATATATTGGAGGCGTGGCGATCTCCTTGGAGTCATGCACACCTGACCAGTCAATCTGTCCTGGAGGCTGGTTTTAAAGTCAGTATAAAACTGAGTCTGCTTATATAGAACCTACCAGTAGCCATTTGGCTCCAGGAGAAGTATATGGTGGGCTCAGCGTGCATGTTGGTACTTGCATCCCTGGATCCGATGAAAGCTGTAATGGCACCGGACGGGGTTAAAAGCAGAGTGTGCTTGGCGTGCATGCTGACCTGCATTCCCTGGACTTTGTGTGGCTGTCATGGCCCATAAACAGGTAGAAACTAGTGTTAGGGACCACTCAATAGAGGCGACCTTGACGTGGTGAGTGGCTTATTACGCTTTGGCCAAAATGTACACCAATGCCTCATCCAGCATGGAGGCAGGGCAGAATGCTGGATGCAGAGTGCTATCACATTTGTATTTTCCGTTTGTATATGTATTTCGCCATAGTGATGTGCACCTACATACAGGTTGTGCTGACTCAATCCCCCACATAATTTATATTATGTCTTCACAAATGTGCATCAAAAACCATGTAAAATGTCATTGTTCTTGTAATTTTCCAGGTTCACCAGCAGGTGGCAGGAACGCATTGGCCAGATACTAATCCCAGTTTAGTATATCTAGGCTGGAATAGATTATTCCAGTTTAGCTCCCCCTCTGTGGAGGTGTGGACCTTTCCCACATCCTGCAGCATGGGTGGAGAAGGAAGTTAGAGTCAGTGTAGCCCACCCCCTGCTAGGGGTAGGGTGTGAGTGGAGTTTACCCCTGTATAGGGAAGACAGCAAGGACCTGGTCTCGTGTGAGACATGTCCATATACCCAGTCTGAGCACCTTCAGCCTCAGCTGGATGAAGAAGCAGAAACTACAACTTTCAGAGTTCCAGGAAAGTATCCCCTGAGAATCTATCTGTGAGTTAAGTCCAGAGACCTAGGAGAAGCCATTCCTCCTCAGCTAGTCTGTCCCCACAAAGCAGAAGTTACAGAAAAGTGCAGAAGATTAATTCCTGTCACAGTTACAGAGCTACTAAGCAGACGACTTATCCTGCAAGCTCCAAATTTAAAGCAGAAGTATTTATTCCTGCCAATCATTGCCAAAACCTGCTGGGACAAGAGACCAAAGCTGTATACTGCTTGGATGCAAGTTATTTCAAGTAAAGCAACGTTTGAACTTCATCTTCTGGACATCATTTACTCTGCAGAATCCCTCTATTATCCCTACTATCACTACACTCAAATTTATTGCAAGTGAGCCAGGAGTCCAGCCGTACCCAGGTAGGAGACGCCGTTGACACAACTACCACTATCCTACAGAGACATTCTAGGCCATTACACCACTCTGGCATTTCTAATGTGGGACGTGCGTTATAACACCTTGGAAGGGCCCTGGGATAGTACCCTGCGCACGCTGCAATTGGCGTCACGACAAATACAGAACATTAACAACCCAGTCCTGGCCACTGCACATCCTAATTTGCATCAAAATAAAATAAACAGCTTCTCTGGAGTTCAGGTACGGACTTCCAAAAAAAAGGTATGTTTCTGATTCAGTGTGCATCCCCCTATAAAGTCATATTACACGTAATTTGGTAGCTATCAGACTCCCTTTAACCCTTTTCCCTGCCAAAGACATAACTCATAGGTCCTTGCTACTGATATGCTGTATCTCAAGGCAAGAGATATGAGCCAAGTCTTGTTTTATAGCTGGCAGTCTAAAGCTGCAGCTCTCACTTTGACTCGATTTCTAAAGGCTGGGTGTGTCATGGATAGCATCTGTTCTTATGTTAAAGCTTAGATTGTCAGCTTTAACAAAAGGCTTGGCTCATACCTTTAGCTGAGATAAAGCCAGGTTGAACAATCTGTTCCTTTCAACCACCTATGATATCCGCCAACGTGGAGGAAACAAGGGGGGATCAGTCTGACAGGCTACAGAGAGAGGAGCAGAGACCTAGATGCATACCTATACAAGACCCAATTGGGATGGTTAACATGGACTTTTATGCATGTAATCCATCCCCCTCCACATAAATCAGAAAGCATACTTGCTCTCTTTCACATATGGGGGTCTTTTTTTCAGAAATGCAGTGAGAAGAGTGCTTGCTCATTTCCATTATTTTTTACCCCATAAGACGCATTTTTTCCTTCAAAAGTGGGGGAAAAATGCCTCTTCGTCTTATGGGGCGAATACTAATAAGCGCTTGCATTATGGTCCTGGAGGACCAGGAAGCGGTGAAGGCTCTGTACTCACCGCTTCCTGGTCCTCGGCTGTGCTGTGGTAGCGCACAGTGTGAGGGCGCTCTGTGACCTCACTCTGTGTGCGTCAGATCACAGCACAGACGACGTAGGAGGAAGAAGAGTGCTGGAGCAGAGAATCGGCGGTGTCCAGAGCAGGAAAGGTAAGTGGTTTATTTTATTAAACATGAGGCAATAGGGGATGCTAGAGGATGATCTGGGGGCTGCTTGGGGCTAATATGAGAGGCAATAGGGGCTACTGAGGGCTGATATGAGGCAATGGGGGCTAATATGAGAGGCAATGGGGGCTGATGAGAGGCATTTGGGGGCTGATGAAAAGCTGCTGGGGGCTAATGAGAGGCATGGGGCTCTTATCTGAGGTCTGATTGGGGGTCATTCACATTGGGGTCTGAGCTGAGGTCTGATTGGGGGTCTGATCTGAGGTCTTGTTGGGATCTGATTAACATTGGGGTTGATTGGGGCTGTTAGCTGAGGTCTGATTAACATTGGGGATCTTATTAGGGCTGGTTGGGGTCAGATTAAGATTGGGGGTCTGATTGGTGATCTGACCTGAGGTCTAATGAAAATATATTTTTTTCTTATTGTCCTCCTCCAAAACCTAGGTGCATCTTATGGGCCGGTGCGTCTTATAGGGTGAGAAATACGGTAATTACTTTCTAGGCCTACTTAGGCTGTGTCCAAATCACAGCATCAGATAAATCACAGAAAAACACATACTACACACAAACATCAATAACATTTATTTTTTTACACTATTCCCTATCCTGTCCATACCTGATTTTTAGTGTAAAATATGTAGATCCCTTTTCTAGTGATACCCGTTACATGCAGCAGTAATAGTGATAATGAATAAGCGGCTCTCATAAGCGGCCCCGAACTGATCCGTACAGCCCCAATGCATTCTGAGTGGATGCGGATCCGCTCAGAATGCATCAGTTTGGCACCGTTTGGCCTCCGTTCCGCTCAGCAGACGGACACCCGAACGCAGCTTGCAGCGTTTTCGTGTCCGCCTGGCCGTGCGGAGCCAAACGGATCCGTCCAGACTTACAATGCAAGTCAATGGGGACGGATCCGTTTGACGTTGACACAATATGGTGCAATTGCAAACGGATCCGTCCCCCATTGACTTTCAATGTAAAGTCATGAGTCCCTATTAATATACCATCAGATCGGAGTTTTCTCCAATCCGATGGTATATTTTAACTTGAAGCGTCCCCATCACCATGGGAACGCCTCTATGTTAGAATATACCATCGGATTTGAGTTAGATCGTAAAACTCAGATCCGACAGTATATTCTAACACAGAGGTGTTCCCATGGTGATGGGGACGCTTCAAGTTAGAATATACTAAAATAACTGTGTACATGACTGCCCCCTGCTGCCTGGCAGGTGCTGCCAGGCAGCAGGGGGCAGACCCCCCCTCCCTCCCCTGTATTTAACTCATTGGTGACCAGTGCGGCGGCCCCCCTCCCTCCCCTGTATTTAACTCATTGGTGGCCAGTGCGGCGGCCCCCCCTCCCTCCCCTGTATTTAACTCATTGGTGGCCAGTGCGGCCGCCCCCCCTCTTGTTTTTAACTCATTGGTGGCCAGTGCTCCCGGCCCCCCCTCCCCCCCCTGTTTTTAACTCATTGGTGGCCAGTGCGGCCGGCCCCCCTCCCTCCCCCCCTGTTTTTAACTCATTGGTGGTCAGTGCGATCGGAGTCCCAGTTTAATCGCTGGGACTCCGATCAGTAACCATGGCAACCAGGACGCTACTGCAGTCCTGGCTGCCATGGTTACTTAGCAATTTCAGAAGCATTATACTTACCTGCGATGTCTGTGACCGGCCCGGCGCTCCTCCTACTGGTAAGTGAATGGTCTGTGCGGCGCATTGCTTATAGCAAAGACCTTTCACTTACCAGTAGGAGGAGCGCCCGGCCGGTCA
Source organism: Bufo bufo (assembly GCF_905171765.1). NCBI lineage: Eukaryota > Metazoa > Chordata > Amphibia > Anura > Bufonidae > Bufo > Bufo bufo. The sequence continues at coordinate 221,563,490 of NC_053392.1, forward strand.
CAGACATCGCAGGTAAGTATAATGCTTCTATTGCTAAGTAACCATGGCAGCCAGGACTGCAACAGCGTCTTGGCTGCCATGGTAACCGATCGGAGCCCCAGCGATTAAACTGGGACTCCGATCGGAACTCTCCGCTGCCACCAATGATGGGGGGTCGGTCATTTTAATTGGGGGGGGATGGGGGGCTGGCCGCACTGGCCACCAATGAGTTAAAAACGGGGGGGAGGGAGGGGGGGCCGGCTGCACTGGCCACCAATGAGTTAAAAACAGGGGGGGAGGGGGGGCCGGCCGCACTGGCCACCAATGAGTTAAATATAAGGGAGGGAGGGGGGGGGGTCTGCCTCCTGCTGCCTGGCAGCACCTGCCAGGCAGCAGGGGGCAGTCATGTACACAGTTCTTTTAGTATATTCTAACGGATGCAAGCGTTTGCATTATAGGAGCGGGTCCGTCTGTACAGACACCAGACGGATCCGCTCCGAACGCAAGTGTGAAAGTAGCCTAAGACGTTGGACTGATCCTGAGAAAGTTTTAGTGGCAGGCCCCTTGGTTTTCACCCTTTACACCCCTAGTCTTCACAAAAGGGGAGCCACAAGGCTGCTATCTCTTTGAATATTCCCAGTGTAGTTGGCAGCTAACCCACGTAGGTCAGAAACACTAGTGCAAAGGACTAGAGGCACAGGCACTAAGTCAGAACCAGGCAGAGTACAGGCAAATCCAAGGCAAACAGATAAAGGCATGAGCGAAAACAAGTGGGGAATTTATCATATGGGGAATATTTGAAGTCAAACCAACAGAAAAAATGGTGTGGTGTTAAACAGGCAGGAAGTGCTCAAACCCATATGCAGTTGCGCATGTGTATACAGGGGAGCAAATCCTGCACTTGTAGCCCATTGCTAATGGCGATCCCCAGCAAGAATGCATACAGTGAATATTTGAAGTCAGTTTTGTTTGAGCCTATGTGTCACGACCATGGTTATGGTCGTGACTCCTGGACCCGCATGCTGTTGCCTGCGGTTTGGTTTTCTTGTCAACCACATGGTGAGGGCTGCTTGTATGTTGCCTCACGTGTGGTTGTCGCTGGCAACATGATTGTATTGACAGTATAGCAGCCTGAGCTGTTGCTAGGCAGCTTGCTGTCAAGTGCATGGGGTTACACCTGGCAACCTGGCTATGTAGGTGTGCCTCTGGTCTGTATGGTGTGCACTCAGACATTTTCCCTTCACTTGCGGTTGTCCGCGGCAACGTGTGGTGTTGTGTGCATGTGGTGGCAGTGTCGCGGCCTGCTGGCTGATTCCCAGGACATGATTGCCACGCATGCTGTTGCCGGCGGTAACATGTGCAGTGTGATTTTTATGTGTGCACTTTCCCTGTTTGTTGTGCACGAGGTTTAGGTATGTGTGCACTCCCCCTTTAAGTGGTTTCACTTCCCTGGTTGGTGTTGGAAGGGTTAATTCCCTTTCCAGTGTGTGTCTGTGTGGGTGTGGCCATTTGGGCTATTTAGCCTCTGCTGAGACCTGTAGCTGAGGGGTACTCCAGCCTTGTTCTAGCTGGAGTCATCCTCCTGGTCTCTTATACCATCTGCCAGTGAGGGCCACCCTTGTGGTCATAAAACGTTATGTGTGATGTTATTTTAGGTTTATGTGGTGTCTATTATTACTGCAGATATGGATCTGGGTTCCTGTGTGTTTATGTGTGTGTGCTGTGTCCTTTTATGTTTGGTTGGGACATCAGCAGTTGAGCACGGGATCCAGTCAGTGTGTCTGTGGCAGGTAGGTGTGGAAGTCGTTTCACTCACCTGCCATATCCATAGGCTGTTTATGTTTCTCTTCCCTTGCAGCTTGGCCAGTTTAGACTCCTGTTCGTCCGTGTCCAGGAGGAACAGGTTGTCTTACTCAGCTCCTAGTTCAGGGATCCCTTGAGGCCTAGTAGGGACCCAAGGTTCCTGAGTATGAGCCCTCCTACAATCTGGGTTGGCTCAAACAGCTAGGAGTCAGGGTCAGAGTTAGGGACGCATAGGAGGTGACCTTCTCCCTAATTCTGTTGTCCTGGTCAAGCAGCTTCCCTCTTACGTTTAACATCACAAGGATTAGAGTTACCCTCACTTTGATTCGTGACACTATGTTGAAGTACTTTATGCCACATTTATCAAATGTTTCATGTTGTTTGATAAATTTGTGTTATCCTTAAAGGATAACTGTCATATTTTTTATTTATTTTTTGCTAAAGTGTAGGGCAAGTGATAGGTAACAATTTTGCAATAGACTTTATTTAGCCAAAACATTTATTTTTGGTAGAAAACTGGTGCTGAAATGGCCCTTAGCAGCACTCTTCAAAAGAGCGTTGCTAAGGGCCATCCGTCTCCGCTTAGAAAAGACGGGCTGTGCAGCCAGACGCCATGCTTCTGCCTCCCGTGCTTTATATTCCCCCTTTTTATGCAATCTAATGCTCCATTACATTCACTGACCTGCAATCCCTGTGATAATAATTCATGAAGCAGCCGCCGGCTCACTGCGCACAGTGCTTCTACTTCCGGCGGCTGATTCATGAATTATTATCACAGGGATCGCAAGTCAGTGAATGTAACGGAGCATTAGATTGCATAGAAAGGGGGAATATAAATGTAATTTTAACTCCTAAGACTCCTGTGCCCAGCGTTCTGTCTCCCAGGGAAGCACGGGAGGCTGAAGCATAGCATCTGGCTGCACAGCCCGTCTTTTCTAATCGGAGACGGATGGCCCTTAGCAACGCTCTTTTGAAGAGTGCTGCTAAGGGCCATTTCAGCCCCAGTTTTCTACCAAAAATAAACGTTTTGGCTAAATAAAGTCTATAGCAAAATTGTTACCTATCACTTGCCCTACACTGTAGCAAAAAATAAATAAAAACAGTTATCCTTTAAACCTAACACTTTTGTCTAGAAAAGCTACTCCAGTTTTCCTAATCCACCCTCCTACACAGTGATAAATCTGGAGTAAAACTTGTTAAAATAGCTAACCACGCCACACTTTTCTACTCATATTTCAAAACTGGAGTAAGTGGTGTAAAACTGCAAACAGTCGCAAAATGTTTGTGCATGCGAGTGCAAAAGTTGGGCTTTTGCGACTTTTTGAAGCCAGAATTCTGTAGTGAAAGTATGATAAATCTGCCCCATGGAGGGTTGACAGATGGACAGAACAGGACTACAGCAGAGAGACTTTGGAATCCTGGACATACGGACTTTAACCCCCTATTTTTCCTTTCACATAGCCGTATGAGGGCTTGTTTTTTTGCGGGGCAAGTTGTACTTTCTAATGCCACCATTTAATATGACATACAATGTAGTGAGAAGCGGGAAACCATTCCAAATAAGGTGGAATTGGAAAAAAAAGATGCAATTCTGCCACAGTTTTACAGGTTTTGTCTCTACATCGTTCCTTATGCTGTAAAACTAACTTGTGCTCTTCATTCTCTGGGTCAGTATGATTACAACAATACCACCATTAATACTGGAAAAAAATAAAAACTTTTCATCACCATATTGAAAATGAAAGACTATTCCGGCACTGTGTATTATTCCCATAAAATCTTCCTCTTTATTAAATCACAGCATATGCGGACAGTATCACAAACAAGCAGTTGTTTACGCATTTCGGAGACCTTCTCCTTAGTCGTAACAATGTGGTTTGAGGGTTTGGAAAATTTAAAGACCCATGTACCCTCCCCCAACTAGTGGGTGGTGGTAACATGATGTCATAACTTAATCAACCCAACCGGATTCCAAAAAAGTTGGGACACTAAACGAATTGTGAATAAAAACTGAATGCAATGATGTGGAGATGGCAAATGTCAATATTTTATTTGTAATAGAACGTAGATGACAGATCAAACGTTTAATCCGAGTAAATGTATCATTTTAAAGGAAAAATACGTTGATTCCAATTTTCACGGTGTCAACAAATCCCCAAAAAGTTGGGACAAGTAGCAATAAGAGGCTGGAAAAAGTAAATTTGAGCATAACGAAGATCTGGAAGACCAATTAACACTAATTAGGTCAATTGGCAACATGATTGGGTATAAAAAGAGCTTCTCAGAGTGGCAGTGTCTCTCAGAAGCCAAGATGGGTAGAGGATCACCAATTCCCACAATGTTGCGCAGAAAGATAGTGGAGCAATATCAGAAAGGTGTTACCCAGCGAAAAATTGCAAAGACTTTGCATCTATCATCATCAACTGTGCATAACCTCATCCGAAGATTCAGAGAATCTGGAACAATCTCTGTGCGTAAGGGTCAAGGCCGTAAAACCATACTGGATGCCCATGATCTCCGGGCCCTTAAACGACACTGCACCACAAACAGGAATGCTACTGTAAAGGAAATCACAGAATGGGCTCAGGAATACTTCCAGAAACCATTGTCAGTGAACACAATCCACAGTGCCATCCGCCGTTGCCAGCTGAAACTCTATAGTGCAAAGAAGAAGCCATTTCTAAGCAAGATCCACAAGCTCAGGCGTTTTCACTGGGCCAGGGATCATTTAAAATGGAGTGTGGCAAAATGGAAGACTGTTCTGTGGTCAGACGAGGCACGATTCGAAGTTCTTTTTGGAAATCTGGGACGCCATGTCATCCGGACCAAAGAGGACAAGGACAATCCAAGTTGTTATCAACGCTCAGTTCAGAAGCCTGCATCTCTGATGGTATAGGGTTGAATGAGTGCGTGTGGCATGGGCAGCTTGCATGTCTGGAAAGGCACCATCAATGCAGAAAAATATATTCAGGTTCTAGAACAACATATGCTCCCATCCAGACGTCATCTCTTTCAGGGAAGACCCTGCATTTTTCAACAAGATAATGCCAGACCACATTCTGCATCAATCACAACATCATGGCTGCGTAGGAGAAGGATCCGGGTACTGAAATGGCCAGTCTGCAGTCCAGATCTTTCCCCTATAGAGAACATTTGGCGCATCATAAAGAGGAAGGTGCAACAAAGAAGGCCCAAGACGATTGAACAGTTAGAGGCCTGTATTAGACAAGAATGGGAGAGCATTCCTATTTCTAAACTTGAGAAACTGGTCTCCTCGGTCCCCAGACGTCTGTTGAGTGTTGTAAGAAGAAGGGGAGATGCCACACAGTGGTGAAAATGGCCTTGTCCCAACTTTTGGGGGATTTGTTGACACCATGAAATTCTGATTCAACATATTTTTCCCTTAAAATGGTACATTTTCTCAGTTTAAACTTTTGTTCCGTGATTTATGTTCTATTCTGAATAAAATATTAGAAGTTGGCACCTCCACATCATTGCATTCAGTTTTTATTCACAATTTGCATAGTGTCCCAACTTTTTTGGAATCCGGTTTGTATCATTCTCAGTTAACACATAGGTTAAAATAGCCCCACACGATGTGCTCCTCACTACCCTGCGCTTAGACTATGCATATCATCATGGCTGGAAGCCTTTGCATATCAAAAGAGTAAGCACAAGCGCAAGGTGTGAGGAAACGCATCATGTGAATAAGGCATATACAAAATGACAAATAAAATATACATACATATAACCTGTAGAGAACTCTACATGCAAAATGGGTGGAAAGATGGATTATACACGGCCACAATCTTCTAGTTATTATAATATAAATGTATATATTGTAATTTACTTATAGATAAATAAATGAACCGTGATAGACAGACATATAATATTGTAATTATCATCCAATGACAACTAAAAGGTTAGATGCTGGCTTCAGATATAAAAAATTATTGGTAAATATACATCAATTCTTTCTTTTGATTGAGACCTGTTGGCACCCTTGTATTTAAAAGGAAAATCCAAAAGGCCTCTCTCAAAAGTATTTTCTTTTGGTGGTCCCCTCCCCTAGCTGGCACCATTACCCTCTCAATTGCAAATGCACGGAGGGATCCAGTACCACGGTTGTGTGCGTGGATGAAGTATTTGGCAGCACCAGATATATTAACCCTTTCATGACCAAGGGTCATTGATGCCCTAGTGTCCAGGTCAAAATTTAAAAATCTGACATGCGTCACTTTATGTGGTAATAGCTTTGGAACACTTTTACTTATCCAAGCCATTCTGAGATTGTTTTCTCATGAAACATTGTACTTCATGATAGTCATATATTTGAGTCAATATATTTCACCTTTATTTCTGAAAAAATCCCAAATTTACCCAAAATTTTGAAAAATTCACGATTTTCCAAATTTCAATTTCTCTACTTCTAAAACAGAAAGTCATACCTAATAAAATATTTATTACTTAACATTCCCCATATGTCTACTTTATGTTGGCATTATTTTGGAAATGTCATTTTATTTTTTTAGGACGTTAGAAGGCTTAGAAGTTTAGAAGCAATTCTTAAAATTTTTAAGAAAATTTCCAAAACCCACTTTTTAAGGACCAGTTCAGGTCTAAAGTCACTTTGTGGGGCCTACATAGTGGATACCCCCATAAATGACCCCATTGTAGAAACTACACCCCTCAAGTTACTCAAAACTGATTTTACAAACTTTGTTAACCCTTTAGGCGTTCCACAAGAATTAAAGGAAAATGGCGATGAAATTTCTAAATTTCACTTTTTTGGCAGATTTTCCATTTTATTAAATTTCTTTCTTTAACACATTGAGGGTTAACAGCCAAACAAAACTCAATATTTATTACCCTGATTCCGCGGTTTACAGAAACACCCCACATGTGGTCGTAAACTGCTGTACGGGCACACGGCAGGGCACAGAAGGAAAGTAATACCATACGGTTTTTGGAAGGCAGATTTTGCTGGATTGGTTTTCTGAACGCCATATGTTTTTTATTTTTCTGCTGATTGTCTTGTGCAGGGGCTCATTTTTTGCAGAAAGTGTTGAGGTTTTTATTGGTACCATTTTTGGGTACATAGGATTTTTTGATCATTCATTATTACACTTTATGGGTTATTTTTAGTTATTTTTTTATTTTTCGTTTTATTATTTTCACTTTCTTTTTTTATCAAGTCCCTCTTGGATCATGAAGATCCAGAGAGGCTGATGGCTGTACTATACTTTGCAATGCTCTTGCATTGCAAAGTATAATACTATTAGATGCCCTGTAAGTGGCAACAGCGGACGCTTTTGCAAAGCGTCCGGTTGCCATAGCAACCATCGGGCACTGCCATCACAGCGCTGCAGTCCCGATGGTTGAGAGAGGGAGCTCTCTCCCTCTATTAACCCCATGGATGCCGCAACCGCGGCATCTATGGGGTTACAGGAGAGTGTCAGCATAGAGCTGACACTCTCTGCTGATGGCGGCGGCTCAGGAATGGAGCCGCCGCCATCACACACAGCAGGGGACCGGGGGCAGCGCTGGAAAGGGGTGGGGGATCAGGGTGGTACGGCCGCCAACATTGAGGAAGGCTGGGGCAGGAGGGGCGGGTGAGAATGAATGCATGGGGCGGGGAGGGGGCGGACCGCATCAGGGCAGCTGCCTCTAGGAGATGAGCGCAGGAACAGATGAGCTGCAGGCGGACACAAGGGGGGCTTGGAGGGGCACAGATGGGGGGCACAGCCACAGATCGGGGGCACAGATCGGGCGGGGGGTATTACGAGGACACTACCTGATTTCAGGCTCTGATCTGCAGAGCGCAGATCAGAGCCTGAAACCGGCATTTTTTCACTGCCGCGATCCGATTGGTTAGTCTGCACAGACTAACCAATCGGATCGATTGTCGGCAAGGGACCACTCTGATTGATCCCTTGCTGGCATTACTAGACTGTATGCTGTCCGTGACAGCAGCAGGGCTCGGGCAGAAGCTTTAATCCAAGCGCTGATTAAAGAGCTGGTTTGATGTTTATAGACGTGATAGCTGCACGGGGCATGTGCAAATATCACGTATATAAACGGATTGCAGTTGGGAAGGGGTTAAGAATAGATGGATTTGAAATGCAATTCAGATGTTCTAATATTCTGTTTTTGAACTTGCGTATGGTTCTGCCAACATACATCAAGTCACACTCCACACACTGTATGACATGGATCACCCCCGTGCTATTGCAGTTAATATACGTTTTTATAGGGAAGGTTGTGGAATGGTCAGCATTATGAAAACTTTTTTTGACTGAAACATATTTGCATGTTTTACAGGGATGGCTGCCACATTTTGTGAAGCCTTTGTAACTGATCCACATGCTCTGTAATTTTTTATCTTTGTTAGCCATGTACAGGGAAGGGGAAAGGGAACTCGCCATGGTTGATGCTTTTCTGGACACTATTTTACAGCCATATTTTAAAGCATTGTATAAAATATTGTCATCAAATAGAATAGGCAGACACTTCTGCACAATGCTTCGTATTTTATTGAACTGCCGGCTGTATGTCAAAACCAAAGTAGGTGGATCTTTCTTTTCTATTTCCCGTTTATATTTATCCTTAGCCTGCATGTAATCTCTATTAATAGCTTTCTCTATTCATTGCATTTGCAATTGAGAAGGTAATGGTGCCAGCTAGGGGAGGGGACCACCAAAAGAAAATACTTTTGAGAGAGGTGTAACGGTCGCGTACACACACACACAGGGGGGAGGGAAGTGACCACTGCGCTCCACCCTTACCCCTGGCCCTGCCTACTTGCCTCGCGAGTCCTAATGACAGGGGACAACTGGACGGCAATCCCTAACTTGGAGTAAGTGCAGGGATGACAGACAGACAAACAACAGGACGTGAACGGACCGAGTCAATACCAGGAAAGCTGCAAAGTACAAATGGAGCAAGCAGAGAATTGTCAGGAGAAGCCGGGGTCATAAATACCAGGAGAGCAGAGAAGTACAAGAGGAGTCCTAAGAGAGTAGTCAGGTGGGAGCCGAGGTCACAATACCAGGACGGAAGTGCAGTACAGGAGGAGAAGGCAAAAGGATGGTCAGGGAACAGGATCAGGTAAGTATTCAGCAGTCCAACAAATAGCCAGGAACCTAGAAATTAACAGGCAACCTGTAGCCAGCAGGCTGCCTGTATTTATAGTGGGGAGTGAGGGTCATGTGACGTGGCCAGCGTCACATGACCGACAGACCAACCAGTCGAGCACCGAGTGATCAGCTCGGCGCTCAAGGCAGACTAGGAGCAGGGAGCCACCCAGCTAGTAAAGCCGCCCTGGGAATGAGGTCAAACACAGAACCTCATTCCAAAAGCTAAGCAACAGTTCTGCGGGCAATGGGGGACCGAGTGCACCTTTGGAACCCCGTGACAGTACCCCCCCTTTTACGAGGGGCCACCGGACCCAAGACTTCAGGCGATGGCTTTTCAGGGTGTTCTAAATGAAATTTACGAACAAGTCTAGGAGCATGAACCTCCCTGGCAGGTACCCAAGATCTCTCCTCAGGTCCATACCCCTTCCAGTGAATCAGGTACTGCAAGGAATTACGCACCTTCCTGACATCCACTATTTTAGACACCACATACTCGACAGCATCATTAACAAGAACCGGCGGAGGCGAGGCTTTTGATGGTACTACCGGTTCAAAATATTTTTTAAGCAGAGATTTATGGAACACATTATGAATGTGGAATGACTCAGGCAGCTCCAACCTAAAAGATACCGGGTTAATCACTTCCGTGATCTTATATGGTCCAATAAAACGAGGAGCAAATTTTTTAGAAGTTACCTTGAGAGATAGATTCTTGGAGGACAACCATACTTTATCCCCAACCTGAAAGTTTACCCCCCTTGAACGTCTCCTATCGGCCTTGAGTTTTTGAGAACATTGAGCCTTTTCTAGGTTCGATTGAACCCGGGCCCAAACTGTGCACAGTTCGGAGGAGAGTTTATCCGCTTCAGGGTTAGAGGAGGAGACGGACGACCCAGAATGAAAACGGGGATGAAAACCATGGTTACAAAAGAAAGGGGAGACCCCAGCAGAAGAATTGACACGGTTATTCAAAGCAAATTCAGCCAACGGAAGGAATTTGACCCATAATTGCTGGTCATCAGCAACATACAACCTCAAGAATTGTTCCACAGACTGATTAAGGCGTTCAGTCTGCCCATTACTCTCAGGATGGTAGGCGGAAGAAAAAGACAATGAAATTTTACATCTTTGACAGAAGGCCCTCCAGAATTTGGACAGAAACTGCACACCCCTGTCAGAAACAATATTTTCCGGGATGCCATGTAAACGAACAACCTCTCTCACAAAAATAGACGCCAGGGTTTTAGCATTCGGAAGTTTAGACAGGGGAATGAAATGAACCATCTTGCTAAACCTATCGACCACTACCCAAACCACAGTCTTACCCTCCGCCAGCGGTAGGTCAGTTATAAAGTCCATCGAGATATGGGACCAGGGTCTACTGGGAATGGGTAGGGGTCGTAGGTTACCAGCAGGGCGAGTCCTAGGTGTCTTGGACCTGGCACAAACCTCACAGGCTGACACGTAGGACTTGACATCCCTAGTTAGAGTGGGCCACCAATAAGATCTAGAAACCAGATCCTTAGTGCCCTCAACACTCGGATGTCCACAAAAGGCAGAATCGTGACACTCACCCAACAGCTGGAGACGAAATTGTACGGGAACAAACAACTTATCTGTTGGGGTGGATACCGGTGCCAGATGTTGTTCAGACCTAATGCGAGCCGAGATATCCTGGGTAAGAGCTGCTAAGAAGATTTTTGCTGGTAGGATGGATTCAGGTGGTACCTCAGTAGGTTGAAAAGCCTGGAAGCTCTGAGATAATGCGTCCGCCTTCACATTTTTACTTCCCGGCCTGAACGTGATGGAGAAATCAAAACGAGTAAAAAACAGAGCCCATCTGGCTTGACGGGGATTCAACCTCTTAGCAGACTCAAGAAACATAAGGTTTTTATGGTCAGTGACAACAGTTACACAATGTCTTGCCCCCTCCAGGAAATGCCTCCACTCCTCAAATGCCCATTTAATGGCCAGCAGCTCCCTATTCCCTATGTCGTAGTTTCTCTCCGTGGGAGAGAATTTCCTGGAGAAGAAGGCACATGGTCTCAGATTAGTGAGGCTAGCAGGACCTTGTGAAAGGACTGCTCCTACGCCGTCCTCGGACGCATCCACCTCCACAATAAAAGGTTTCTCCTGATCAGGCTGGATCAGAATGGGAGCGCTACTAAATGCCTTTTTTAATTTTTCAAATGAAGAAATGGCCTCAGTAGACCAATTCTCCAAATCCGCCCCTTTCTTAGTAAGGTCGGTCAACGGTTTAGCAATTACGGAAAAATTCATAATAAATTTACGATAGTAATTGGCGAAACCTAAGAACCGTTGTAAGGCCTTTAAAGAGGACCTTTCACCGATTCTTACCCTATGAACTAAGTATACATACATGTGGAGCGGCGCCCGGGGATCTCTCTGCACTTACTATTATCCCCGGGCGCCGCTCCGTTCTCCTGCTATGTCCTCCGGTATCTCCGTTCCCTAAGTTATGGTAGGCGGAGTCTGCCCTAGCGCTGGCCAATCGCATTGCAGAGCTCACAGCCTGGGAGAAAATAACCTCCCAGGCTGTGAGCTCTGCGCTGCGATTGGCCAGCGCTAGGGCAGACTCCGCCTACCATAACTTAGGGACTGGTATCTCCGCCTACTATAACTTAGTGAGCGGAGATACCGGAGGGCATAGCAGGAGAACGGAGCGGCGCCCGGGGATAAGAGTAAGTGCAGTGAGATCCCCGGGCGCCGCTCTACATATCTGTATAGTTAGTTCATAGGGTAAGAATCGGTGAAAGGTCCTCTTTAAGGATGAAGGTCTTACCCATTCCTTAATTGCTAGTACCTTACCAGAATCCATCTTGAAGGCGTGAGGAGTCAGAACATGCCCTAGAAACAGAATCTCCTGTACACCAAAGACACATTTCTCTTGTTTAGCGGATAGCTGATTCTCCCTCAACACCTCTAATACTTGTTTAACATGAGACACATGGGATTCGAAGTCAGGAGAGAATATCAAAATGTCGTCAAGATAGACAATAACAAATTTACCTAAGTACTCCCTAAGAATGTCATTCATGAAGTTTTGGAACACAGCTGGGGCATTGCTGAGACCAAAAGGCATCACTTGATATTCAAAGTGTCCTACCGGAGTATTGAACGCCGTCTTCCATTCGTCTCCCTCCTTGATTCGGATTAGATTGTATGCCCCTTTCAGGTCAATTTTGGAAAACCAGGTTGCCCCCAGAACCTGGTTAAATAAATCCGGAATCAATGGGAGGGAGTATCTATTCTGGACAGTGATTTTATTTAATCTCCGGTAATCGATACATGGCCTAAGACCACCATGTTTTTTCTTAACGAAGAAAAAACCCGCCCCCATAGGAGAGACAGAAGGTCTAATATGCCCTTTACCAAGGCTCTCCTTAATATAATCTTCCATGGCCTTGCGTTCGGGCATAGAAAGATTATAAATTCATCCTTTAGGAAACTTGGCCCCCTCTACTAGCTCTATGGTACAATCATAAGGTCTATGGGGGGGTAGAACCTCCGGGGTTGGTGATGAGAATACATCAGAATATTCTCTAACAACAGAGGGTAAAGGATCAGACTTTACTGAGACCCCAGCCTGTACCACGGACAAGCACGAGTCACACTTAGGCCCCCATCTCACCAACTCCCCATTGGACCAATCTATAGTGGGGTTATGTAGTCGGAGCCAAGGCAACCCTAGTACCACCTCAGCAGGTAGGTTCTCCAGGACTAGAAGCGAACATCTCTCTGAGTGGCACACACCCACGGTTAGAGAAATCTCCGAGGTACATAAGCTCACCGTACCACCAATAAGAGGAGTAGCATCAATAGCCATGACATGGATAGGAGTTGGTAAGGCAAACATAGGAATACCCAATCTTACAGCATACTCAGAGTCAATAAAGCTAGCCGCTGAGCCAGAATCAATAAAGGCCTTACCCGGCCATTTATCTACTCCCAGAGAAATCGTAATGGGTACCGAAAGCTTACATTTAGAAAATTCAGGGTGTACCTGGTCTTTAGGTTGCCTTGTCTTAGGAGACTTGACAGAGAGGACCTTCTTAGGACACTGGTTGATCCAATGGTCAGGATCTCCACAGTAAAAGCATTCTCCACGTCTGCGGCGAAGATTCCCTCGGGTCATGCCAACCTGCATGGGTTCCTCGGTGGAGACCTCAGCATTGTCTCTGGGATAGGCCTCTGGCTGGACCACCATCTGGGAAGAGAACTGTTGTTCCTGTCGTCTCTCTCTAACCCGTCGGTCAAGTCGGACAACAAGGGTCATCATCTCCTCTAAGGTCTCTGGAAGTTGATAACTGACCAGAAGATCCTTTAATTTATCAGACAGACCTGACCTGAACTGACTCTTCAGGGCTGGTTCGTTCCATCCTGAGGGGACACACCACCTTCTGAATTGGGTGCAATACTCCTCCGCTGGTAAATTGCCCTGAACCAGTGCCTTTAGAGCCGTCTCGGCTACTAGAGCCCTGTCTGGTTCATCATAGAGGGTACCCAAGGCCTGAAAGAACCCCTCCACAGAATATAAACAACTGGTGCCAGCAGGTAAAGAGAACGCCCAGTCCTGGGGATCACCCTGTAATCGGGAAATGATAATGCCCACGCGTTGACTCTCGGGGCCAGAGGACACGGGGCGCAAACGGAAGTAAAGTTTGCAACTCTCCTTAAAAGAGAGAAACTTCCTCCGGTCTCCAGAAAAGGGTTCTGGGAGCTTAATCTGGGGCTCAAAATGCGGACTGGAGGCCTGAGGAGTGGAAGAACCTTGCCCTAACTCAAAAGAGCTGAGTTTTTCCCCTAACTCCTGCACCCTCTGCGTCAGATTAGAGACATGGTCAGTCAGGGTCACCAGAGGATTCATAATACAGTGGTTATTGGGCCTGTTAATCTGTAACGGTCGCATACACACACACACAGGGGGGAGGGAAGTGACCACTGCGCTCCACCCTTACCCCTGGCCCTGCCTACTTGTCTAGCGAGTCCTAATGACAGGGGACAACTGGACGGCAATCCCTAACTTGGAGTAAGTGCAGGGATGACAGACAGACAAACAACAGGACGTGAACGGACCGAGTCAATACCAGGAAAGCTGCAAAGTACAAATGGAGCAAGCAGAGAATTGTCAGGAGAAGCCGGGGTCATAAATACCAGGAGAGCAGAGAAGTATAAGAGTAGTCCTAAGAGAGTAGTCAGGTGGGAGCCGAGGTCACAATACCAGGACGGAAGTGCAGTACAGGAGGAGAAGGCAAAAGGATGGTCAGGGAACAGGATCAGGTAAGTATTCAGCAGTCCAACAAATAGCCAGGAACCTAGAAATTAACAGGCAACCTGTAGCCAGCAGGCTGCCTGTATTTATAGTGGGGAGTGAGGGTCATGTGACCGACAGACCAACCAGTCGAGCACCGAGTGATCAGCTCGGCGCTCAAGGCAGACTAGGAGCAGGGAGCCACCCAGCTAGTAAAGCCGCCCTGGGAATGAGGTCAAACACAGAACCTCATTCCAAAAGCTAAGCAACAGTTCTGCGGGCAATGGGGGACCGAGTGCACCTTTGGAACCCCGTGACAGAGGCCTTTTAAATACAAGTGTGCCAACAGGTCTCAATCAAAAGAAAGAATTGATGTATATTTACTAGGGATCGACCGATTATCGGTTTGGCCGATATTGAGGATTTTGAACGTTATCGGTATCGGCATCTATTTTGCCGATATACCGATAACATATTGGGAACACAGAACGAGCTGCTCTCAGCGCTCTCTGTGTTCCCTCCGCAGCACAGGGGAGAAGGAAGCAGTGTCTCCCTCCCCCTGTGCTGCTGCTGCCGCCAATGACAGGAGAGAAGACAAGAGGAGGGGAGGGGCTGTGGCCGCTGCGTCACCAATGAAGATGAGTCTTTCATTCATTCATATACAGGAGGCGGGAGCTGGCTGCAGAATCACATAGCCGGCTCCCGACCTCTATGAGCGATAGCTGCGATCCGCGGTAGTTAACTCCTCAGGTGCCGCGGATCGCAGCTACCGCTCATAGAGGTCGGGAGCCGGCTATGTGATTCTGCAGCCAGCTCCCGCCTCCTGTATATGAATAAATGAGAGACTTATCTTCATTGGTGGCGCAGTGCGCCCCCCCCAAGCCCCCCGGTATTATTCATTGGTGGCGCAGTGCGCCCCCCACCCCAATCCCGGCCAATAGTAAAAACATTGGTGGCGCAGTGCGCCCCCCCCCCACCCAGTATTACTCATTGGTGGCAGTGGCCACACGATCCCCTCTCCCTTCCTCCTCCGATCGGAGCCCCAGCAGTGTAATCCTGGGGCTCCGATCGGTTACCATGGCAGCCAGGACGCTATTGAAGCCCTGACTGCCATAGTAAGCTCCATGCTGCTGTGTGCACAGTGTGAGCTCCTATTCACCCTGATAGAGATAGAGATCTATCAGGGGGAATAGGACAAGGGTTCTAGTCCCTAAGGGGGCTAAAAGTTAGTAAAAAAAAAACACAAAAATATTAAGTATAAATGAAAAAGATTTATACAAAAAAATACACATTAACAATAAACAAAAAAATACACATTAATAATAAACATATTAATTTTCAGCAGATTTGTGTAGGAATTTTTTTTTTTTTATCAAAAATGAAAATTCCCAGAATATCGGTATAAATTATCGGCTATCGGCCTGAAAGTTCACAAATTATCGGTATCGGCCCTAAAAAATCAATATCGGTCGATCCCTAATATTTACCAATAATCTTTTATATCTGAAGCCAGCATCTAACCTTTTAGTTGTCATTGGATGATAATTGCAATATTATATGTCTGTCTATCATGGTTCATTTATTTATCTATAAGTAAATTCCAATATATACATTTATATTATAATAACTAGAAGATTGTGGCCGTGTCTAATCCATCTTTCCACCCATTTTGCATGTAGAGTTCTCTACAGGTTATATGTATGTATATTTTATTTCTTATTTTGTATATGCCTTATTCACATGATGCGTTTCCTCACTCCTTGCGCTTGTGCTTAGTGCTCTTTCACACCTGCGTTCTTGTCTTCCGGCATAGAGTTCCGTCGTCGGGGCTCTATGCCGGAAGAATCCTGATCAGGATTATCCTAATGCATTCTGAATGGAGAGAAATCCGTTCAGGATGCATCAGGATGTCTTCAGTTCCGGAACGGAACGTTTTTTGGCCGGAGAAAATACCGCAGCATGCTGCGCTTTTTGCTCCGGCCAAAAATCCGGAACACTTGCCGCAAGGCCGGATCCGGAATTAATGCCCATTGAAAGGCATTGATCCGGATCCGGCCTTAAGCTAAACGTCGTTTCGGCGCATTGCCGGAGCCGACATTTAGCTTTTTCAGAGTGGTTACCATGGCTGCCGGGACGCTAAAGTCCTGACAGCCATGGTAAGTGTAGTGGGGAGCGGGGGAGCAGTGTACTTACCGTCCGTGCGGCTCCCCGGGCGCTTCAGAGTGACGTCAGGGCGCCCCAAGCGCATGGATCATGTGATCACATGGATCACGTCATCCATGCGCATGGGGCGCTCTGACGTCATTCTGGAGCGCCCCGGGAGCCGCACGGACTGTAAGTATACCGCTCCCCCGCTCCTACTATGGCAACCAGGACTTTAATAGCGTCCTGGGTGCCATAGTAACACTGAACGCATTTGGAAGACGGTTCCGTCTTCAAATGCTTTCAGTACACTTGCGTTTTTCCGGATCCGGCGTGTAATTCCGGCAAGTGGAGTACACGCCGGATCCGGACAACGCAAGTGTGAAAGAGGCCTTACTCTTTTGATATGCAAAGGCTTCCGCCATGATGATATGCATAGTCTAAGCGCAGGGTAGTGAGGAGCACATCGTGTGGGGCTATTTTAACCTATGTGTTAACTGAGAATGATACTTCAGGTGTGAGTCTTTGCGTTGATTAAGTTATGACATCATGTTACCACCACCCACTAGTTGGGGGAGGGTACATGGGACTTTAAATTTTCCAAACCCTCAGACCACATTGTTACGACTAAGGAGAAGGTCTCCGAAACGCGTAAACAACTGCTTGTTTGTGATACTGTCCGCATATGCTGTGATTTAATAAAGAGGAAGATTTTATGGGAAGAATACACAGTGCCGGAATCGTCTTTCATTTTCAATTTGCCTACACATCCAGAACCTTGCTGGTTTGACTCCGGGCACACAGGATATTATATGCCGAATAGGTGAGCTGGACAAACGTTTTTTTATATGCCTTTTCATCACCATATTCTGACCCCCATAACTTTTTTTATAGTTATGTCTATGGAGCTGTGTGGGGCCTCGTTTTTTGTGGGACAATTAGTAGTTTTAGTGGAGTGTGTGTTACTCTTTTATCACATTTTATAAAGCATTTTGGGGGGTAAGTGAAGCATTGAAAAAAACGGCAAATTAAAAGCTCACGGAAATACTCTGAAGCACTTCCGGGGGCTTTCGGGTCCGTACCTCCACACCGCAAAAGATGACACGTCTTATCTTTTGCCGTATCTTGCGGGACCCATCCGCAGCATGGAGTGCACATGGTCAGTGCCCGTGCATTGCGGACCGCTATTTGCGGTCAACTGAATGGGCACGGAGCCCTTACGGTTGTGTGAATGAGCCCTAATACATTTCTGACAAATAGAAAAAGATTTCCATCAGTCAGAAAATATATTTTGCATTTTAACAAATGCAGGAGTAAATATAGATGTGGTATGTATCATATTTTAGTTTTCTGCAGATTATATTTTATTTGTATAAAAAATCTGCCTGAGAACTAATTTTTGTTGCAAATTTGAACTTTTGTGCATTTTTTGCTTATAACCACTTTTTGATGCAAAGTTGCATGATGGTGATTGTATGTGTCAATTATTATTTTGTTTTTTTATACATGGTATGCTGTGTGATCTCAGAAAATACAGATTTTGGTAACATTGCAGCTGTTTGTCATGTACAGTATATATTTTTAACAGAATTTTACTTGCATCCTTGGCTAGTAGCCGCATTATCAGTGGAACTAAAGAGCCTGTGAATTCCACCTTTGATCATATATTTGTCTTGTATTTTTTTGATTGTACATTAATAAAGACATAGTTTATTAACATTATTATTCTTTGTGACTAATTATGTAGATGTTACTGAAACGACGCAGCTCCATCCAATGGGTAATGGATGGAGGTAGTATGGCAGCGCTGCTCCCATTGAAGGGAAAGTGAGCAGCGCTGATATTACAAGCTCTGCCCATTACACAACAGCTGGAGCTGTGTAGTTTCGGGGCTGCAGGAGGTCAGCCCCCACTCATCAGATAGTGATGGCCTATACTCAGGCTGTCCTCCTTGAAAAAATCCTGGACCACCCCTTAAAAGTATATAGGGAATAATGAAATTCATTACAAAGCGTTAAAGTTTTTTTCCCCTGCAATGTATGTTTTTATCGATATGCAGCATACTTTAGGCCTTTTTGGGCTATGGCTTTTTTTTTCCATAGAAAGGTCTAAGCAGTTGAAAAATGCCCAAATAAACACTTATTCTGAGTATAGTTTAAATAAAGAAGAATAAGATAACAGAAAAAAAAAATATACGTTTACACAAAAAAAAAAAACACACTGATTTTACCTCCAAAGAAAAGCGCAGTCAAAAAATTATGGTATGTTCACACAATGGATCTTCCTCAGAGAGTGAATCTACCCGTAACGCGTATGGTGAAACAAGTGATGCACCTGCATTGAAAAGCCTCCGATAAGGCCTCCTGCACACGACCGTTGTGTGCACCCGTGGCCGTTGTGCCGTTTTTTTTCGCGGACCCATTGACTTTCAATGGGTCCGTGGAAAAAACGGAAAATGCACCGTTTTGCAGCCGCATCCGTGATCCGTGTTTCATGGCCGTGAAAAAAATATGACCTGTCCTATTTTTTTCACGGCCAACGGTTCACGGACCCATTCAAGTCAATGGGTCCGTGAAAGAACACGGATGCACACAAGATTGGCATCCGTGTCCGTGATCCGTAGGTTAGTTTTTATACAGACGGATCCGAAGATCCGTCTGCATAAAGCTTTTTCAAAGCTGAGTTTTCACTTCGTGAAAACTCAGAACCGACAGTATATTCTAACACAGAAGCGTTCCCATGGTGATGGGGACGCTTCTAGTTAGAATACACTACAAACTGTGTACAAGACTGCCCCCTGCTGCCTGGCAGCACCCGATCTCTTACAGGGGGCCGTGATCAGCACAATTAACCCCTTCAGGTGCGGCACCTGAAAGGGTTAATTGTACTATCATATCCCCCTGTAAGAGATCAGGGCTGCCAGGCAGCAGGGGGCAGACCCCCCCCCCCCCCCTCCCCAGTTTGAATATCATTGATGGCCAGTGCGGCCCCCCCCCCCTCTATTGTAATTATTCGTTGGTGGCACAGTGTGCGGCCCCCCCTCCCTCTATAGCATTAACAACATTGGTGGCCAGTGTGCGGCCTCCCATCTCCCCCCCCCCCATCATCATTGGTGGCAGCGGAGTTCCGATCGGAGTCCCAGTTTAATCGCTGGGGCTCCGATCGGTAACCATGGCAACCAGGACGCTACTACAGTCCTGGTTGCCATGGTTACATAGCAATAGTACAATAGTAGAAGATTCATACTTACCGGCTGCTGCGATGTTCGTGTCCGGCCGGGAGCTCCACCTACTGGTAAGTGACAGCCTCAGGTCTGTGTGGCGCATTGCTAAATGAACTGTCACTTACCAGTAGGTGGAGCTCCCGGCCGGACACGAACATCGCAGCTCCCAGGTAAGTATGAATCTTTTACTATTGTACTATTGCTAGTAACCCGCTGCCACCAATGATCAGGGGGGGGGGGGGGGGGAGATGGGAGGCCGCACACTGGCCACCAATGTTGTTAATGCTATAGAGGGAGGGGGGGGCCGATGGGGGGCGCACACTGTGCCACCAACGATTTATTACAATAGAGGGAGGAAGGGGGGGGGGGCGGGGGGGCGCACACTGTGCCACCAACGATTTATTACAATAGAGGGAGGAAGGGAAGGGGGGGCGCACACTGTGCCACCAACGAATTATTACAATAGAGGGAGGAAGGGGGGGGGGGGCGCACTGGCCACCAATGATATTCAAACTGGGGAGGAGGGGGTCTGCCCCCTGCTGCCTGGCAGCCCTGATCTCTTACAGGGGGATATGATAGTACAATTAACCCCTTCAGGTGCAGCACTTGAGGGGTTAATTGTGCTGATCACGGCCCCCTGTAAGAGATCGGATGCTGCTAGGCAGCAGGGGGCAATCATGTACACAGTTTGTAGTATATTCTAACTAGAAGCGTCCCCATCACCATGGGAACGCCTCTGTGTTAGAATATACTGTCGGAAATGAGGTTTCACGATCTAACTCATATCCGACAGTATATTCTAACATAGGGGCGTTCCCATGGTGATGGGGACGCTTCAAGTTAAAATATACCATCGGATTGGAGAAAACTCCGATCCGATGGTATAAAAGGGACTCCAGACTTTACATTGAAAGTCAATGGGGACGGATCCGTTTGCAATTGCACCATATTGTGTCAACGTCAAACGGATCCGTCCCCATTGATTTGCATTGTAATTCAGGACGGATCCGTTTGGCTCCGCACGGCCAGGCGGACACCAAAATGACTTTTTTTTCATGTCCGTGGATCCTCCAAAAATCAAGGAAGACCCACGGACGAAAAAACGGTCACGGATCACGGAAAAACAGGACCCGTTTTTGCGGACCGCAAAAAAATACGTTCGTGTGCAGGAGGCCTAATACTGTATGGCCATACAGAAGAAAATTTCTACAGTAAAGGATTAACTATTCTTATCGTTGAAAGCTGCACCAAAGGAAATTGCGGAACAGAGTGGCAACTCCCGCGATCTTTGGAACTCCCGCGAAATTCAAACCAGCTTGCTGTATGGAGCGACTGAATAAGCCGGCAAATATTTAAAGCTCCATTGAAGCAATAGGGAGACAGCAGACGCTAGACGGCAAGCCAAACATCGATTTAAAGTTTTCTTCAATCCAAAGCTCATATCGAGCTTAAAAGGATATGCTATAAGAGACTTTTCACATTATCAGGATTCCTGTGGACACTTTATGAACATATTGCGCTCCCAGTGAATACACCTACAACATTTTCAGTGACATTCAGTTTCCCAAATTGGGATAGAGCGCTAGAAGATAATACCCCCTCTTTCCCAAATAACAGCATATACTTGAAGTTTTTTGGTGTGATATATATTATTGAATTTATCGACACTATTGAGTCATATGAATATAGTGTCGATCATATCCACCATAATATATGTGACTGTAATGTTGTATATTATTGCTACATTGTTCTTATAAATTTTATTACTTGTATTTTATGGGGATTTAATAAATATTTTCTGCATATGTCAATCTGGTTGCCAAGTGTATGAGTGCTCGCTCATTTTCCTATTACTACATTTTCCTTTAAGAGAGGGTGGGGTGATTCCCTCTATATGAGCTTGCAGCACCATACCTTAACTACCTGCTAGTGAGCCACCACAACCTACCACTATTTTTTAACATCCGAGTTGTTTTTTGTACGTTAAGCCACATTAAGCTCCCCAATAAACAAGCTTAATGTCACTCAATTGCCTTGTGGGTAGCCAAAATCCATGAAACTTCAAGGATAGGTTTGAGAGGCTGAGATCTTAGGTTGTGCAAAGTTTCAAGGCAATTGATTGAGGTTTAGGCACATTATGGTACATTAAGCTCTTTTTACATTAAGCTAAAAGTTTTTGAAAAGGAATAAAATAGTTTAATGTGAATAACTTTTGGTATGTTTTATCAAATGACCCAAAATCTTCAGAATATGTTGGCATAGAGAGAATCTAGTAGAATGGGAAGTTTGGGGGAAATTGGTTAACATCTGAGTTGTTTTTTATATGTTAAGCCACATTGAGCTCCCCAAAAAACAAGCTCACTCATTTGACTTGTGGTTAACTGAAATCCATGAAACTTCCAGGATAGGTTTGGGAAGCTGAGATCTTAGGTTGTGCAAAGTTTCAAGGCAATTGACTGAGGTTTATTATTATGGTACATTAAGCCATTTTCACATTAAATGTTTTAGGATGTCCCTCTCCTGTGTAACGTGTGCACATCCAAAAAATATCAGTGACAACTGACATCCAGTGTACTTTTTCCGTAGACGGTGTCCGCTGCGGACAGTGACATTACCTGGGGTACATCTCCTGTGTAACGTTTCCACATCCAAAATACCTGCGACATTCCCTGTAATTTTATATTAGCCGCTGCTGACATCAGCGACATTATGTGCGGTATATCTCCTGTGTGACATTTCCACATCCCAAATAACTTTTTTATTTTTTTTGCGCATACACTTACAAATCTTACGCTACTGTACGTGTGACATACTTTCAAGCATATATAACATTTAATATGAAGAAGGTGAGCAGTAAGGGACAGGGAAGTAGCCGTGATGCTGATGGTGCACCCAGAGGCCGTGGCCCTGGGCGCGTTTAAACTGTGCCTGCTGCCAGAGCACAAGAAAAACAATCATCCGCGATACTGAGCTTCATGTCCCAGTTTGCAGGGTGGTGCAGGACAACGCTCTCGAAGTCAGACCAGTGCGACCAGGTGGTCAGTTGGATTGCAGCAGATAATGCTTCCAGTCGGTTAAGCACCACCCTGTCTTCCACCAAGTCCAGTCTCAGTAGCCAAGAGTCAATCTTCCTTTTCTCCTCCTCCTCCATCATATCAACATGCTTATTAATCTGCCCTTGCGCCTAATGTTTTAGAGGGTCAGCTCACCAGCAGGCCCTCGCCTACAATCTTTTAGAGGGTCAGCTCACCTGCAGGCCCTCGCATATAATGTTTTAGAGGGTCAGCTCACCAGCAGGCCTTCACATGTAATGTTTTAGAGGGTCAGCTCACCAGCAGGCCCTCATCTATAACCTTTTAGAGGGTCCGCTCACCAGCAGGCCCTCACCTACAATCATTTACAGGGTCAGCTCACCTGCAGGCCCTTGCATATAATGTTTTAGACGGTCAGCTCACCAGCAGGCCCTCACATATAATGTTTTTGAGGGTTAGCTCACCAGCAGGCCCTCAACCATAATGTTTTCAATGGTTAGCTCAGCAGCAGGCACTCGCCCATAATTCTTTCGATGCTCAGATCAGCAGCAGGTACTCGCCCCTAATGTTTTAGAGAGTCAGCTCTGCAGCAGACCCTCACCCCTAATGTCTTAGATCAGTGGTTCTCAACCTTTCTAAAGCCGTGACCCCTTAATACAGTTCCTCATGTTGTGGTGACCCCCAACCATTACATTATTTTCCTTGCTACGTCATAACTAATTTTGCTACTGTTATGATGACCCACCAAAAACACGCACAGACACCAATACACCAAATGTTAATTCAAATACACAAGTATTCATTCATAACCACAGAACTTTAGCATAAATACAAAATATTTGTAAACCAAATAAATAACTTTAAAATAAATAATAAACAACAAATACCCCCTAAAAAATAAATCAGTGGTGCGCACAGTACCCCCCCCAAAATAAATAAATAAATCAGTGGTGCTCAGGGTACCCCTCAAATAAATAAATCAGTGGTGCTTCAAGTCCCCCCCAAATAAATAAATCAGAAGTGCTCAGGGTCCCCCAAATAAATAAATCAGCGGGGCTTCAGGTCTCCCCCAAATAAATAAATCAGCGGTGTTCAGGGTCCCCCAAATAAATAAATCAGTGGTGCATCAGGTTTCCCCCAAATAAATAAATCAATGGTGCTCAGGGTCCCCAAAATAAATAAATCAGAAGTGCTCAGGGTCCCCCAAATAAATAAATCAGCGGTGCTTCATGTCCCCCCAAATAAATTAAGCCTTGCTCAGCCAAATAATTAAAATAAAATTAGCCAGGCTCAATTAAATCATTGGTGGCAGTTGTGCTCAGCGGCGGTGTCATTAACGAAAAAACTCGGACCTCAGCAGACAGGCGGCCCGACTTACCCGTCCAGACGTCAGGCTCCTTCAAGCACAGGCAGTGATAGGACATCACTTCCTGTGCGCGAGGATAAGGGGCCGCTGCCGTTGTGCGGGCGACCCACAATAGGAAGCCTCAGGTGACCCACCGGAAAGGGCCGATCGACCCCCAAAGGGGTCGCGACCCCTAGGTTGAGAACCGCTGTCTTAGATGGTCAGCTGAACAGGCCCTTGCCTGTAATGTTTTAGACGGTCACGAGCAGGGCCTTGCTCCTAATGTTTTTGAGGGTCACCACAGGGCCGATCCTACACGGGGTGCAGTGGGTGCCCCGCACCCCAGCGCTGCGGCCCTGGTGACAAGTGGGGGCGGCCGCGGCAGGGCAGAGCAGGAGATGAGCGCCTCCATTGCGGAAGCGCTCATCTCCATAGTCATCTGTATTGCCGTCCTCAGGACGGCAATACAGATGCCTGTCTGTGCTGCGGCAGAGGAGGGAGAGGTGTGTCCCCTCCTGTTCCTCTGATAGGCTGCCGGCTTAGTGCTGGCAGCCTATCAGAGGCCGGTGATGGCGCGATGACGTCATCGCGTCGCCTGAGCCGTATAGCGAGGGACACAGACGGAAGAGGTGGCCTGCATCGCATCGCATTGCTGGAGGTAAGTATAAGTGTATTATTTTTTTATATAGGTACAATACTGGGCTGGCACATGATAAGGGGGGCTACTGGGCTGGCACATAAGGGGGGCTACTGGGCTGGCACATAAGGGGGGACTACTGGGCTGGCACATGATAAGGGGGGCTACTGGGCTGGCACATGATAAGGGGGGACTACTGGGCTGGCACATGATAAGGGGGGACTACTGGGCTGGCACATGATAAGGGGGGACTACTGGGCTGGCACATGATAAGGGGGGCTACTGGCACATGATATGGGGGGCTACTGGCACATGATATGGGGGCACTCTGGCTACTGGCACATGATATGGGGGCACTCTGGCTACTGGCACATGATAATGGGGGGGATCTGGCTACTGGCACATGATATGGGGGGGGCTCTGGCTACTGGCACATGATAAGGGGGGGGGCTCTGGCTACTGGCACATGATATGGGGGGCTACTGGCACATGATAAGGGGGGCTACTGGCACATGATAAGGGGGCTACTGGCACATGATAAGGGGGTCTACTGGCACATGATTAGGGGGGCTACTGGCACATAAGGGGGGCTACTGGCACATGATATGGGGGGCTCTGGCTACTGACACATGATATGGGGGGGCTCTGGCTACTGACACATGATATGGGGGGGCTCTGGCTACTGGCACATGATATGGGGGGGGCTCTGGCTACTGGCACATGATATGGGGGGCTACTGGCACATGATAAGGGGGGCTACTGGCACATGATAAGGGGGCTACTGGCACATGATAAGGGGGGCTACTGGCACATGATAAGGAGGGCTACTGGCACATAGGGGGGCTACTGGCACATAAGGGGGGCTACTGGCACATGATATGGGGGGGCTCTGGCTACTGGCATATGATATGGGGGGCTCTGGCTACTGGCACATGATGGTGGGGGGCTCTTATTTCTGGCACATGATTGGGGGCACTCTGGCTACTGGCACATGATATGGGGGGCTCTGGCTACTGACACATGATATGGGGGGGCTCTGGCTACTGACATGATATGGGGGGGCTCTGGCTACTGGCACATGATGGTGGGGGGGCTCTTATTACTGGCACATGATTGGGGGCATCTATGGGGGCACATCTTACTGCAGATTATTGGGGGGCACTATAGGGGCATCTACTGAGGCTAAAAAAGAAGATATTTTATATGGGGGCTCTGTATAGGGGCATTTTATACTGGGACACATTATGGTGGGTACTATGGGGAAGGGGGGGGCACTATGGGGGTCATCTACGGGGGCACTGAGAAGGGGTATTTTATATTGGCACATTATGGGAACATTAGCTCAACTGGGGGCATTACAAATGTTTTGCATATTATAAGGAGAATTATTACTACTGGGGGGCATTATGGTGGGCTTTATTACTCCCCCATGGTATGACCCCCTAGTAGCAGCACCAGCCTCTCCCTGCTCTGCTATCCCTCTGCCCTTTCTCCAAATCCTTATTATGAAATCTTTCTCATTAGGTTAAAGCACAACATCAGCTCCGCCGAGCCCCCGGCCAAAGTGTTGAAGTGGCGTCCGAGATCCCCAAGGGCCAAGTCAAGTAACTGTAAGTTTTTATGGGGGTTCTACAAAAGAGCTATCGTGGGGCAAAGTTCATATTCGTGTTTACACACGTGTTTTAAAATGAATGCTTTCTCCTATTATAAACAAGTAAATAATGACGCAATGCTGTGGGGCTGGTGTGCAACTTTTTCCAGGGCTGGTTTATATCCCCAGTCCGGCCCTGGCCGAGCGAGCCGCCGGGACTTTTTTTTTTTTTTAAGCCGAGCAGCCGATTCGTGGGGCTGAAGTTGTTGCCATAGAAACATTGTAAAGGGGAGGAGTTAGTAAGATAACCACGCCCATGTGGGGGCGCCAGAAATATTTCTGCACCCAGGCGCCTGTGACCCTAGGATCGGCCCTGGGTCACCAGCAGGCCATCAATCATAATTTTTCAAGGGTGTGTAGGATGCCCTCCTTTATGTGTAATAAAGGGTGTATTGGAGCGCTGATTCCTTGTAATTTTTGGAAGCCCTTTCACTTAGTGCTTAGGCTTTATGAGTGTAGGAGTCCCACTACCTGAACAATTGTACCACAATGTGAATGAAGCCCTCCTTTATGTGATATACAGGTTGTATCGGAGTGCCTCTTCCTTGTAATTTTTGGCAGCCCTTTCACTTAGTGCATAGGCTTTATGAGTGTAGGAGTCCCACTACCTGAACAATTGTACCAATGTGAATGAGGCCCTTCTTTATGTGATGTACAGGTTATATCGGAGTGACTCTTCCTTGTAATTTTTGGCAGCTCTTGCACTTTATATACAAGTAAATATACAGGAAAGAATGTTTCCTAACCATTTTTCCTCTAAAATCGATTTTATCTTCGGTTTTGTGCGTATTATTGTCAGTCTGTAAAAGTGGCATACTACTCGGACAAGATGCATCCAGGCATCCTCCCCATGCTGTTCCCGAACCATTTCGGTGGTGTTTCCATCCATTTCTGACCTTTTCTTATAAACCAGACACCCTCCCCTCTTCAGAGCAGGGGGTGCCTGGTTAAATGTTTGGGTTCTCCCAGTGACTTCCATTGTGCTCGGTAGAGCACCCGAGCATCCCCGAGGTGTTCGACCCTAGCACTTTGGTGCTTGATCAACACTAGTTATTTTCCCTTTTGCTACAATGTAAAGCCATCAGTTCCCTATTTTATTGCACTTTGAAGGGTTAACTTGCATTGTGATTTATGCTTTTGTGTGCACTTATACTCTCTTTTATATTGTTGAACTGCATTTCTATGTCTATTATAATATATCCCGTTCATCTAGAGTCTAGACGATGTGCGACACCATAGACTATCATTATAAAAAATGTTGCGTGACACATCGTCGTGTAGCACTAGCCTAAATTATTCCGCCCGCCTCTCGGCATGTCAATGGGGGCGGAGCAGACCTCCAGCGGCACGCGTGCACTAGCAGCAGCACGAATCCGGCAGGCTGTTCACCCGCTGGAACAGCCTGCCGCTAGTGTAAAAGTAGCCTAAGCATGCAGCTGATAGCAGTGGCATAGCGTGGGTTGCCAGCACCCGGGGCAAGCCATGTATTGCGCCTGATAGTGGCCCTCTTTCAGCTTTTCAAAAGTTGAACGGTAAATAAACATTTTATGGAAAAAAAAACCACATGAGGTTATAAAAGGAAGAAGCTTATACACAAGTGGGGAGATTATTTTTAGAGCTATGTGGTACTGACAACCAGAGGTAGTCAGGTATCTGAAGCCACTACATTACAGTACGACCGGCAAGTGCCCGCGCTTTTCCCCTACACCACAGATTCAGCACAGCCGTCTGCCTCTGGTTTCCATGGCAACTGCACAGCGCGCAAGCTCCTCAGCAGGTTTCCAACCTCATAGGTGTCACGTCGGAAGTGACGGTAGGACAGCCGCTGCTGATGACGTAGTGGGCGCTGACAGGGTGGAAGTGCGGCCGGTGCTCGCTGGGCGTGTTCACATATTACCGGGACTTTGGTCCGGCACCGAGAATGGAGGCGCAGGCACACAGGCCCGTTAAAGGCATTCTAAAGAACAAGGCCTCGGCGGCCACTGGCGTACGTGTGGTCAGCGAAGCAGAACTGAGCCAGGACGGCGATGACGACCTGAGGTGGGAGGGGTCCTGTACTGGAGTAGGGGGGCACAGGGGGCTGCAGCTGGGGAGTGACAGGTCCCAGTACTCAGCAGCTGGAAGTCTTCATGTACTAGGAGACGCGGCCCTGGGGGGCGACATTGGGGTGACGATGATTCCCACTGCACGGATCGGGCCTGATGCTCTGTCAGTTACCCGGAACCATCAAAGTGCCTATTGGGTGACAGCAAGCAGAGGTCTTGAGTTGATTCCACAAACTGAAACTTTTTATCCCTTTATGGTGGGTTCACACAGTTCACCAAAAAGTTCACAACGGCATTTTTGTGAACTTTTGTGTTTTAAAAAAAAAAAATAGGTAGTGTTTTTTGTGGTAGGGTGGGTTTTAACGCAGCATGTTGAAGCTTTTTTTGGGGGCTTCTCTGTAGTTGAAAAAACATGGTGTTGATTTTTGAGTGAACAAAAAATACTACAGCAAATTTGTGTGTGAATGGTCCTTAAAGGGTTATTCCAGCTTTAGGCTTTATTCACACAGTCAGTGGCGGAAATGTATCAAAACTGGTGGAAAGTAGAACTGGCTTAGTTGCCGGTAGCAACCAATAGGATTCCTCCTTTCACTTGCCAGATCTCTATTGTAAAATGAAAGGTGGAATCTGATTGGTTTCTATGGTCAACTAAGGCTGCATTCACATCACCATCCAGCAGGTGGTGATCCGTTGATTCTGTGAACGCCGGCAGACTGTTCTCTGCTGAAAACGTTCACTGGAGATGGGAACATAGCCTAGGACAGTTTTCCTTTACACCAGTTTTGCAAAATGTCCCCCAGTATTTGGTGGTACAGTTTTTGAAGATTCAGTGGGGCTGATGGTCTTCTATGGCAGAGTATGGTACGATCAGTTTTACACTGACACTAAGGCTGGGTTCACACTTGAGCGTTTTACAGCGCGTTCAAACGCGCTGTAAAACGCTCAACACATGAAAACCAATGGTTCCCTATGGCCCTGGTTCTCACTTGAGCGTTTTACAGCGCTGAAAAACGCGCTGTAAAACGCCCTACGCTCAAACAAGTACTTGAGCTTCTTTGGGGCGTTTTGACGCGCGTTTGTGGCCATAGGACATTGCAGTCAAACGCGCGTTTACTATTGCAAAAAACGCGCGTCAAAAACGCGCGTTAAACGCGCATCTCAAAGACGCTCAGGTCTGAACCCAGCCTTAGGGCTCATTCAGACGGCCGTATGTTTTGTTCCACACTCTTCCATTTCAATAGGGCCGCAAAAGATGTCCGTTCCGCGGCCCCGCAAAATATATAGAGCATGTCCTATTCTTGTCCACAATTGCGGAGAAGAATAAGCATTTTCTATGAGAGTGACGGCCATTTGCGGTCCGCAAAAACACATACGGCCGTCGGGATGAGCCCTAAGCCTTACATGGCAAGCCTGGATGCCTTTGTAAGGCATCCGGTTGCCATGGCAACCATTGGGTCACAGCCATCGCAGTGTGGTGACCCAATAGGGGGAGAGAAGGAGCTCCCTCCCTCTGTTAACCCCATGGATGCCGTGGGTGGGTACAGACCATGGTATCTAAGGGGTTACTCGCCCGGGATCGTTGCCAGCACCAATTTCAGTCATTGCAGCAGAGTGCCTGCTGTACGGTTACAGATGACACTCGCTGTAGATGGCGGCGGCTCCATTCCTGAGCCGCCGCCATCGTATACCAAGGGGCATTAGGCGGCACAGAGGGAGTCAGGCTCTGATCTTCAGAGTGGAGATCAGGGCCTGAAACCAGCATTTTTACGTGGTCAGGCTGTGGTCTGGAAATGATTACATCCTATGGGCTCATGCACACAAACGTATGTATTTTGACGTTTCCGTATTTTGTGGAACGGAACAGCTGGCCCCTAATAGAACAGTCCTATCCTTGTCCGTAATGCGGACAATAATAGGACATGTTTTATTTTGGTTCCTTTTGCAGACGATAATAGACATTTTTATTGATGGGAGTGAGAATAAAGCAGAATGCCCCCTATCTGTATTTTACAGACCCCTTGTCTGGGGGCCAGTCATGTGCATGAAGCCTTGATCGCTGGTATAATACATACACTGCACTTCTTCTGCAGGGTAGTGTGTTTGACAGGCATCCTATTAGGCCCTTCCCTTGATTCAGGGCCATTGTTGGGCCACCAGAACAACCCATCATCACCCTGCAGTCCCACCTGGGGGGTGGTAAGACGACAGAGGAAGCCCCCTTTGCACTGTCTAACCATCTAGATGCTGCAGTCGCAGCTCTCTCCGATCCTGGCGTTTAGAGCTGTATAATACAGCCAGCACCCGCTGTGCCCTACGTGGCCATCAGAGTGCAGGCACTGTAGTTCCCATGATATAAATCCTATTCACCAGACATTTATATCGCTTCAAAAAGGTGATTGCGGCTCATTATTTGCCTATTTTATGGTTCTTGCTACTTGCCCAGTAGAATGGTTTCTTTTACCATGATGGGAACGCTGTCTATGAAATGCCTCCATTAGCTCCACTCATTCAGAATGAATAATTCAGAATGTTTGTGTATTTGTTTAGTCGGCCATCATGGTTATTTTATCCTAGAAATCTTATGTGGTCATTTCACTTCTGTTCTTTATGATATCTTAGGGATTTACCAGTCCCAGAATGAAGTGCTGCAGTTTTATTACTTTTATTTATTTTTTTAGTACTGTTTCTTTTGCAGTAAGAAGTCACAGAAGTGGGATGAGATGAATATTCTGGCTACTTATCATCCTTCTGATAAGGACTATGGCTTAATGAAAATAGATGAACCAAGTACTCCCTTCCATAGGTAATAATATTAGTACTACTATCCTGTGTGATGCCGGTAGTTCATGTGTGGTCAGCGGTCTGCTTTGCCAGTCGGGGCCTTGTGGAATCATGACCAACATACAGTTACGTGTGCATGCATGGCATGTTAACCCCTTCACGGACTGTGCTGTACATGTGGTTAATGGAGCACATAATCATTTCTTTCCCCACGCCTCCACAACGGCACTACCTGGAGGTTGGCCCGCCTTCTCAGGGACAGGAAACAATAGCGAGATCAGCCAATAAAGGGCCCCCTCCCTCTTACCTCTCCAGGTATTAACCTAGGACTCAGAATAGGCAGCCCCGAGATTATACACCAAGGTCATGATGGAAGTAGCAACATTAAACAAAAAAATATTATTCAAAAATGAATGGGGCTACAGAGAGCAGAGTACGAGCAGGATCACACATTGTGCCCCCCCCCCCCCCCCCCTCCCTGAGGTTTACTAAATGCTGGCATAGCACATGGGTACCCTGTAACCATGTGCTATGCCTGGATTAGCTGGGGGGATCAGGCTCATGCCTGTGCCTGCTTTGCTAAGAGCTGACATGCAGGACTTTTAGCTTAGTGAAGCAGGCACAGGCAGGAGCCCGCTCCGCTAATTCTGGCATAGCACATGGGTACAAGGGGGGCACAGACAGGAGCAGCACTTTTTGTTCCTGTCTTTACTCCGTTCTCTGCAGCCCTATTGATAGAGTGCAGCGTCCGTACCGTGTATCGCTGACAAGTCAGCGATGTGGAGAATAGTGAATTTATAAACCACCTCAGCCCCCAGTGCTTAAACACCCTGAAAGACCAGGCCACTTTTTACACTTCTGACCTACACTACTTTCACCGTTTATTGCTCGGTCATGCAACTTACCACCCAAATGAATTGTACCTCCTTTTCTTCTCACTAATAGAGCTTTCATTTGGTGGTATTTCATTGCTGCTGACATTTTTACTTTTTTTGTTATTAATCGAAATTTAACGATTTTTTTGCAAAAAAATGACATTTTTCACTTTCAGTTGTAACATTTTGCAAAAAAAACGAGATCCATATATAAATTTTGCTCTAAATTTATTGTTCTACATGTCTTTGATAAAAAAAAATGGTTTGGGTAAAAGTTATAGCGTTTACAAACTATGGTTCAAAAATGTGAATTTCTGCTTTTTGAAGCAGCTCTGACTTTCTGAGCACCTGTCATGTTT
This sequence comes from Bufo bufo, assembly GCF_905171765.1. Classification (NCBI taxonomy): domain Eukaryota; kingdom Metazoa; phylum Chordata; class Amphibia; order Anura; family Bufonidae; genus Bufo; species Bufo bufo. Next base: position 221,595,770 of record NC_053392.1, read on the forward strand.
CCTGAGGTTCTACAATGGCCAGACAGTACAAACACCCCACAAATGACCCCATTTCGGAAAGTAGACACCCTAAGGTATTCGCTGATGGGCATAGTGAGTTCATAGAACTTTTTATTTTTTGTCACAAGTTAGCGGAAAATGATGATTTTTTTATTTTATTTTTTTCTTACAAAGTCTCATATTCCACTAACTTGTGACAAAAAATAAAAATTTCTAGGAACTCGCCATGCACCTCACGGAATACCTTGGGGTGTCTTCTTTCCAAAATGGGGTCACTTGTGGGGTAGTTATACTGCCCTGGCATTCTAGGGGCCCAAATGTGTGGTAAGGAGTTTGAAATCAATTCTGTAAAAAATGGCCGGTGAAATCCGAAAGGTGCTCTTTGGAATGTGGGCCCCTTTGCCCACCTAGGCTGCAAAAAAGTGTCACACATGTGGTATCTCCGTATTCAGGAGAAGTTCGGGAATGTGTTTTGGGGTGTCATTTTACATATACCCATGCTGGGTGAGATAAATATCTTGGTCAAATGCCAACTTTGTATAAAAAAATGGGAAAAAGTTGTCTTTTGCCAAGATATTTCTCTCACCCGGCATGGGTATATGTAAAATGACACCCCAAAACACATTCCCCAACTTCTTCTGAATACGGAGATACCACATGTGTGACACTTTTTTGCAGCCTAGGTGGGCAAAGGGGCCCATATTCCAAAGAGCACCTTTCGGATTTCACTGGTCATTTTTTACAGAATTTGATTTCAAACTCCTTACCACACATTTGGGCCCCTAGAATGCCAGGGCAGTATAACTACCCCACAAGTGACCCCATTTTGGAAAGAAGACACCCCAAGGTATTCGCTGATGGGCATAGTGAGTTCATGGAAGTTTTTATTTTTTGTCACAAGTTAGTGGAATATGAGACTTTGTAAGGGAAAAAAATAAAAAAAAATCATCATTTTCGCTAACTTGTGACAAAAAATATAAAATTCTAGGAACTCGCCATGCCCCTCACGGAATACCTTGGGGTGTCTTCTTTCCAAAATGGGGTCACTTGTGGGGTAGTTATACTGCCCTGGCATTTTCCAGGGGCCCTAATGTGTGGTAAGTAGGTAAATGACCTGTGAAATCCTAAAGGTGCTCTTTGGAATGTGGGCCCCTTTGCCCACCTAGGCTGCAAAAAAGTGTCACACATGTGGTATCGCCGTATTCAGGAGAAGTTGGGGAATGTGTTTTGGGGTGTCATTTTACATATACCCATGCTGGGTGAGAGAAATATCTTGGCAAAAGACAACTTTTCCCATTTTTTTTATACAAAGTTGGCATTTGACCAAGATATTTCTCTCACCCAGCATGGGTATATGTAAAATGACACCCCAAAACACATTCCCCAACTTCTCCTGAATACGGAGATACCAGATGTGTGACACTTTTTTGCAGCCTAGATGCGCAAAGGTGCCCAAATTCCTTTTAGGAGGGCATTTTTAGACATTTGGATACCAGACTTCTTCTCACGCTTTGGGGCCCCTAGAATGCCAGGGCAGTATAAATACCCCACATGTGACCCCATTTTGGAAAGAAGACACCCCAAGGTATTCAATGAGAGGCATGGCGAGTTCATAGAATTTTTTTTTTTTTTTGGCACAAGTTAGCGGAAATTGATATTTTTAATTTTTTTCTCACAAAGTCTCCCGTTCCGCTAACTTAGGACAAAAATTTCAATCTTTCATGGACTCAATATGCCCCTCACGGAATACCTGGGGGTGTCTTCTTTCCGAAATGGGTCACATGTGGGGTATTTATACTGCCCTGGCATTCTAGGGGCCCTAAAGCGTGAGAAGAAGTCTGGAATATAAATGTCTAAAAATTTTACGCATTTGGTTTCCGTGAGGGGTATGGTGAGTTCATGTGAGATTTTATTTTTTGACACAAGTTAGTGGAATATGAGACTTTGTAAGGAAAAAAAAAAAAAATTCCGCTAACTTGGGCAAAAAAATGTCTGAATGGAGCCTTACAGAGGGTGATCAATGACAGGGGGGGTGATCAATGACAGGGGGGTGATCAGAGAGTCTATATGGGGTGATCACCACAGTCATTGATCATGCCCCTGTAAGGCTTCATTCAGACGTCCGGATGCGTTTTGCGGATCGGATCCATCTATCAGTGCAGCCGTAAAAATCATGCGGACATCTGAATGGAGCTTTACAGGGGGGGTAATCAATGACAGGGGTGTAATCAATGACAGGGGGGGTGATCAGGGAGTCTATATGGGGTGATCACCACAGTCATTGATCATGCCCCTGTAAGGCTTCATTCAGACGTCCGGATGCGTTTTGCGGATCGGATCCATCTATCAGTGCAGCCGTAAAAATCATGCGGACATCTGAATGGAGCTTTACAGGGGGGTAATCAATGACAGGGGGGTGATCACCACAGTCATTGATCATGCCCCTGTAAGGCTTCATTCAGACGTCCGTATGATTTTTACGGATCCGATCAGTCTATCAGTGGATCCGTAAAAATCATGCGGACATCTGAATGGAGCTTTACAGGGGGGTGATCAATGACAGGGGGGTGATCAGGGAGTCTATATGGGGTGATCACCACAGTCATTGATCACTCCCCTGTAAGGCTGCATTCAGACGTCCGTATGATTTTTACGGATCCGATCAGTCTATCAGTGGATCCGTAAAAATCATGCGGACATCTGAATGGAGCTTTACAGGGGGGTGATCAATGATAGGGGGGTAATCAATGACAGGGGGGTGATCAGAGAGTCTATATGGGGTGATCAGGGGTGATCAAGGGTGAATAAGGGGTTAATAAGTGACAGGGGGGGGGGTGTAGTGTAGTGGTGCTTGGTGCAACATATTACTGAGCTACCTGTGTCCTCTGGTGGTCGATCCAAACAAAGGGGACCACCAGAGGACCAGGTAGCAGGTATATTAGACGCTGTTATCAAAACAGCGTCTAATATACCTGTTAGGGGTTAAAAAAATCACATCTCCAGCCTGCCAGCGAACGATCGCCGCTGGCAGGCTGGAGATCCACTCCCTTACCTTCCGATCCTGTGAACGCGCGCGCCTGTGTGCGCGCGTTCACAGGAAATCTCGCGTCTCGCGAGAGGACGCACCGGCGCGTCCACCCAGAACAACAGGACCGCCGCAAAGACGCAATCCTGCGTACGGCGGTCCTGGGGTGGTTAAAGGGACACTGACAGGCCAAATCAGCATATATAGTTAGATATATGACATTACAGGTCTAATAGAGTCTTTTAAAAGCATATAAGTATACCCCCTGTCCACTTATAAAGAGCGAAATATAAAGTTTTATAACCTCCTTGTCCGGTCAGCAATCTGCCCAAGGGGCGGCGTTTCATGTGAAAATGCGCCCAGCCAGCCTTCCCAACTGCCGCTCTTAAGCCCCGCCCAGCTCATCATTATTCACTTCGCTGGGCGGCGGCTAGAACTCTCCCCAGTCCCGATCCTGCGCATGGGCAATTCAATCCTCTGGGCATCGTTCATGCCCAATCTTCTGCGCCTGCGCCCCGCCGTGGTTAGATCGCGCATGCGTGTACACACAGCCTGCCTGCGTCTTGGAGGCAGCTGCAGCCTCAGCCATGCACTGTTCAGAGCAGCGCTTCAGAGCGCTGCTCACTCACATCGTCAAAGGGGTTAATAGTGCGTCCCAGAGGATTGAATTGCCCATGCGCAGGATCGGGACTGGGGAGAGTTCTAGCCGCCGCCCAGCGAAGTGAATAATGATGAGCTGGGCGGGGCTTAAGAGCGGCAGTTGGGAAGGCTGGCTGGGCGCATTTTCACATGAAACGCCGCCCCTTGGGCAGATTGCTGACCGGACAAGCAGGTTATAAAACTTTATATTTCGCTCTTTATAAGGTGGACAGGGGGGATACTTAGATGCTTTTAAAAGACTCTATAAGACCTGTAATGTCATATATCTAACTATATATGCTGATTTGGCCTGTCAGTGTCCCTTTAAAGAGGCATTCCCATCTCGGACATTGGGGGCATATCGCTAAGATATTACTCCAGTGATGGGCCATGAATCTACCAAAGGAAAGATGTCTGAGTAGGCTAATCTATAGTGCTTTTGGCTCATGGAAGATCACCAGTTGCCCTTTGAGAGATGGTACAGTGCAAAGACTGGTTCTATTGGAGCCACTGTCTATGTGGTAAGAGAGTAGTTGACTAATTCAGGCCCAGCCCAGGAATTTTTGGCACGTACCCATTCATTCTGACACTAAAACTCTGTAGCTGCCTATGCATTACAACAAACCAAATGATAATGTCCTTTTATACTCACAGACACTGACCTGGCAGAATTTTATTTGTAGGCTGCCTTGTTTTATTACTATTTTTCCTTCACAGAATGGTTGGAGATGATGACGACGATGAAGGAGCCATGAGTGATTCAGAGGGTAATGAAGCACTAACGGCTGATGTCTTGGCGAAAAAGTAAGTATTACTGGTTAGCATTTAGGTACAGGCTATAAATTGTACAGCTGTTTCCTCTGTGAAGTTTATCTTTTGGCTGGTTTTACACAATAATTTAAAGAGATTTTTCAGGAGGTACATTAAAAAGGAGCCAGAAAGGGTTAAATGTTAAAATAAAAATAAAATAAAAACATTACTCCCTCACCAGTCCCTGTTGCTCTTCACCACCTGATTCTCGCACAGAGGTGACGCTCCTCAGCCAGTTATTAGTCTTAGCGGGAATTGTAAGCCATTTCCAGTGCTCAGCTATTCTAGGCGGCCTATAGAGGATTAATAGAGTAGCATAGAGGTAGCATGCCAGAACAGCAACCTTGGATGATCGGTGAGGTGATGCTTATTTCCTCGTGGTGGATACTGTCACAGGAATGCACTGTCCATGATCTAAACGGCAACTCTGCTGCCGGCAAACAGTGATTCTGTATGGGGATGAGTGTTTGCATTAAAGGGAGTCTTTCACCGAATATGACCATTACAGACCACTCAGAGCTGGTTCTCCATACTTTCCCCAGATTACTATGGTATCTTTCATATTGCAGTCTATTCGCCGATTTGCTCGAAAAAAATACTTTTATTACCACATGGTAATTAGGTTCTGAAGGTGCCCAGGGGCGGCGTTCATGCGGCCGGTGCCCAGGCCCCTGGGCGCTTTGCTTACCAAACCCCTCTGCCCGCCCTTGTTTAATCTTAATTACCTCCTCCTCTCGGTCTGAAATCCCGCGTCCTAGCCGCTCCACACATTCCCTGCGCATGCGCGCAGCATTGCCCATTAGGGCAGAGGAACAGGGACTTTCCAGCCTGCGCAACCCGATCCAGCCGGCGGAGGCACAGGATTTCAGATGGAGAGGAGGAGGTAATCGGAATAAACAAGGGCGGGCCAGAGGGGTCAAAGAGGAGGAGTTTGATAAGCGAAGCGCCGAGGGGCCTGGGCAGCGGCCGCATGAACGCCGCCCCTGGGCACCTTCAGAACCTAATTACCATATGGTATAAAAGTGTTTTTTGGAGGCAAATCGGCGATGGACTGCAATATGAAAGGGTATTATAGTAATCTGGGAAAGGTAATGGAGAACCTGATCTGAGTGGTCTGTAATGGTCCATATTCGGTGAAAGATTCCCTTTTAACAATCACTGCTCCCATACTGTGGAGGAGATCACTACATGTAAATACTGCTTTCTCCTCCTCTGACAATCAAGCGTCTGCTCCATCGGACCATGTAAAAGGGCCTTTAAATAAACTGCAACCCAAAACCCACTTATTTATCGCAAAGTGCCACCACGGCAATGTAACCTGAATACTACAGTGCAATATGGTATATGTTCCATGTACTTTATCACTTAGCTATAATATCCTGTCTACATTCAGTATGCTTCCTGTCCCGTTCATAGTGCCCCCTGTGCCTGATGAATGGCAGGAAAAGTCTAAGGCATATTGGTACACCTTAGACTTTTACAGGGTGCGAGTCCCACAGAGAGGGCTCCGAGTGCCAGCTCTGGCACCCGTGCTATAGGTTCGCCACCACTGAATTAGACTTTACAATGCAATCTGCTATTTGGCCACTATGACCTATCTACATGTGAGAAAAATGTAATACTTTAGGTTTGGCATAATTTAAATGGAATCTGTCACCAGGTACCTGAAACTAAACCAGCCGCATGCTCAGGTGTGTTCGCTTGTCAACATACTATAATGCTCTTTCTCCCACCCTTATCTGTGCCCCAAATTTAGAGGATAATGCTTTTAATTCCATACTATTTAGTCCCTGTGTGCAACAAGAAGGTGCTGTTGCACCTGAGGCTCTGCTCATCTGCCTAATGTCTGCGCCCCACCATTTTGCCTGTAAGGGCCAAGCAGTGTTGATTTACTCACGCCTGGCCCTGAAGTCTGTGGGAAGCTCATTCGGCGCACATGCTGTACAGAGCTGGAGATGGCTGGTCACTCTGCCACAATACTTCAGGGCCAGGCATGAGTACGTCTACACTGCCTGGCCCTGTCAGGTCAAAGCAGTAGGGGTGTGGACATCAAGGCAGGGGAGCCTCAGGTGCAATGGCACGCCCTTGCTGACATTAAAAGCATTATTTCTCTGAACTGGAGGCATGGATAAGGATTATACTATGTCGACAGAGTATAACTAAATATGCGTCTGGTTTAGTTACAGGCACCTGGAGACAGATTCCCTTTAACATTACATTTAGGCTATATGGTTGTTGCCAACTATAACATATAGGCTACACTCACACGACCATGTCCGTTTTGCAGTCCGCAACTCGCGGAACCATAAAATTATGGATGTGGTCCATGAGCATCCAGCACTTTCATTGTAAAAATGCCTTTCTTGTCTGCAAAATGGACAAGAATAGAAACATGTTCTGGACTTTGCGGCATGGCGACGCGGATGTCATCCGTCTGTTGTCCGCATTTTTTGCAGCCCCATAGAAGTGAATGGGACTGAAGATATAGTCGTGTGAATGTAGCCGTACTATACTACTATTGGCCAGATGTATACTTGGCCGGCTGACCCCACAATGGAACCCTGCTAGACCCTATTCTAAATCACAGGGGTCTGGAAATGGGAACAGTGTACAATAATAAAAGCTTTGCCCATCATTGTGAATAAAAAAAAAAAAAATAGATGTGTATTTTCTTTCCGGTTTACTTGTTGCACATTTGTGTCATGAATTTTTTGCAACTGGAGGTTTGTAAATGGCTAGTTTGCCTTTAGGTTGGAAGCAGCAGAAGGAACAGATCCTAAATTCTTGACACAAGAAGAGAGTAGTGAAGAGGAAGACGAGGAGCTGACACCGGAGGAGAGAGGTACTTATTTTTTTTATTGTAGCGATACATCTGGATACTGATGTTAGCCTAGGATACATCATTCAAGACCTTTCTTTAGCATTTTTTATTTGTCTTATTCTTTACCTGCGTTGCATATAATTCTCTATGTGTTAGGGCACCAGCAAAGCTTCTATAGGAAATGGATTACAGTTGGTTATTTCTTCCATGTGTTCTTCCAGAAATATTTTAGGGGTCTTTGCCTAGTTGTTATCATGCTTAGGGTACTTTCACACTTGCGGCAGAGGATTCCGGCAGGCAGTTCCGTCGCCAGAACTGCCTGCCGCATCCGGCAATCCTGACGCAAACGGATGGCATTTGTCAGACTGATCCGGATGCGGGTCCGTCTGACAAATGCATTGAAATACTGGATCCGTCTCTCCGGTGTCACCTGGAAAAACGGATCCGGTATTTATTTTTTATATTTTTTGCATTTTTCAAGGTCTCTGCATGCGCAGACCGGAAAACCGGATCCGTTTTGCAGGAACACTTAATGCCGGATCCGGCATTCCGGCAAGTGTTCAGGATTTTTGGCCAGAGAGAAAACTGCAGCATGGCGCAATATTTTCTCCGCCCAAAAAACGTAGTAGGGACTGAATTGATGCATCCTGAACGGACTACTCTCCATTCAGAATGCATTAGGATAAAACTGATCCGTTTTTTTCCGGTATTGAGCTCCTGTGATGGAACTCAGCGCCGGAAAAGAAAAACTCTAGAGTGAAAGTACCCTTAAATGATGGGTATTTTATACCCAAAATGAGTTGGTAAATGCTTCTGTACAGCAGTTATGCTCAAATCTATCATTCTTGGGTATGAAAAAAATAGTTTTCTGCATTCAAGTAAATAGAAACTGCTATTGCTAATTGTGTATTTATTGAATGGCAATTTTATCAGGTAACCAGATTTATTCAGTTATTTGGGAACTGCTCATTCATTCTGTTCACTTTGTAGAAAAGAAAAAGGAATTTGAGATGAAAAGGAAGCACCATTATAATGAGGGTATGAATATCAAACTGGCCAGGCAATTAATAGCAAAAGAGCTTGTGGGGGAGGACTATGAGGATGAAGAAGATGAGGAAATGCAAGATATAACGGACACGGAAGGTAAGTCTTATTCACTTTGTCACTAACTAGTCACCTTGAAAACAAACTGCTTTTGAAGTATGTGTCAGTTGAAGGGGTATTCACTACTTGATAATATTTAATATAAGTGCTAATGCAAAGTTATATATCTTTTGTTTTTTGTATTATTGTAGACAAGCACTCTTCATTTGGAACTATCCAGAGACCTCAGATTTATGTCATCCATATATTCATTTATTATAGCTAATATAAAAATATAACTAGCATATAAAAATCAAATTAAAAATAAAACACACACTTGAAATACCAATGCCCCTCTATTATCTGTATATGGGTTAGATCTAATTGATCTCTCCTCGTCTCCACATAGGCATCCAATAAGGGACTGTATATATAGTCCTTATCTACTGCGTATTTTTTTTTAAACTCGTTTTATTGCATGGTAAAAAATTTACAAGCATGGCACATGTACAACCAAAAGTTATCAAGACCCACACATGGGCCATACATAAAAGCAAAAGCATCGTATGAAGAATCTTACATACATTTTAAGCAGCTGTGAAAATCGGATGTCTATGTCAATGATAACATGTTCAGAAACAGTCAGGGGATATAAACGTATGGGTGCATATTAGAGATGGATAACAACCACTTGTCTCAGGAGGTCAGTCATCCGGACTCACAAGCTTTCATACATGCTCACGGCTGAACTACCCAGAGCCATCAGACTCCTGGTGCTGGCTCTCGTCATGCGCAGTAAGTGAAGAGTCGCACCAAGCCCCCCACACCCTGTCAAACTTTTGCGGGCAACCCCTATGTTTATATACTATGCTTTCCATTGATACCGTAGCGTTAACCAGAGACAGCCATAGACCCCGGGATGGCAGCTTGTCCCCCATCCAACACATGGCGATTGCCTTTCTAGCCATGAACAGTGTTCTTTCAAGGAAGATTTTATGATAGTGTGTCCAAGATTCCTCATCAACTACTCCCAAAATACACATTTTAGGGCACAGCTGTAATGGTGCATGCACCAGGGGTCCGAGGATCTCCAGTACAGACAACCAAAACCGCCGGATGTATGAGCAGTCCCATATCAGGTGCCAGAAATCTGCACCCTCCACCCCACACCTATGACATCTGGTATTATCCATTCTGCCCATCTTATGAAGCCTGGTGGGAGTTAAATAGCTATAGTGCAAAATAAAGAGCTGCGTCATCCTGTTAATGGAGGGGGATACTCTAGTTGGTGCTAGTAGGGCCTCTTCCCATTCTTCCTCAGACAAAGAGGGTATGAACCCCTTCCATTTGCCCTCTACGGTCAGCGGGGACATCAGCAAGCGGCGATCCAGCAGGTGGGTATAAAGGGCCGATACTATCCCCTTGGGACCCTGAGATCTGAGTATGCCAATGGTGGGGTATTTAGATATGTTTCTGCCACTGTCTCTAAATTGAGTTTGAAGGGCATGTCGCAGTTGGAGATGCCTGAATGATAAGGTACTTGGCACTTGGAACCTGTCCTGGATTTGCGCGAAATCTAAAAGCTTGCTATCCTCATATAAGTCCCCTAGCGTTTGAATCCCATATCTCCTCCACTCCCCTGCACCCTCTAACCTCAACAGGTGTGGAAACATGCAGTTATCCCAAATAGGAATATTACAAGGTAAATCTTTATAAGCATTCAGCTTGGAGGCCTGCCATATCTGGTGGGCTAGTTTATGCAGCGGGAGGGTAGCTTTCTGTAAGCGTCCCATTCCTTCTAACACCGGCCACAAAGTCGAAACCTGCAGATATTCATGCAAATAGTATTCCGAGTTGGGTCTTATGGTCTCGGTAACCCAGCTCCTCAGGAATCTCAGCTGACTAGCAATGAAGTAGAGGAAAAAATCAGGCAGTGCTGCCCCGCCCTGCAGCTTCGACCTCTGGAGGACCTGGAGCGAGAGCTTTCTTCTAGCTTTCCCCCATACAAAAGCAGTGACCAAGGAGTGTATGCATTTAAAGAAGCTCCGAGGGATCGGTGTGCATGCATGAGACAATACATATAAGCCTTTAGGTAACAAAACCATTTTCACTAGGTTCAGTCTGCCCATAACGGACAATGGAAGGGCCTCCCATGCTTTCATTTTATCTTTAAAAAGAGCTTCCAGAGGCTCAACATTCAGGTCGTAGGCAAGCTGTGGAGCCCTAGTGATCATCATCCCAAGGTATTTGAATCTATCCACTACTGGCAGGTTATGATGGTGAGTCCCCCAGTCATGGTCCCACAAAGGCATGATGGCTGACTTACCCCAGTTTATATGTAGTCCAGAATAGCGCCCAAACAAGGCTATTACTTCAATTGCCCTTGGTAGGGACATCTCTGGACTAGACATAAAAAGTATCAGATCATCCGCATACAAGCCTATTCTCTCCTCCCTGCAACCCATTGAAATTCCTGCATACACTGAATCCTGCCTGATTCTAATTGCCAGGTGTTCAATCGCGATTGCAAACAACAGGGGTGAGAGCGGGCAGCCCTGCCTAGTGCCTCTGCGTAAGGAGATCTCCTTTGAATAGGAGCCATTGAGCTGGATACGTGCAGATGGGTTATTATAAAGTATTTTAATCCATTTTATGAAATTGGGACCAAAACCGAAGCTTCTCAGCACAGCTATCAGGAAGGGCCATTCCAGGGAGTCAAAAGCTTTGGCAGTGTCTAGAGAGGCCAGGGCCCACCTTTCTTTCCCTGCCGAACCTATCTGCGCGACTACCTGGGTTCTTCTAATATTATCTGATGTGGATCTGCCCGGCATGAATCCTGATTGATCAGAGTGGATCACTGTGGTTATTGCCTTGTTAAGCCTATTGGCTAGCACTCTAGTCAGGATTTTATAATCCAAGTTCAGCAATGAAATTGGACGGTAAGATCCGCAGTCCAGCGGATCCTTGCCAGGCTTCAGTATCAAGACTATAGAGGCATCATATAATGATACTGGCAATGATCCGCCGGAGTCCACCGCCCCATACAGCTTTACAAGTTGTGGCGCTAGTATCTCCCTATACTTTGCGTACACCTCCACCGGGATGCCATCAGGACCCGGGGCTTTCCCAGCGGGGAGATCCGTGATGGCCCTCTCTACTTCCTCCAAGGTGATGTCCTCTTCCATGATACCCTTATCTAGGTCGCTGAGTTGGGGGTAGGTGATTTCATTGAGGTACGCCTCCAAATCCTGCTCGGTGTAATTTACCGCTGATTTGTATAGATCCGCATAAAAGGTGTACATGCAGTTTAATATATCCCGAGCCATCTCGACTATGCGGCCATCGGTCTCCCTAAGACGGAGTAGCGGTGGAGCCATAGTGTTAGCACGGGCTAAATGGGCCAGCAATTTCCCTGCTTGATTGCCCACCTCAAACGCCTGCTGCCTGAGAAAGAAGAGTTTCCTTTTACTCTTCTCTTCCAGATGCATGGCATATAGTCTTCCCTTGGTCAGCCACGCCCCCCTGTGTTCCTCCGTAGGGGATTCAACAAAACATCTCTCTGCCTCTTTACAGCTAGCTAGCAATTCTTCCTCTTTACGCTGCGCATCCCTTTTGACATATGAAATGGAGGACTTGAGGCAACCTCTAAGGTAAGCCTTCAGGGTCTCCCAGAGTAACAGGGAGTCGGTGGCAACATCCTGTGCTCCATAGAAGACCCCTAACTGATCTGGGATCCTGTCTGTCAAACCAAATAATGTGAGCCAGAACGGATGGATGCGCATCTTTCTACCTATTCCAGAGGAGTCTGGGGATCCCAGTTCTGCGAGGACCGGTGCATGATCAGAGGGGCCCTGTGGACCGTAACAGATGCTCACCAAATCAGTGTAAGCTGCAGGGTTACCAAACAAGTAGTCTATTCTAGAGAGGGCGCCCCGGGAGGGTGTGAAACAGGAGTATTCTCTTGTATTCGGATTCCTGGCCCTCCACACATCTATCCACCCCATCTCCTGTGAAATCCTTGTCAAGGGTGTGTCATCACTCCCCACCCACGTGTTATCACTCCTACTTCTAAATCTATCCATGTTCTCACTCATCACCTGATTGAAGTCTCCCATACACAGTAGTCGGGCGTTGGGATAGTGAGTTACAAAACCCACAACTGACTGCAGTAGGGAAACCGAGGCAGGTGGTGAGTTATACAGGTTTACTATCACGTAAGGGATACATTCTATATGGGCGTATAAGAAGATGTATTGACCTGCTGGATCAATCATTGAGTGATGAATCTCACATCTCAAACTTCTGTGAAGTAAGAGTGCCACTCCTCTAGAGTGCGAATTGCCATAGGCGTTAAATAGATGCTGGACCCAGGGTTTTTTTAGCCTATGTCCCGTTTCCGGGGTGAGGTGAGTCTCCTGAAGGCACAGGACATGAGGATTAAAGGCGCGGATCTGGGAGGCCACAGTTATCCGCTTCTTTGGATCACCCAGTCCCCTGACATTCCAAGACATGAGTCTCAAGGAGGCCATAAGGGCGTAACATTATCCTGACCATCTAACCCCTTTATCACTCCTTTTTTCAAAATAAATTGCATCTGCTTAAAACAATACATCAATCCTACTACAGGAAGACAATAGACATTGGGCCATGCTTGATACGAGTGTGCATATACATGAACTAAAATAACATAAAACAACATCTTGAAAGACCTGAGATTATCAGGTGTAGGACCAGTGAACGTACTGGTCCTATACTCGGGGACCTGCATGGTGTAAAAGGCTGGTATTACCACACAGGTGCCGCTCCAACCCTTATTGCAGTGTACTCAAATAAACTGCCACCTTTGGACTAAAGAGCCATACTCAATGGCACAGTGTTCCTTCAGGAAAGGAATTAACGTTGACTGTCCAGATCTCCATGGACGTATGGCAAGTCATGGGGGCGACAATATTTGTAGAAAACGACATTAAGCTCCAATATCGCTCCTCTCACATAGGGGAAACATATGATACTTGCTGCGTCTCTAGGAACTCTCTCATCGCCGTGGCGGGTGAGCCGCCATTCTCGAGGCCCAGTCCTCCGCTTCTTTGGGGTCACTGAAGAAAATGGTCTTTTCACCGTCAATCACTCTAAGACGGGCAGGGTATGCCATAGAATATTGCAGGTTTAGTTCCCTTAGGCGGCGCTTCACCGCCACAAACGTAGCCCTTCTCTTCTGAAGGTCCGCCGAAAAGTCCGGGAAAAGAGAGATTCTGACGTTGTCATGCCTGATGTCTTGCTTTTGTCTGGCCTGGCTGAGAAGAAGATCTCGATCTCGCCAATTCAGGAGACGAGCCAGGAGAGGCCTTGGTGGCGCCCCTGGAGGAGGTGGTCTGGCAGGGACACGGTGGGCCCTCTCCACTGCATATGCTGATGTAAAAGGCGCTTCAGGAAACTGTTCCCTGAACCAGTTCTCCAGGAACGCTGCAGGATCCCTTCCCTCCGTTCTCTCAGGTAGGCCCAGAATTCTTACATTATTACGGCGCGACCTATTCTCTAGGTCATCGCATTTCTGCTGCCATTGACCCATCGCTCTCTCCAGATCTTGTACTCTCCCCTCCATGGGTCTTGTCTGGTCTTCTAGAGCAGAGACGCGGTCCTCAGTGGTCTTAACCCGGTCGCGCAGCTGCTGCATATCATGGCGGAGTAAGCTGACGTCCACTCTTACCTCCTCCAGCTTTCCGGTCAGCGAGGACTGGCATGAAGAGATCGCCAGTAGCAGCTGATCATATGCTGCCTTTAGGGTGAACTCCGGCTCGGTTGGCTCGTCCGCCTCTGCCTGTTGAGCAGACTGACCTCTTGTAACCGCAGAGCGCGACGGTGAGGCAGACGCGGCGCCATGTTGGGCCTCAGATCTGGCAAACTCCTTCAGCCTCTCCGCTGCATTCTGAGTTTTACTGGGCCCCATCGTAGGTGTGCGGGGTCTTCTCTTTCGTCTGCACACCTTCCAGTCGGTGTCTGTGGTGGACAGTTTGTCAGGATGATGTAGGATTGCTCAGGGTTGTCGGAGCTGCTCTCAAACGCGTGCTCTCATGCCGGCAGTTGGCCACGCCCCCCCTTATCATCTACTGCGTATTTAACTGATATTATGGTTCAAAATACAGTTGCAAGAAAAAGTATGTGAACCCTTTGGAATGATATGGATTTCTGCACAAATTGGTCATGAAATGTGATCTGATCTTCCTCTAAGTCACAACAATAGACAATCACAGTCTGCTTAAACTAATAAACACAAAAGAATCAAATGTTACCATGTTTTTATTGAACACCCCATGTAAACCTATAATTTCTTTCTTTCTCTTGTAGCTCTCCCTGACCAACCGCAGAGTCATGAACACGTACTATAGAGGAAACCTCAGCTGCACTGCTTTGCTGAAGGTCTATTTGTTGCCACGCCACTGCATAAAGCACTGATCCGCAGACCTATGGACTAGAGGCAGAAGGATGCTTTTCTGTTGCCAATGTTGTATTGTGAGGCCCTTTAATTAATAAGCCAATTCTAATTAATGATTTACAAGCTTGTCTGGTATATTCTGTTTCCAAGACTGGCACAGAAGAATACAAGTATTGGTTTACACTCACAGCTATTTACATGCCATATGTTTGTCATTTGATTCATGTATGGCGTTCCGCGTGTGGGTACCTTGGTTAAAAGTTTTCAAAAGTTTTTTTCTCTTCTATTGTGGCCTGTTAGAAAATAAGGTATCGCTGAGGCAAACAATGGAGTCTCCATTTTTATTGTATTCGGACAGGAGAGATGTTTGAATGTTCTAGGGGTTGCATGTTAGCAACCATACAACACTTGCTGAGAACAATCCTGTGTTTTATTTTGTCAGGGGATTGTATTTTACTAGTCCATGAAGAGAAGGAAAGTATTTTTCCATAATGTTGCTTTTCTTTAGGTTAGCAGACTTTTTGAACAGTGACTATGTCCCAATGGGTCCGTATATAAGTTCTCTAATCCATCCTTGTAAAAGTGCTGTAGTCCTGGGATGTCAGACGGTCATCAATGGACTGGAGTATGGTATCATCCGTTATGTCACGTATGATAGGCAGTTTTTTCAGTCCAGTGCTCTTCTAGCGTATCCATCAGAAATCTGTACTTCAGCCTTTAAATATTCAGCTTTTCAGTAAATGGACAATCTGAGTTCAGTTGGACAGGTGTATATAGAAAATGCACTGACGGTTTAGCAAAATATGTGTCGAATGAAAAGCTGTATACAACATATCCTAACATGATGTTCAGATATTGTGCAATGCAGACATCTATGTTAAAGCCCTTCACCAAGAATGTTACTAGAATGTGGAAATTCAGATGTGACTGTTACCCATTGATTTATTTTTTTCAGCTTTAGAGAATTGTTAGGCTACATGCACAAGAAGACTCATGACCGTTACTTTTTTGGGTGAAAAAACTCCAAAATTTTGCACTGTTTTCGACTGTAGTGTGTAAATGGGTTTTCTTAAAGTACCATCCAGAGGAGGAAGGAATGGCCTAACGGTCAGATCCCAGTATAATTCAAGAAAATGGTTTTTATTTCAGCACAGCAAATGGGGAAAAAAAAATATCTGGATTATTTCCAATTGCCTTAGATGGTATGTTCTTTTCATGTCATACTTGTTGGGTTAGAAACTTCATAATTTACTTAATTCACGTTAATTATTTTTAATGTTTTCCACTTTCTTTTCCTTTTTATTCACGAAGGGCTTTATGCATAAAAAGATAGTGCTTTTAGAAAGTGACGTTGCCCATAGCAAGGAGTCACAAGCAACAAAGCACTGTGTGTGTACATAAGGTATACGTTCTCCATGTAGTCCAATTGACTCTTATTAGAAATATCCAGCTTAGGTATATATAGCTAGGAATGTTTAACCTACTGAAGCATCCTGAGACTGGATCCTGTATATAATGTATGTCAATAAAAGAGGAGAAAGGACATTATTGGCAGTTCATTTATTGTATGCAGCAAATGTTTTACCTTTTTAATAACAATCCTGGTTGGAAAAGGCTCATAAGGTAGGTAACTATTGGTTTTACATATTATTATTATTATTATTATTATTATTATTATTATTATTTTTTTAAACTCGTTTTATTAGGAGTAAACAGCACAAGTTGGTAAGGCTGATTAGTCAGCCTGCATTTGTGTGGGGGTGGGGGTGGGCGCAGAGGCTCTTCATATACGAGCCATAGCCTCCCTCACCGGCGTGGGTTCTCAGGTGCACCGCTGCCGCTGGGTGTCATTAGCACACTAGCTTCTCTGGTGGTAGGAGTCTTTCTTTGCAGCATGGAGCTTGTTATTTTGCTCTCTGCTACCGTAGCATGCACGCGCCATACTATGTAAGTAGGTTGGGCCGGGGCCGTCTCTCCTGGCCGGTCGGAACCGACTTTGCTAGCGAACGGGAGGCTTCGCCTCAGAATCTGCTACCTCAGGTTTGCTCGTTGGGGCTAAATACTTCTATTTCTTTTCACCTTTGTTTAATAGGAGTTAGTTCCTATAAATCTTACAAGTTTTACTTCGCTTTGTTCGTCTCGTATGGAAAGTTACTTCAGCCGGTTTGCTGTAAAGGAAGAGTTACCTGGGCTGCACGTGACGTCATGTTTGGAGATCGGACACAGCGTTTATTGTTTAGGCCTCTTGCTGTAGCTGTTCCTTGCCACGTGTCTCCCCCTCCCCCGCTACCACCATCTTTAGACTCCACGTATTTCACTGCTCCATGTACTTAAAAACCCTGCCGCACTTTTATGCTCTGCTGTTATCCTGAGCGGCATTTACACTTTCGGATTTTATTTCATGTCATGCTGCATCCGCACGTCTTTACTGTCCAGCACTTTCCTACTCTTGGTTCGTATTCACTCAGATTGGTCTCGCATTCAAGCTGCTGTCACCTGTTGGCTGTTACATCTCATTCCATACCCAGCCGAATCTGTATTACACGCCTGTTATTACATGTTGTGTACTCGGCTTACAGCTGCTACTGTTACTCCATTTTTATTCTCAGGACGCACCAGCCTGTTGTTCACACCTTGCTCCACTCACAACCAGAGCTGCGTTCATGCGTCGACTGGTATACCATGTTTGCTCTGCTCACTGTGAGAGCTGTGTTTACACTCCGCTGTCACAACATGTCATACTAGGCTTGTTTCAGAGCTGCATTCACTTCACTGTTACATCATGTTATGCTCCACTCACATTTAGAGCTGCTGTTCTACCAATTTTATTCTCTGCAACACCCAAGGTGCGTTCATGCGTCGACTGATATACCATTTAAGCTCTCTACAGTGAGCATAGCTGTTTTACACGTCCGCTGTCACAACATGTTCATACTAGGCTTGTTTCAGAGCTGCCATTCAACTTTCACTGTTACATCATGTTTATGCTCCACTCACATTTAGAGCTTGTGTTCTACCAATTTTATTCTCTGCAACACCCAGAGGTGCATTCACATCGCTGTCAAATCATTTTTTGCACTCCACCCTCGACCAGAGTTGCATTCATCCGTCTATCGTACATCAGGTTTACTCTACTCGCACCCAGAGCTGCTTCACACGTCCTATGCTACTACAGGTTTCTTTCCATGCCCATTTCAAGAACTGCATTCATTTCGCTGTTACATCTATGTTATGCTCCGTTCACAACCAGAGCTGCTGTTATACCAAATTTCATGCTCTGCTTATACCCAGAGTTGTGTTCACACTTTTTTACTGCTACACCAGGTCATATACCCCACTCACCAAAGCCCGCTTTCCATGTCTGCTTTTCACATCTATTTTATATTCCGTTCACATCCAAAGCTGCGTCCGCATGTCTGCTTTTACATCTTGTCCTATACTCCATTCACTACTAGAGCTGCGTTCACGTGTCTGCTTTCGCATCAAGTCAATACTCTGCTCACTTTCAGATTGCATTCATACGTCTGCTTTATACCATGCTTTTCATGCGCTACCCATACTCAGAGCTGCACCCATACCATGTTTTTTAGGTACCACTCACATCCAAAGCTCCATTCACCCGTGGTTACATCATGTGTTGTACTCTGCTTCCACTCAAAGCTGCATTCTCCTGTTCATTGCTACGTCATGGTTTTACTCAATAATCTCACCGGGGGCAGTCTGCACCCACCGCTCTCCCGACAAACATAACCTGCGTTCTTTTCAGGCTTACGTTCCTTTCCTCGTGGTCTGTTACATTCCATAGGCCTACTTTTCTGTTCACCTCGGGGAGAAATACATATTTTTCTTTGTTTTCTTTAATCCTGGTTCATATTCACTCAGACTGGTCTTCTTTTACTTCTGGTTCGTATTCACTGGGGCAGGATTTGTCTCCTACCCCATTTCACCAAACTGCTCCTCAGCGAAGTCAGTGGGGCCCAATAGGAGCAAGTTTCCTGCTAATGTTTTCACAAGCTTGTTCATTTGTTTGTCACATAAGAGACCTTCTCTTAGCAAACTTGCAACGCCTCAGGCTCTTGTTTTCTCCCATCTCTGTTTCAATTTCATGTTTACGTTTTATGGTTCGCGGTGGTTAGTTTTTTATGTACTGAATGCACGTGCTTCGTATTAACTAATGTCTATATTTTCAACGCCTGTTGGCAGTTATGTTCTTTAGGCCACCTTCTTAGCCACTCCAATCATTCAAGTCGTCTGCAGATCCCATCAGGTCTCGGCTTAAGTTTAATTTCTTATCGTCACCACGCAACGTCATCCCACTGGCTTCAGGGGGGCCCTCTGGCTTCAGGGCCCCTATGACTGATACGGCCTCATGGCTCCGGTGGCCCCATGGACCGTTTTTCATGGTTTGTTTTGTTCGTTAGGGGTACGACACGGTTGTAGGCTGGTTAGTGTCCCAGGTTTGCTGTTGGAGGGTCATGGTTATGCAAGTCCCCTAAGGCATTCTGGGTGTCTGCATAAGTGGTTTAAAAAAAAAAAAAACATAAGGGCTTCGCCCGAGTGGCTCTTCGCTTATAGGACCTCACGATTGGCACCGACACTTGTAGTTCGCACGGCCATCTGATACTTTTTTTCCGCCATAAGAGACCTCGCACGCATGGCTCCTCCCATAAAGGCTCGCACGAGTGGCTGTTCGCTTATAGGTGCTCACGACTGGCATCCTCATTCGTAGTTCGCACGGCCATCTGATACTTTTTCCCGCCATATGAGACTCGCACGCATGGCTCCCGCCATATGGGACTCGCACGCATGGCTCCCGGCTTAGAGGATTTCACAATTGTCATCGACATTGGTAGGTCATACGGCCATCTGATACTATTTTCCATGGCACACCTTTCAGAAGTTTTCTTTTGTTAATTTATATTTACAGATTAGTACTTGCTGTTCATTCAGTAAGTAGCTTTACCCCATGTCTTTGTCTTTCTAGTTATCGAGTCCTGGTTGATTACTAAATCCGTCGGGTTAAGCCCCAAGCTTTTCCCCTGCCGTCCTTAATTCTAAGGTTCGCATCCCGGCGGCTGCCCGGCCCCATGGGCCCCTGGTGTTGCTTCGCCCCATGACTTCAGGGGTCCGACTAATGGTTGTCTGTCTACCTGTGCAGCTATGCTTTTGGTTTTGAATGACTCACATCTTTACCTGCTTGCCAGCTTATGTTATTTAGGTTCATTTTAGTTAATGTCCGTTATTCTCTCCATTTTCTGTCACGTTTCCCTTCGTCTTTTCAGGTCATGCAGTTGAATTCATGTTGGGGGTCACCTTCCACGTCGGTCAGGTCTCGTTGCTAACGATATTTCGCCTTGCATGTTATTCAGGTCACGTAGTTTATCTTAGGTATCGCTTGCCACATCGGTCAGGCTCATGGTTTAATTTCACCTGCACCTTATTCAGGTCACTTATAGTTATAATTTCTTGATTTAAAAAAAAAACAAAACTCTGCCCCATGGCTTCGGGGGCCCGATGACTGTTTTCGGTCCTGCTGGGCTGATTGCTTGGTTGGTTGTCCATATGTGCATCTGGGCTGATTTGGCCCGTATGTATCACATACATACCTGCTTCCCTAATTTCCTAATAATCCATGTTGATCGCTCACTTTATGTTTTGACCGCAAACTGGTCCGGTTCGCCCTACAGCATCATTGTCATGTCTTACGCAGACATTTCGTCTTGCTTTAATTGTTCATGCTTACGTTCAGGTCCTGCCAGAGGAGGCACAAGTAGGGTAATTCCCTCTAGCATTTCAGTCTCTGATCGTAGTTGATCATATCTTGTCAACCAGGTCCCCGCGCAAAGTCTTTGCCTTTTTACCACGACCAGGAATTCATTTTCACCGGTAGCTTCATTGCAATTGCATTCCCTCACTCATGGGAGGGCATAGACAGAATCTTGTATATTATGGCTTCGTAGCTTCTTGCCGCACCAACCTCACACTCCCTACAATCACGTTGAATCGGGTTTTGGACAAGGTTCATCATTTCCTCACGGTAGAAGATTCAGATAGTTGGTCGGTCTTCACGTCTCAAGCGTTAACACAATTCTCAGGGGCACACAGTAGAACAACGCGCGGATCACGGCTAGCAGATAGCTGTTGTCTGGGGAACTATTTAAGGATTCTCTTCCTATCTACATAGTTCTTTTTGGCCCTCATTCCTGCATAGTCTAGGCAGTTAGGTTTCGGTCCCACGATCTCCTGGGGCTAGGGCATTGCCAGTACTCCCTAGAACCAAAACTTTACAAGGTTCAGTTGGTTTTCATGATCCATTTCACAACGTATTCCCGGTCCTCTATTCCGCTTTGGGGCAGTATCCGCAATATTGAGCATCCTGTCTCTGGCCTTGTCATCCACAAGATGGGTTGTAGGTCTCCTTCTGGCCTTGCCTCATACACCCCGAATTTTTCGCTCTAGATCCCTGACGCCTTGCAGTTGGCTTGGGGATTAGTTTGCACATGCCATTCGTGTTCCTTTTCTACTTTACTTGGCTTGGTTTTTGCCCACTTATAGGCCTACCCACGATCATGGCTTAGGGCACACAACAAGCCATTTAGTCAGGTTAGCTAAGACACGCCTAGCTGGGTTAGGTTGTTTCTCTCCCTAGGGTTCTTCGGATATCTCTTGGCCGTAACCATGACCACAAGTATGTTTTAGATAAGGCATGATGTTTGCCCACGCAGGGGCCATAAAGAATGTCACAGATACATGGAATGTAATACATATTGAGCATCAACAATGTAACAGATCAATTAAGGTGAGGTTACAATAAGATTACGGAGGAAAAAGGGACAGTATATCAGGCACACTGCTATGAACAGAGAGAGCTGACTAAAGATTAATTGGGTTGTCAGGCCTAATCATCGGCCGCTGAGTACATATGTGTTGCGTTCAGAGTTAACGGGGATGAGCACCACTCACCCCATACCTTTTGAAACTTCTGTGGGCACCCTCTGTGTTTAAAAACAAAGTTCTCCATAGAGACTGCGTGATTTACTAGAGAAATCCATTGCCTTAGTGTAGGACGTCTATCCCCCATCCATCGTATAGCTATGGCCTTCCTGGCGAGAAACAAAGCCTCCCCCAGAAAGATTCCATGGTAATGCGACCAAGACTCCTCATCCAATACACCCAGGATACACAATTTGGGACATAAGGAAGGGTACTGTTACGGGGACCATGGTGGAGAGAACCTCTAACACCGATGTCCAGAATTGACGAATTATCTCGCATTCCCAGATCATGTGCCAGAAATCAGCACTTTCATTCTCGCACCTGTGGAACCTGTTATGGGTGAGACGTCCCATTTTGTGTAGCCTGGAGGGAGTGAGCTAGCTGGGGTGCAGTATGAATAGTTGAACCAGCTTATTATTAATGGAAGGCGATGCCATTTATTTCTTATTTTAGCAAAAATAAAGCAGGACTGAAAATGAAAGGTGGAATCTGGTTGCTTTGGACAACTAAGTCAGTTCTACTTTACACCAGTTTGATGACCCGCCATGGTGTTTGAGCTGCAGGCAGGATAATATTGAGCAAAAGGAGCTGAGCAGATTAATATATAGTTTTGTGGGAAAAGATTTAGTAAAACATAATTTCTTTTTATATATTCCTGTTCATTCTGAGCTCTGAAGTCCAGGAGGCGGTCCTACCAGTGATTGACAGCTCTCTCTGTATGCACAGTCAAATAATTAAGGCTGTCAATCACTGGTAGGACCGCCTCCTGGACTTCAGAGCTCAGAATGAACAGGAATATATAAAGATAAATTACGTTTTACTAAATCTTTTCCCATAAAACTATATATTAATCTGCTCATCTCCTCCTGCTCTCTAACCTGCTGCCTGCAGCTTACATTGCATTTTCACGGAGACAGGTTCCCTCTAAAGAAGTTCTGTAAGATTTGTAAGTTACATTTCCATATTACTGCCAGCAGAGATTTTCTCATGACACAGATCTAGAATGATTCCTGCTGAGGTGGGAGCTCATTGCATACATATTTTAAAGTTGCCATTGAAGATACTGGGAGCCAAATAAATTTGCAGCAAGCTCCCCATAGCTTTAAAATATGTCTGTAATCTGCCAGTAAGTTCTGGGATGTTGCTCAGATGTTAGTTTGGACCATCTGATGTACAATAAATCTGTAACACAGCAGCCATTACTTGGTTTAGAAGACTATTCTTTAAGCACCTTATTAGGGTACTTTCACTCTAGCGTTTTTGTTTTCCGGTATTGAGTTCCGTCACAGGAGCTCAATACCGGAAGAAAACTGATCAGTTTTATCCTAATGCATTCTGAATGGAGAGCATTCCGTTCAGTCCCTTTTATGTTTTTTGGACGGAGAAAATACCGCAGCATGCTGCAGTTTCTCTGGCCAAAAATACTGAACACTTGCCGGACTGCCGGATCCGGCATTAAGTGTTCCGGCAAAACGGACCCTGAGCATGCATGTGCAGACCTTTAAAAATCCCCCAAAAAATTAATACCGGATCCGTTTTTCCGGATGACACCGGAGAGACTGAGACAGTATTGCAGCGCATTTGTCAGACGGATCAGTTTGCGTCAGGATTGCTGGATCCGGCTGTCAGTTCCGGTGACTGCCTGCCGGAATCCTCTGCCGCAAGTGTGAAAGTATCCTTAGGCCACTTTAACATGGTCAGTATATGTAAGCCAAAACAAGGAATGGAACCCATGGAGAAAAGGTGTAATGGAAATATTTGTGCATGTTTTTGTGTTTTAGACCAGCTCCTTGTTTTTACATACAAATACTTACCAAAACCAGTGTAAAAAGTGGTCTTAGGGAGTTAGTAAAGGGTATATAGACCCATATTCTGGCCTACTATGTATTAGTTAGGGTTTAAAGTGCCAAAATATATATATATAATTTTTTGGCTTACTCCCATCCCGACATTTTCCGTACATGTCGGATTTTTAAAGATAGCACTTGCTTAACTCAAAGATTTCCACCATCTTTACAGGCGCTTAGCTGGTGACATAGACCAGTGGCCATATTGCATTCAGTAGTAGAAGCATATATTTAACTTTTGCTTTAACAATGTCATCCCATGAATAACGTAGATTTTTTTAATCAGATCTCATATAGTACATGACAATCTAGCTAACAAAGCTAGAACCAGCCCTGTACCTCATATGGGTCCAGAGGACTCCCCATTCATTGCTACAATTGCTATGCTAGATGTATTTCAGGGGGAATGTCCTTTCTGCTGCAGCTCTGTCCTGGAATTGAGCATGTGTGTGCACCTTACCAAGTGGACAGGGTAATAAGGGAAATAACATACAGCAGGTGGCACAATACAAATACATTTTAAGGGGTAATTTATTAACCAGAAATACCCCTAATTGAAGGGCAGATTGCGGCGCAAAGGTCCTTTGTGCCGCAATCTTCGACTTCTCCCTGCTCACAGCAGGTCTAAAAAAAGTGGGCGGGGAAGGCAGGCCCGTCTCATTTACCATTTTCTAGGCCTAGTTTAGGCTTAGAAAATGGTCTAACACCCAGTTCACACCTGAGCATTTTACAGCGCGTTCCTACGCGCTGTAAAATGCTCAACAAGGAGAAACCAATGCTTCCCTATGGGAATGGTTCTCAGCTGGGCGTTTTACAGCGCGTACGATCGCGCTGTAAAACGCCCGACGCTCAAACAAGTACTTGAGCGTTTTTTTGGGCGTTTGTCGCGCGTTCCCGTACATAGACTTTCGGGAACGCGCGACAATGGGCGTTCGCTTGTCTCTGTATGCGCGCTTGTAAACGCCCGTACAATCGCGCATACAGAGCGCTCCTTTCAGAACGCTCAGGTGTGAACCCGCGGTAAATGTAAGACAGCAAGGAAGCGGTCTTACATTTATAGCCGAAGTTATGAAGAGGCCGGCACACATAACTTCGGATCCACCGCCAGTACAGGGCCTTATTAAGACCAGTGTCTAAAATGCCGGTCTTAATAAATGTGCCCATAAAGTAGTTTTTTTTACATGCGGTTATAGAAGTATTCAGATCCAGGTGCTGGTTTGAAAAATGTAGAATATTTTTCATGGGACAACCCCTTTTAAGAGGGCATCAAGCCACTGTCAGAACATGACTTAGGCCTTATTCTAAAATGGAACTATTTGTGGGTGGTTTCTATTATGTAAGCCCCACAAAGTGACTTCATAACCGAACTGGTCATTTAAAAAAGTGGGTTTTTAAACATTTTTAGATTTGCTACTAAAATTCTAAGCCTTCTAATGTCCTAAAAAATTAAATATTTACAAAATGATGCCAACATAAAGTAGACATATGGGAAATGTAAAGTAATAACAATTTTATGAGGTATCGCCTATCTGTTTTAAAAGCAGAGAAATTGAAATTTGTAAAGTGGCTGCATTTCTGCATAATAGTGTGTTAGGAAGAGTATCTTCACTTAACCTGTTGGTGGCAGTAGAGGTTTACAAAAATGCATTTTTTTATATAACTGTGAACCTCTGTTTTCTTGTTGTAGCAGGTTCTATTTGACGCAGCATTCATAGTTGTTGAAGGCTACTTTCCACTTATTTAAACCTTAGAAAATTGTTTGGACTGCTCTGTGTAATGGCATTAACATTAAATATCTGTTAAACGGCTATACAACCATATTAGTAACATAGTACATAAGGCCGAAAAAAGACATTTGTCCATCCAGTTCGGCCTGTTATCCTGCAAGTTGATCCAGAGGAAGGCAAAAAAAAACCCTGTGAAGTAGAAGCTAATTTTCCCCACTTTAGGGGAATAAAAAATTCCTTCCCGACTCCAATCAGGCAATCAGAATAACTCCCTGGATCAACGACCCCTCTCTAGTAGCTATAGCCTGTAATATTATTACACTCCAGAAATACATCCAGGCCCCTCTTGAACTCTTTTAGTGAACTCGCCATCATCACCACCTCCTCAGGCAGAGAGTTTCATAGTCTCACTGCTCTTACCGTAAAGAATCCTTTTACATGTTTGTGTACAAACCTTCTCTCCTCCAGACGCAGAGGATGTCCCCTCGT
The DNA here is from genome assembly GCF_905171765.1 of Bufo bufo. NCBI lineage: Eukaryota > Metazoa > Chordata > Amphibia > Anura > Bufonidae > Bufo > Bufo bufo. The sequence goes on from NC_053392.1 coordinate 221,621,640, forward strand.
CACAGTCCTGGGGATAAATAGATGATGGGATAGATCTCTGTACTGACCCCTGATATATTAATTAGATCTCCCCTCAGTCGTCTTTTTTCTAAAGTGAATAACCCTAATTTTGATAATCTTTCAGGGTACTGTAGTTGCCTCATTCCAGTTATTACTTTAGTTGCCCTCCTCTGGACCCTCTCCAGCTCTGCTATGTCTGCCTTGTTTACAGGAGCCCAGAACTGTACACAGTACTCCATGTGTGGTCTTACTAGCGATTTGTAAAGTGGTAGGACTATGTGTTCTTATCACGGGCATCTATGCCCCTTTTGATGCAACCCATTATCTTATTGGCCTTGGCAGCAGCTGCCTGCCACTGGTTTTTGCAGCTTAGTTTGCTGTTTATTAAAATTCCTAGATCCTTTTCCATGTCAGTGTTACCGAGTGTTTTACCATTTAGTATGTACGGGTGACTTGCATTATTCCTTCCCATGTGCATAACTTTACATTTGTCAGTGGTAAACCTCATCTGCCACTTATCTGCCCAAGCCTCCAATATATCCAGATCCCTCTGTAGTAGTATACTGTCCTCTTCAGTGTCAATTACTTTACACAGTTTAGTGTCATCTGCAAAAATTTATATTTTACTATGCAAGCCTTCTACAAGATCTCTTCAATATATTTATTAATGAATAGGGCCCAATACTGACCCCTGAGGTACTCCACTAGTGACAGTGACCCAATCTGAGTGTGTACCGTTAATAACCACCCTCTGTTTTCTATCATTGAGCCAGTTACTTACCCACTTACAGACGTTTTCTCCCAGTCCGAGCATTCTCATTTTATATACTAACCTTTTATGTGGTACAGTGTCAAATGCTTTGGAGAAGTCCAGATATACGACATCCATTGATTCACCGCTGTCAAGTCTAGAACTTACCTCCTCATAGAAACTGATTAAATTAGTTTGGCATGACCGATCCCTCATGAAGCCATTCTGATATGGCGTTATTTGCTTATTTCCGTTAAGATGCTCTAAGATAGCATCTCTCAGAAAACCTTCAAACAGTTTACCCACAACAGATGTTAAACTTACCGGCAAATAGTTTCCAGGCTCTGATTTTGGACCATTTTTGAATATTGGCACCACATTTGCCATGCGCCAATCCTGTGGGACATTCCCTGTCAGTATAGAGTCCGCAAATATCAGAAATAAGGGTCTGGCTATGACATTACTTAATTCTCTTAGGATACGGGGTTGTATGACTCCTCTCCTGCATAACGGAAACGGGACGGATCCGTTATGCAGCCCATAGACTTCTATTATGACGGAATTACTCTAAAGGCATTCAGTCATAGAAATGCGTTATGGTCCGTGGTAACGGAATCCATAACGCAATTCTCCTTTTACCAGTAAACTAATTGGAAATTAATTTTAAAATATGCAATTTGCTCATCTCTAGTAATCACAGGAAAAAGCAGACATGTCGTATTCCTCCTCCAAACTTCAACGTCTCAGACTTCAAGTAGGTAAAAAGGGATAAGTATTTTAGTTTTGGGTACATTGAATCAATGGACTTGTACACTGCCCTATATTAAGTGTGTCTGTCTCACGGCATGTTTAGGAAAAAAAATTTAACTGTAGCCTAACTGAGCAATATATGGAAATAATGGTCCTTTATTAAAGGGGTTGTCTCACTTCAGCGAGTGGCATTTATCATGTAGAGATAGTTAATACAAGCCACCCACTAATATAATGTTGTTATTCGTATTGCTTCCTTTGCCGGCTGGATTCATTTTTCCATTACATTATACACTGCTCGTTTTCATGGTTACGACCACCCTGCAATCCATCAGTGGTGGTTGTGCTTGCACACTATACGAAAAAGCATCAGCCTCTCTGGTGGCCGGGACCATGGGAGTGCACATAGGCTTGTGCTTTTTCCTATATTGCGCAAGCACAGCCACCGCTGATGGATTGCAGGGTGGTCTGTAACCATGGAAATGAGCAGTGTATAATGTGATGGAAAAATGAATCCTGCCAAAATATCCTTGTCCACATAACAGACAAGAATTTTAAAAAAAAATTAGCAGGCCCACGGAACGGACTTACAGATGCAAAGAGCACACGGGTGTGCTGTCTGCATCTTTGGCAGCCCCATTGAGATGAATGGGTCCAACACTACGGCTGTTTGCATGAGCCCTAAAGGTGGATTTACATGACCCGATTGTCGGGCAAATTATCGAGAATGAACGTTCTTGCAAATGCTCATTCTCGACAATCTGCCCATCTAAATGTGCCACAGATCACCAGATGAACGAGCGAAACGTTTGTTTATTAGGTGATCCGGCCGTTCGTGCAGGTACATCAATTATTGTTTCTGGGCAGTATATCGTGCTGTTTAAGCAGAGCCTTAGGGTCCATTCACACGTCCGTAAGTGTTTTGCGGATCCGCAAAACACGGACACCTGCAATGTGCGGACCGCACATCACAGACACTATAATAGAAAATGCCTTATCTGGCCAATTGCGGACAAGAATAGGAGATGTTCTATTTTTTTTCAGGAACGAAATTGCGGATCCCGAAAATGCGGATGCGGATCAAGGAAATGTGGATTTGCATCCGTTCCAGCCCCATTGAAAGTGAATGGGTGCGCAAATTGCGGAATAAATGCAGACCCAAATTATGGACGTGTGAATGGACCCTTAGGCTGGGTTCACAAGTGACTGACTAGTTGCGGATTTTCTGCAGCAGAAAACCTGCAGCATTTCTGCTTCTAAGCTGCAGACGGAAAAAAAACACACCAAAGGGTGCATACACATGCTGCAGATCAGACACAGTGTCATTGTTTGCATTGGAAAGGGTGAAATCCGTAGTATAAATTGAAATGCTGTAGATTTCAAATCGGCAATACTGCAGCTTTTCTGCATTTTTTTTTTTGAGCAGCTTGTGGATAAGAATTCTGAAGATCAGTGCAAGGCTCCACAGCCATGTTCTTGGCAAAATCGTCAGCGGACCTTTCTGCTGTATTTTAGGTACTGTGTGGAAGCCTAAAAAAGTTGCAAAACTTGTGCAGGCAGCATTTTGCACAAAAATGTTGCAAGTTTTTATTTTTCTCACTCCTCTCACCATTTAAAAAAAAAAAAAAAAGCATGCAGAAAACTACGCCAGCTCCACAGACAGCAGAAGATGTGACCAATAAATGCCAATTCTGAGTCCGTGACCTTTTTCTTAGGCATTTTTTTATTTTGTGTTTTTCATGTAGGATTTGCCCATTCAAAACAATAGGTCAGTAAAAAATAAATAAAAATGAAGTGCACACACACACACTGAAGGACTGTCCACTTTTCACTGACTGTTGCTATCTACTGAGTGTGAGGCCTTGTCCACTCTTCCATGTGTATCTGTTTTTACCATCCGTGTGTCATCGGTAATTAATTTCCAAAGAATCTCCTATTAGTTTTCAGTGAAAAACAGACACAACACGAAAGTGATTTTCACGGACCCATAGACTTCAATGGGCGTGCTTGGTCTACATCACGGATCAAAGTAGTGCATGTCCCTGTGTTTTTTTTTGTTTTGTTTTTTACTGACCCATCCTGAAATGTGAACAGACACATTTAAATCAATGGGTACGTGTGCTGTCCGCAGAAAATGCGGACAGCACACGTCAGTGAAAAACACAAATGTGAACGAGACCTTAGGCTAGGTCAGTGATGGCGAACCTATGGCACGGGTGCCAGAGGCGGCACTTAGAGCCCTCTCTGTTTGCACCCAAACTCTGGAAAAAGTCTATGGTGTACAATATGCCTAAGGCTAAGTTCACACGAACGTGTGTGATCTGTGGCCGTATTGCGGCCCGCAATACACGGCCACAGTTCCGTGTGAATTCCGCATCACGGATGCGGACCCATTCACTTCAATGGGTCCGCAAATCCGGAATCGCGGAACGGCCGCACGGGACGGGACCCCTCGGAAGCACTACGGAGTGCCTCCGTGGGGTTACGTCCCGTACTTCCGTTCCGCTAAAAGATAGAACAAGTCCTATCTTTTAGCGGAACGGCCGGATCGCAGACCCATTAAAGTGAATGGGTCCACGATCCGATGCGGCTGACCTACGGCCGGCGATCGTGCATTGCTGCCTGCTATTTGCGGGCCGCAGCACAGGCACGGGTCACACACGTTCGTGTGAACTCGGCCTTAGACTTTTCCTGCCATTCATCAGCGCAGGCGCACTATGAACAGCACAGGCAGCGCACTGAATGTAGGCAGGCTATTATAGCTAAATGATAAAGTACATAGAGGATATACTATATTGGACTATAGTATTCAGGTTAAATTGCTTTGTTGGCACTTTGCAATAAATAAGTGGGTTTTGGGTTGCAGTTTGGGCACTCGGCCTTTAAAAGGTTCGCAATCACTGGGCTAGGTTCACACTTTCGTTTAACTGATGTGGCAGGCAATGGCTTTTGTCCAGCTAAAAACCAGTACTTATGCCAGAAAGCAGCCGGATCCTATTATAGTCAATGGGTGTTCAGTGGTGAGTGGCAGTAACTGGCTGGGCTGGATCTGATGAATTCCAGCCGAATATTCTTTGGTGAAACAGTTAAATGGAAGTGTGAACCGACCCTCATTGTTTATTTTTCCCCCAAAAAATGCATAAAAACTGATTACATACAGTAGTGGAAAAACCACAAGAACTTAAAGGGTTTCTGTCACCTGAAAAATGGGTATTAAGCTGGCTGACATTAGCGATGTGCTAATGTCAGCTGAACGGAACTATATTAGTGCCATCTCACTGCTAACTTTTATAATATGCTAATTATCCTCTAGGAGCAGGGGGGGCGTTGCAACGGCTCCTAGAGGCTCCGTTTGCCCACCTCTTTTCATGCCTGTCTTCTCTTGATTGACAGAGCCAGGGCAGCGCTGCTCTCCTCCCGCCGGCCGTGTCTGCAGTGTAAATCTCACGCCATTCAGTATTCGGCGCAGGCGCAGTGAGGAAGCCGGCAGCCGCGGGGCGTCCTTCCTTCACTGCGCTTGCGCTGTATACTGAACGGTGCGAGATTTACACTGCAGACATGATCTAACATCGAGATATATTAAAAAAGATACTGGGCACTCTCTTTATATAGGAACCTCACAGTTTATTGTAAAATATAACACATAGACAATTCATACAATACTACTTTAAAACAATGTAACATAAAATCCGGATGATAAAACTAGATTCCTAAATCTCTATTAGAAACACTATAAAATAAGACAGCCTCTGGTTGTTGGGGATAAAAGTCTCTTAAATTAAATGTCCATCCAACCTTTGGTTTGGATATAGTGCAAATCATTCTTTGGGGTATTAATAACCCCCCAAAAAAATCTCCTCCAAACAGAATAGAATCACAGCTACTCGATACAGTGATTTGCTTGTGCGGCGTCCCGCTTTACTCACTGTTCAGCTGTGATAATGTGCTCCGCTGCTGTGCCGGTACTTTGAGTTCAGGGATATCGTATGTTAGTTTCGTTCCCCTCTCTGTCTCTCAGGCGCCGCTCCGTCAATGTAAGAGCCGACGCTTGATGGATTTACAGGTTCCTTCTTCCGCGCTGGACTTGGTTTGTAAATGAGCGTAATACACTCCTAAAAAAAGGTCCTATTGGAATGCGCGTCGGGTCTGCGATGAGACAGGGTTAGTCCTGGTATATGCAGTACTTCAGCACAAAGAGTCAATATCCATCGGGGGGGGGGGTCCTAGCACCAAACGCGTTTCGGGGTCTGTTATCACCCCTTCCTCACTGAGGAACTGTGCTCGCGCATTGCGGGCCGCAGCACGACCACGAGGCGCACATGCCCGTGGGAAAGAGGCCATAAGCAGAGACAGGATTAGTTTTGAAGACACCTACAAGCGGTGATCCAATTTTGCCTTTCTCTTCATTTTCGTATAGTTTGACTCTGTAAAGTTGGAGAAGCCCATCATACATCAGTCATATTTACAAATGAGTCTATATCTTATGGTAACATCAAGGCTCTTGGCTTTCAAGACATTCGTATCCAGACTCCACATTGATGAAAAATGTGGATTGCTTGAGGAGAAGTATGCATACTTTTGTAGAAAAAAATTAACGTCAATGAATGCAAATAGAAGGTGCCATAGGCATAACGTATTGCACCCAACACATAGGAACTGTTAATACACGAACATGCCCAACACTGAGCATGAAGAATTCTGTTTCAGTATAGTTTAGTTGTGAATCACGTTTACTTTTGATATTTTTAGTAACATCTCCATCCAGGTTAAACAATATTAGGGATATTTAAATGCTAACAGTGTACGTCCTAGCTTAGTTCTGTACAAATATAATGAAAGTGCAGACTGAAGTAACATTCAAGTTTATGCTCGTTCAGTAAACAGAAGCATTCCTCAAAGTGAACTGCCGGTTCCAGTCTGTGCTATGTCCTTGTTATCTCGAAAAGTTTATGGTAGGAAATATACATTGTTCCCACAGTTAAGCCAAATTCTGTTCTCTGCGTTCAAGATTCTTTAAAAGATTTCATTTTCACAAGAAAAGGGTTACTGGTGTTTCATCTTACATTCCATATACCCTGGAGTAATGGCTTTATCCATTACTGCAGTGATGATCATAGTCTTCGGCCTCCTATTGCCATCACTTAAACTAATGAGTAACACATGTTAACATCCATCTGTAGTTAGCCATCCCATGTATTATTAATGTCCAAATAGCAGAGCCTTTGTAGCTAGAAATAATATCATTTCTCTGTAGGATTTTCTGCTGACTCCAGCTTGCAGGGAATAAGATCATATTACCGTGTCTGTATGTTAACTCCCTAAGTTTATGCTGGGACCCTATACATTGGAACTTTCTTCAATTTACTGGTATTATTATGTAGTCACAAAAACATAAGGGAAAGATTTTTGTGAACCAAAAAGTTACATTTATAATTAAAAGAAAACAAAAAAACGTTGCGGTTGTGTCTTTGGTGCATCAAAAAAGCGCTTGCAGTTTTTGCAGCAATATACCTGCATTTATGGTGCGTTTTTTCTTCCAGCGAATGTAATTCTGTCTTTTGCGGTAATAGCAAGCAAAGAAAAAACAAAAAACAGCTCCTCATTGTTCCCGGAGACCAACATTGGTGCATATAGAAGAAAAAGGAATGCCCAGCAACTTGATGCAGTCCACATAACCTTTAGGGTACATTCACACGACCATATAAATGGGTTTGCATCCGTTCTGAAATTTTGCGGAACGGGTGCGGACCCGTTCATTTCCGTTGTTCTGTTCCGCAACCCTGCAGAAAAGATAGAGCATGTCCTATTCTTGCCCTCAATCATGGACAAGAATAGGAATTCTCTATATAGCGCCGGCCATGTGTGGTCCGCAGAACGCACACGGCCAGTATCCGTGTTTTGTGGATCCGCAAAACACTTATGGTCGTGTGAATGCACCCTTATTCCAATGATATAAAAACAGCATTCAGTGCAAAAGATGTTTACATGTGTCACACCATCCGGTCTTTAGGCCTCATTCACGCGGCCGTTACGTGCATTGGGGACCGCAATTTACGGTCCCCAATGCACGGGCAGCGGCCGAGATTCAAGTTGAATGGGTCCGTGGATTCATCCGCACCGCCAAAAATAGAACACGTTCTATTTTTTTTTTTTGTATAATTGTCTTTTTATTGAAGAAAGGTAATAATAATAATAATAATAGAAGTATACATTTACAATTTCTCATGTGATCAATTGACAATCAGACATTTTAAATGGAAAAGGTAACAGGATTGATAGTACAAATACAGCATCCAATTGCGGCTCATATCAAACCCGATCATATGACATCTTATCTTAATAAATCCCGATAGCCGGGAAAATGATTCACATACTCTAATGTGATATTTTATACTACAAGTAAACAAATAGGAGACAAGACAAGACACAAGAGGATAGACATAGGAAAAGGGGAAGGGGGTTCTAATCGCTCTCATCAAAGAAAGTATCCCAAGGTTGCCAAACCTTATTAAATTTATCTACCGTATTATTAATAACTGCTGTCAGGTACGTTCTATTTTTTTGCGGTGCGGAGGCACTGAGAGAAACCCCACGGAAGCACTCCGTTACGCACCGCAGCTCCGGATTGCGGACCCATTTAAGTGGATGCCTCCGCATCCGTGATGCGGGAAGCACATGGCCGGTGCCCGTATATTGCGGACCCGCCGTTTGCGGGCTGCAATATGGCCATGGCCAGGCAATGGCCGTGTGCATGATGCCTTACTCATAGCAATTCAGTTTTGCTGTGTGTTTTCCCTTTGCTGAAAGAAAACGCACCATAAACGCAGGTATGTTGTTGAAAAAACGGCATGTTTTCGTGCATTTTTTTTGCCGAACCAAAAACAAAGCACAGCCGCAACGTGTGGCAGTACCATTAGATGTGTTTTCTGATGCAGTTTTTGCACATGTGGATCATAAAGAAAAAGTAAAGACCCTAATGGGGTGCTGCCATTTTGGATACAGCAAAAAACGCATCAAATAAAGTGTGCCATTTTTGCAACGACATATCAGCGTTTCCTTCCAGCAAAGGAAAAGAAAAAGCAAATCATACACCGCTAAACTGAATTACATTAATTAGTGAGTAACATTAATGTAACGGTATCGCCAACATATTCAGTTTTTGTGATGCGGTTTTTGAAATCCAAATCTGATGTAGATCATAAATGGAGAGAAAGTATTGGGGACAGATATTACTTCTTTTTTATGATCCTGGTTTTGGCTTCAAAAACTGCACAAACATACTCACATTCACCACACAGTAATTTCAGTTCTAGTCTGGCCCTGGGTCTGTATAAAACGACCTTGTGAGAATAATACAAACAGTATACTGAAAAACTGATTTAATTATACAAAATAACATTTGTAACCATTAGAAAAGAATTATGTCCTCGACATTAAATGTGCACAGTCAGCCAAGCAATCATGTTTATTTTAATAGGGAGAGGCGAATAAGCTGCTACCTGCCACCTCTGACAGCAGCTTATCTTTAATCGGAACAAAGGAGCGGGCATTCTTCTCCACTACCTCCTACACATATACGGTCAACCAAGTGTGCTTGCATTCTCAAAGGGAAGAGGGAATACGCTACTGCAAGACATCTCTGGCAGCGGGTTATCTCTAGAGAGCACAAAAGATTGAGCTTCTTGGAGCGTGGCATTTGTCATAGGGGAGAGTTAGCACACTAGTTAGGCAGTCCTGTCCAAATAGCCAAGTTTAGCCGACTTTGCTCTAAGATGTGTGGGTCCCATTGTTAACAGTAAGGGCTCTTTCACACGAGCGGATCCTGTGCGTGGAATCCGCTGCTTGAAAGAGAGCCAAGCCCCGTTCCGGACAGCAGAGACACGGAGCATTAACATGATTGATAATGCTCCGTGCCTCTCTGATCTTTTTTTTTTTCAATCAAATCGTTTTTATTATTCAAATAAAGTTGGCATATTACAAGACAGTTTGCGTCTACAATTTTTCTGTTATTTTCCCCCCTCCACGTCTCATATACACAGAATTGTATAAAACATTATCACATATCCAGATATTTGATACATCTCCCATAGTTATTGTACATAATGTATATACCAATAAAAAGAAAAAACAGTTACAAGATTATTTGACTGTTAAAACCCAACAATCCCCCCCCCCCCCCCCCCCCCCAGATCAGAGCATGAATTTTCAAGACCTTTTTATATTACGACATGAGTGTGAGACAACCATTCATTCCACAACTTTTCAAACTTCTGAGGACATCCTCTCCTAACAAACACTCCCCTCTCTAAAGTCAACATATCATGCACCTTTCTCACAAATTCCTCCACTGTTGGCAGACTCCCCTGGATCCACCTAAAAGCAATCAACTTCCTGGCCACATACAATAGTCTCCCAACTGTCACCTTGACCGCCTCTCCCCCACCAATCTCCTTCACATATCCCAGCACACAGATCTTTGGGTCCTTCTGCACCCTCAACTCCAGGTTACGATTAATCATAGTCAACACCTCATCCCAAAAACTACTTAGCACTGGACAAGACCAAAGCATATGAAACAGATCTGCACCTTCCACCATACATTTTGGACAATTGTCATCAGTTCTAACCCCAATTTTCCGTAAAAACACTGGAGTTTTGTAGACTCTGTGGATGATAAACAGTTGTGACAACTTGCCCTGTTCACTTACAGACACTCTCGGGACTGCCTCCAATATATCTTCCCACTGTTCCTTAGGGATGTCCCCCAGATCCTTTTCCCATTTCCTCATCCTTGTAAGAGGGAATCCTATCAAAAATTTGTCTAAAAGCAGAGTATACACCTGTGATATCAGAACTCTCTTTCCTCCAGCTGGAAGAACCAGTTTATGGACCACATCCATTTTTGCAATAATGCAACCCTTCCTCATCGTGACATCATAGGCGTGTCTCAGTTGCAAGTATTGATAGAACCACACTTTAAGAATGTTGAATTCCTGCTGTAGGCCTTGAAATGATTTAGATACATTATTCTCAATCAATTGACCTATCCTCATTACTCCATGGGATTCCCAATTTCGGACTCCTGATAGAGAAATGAACTCTGGCAACAAGTTATTGTTCCATATTGGGGAAAGCTCACCTACCCCACCAACACCCCTGATCAATTTCACCTTTGTCCACACTTTTTTCATAAGCTCTATAAGCGATACTTTCTCTCTCCCCCCATGCATCCCTGCACCCTCCAGAATACCCATAAGGTCCCTACTACCCAACCAGTGTTGCAGTATCTTCCCAGTCACATCTGGTAGCTGAAATTCCATCCAACCCTTAAAATGTTGACACTGAGAGGCTAAGAAATAAATCCAGGCGTTAGGGACAGCCAAGCCACCTTCAGACTTGGGATATTGCAGCGTCTCCAGCTTAATCCTAGCTTGACCATATTTCCAGATAAGATCTCTGAATATCGAATGTATTTTCCTAAATCTCTCAACTGGAATCCATACAGGGGCATTATTCAATATGTATAGTAACTGAGGCATCATTACCATTTTTAAGAGATTCACTCTGCCCACCACCGACAAAAAGAGTCTACCCCCATGTCCTTGCCTTCAGCCTAAAAGTATTTAGCAAAGGAGTTAAATTAAGTTCTTCAAAATCCAGCAGTCTAGGTGTTATATGTAGCCCCAAATATTTAAACTTGCCCACCCAGGGTATCAAACTATCTGCCTGCACACCAGAGAGTGCCTGTCCGTCTACCGGCATCAAGGCAGACTTCTGCCAATTTATCCGAAGCCCAGAGAAGCCACCAAATCTATCTATTACTCTCTGATCTTTTTACTACAAAATCACAGTGACAACTTTATCTCACTGTGATTTTGTACTAAAAAGATCAGAGAGGCACGGAGCATTATCAATCATGTTAATACTCTGTGTCTCTGCTGTCCGGAATGGGGCTTGGCTGTCTTTCACCAGCGGATTACCCGCGCGGCATCCACTCGCGTGAAAGAGCCCTAAGTATGTGATGATTTGCAATCTGTACCTTCCTTAGTTCTCCCATTGTAGCCTTATTTGAAATTTGGTTAAAAGCAGAGCATGAGAAAAAAGGAGATACACTAGGCCAGGGATCAGCAACCTTCGGCACTCCAGCTGTTGTGAAACTACAACTCCCAGCATGCTGCTTTCACTTCTATGGGAGTTCAGAGAACAGCCAGGCATCATGTGAATGATGGGAGATGTAGTTTCACAACACCTGGAGTGCCGAAGGTTGCTGATCCCTGCACTAGGCCATATTTACTTGAATGCGAGCTGAGCTGCAGTAACTTGGCACTGACATTGCATTTTCAATGAAGCTGTGCTTCTGCCTGAGGTTGTAGAGAACAGCTAATCATTGGGTCGCCCCCCTACCAATCCTGTGGATAGGTCAACAATATAATCACAGTGGTGCTTGAAAGTTTGTGAACCCTTCAGAACTTTCTATATTTCTGCGTAAATTTAATTCCTAAAAGTAGATAAAGATAACCAAATCAAACAAATGCGTTAAAAATATTAGACTTGGTTATTTATTGAGAATGATCCAATCTCACATGTCAGTGAGTGGCAAAAGTATGCGACGCTTCGCCTTGTACTCTGCAACTAAATGTTTCTGGTAATTGTTGATTAGTCCTTCATATCACCTTAGAGGAATGTTTGCCCATTCCCCCATGCAAAACAGCTTTAACTCTGTTATGTTGTGATTTTCCTCCTGTGTACTCCTCGCTTCAGGTCCTTTCACAGCATTTCTGTTGGATTACGGTCAGGACTTTGACTTGGCCATTCCAAAACTTTAACTTTATTCTTCTTTAACCACTTCCTGACTGCCATCGTACATGTACGGAGCTGCAGGATGTGATTTAAGCCCCAGCGCCATACAGGTACAGCATGCTGATTGGGCAGGTGCAGGAGCTGCACCCGCCCGATCAGCGGCAGGGGTGTGGCTATCCTAGGACAAAGCGTTTTTTCACCTTCCTAACATGGTCAAATATTGCAAATCTGACCTATGTGGTAATTCTTATTCATGTTTTACTCAACCGATTCTGAGACTGTTTTCTCATGACATATTGTACTTCATGTTAATGGTGAATTTGAGTCAAGATATCTTACCTTATTTATTTTTGAAAATGTTTTTATTGAGCCTTTAAGCTCAAAATGATACAGGCAATTAGTCGTACAATCATAAACAAAAGTTCATAAGTACATGGAATAAAGAGTCATATAAATAACAGAGCACAAACTCATGCCATGACCCTATGAAAAACATTGACATTGACTTGAGACTACCAGTCATGTATAAAAATAAAGGCAGCTGAAAAGCTTATATAACAGAAAAGAAGTCGTGTTCAACAAACGGGGTAAGGGGGGGGGGGATGGAGAAAAATAAAAGGGGGGAGGATAGAAGAGGAGGGGGATGAACATGGACCTTCCCAGAAGGATCACCATTCACCACATAAGTTAACAACAGCGGAATGTACCCTCAAAAGGGAGGAGAGGGAGATCTCTATTTGTTCATCCATGGTAGGACCCTCAACTAATCGGTGATGCTTCTTACCAAAATTAACGGAAATTTTAGACAGTGATGTCTCATAAAATAGTTATTAAAGCAGTTATCCAACCCCTATAGTGCCCCCCAAAATGCACGTGCACATCATACAGGTTATACTTACCCTGCTCCTCGGCACCCTCGTCGCTCCTGATGCCCGCAGAGCCACCGCTGCATCTCCTCATCACGCCGATCAAAACATCTGGAGGGGGCAGCCAATAGCAGGCAGTGACGAGCCTTCCTAGCGTCACCCGCCATGCTAAGAAGGCTTGTCCCTGTAGCAGCCTGCTATTGGCTGACAACCTGCTCAAAGTCTCTGGATGTTTGTTTTGATCACCGCGACGGGGAAAGATGCAGTGGTGGCTGTGCGGGCATCAGAAGCAATGCAGGGAGTGGGGCAAGTATAATGTGGTTATAGAAACACTTGGCTGTGAAAATGAAAGACCCACAATTTGTTACACAATTTCTACTGAATACGGCAACAACCTATATTTGGTCGTAAACTGCTGTTTGGGAACACCATAGGATTTGGAAGAGAAAGAGCACCATGTGCATTTCAGACCTAATTTGGAGATTTATATTGTACTGGCCGACAACTGCAGAGGCTCTGAGGTGAAATAAAAAATTAAATCCTGAAGAATTAACCCCATTTTAGAAACCACACCCCTCACAGAATTTACCATGGGTGCAGTGAGCATTTTGACCCAACAGGTGTTTTACAAAAATTTATTCACAGCAGTTTGGCTTAGCTTTTTGGGAAGCACGATAAAGAAAAGGCAGCAAACCTGCCATTGCTTTTTGGGTTTTGTTATTGCGATGTACACCATGTGGCAAAAATAACTTATTAACTTTATTCTGTGGTCAATCCCAATTAAAGAGATATCAATTGTATATACTGTAGTTTTTTTTTTTAACGTTTTACCACTCTTACAGAAAGCATTTTTTCGTCGCCGTTTTCTGAAAACCTATATTTTACAATTTTTCTGGTGAATGATCTTGTGTGAGGGTTCATTGTTAGTGGAGTGAGGTGACTTCCATTGGTACTATTTTGGGGTAGATGCAAAATTTTGAACACTCAATATTATGCTTTTTCTGAGGCGAGGTGACTAGTGTTGGGCGAGCATGTTCGGCCAAACATCATTTTGACTCGAGCATCGCGATGCTCTGCACATTGCGGTGTTCGGCCAAACACCGCGTGTGCTCGAGCGCGATGCTCGAGTCTCCTCCCCGCACGTTTTTTGACTGAGCTACTGGTGAAGGTGCGCCGCGTGTATGCCCATTTTAGAAAATCATCTACGGCTGCCGCCGGTCTGGCAACGCTGCAGCAGTGCTTGCAATTGCCAGCTCACCGTCTGTTGTGCGACGTGAGCACGCGCTGGAACTCCACGTTCCACATGTTGGCCAGGCTTTGTGAGCAGCAGAGGGCAGTAGTGGAATACCAGCTGCAACATGGTCGTCGCCTTTCTAGTCAGCTTCCGCTCTTCACAAGCGATGAGTGGGCATTGATGTCTGACCTCTGTGAGGTTTTAGCGCAACTTTGAGGAATCAACACAGATGGTGAGCGGCGATGCCGCTATTATCAGCGTAACCATCCAACTTCTGTGTCTACTCAAATGCTCGCTACTCAAAAGGCGGACGCTTTGCATGTGGAAGAGGTGGAAATGGGGGAAGACAGTACACAGGGTGATAGCCAGACCACCCTTAGTTCGTCTTCTCAGCGCGAATTGCCTCCGACGGTTGCCTCCGCTACAGAGGGTAGTACCCATAGCAGGTTTATTCCATCTGTTCAGCGTGGATGGGCCGAAGAGGATGAGGAGATTAAGAGTCATCCTCCTGATGAGGACAGCGAAGTCTTGTCTGTTGGGACTCTGGCACACATGGCTGACTTTGTTAGGCTGCCTTTGCCGTGACCCTCACGTTATACGCATTTTGGCCAACACCGATTACTGGTTGTTCACCCTTCTCGACCCCCGCTACAAAGAGAACTCATCTCTCATTCCTGTGGTGGAGAGGACTAGCAAAATGGTGCAATACCAGAAGGTCCTTGTTGAAAAATTGCTCCAAAAGTTTCCAGCTGACAACGCTGGCGGTAGAGTACGTAGTTCCTTGGGCAACCGAGCTGGGGAGACGAGGGAAACACACAGCAGTTCCAACAGAGGCAGGGCAATACTCTCCAAGGCCTGGGACAGTTTCATGACACCCCGCCAGCACCCTCACCCTGATGCGCGGCCTAGTGTCACAAGGAGGGAAAAGTTTTGGAAGATGGTGAAGGATTACGTAGCAGACAGTGTCAGCGTCCTTAGTGATCCCTCTGTGCCTTACAACTATTGGGTGTCCAAGCTGCATACGTGGCACGAACTGGCGCTCTACGCCTTGGAGGTGCTGGCCTGCCCTGCCGCCAGCGTGTTGTCAGAGTGGGTATTTAGTGCTGCTGGGGGCATAATAACTGATAAGCGCATCTGCCTGTCAACTGAAAATCCTGACAGGTTGACTCTTATTAAAATGAAAAAGGCCTGGATTGCCTCTGACTTCTCTACTCCACCAGAGGAAAGTGCCTGAACATAAAGGCACTTTAAATGTGGCTGTTATGGTGTATTGAATACACTGTATTCCCATGCACCCCTTCCACCACAAAAAAGGGCATATGGTTCAATCTTCCTTTTATCGTCGTCCTCCTCCTCCATCGTATCAACATGCTTATTAGGCTGCCCTCGCTCCTAATGTTTTAGAGGGTCAGCTCAGCAGCAGACCCTCACCTCTAATATTTTAGAGGGTCACCAGCAGGCCCTCATCCATAATGTTTTAGATGGTCAGCTCAGCAGCAGACCCTCACCCATAATGTTTTATATGGTCAGATCAGCAACAGGCACTCGCCCCTAATGTTTTAGAGGGTCAGCTCAGCAGCAGACCCTCACCCCTAATGTTTTTGAGGGTCACCAGCAGACCATCAATAATAATTTTTCAAGGGTGTGTATGATGCCCTCCTTTATGTGTAATAAAGGGTGTATTGTAGTGCCAGTTCCTTGTAATTTTTGGCAGCCCTTTCACTTAGTGCATAGGGTTTATGAGTGTAGGAGTCCCACTACCTGAACAATTGTAACACAATGTGAATGAGGCCCTCCTTTATGTGATATACAGGTTGTATCGGAGTGCCTCTTCCTTGTAATTTTTGGCAGCACTTGCACTTTATATACAAGTAAATATACAGGAAAGAATGTTTCCTAACAATTTTTCCTCTAAAATCGATTTCATCTTCGGTTTTGTGTGTATTATTGTCAGTCTGTAAAAGGGGCGTACTACTCGGACAACATCGTTCCCAGCAGCGAACTGGGAGTCCAAGATGCATCCAGACATCCTCCCCATGCTGTTCCCAAACCATTTCAGTGGTGTTTCCATAAATTTCTGACCTTTTCCTGTGAACCAGACCCCCTTCCTCCTCAGAGCAGGGGGTGTCTGGTTTAATGCTCTGGTTCAGCCATTGACTTCCATTGTGCTCTGGTGCTCTGTAGAGCACCCGAGCATCCCAAAGTGTTCTACTCGAGCACCCGAGCACTTTGGTGCTCGATCAATACTAGAGCTGACCAAAAAATGGCTTTTTTTTATTTTTATGGTTTTTTTTGTGTGTATACATACGTGTGTATTTTAGGACATGTGTGAAAATCTGATGTAGTCCGATTTATGCAGAAATATAGAAACTTTTGAAGGGTTCAAAAACTTTCAGCTGCATTCACATGGGTTGTGTGAAGTCTGTGTGATGGCCACATTCCCCAGACAGACCGTGGCTCATGTCAGCCAAACTCATTGCATCATAGTGATCTAGGTGTCATGATAGGTAGGTAAGCGGGGAAATAACCAAACACGGGAAAACAAACAGAACAAACGACTAGGCCCAAAAGGTCACCACCTAGCAATCCCTAAAAGCTTTCCCTAAACTGCTGTGCCCATGTGCATACCCTTAGGGTGGATATGCACATGCCCTCGTGCCTAAAAACTAAACACCCTGGGCAAACCCTAAGCAGCAGGAAAAAGGGAAGATGCAACCTGCTTCTTCAAACCAGGAAGAAGCAAGCGTCTCCCTAGAGGCCTAGATAAATACACAAAGGGAAATGAAGGAGAGGACTTATCTTGAGCAGAGCTGGAGCAGACGATCCACCACAAATCAAGATCTCCCAGGAAAGAACTATAACCCGCACAGGCCACTGGGGGAAGGAGGGATAAATAGCCTCACTAACAATGAAACCCAGTACACCTGAGGAAAGGTGGATCCAGCTCAAACCCAAATCAAAACAAACAAAGAAGTCAGACATGTGCAGCCAGTCTGACAGATCTCCGCACATTCACAGGGCAAGGCGTGACACTAGGATGCTGTGAGTTCCAGCCCAGCCAAGGGTCTGTTGTCCCATACTCACAGCATCATTTGAGTAGAGGGCAGTAGACACGTGGTTGGGCTAGAACTTATGGCATCATAGATCACCATGATGCAGTGAGTTCAGCTCTTATGAGCCACGGTCAGTCTTGAAAATGTGGCTGCCACACAAACCACACGTGGCCAATGTGAATATAGCATAAAATGGGAAACCACTTAAAGGAAATGTGTCACTAGAAACATATTTAATATGTTTAACATATTTTTAAATAGTTTTTAATGATGTTATTTTTAATTTTCTGTGTCAATATCTACAGTATATTTAAGCAAAAACCATAAAATCCTACAGTTTTCCCACTGGCCACTAAGCCTAATAGGCGTCACTTCTTGGTCTCTACAGATCACTTTACTGCAGTTACCTGCTTATCTATACACAGAGGTTATATCATTACAGGCATTATTAGAATGACAGATAAAGACATGATCCACCATTCATAATAGGGGATTGTCAAAGCTTATTCTTTCCTTGTACAAATCACCTCTGAACAGGTCACAGAGCATGCCTAGAAAACTCTCCCATAGAAGTCAATGAGGTTCCCTGCTAACAGCAGCTAAGGCAAGATGGCCGCCCCCACAATTATGTTTAGGAAATAGAATAAAATCAGAAATTAAAAACAGATTAGAAAAAAAAGGATATGTGCTACTATCTGGTTCCAACTGGCAGAAAACATTTTTGGTGACACATTTCCTTTAGGAGGAACCTGTCATGTTGAAAATGGTGTTTCAGCTGTACTTAGCATGTTATAGAGCAGGAGGAGCTGAGCAGATTGATATATAGTTTTGTAGGGGAAGATTCAGTATAACTTGTAATTTATTAATTTAAATTCCTGCTCATTCTGTGCTTGAAGTCAAGGGGGCGGTCCTATCAGTGATTGACAGCTATCTCTGTATACACAGTCATAGAGGGAAGGCTGTCAATCACTGATAGGACCGCCTCCTGGAATTTAAACCCGGAATGAGCAGGAATGAAAAATTAATAAATTACACATTTTCCTGAATCTTTTTCCATAAAACTATATGTCAATCTTCTCAGCTCGTCCTGCTCTATAACATGCTGCCATTAGGTTACAATGCATTTTTAATGGTGACAGGATCCCTTTAAGGTTTTTTTTTTTTTTTTTTTAGCTTTTTCTGGACTTTTGCCATGTGTTTTGGATGTCTACAATATATTGCTGTTTTTTTTTTTTTTGCTTTGTGATGTTCTGCAGAGCACAGCTGTTGAATAACTGTCTATTTTTATTGCATCCATCAGGAGAAATTGGCTGCTTCTGTGCACATGAGACCAGTGGAATTACAATGAACTGATTGCTTAGTTATCTCCTCAAATAAACTTGAAGTCATGATAACTGCAAATGTTTCATATTATCTAAAGCATTTGTAATGATACTTTTTTTTTTTTAGAAAACATGCATTTTATTGACGTGTAAAGGGGCATAACTAGTAACCATGGTAAGGGCATAACAAGCAACCATGGGGCACCATAGCAAAACTTGGAATGAGGCCCATTCCACCACAACCACTTTTAACTATATGTTCAGAAAAGCTTATGACTGGTCTCCATAATCCACAAGGATAATGTCACACTTCGGTGTGGGAGGGAAACCCCACACCGAGCATAGGAGGAAGGGGGAAACAGGGAATCAGGCCTGAGAACTAGGGAAGGAAAATGGACACCTCCTAGTGAAAACCCTAACTGACTACCAGTATGAACAGACCCCAAAGGTAGGTGAGTGGATACGCAGGAATACCTAGAGTCCTATCTAGCCCTGGTACTAATGGCAGGGACGAGACTAACTGTTCCTCCAAAAGGAAGGACAAACAGTAGTCTCCTTCAGGCCTAATACAAACAATAGGGAAATGCAACACACAGAACCCAAACAAAATACAAAAGGGAAAGGAAAGACTTAACTTCAAAGGAGCAATGGAAGCACCAGGAACTCAGCCGAGATCCTGCCACAATCTATACAAAGGTCCAAACAGAAGCTATAAACCGCACAGCATTGTGGGAGAAGCAACTATAAATAGAGAAGGTTAAAATACCCTAATAGCCACACCTGGGGAAAGAAGGTGTGGCAAGCACCAGAAACAACACAAATGTCATTTGATCCAAACGGAAAACATGTCAGATCAAACCACGTGTTGCCAGTCTCAACGATCTCCTGCCACGGGAATGTTTGTAACAGATAAGGCACACAATGATGTCATAGTACAGGATAATGCACATATGGATGTCATAGCACTGGAATAATGTACACAATGAAGGTACAGTATAGGAATAGTACACCCACTGATGTCACAGTATTGGCACAATACACACAGTGATATCACAGAACAGGAATAATCATAGTAATACTTAGAATGAGGTCAGATTAAATTTTCCATGGCACCTTATATGCATTTTATCACTAATTGCAGCTTATGTCTGAGTGGAGATGGGCCCCCTTAGTTATTGTGCCCCATAGCAGCTGCTATGCCTGCTACCCCGGTAGTTACACCCATGCGTATGGTGTTGCTTGTTTGTAGTAGTATGATCATTATTGCCAGAGACAGAGCTGTGTACACATCACAGAAGCATAGCATACACTTCAAGCAAGTACAACGCACCTCAGACAAGCACAGGACATACATTGGACACATACACGAGAAATGGATGCTGCACACATCAGACACCATATGTGCACAAATACCATGACACTATCAACATGTCACGTAAACACTTCTTATACACAAATTATATGGATTGTGTCAGGATCTGTTTGCACGCAAGTTCAGTCAGTTTTGTCTGCAATTGCGTTCAGTGTTTTTGTTTTTAACGTGGGTGCTATCAGTTTTTCATGTGTGGAAAAAAACAACAACACACATCTCCTAGCAACCATGAGTGATGCAATCCATTCACTTCTATGGAGCCAGGGCTGTGTGAAAAACGCGGAATATAGAACATGCTACGATTTTTCCTTAACGCAGAACTGATGCATGAAAAATGAACACTCATGTACATAGACCAATTAAAATGAACGAGTCAGGATTCAGTCCCGATGCTATGAGTTTCCTTTACGCATCGCACCCCAACGGAAAACTCACTCCTGTGAAAGAGGACTAAGAAATATTGTTTGTGGGAAAAAGGGTTGGCATCCTCTGCCAACCTGGACGTAATAGCCAGACTACCAACCCTACTTGGTGCAATGCCTGAGCTAGGCCCACTTATATTAACACCTGACCCTCACCTTAATGGTAAAACAGTTCCTTTAACTCTTTTGCGTAGTGGTTATATTTATTCACTTTTGTACATGGTTGATTCAGTAGATTGGAGGATCCTATATATAGGGGTTTACCCACTGATGTGTGTTTCTATGATAGCACTACAGATTTTTCAGCAGTTTAATAGTTGATTGTTTTTAGCAGTATTTATTAAAACTCAAGTATTAATTGTAGGGAAGGCCACCCTCCTTTGGGCCCCTCTTATAAATTGATCTAGTCACAGCTTATTTAAGTATATTGGTGTCACGTACTGGTGACCAGACTGGCCCACCACGTCACGTGACAAGCAATGCCCAAGCCCTTCAGGCCGATTCACCTCATGCCCTCACACGCTGCTACGCCCTAGGCCGGGCCGTAACTTGAGCATAAATCGCCACCTGAAGCCTGCAAGCACACCCACGCACTAACACGAAACTTTAACTGCCACCACCCGTCAGTTATAAGGTTGACAGGACACCCCTGAGTGTTCCACTCACAAGCAGACACCCACACGATAGCAAGCCTCACGGAAAACAACATACAGCCTTAGACTGCACACACACTCTTCATGAAGCTAACAGGTTCTTAAGGTTACAAGACAAACCATCAAACTTTTAGGTTTAATTTAATGTATAAAAAATAGACAGTACTTGGTTACAAAAAAAATGATTAACAAGAGATACATAAATGGCAAACAATTGTAAAATAAAAAGGAGAAAACAAAGAAAGTTCTAATACTTAACATCTGTGTGGTAAAAGTCCTTTCCTCCCAGGAGATTTGGGCAGAGTAATGGTGCACAAACCAATTCGTTTGGATCTCCCACTTTGTGACACCTAAATATCCAGGTATTGCATTTTTATGCCTTTTCTCCAGGGGCAGGCCTGAGGGGGATTCTCACTAACACGTCTGGCTCAGCCCCTCTGGGCCAAGCTACATTACCCATGCAGCCGGCCCCCTGGCCAACTAGATAACAGGTATAAAAATATCAAAAAGATAGTTTCCCAGTTGGCCTGGTGAAGATACAGACCCCAGCCCTTCGTCATAATTCATATCTCATCGTTCCGAGTCCTAGCATAACAAACGCTACACGTCCAGGACGCTCGGAAGATAAGATCCTTATTTTAAGAAGATGAAGATGAGTTGATATGCCATGTCTGGTGTCCACGCGATGCCCCCATCATACAAGAGATGATAAGCTAGACTTTAGGGACATCTGATCCCTCCTGAACAAGTTATGAAGGATTACGGATTATGGTTCATGCTCTGGTTAGGAAGCCCCCATGCTGACACAAGGCGCCAGAGACTCTGCTGTTCCCTGTCCCGAGTCTGACCAGAAAACGGGCCCATCCTCGTTAGCATCTCTGTGCTAACTACCCCCCGGGGAGCAGGCTGCTGTTTTCCCAGGTATGAGGCAGACATCTCGGCTCTCTATGCAGTCTTTAACTAATTCATAAATCCATTACCCCCAACATGGCTGCTGGCCTTGTAATACAAATACATAAATACCCACTGTATACATGTAAATTACACAGGAATATGTTACACTATGACATATAACTATAAAACATATAATATGACAGCAAACATTATAATAACTAGATGGTCCTTATTCCTGACAATTGGTATTTAACAAATTATGTAGTTTTTAATTTTACAAATCTCAAGTCTTATTCAGGAACTGAATGGATATTGGACGTGACCATCCAGAGAGGTGAGCTAGAAGAGTTCTTATGAAAGTTGTGCGCATAATACAAATAAATGAAAGAAAACTACGGAGTTGACTATACATAAGTGATTTTAGATGGTTGAAAAGGCCAATTCAGACAGCCTATGCCAACTGTTGGCACATTTTCTTGACATAAAAGAAAAGCCCATTTGTTATTACAGTATTTTTGGTGTACAACCACTGGCAATAAGTGGAACATAAAGGACATGCCATTCAGACAGCAGTTATCTAAAATATCTACTGTATAGCCAGCTTTGAAGAAAACCTGTCAACACAAAATGCAGTGCAATCTGCAGGTACCATGTTATAGAGCAGGAGTAGCCGAGCAGAATGCACTCTAACCTTTAATGGTGAACTTAATGTGACCTTCTCTAAACTTTTGAATGCACATGTCCAATTGTTCAATATTTCAGTACTTTTTTTTTTACAACTTGCTGTTCTCTAACAAGGAGATTAACAGCAAAATTCACAACAGGTGTTTGATCCATGAATCGCCCAATAAAGTCACTGGTTCAATTAGAATTGCTATTTAAACAGTCCTCCTCATCATGCTGTTCACATTTTGACATCATGAGACCAAGAAGACACCTAACAATTGATCAACAGTACCTCGCCATTGTCAGGCTTCAAGCAGGATGTTCTTAGGTGGAAGTGGCCACTGAGCTTAGAGTGTCACAGAGTGTCATCAGCAGGTTGCAACAGAGATATAGAGAGACTGGAAGAGTCACAGAAAGGCATAGAAGTGGACGTCCTTTGGCCACATCCCACACTGATGACCGCTTCATTGTGAACAATACCCTGCGGAACCGGATGATGAATGCCACACAACTCCAGGCACATTTAAGGGAGGTGAGAGGCACCCAAGTGTCACATCAGACCATTATAAACCATTTACATCAGTGTGGTCTGCGTGCTAGATGATCTGCAAAGGTACCTGACCACACCTCCAGACACAGGCATCATCGTTTTGCATGGACAAGGGAGCATCTACGCTGGGCGAGGGACCAGTGGACCTCAGTGCTGTTCACTGATGAAAGTTGATTCATGCTGACCAGAAATGATGGCCGCCAATGATGTTGGAGACGTCAAGGAAAGCGCTATGCATCAGCCACTGTTGTCACCAAACAAGCCTTTGGTGGTGGTGGTGTTACAGTGTGGGAAAGTGTGTCTAGTAAATACAGAACTGCCCTACACTTTGTGAATGGGACAGTGACAAGCTCATACTACTTGAATAACATCATGAATCCAGTCATTGTGCCTCTGCATGAACAACACAGGCCTAATTTCATCTTCATGGACGACAATGCCAGCAACCAGATAAAGTCTGCATAACCTTTATTCTAATGAATAAAAACAGAGCATTTGGTGCAAAAGATGCTTACATGTTTCAGACCATCTGGTCCTTACTCATAGCATATGGTAGGTATTTAAGAGGACCTTTCTTGGTTTTGTATTAATGGAGATAAATACCTTTACTCATGCTGCCACCCTGCCTGATTTTTTAAAAATATTGCTTCCTTTGTTGAGGGTCTGAGCCCGCAGCATCCTCTGTGAAACCGCCGCCCTCCCATCCTGGCTCACAAACATTCAACTACAGTGTTCGGGGTTAGAGGGGGATGTGCAACACAACCCGATCACAAAATCCCTTTCCATCACCTCACCACAGCTGCGCTTACCCAGCGGCATCATGACCCAGTTCATTGTTAGCCCAATTTGTCCCTTTAATCTTCTGGGGGCGGTTTTCCTCCAGAAAATAAGGGCCAACATACAATTTCAGCAAGATGGAACAGTACTCCTCGGGACAACCCTGTGCCTCAGGGGTGTGGAATTCCTATCGCCCGACGCCCGGGACATGCAGTTCCGGGCGCCGGGCAAGTAGTTTAAACAGTTGTTTAGCCCTGTGCGGGCAAGTAGCAGGGACATGTCGGTTGGGCAGTAATAGGAGCGGTCATATGCTAGCCGTGAGCTGACCGCTCCTACATCTATGTCAGCCTGCCCCTGCATCGTGCATATGAGTACCATACATATCACTTCCTGCAGGCGGCCCCCGCTCCTCCCGACTCCTGTATCGAAGTCTCCGCCCACCTGCCAGCACAGGAGCGCACAGTAAGTCAGCACACCGTCTCCAGAGACTGAGTAATTGCAGGCCAAGATGGGAGAAGAGGAGTGAGAGACCCCACCGCCCCCTGCAGATGAGCGTTCCTCCCGGAGCCTGTCCACATCGCAGCTCCCGGCCTGACCTGCAAGCGCTGACTGGGGTCACATAGCATTATACTGATTTATGATGCTATGTAACCCTTACAGTTCTGGAATGTGTTGGATAACACTGACAGCATTATGTCAGTGTTATCCAATACATTCCAGAACTGTAAGGGTTACATAGCATCATAAATCAGTATAATGCTATGTGACCCCAGTCAGCGCTTGCAGGTCAGGCCGGGAGCTGCGATGTGGACAGGCTCCGGGAGGAACGCTCATCTGCAGGGGTGTCAGAAATAAAGGTTGTGCTGTCTGTCTTCTGAGGCTCTGGCCCTGCCTGCAATCTGCACTGCACGTGGCACTTGATAAACTATAATGTCTCCCTGTTGCCCCCATACAGTATAACGTCTCCTTGTGGCCCCCATACAGTATAACGTCTCCCTCTTGCCCCCATACAATATAACATCACCTTGGGGCTGCCCACATACAGTATAACGTCTCCTTGTGCCCCCATACAGTATAACTTCACCTTGGGGCTGCCCTAGTGCCCCATACAGTATAACGTCACCAAGCGGCTGCCCCCGCACAGTATATCACCACCCTGTGGCCCCCATACAGTATAACGTCACCCCGTGGCCCCCGCCCCCATACAATATAACGTCTCCCTGTGGCCCCCACCCCCATACAGTATAACATCTCCCTGTGGCCCCCGCCCCCATACAGCATAACGTCTCCTTGTGGCCCCCGCCCCATACAGCATGACATCTCCTTGTGGCCCCCGCCCCATACAGCATAATGTCTCCTTGTGGCCCCCGCCCCATACAGCATAACATCTCCTTGTGGCCCCCGCCCCATACAGCATGACATCTCCTTGTGGCCCCCACCCCCATACAGTATAACATTAGTATAAGTTCAGGACAAGTAGATGGTCATGAGGGACAAGTAGATTGAGCCCCCACTTTAGTCCTTCGACAAGTATTTTTTTTTATTATTTCCACACCCCTGTGCCTCGAGGAAAGTTGCCTCCTAATGGCCCTCAGAACAATCAGTGACGACATTGTAACTCCACCAAACAAAGAAGTGTTGAACACCATATTACCACATATCCCAGAATGCCTTTGGGCTAAGGCGCCCCAAGACATAGGACGCCTGAATGTCTCTCCCATCTCGATGCTCCTAAAAGACCCTAATGTGCTGCCTTACAAGGCCCAATACCTGCTGTCAATGCAACAGCAGGATGCCATTACGCAGCAGGTACGTGCCCTGTTGCAAAATGGAGCATTAGTGGAGACCACCTCTCCGTGTAACACGCCCCTGTACGGAAAAAGCCAAAGAGAGGTAAATCCCCGACATACAGGATGGTACAAGACTTGAGAGCCGTCAATGAGGCAACTGTACAGGGAGTGCAGAATTATTAGGCAAGTTGTATTTTTGAGGATTAATTTTATTATTGAACAACAACCATGTTCTCAATGAACCCAAAAAACTCATTAATATCAAAGCTGAATATTTTTGGAAGTAGTTTTTAGTTTTAGCTATTTTAGGGGGATATCTGTGTGTGCAAGTGACTATTACTGTGCATAATTATTAGGCAACTTAACAAAAAACAAATATATACCCATTTCAATTATTTATTTTTACCAGTGAAACCAATATAACATCTCAACATTCACAAATATACATTTGACATTCAAAAACAAAACAAAAACAAATCAGTGACCAATATAGCCACCTTTCTTTGCAAGGACACTCAAAAGCCTGCCATCCATGGATTCTGTCAGTGTTTTGATCTGTTCACCATCAACATTGCGTGCAGCAGCAACCACAGCCTCCCAGACACTGTTCAGAGAGGTGTACTGTTTTCCCTCCTTGTAAATCTCACATTTGATGATGGACCACAGGTTCTCAATGGGGTTCAGATCAGGTGAACAAGGAGGCCATGTCATTAGATTTTCTTCTTTTATACCCTTTCTTGCCAGCCACGCTGTGGAGTACTTGGACGCGTGTGATGGAGCATTGTCCTGCATGAAAATCATGTTTTTCTTGAAGGATGCAGACTTCTTCCTGTACCACTGCTTGAAGAAGGTGTCTTCCAGAAACTGGCAGTAGGACTGGGAGTTGAGCTTG
The DNA here is from genome assembly GCF_905171765.1 of Bufo bufo. Taxonomy (NCBI): domain Eukaryota; kingdom Metazoa; phylum Chordata; class Amphibia; order Anura; family Bufonidae; genus Bufo; species Bufo bufo. Next base: position 221,648,432 of record NC_053392.1, read on the forward strand.
ACTCCATCCTCAACCCGAAAAGGCCCCACAAGCTCATATACCAGCCCAAACCAGTACTCCACCTCCACCTTGCTGGCGTCTGAGTCGGACTGGAGCTCTCTGCCCTTTACCAATCCAGCCACGGGCCCATCCATCTGGCCCATCAAGACTCACTCTCATTTCATCAGTCCATAAAACCTTAGAAAAATCAGTCTTGAGATATTTCTTGGCCCAGTCTTGACGTTTCAGCTTGTGTGTCTTGTTCAGTGGTGGTCGTCTTTCAGCCTTTCTTACCTTGGCCATGTCTCTGAGTATTGCACACCTTGTGCTTTTGGGCACTCCAGTGATGTTGCAGCTCTGAAATATGGCCAAACTGGTGGCAAGTGGCATCTTGGCAGCTGCACGCTTGACTTTTCTCAGTTCATGGGCAGTTATTTTGCGCCTTGGTTTTTCCACACGCTTCTTGCGACCCTGTTGACTATTTTGAATGAAACGCTTGATTGTTCGATGATCACGCTTCAGAAGCTTTGCAATTTTAAGAGTGCTGCATCCCTCTGCAAGATATCTCACTATTTTTGACTTTTCTGAGCCTGTCAAGTCCTTCTTTTGACCCATTTTGCCAAAGGAAAGGAAGTTGCCTAATAATTATGCACACCTAATATAGGGTGTTGATGTCATTAGACCACACCCCTTCTCATTACAGAGATGCACATCACCTAATATGCTTAATTGGTAGTAGGCTTTCGAGCCTATACAGCTTGGAGTAAGACAACATGCATAAAGAGGATGATGTGGTCAAAATACTCATTTGCCTAATAATTCTGCACTCCCTGTATTAGAAACCCCTGTTGTACCTAATCCACACACCCTGCTGTCTGGAATTCCACCGTTTGCCAATACCTTCACTGTGATTGATCTGGCTAACGCTTTCTTCTCTGTTCCTCTAAAAGAAGATTGTTGATATCTTTTCGCATTCACACATGCAGGCAAGCAATACACTTGGACTGTGATGCCTCAGGGAGCACAGAATAGCCCCTCATGCTTTAGCAAAGCCATGTCCTCCGTGCTCCAACCATGGCAGGCAGACAACCCAGAGGTCGAACTCCTACAATACGTGGATGACCTCCTCCTTTGTGCTTCAAGCTTTCAGGAATGTCTGGCCAGCTCAATCTCTCTCCTACAGTTCCTGGCCGAATCGGGCTGCAAAGTATCTCAAACCAAACTCCAATTGTGTTTACCCAAGGTTGTCTTTCTTGGCCACTGTATTGCCCAAGGTAGTAAACACTTGACGGATTCCAGGAAAAAGGCGGTTTCAAACATACGGATACCAGACACTCCACACCAATTGCAGACCTTCTTAGGCCTCATTTCCTACTGCCGACCCTAGATATCCGATGCCTCAGTGCTGATGCAGCCCCTATATGACTGTATTCCCCGGAATTCAACCTCTCCGTTCCAGTTAACAAGGGAGGCTAATGAGTCCTTTGACAAGTTGAAGAACACAATTGCAACCGCTCCGGCCCTTGGGATTCCTAACTACAGCCTTCCCTTCAGGCTGTATGTCATAGAACGTCAAGGTCACGCTACTGGAGTTCTTACCCAAACTCATGGTGGACGCAACAGACCGCTGCGCTACTACTCTAAGCGCCTTGACCCTGTAGCCATAGCTGCCCCTTCCTGTGTCAGAGCTGTCCATGCTGCCAGCTCTCTTCTGGACGTCACATCGGACGTTGTGCTTGGGCACCCCCTCACTATTTTGGCTCCACATGACATCTCTGCCATCCTCCAGCAGACACAACCCAAACACTTTACTGCACAACGCCACCTCCAGCTGCAGTGTAGTCTGCTCCTGCCAGATAATGTCACCATTCAGAAATGTCACATCCTTAACCCTGCTGCACTCCTTCCTTGTCCAGGGGGGAAGTATACTAGAGATTCAGGAGAAGCTTCTGAAGATTTTATTGATCTGCATGCTGAAGAAGATCTTCAGGAAGAAGAACTATGGACCTCAACTGACTGTCTTTACCAGGAACAGGATCATGATTGCATCACAATGATGGAAGCTGAAGTAGGGACACCACCATCAGTCCAAGACACTCCTCTGACAAACTCTCATTGGATTCTCTTTGTGGACTGCTCAAGGTACGCCGATGACAAAGGGAAATTCCATACAGCATGGCAGTCACTAGTGAGCATGTAATGCTGTGTGCAAGACAATTGCGCCCAGACCAGTCAGCACAGGAGGCTGAACTTATTGCCCTCACTAAAGCCTGCCTCATGGCAAAAGATTCCACCGCTAATATCTACATGGATTCCACATATGCCTTTGGAGTGGTTCATGACTTTGGACTAATATGGAAGGCACAGGATTACATCACAGCCGCAGGAACTCCAATCAAAAATGCCTCAGCAGTAGCGGCCCTTATGACAGCAGTACTCCTGCCCACTCAAGTGGCAGTGATCAAGGTAAAGGCCCACACACAAACTGACACTCCTGAGGCCAGAGGAAATGCCCTAGCTGATCAAACAGTGAAGAGAGCAGCAATGGAAGAGGAAGGAGCCCAGACAGAACAGATCCTGACAGTACAAGAAGATCTGGAGCTAGAGGAAGTCACATGGGACCTACTGAAACAAATGCAGAAACAGGCCACTCCCACGGAAAAGGAAACCTGGTTGAAAGAGTCAGCCCTTGAAGAAGAATCCGGACTCTGGACACAGGAAGAGTATTCCTACCCAGAACTCTCTATCCCCTAATAGCCGCAATAGCTCATGGGCCCACCCACCAATCCAAAACCATCATGAAAGAGCTAATTGATAAAATATTGGTGGCCCCAGGGATCACCCCGTCCTGGTGAGACATACTCAAGCGTGCCTCATCTGCGCAGAGTGTAATCCAGATAGAACCAAGCCCACGCCCCGGAAATGTCTCCCACAGTCCTTTTATCCCTTTCAGAGGATACAAATCGACCACATCCAGATAGCCAATGTGCCAAGGGTTTCAATATGTGCTGGTAGACTTGTTCTCTGGGTGGCCAGAAGTCTAGCCCGTCCAAAATCAGACAGCAACTACTATTGCTAAAAAACTGATGCAGGAGCTTGTCTGTAGGTTCGGAGTACCTGAGGTCATTGAGAGTGATCAGGGCCCAGCATTCACTGCCAGATTAACCCAAGAAGTCTGGGAAATGGTAGGGTCGCACCTGGCGTATTACACCCCCTACAGGCCCCAAAGCAGCGGCAAAGTTGAAAGATTGAACGGGGTGTTGAAGTAAAAAAAAATTCAAGATGACCAGGGAGACAGGGCTCAATTGGGTTCAGTGCTTGCCTATAGCACTCTTTTCAGTTAGGCACACACCAGGCCCTCCACACAAACTGACACCATACAAGATCCTATTTGGGACAGGGCCTAGAATGGGACAGTATTTCCCACAACAGTTGTAAATGCATTATGAATCTGTTGCCAAATATGTGATAGCTCTGAGTAAATAATTGTCTAACATACAGTCAGGTCTATAAATATTGGACATCAACACAATTCTAACATTTTTGGCTCTATACAACACCACAATGGATTTGAAATGAAACGAACAAGATGTGCTTTAACTGCAGACTGTCAGCTTTAATATACATCCAAATCAGGTAAACGGTGTAGAAATTACAACAGTTTGCATATGTGCCTCCCACTTGTTAAGAAACCAAAAGTAATGGGACAATTGGCTTCTCAGCTGTTCCATGGCCAGGTGTGTGTTATTCCCTCATTATCCCAATTACAATGAGCAGATAAAAGGTCCAGAGTTCATTTCAAGTGTGCTATTTGCATTTGGAATCTGTTGCTGTCAACTCTCAAGACGAGATCCAAAGAGCGGTCACTATCAGTGAAGCAAGCCATCATTAGGCTGAAAAAACAAAACAAACCCATCAGAGAGATAGCAAAAACATTAGGCATGGCCAAAACAACAGTTTGGAACATTCTTAAAAAGAAGGAACACACCGGTGAGCTCAGCAACACCAAAAGACCCGGAAGACCACGGAAAACAACTGTGGTGGATGACCGAATAATTATTTCCCTGGTGAAGAAAACACCCTTCACAACAGTTGGCCAGATCAAGAACACTCCCCAGGAGGTAGGTGTATGTGTGTCAAAGTCAACAATCAAGAGAAGACTTCACCCGAGTGAATACAGAGAGTTCACCACAAGATGTAAACCATTGGTGAGCCTTAAAAACCAGGAAGGCCAGATTAGAGTTTGCCAAACAACATCTAAAAAAGCCTTCACAGTTCTGGAACAACATCCTATGGACAGCTAAGACCAAGATCAACTTATACCAGAGTGATGGGAAGATAAAGAGTATGGAGAAGGAAAGGAATTGCTCATGATCCTAAGCATACCACCTCATCAGTGAAGCATGGTGGTGGTAGTGTCATGGCGTGGGCATGTATGGCTGCCAATGGAACAGGTTCTCTTGTATTTATTGATGATGTGACTGCTGACAAAAGCAGCAGGATGAATTCTGAAGTGTTTCGGGCAATATTATCTGCTCATATTCAGCCAAATGCTTCAGAACTCATTGGACGGCGCTTCACAGTGCAGATGGACAATGACCCAAAGCATACTGCAAAAGCAACCAAAGAGTTTTTTAAGGGAAAGAAGTGGAATGTTATGCAATGGCCAAGTCAATCACCTGACCTGAATCTGATTGAGCATGCATTTCACTTGCTGAAGACAAAACTGAAGGGAAAATGCCCTAAGAACAAGCAGGAACTGAAGACAGTTGCAGTAGAGGCCTGGCAGAGCATCACCAGGGATGAAACCCAGCATCTGGTGATGTCGATGCATTCCAGACTTCAGGCTATAATTGACTGCAAAGGATTTGCAACCAAGTATTAAAAAGTGAAAGTTTGATTTATGATTATTATTATGTCCCATTACTTTTGGTCCCTTAACAAGTGGGAGGCACATATGCAAACTGTTGTAATTCCTACACCGTTCACCTGATTTGGATGTAAATACCCTCAAATTAAGCTGACAGTCTGCAGTCAAAGCACATCTTGTTTGTTTCATTTCAAATCCATTGTGGTGGTGTACAGAGCCAAGAATGTTAGAATTGTGTCGCTGTCCCAATATTTATGGACCTGACTGTACATGCACAAGTTTTTTCTTACATTCCAGATCTTAACTCCCTAGAAGGAAGCCACATTCTGAAACCTGAAGAGAGCGTGGTGGTCAAGAAGCATATCAGAAGCACCCTCGAACCACGATATGAGGGTGCTGCTGACCACCCCAACTTCTGTAAAACTCGAGGTGAGACCTAACTGGATCCACGCATCACACTGCAAAATAATACGAGTGCCAGCTCCAGATATCTAGGAAACCACCACTGAATCTGCATGAAACCTTTTGCAACAGTTATCGCTCTGCTACTTTTTGTCTACACCTACACGGTCACATATACACAGAATCTTCCAAAGACAGGAGGACAAGTTGACATCACCCAACAAAAAGAGAAGGATGGCTACATATTGACCACTTTCTGGTTTAATTCCTCCAGTACTCACGTGGCTACCTTTTCGATTACTGCAGTCTAGTATTGTGCCCAACGCCAGCATGGCAATGTAGCATGTACCAAACGGGCAGCCATAGATCCACATACATCTGTGTCACTGATAACCAGTATGGGGAACAGTGTAACTCGTGGGGAGCAGTTGGGTGGAACACAGGTGACCCATGGGGATACAGACCTCAGAGTGTCCGAGACAAAAAAGACAAAATGGGTAAATCCTGGCTTACCCGCATGACACTGTTTAAGAGTGGAAGATTCCACCCAAGTGGACAGACAGGCTCCAACATGCCACTTACCCTCACAATAGAAAACCCCAGCCCCAATGATGCAGGGACATACCTTATAGGCACCTGGATGGGGGTGGTAACTGCTGGGGACATGGGCATGTTCACCTGAAAGACCTACATAATCTCACAAAGATAGAGAAGGGTCCGCTCAAATCCTACACTACCTCCCTTAGGCAGATGACAGCCATAACAGACCCCGCCTTTGAAGATACTATGGCTGACGAGACAGGATATTCTAAAACCAACCTGTGGTTAGGATGGATGAAATACAATGCTGACACACACAATAAGACAAACTTTTACATAGGCGGGGGGGGGGGGGGGGGCACGCCCACACCTAGGCACAGTGCCCTTGCATCTGCCTCCTGAGACTGAAAGCTGCTTCCTCAGCCTATACACCAACACTAGCGTGAATGCCTGTGAAAAGTGGAAGACAAAGTACCCCCTGGTAGGTAAGAACCCCAAACCAGGTGAAGGCATTACCAAATACCCCGGTAACTACACCTTTACTTCAACCCTGGCAGTCAGAGATTCTTGGGCAACTTCACAGAGGGGTACTGCTCATCCTACAGCAACCTGTCCACTGAAACACAGAATCAGAGGGTATCTTTGGGGGACATCTATTGGATCTGTGGAGATGGAAAAATAAGAACTAGGTTAGAAGGCAATTGGTCCGGTGAATGCGCCCTAGTGAAAGCCATAATGCCCCTTCACATACTAGAAGATGACCCCACAGTTAGAGGGTATACTCAAAAAAACTATTTAGGGACGTCAAAAAGGGAGGCCCACATGACCCACATGTGTATATAGACGCAATAGGAGTCCCAAGGGGGGTCCCCAACGAGTTTAAGGCCAGAGATCAGGTGGCAAAATCACAGAAATATAGTGGCAAATATGGGGGAGCTGCTCAAACCCCAAACACTGTAGCGTGTTTTTCATTGGGAGGGCAGTCCCACCGCATGTGGACCGCAGTAACCGACTATCCCCAGCAAAAAAATGCATACAATGGAGGATGTCGGCGCGGTCCACATGCACCACAAAGGCATCCTACACAAAATGAAGCATTGTGCGGATGAAAATACACTGCTCAAAAAAATAAAGGGAACACAAAAATAACACATCCTAGATCTGAATTAAATAAATATTCTTCTGAAATACTTTGTTCTTTACATAGTTGAATGTGCTGACAACAAAATCACACAAAAATAAAAAAATGGAAATCAAATTTTTCAACCCATGGAGGTCTGGATTTGGAGTCACCCTCAAAATCAAAGTGGAAAAACACACTACAGGCTGATGTAACTTTTATGTAATGTCCTTAAAACAAGTCAAAATGAGGCTCAGGAGTGTGTGTGGCCTCCACGTGCCTGTATGACCTCCCTACAACGCCTGTGCATGCTCTTGATGAGGTGGAGGACGGTCTCCTGAGGGATCTCTTCCCAGACCTGGACTAAAGCATCTGCCAACTCCTGGACAGTCTGTGGTGCAATGTGACGTTGGTGGATAGAGCGAGACATGATGTCCCAGATGTGCTCAATTGGATTCAGGTCTGGAGAACGGGCGGGCCAGTCCATAGCATCAATGCCTTCGTCTTGCAGGAACTGCTGACACAATCCAGCTACATGAGGTCTAGCATTGTCTTGCATTAGGAGGAACCCAGGGCCAACCGCACCAGCATATGGTCTCACAAGGGGTCTGAGGATCTCATCTCGGTACCTAATGGCAGTCAGGCTACCTCTGGCGAGCACATGGAGGGCTGTGCGGCCCTCCAAAGAAATGCCACCCCACACCATTACTGACCCAATGCCAAACCGGTCATGCTGGAGGATGTTGCAGGCAGCAGAACGTTCTCCACGGCGTCTCAAGACTCTGTCACGTCTGTCACATGTGCTCAGTGTGAACCTGCTTTCATCTGTGAAGAGCACAGGGCGCCAGTGGCGAATTTGCCAATATTGGTGTTCTCTGGAAAATGCCAAACGTCCTGCACGGTGTTGGGCTGTAAGCACAACCCCCACCTGTGGACGTCGGGCCCTCATATCACCCTCATGGAGTCTGTTTCTGACCGTTTGAGCTGATACATGCACATTTGTGGCCTGCTGGAGGTCATTTTGCAGGGCTCTGGCAGTGCTCCTCCTTGCACAAAGGCGGAGGTAGCGGTCCTGCTGCTGGGTTGTTGCCCTCCTACGGCCTCCTCCACATCTCCTGATGTACTGGCCTGTCTCCTGGTAGCGCCTCCATGCTCTGGACACTACGCTGACAGACACAGCAAACCTTCTTGCCACAGCTCGCATTGATGTGCCATCCTGGATAAGCTGCAGTACCTGAGCCACTTGTGTGGGTTGTAGACTCCGTTTCATGCTACCACTAGAGTGAAAGCACCGCCAGCATTCAAAAGTGACCAAAACATCAGCCTGGAAGCATAGGAACTGAGAAGTGATCTGTGGTCACCACCTGCAGAACCACTCCTTTATTGGGGGTGTCTTGCTAATTGCCTATAATTTCCACCTGTTGTCTATCCCATTTGCACAACAGCATGTGAAATTGATTGTCACTCAGTGTTGCTTCCTAAGTGGACAGTTTGATTTCACAGAAGTGTGATTGACTTGGAGTTACATTGTGTTGTTTAAGTGTTCCCTTTATTTTTTTGAGCAGTGTATAATTATATAACACAGAAAAAAATGCACCAAACGGATATGCCACTGACTATACTGGCTAGTCATACAAGTAGATATTAAAAGCTGAGACTTTTGCCAATATATTCCTGTCAGGGAAATATCGGAGCCCATCATGCACCACGTCACGGTCACTCAGCATGGCAAGGGGTCCTACCACTACGGTAACTATGGTGTGAACAAGGCATGAAGGTGATGAAATCCAGCTCACAGCTAAGCTTCCACACAACCGCCTAGAAGGACAACTAATGCAATATGAACAAAGCAAGACTGTAAGCCACACCCATATCAGACCAAGTGATGGAGGTTCACCAGAGATCAGGTGGCAGCTGGATTTGAATCCCTACTCCCAATAGTGACAATCAACAAGAACGTTGACTGGATAAGCTACATATATTATAATCAGCAAAGATTTGTAAACTACACCTGTGATGCCCTAAAAGGAATCGCAGAACAGTTAGAGGCTACTTCTGCTGTGGCCTTTCAGAACAGGATGGCCCTAGATATGATCCTAGCTGAGACTGGGGGAGTTTGTAAAATGATTGGGGAAACTTGCTGCACCTAGATCCCAAAAAACACTGGCCCCAAAGGGAAGGTAACTGAAGCAATAAACAAGCTTACTAACCTCTCAGAGGAATTAAAACGTAACTCAGGGATAACAGACCCATGGGATGAGTAATTTGGATGGTTCAAAAATTGGAAATCCTTCCTCACCGAGATAGGTATGGTGATAGTCTTGATGCTAGTATTAATGTCAGTAGTGTTATGTTGCATTCCGAAAAATATGTGAAAAAATTGTGACTTCAACTACTGAACAGCCCATCATGCTGCTATATGGTGAAGAAGAAATGGAAACCAAAGAATTCAACACAAGTTCCCCCCACCAATTACGATGTCGTACCGAGATAGGAAAAGATGAATCCCAGGGTACCATCATAAGTCCGATTAACCGGGAGTCTACCCAAAAGGGGTAGGTTGTCACCACTGTGGGTGAAGAGGATTGCGAATGGTATTCCCAGGGGTTCACTAGGCAGGGAAAGTTCTCCAATCAAGAATACAAGGGGGGACTGTTATGGAATATAATGACACTTGCTTGTCACTAACAAAATGGTGTCTGTCCGAGAGACAACCCCCATTGAAACTACCGTATTTTTCGCCATATAAGATACACCGGCCCATAAGACGCACCTAGGTTTTTGGGGAGGAAAAAAAAAAAATATATATATATATCTTCAACCAAAAGGTGTGCTTTTGGTGGGTTTGGACCTAATGGTGGTCTGTGGATGGCACTATTATGGGGACTGTGAATGACACTGTTATAGGGGATCTGGGGATGGCACTGTTATGGGGGATCTGTGGATGATGCAATATTATGGGGGGGATCTGTGGATGACGCACTGTTATGGGGGGGATCTGTGGATGACGCACTGTTATGGGGGGGATCTGTGGATGACGCACTGTTATGGGGGGGATCTGTCGATGACGCACTGTTATGGGGGGGATCTGTGGATGATGCACTGTTATGGGGGGGACCTGTGACGGACACTGTGATGGGGGGGGGGATCTGTGAAGGATACTGTTACAGGGGGGATCTGTGGCTGACACTGTTATGGGGGATCTGTGGATGGCACTGTTATGGGGGATCTGTGGATGGCACTGTTATGGGGGATCTGTGGATGGCACTGTTATGGGGGATCTGTGGATGGCACTGTTATGGGGGATCTGTGGATGGCACTGTTATGGGGGATCTGTGGATGGCACTGTTATATATGTGCCATCCACAGACCCCCCCACCCCATACCAGTGCCATTCATAGACCCCCCAGCCCATAACAGTGCCATCCACAGACCCCCCACCCCTTAATGCCATCCACAGATGTCCCCATAAAACTGTCATCCACAGATTTCCCCCCCCACCGCTCCAGTATACAAATATAAAATGTCTCATTCAATTAAAAGGGATTAAACATGCCCCCTCACTCCTAATATTACCGTACACCCTAACAGCTTCTGTACAACTCAGGCAGGCGTGTCACTCACTGACGTCACGTGCCTGCGCCGCCTGCTTCATTCATAAAGTAGGCAGCGCAGGCACGTGACATCAGGGAGTTACGCTGCCGCCCGCCCGGCTTGCCTGCATTCTATAGAAGCTGTTAGGGTGTACGGTAATATTAAAAGTGGGGCGGCATGTCTAATCGCTTTTAATTGAATGAGACATTTAATATTTGTATAGTGCAGCACTGAAGCGGCGGGGCCGGAGTACAGTGACTGCACCGTCCCCGCCGCAATTCCCGGCCCCCAGCTCCTCCTCCCAGTCCCTCCCCGCTCGCTCATACATCGCAGCCTGCGATGTAAAAATGTCAGCATTCGCCCCATAAGACGCAGGGGCAATTTTCCCGCATTTTTTGGGGGGGAAAAATGCGTCTTATGGGGTGAAAAATACGGTATTTGCAGGAAAAACTTGAAACTGTCAGGAATTCCTCTAAGTCTATCATACATATGCATTAAACTTATTTCCTGTTTACATTCCTTCTTGCTAAAAAAAACAATCATGTGAGCCCACTCCTCCCACTTATATGGAGGGTATATAATGTGAAGCCCCCACCTAATAAATTAGAGTTATGCTTTGACCTTATATAGAGTGTCAGTGTTATTTCTCCCGCCGTGCATGCACGTATCCATCTATCTAATTTGGAGAAGTGTATCAACCTACCTGACCATTGATCAGAACCAGAACAAGCTCACCAAAATCTGTCCTGCCGCAGAGTTCGTACAGGTAGTCGTTAAAGGCACACTTCTGCTGGAGCTGCCTATCAAGCATATACAAGGTGGAGTTCCAGCGCGTCGAGCAGTCACAAATCAGACGTCTGACAGGCAAGTGGTTTAGTCGCTGAATGTCAGCAAAGGCGAGTTATGGCCGTGTAAGATCTTCTAAAATGGCCAGAGATTTTCCTGGCCTGCCGCAAGACGTCCTGGACCCCGGGGTATTTGGCAACGAATTGCTGCACGACTAAGATCAGGACGTTGTCGCACACCACTTTACCAATTGTCAAATCGAGCGGGGTTAGCCACTGATTGGCCTGTGACCGCAGAGCTGAAAGGAGTGCAGAACCGGTGTGGCTCTTGGCTTTCAGGCACAACAGCCGCAGCACAGCATGGCAACGTCTCACCTGGCACGTCGAATAGGTTCTGGAGAGCTTAGGGGCTGCAGCGGAAGAAGCGGTAGCAGTGGAAAAGGAGGAGTCAGCTGAGGAGGAGACGGAGGATGGAGTAGGAGGAGGCAGGCCTGCATGCAATCTGTGGCGGTAACACTGAATCCACACGGGTGCCACGGGTTACATGCTTCACGGCCTTCAGAAGGTTCACCCAGTCGGCAGTAAAAGTTATGTACCCTCCCTGCCCGTGTTTGCTAGACCACGTGTCTGTGGTCAGATGTATCTTGGCACCGACACTGTGTGCCAGAGATATATTAACTTGCCGCTGAACGTGGCCATATAGTTCAGGGATGCCCTTCTGGAAGAAATATTTCCTTCCGGGGACCTTCCATTGCTGTGTGCCAATGGCCACAAATTTAAAGGCCTCCAAGTCCACCAATTTGTATGGCAGTAGTTGGCGGGCTAGCAGTTCCGACAAGCCAGCAGTCAGCCGTTGGGCAAGAGGATTATCCAGCGTCATCATTTTTTTACGCTCGAACATTTGTGCCACGGAAGCCTGCCTTGATCCAGATGAACGCGACAACGGCACGGTGAAAGGTGGAGTGGAGGACAAATGGTAGGAGAGAGAAGGAAAATAGGCAGGACATGGAGCGCCTGGAGTGTGGCTTTGTGGGTTCTGACAGCGTTGCTCCCACTGGGCTCGGTGATGGGAGGCCAGGTGCCTTCTTAAGGCGGTCGTCCCTAGGTGAGTGTTGGACTTACCTCGACTTATGCGTTGATAGCACAGGCTGCAGATGGCAACACTATTGTCAGCAGCTGACACGTTAAAAAAAGCCCACACTGCAGAGCCATGTGCCGGCGTCCTGGGAGCGCAAGATGTGACCGTGCATGTTGGATGGCTCGCTCCAGATACATTTGCAGTCTGCTTTTTGCCTCCTGTGCACTGCGAGTTCTGCCTGCTTCTCCTCCTTATCTGCTTTTCCGTCTCTACCTCTGAACTCCCCTACTCTTCCTCTCTTGTGGGCACCCACGTGACATCCATCGACACATCATCATCGTGTCATGATGGAGAGTGGGGGGAACCCCCCCACCATACAATATCAGGGAATTTGGGAACGCAACTAGGCCAGGATGCTGGGATAAGGGAGCAGGTCACCTCCTAAAGCGTCCCTAATCTTCACCCTAACTCCTCACCGTATGAGCGGACCTGGATGGTAGGACGGCTCATACCCAGGATACCTTTGGCCCTGAGTCGCCCTGATAATCCCTTTCATAGGAGCAGGGGAGAGAGGACCTGTTCTTCCAAGACACGGAAGAACAGGAGTCTCATTGGCCTAGTAGCAAGGAAAAGTAGAAGACTGTATACAGTAAAAAATTGGCAGGTAAGTACATGGAAACACTTACCTGCCGCAGCCACCATTACTGGAACCCGTGCATAAGTACAGGAGCCCATACACCAAACAGGACACCGTACTAACAACACCCGCACACAGGTATCCAGCACACCAGATACTGCCTGGACCCCATGCCGCAAGGTGCACGGCAGCCCCAGGCAGTGCTGCATACAGGCTTATGGTTCACCCCTCCTGGAAACTAGCCCCCTTCCGGAGGTTCACAACACAGGAACAAGTCTAGCAAAAATGCTGGACTACAAACACCAAGGGACCAGACATCTAACAACCACTAGACAAGACAACTACCACCCATACATAAACATCACCAAACATATGCAAGGGTAGTGAAGGGAGGACAGAGGGATGACAACGGAGAGACATCGCAGGAGACATCGATGTCCCACTAGGTGGCCCTCAAGGACTGGGCAGACAGAACACCCTGGACTGGAGCAGAGCTCCAGCACCAACGACTGCTGGAGTACAACTGACTCCAGCCAGGGAGCCACAGGTAATCAATCCAAAGTGACCATACCCAGCCAGGGAGTTAACCCTTCCAGCATAAGACAGAGGAGGAACCAGGAGAAGGGGAGCAAAGAGACCACATGCAGACAGCCACGCGTTGCCCCTAGCAACCGACATGTACGGAAAAGTTGTCACAGCGTACAACACAGAGGCCGTGACACATAGTCACCTTCACCACCACTGATATTAGAGATCTCGGAGTAGGCAGCAACAGCGGGGACCACCCTCCTGATCTGGGTACTGTCATCAGAGCGCTGGGTGGCGGCTGTTGCTACCTCCTCTTCCTCATCTGATGCCAAGAATGGCTGCGCATCGGTAAGGTCTGGGAATGGATGGGAAAATAATTCCTCTGACTCGAGTGGAGGGTCTATGGTGGTGGTGTCTTTCGGGGTGCACACAGCAGAGAGTGAGGAGGGTGCAGATACAGAGGATGAGGAGAGTTCAGAAGCGGAAGGCTGAGTGAGCCACTCAACCAACTCTGGTGCACCCTTTGAAGTTATCGCACGCGCCTTCTCCAACTTCCCACTTTGGCTCTGGCCTGGTGCACCTGCCTGACCCCTACCATCCCTGCGGAACGGTCTGCCTCTTCCTCTGCTTGTCATTTTCTAAATGCCCCTCTGCCTAAGTCCATAGAAAAGTGCAGTATTTGTGGAAGAAGGTATATGACACCCCTCAATCAGTAATTGGTGGAAACAGGTATATAGCACCCCTCAATCAGTATTTTGTGGAAGAAGGTATATGGCACCCCTCAATCAGTATTTTGTGGAAGCAGGTGTATTGCAGCCCTCAATCAGTATTTGGTGGAAGAAGGTATATAGCAATAGCACCCCTCAATCAGTATTTAGTGGAAGAAGGTATATGGCACCCCTCAATTAGTATTTGGCGGAAACAGGTATATAGCACCCCTCAATCAGGATTTTGTGGAAGAAGGTATATCGCAGCCCTCAAGCAGTTTTTTGGGGGGCAACAGGTATATCACACCCGTTGCAATTGATTACTCAAATAGCGTTTGTCCCTCTATGTAGCTGCGGTATCGCAGCAGAACCGCACACAACTGCTGCACAATAGAAATACACTATAATATAATTTCTATGTTAGAAATTATATTATAAGTATATCACACCCCTCTATATCACATCTATCGATAGCACACCTATACCAGTCCTTAAAAGGACTTTTGTGGCCCTATTAGCTAGCGTTTGGTGTCTCTAACTGTCCCTGCTCTAAAAGGCGACCTCTCCCTACACTGGCAAAACACATAATGTAAAAAGGCTGCCAGATCGGGTTCTGTTATAGGGTTGGGGGGGTGTTCATGTGCTGAAATGTCTCAAATGGCTGTCCTGTCCCACCTGATGGATGTGTCATGGGTCAAAGTTCTATGCAAAAAAATATGGTGCGTGCGAATATTGCCATATGTTCGCATGTTTGACAAATCGCGAACGAGCAAAGTTTGCCGCGAAACGACTGCCGGGTGAACCGCAAGGCTATCTCTACCCAGGAAGTCTATCCGTCCCAGATTTAATAAGTGGAGCTTTAGGGGCAAAGAAAGAGCAAAACAATTTGCAGGTCCAAATAAAAAAAGTAAGGGATTTCTTTTTTCCGGGTCAGACACCACAAAAAAGCAGTCCCAATGACACCAGAGCACCTGTCGGAGGTCGTCTGTCTCTTTTTGCACCTCAGTGGCAGAAGGTCTCCAACAGCCCTTGGACACATTCTGTGATAGGGGAGGGCCTAAAATTAAAATTTCAGAGTTTTCCAGTAGGGAGATTTGTAATTACAGATTACCGTTCAGATACCGCAAAACAATCTGCCATCGTCGCAATAGTTTTTTCCCTGATAGAAAAAAGGGTGCTGGTAAGAGTCCCAGGGCAGAATTGACAGAGGGGTTTTATTCAACTCTTTTAAAAAATAAAACAAATGGCTCATTTCGGACTATAATAAACTTGAAGTGTTTGAACCAATTTCTGCACTATGAGAGATTTCGTATGGAGTCCATCAAGTCAGCAGTGAACAATCTCTTCCCGTTTTGCTTCATGGCCACAGTAGACCTGATGGATGTGTACTATCATGTCCCCATTCATCCCCTACCTGAGGGTAGCATTTCGGTTAGAAAGGGAGATTCTGCATCTTCAATTCCGAGCATTACCCTTCGGCCTCGCTCAAGCTCCGAGGGTTTTCACAAAAATGGTTTCGGAAATGATGGCCCACATCAGGGAGAAGGAGATCATAATTATACCTTGTCTAGGCGATTTTCTGCTGGTGGCCCGGTCAGGTCAGATTCATCAGGGTCAGATAGTTCTAGAGAAGCTGGGATGGAAGATAAACCTAGAAAAATTCAACTTATGCCCAGGCCAGAGATGCAGTTTCCTAGGAATTATTTTGGACTCCAGTTTCCAGAACTGCCTGCTACCTCTGCAAAAAGCTTTACTTATCAGATCAAGAGTTCAGCTTCTTCTCTCGTCTCAGTCAGTCACTATAAGAGAGGCCATGTCGGTACTGGGTCTCATGACAGCCACTATTCCAGGGGTGGAATGGGCCCAGTACCATTCAAGGATTCTTTAGCTTCAGATCCTGCGAGACTGGGACGGAAGTTTACCCTCTCTGGACTCAGACATATCTCTATCCTCCCAGACCTTAGATTCCTTGGGGTGGTGGATGGATCTAAAAAAATCTAGAAAGAGGAGTTCCTTGGACCAGGGAGGCGGTTCTCCCCTTAACCACGGATGCGAGCCCATCCGGTTGGGGAGGCTATGTGGGGTCCCTGCTATTGAAGGGGATTTGGGACAGAAAATCTCTGTCCCATTCGCAATCAGGATAGCCTTAGTACAGAGTCTCCCGACCATCAGAGGCAGGAATGTAAGGGTCTATTTGGACAACACAACAGCAGTGGCCTATATCAACCGGCAGGGAGGTACAAGAGTTCAGGTCCTAATGTCTCTCTCCCATCAGATTTTCAGCCTAGCAAAAGCCTTTCTATTATCTCTTTCTGCAGTACATCTAAGGGGTTCGGACAATGTGAAAGATGACTTCCTCAGTCGTCATCAGCTATTCCAGGGAGAGTGGTCCTTAGATCAGGTGGCAGCATTATGGGGTACTCCAGAGATAGATCTCTTTGCCACCAGGGAAAACAGGAAGGTAGAAGTCTTCTTTTCCCTTTCTCCGGTGGAGCACCCGAGAGCTGTGAATGCACTGGCTCAATCTTGGAGGCAGGGCCTTCTGTATGCCTTTCCCCCACTAAAAATGCTACCAAGAGTCCTCAATAAAATCAGAGAGGAGGAGGCCATGGTAATAGTTATAGCTCCCTTTTGGCCAAGAAGGGTGTGGTTTTCCTGTCTCCGCAAGATGTCGATAGCAACACCATGGGTGCTTCCAGAATCTCAGGAGCTTCTGTTCCAGGGTCAGTTTTTCACCCAGAGGCGAAGAATCTGCACCTGACTGCCTGGTTATTGAGAGGGAGATTTTAAAGAAAAGAGGTCTCTCCGAGGATGTAGTTCGCACTCTCTTGGCCAGTCGGAAGGAGGTCACTTCTAAGATCTACCTTAGGGTTTGGAGAACCTTTTTCGGATTCACCAAGAAACCTATGGATGTGCTCCTGACATTCCGCTAGTATTAGATTTCCTACAGGAAGGATGGAACAAAAAACTTAGGCCCAGCACTTTAAAAGTCCAGATTTCAGCATTAAGTGCCTTATTTGAGTTTAAGTTAGCGGAACATCCTTGGATTAGAAAATTTATAACAGCAGTGTCTAAATTGTCCCCAGTCTGTAAAAATAGAATCCCCTCCTGGGATTTAAATTTGGTCCTCTCCTCTCTCACCTCAGACCCATTCGAGCCTATTGATGAAATCTCCCCAAAGTTGCTCTCCCTAAAACTTGCTTTCCTTCTGGCCATTACTTCGGCTAGAAGAGTTAGTGAGATTTCTGCTCTTTCTATTGACCCTCCGTATTTGGTGATACTGAAAGATCGGGTAGTGATTTCTCCTGATCCTTCTTTTTTTAACAAAAGTCTCTTCACGGTTTCACCGTTCTCAGGAGATAGTGTTACCTTCCTTCTGTGCTTCCCCTAAAAATAAAAAGGAATCTGAGTACCACTGTCTAGACGTTAAGAGATGTTTTTTGCAATATCTGCAGGTCACTCAGCCTTGGAGATCTTCACGTCTGCTGATTTTGTTCCAGGGAGCAAAGACGGGATCTGCAGCCTCTTCTCACACTATTGCTAGGTGGATTAGACAGGCCATTAGCCTACTCTTCTAAGGATATTGATCCACCCTCGGGGTTTGGCGCCCACTCTACAAGATCAGTTTCCACGTCTTGGGCAGAGAGAGCTTCTGCCTTTATAGAGCTGATTTGTAAGGCAGCTACCTGAAGCTCTCCACATACGTTTTTTAGGCATTATAGACTAGAGTTACCTTCTAATGAAGGTCTTACCTTTGGTACTTCAGGCTGTGGTCCCACCCTAGACAAATTCTTGCCTATTTTCTAGGGGTGCGGTCATAAGTGATAAAGAAATATTGGATTACACTTACCAGTCATCGGTTTTCTTTGAACCTATAACAGCACCCAGTTAATTCCCAACCCTATGTAAAATTTGTATAGGAGATGTATATATGTATATATAACCAAAAAAAAAAAAAAGAAAGAAAAAAGAGTGTATTAGGTTGTTAAGAGGTTATATTTCTTAGTTCTTGAGAAAAGGACTGGAGATAGAGGGGATGATCCCTCCTTTAAAGGGCGGTTCTAATTCCTGCCCTGAGGAGGCGGTCTCTCCAGAGGGCTGTCATAGGTTCAAAGAAAACCAATTACCAGTAAGTGTAATCCAATATTTTTGCTGCATCCAAAATGCAACACAGCCACGACATGTGGCAGCACCCATACAATAATAGAGGGGCTACTGGTATCAGGGAGGTTGCAGTCCTTTTGTTTTCATTAAATTTACTTTGTATATCCTTTTCATGCAATGTTGTTGCTGCAAATGTATACTGTATGTCTGTCAGTTGGCAAGGGTATGTGTCTCCTGTTTGACTTTTGCCCACTGTGCAATCATCTGGTTATGTAATACAAGTGCCAGGATTGTATCCGGAGGTATATGGACTGCAATTATTGGTGGACTTGAAGTCTCAGTGTTGGCATGGACCCATGTTTATTTGTATCGCATGTTGTTATAATTGTTCCTATGCAAGATACTAATTAAATTCAGACACAAAAAAAGGGGTATTCCGGTTATAGTAAGTTTATCCCCTATTCACAGATCACGAAAGATTGGCTATTTCCGGAGCTCCCATAGAAATGAAGTGACGCCGCACTTTTCCTTCCATTTCAGGGGGCTCCACTGGCTACAGGGGCCCCCGTTCTCATGATCTGTGGATAGGTGATAACTTTCTTTAACAGGAATACACCCTTAATTTAACCCCTTAAGGACTGGGCAATTTTCCATTTTTGCATTTTCATTTTTTACTGGTACTGTATTATGCTGTGGTTTTTCTGCATGAAAATCCATGAGAAAAACCACACATAATACGCTTGGTGTGCAGGCCTAATTGTGCCATCTAATGCTCCTGGAATATGAGCAAAGCGGTCCATTTTGTGCTCTGCATTTTGCAGAACCACAAAATACTGATACTGACTGTGTGCATGGCTCGTGCTATAATTTGCAGAACGGCCACATGGACTGTGTGTTGTCCGCATTTTTTGTGAATCCGTAGAAATGACCAAAACTATGGTTTTGTGCATGAGGCCTTAAGCTACATTCAAATGGCAGTGAAAAAATGTCAAAACAATGGTTGTGTGAATAACCCCATAGACTATCATTATTGTTAAAACGGTTGTGTAACAAGCGTCAAAAAAAGAAATGTTCGTCTCCTGAGGGACACAATCATGGCCTGGAAGGCTATAAGGAAAATATATAAATTTCCAATTTATCTTATACCTCATATGCCACTGTGGTCATTGCCATCCTTTCCCCAAGGAAGAGACAATAAAATGTACACAGAATGGAAACAAAAAGGCATAAAAAAGTTAAGTGATATCCTAGATAGCACAAAGCAAAATCTGATCCTCTGGGACGAATTCCGAAATAAGTTTAGAGTTGCCACTTCCCATTTTATTCCGTTCCAGCAGATACGTTCTTACTGTAGAGCACAGGCGGAGAGGATGGGTGTCACGAGGGTGTTAAGAGCTACGTCTGACTCCGTTATACCCGGGGTCAGGAAATTGCAGCGGGTGGCTGCGCGCTCTATGTCTAAAGATCGCGCTGTTACTTAATGGTAGCTTTCTGTGTTTGCCTTGCAATCCTTTTTGTCTCACTCAGGGATCCATAGCTTCTTCTCCTCAGCTGTTTCTTGTTCGGCACTCCCAACCTCCTTATATTCCCCTCTCCCACTTCTCTGGTTGCCAGATATAGAGCTTCCAGCCTGGACTTCTATACTGACCCACTGGAGCTGTGTAGCTGTTATTCCTGGTTGTCGTACCAGAGCATTACCCTCTGGATCCCTGGTGGTCTTTTGTTGTCCGCTGTTATAATCCCAGGTGGGCGACATGTTTCGTCAGTATTGTCTGTTCTCTCCCTGGTGTTTTCCTTTAGCGATGCGGACTAGTGTTCCCACCGCCCTATTCACTACTTAGAGCTCATCTTAAGGAAAGCCAGGGTTTAGGCACGTGATCGGCGTACGGGTGAAAAACCCGTCTAGGGACGTCAGGGCAGTCATGTGCCAGCCTCTAGGTGAGTTAGGGGTCACCATCTTTCCCTCTCCCTTGGACAGGGCCTTCCCTTTTCCCTCCCTTTGCGTCACGTATGTGATCGGCACGCCGGTCGTGATAATGGGTGAGTCAAACAGATTGGCTAGGTTTAAAGCACTCGCTGTCGGGCTCAGATAAATCCATGCTCCCCATGTCGGAGATACACCACAGACTCCACAATACACAAACTATAGTACAGCCGGGACCACGCGCGCTGGTACTGGAAGCTGAAGACTCACGCACTCCTAAGTCAAACAGCCCCACCATCCTTATCCAAGAGGATTACTGCCCGCAACAGAGACAGGCAAGTAGTACACCTATGTGGTAGGAGCGCTCCAAACTTGTTTAGCAATTGCATTAAGTTAATAATAACTACAACCGGCTCCTAAAGAGGGGATTTACTTACCTTTTTCTGACTTGAAGTATAATAGAGGGGTTTGGCAATTAACCCACTGTAGACCAAGCAGCGCCACACTCTTATTGAGTGTGAATCAGTGCAGTATTGCCTCCTTCCTTTCACGGCAGCACGGGTTCCAGAGTTCAGTATATTATATATATATATATATATATATATATTTATTTATTTATTATTTTTTTTTGCTACACCCAGTGCATGAAGAAGGAGAACCAAGAAAACCAGGAATAAGGAAGGGTGCTGTCGTTGGGTCTGGAAAATCCAATTACCGGTAAGTGTAATCATCATTTTTTCCCTTCCCCCCATGAAAGCACCACAGAGAGAGATTACAGAGAACACCCATTCCTTATGGGTGGGTCACCACCTGAAGAACCTTGGTACCAAACAGGAGATCAAAGGAAGAATTTAGTTGGAGACGATAGTGCTTGTAGAAAGTAGAAGACCATGTGGCAGCCCTGCAGATCTGCTCAATGGAGACATTAGATCTTTCAGCCCAAGAAGTGGAGACAGCCCTAGTGGAATGAGCCCTAAGAGAGCTTGGAGGAGAACTACCTGACAAAGAATAAGCTAGGGAAATGACAGATGTAATCCATCTAGCTAAAAAACCCTTAGAAGCTACCTTTCCCTTGTTCCTCCCCAAAAAAAGAACAAAAAAAGAGAAGATGATTTCCTCCAATCCTTAGCTGCTTCTAGGTAATGAAAAAGGCATCTCTTAACATCTAGACCAGGGGTACTCAACTGGCGGACCGCGGTCCAAATACGGACCGCGGCCGCCAGTTGTCCGGACCCCGGCCATCCTTCAGAGCGCTCCTCCTCTCCTGCACACTGTACCGTGCAGGAGGAGGAGCTTACCGGCGCACTTCCTCCTGTCCCACTCCCAGAGCGCTGAGCGCAGTGAGACATGTAGCGCTCCTCCTCTCCTGCACACTCTGGTACGTGCAGGAGGAGAAGCTTACCGGCGCACTTCCTCCTTCCCAGGGGCGCAGTGAGAGACGGCTCCCTCCACATGCAGGCACCAGCGATTTCATCCGGCACCTGCAGGTGGAGGGAGCTTTCTCCCTCAGTGCGCTCACAGGTCCCTCCTCCCCTGCAGCAGCGGCAGCACATAAGGGAGCTTCAAGCTCCAAAGGACACTTACGTGCTGCTGGAGAGGGGAGGGACATCACCACTGCCACCAATTAAATAAATGTCACATTTGGGAAGGAAGGGGGGTGTGGAGAGGGAGGGCTACTGAGAGGCGGGAACACGTCACTGACTGCAGGAAAGAATTCCAGTCAGTGTCGTGTTCCCATCTCTCCTGGGCCATCTTCTTTAGGTAACCTGATTAAATAAAGTGATTAAGCCCCATCAAACCATGATAGTTTTGTTCCGCATCCAATTCCCATTATAGGGGCATTGGATGCGGACCCCTTAGTTTCAATGGAGCGGAAAAAGATGCAGACAGCACACAGTGTGCTGTCTGCATCTCTTGTGGCCCCATTGTAATTAAGGGGTCCGCATCCAATCCCCCAATAATGGGAATTGGATGCGGAACAAAACTATCATATGTCTGTTCTGTGGTTTGGGTTGCCATCCGTAGTTCACCAGCAAGGCTGGTATTTTAGTTCCCTTGCAGGTGCCAGAATTTTCCTGTAAGGACTGTTAAGGTACTTTCACACTTGCGGCAGGACGGATCCGACAGGCTGTTCCCCCTGTCAGATCCGTCCTGCCACAATTTCGCCGGACTGCCACTCCCCATTGACTATAGCGGGAGTGGAGCTACGGCGCAGCATGGCAGTGCACAGCGTGAGGCCGCCAGACTAAAAAGTCGGACATGTAGTACTTTTAGTCTGGCGGCCTCTCACCGTGCTGCGCCGTAGCTCTGCCCCATCCCCATTATAGTCGATGGGCACAGTGCAGCGGCACGGCGAAGTAGTGGCAAGATGGATCTGACATGGAGAGAAGCCTGTCGGATCCGTTCTGCTGCAAGTGTGAAAGTACCCTTACTAATGAGCGCTTCCATCATGGAACGCCCATTAGTACAGCATTTACCTCCACCGCTACTTGTGCTAGTAAAAAAGAAATATATATTACGGTACCTCCACCTCCATTTGCTCACGCTGTGGAGAACACTCCCTGCTGACTAGAAGCTCAGGACAGGACCTACAAGATGTCATCACGTTGGAGCACCGGTCCTGAGCTTGCAGTAAGCAGCGAATGTTTACCGCAGCCAGGTAATGGGGGCATTACTCTTACTGGGGGCACTAATGGGGACATTATTCTTACTGGGGGCATTATTCTTACTGGGGCACTAATGTGGCCATTACTAATTCTGGGACTTACCCGGGGCACTCCACTATAACGGCAGAGCGCCCCACGCGCATGGATCACATGATCGCATGGCATCTTTACTGTTGGCGTTCAGCTCGAACCTTCACCTGACTGCAGACCCAGGTATGTAGACCTTTAATAAAACTAGTTGAGTACCCCTGCTATACATTGTGACATCATAATGTAATCCTAGATACTATCAACTGCTAACCATACATTGTGACATCATAATGGAATCCTGAATACTATTATCTGCTGACCATACAATGTGACATCATAATAGAATCCTGGATACTATCATCTGCTCACCTTACATTGTGACATCATAATGGAATTCTGGATACTATCACCTGCTGACCATACATTGTGACATCATAATGGAATCCTGGATACTATTATCTGCGGACCATACATTGTGACATCATAATGGAATCCTGGATACTATCATATGCTCAAATTACATTGTGACATCATAATGGAATCCTGAATACTATCATCTGCTTAAAATACATTGTGACATCATAACAGAATCCTGGATAGTATTATCTACTGATCATACATTGTGACATCACAATGGAATCCTAGATACCATCATCTGCTGACCATACATTGTGACATCATAATGGAATCCTGGATACTATCATCTTATTACTATACATTGTGACATCATAATAGAATCCTGGATACCATTATCTGCTGACCATACATTGTGACATCATAATGGAATCCTGAATACTATTATCTGCTGAACATACATTGTGACATCATAATGGAATCCTGAATACTATTATCTGCTGACTATCCATTGTGACATCATAATGGAACCCTGGATAGTATTAAATGCTGACAATACATTGTGACATCATAATGGAATCCTGGATACCATTATCTGCTGAACATACATTGTGACATCATAATGGAATCCTGGATACTATCACCTGCTGACCATAGATTGTGACATCATAATAGAATCCTGGATACTATTATCTGCTGATAAATACATTGTGACATCATAATGGAATCCTGGATACTATTATCTGCTGACCATACATTGTGACATCAGAATGGAATCCTGGATACTATTATCTTATTGCTATACATTGTGACATCATAATGGAATCCTGGATACTATCATCTGATTACTATACATTGTGACATCATAATGTAATCCTAGATACTATCACCTGCTGACCATACATTATGACGTCATAATGGAATCCTGAATACTATTATCTGCTGACCATCCATTGTGACATCATAATGGAACCCTGGATACTATTATATGCTGACAATACATTGTGACATCATAATGGATCCCTGGATACTATTATCTGCTGACCATACATTCTAACATCATAATGGAATCTTAGATACTATCATCTGCTCACCTTACATTGTGACATTATAATGGATTCCTGAATACTATCACCTGCTGACCATACATTGTGACATCATAATGGAATCCGGGATCCTATTATCTGCTGACCATACATTGTGACATCATAATGGACTACTGGATACTATTATCTGCTGACAATACATTGTGACATCATAATGGAATCCTGGATACTATTTTCTGCTGACCATTCCTTGTGACATCATAATGGAATACTGAATACTATTATCTGCAGACCATACATTGTGACATCATAATGGAATCCCGGATACATTATGACATCATAATGTAATCCTAGATACTATCATCTAATTACTATACATTGTGATATCATAATGGAATCCTAGATACTATCACCTGCTAACCATACATTGTGACTTCATAATGGAATCCTGAATACTATTATCTGCTTACCATACATTGTGACATCATAATAGAATCCTGGATACTATCATCTGGTCACCTTACATTGTGACATCATAATGGAATCCTGGATACTATCACCTGCTGACAATACACTGTGACATCATAATGGAATCCTAAATACTATTATCTGCTGACCATACATTGTGACATCATAATGGAACCCTGGATACTATTATATGCTGACAATACATTGTGAAATCGTAATGGAATCCTAGATACTATTATCTGCTGACCATACATTGTGACATCATAATGGAATCCCGGATACATTATGACATCATAATGTAATCCTAGATACTATCAACTGCTGACCATACATTGTGACATCATAATGGAAACCAGAAAACTATCATCTGCTTACCATACATTGTGACATCATAACGGAATCCTGGATAGTATTATCTACTGACCATACATTGTGACATCACAATGGAATCCTGGATACCATCATCTGCTGACCGTACAGTGTGACATCATAATGGAATCCTGGATACTATTAACTGGTGACCATACATTGTGACATCATAATGGAACCCTGGATACTATCACCTGCTGATCATACATTGTGACATCATAATGGAATCCTGAATACTATTATCTGCTGACCATCCATTGTGACATCATAATAGAACCCTGGATACTATTATATGCTGACAATACATTGTGACATCATGATGGAATCCTGGATACCATCATCTGCTGATCATACATTGTGACATCATAATGGAATCCTGGATACTATCATCTTGTTACTATACATTGTGACATCATAATGCAATCCTGGATACTATTATCTGCTGACCATACATTGTGACATCATAATGGAATCCTGAACACTATTATCTGCTGACCATCCATTGTGACATCATAATGGAATCCTGAATAGTATTATCTGCTGACCATCCATTGTGACATCATAATAGAACCCTGGATACTATTATATGCTGACAATACATTGTGACATCATAATGGAATCCTAGATACTATCACCTGCTGACAATACATTGTGACATCATAATGGAATCCTAGATACTATCACCTGCTGACCATACATTGTGACATCATAATGGAATCCTGGATACTATCACCTGCTGACAATACATTGTGACATCATAATAGAACCCTGCATACTATTATCTGCTGACCATACATTGTGATATCATAATGGAATCCTGTATGCTATTACCTGCTGACCATACATTGTGACATCATAATAGAACCCTGGATACTATTATCTGATGACAATACATTGTGACATCATAATGGAATCCTCAATACTATTTTCTGCTGACCATACATTGTGACATCATAATAGAACCCTGGATACCATCATCTGCTGACCATACATTGTGACATCATAATGGAATCAAGGATACTATCATCTTATTACTTATTACTATACATTGTGACATCATAATGGAATCCTGGATAGTTCATTCGCAACTACCCCGACATGTCAGAGCTGCTGCATAAAGTGTGGGCCGTCTGTTCGCGCTTCCGGCGTTCACACCCTGCCGCTGCTCGCCTGTCTGCGCTACAGCGTAACTTCGGCCTTCCCGCTCACCGCCTCATATGCGACGTACCCACCAGGTGGAACTCCACCTTGCATATGCTGGACAGACTGTGCGAGCAGCAGCAGGCCATAGTGGAGTTTCAGCTGCAGCACACACGGGTCAGTCGCACTGTGGATCAGACACACTTCACCACCAATGACTGGGCCTCCATGCGAGACCTGTGTGCCCTGTTGCGCTGTTTCGAGTACTCCACCAACATGGCTAGTGGCGATGACGCCGTTATCAGCGTTACAATACCACTTCTATGTCTCCTTGAGAAAACACTTAGGGCGATGATGGAAGAGGAGGTGGCCCAGGAGGAAGAGGGGTCATTTTTAGCACTTTCAGGCCAGTCTCTTCGAAGTGACTCAGAGGGAGGTTTTTTGCAACACCAGAGGCCAGGTACAAATGTGGCCAGACAGGGCCCACTACTGGAGGACGAGGAGGACGAGGAGGTGGAGGAGGATGAGGATGAAGCATGTTCACAGCGGGGTGGCACCCAAAGCAGCTCGGGCCCATCACTGGTGCGTGGCTGGGGGGAAACACAGGACGATGACGATACGCCTCCCACAGAGGACAGCTTGTCCTTACCTCTGGGCAGCCTGGCACACATGAGCGACTACATGCTGCAGTGCCTGCGCAACGACAGCAGAGTTGCCCACATTTTAACGTGTGCGGACTACTGGGTTGCCACCCTGCTGGATCCCCGGTACAAAGACAATGTGCCCACCTTACTTCCTACACTGGAGCGTGATAGGAAGATGCGCGAGTACAAGCGCACGTTGGTAGACGCGCTACTGAGAGGATTCCCAAATGTCACAGGGGAACCAGTGGAAGCCCAAGGCGAAGGCAGAGGAGGAGCAAGAGGTCGCCAACGCAACTGTGTCACGCCCAGCTCCTCTGAGGGCAGGGTTAGCATGGCAGAGATGTGGAAAAGTTTTGTCAACACGCCACAGCTAAGTGCACCACCACCTGATACGGAACGTGTTAGCAGAAGGCAACATTTCACTAACATGGTGGAACAGTACCTGTGCACACCCCTCCACGTACTGACTGATGGTTCAGCCCCATTCAACTTCTGGGTCTCCAAATTGTCCACGTGGCCAGAGCTAGCCTTTTATGCCTTGGAGGTGCTGGCCTGCCCGGCGGCCAGCGTTTTGTCTGAACGTGTATTCAGCACGGCAGGGGGCGTCATTACAGACAAACGCAGCCGCCTGTCTACAGCCAATGTGGACAAGCTGACGTTCCTAAAAATGAACCAGGCATGGATCCCACAGGACCTGTCCATCCCTTGTGCAGATTAGATATTAACTACCTCCCCTTAACAATATATTATTCTACTCCAGGGCACTTCCTCATTCAATACTATTTTTAATTTCATTTTACCATTATATTGCGGGGCAACTCAAAGTTGAATGAACCTCTCCTCTGTCTGGTGCTGTGTGACAGTGGCCTGTTCCAGTGGTGGGTGACGTGAAGCCTGATTCTCTGCTATGACATGAAGACTTATTCTGTGCTGACATAAGGCCAGATTCTCTGTTACGGGACCTCTCTCCTCTGTCTGGGTGCCGGGGCCTAAATGTGTGACAGTGGTCTGTTCCAGTGGTGGGTGACGTGAAGCCTGATTCTCTGCTATGACATGAAGACTGATTCTGCGCTGACATAAGGCCAGATTCTCTGTTAAGGGACCGCTCTCCTCTGTCTGGGTGCCGGGCCCTAAATGTGTGACCGTGGCCTGTTCCAGTGGTGGGTGACGTGAAGCCTGATTCTCTGCTATGACATGAAGACTGATTCTGCGCTGACATAAGGCCAGATTCTCTGTTAAGGGACCGCTCTCCTCTGTCTGGGTGCCGGGCCCTAAATGTGTGACCGTGGCCTGTTCCAGTGGTGGGTGACGTGAAGCCTGATTCTCTGCTATGACATTAAGACTGATTCTGCGCTGACATAAGGCCAGATTCTCTGTTACGGGACCTCTCTCCTCTGCCTGGGTGCCTGGGCCTAAATGTGTGACAGTGGCCTGTTCCAGTGGTGGGTGACGTGATGCCTGATTCTCTGCTATGACATGAAGACAGATTCTGTGCTGACATAAGGCCAGATTCTCTGTTACAGGACCTCTCTCCTCTGTCTGGGTGCCGGGGCCTAAATGTGTGACAGTGGCCTGTTCCAGTGGTGGGTGACGTGATGCCTGATTCTCTGCTATGACATGAAGACAGATTCTGTGCTGACATGAAGCCAGATTCTCTGCTATGGCATGAAGAGACTGATTCTGTGCTGACATGAAGCCAGATTCTATGCTATGGCATGAAGAGACTGATTCTCTGCTGACGTGAAGCCAGATTCTCTGCTATGGGACTTCTGTCTAATTGATATTGGGTCATTTTTATTTTTTTTATTTTTATTTTAATTCATTTCCCTATCCACATTTGTTTGCAGGGGATTTACCTACATGTTGCTGCCTTTTGCAGCCCTCTAGCTCTTTCCTGGGCTGTTTTACAGCCTTTTTAGTGCCCAAAAGTTCGGGTCTCCATTGACTTCAATAAGGTTCGGGTTCGGGACGAAGTTCGGTTCGGGTTCGGATCCCGAACCTGAACATTTCCGTGAAGTTCGGCCGAACTTCTCGAACCCGAACATCCAGGTGTTCGCTCAACTCTACTTGTTACTATACATTGTGACATCATAATGGAATCCTGGATGGTATTATCTGCTCACCTTACATTGTGACATCATAATGGAATCCTGGATACTATCACCTGCTGACCATATATTGTGACATCATAATGGAATCCTGAATACTATTATCTGCTGGCCATCCATTGTGACATCATAATGGAACCCTGGATACTATTAAATGCTGACAATACATTGTGACATCATAATGGAATCCTGGATACTATCATCTTGTTACTATACATTGTGACATCATAATGGAATCCTGGATACTATTATCTGCTTACCTTACATTGTGACATCATAATGGAATCCTGGATACTATTATCTGCGGACCATACATTGTGACATCATAATGGAATCCTGAATACTATTATCTGCTGACCATACATTTGTGACATCATAATGGAATCCTGGATACTATCATCTGCTCACCTTACATTGTGACATCATAATGGAATCCCGGAAACATTATGACATCATACTGTAATCCTAGATACTATCATCTGATTACTATACATTGTGATATCATAATTTAATCCTAGATACTATCACCTGCTGACCATACATTGTGACATCATAATGGAATCCTGAATACTATCATCTTCTTACCATATATTGTGACATCATAACGGAATCCTGGATAGTATTATCTACTGACCATACATTGTGACATCACAATGGAATCCTAGATACCATCATCTGCTGACCATACATTGTGACATCATAATGGAATCCTGAATACTAATATCTGCTGACCATCCATTGTGACCTCATAAGAGAATCCTGGATACTATCATCTGGTCACCTTACATTGTGACATCATAATGGAATCCTGGATAGTATTATCTGCTCACCTTACATTGTGACATCATAATGGAATCTTGGATACTATCACCTGCTGACCATATATTGTGACATCATAATGGAATCCTGAATTCTATTATCTGCTGGCCATCCATTGTGACATCATAATGGAATCCCGGATACATTATGACATCATAATGTAATCCTAGATACTATCATCTAATTACTATACATTGTGATATCATAATGGAATCCTAGATACTATCACCTGCTAACCATACATTGTGACTTCATAATGGAATCCTGAATACTATTATCTGCTTACCATACATTGTGACATCATAATAGAATCCTGGATACTATCATCTGGTCACCTTACATTGTGACATCATAATGGAATCCTGGATACTATCACCTGCTGACAATACATTGTGACATCATAATGGAATCCTAAATACTATTATCTGCTGACCATACATTGTGACATCATAATGGAACCCTGGATACTATTATATGCTGACAATACATTGTGAAATCGTAATGGAATCCTAGATACTATTATCTGCTGACCATACATTGTGACATCATAATGGAATCCCGGATACATTATGACATCATAATGTAATCCTAGATACTATCAACTGCTGACCATACATTGTGACATCATAATGGAAACCAGAAAACTATCATCTGCTTACCATACATTGTGACATCATAACGGAATCCTGGATAGTATTATCTACTGACCATACATTGTGACATCACAATGGAATCCTAGATACCATCATCTGCTGACCATACATTGTGACATCATAATGGAATCCTGGATACTATTATCTGCTGACCATACATTGTGACATCATAATGGAACGCTGGATACTATCACCTGCTGATCATACATTGTGACATCATAATGGAATCCTGAATACTATTATCTGCAGACCATCCAATGTGACATCATAATAGAACCCTGGATACTATTATATGCTGACAATACATTGTGACATCATAATGGAATCCTGGATACTATCACCTGCTGACCATACATTGTGACATCATAATGGAATCCTGAATACTAATATCTGCTGACCATCCATTGTGACCTCATAAGAGAATCCTGGATACTATCATCTGGTCACCTTACATTGTGACATCATAATGGAATCCTGGATACTATCACCTGCTGACCATACATTGTGACATCATAATGGAATCCTAAATACTATTATCTGCTGACCATACATTGTGACATCATAATGGAATCCGGGATACTATTATATGCTGACAATACATTGTGACATCGTAATGGAATCCTGGATACTATTATCTGCTGACCATACATTGTGACTTCATAATGGAATTCTGAATACTATTATCTGCTTACCATACATTGTGACATCATAATAGAATCCTGGATACTATCATCTGGTCACCTTACATTGTGACATCATAATGGAATCCTGGATAGTATTATCTGCTCACCTTACATTGTGACATCATAATGGAATCTTGGATACTATCACCTGCTGACCATATATTGTGACATCATAATGGAATCCTGAATTCTATTATCTGCTGGCCATCCATTGTGACATCATAATGGAAACCTGGATACTACTAAATGCTGACAATACATTGTGACATCATAATAGAATCCTGGATACTATCATCTGGTCACCTTACATTGTGACATCATAATGGAATCCTGGATAGTATTATCTGCTCACCTTACATTGTGACATCATAATGGAATCTTGGATACTATCACCTGCTGACCATATATTGTGACATCATAATGGAATCCTGAATTCTATTATCTGCTGGCCATCCATTGTGACATCATAATGGAACCCTGGATACTATTAAATGCTGACAATACATTGTGACATCATAATGGAATCCTGGATACTATCATCTTATTACTATACATTGTGACATCATAATGCAATCCTGGATACTATTATCTGCTGACCATACATTGTGACATCATAATGGAATCCTGAATACTATTATCTGCTGACCATACATTGTGACATCATAATGGAATCCTGGATACTATTATCTTATTGCTATACATTGTGACATCATAATGGAATCCTGGATACTATCATCTGATTACTATACATTGTGACATCATAATGTAATCCTAGATACTATCACCTGCTGACCATACATTATGACGTCATAATGGAATCCTGAATACTAATATCTGCTGACCATCCATTGTGACATCATAATGGAACCCTGGATACTATTATATGCTGACAATACATTGTGACATCATAATGGATCCCTGGATACTATTATCTGCTGACCATACATTCTAACATCATAATGGAATCTTAGATACTATCATCTGCTCACCTTACATTGTGACATTATAATGGATTCCTGAATACTATCACCTGCTGACCATACATTGTGACATCATAATGGAATCCGGGATCCTATTATCTGCTGACCATACATTGTGACATCATAATGGAATACTGGATACTATTATCTGCTGACAATACATTGTGACATCATAATGGAATCCTGGATACTATTTTCTGCTGACCATTCCTTGTGACATCATAATGGAATACTGAATACTATTATCTGCAGACCATACATTGTGACATCATAATGGAATCCCGGATACATTATGACATCATAATGTAATCCTAGATACTATCATCTAATTACTATACATTGTAATATCATAATGGAATCCTAGATACTATCACCTGCTAACCATACATTGTGACTTCATAATGGAATCCTGAATACTATTATCTGCTTACCATACATTGTGACATCATAATAGAATCCTGGATACTATCATCTGGTCACCTTACATTGTGACATCATAATGGAATCCTGGATACTATCACCTGCTGACAATACATTGTGACATCATAATGGAATCCTAAATACTATTATCTGCTGACCATACATTGTGACATCATAATGGAACCCTGGATACTATCATATGCTGACAATACATTGTGAAATCGTAATGGAATCCTAGATACTATTATCTGCTGACCATACATTGTGACATCATAATGGAATCCCGGATACATTATGACATCATAATGTAATCCTAGATACTATCAACTGCTGACCATACATTGTGACATCATAATGGAAACCAGAAAACTATCATCTGCTTACCATACATTGTGACATCATAACGGAATCCTGGATAGTATTATCTGCTCACCTTACAATGTGACATCATAATGGAATCTTGGATACTATCACCTGCTGACCATATATTGTGACATCATAATGGAATCCTGAATTCTATTATCTGCTGGCCATCCATTGTGACATCATAATGGAAACCTGGATACTACTAAATGCTGACAATACATTGTGACATCATAATGGAATCCTGGATACTATCATCTTGTTACTATACATTGTGACATCATAATGCAATCCTGGATACTATTATCTGCTGACCATACATTGTGACATCATAATGGAATCCTGAATACTATTATCTGCTGACCATACATTGTGACATCATAATGGAATCCTGGATACTATTATCTTATTGCTATACATTGTGACATCATAATGGAATCCTGGATACTATCATCTGATTACTATACATTGTGACATCATAATGTAATCCTAGATACTATCACCTGCTGACCATACATTATGACGTCATAATGGAATCCTGAATACTAATATCTGCTGACCATCCATTGTGACATCATAATGGAACCCTGGATACTATTATATGCTGACAATACATTGTGACATCATAATGGATCCCTGGATACTATTATCTGCTGACCATACATTCTAACATCATAATGGAATCTTAGATACTATCATCTGCTCACCTTACATTGTGACATTATAATGGATTCCTGAATACTATCACCTGATGACCATACATTGTGACATCATAATGGAATCCGGGATCCTATTATCTGCTGACCATACATTGTGACATCATAATGGAATACTGGATACTATTATCTGCTGACAATACATTGTGACATCATAATGGAATCCTGGATACTATTTTCTGCTGACCATTCCTTGTGACATCATAATGGAATACTGAATACTATTATCTGCAGACCATACATTGTGACATCATAATGGAATCCCGGATACATTATGACATCATAATGTAATCCTAGATACTATCATCTAATTACTATACATTGTGATATCATAATGGAATCCTAGATACTATCACCTGCTAACCATACATTGTGACTTCATAATGGAATCCTGAATACTATTATCTGCTTACCATACATTGTGACATCATAATAGAATCCTGGATACTATCATCTGGTCACCTTACATTGTGACATCATAATGGAATCCTGGATACTATCACCTGCTGACAATACATTGTGACATCATAATGGAATCCTAAATACTATTATCTGCTGACCATACATTGTGACATCATAATGGAACCCTGGATACTATTATATGCTGACAATACATTGTGAAATCGTAATGGAATCCTAGATACTATTATCTGCTGACCATACATTGTCACATCATAATGGAATCCCGGATACATTATGACATCATAATGTAATCCTAGATACTATCAACTGCTGACCATACATTGTGACATCATAATGGAAACCAGAAAACTATCATCTGCTTACCATACATTGTGACATCATAACGGAATCCTGGATAGTATTATCTACTGACCATACATTGTGACATCACAATGGAATCCTGGATACCATCATCTGCTGACCGTACAGTGTGACATCATAATGGAATCCTGGATACTATTAACTGGTGACCATACATTGTGACATCATAATGGAACCCTGGATACTATCACCTGCTGATCATACATTGTGACATCATAATGGAATCCTGAATACTATTATCTGCTGACCATCCATTGTGACATCATAATAGAACCCTGGATACTATTATATGCTGACAATACATTGTGACATCATGATGGAATCCTGGATACCATCATCTGCTGATCATACATTGTGACATCATAATGGAATCCTGGATACTATCATCTTGTTACTATACATTGTGACATCATAATGCAATCCTGGATACTATTATCTGCTGACCATACATTGTGACATCATAATGGAATCCTGAATACTATTATCTGCTGACCATCCATTGTGACATCATAATGGAATCCTGAATACTATTATCTGCTGACCATCCATTGTGACATCATAATAGAACCCTGGATACTATTATATGCTGACAATACATTGTGACATCATAATGGAATCCTAGATACTATCACCTGCTGACAATACATTGTGACATCATAATGGAATCCTAGATACTATCACCTGCTGACCATACATTGTGACATCATAATGGAATCCTGGATACTATCACCTGCTGACAATACATTGTGACATCATAATAGAACCCTGCATACTATTATCTGCTGACCATACATTGTGATATCATAATGGAATCCTGTATGCTATTACCTGCTGACCATACATTGTGACATCATAATAGAACCCTGGATACCATCATCTGCTGACCATACATTGTGACATCATAATGGAATCAAGGATACTATCATCTTATTACTTATTACTATACATTGTGACATCATAATGGAATCCTGGATAGTTCATTCGCAACTACCCCGACATGTCAGAGCTGCTGCATAAAGTGCGGGCCGTCTGTTCGCGCTTCCGGCGTTCACACCCTGCCGCTGCTCGCCTGTCTGCGCTACAGCGTAACTTCGGCCTTCCCGCTCACCGCCTCATATGCGACGTACCCACCAGGTGGAACTCCACCTTGCATATGCTGGACAGACTGTGCGAGCAGCAGCAGGCCATAGTGGAGTTTCAGCTGCAGCACGCACGGGTCAGTCGCACTGTGGATCAGACACACTTCACCACCAATGACTGGGCCTCCATGCGAGACCTGTGTGCCCTGTTTCGAGTACTCCACCAACATGGCTAGTGGCGATGACGCCGTTATCAGCGTTACAATACCACTTGTATGTCTCCTTGAGAAAACACTTAGGGCGATGATGGAAGAGGAGGTGGCCCAGGAGGAAGAGGGGTCATTTTTAGCACTTTCAGGCCAGTCTCTTCGAAGTGACTCAGAGGGAGGTTTTTTGCAACACCAGAGGCCAGGTACAAATGTGGCCAGACAGGGCCCACTACTGGAGGACGAGGAGGACGAGGAGGTGGAGGAGGATGAGGATGAAGCATGTTCACAGCGGGGTGGCACCGAAAGCAGCTCGGGCCCATCACTGGTGCGTGGCTGGGGGGAAACACAGGACGATGACGATACGCCTCCCACAGAGGACAGCTTGTCCTTACCTCTGGGCAGCCTGGCACACATGAGCGACTACATGCTGCAGTGCCTGCGCAACGACAGCAGAGTTGCCCACATTTTAACGTGTGCGGACTACTGGGTTGCCACCCTGCTGGATCCCCGGTACAAAGACAATGTGCCCACCTTACTTCCTACACTGGAGCGTGATAGGAAGATGCGCGAGTACAAGCGCACGTTGGTAGACGCGCTACTGAGAGGATTCCCAAATGTCACAGGGGAACCAGTGGAAGCCCAAGGCGAAGGCAGAGGAGGAGCAAGAGGTCGCCAACGCAACTGTGTCACGCCCAGCTCCTCTGAGGGCAGGGTTAGCATGGCAGAGATGTGGAAAAGTTTTGTCAACACGCCACAGCTAAGTGCACCACCACCTGATACGGAACGTGTTAGCAGGAGGCAACATTTCACTAACATGGTGGAACAGTACCTGTGCACACCCCTCCACGTACTGACTGATGGTTCGGCCCCATTCAACTTCTGGGTCTCCAAATTGTCCACGTGGCCAGAGCTAGCCTTTTATGCCTTGGAGGTGCTGGCCTGCCCGGCGGCCAGCGTTTTGTCTGAACGTGTATTCAGCACGGCAGGGGGCGTCATTACAGACAAACGCAGCCGCCTGTCTACAGCCAATGTGGACAAGCTGACGTTCCTAAAAATGAACCAGGCATGGATCCCACAGGACCTGTCCATCCCTTGTGCAGATTAGATATTAACTACCTCCCCTTAACAATATATTATTCTACTCCAGGGCACTTCCTCATTCAATACTATTTTTAATTTCATTTTACCATTATATTGCGGGGCAACTCAAAGTTGAATGAACCTCTCCTCTGTCTGGTGCTGTGTGACAGTGGCCTGTTCCAGTGGTGGGTGACGTGAAGCCTGATTCTCTGCTATGACATGAAGACTTATTCTGTGCTGACATAAGGCCAGATTCTCTGTTACGGGACCTCTCTCCTCTGTCTGGGTGCCGGGGCCTAAATGTGTGACAGTGGCCTGTTCCAGTGGTGGGTGACGTGATGCCTGATTCTCTGCTATGACATGAAGACAGATTCTGTGCTGACATAAGGCCAGATTCTCTGTTACAGGACCTCTCTCCTCTGTCTGGGTGCCGGGGCCTAAATGTGTGACAGTGGCCTGTTCCAGTGGTGGGTGACGTGATGCCTGATTCTCTGCTATGACATGAAGACAGATTCTGTGCTGACATGAAGCCAGATTCTATGCTATGGCATGAAGAGACTGATTCTCTGCTGACGTGAAGCCAGATTCTCTGCTATGGGACTTCTGTCTAATTGATATTGGGTCATTTTTATTTTTTTTATTTTTATTTTAATTCATTTCCCTATCCACATTTGTTTGCAGGGGATTTACCTACATGTTGCTGCCTTTTGCAGCCCTCTAGCTCTTTCCTGGGCTGTTTTACAGCCTTTTTAGTGCCCAAAAGTTCGGGTCTCCATTGACTTCAATAAGGTTCGGGTTCGGGACGAAGTTCGGTTCGGGTTCGGATCCCGAACCTGAACATTTCCGTGAAGTTCGGCCGAACTTCTCGAACATCCAGGTGTTCGCTCAACTCTACTTGTTACTATACATTGTGACATCATAATGGAATCCTGGATGGTATTATCTGCTCACCTTACATTGTGACATCATAATGGAATCCTGGATACTATCACCTGCTGACCATATATTGTGACATCATAATGGAATCCTGAATACTATTATCTGCTGGCCATCCATTGTGACATCATAATGGAACCCTGGATACTATTAAATGCTGACAATACATTGTGACATCATAATGGAATCCTGGATACTATCATCTTGTTACTATACATTGTGACATCATAATGGAATCCTGGATACTATTATCTGCTTACCTTACATTGTGACATCATAATGGAATCCTGGATACTATTATCTGCGGACCATACATTGTGACATCAAAATGGAATCCTGAATACTATTATCTGCTGACCATACATTTGTGACATCATAATGGAATCCTGGATACTATCATCTGCTCACCTTACATTGTGACATCATACTGTAATCCTAGATACTATCATCTGATTACTATACATTGTGATATCATAATTTAATCCTAGATACTATCACCTGCTGACCATACATTGTGACATCATAATGGAATCCTGAATACTATCATCTTCTTACCATATATTGTGACATCATAACGGAATCCTGGATAGTATTATCTACTGACCATACATTGTGACATCACAATGGAATCCTAGATACCATCATCTGCTGACCATACATTGTGACATCATAATGGAATCCTGGATACTATTATCTGCTGACCATACATTGTGACATCATAATGGAACGCTGGATACTATCAACTGCTGATCATACATTGTGACATCATAATGGAATCCTGAATACTATTATCTGCAGACCATCCAATGTGACATCATAATAGAACCCTGGATACTATTATATGCTGACAATACATTGTGACATCATAATAGAATCCTGGATACTATCACCTGCTGACCATACATTGTGACATCATAATGGAATCCTGAATACTAATATCTGCTGACCATCCATTGTGACCTCATAATAGAATCCTGGATACTATCATCTGGTCACCTTACATTGTGACATCATAATGGAATCCGGGATACTATCTGCTGCTGACCATACATTGTGACATCATAATGGAATCCTAAATACTATTATCTGCTGACCATACATTGTGACATCATAATGGAATCCGGGATACTATTATATGCTGACAATACATTGTGACATCGTAATGGAATCCTGGATACTATTATCTGCTGACCATACATTGTGACTTCATAATGGAATTCTGAATACTATTATCTGCTTACCATACATTGTGACATCATAATAGAATCCTGGATACTATCATCTGGTCACCTTACATTGTGACATCATAATGGAATCCTGGATAGTATTATCTGCTCACCTTACATTGTGACATCATAATGGAATCTTGGATTCTATCACCTGCTGACCATATATTGTGACATCATAATGGAATCCTGAATTCTATTATCTGCTGGCCATCCATTGTGACATCATAATGGAAACCTGGATACTACTAAATGCTGACAATACATTGTGACATCATAATAGAATCCTGGATACTATCATCTGGTCACCTTACATTGTGACATCATAATGGAATCCTGGATAGTATTATCTGCTCACCTTACATTGTGACATCATAATGGAATCTTGGATACTATCACCTGCTGACCATATATTGTGACATCATAATGGAATCCTGAATTCTATTATCTGCTGGCCATCCATTGTGACATCATAATGGAAACCTGGATACTACTAAATGCTGACAATACATTGTGACATCATAATGGAATCCTGGATACTATCATCTTGTTACTA
Organism: Bufo bufo; assembly: GCF_905171765.1. Taxonomy (NCBI): domain Eukaryota; kingdom Metazoa; phylum Chordata; class Amphibia; order Anura; family Bufonidae; genus Bufo; species Bufo bufo. The sequence goes on from NC_053392.1 coordinate 221,688,028, forward strand.
TACATTGTGACATCATAATGCAATCCTGGATACTATTATCTGCTGACCATACATTCTAACATCATAATGGAATCTTAGATACTATCATCTGCTCACCTTACATTGTGACATTATAATGGATTCCTGAATACTATCACCTGCTGACCATACATTGTGACATCATAATGGAATCCGGGATCCTATTATCTGCTGACCATACATTGTGACATCATAATGGAATACTGGATACTATTATCTGCTGACAATACATTGTGACATCATAATGGAATCCTGGATACTATTTTCTGCTGACCATTCCTTGTGACATCATAATGGAATACTGAATACTATTATCTGCAGACCATACATTGTGACATCATAATGGAATCCCGGATACATTATGACATCATAATGTAATCCTAGATACTATCATCTAATTACTATACATTGTGATATCATAATGGAATCCTAGATACTATCACCTGCTAACCATACATTGTGACTTCATAATGGAATCCTGAATACTATTATCTGCTTACCATACATTGTGACATCATAATAGAATCCTGGATACTATCATCTGGTCACCTTACATTGTGACATCATAATGGAATCCTGGATACTATCACCTGCTGACAATACATTGTGACATCATAATGGAATCCTAAATACTATTATCTGCTAACCATACATTGTGACATCATAATGGAACCCTGGATACTATTATATGCTGACAATACATTGTGAAATCGTAATGGAATCCTAGATACTATTATCTGCTGACCATACATTGTGACATCATAATGGAATCCCGGATACATTATGACATCATAATGTAATCCTAGATACTATCAACTGCTGACCATACATTGTGACATCATAATGGAAACCAGAAAACTATCATCTGCTTACCATACATTGTGACATCATAACGGAATCCTGGATAGTATTATCTACTGACCATACATTGTGACATCACAATGGAATCCTGGATACCATCATCTGCTGACCGTACAGTGTGACATCATAATGGAATCCTGGATACTATTAACTGGTGACCATACATTGTGACATCATAATGGAACCCTGGATACTATCACCTGCTGATCATACATTGTGACATCATAATGGAATCCTGAATACTATTATCTGCTGACCATCCATTGTGACATCATAATAGAACCCTGGATACTATTATATGCTGACAATACATTGTGACATCATGATGGAATCCTGGATACCATCATCTGCTGATCATACATTGTGACATCATAATGGAATCCTGGATACTATCATCTTGTTACTATACATTGTGACATCATAATGCAATCCTGGATACTATTATCTGCTGACCATACATTGTGACATCATAATGGAATCCTGAATACTATTATCTGCTGACCATCCATTGTGACATCATAATGGAATCCTGAATACTATTATCTGCTGACCATCCATTGTGACATCATAATGGAATCCTGAATACTATTATCTGCTGACCATCCATTGTGACATCATAATAGTACCCTGGATACTATTATATGCTGACAATACATTGTGACATCATAATGGAATCCTAGATACTATCACCTGCTGACAATACATTGTGACATCATAATGGAATCCTAGATACTATCACCTGCTGACCATACATTGTGACATCATAATGGAATCCTGGATACTATCACCTGCTGACAATACATTGTGACATCATAATAGAACCCTGCATACTATTATCTGCTGACCATACATTGTGATATCATAATGGAATCCTGTATGCTATTACCTGCTGACCATACATTGTGACATCATAATAGAACCCTGGATACTATTATCTGATGACAATACATTGTGACATCATAATGGAATCCTCAATACTATTTTCTGCTGACCATACATTGTGACATCATAATAGAACCCTGGATACCATCATCTGCTGACCATACATTGTGACATCATAATGGAATCAAGGATACTATCATCTTATTACTTATTACTATACATTGTGACATCATAATGGAATCCTGGATAGTTCATTCGCAACTACCCCGACATGTCAGAGCTGCTGCATAAAGTGCGGGCCGTCTGTTCGCGCTTCCGGCGTTCACACCCTGCCGCTGCTCGCCTGTCTGCGCTACAGCGTAACTTCGGCCTTCCCGCTCACCGCCTCATATGCGACGTACCCACCAGGTGGAACTCCACCTTGCATATGCTGGACAGACTGTGCGAGCAGCAGCAGGCCATAGTGGAGTTTCAGCTGCAGCACGCACGGGTCAGTCGCACTGTGGATCAGACACACTTCACCACCAATGACTGGGCCTCCATGCGAGACCTGTGTGCCCTGTTGCGCTGTTTCGAGTACTCCACCAACATGGCTAGTGGCGATGACGCCGTTATCAGCGTTACAATACCACTTCTATGTCTCCTTGAGAAAACACTTAGGGCGATGATGGAAGAGGAGGTGGCCCAGGAGGAAGAGGGGTCATTTTTAGCACTTTCAGGCCAGTCTCTTCGAAGTGACTCAGAGGGAGGTTTTTTGCAACACCAGAGGCCAGGTACAAATGTGGCCAGACAGGGCCCACTACTGGAGGACGAGGAGGTGGAGGAGGATGAGGATGAAGCATGTTCACAGCGGGGTGGCACCCAAAGCAGCTCGGGCCCATCACTGGTGCGTGGCTGGGGGGAAACACAGGACGATGACGATACGCCTCCCACAGAGGACAGCTTGTCCTTACCTCTGGGCAGCCTGGCACACATGAGCGACTACATGCTGCAGTGCCTGCGCAACGACAGCAGAGTTGCCCACATTTTAACGTGTGCGGACTACTGGGTTGCCACCCTGCTGGATCCCCGGTACAAAGACAATGTGCCCACCTTACTTCCTACACTGGAGCGTGATAGGAAGATGCGCGAGTACAAGCGCACGTTGGTAGACGCGCTACTGAGAGGATTCCCAAATGTCACAGGGGAACCAGTGGAAGCCCAAGGCGAAGGCAGAGGAGGAGCAAGAGGTCGCCAACGCAACTGTGTCACGCCCAGCTCCTCTGAGGGCAGGGTTAGCATGGCAGAGATGTGGAAAAGTTTTGTCAACACGCCACAGCTAAGTGCACCACCACCTGATACGGAACGTGTTAGCAGGAGGCAACATTTCACTAACATGGTGGAACAGTACCTGTGCACACCCCTCCACGTACTGACTGATGGTTCGGCCCCATTCAACTTCTGGGTCTTCAAATTGTCCACGTGGCCATAGCTAGCCTTTTATGCCTTGGAGGTGCTGGCCTGCCCGGCGGCCAGCGTTTTGTCTGAACGTGTATTCAGCACGGCAGGGGGCGTCATTACAGACAAACGCAGCCGCCTGTCTACAGCCAATGTGGACAAGCTGACGTTCCTAAAAATGAACCAGGCATGGATCCCACAGGACCTGTCCATCCCTTGTGCAGATTAGATATTAACTACCTCCCCTTAACAATATATTATTCTACTCCAGGGCACTTCCTCATTCAATACTATTTTTAATTTCATTTTACCATTATATTGCGGGGCAACTCAAAGTTGAATGAACCTCTCCTCTGTCTGGTGCTGTGTGACAGTGGCCTGTTCCAGTGGTGGGTGACGTGAAGCCTGATTCTCTGCTATGACCTGAAGACTTATTCTGTGCTGACATAAGGCCAGATTCTCTGTTACGGGACCTCTCTCCTCTGTCTGGGTGCCGGGGCCTAAATGTGTGACAGTGGCCTGTTCCAGTGGTGGGTGACGTGAAGCCTGATTCTCTGCTATGACATGAAGACTGATTCTGCGCTGACATAAGGCCAGATTCTCTGTTAAGGGACCGCTCTCCTCTGTCTGGGTGCCGGGCCCTAAAAGTGTGACCGTGGCCTGTTCCAGTGGTGGGTGACGTGAAGCCTGATTCTCTGCTATGACATGAAGACTGATTCTGCGCTGACATAAGGCCAGATTCTCTGTTAAGGGACCGCTCTCCTCTGTCTGGGTGCCGGGCCCTAAATGTGTGACCGTGGCCTGTTCCAGTGGTGGGTGATGTGAAGCCTGATTCTCTGCTATGACATGAAGACTGATTCTGCGCTGACATAAGGCCAGATTCTCTGTTACGGGACCTCTCTCCTCTGCCTGGGTGCCTGGGCCTAAATGTGTGACAGTGGCCTGTTCCAGTGGTGGGTGACGTGATGCCTGATTCTCTGCTATGACATGAAGACAGATTCTGTGCTGACATAAGGCCAGATTCTCTGTTACGGGACCTCTCTCCTCTGCCGGGGTGCCTGGGCCTAAATGTGTGACAGTGGCCTGTTCCAGTGGTGGGTGACGTGAAGCCTGATTCTCTGCTATGACATGAAGACTGATTCTGCGCTGACATAAGGCCAGATTCTCTGTTACGGGACTGCTCTCCTCTGCCTGAGTGCCTGGGCCTAAATGTGTGACAGTGGCCTGTTCCAGTGGTGGGTGACGTGATGCCTGATTCTCTGCTATGACATGAAGACAGATTCTGTGCTGACATAAGGCCAGATTCTCTGTTACAGGACCTCTCTCCTCTGTCTGGGTGCCGGGGCCTAAATGTGTGACAGTTGCCTGTTCCAGTGGTGGGTGACGTGATGCCTGATTCTCTGCTATGACATGAAGACAGATTCTGTGCTGACATGAATCCAGATTCTCTGCTATGGCATGAAGAGACTGATTCTGTGCTGACATGAAGCCAGATTCTATGCTATGGCATGAAGAGACTGATTCTCTGCTGACGTGAAGCCAGATTCTCTGCTATGGGACTTCTGTCTAATTGATATTGGGTCATTTTTATTTTTTTTATTTTTATTTTAATTCATTTCCCTATCCACATTTGTTTGCAGGGGATTTACCTACATGTTGCTGCCTTTTGCAGCCCTCTAGCTCTTTCCTGGGCTGTTTTACAGCCTTTTTAGTGCCCAAAAGTTCGGGTCTCCATTGACTTCAATAAGGTTCGGGTTCGGGACGAAGTTCGGTTCGGGTTCGGATCCCGAACCTGAACATTTCCGTGAAGTTCGGCCGAACTTCTCGAACGCGAACATCCAGGTGTTCGCTCAACTCTACTTGTTACTATACATTGTGACATCATAATGGAATCCTGGATGGTATTATCTGCTCACCTTACATTGTGACATCATAATGGAATCCTGGATACTATCACCTGCTGACCATATATTGTGACATCATAATGGAATCCTGAATACTATTATCTGCTGGCCATCCATTGTGACATCATAATGGAACCCTGGATACTATTAAATGCTGACAATACATTGTGACATCATAATGGAATCCTGGATACTATCATCTTGTTACTATACATTGTGACATCATAATGGAATCCTGGATACTATTATCTGCTTACCTTACATTGTGACATCATAATGGAATCCTGGATACTATTATCTGCGGACCATACATTGTGACATCATAATGGAATCCTGAATACTATTATCTGCTGACCATACATTTGTGACATCATAATGGAATCCTGGACACTATCATCTGCTCACCTTACATTGTGACATCATAATGGAATCCCGGAAACATTATGACATCATACTGTAATCCTAGATACTATCATCTGATTACTATACATTGTGATATCATAATTTAATCCTAGATACTATCACCTGCTGACCATACATTGTGACATCATAATGGAATCCTGAATACTATCATCTTCTTACCATATATTGTGACATCATAACGGAATCCTGGATAGTATTATCTACTGACCATACATTGTGACATCACAATGGAATCCTAGATACCATCATCTGCTGACCATACATTGTGACATCATAATGGAATCCTGGATACTATTATCTGCTGACCATACATTGTGACATCATAATGGAACGCTGGATACTATCACCTGCTGATCATACATTGTGACATCATAATGGAATCCTGAATACTATTATCTGCAGACCATCCAATGTGACATCATAATAGAACCCTGGATACTATTATATGCTGACAATACATTGTGACATCATAATGGAATCCTGGATACTATCACCTGCTGACCATACATTGTGACATCATAATGGAATCCTGAATACTAATATCTGCTGACCATCCATTGTGACCTCATAATAGAATCCTGGATACTATCATCTGGTCACCTTACATTGTGACATCATAATGGAATCCTGGATACTATCTGCTGCTGACCATACATTGTGACATCATAATGGAATCCTAAATACTATTATCTGCTGACCATACATTGTGACATCATAATGGAACCCTGGATACTATTATATGCTGACAATACATTGTGACATCGTAATGGAATCCTGGATACTATTATCTGCTGACCATACATTGTGACTTCATAATGGAATTCTGAATACAATTATCTGCTTACCATACATTGTGACATCATAATAGAATCCTGGATACTATCATCTGGTCACCTTACATTGTGACATCATAATGGAATCCTGGATAGTATTATCTGCTCAACTTACATTGTGACATCATAATGGAATCTTGGATACTATAACCTGCTGACCATATATTGTGACATCATAATGGAATCCTGAATTCTATTATCTGCTGGCCATCCATTGTGACATCATAATGGAAACCTGGATACTACTAAATGCTGACAATACATTGTGACATCATAATGGTCTAAATGTGTGACAGTGGCCTGTTCCAGTGGTGGGTGACGTGAAGCCTGATTCTCTGCTATCACATGAAGACTGATTCTGCGCTGACATAAGGCCAGATTCTCTGTTACGGGACCTCTCTCCTCTGCCTGAGTGCCTGGGCCTAAATGTGTGACAGTGGCCTGTTCCAGTGGTGGGTGACGTGATGCCTGATTCTCTGCTATGACATGAAGACAGATTCTGTGCTGACATAAGGCCAGATTCTCTGTTACAGGACCTCTCTCCTCTGTCTGGGTGCCGGGGCCTAAATGTGTGACAGTGGCCTGTTCCAGTGGTGGGTGACGTGATGCCTGATTCTCTGCTATGACATGAAGACAGATTCTGTGCTGACATGAAGCCAGATTCTCTGCTATGGCATGAAGAGACTGATTCTGTGCTGACATGAAGCCAGATTCTATGCTATGGCATGAAGAGACTGATTTTCTGCTGACGTGAAGCCAGATTCTCTGCTATGGGACTTCTGTCTAATTGATATTGGGTAATTTTTATTTTTTTTATTTTAATTTTAATTCATTTCCCTATCCACATTTGTTTGCAGGGGATTTACCTACATGTTGCTGCCTTTTGCAGCCCTCTAGCTCTTTCCTGGGCTGTTTTACAGCCTTTTTAGTGCCCAAAAGTTCGGGTCTCCATTGACTTCAATAAGGTTCGGGTTCGGGACGAAGTTCGGTTCGGGTTCGGATCCCGAACCTGAACATTTCCGTGAAGTTCGGCCGAACTTCTCGAACCCGAACATCCAGGTGTTCGCTCAACTCTACTTGTTACTATACATTGTGACATCATAATGGAATCCTGGATGGTATTATCTGCTCACCTTACATTGTGACATCATAATGGAATCCTGGATACTATCACCTGCTGACCATATATTGTGACATCATAATGGAATCCTGAATACTATTATCTGCTGGCCATCCATTGTGACATCATAATGGAACCCTGGATACTATTAAATGCTGACAATACATTGTGACATCATAATGGAATCCTGGATACTATCATCTTGTTACTATACATTGTGACATCATAATGGAATCCTGGATACTATTATCTGCTTACCTTACATTGTGACATCATAATGGAATCCTGGATACTATTATCTGCTGACCATACATTGTGACATCATAATGGAATCCTGAATACTATTATCTGCTGACCATACATTTGTGACATCATAATGGAATCCTGGACACTATCATCTGCTCACCTTACATTGTGACATCATAATGGAATCCCGGAAACATTATGACATCATACTGTAATCCTAGATACTATCATCTGATTACTATACATTGTGATATCATAATTTAATCCTAGATACTATCACCTGCTGACCATACATTGTGACATCATAATGGAATCCTGAATACTATCATCTTCTTACCATATATTGTGACATCATAACGGAATCCTGGATAGTATTATCTACTGACCATACATTGTGACATCACAATGGAATCCTAGATACCATCATCTGCTGACCATACATTGTGACATCATAATGGAATCCTGGATACTATTATCTGCTGACCATACATTGTGACATCATAATGGAACGCTGGATACTATCACCTGCTGATCATACATTGTGACATCATAATGGAATCCTGAATACTATTATCTGCAGACCATCCAATGTGACATCATAATAGAACCCTGGATACTATTATATGCTGACAATACATTGTGACATCATAATGGAATCCTGGATACTATCACCTGCTGACCATACATTGTGACATCATAATGGAATCCTGAATACTAATATCTGCTGACCATCCATTGTGACCTCATAATAGAATCCTGGATACTATCATCTGGTCACCTTACATTGTGACATCATAATGGAATCCTGGATACCATCACCTGCTGACCATACATTGTGACATCATAATGGAATCCTAAATACTATTATCTGCTGACCATACATTGTGACATCATAATGGAACCCTGGATACTATTATATGCTGACAATACATTGTGACATCGTAATGGAATCCTGGATACTATTATCTGCTGACCATACATTGTGACTTCATAATGGAATTCTGAATACAATTATCTGCTTACCATACATTGTGACATCATAATAGAATCCTGGATACTATCATCTGGTCACCTTACATTGTGACATCATAATGGAATCCTGGATAGTATTATCTGCTCACCTTACATTGTGACATCATAATGGAATCTTGGATACTATAACCTGCTGACCATATATTGTGACATCATAATGGAATCCTGAATTCTATTATCTGCTGGCCATCCATTGTGACATCATAATGGAAACCTGGATACTACTAAATGCTGACAATACATTGTGACATCATAATAGAATCCTGGATACTATCATCTGGTCACCTTACATTGTGACATCATAATGGAATCCTGGATAGTATTATCTGCTCACCTTACATTGTGACATCATAATGGAATCTTGGATACTATCACCTGCTGACCATATATTGTGACATCATAATGGAATCCTGAATTCTATTATCTGCTGGCCATCCATTGTGACATCATAATGGAAACCTGGATACTACTAAATGCTGACAATACATTGTGACATCATAATGGAATCCTGGATACTATCATCTTGTTACTATACATTGTGACATCATAATGCAATCCTGGATACTATTATCTGCTGACCATACATTGTGACATCATAATGGAATCCTGAATACTATTATCTGCTGACCATACATTGTGACATCATAATGGAATCCTGAATACTATTATCTGCTGACCATCCATTGTGATATCATAATAGAACCCTGGATACTATTATATGCTGACAATATATTGTGACATCATAATGAAATCCTAGATACTATCACCTGCTGACCATACATTGTGACATCATAATGGAATCCTGGATACTATCACCTGCTGACAATACATTGTGACATCATAATAGAACCCTGCATACTATTATCTGCTGACCATACATTGTGACATCATAATGGAATCCTGAATACTATTATCTGCTGACCATCCATTGTGATATCATAATAGAACCCTGGATACTATTATATGCTGACAATATATTGTGACATCATAATGGAATCCTAGATACTATCACCTGCTGACAATACATTGTGACATCATAATGGAATCCTAGATACTATCACCTGCTGACCATACATTGTGACATCATAATGGAATCCTGGATACTATCACCTGCTGACAATACATTGTGACATCATAATAGAACCCTGCATACTATTATCTGCTGACCATACATTGTGATATCATAATGGAATCCTGTATGCTATTACCTGCTGACCATACATTGTGACATCATAATAGAACCCTGGATACTATTATCTGCTGACAATACATTGTGACATCATAATGGAATCCTCAATACTATTTTCTGCTGACCATACATTGTGACATCATAATGGAATCAAGGATACTATCATCATATTACTATACATTGTGACATCATAATGGAATCCTATATAGTATTATCTGCTCACCTTACATTGTGACATCATAATGGAATCCTGGATACTATCACCTGCTGACCATATATTGTGACATCATAATGGATTCCTGAATACTATTATCTGCTGGCCATCCATTGTGACATCATAATGGAACCCTGGATACTATTAAATGCTGTCAATACATTGTGACATCATAATGGAATCCTGGATACTATCATCTTGTTACTATACATTGTGACATCATAATGGAATCCTGGATACTATTATCTGCTGACCCTACATTGTGACATCATAATGGAATCCTGAATACTATTATCTGCTGACCATTCATTGTGACACCATAATGGATTCCTGGATACTATCATCTGCTCACCTTACATTGTGACATCATAATGGAATCCTGGATACTATCACCTGCTGACCATACATTGTGACATCATAATAAAATCCTGGATACTATTATCTGCGGACCATACATTGTGACATCATAATGGAATCCTGGATACTATCATCTGAAGACCATACATTGTGACAACATAACGGAATCCTGGATAGTATTATGTACTGACCATACATTGTGACATCAAAATGGAATGCTAGATACCATCATCTGAAGACCATACATTGTGACATCATAATGGAATCCTGGATACTATCATCTTATTACTATACATTGTGACATCATAATGGAATCCTGGATACTATTATCTGCTGACCATAAATTGTGACATCATAATGAAACCTTGGATACTATTATATGCTGACAATACATTGTGACTTCATAATGTAATCCTGAATACTATTATCTGCTGACCATCCATTGTGACATCATACTGGAACCCTGGATAATATTATCTGCTGACAATACATTGTGACATCATAATGGAATCCTGGATACTATTATCTGCAGACCATACATTGTGACATCATAATGGAATACCGGAAACATTATGACATCATACTATAATCCTAGATACTATCATCTGATTACTATACATTGTGATATCATAATTTAATCCTAGATACTATCACCTGCTGACCATACATTGTGAAATCATAATGGAATCCTGAATACGATCATCTTCTTACCATATATTGTGACATCATAACGGAATCCTGGATAGTATTATCTACTGACAATACATTGTGACATCACAATGGAATCCTAGATACCATCATCTGCTGACCATACATTGTGACATCATAATGGAATCCTGGATACTATTATCTGCTGACCATACATTGTGACATCATAATGGAACGCTGGATACTATCACCTGCTGATCATACATTGTGATATCATAATGGAATCCTGAATACTATTATCTGCTGACCATCCAATGTGACATCATAATAGAACCCTGGATACTATTATATGCTGACAATACATTGTGACATCATAATGGAATCCTGGATACTATCACCTGCTGACCATACATTGTGACATCATAATGGAATCCTGAATACTAATATCTGCTGACCATCCATTGTGACCTCATAATAGAATCCTGGATACTATCATCTGGTCACCTTACATTGTGACATCATAATGGAATTCTGGATACTATCACCTGCTGACCATACATTGTGACATCATAATGGAATCCTAAATACTATTATCTGCTGACCATACATTGTGACATCATAATGGAACCCTGGATACTATTATATGCTGACAATACATTGTGACATCGTAATGGAATCCTGGATACTATTATCTGCTGACCATACATTGTGACTTCATAATGGAATTCTGAATACTATTATCTGCTTACCATACATTGTGACATCATAATAGAATCCTGGATACTATCATCTGGTCACCTTACATTGTGACATCATAATGGAATCCTGGATAGTATTATCTGCTCACCTTACATTGTGACATCATAATGGAATCTTGGATACTATCACCTGCTGACCATATATTGTGACATCATAATGGAATCCTGAATTCTATTATGTGCTGGCCATCCATTGTGACATCATAATGGAAACCTGGTTACTACTAAATGCTGACAATACATTGTGACATCAGAATGGAATCCTGGATACTATCATCTTGTTACTATACATTGTGACATCATAATGCAATCCTGGATACTATTATCTGCTGACCATGCATTGTGACATCATAATGGAATCCTGAATACTATTATCTGCTGACCATACATTGTGACATCATAATGGAATCCTGAATACTATTATCTGCTGACCATCCATTGTGACATCATAATAGAACCCTGGATACTATTATATGCTGACAATATATTGTGACATCATAATGGAATCCTAGATACTATCACCTGCTGACAATACATTGTGACATCATAATGGAATCCTAGATACTATCACCTGCTGACCATACATTGTGACATCATAATGGAATCCTGGATACTATCACCTGCTGACAATACATTGTGACATCATAATAGAACCCTGCATACTATTATCTGCTGACCATACATTGTGATATCATAATGGAATCCTGTATGCTATTACCTGCTGACCATACATTGTGACATCATAATAGAACCCTGGATACTATTATCTGCTGACAATACATTGTGACATCATAATGGAATCCTCAATACTATTTTCTGCTGACCATACATTGTGACATCATAATAGAACCCTGGATACCATCATCTGCTGACCGTACATTGTGACATCATAATGGAATCAAGGATACTATTATCATATTACTATACATTGTGACATCATAATGGAATCCTGGATAGTATTATCTGCTCACCTTACATTGTGACATCACAATGGAATCCTGGATACTAACACCTGCTGACCATATATTGTGACATCATAATGGATTCCTGAATACTATTATCTGCTGGCCATCCATTGTGACATCATAATGGAACCCTGGATACTATTAAATGCTGACAATACATTGTGACATCATAATGGAATCCTGGATACTATCATCTTGTTACTATACATTGTGACATCATAATGGAATCCTGGATAGTATTATCTGCTCACCTTACATTGTGACATCATAATGGAATCCTGGATACTATCACCTGCTGACCATATATTGTGACATCATAATGGATTCCTGAATACTATTATCTGCTGACCATACATTGTGACATCATAATGGAATCCTGAATACTATTATCTGCTGACCATTCATTGTGACACCATAATGGATTCCTGGATACTATCATCTGCTCACCTTACATTGTGACATCATAATGGAATACTGGATACTATCACTTGCTGACCATACATTGTGACATCATAATAAAATCCTGGATACTATTATCTGCGGACCATACATTGTGACATCATAATGGAATCCTGGATACTATCATCTGCTTACCATACATTGTGACAACATAACGGAATCCTGGATAGTATTATGTACTGACCATACATTGTGACATCACAATGGAATGCTAGATACCATCATCTGAAGACCATACATTGTGACATCATAATGGAATCCTGGATACCATCATCTTATTACTATACATTGTGACATCATAATGGAATCCTGGATACTATTATCTGCTGACCATAAATTGTGACATCATAATGAAACCCTGGATACTATTATATGCTGACAATACATTGTGACTTCATAATGTAATCCTAAATACTATTATCTGCTGACCATCCATTGTGACATCATAATGGAACCCTGTATAATATTATCTGCTGTCAATACATTGTGACATCATAATGGAATTCTGGATACTATTATCTGCAGACCATACATTGTGACATCATAATGGAATCCCGGAAACATTATGACATCATAATGTAATCCTAGATACTATCATATGATTACTATACATTGTGATATCATAATTTAATCCTAGATACTATCACCTGCTGACCATACATTGTGACATCATAATAGAATCCTGAATACTATCATCTGCTTACCATACATTGTGACATCATAACGGAATCCTGGATAGTATTAACTACTGACCATACATTGTGAAATCACAATGGAATCCTGTATACCATCATCTGCTCAACTTACATTGTGACATTATAATGGAATCCTGAATACTATCATCTTCTTACCATATATTGTGACATCATAACAGAATCCTGGATAGTATTATCTACTAACCATACATTGTGACATCACAATGGAATCCTAGATACCATCATCTGCTGACCATACATTGTGACATCATAATGGAATCCTGGATACTATCATCTGCTACACTTACATTGTGACATCATAATGGAATCCTGAATACTATCATCTGCTTACCATACATTGTGACATCATAACGGAATCCTGGATAGTATTATGTACTGACCATACATTGTGACATCACAATGGAATGCTAGATACCATCATCTGAAGACCATACATTGTGACATCATAATGAAACCCTGGATACTATTATATGCTGACAATACATTGTGACTTCATAATGTAATCCTGAATACTATTATCTGCTGACCATCCATTGTGACATCATAATGGAACCCTGGATAATATTATCTGCTGACAATACATTGTGACATCATAATGGAATTCTGGATACTATTATCTGCAGACCATACATTGTGACATCATAATGGAATCCCGGAAACATTATGACATCATAATGTAATCCTAGATACTATCATCTGATTACTATACATTGTGATACTATTATCTGCTGACCATAAATTGTGACATCATAATGAAACCCTGGATAGTATTATGTACTGACCATACATTGTGACATCACAATGGAATGCTAGATACCATCATCTGAAGACCATACATTGTGACATCATAATGGAATCCTGGATACTATCATCTTATTACTATACATTGTGACATCATAATGGAATCCTGGATACTATTATCTGCTAAATATAAATTGTGACATCATAATGAAACCCTGGATACTATTATATGCTGACAATACATTGTGACTTCATAATGGAATCCCGGAAACATTATGACATCATAATGTAATCCTAGATACTATCATATGATTACTATACATTGTGATATCATAATTTAATCCTAGATACTATCACCTGCTGACCATACATTGTGACATCATAATAGAAACCTGAATACTATCATCTGCTCAACTTACATTGTGACATCATAATGGAACCCTGGATACTATTATATGCTGACAATACATTGTGACATCATAATGGAATCCTGGATACTATCACCTGCTGACCATACATTGTGACATCATAATAGAATCCTGGATACTATCACCTGCTGACAATACATTGTGACATCATAATGGAATCCAAAATACTATTATCTGCTGACCATACATTGTGACATCATAATGGAACCCTGGATACTATTATATGCTGACAATACATTGTGACATCGTAATGGAATCCTGGATAGTATTATCTGCAGACCATACATTGTGACATCATAATGGAATCCCGGATACATTATGACATCATAATGTAATCCTAGATACTATCAACTGCTGACCATACATTGTGACATCATAATGGAAACCAGAAAACCATCATCTGCTTACCATACATTGTGACATCATAACGGAATCCTGGATAGTATTATCTACTGACCATACATTGTGACATCACAATGGAATCCTGGATACCATCATCTGCTGACCATCCATTGTGACATCATAATGGAATCCTGGATACTATTATCTGCTGACCATACAGTGTGACATCATAATGGAATCCTGGATACTATCATCTTATTACTATACATTGTGACATCATAATGGAATCCTGGATACTATTAACTGGTGACCATACATTGTGACATCATAATGGATTCCTGGATACTATCACCTGCTGACCATATATTGTGACATCATAATGGAATCTTGAATACTATTATCTGCTGACCATCCATTGTGACATCATAATAGAACCCTGGATACTATTATATGCTGACAATACATTGTGACATCATAATGGAATCCTAGATACTATCACCTGCTGACAATACATTGTGACATCATAATGGAATCCTAGATACTTTTACCTGCTGACCACACATTGTGACATCATAATGGAATCCTGGATACTATCACCTGCTGACAATACATTGTGACATCATAATAGAACCCTGGATACTATTATCTGCTGACCATACATTGTGATATCATAATGGAATCCTGGATACTATTACCTGCTGACCATACATTGTGAGATCATAATAGAACCCTGGATACTATTATCTGCTGACAATACATTGTGACATCATAATGGAATCCTCAATACTATTTTCTGCTGACCATACATTGTGACATCATAATGGAATCCTGAATTCTATTATCTGCTGGCCATCCATTGTGACATCATAATGGAACCCTGGATACTATTAAATGCTGACAATACATTGTGACATCATAATGGAATCCTGAATACTATTATCTGCTGACCATCCATTGTGACATCATAATAGAACCCTGGATACTATTATATGCTGACAATACATTGTGACATCATAATGGAATCCTAGATACAATCACCTGCTGACAATACATTGTGACATCATAATAAAATCCTGGATACTATCACCTGCTGACCATACATTGTGACATCATAATGGAATCCTGGATAATATAACCTGCTGACAATACATTGTGACATCATAATAGAACCTTGGATACTATTATCTGCTGACCATACATTGTGATATCATAATGGAATCCTGTATGCTATTACTTGCTGACCATACATTGTGACATCATAATAGAACCCTGGATACTATTATCTGCTGACAATACATTGTGACATCATAATGGAATCCTCAATACTATTTTCTGCTGACCATACATTGTGACATCATAATGGAATCAAGGATACTATCATCTTATTACTATACATTGTGATATCATAATGGAATCCTGGATAGTATTATCTGCTCACCTTACATTGTGACATCATAATGGAATCCTGGATACTATCACCTGCTGACTATATATTGTGACATCATAATGTATTCCTGAATACTATTTTCTGCTGACCATACATTGTGACATCATAATGGAATCAAGGATACTATCATCTTATTACTATACATTGTGATATCATAATGGAATCCTGGATAGTATTATCTGCTCACCTTACATTGTGACATCATAATGGAATCCTGGATACTATCACCTGCTGACTATATATTGTGACATCATAATGTATTCCTGAATACTATTATCTGCTGGCCATCCATTGTGACATCATAATGGAACCCTGGATACTATTAAATGCTGACAATACATTGTGACATCATAATGGAATCCTGGATACTATCATCTTGTTACTATACATTGTGACAATCATAATGGAATCCTGGATACTATTATCTGCTGACCATACATTGTGACATCATAATGGAATCCTGGATACTATCATCTGCTCACCTTACATTGTGACATCATAATGGAATCCTGGATACTATCACCTGCTGACCATACATTGTGACATCATAATAAAATCCTGCATACTATTATCTGCGGACCATACATTATGACATCATAATGGAATCCTGGATACTATCATCTGCTCAACCTACATTGTGACATCATAATGGAATCCTGAATACTATCATCTGCTTACCATACATTGTAACATCATAACGGAATCCTGGATAGTATTATGTACTGACCATACATTGTGACATCACAATGGAATGCTAGATACCATCATCTGAAGACCATACATTGTGACATCATAATGGAATCCTGGATACTATTATCTGCTGACCATAAATTGTGACATCATAATGAAACCCTGGATACTATTATATGCTGAAAATACATTGTGACTTCATAATGTAATCCTGAATACTATTATCTGCTGACAATACATTGTGACATCATAATGTAATCCTAGATACTATCATCTGATTACTATACATTGTAATATCATAATTTAATCCTAGATACTATCACCTGCTGACCATACATTGTGAAATCACAATGGAATCCTGGATACTATCATCTGCTCAACTTACATTGTGACATTATAATGGAATCATGAATACGATCATCTTCTTACCATATATTGTGACATCATAACGGAATCCTGAATAGTATTATCTACTGACCATACATTGTGACATCCCAATGGAATCCTAGATACCATCATCTGCTGACCATAAATTGTGACATCATAATGGAATCCTGGATACTATTATCTGCTGACCATACATTGTGATATCATAATGGAACCCTGGATACTTTCACCTGCTGATCATACATTGTGACATCATAATGGAATCCTGAATACTATTATCTGCTGACCATCCATTGTGACATCATAATAGAACCCTGGATACTATTATATGCTGACAATACATTGTGACATCATAATGGAATCCTGGATACTATCACCTGCTGACCATACATTGTGACATCATAATGGAATCCTGAATACTAATATCTGCTGACCATCCATTGTGACCTCATAATAGAACCCTGGATACTATTATCTGCTGACCATACATTATGATATCACAATGGAATCCTGTATGCTATTATCTGCTGACCATACATTGTGACATCATAATAGAACCCTGGATACTATTATCTGCGGACAATACATTGTGACATCATAATGGAATCCTCAATACTATTTTCTGCTGACCATACATTGTGACATCATAATAGAACCCTGGATACCATCATCTGCTGACCATACATTGTGACATTATAATGGATTCAAGGATACTATCATCTTATTACTATACAATGTGACATCATAATGGAATCCTGGATAGTATTATCTACTCACCTTACATTGTGACATCATAATGGAATCCTGGATACTATTATCTGCGGACCATACATTGTGACATCATAATGGAATCCTGAATACTATTATCTGCTGACCATGCATTTGTGACATCATAATGGAATCCTGGATACTATCATCTGCTCACCTTACATTGTGACATCATAATGGAATCCTGGATACTATCACCTGCTGACCATACATTGTGACTTGATAATGGAATCCTGGATACAATTATCTGCGGACCATACATTGTGACATCATAATGGAATCCTGGATACTATCATCTGCTCAACTTACATTGTGACATCATAATGGAATCCTGAATACTATCATCTGCTTACCATACATTGTGACATCATAACGGAATCCTGGATAGTATTATGTACTGACCATACATTGCGACATCACAATGGAATGCTAGATACCATCATCTGAAGACCATACATTGTGACATCATAATGGAATCCTGGATACTATTATCTGCTGAACATACATTGTGACATCATAATGGAATCCTGGATACTATCACCTGCTGACCATACATTGTGACATCATAATAGAATCCTGGATACTATTATCTGCTGACCATACATTGTGACATCAGAATGGAATCTTAGATACTATCATCTGCTCACCTTACATTGTGACATCATAATGGATTCCTGGATACTATCACCTGCTGACCATACATTGTGACATCATAATGGAATCCGGGATCCTATTATCTGCTGACCATACATTGTGACATCATAATGGAATCCTGGATACTATTATCTGCTGACCATACATTGTGACATCAGAATGGAATCCTGGATACTATTGTCTTATTGCTATACCTTGTGACATCATAATGGAATCCTGGATACTATCAACTGATTACTATACATTGTGACATCATAATGTAATCCTAGATACCATCACCTGCTGACCATACATTATGACGTCATAATGGAATCCTGAATACTATTATCTGCTGACCATCCATTGTGACATCATAATGGAATCCTGGATACTATCACCTGCTGACCATACATTGTGACATCATAATGGAATCCTGGATACTATTATCTGCAGACCATACATTGTGACATCATAATGGAATCCTGGATACTATTATCTGCTCAACTTACATTGTGACATCATAATGGAATCCTGAATACTATCATCTGCTTACCATACATTGTGACATCATAACGGAATCCTGGATAGTATTATGTACTGACCATACATTGTGACATCACAATGGAATGCTAGATACCATCATCTGAAGACCATACATTGTGACATCATAATGGAATCCTGGATACTATCATCTTATTACTATACATTGTGACATCATAATGGAATCCTGGATACTATTATCTGCTGACCATAAATTGTGACATCATAATGAAACCCTGGATACTATTATCTGCAGACCATACATTGTGACATCATAATGGAATCCCGGAAACATTATGACATCATAATGTAATCCTAGATACTATCATCTGATTACTATACATTGTGACTTCATAATGTAATCCTGAATACTATCATCTTCTTACCATATATTGTGACATCATAACGGAATCCTGGATAGTATTATCTACTGACCATACATTGTGACATCACAATGGAATCCTAGATACCATCATCTGCTGACCATACATTGTGACATCATAATGGAATCCTGGAAACTATTATCTGCAGATCATACATTGTGACATCATAATCGAACACTGGATACTATCACCTGCTTATCATACATTGTGAAATCATAATGGAATCTTGAATACTAATATCTGCTGACCATCCATTGTGACCTCATAATAGAACCCTGGATACTATTATCTGCTGACCATACATTATGATATCATAATGGAATCCTGTATGCTATTATCTGCTGACCATACATTGTGACATCATAATAGAACCCTGGATACTATTATCTTATTACTATACATTGTGACATCATAATGGAACCCTGGATACTATTAAATGTTGACAATACATTGTGACATCATAATGGAATCCTGGATAGTATTATCTGCTCACCTTACATTGTGACATCATAATGGAATCCTGGATACTATCATCTGCTGACCATATATTGTGACATCATAATGGAATCCTGAATACTATTATCTGCTGGCCATCCATTGTGACATCATAATGGAACCCTGGATACTATTAAATGCTGACAATACATTGTGACATCATAATGGAATCCTGGATACTATCATCTTGTTACTATACATTGTGACATCATAATGGAATCCTGGATACTATTATCTGCTCACCTTACATTGTGACATCATAATGGAATCCTGGATACTATTTTCTGCTGACCATACATTGTGACATCATAATGGAATCCTGAATACAATTATCTGCTGACCATACATTTGTGACATCATAATGGAATCCTGGATACTATCATCTGCTCACCTTACATTGTGACATCATAATGTAATCCTGGATACTATCACCTGCTGACCATACATTGTGACTTCATAATGGAATCCTGGATACTATCATCTGCTCAACTTACATTGTGACATCATAATGGAATCCTGAATACTTCCATCTGCTTACCATACATTGTGACATCCTGGATAGTATTATGTACTGACCATACATTGCGACATCACAATGGAATGCTAGATACCATCATCTGAAGACCATACATTGTGACATCATAATGGAATCCTGGATACTATTATCTGCTGACCATACATTGTGACATCATAATAGAATCCTGGATAAGATTATCTGCTGATAAATACATTGTGACATCATAATGGATTCCTGGATACTATCACCTGCTGACCATACATTGTGACATCATAATGGAATCCGGGATCCTATTATCTGCTGAACATACATTGTGACATCATAATGGAATCCTGGATACTATTATCTGCTGACCATACATTGTGACATCAGAATGGAATCCTGGATACTATTATCTTATTGCTATACATTGTGACATCATAATGGAATCCTGGATACTATCATCTGATTACTATACATTGTGACATCATAATGGAATCCTAGATACTATCACCTGCTGACCATACATTATGACGTCATAATGGAATCCTGAATACTATTATCTGCTGACCATCCATTGTGACATCATAATGGAATCCGGGATCCTATTATCTGCTGACCATCGATTGTGACATCATAATGGAATCCTGGATACTATTTTCTGCTGACCATTACTTGTGACATCATAATGGAATACTAAATACTATTATCTGCAGACCATACATTGTGAAATCACAATGGAATCCCGGATACATTATGACAATATAATGTAATCCTAGATACTATCATCTAATTACTATACATTGTGATATCATAATGTAATCCTAGATACTTTTACCTGCTGACCTTACATTGTGACTTCATAATGGAATCCTGAATACTATTATCTGCTTACCATACATTGTGACATCATAATAGAATCCTGGATACTATCATCTGGTCACCTTACATTGTGACATCATAATGGAATCCTGGATACCATCACCTGCTGACAATACATTGTGACATCATAATGGAACCCTGGATACTATTATATGCTGACAATACATTGTGACATCGTAATGGAATCCTAGATACTATCAACTGCTGACCATACATTGTGACATCATAATGGAAACCAGAAAACTATCATCTGCTTACCATGCATTGTGACATCATAACGGAATCCTGGATAGTATTATCTACTGACCATACATTGTGACATCACAATGGAATCCTGGATACCATCATCTGCTGACCGTACAGTGTGACATCATAATGGAATCCTGGATACTATCATCTTATTACTATACATTGTGACATCATAATGGAATCCTAGATACTATTAACTGGTGACCATACATTGTGACATCATAATGGAACCCTGGATACTATCACCTGCTGATCATACATTGTGACATCATAATGGAATCCTGAATACTATTATCTGCTGACCATCCATTGTGACATCATAATAGAACCCTGGATACTATTATATGCTGACAATACATTGTGACATCACAATGGAATCCTGGATACCATCATCTGCTGACCGTACATTGTGACATCATAATGGAATCCTGGATACTATTATCTGCTGACCATACATTGTGACATCATAATGGAATCCTGAATACTATTATCTGCTGACCATACATTGTGAAATCATAATGGAATCCTGGATACTATCATCTGCTCACCTTACATTGTGACATCATAATGGAATCCTGGATACTATCACCTGCTGACCATACATTGTGACATCATAATGGAATCCTGGATACTATTATCTGCGGACCATACATTGTGACATCATAATGGAATCCTGGATACTATCATCTGCTCAACTTACATTGTGACATCATAATGGAATCCTGAATACTATCATCTGCTTACCATACATTGTGACATCATAACGGAATCCTGGATAGTATTATGTACTGACCATACATTGTGACATCACAATGAAATGCTAGATACCATCATCTGAAGACCAAACATTGTGACATCATAATGGAATCCTGGATACTATCATCTAATTACCATA
The DNA here is from genome assembly GCF_905171765.1 of Bufo bufo. NCBI lineage: Eukaryota > Metazoa > Chordata > Amphibia > Anura > Bufonidae > Bufo > Bufo bufo. The sequence continues at coordinate 221,711,466 of NC_053392.1, forward strand.
AATTGTGACATCATAATGAAACCCTGGATACTATTATATGCTGACAATACATTGTGACTTCATAATGTAATCCTGAATACTATTATCTGCTGACCATCCATTGTGACATTATAATGGAACCCTGGATAATATTATCTGCTGACAATACATTGTGACATCATAATGGAATTCTGGATACTATTATCTGCAGACCATACATTGTGACATCATAATGGAATCCCGGAAACATTATGACATCATAATGTAATCCTAGATACTATCATCTGATTACTATACATTGTGATATCATAATTTAATCCTAGATACTATCACCTGCTGACCATACATTGTGACATCATAATGGAATCCTGAATACTATCATCTGCTTACCATACATTGTGACATCATAACGGAATCCTGGATAGTATTATCTACTGACCATACATTGTGAAATCACAATGGAATCCTGGATACCATCATCTGCTCAACTTACATTGTGACATTATAATGGAATCCTGAATACTATCATCTTCTTACCATATATTGTGACATCATAACGGAATCCTGGATAGTATTATCTACTGACCATACATTGTGACATCACAATGGAATCCTGAATACTATTATCTGCTAACCTTACATTGTGACATCATAATGGAAAGCTAGATACCATCATCTGAAGACCATACATTGTGACATCATAATGGAATCCTTGATACTATCATCTTATTACTATACTATCACCTGCTGACCATACATTGTGACATCATAATGGAATCTTGAATACTAATATCTGCTGACCATCCATTGTGACCTCATAATAGAACCCTGGATACTATTATCTGCTGACCATACATTATGATATCATAATGGAATCCTGTATGCTATTATCTGCTGATCATACATTGTGACATCATAATAGAACCCTGGATACTATTATCTGCTGACAATACATTGTGACATCATAATGGAATCCTCAATACTATTTTCTGCTGACCATACATTGTGACATCACAATAGAACCCTGGATACCATCATCTGCTGACCATACATTGTGACATCATAATGGAATCAAGGATGGTATTATCTGCTCACCTTACATTATGACATCATAATGGAATCCTGGATGGTATTATCTGCTCACCTTACATTATGACATCATAATGGAATCCTGGATACTATCACCTGCTGACCATATATTGTGACATCATAATGGAATCCTGAATACTATTATCTGCTGGCCATCCATTGTGACATCATAATGGAACCCTGGATACTATTAAATGCTGACAATACATTGTGACATCATAATGGAATCCTGGATACTATCATCTTGTTACTATACATTGTGACATCATAATGGAATCCTGGATAGTATTATCTGCTCACCTTACTTTGTGACATCATAATGGAATCCTGGATACTATCATCTGCTGACCATATATTGTGACATCATAATGGAATCCTGAATACTATTATCTGCTGGCCATCCATTGTGACATCATAATGGAACCCTGGATACTATTAAATGCTGACAATACATTGTGACATCATAATGGAATCCTGGATACTATCATCTTGTTACTATACATTGTGACATCATAATGGAATCCTGGATCCTATTATCTGCTCACCTTACATTGTGACATCATAATGCAATCCTGGATACTATTAAATGCTGACAATACATTGTGACATCATAATGGAATCCTGGATACTATCATCTTGTTACTATACATTGTGACATCATAATGGAATCCTGGATACTATTATCTGCTGACCATACATTGTGACATCATAATGGAATCCTGAATACTATTATCTGCTGACCATACATTGTGACATCATAATGGAATCCTGGATACTATCACCTGCTGACCATACATTGTGACATTATAATGGAATCCTGAATACTATCATCTGCTTACCATACATTGTGACATCATAACGGAATTCTGGATAGTATTATGTACTGACCATACATTGCGACATCACAATAGAATGCTAGATACCATCATCTGAAGACCATACATTGTGACATCATAATGGAATCCTGGATACTATTATCTGCTGACCATCCAATGTGACATCATAATGGAATCCTGGATACTATCACCTGCTGACCATACATTGTGACATCATAATAGAATCCTGGATACTATTATCTGCTGATAAATACATTGTGACATCATAATGGAATCCTGGATACTATTATCTGCTGACCATACATTGTGACATCAGAATGGAATCCTGGATACTATCATCTGATTACTATACATTGTGACATCATAATGTAATCCTAGATACTATCACCTGCTGACCATACATTATGACGTCATAATGGAATCCTGAATACTATTATCTGCTGACCATCCATTGTGACATCATAATGGAACCCTGGATACTATTATATGCTGACCATACATTGTGACATCATAATGGAATCCTGGATACTATCATCTGCTCAACTTACATTGTGACATCATAATGGAATCCTGAATACTATCATCTGTTTACCATACATTGTGACATCATAACGGAATCCTGGATAGTATTATGTACTGACCATACATTGCGACATCACAATGGAATGCTAGATACCATCATCTGAAGACCATACATTGTGACATCATAATGGAATCCTGGATTCTATACTATTATCTGCGGACCATACATTGTGACATCATAATGGAATCCTGGATACTATTATCTGCTCAACTTACATTGTGACATCATAATGGAATCCTGAATACTATCATCTGCTTATCATACATTGTGACATCATAACGGAATCCTGGATAGTATTATGTACTGACCATACATTGTGAAATCACAATGGAATGCTAGATACCATTAACTAAAGACCATAGATTGTGACATCATAATGGAACCCTGGATAATATTATCTGCATACAATACATTGTGACATCATAATGGAATCCCGGAAACATTATGACATCATAATGTAATCCTAGATACTATCATCTGACTACTATACATTGTGATATCATAATGTAATCCTAGATACTATCACCTGCTGACCATACATTGTGACATCATAATGGAATCCTGAATACTATCATCTGCTTATTATACATTGTGACATCATAACGGAATCCTGGATAGTATTATGTACTGACCATACATTGCGACATCACAATGGAATGCTAGATACCATCATCTGAAGACCATACATTGTGACATCATAATGGAATCCTGGATACTATTACCTGCGGACCATACATTGTGACATCATAATGGAATCCTGGATACTATCATCTGCTCAACTTACATTGTGACATCATAATGGAATCCTGAATACTATCATCTGCTTACCATACATTGTGACATCATAACGGATTCCTGGATAGTATTATGTACTGACCATACATCGTGACATCATAATGGAATCCTGAATACTATTATCTGCTGACCATATATTGTGACATCATAATGGAATCCTGGATACTATCATCTGCTCACCTTACATTGTGACATCATAATGGAAAGCTAGATACCATCATCTGAAGACCATACATTGTGACATCATAATGGAATCCTTGATACTATCATCTTATTACTATACATTGTGACATCATAATGGAATCCTGGATACTATTATCTGCTGACCATACATTGTGACATCATATTGTAACCCTGGATACTATTATATGCTGACAATACATTGTGACATAATGGAATCCTGGATACTATTATCTGCTCACCTTACATTGTGACATCATAATGGAATCCTGCATACTATCAACTGCTGACTATACATTGTGACATCATAATGGAATCCTGAATACTATTATCTGCTGACCATCCATTGTGACATCATAATGGAACCCTAGATACTATTAAATGCTGACAATGCATTGTGACATCATAATGGAATCCTGGATACTATTATCTGATGAACATACATTGTGACATCATAATGGAATCCTGGATACTATCACATGCTGACCATACATTGTGACATCAAAATGGAATCCTGGATACTATCATCTGCTCACCTTACATTGTGACATCATGATGCAATCCTGGATACTATCACCTGCAGACCATACATTGTGACATCATAATGGAATCCTGAATACTATTTTCTGCTGACCATCCATTGTGACATCATAATGGAACCCTGGATACTATTACAAGCTGACAATACATTGTGACATCATAATGGAATCCTGGATACTATTATCTGCTGAACATACATTGTGACATCATAATGCAATCCTGGATACTATCACCTGCTGACCATACATTGTGACATCATAATAGAATCCTGGATACTATTATCTGCTGACCATACATTGTGACATCATAATGTAATCCTGGATACTATCATCTGATTACTATACATCAGGGGTACTCAACTGGCGGACCGCGGTCCAAATACGGACCGCGGCCGCCAGTTGTTCGGACCCCGGCCATCATTCAGAGCGCTCCTCCTCTCCTGCACACTGTACCGTGCAGGAGGAGGAGCTTACCGGCGCACTTCCTCCTGTCCCACTCCCAGAGCGCTGAGCGCAGTTAGACATGTAGCGCTCCTCCTCTCCTGCACACTCTGGTACGTGCAGGAGGAGGAGCTTACCGGCGCACTTCCTCCTTCCCAGGGGCGCAGTGAGAGACGGCTCCCTCCACATGTAGGCACCAGCGATTTCATCCGGCACCTGCAGGTGGAGGGAGCTTTCTCCCTCAGTGCGCTCACAGGTCCCTCCTCCCCTGCAGCAGCGGCAGCACATAAGGGAGCTTCAAGCTCCAAAGGACACTTACGTGCTGCTGGAGAGGGGAGGGACATCACCACTGCCACCAATGAAATAAATGTCACATTTGGGAAGGAAGGGGGGTGTGGAGAGGGAGGACTACTGAGAGGCGGGAACACGTCACTGACTGCAGGAAAGGACTCCAGTCAGTGTCGTGTTCCCATCTCTCCTGGGCCATCTTCTTTAGGTAACCTGATTAAATAAAGTGATTAAGCCCCATCAAACCATGATAGTTTCGTTCCACATCCAATTCCCATTATTGGGGCATTGGATGCGGACCCCTTAGTTTCAATGGAGCGGAAAAAGATGCAGACAGCACACAGTGTGCTGTCTGCATCTCTTGTGGCCCCATTGTAATTAAGGGGTCCGCATCCAATCCCCCAATAATGGGAATTGGATGCGGAACAAAACTATCATTTGTGGTCGGGGCTATGTGTGAAAGAACCTACCCCCTGATGTACGCCCCAACAGAACTAGCGGCTTGAGTTGTGCCATAACCGCTTCCGTCGAGAGTACACCTGAAAGAGGGCATACCCTGTAGGAGAGTGAAAGGAAAAGGGCGGGCTGGGAGGGGAACACTGCTGCCGTCCGTCCCCTCTGGAGAAAGGTGCGTGCCAGATATAGGGCACGGCGCCCCTCCCACAAATGCAGGCCAATGAATCGGCCTTAATACTTGTGGTCGGGGCTATGTGTGAAAGAACCTACCCCCTGATGTACGCCCCAACAGAACTAGCGGCTTGAGTTGTGCCATAACCGCTTCCGTCGAGAGTACACCTGAAAGAGGCCAAAAACCCAGCATGAAAATACAAAGCGTGTTCATTGACGTATTACAACGCCAAACTCTGAAAGGCACAAGAAATCTCGCTAACGGGGTTCGGAACATAACGGCTGTAACAAGACGAGCGCCACCGGCCCAACTTACGGATAATGTGTGCTGGCACCTGATTCCTGGAAGCGGCGGAGGCTGCCCCTATCCTGAACGAATGCCCTGACACCGTGAGGGGGTCCAAACCTAGATTGACCGCCAGTATACGCGCATGCGCTATGAATTGGGAGGTGGACAACGCTGCTGTCCCGAAGGGTAACAGTGGAATGTTAGTGCCGCGACCGGCCAGTGCCCCTGACAACTCCTGCAGGACATGGACCGGACCCCATTTGTGAGACGTGGAGAAGAATTTGACCTGGGTAGGGGGACCTGACTGGGAGGTCTTGGCCATTTAGACCACGGTACGGCCTGTCCAATGGTTACCCCAAACATGCGCTGCTGCCACCACGGGATACAAGTCCCTAGCCTCCGTCGACTGGAAATTCCCGTGGCCTCGCAAATCTCCTCCGGCCACGCCCCATTCAGCCAATGGGGGGCAAGAATAGCAGCGAAACCAGTGCTGACCCCTCTGCTGGAGAATATGACGGGGGAGTTGTGCGAGACCGCCGGGACAAACATGGACATGCCATTCCAATGACTGAAGAAGTGGTCCCACATCCTGAAATCCGCTTGCGCTTGACTGTCGAGGAACACTGGACTATCCTGACAGGGGGCTGCTGAGAGGAGTGTTAACAATCTGGCTACGAAAAACCTACCCTGAGGAATGACGCGCATCGCAAAATTTACATGCCTAACAACGACTGCAGTTCCACCTTGGTGGTGACCCTACCAGTGACGAAACTGTGAATGACTGCCCGGACCCTAACCAACTTGTCTTCCGGCAACCTAGCTGAACATGCTCTCTGTGTCCAACACGATGCCCAGGAAGGAGATGGTGGCCGCAGGACCATCCACTATTTCGGGGGAAACGAGGATCCCTAATTGAGCGAAGCATGCTAACAGACTCTGGAGATCGCGCTGCGAGCCCTGTGGAGATTCGATCAGCAAAATCGTCCAAGTAAAGTATAACATGTTCGCAACCAAAGCTGTTCTCGAGGATCCAATGCAAGGCTTTCGCCAGCTGATCGAAAATCCAAGGACTGCTACGGGATCCGAAAGTCAACTTTGTTGCGAAATAATAAAGGGAATTCCACTCGATCCCGTGCCACCGCCATGGTTCGGCTTGATCGGAATCAACTGAAAGCGTCTGATATGTCCGCTTTGGACAGGATCGCCCCAGGGCCTGTGGCAAGGATGAGTGCAATAGCCTGATCGATGGAGGCGTACACCATGCTAACCTCTTCCGCTGGAACGAGCGAATTCAGACTGGGTGTAGTTAACCCATGGGGCGCTGACAGATCGAAAATCAACCTTTCTTTGTGGCTGAACTTTCCCGTGACTACCCCTATGGGGCTGACCCTCCAGCGTTCGAATGGGGATGACAAAAAGGGGCCGATGATGTATCCCTTGTCTAACTCCAACTGGAGGAGTCTACCTATGGACCCGGGTAACAGAGTGGCGGGTGAAGATAAGCCAGCGACCCTAGCCTCCACCGACTCCAACCTGGATAGCACACCAGACACAGAGGAGGTGAGGCTATTCAGCATGACGTGGAGCTGCGTCAAGGAGGTCTGAACCGTGGCCATAGAGACCTCTCGCTGACTAGGTTCTGCAGGGGTGGACCCCAGTAGCCGATACAATTCCGCCTTCCGGGCAGCGGCCGGGAAAGGAATGCCTCTTTTTGGTTAGTTCAGACATGAGTTTGGGCACAGTCCAATTGCGCAGAGACGGAATACTACCGGATTCCGATGCCCTGGAACCCAAGTCTTCGCCAGAAGCATCCACGATATCTGACACGTGAGACATGAGCAGACTGTAAAACAAGCAAAATGACGGACCGTCACTATCACTGTTTGCAACAATTTGACGAACACCCGTGCCTTGACATCACCACCGCCACTGCAGAAACCGTCATGCAAAGGTAACTGACCCTGGTGACCACCTGACAGCTGAGGTACGGAGAAAGAGGAGACGTGTGACAGTAGAAAATAAATGGAGTCAAAGAAGGAGGACCTTACCGGAAACAGGACACGACGCTGACATGAGAAGAACACAAGGAATCAACCGTGGAAATAGACCTGTCCGCATGAATTAAGCAGAATAAGTATTTTTTTTTTTTTAACAGCGCTTGCGCCTGCGTTCAAGTGGCCCGAAGCTGGGCGACGAGACACGATTGTCAGATTGCCGGGGTTCTCACGGAGTTGGCTGAACGGCTGACGGGCCTATGCCAAAAAAATAAAAAAACACAGCTATCTATGCAGCAAGCAAATTGCGACAAGTGTATGAAGACAAGCAAATGAGAAACCTGCCCATCTGAAACAGAACAATGAAATAAAATGCCATGCAATGTGAAGGGTCTGGCGTGCCCCTGCTGGCCTACGTCTAGGGGCGCCTGTTACTGGGGGTACTACCCCCAACAACTCATCACCATCACGCTGTATGGCATTAACCCCCTACCTAACTGACAGCACGGCGGCCCGTGCCAGACTTTGCCCCCCACAAAGACACTGTCTGCCTGTACCCATTCAGTACAAGTTTTCCAGCAAGCATCAATTCCCAGAGAAGTACTACTTGACCTGGAAAAGTAGTATTCGCGGAAAACCATAACCATGCCTCTGGTACAAGCCACATATGACCTGTCGCCATAGTACTACTGAAGACACCACACCAAGCTCTCTGGATTTGCCAAATAGCTTCAGTGTCTCTAAGCTCAGGAGGCCCCAGCTGACGTCAGCGAAGTATAAGGACACCGTAGAGTATGTGCCCAGCCGTAACAACGCCCCCCCCCCCCCCCTCACCGGTCCCTTGCAAGACTACCCTAAGCAGATGAATGAAACTTGACGAACGAACATGAAGGAACGGAGTCCCGCTGACTCCTGCTACCTGCGTGCAAGTCACGTGGGAGCGGGGCGTGCTGCCAGACTGCCGTTCCGGTGTGGGGATGTCCCTCGACCGACCCCACCGACCGGACTAACGCGCCGATGCTGCGCTGAGGCAGCAGCTATTTACCCGCCGCACGAGGAGGAACAGGACGCCGGACTGCAGGAGGAAGCGCCGACCGGAAGTGACGCTCTGTCGCCTAGGAGATGCTGACGCCGCCGGCTGGAACAGGAACACTTCTCCAGAGGGGACGGACGGCAGCAAGGTGCGTGCCAGATATAGGGCACGGCGCCCCTCCCACAAATGCAGGCCAATGAATCGGCCTTAATACATGTCTGTTCTGTGGCTTGGACATTACAGGTGAGACTCAAAAGGGACAGAACATGGAGACTGGGCCACAAAAGGGCTCTGCAATGTGGAGCCGCAACTACTCCAATATTCACAGCTTCTGTTAATTGTCTGTTACCTGTTGTATATCGTCACATTATCCCCCATTGTGATTCTCCACATTGCAGAACCCTTTTGTGGCCCACTCTCCATGTTCTGTCCCTTTTGAGTCTCACCTGTAATGTCCATGTGATTTATAATTAATAAAATGAGATTTTTTCACCTTGTTAAATCCTTGCTCTTTTTTTGTACAAGTTGCAGTAAGTTGGTGAGTGAGGTTCGGTTTTTGGGTTATTGTAGGCTCTAACTGTTCTGTGGCTTGGGTTGCCATCCGGCCAGTAGTTCACCAGCAAGGCGGGTATTTTAGTTCCCTTGCCGGTGCCAGAATTTTCCTGTAAGGACTGTTAAGGTACTTTCACACTTGCGGCAGGACGGATCCGACAGGCTGTTCACCCTGTCAGATCCGTCCTGCCGCTATTTCGCCGGACTGCCACTCCCTATTGACTATAGCGGGAGTGGAGCTACGGCGCAGCATGGCAGTGCACGGCGTGAGGCCGCCAGACGAAAAAGTCAGACATGTAGTACTTTTAGTCTGGCGGCCTCTCACCGTGCTGCGCCGTAGCTCTGCCCCATCCCCATTATAGTCGATGGGCACAGTGCAGCGGCACGGCGAAGTAGTGGCAAGATGGATCTGACAGGGAGAGAAGCCTGTCGGATCCGTTCTGCTGCAAGTGTGAAAGTATCCTTACTAATGAGCGCTTCCATCATGAAACGCCCATTAGTACAGCATTTACCTCCACCGCTACTTGTGCTAGTAAAAAAGAAATATATATTACGGTACCTCCACCTCCATTTGCTCATGCTGTGGAGAACACTCCCTGCTGACTAGAAGCTCAGGACAGGACCTACAAGATGTCATCACGTTGGGGCACCGGTCCTGAGCTTGCAGTAAGCAGCGAATGTTCACTGCAGCCAGGTAATGGGGGCATTACTCTTACTGGGGGCACTAATGGGGACATTATTCTTACTGGGGGCATTATTCTTACTGGGGCACTAATGTGGCCATTACTAATTCTGGGACGTACCCGGGGCACTCCACTATAACGGCAGAGCGCCCCACGCGCATGGATCACATGATCGCATGGCATCTTTACTGTTGGCGTTCAGCTCGGACCTTCACCTGACTGTCCCAGGTATGTAGACCTTTAATAAAACTAGTTGAGTACCCCTGCTATACATTGTGACATCATAATGTAATCCTAGATACTATCAACTGCTGACCATACATTGTGACATCATAATGGAATCCTGAATACTATTATCTGCTGACCATACAATGTGACATCATAATGGAATCCTGGATACTATCATCTGCTCACCTTACATTGTGACATCATAATGGAATCCTGGATACTATCACCTGCTGACCATACATTGTGACATCATAATGGAATCCTGGATACGATTATCTGCGGACTATACATTGTGACATCATAATGGAATCCTTGATACTATCATATGCTCAAATTACATTGTGACATCATAATGGAATCCTGAATACTATCATCTGCTTACCATACATCGTGACATCATAACAGAATCCTGGATAGTATTATCTACTGATCATACATTGTGACATCACAATGGAATCCTAGATACCATCATCTGCTGACCATACATTGTGACATCATAATGGAATCCTGGATACTATCATCTTATTACTATACATTGTGACATCATAATAGAATCCTGGATACCATTATCTGCTGACCATACATTGTGACATCATAATGGAATCCTGAATACTATTATCTGCTGAACATACATTGTGACATCATAATGGAATCCTGAATACTATTATCTGCTGACTATCCATTGTGACATCATAATGGAACCCTGGATAGTATTAAATGCTGACAATACATTGTGACATCATAATGGAATCCTAGATACTATTATCTGCTGAACATACATTGTGACATCATAATGGAATCCTGGATACTATCACCTGCTGACCATACATTGTGACATCATAATGGAACCCTGGATACTATTATCTGCTGACAATACATTGTGACATCATAATGGAATCCTGGATACTATTTTCTGCTGACCATTCCTTGTGACATCATAATGGAATACTGAATACTATTATCTGCAGACCATACATTGTGACATCATAATGGAATCCCGGATACATTATGACATTATAATGTAATCCTAGATACTATCATCTAATTACTATACATTGTGATATCATAATGTAATCCTAGATACTATCACCTGCTGACCATACATTGTGACTTCATAATGGAATCCTGAATACTATTATCTGCTTACCATACATTGTGACATCATAATAGAATCCTGGATACTATCATCTGGTCACCTTACATTGTGACATCATAATGAAACCCTGGATACTATTATATGCTGACAATACATTGTGACATCGTAATGGAATCCTGGATACTATTATCTGCAGACCATACATTGTGACATCAGAATGGAATCCCGGATACATTATGACATCATAATGTAATCCTGGATACTATCATCTGATTACTATACATTGTGATATCATAATGTAATCCTAGATACTATCAACTGCTGACCATACATTGTGACATCATAATGGAAACCAGAAAACTATCATCTGCTTACCATACATTGTGACATCATAACGGAATCCTGGATAGTATTATCTACGGACCATACATTGTGACATCACAATGGAATCCTGGATACCATCATCTGCTGAACGTACATTGTGACATCATAATGGAATCCTGGATACTATCATCTTATTACTATACATTGTGACATCATAATGGAATCCTGGATACTATTAACTGGTGACCATACATTGTGACATCATAATGGAACCCTGGATACTATCACCTGCTGATCATACATTGTGACATCATAATAGAACCCTGGATACTATTATATGCTGACAATACATTGTGACATCACAATGGAATCCTGGATACCATCATCTGCTGACCGTACATTGTGACATCATAATGGAATCCTGGATACTATCATCTTATTACTATACATTGTGACATCATAATGAAACCCTGGATACTATCACCTGCTGATCATACATTGTGACATCATAATGGAATCCTGAATACTATTATCTGCTGACCATCCATTGTGACATCATAATAGAACCCTGGATACTATTATATGCTGACAATACATTGTGATATCATAATGGAATCCTGTATGCTATTACCTGCTGACCATACATTGTGACATCATAATAGAACCCTGGATACTATTATCTGCTGACAATACATTGTGACATCATAATGGAATCCTCAATACTATTTTCTGCTGACCATACATTGTGACATCATAATAGAACCCTGGATACCATCATCTGCTGACCATACATTGTGACATCATAATGGAATCAAGGATACTATCATCTTATTACTATACATTGTCACATCATAATGGAATCCTGGATAGTATTATCTACTCACCTTACATTGTGACATCATAATGGAATCCTGGATACTATCACCTGCTGACCATATATTGTGACATCATAATGGAATCCTGAATTCTATTATCTGCTGGCCATCCATTGTGACATCATAATGGAACCCTGGATACTATTAAATGCTGACAATACATTGTGACATCATAATGGAATCCTGGATACTATTATCTGCTGACCATACATTGTACATAGAAACATAGAATGTGTCGGCAGATAAGAACCATTTGGCCCATCTAGTCTGCCCAATATACTGAATACTATGGATAGCCCCCGGCCCTATCTTATATGAAGGATGGCCTTATGCCTATCCCATGCATGCTTAAACCCCTTCACTGTATTTGCAGCTACCACTTCTGCAGGAAGGCTATTCCATGCATCCACTACTCTCTCAGTAAAGTAATACTTCCTTATATTACTTTTAAACCTTTGTCCCTCTAATTTAAAACTGTGTCCTCTTGTGGTAGTTTTTCTTCTTTTAAATATGCTCTCTTCCTTTACCGAGTTGATTCCCTTTATGTATTTAAAAGTTTCTATCATATCCCCTCTGTCTCTTCTTTCTTCCAAGCTATACATATTAAGGTCCTTTAACCTTTCCTGGTAAGTTTTATCCTGCAATCCATATACTAGTTTAGTAGCTCTTCTCTGAACTCTCTCTAGAGTATCTATATCCTTCTGGAGATATGGCCTCCAGTACTGCGCACAATACTCCAAGTGAGGTCTCACCAGTGTTCTGTACAGCGGCATAAGCACTTCACTCTTTCTACTGCTTATACCTCTCCCTATACATCCAAGCATTCTGCTGGCATTTCGTGCTGCTCTATTACATTGTCTTCCCACCTTTAAGTCTTCTGAAATAATTACTCCTAAATCCCTTTCCTCAGATACTGAGGTCAGGACTGTGTCAAATATTCTATATTCTGCCCTTGGGTTTTTACGCCCCAGGTGCATTATCTTGCACTTATCCACATTAAATTTCAGTTGCCAGAGTTCTGACCATTCTTCTAGTTTTCCTAAATCCTTTTCCATTTGGCGTTTCCCTCCAGGAACATCAACCCTGTTACCTATCTTTGTGTCATCAGCAAAAAGACAAACCTTACCAGCGAGGCCTTTTGCAATATCACTTATGAAGATATTAAACAAAATCGGTCCCAGTACAGATCCCTGTGGAACCCCACTGGTAACATGACCTTGTTTTGAATGTTCTCCATAGACTACCACCCTCTGTTGTCTGTCACTCAGCCACTGCCTAATCCACTCAACAATATGGGAGTCCATGCTCAATGACTGCAGTTTATTGATAAGATAAAGATTTATATAGCGCTGACATATTCCGCAAAGCTTTACAGACATTAGCATCACTCTGTCCCCAATGGGGCTCACAATCTAAGTTCCCTATCAGTATGTCTTTGGAGTGTGGGAAGAAACCCATACAAACTCCATGCAGATGTTGTCCATGATTGGATTAGAACCCAGGACCCCAGCCGTGCAAAGCACCAGTGCTAACCACTGAGCCACCATGCTGCCCCATAATGGAATCCTGAATACTATTATCTGCTGACCATACATTGTGACATCATAATGGAATCCTGGATACTATCATCTGCTCACCTTACATTGTGACATCATAATGGAATCCTGGATACCATCACCTGCTGACAATATATTGTGACATCATAATGGAATCCTGGATACTATCATCTGCTCAACTTACATTGTGACATCATAATGGAATCCTGAATACTATCATCTGCTTACCATACATTGTCGTCGTGGCTATGGATACTGAAGAGAACAAGAGAGATATGACTACGTGGCCATGGGTGACCTGGTATGGTTGGCCTGAGGTGTGCCCGAAGCCATGTCCGAGGGTAGGCCTATAAGGGGGCCTACCCGGGTGAAACTAAAAGGAGAAGGGAGGGAAGAGGGTGGGGCACCGCTAGCACCCGCAATGGGAGGGGGAGGCTCAGAGAAATTATAAGCCTCCGCCCCTCCCACAATTACAGGCTGTGAACAGCCTTAATATTTGTGGTCGTGGCTACGGATACCGAAGAGAACGAGAGATGACTACGTGTTTATGGGTGACCTGGTATGGTTGGCCTGAGGTGTGCCAGAAGCCATATCCGAGGGTAGGCCTATAAAGGGGGCAAAAGAGACGGTTAGGTTGGAATTAGCGTTTAATTATATTTATTGAGGTTATAACACGAGGTTACAGAAGGCGTCAGAGATTTCCTTGTGCGGATTGGGAATGTATCGGGTGAAGCAGGAGGACTGCCAGCGGCCCATTTTGCGGATGATGTGGCATGGGACATTGTGTTTTGAAGCTGCCGAGGCGGCACCTATGCGGAAGGAGTGACCAGATATGGTTCTGGAATCGTGGCCCAACCCCTTGGCCAGGATGCGGATATGGTGGATGAACCGGGCCGTGGTGAGAAATGTTCCTTTGAACGGTAGAAGTGATTCGTTCTTGGAGGAATGAGCCAGCAGGGCCAATAGCTTGTTGAGAACCTGGACCGGGCACCACTTGTTGAAGGTTCGGAAGTATTTGATTTGGACAGGCTGCCCGGATTGCGATGTTTTAGTGGATGGCAGGTTTAGGACGTGGTGATCTGGGTAAAAGACTAACTGGCTTTTGGTTAAACCTTTGGTTTTGGATGATACGGAGAATTCTCCTGGGCGTAGGAAACCATAAAAGCTCAGATACATGGCGGCTTTAATGACCATGGAAGGAAGAAGGCCAAAAGGACTACCGTCTAATGAGTCTGAGAGCTTTCTGAACAGCTCCCCTGACACTGGTTGCCTGCTGGGCGTGCTGCTCTGGCTGTTCTTGAGGATGCCCCTGAGGGTGGCTTTGACTACTGGGGAAATGAAGGCTGACTTGCTACCTGGGTCCCTCAGCATGGAGTGGTGCTGAACCCCTGACAAATACAGCTTTATGGAGTTGTAGGATAGCTTGAGGTGTGTGTGACAATATGCGAGAAAGGCTATTAAATATGTGGAC
This sequence comes from Bufo bufo, assembly GCF_905171765.1. Classification (NCBI taxonomy): domain Eukaryota; kingdom Metazoa; phylum Chordata; class Amphibia; order Anura; family Bufonidae; genus Bufo; species Bufo bufo. Next base: position 221,726,924 of record NC_053392.1, read on the forward strand.
CTATCTGTGTTGGTTCTAGGATGGAGACGGGAAAACTGTTTGTAGATGTTCCAACCGGTCCTGTAGTTCCTGACCGTGTTGGCGGAAAGAGAGCTGTGCATGAGGGACTTGGCTGTGGAGATGAAATGTCCTGATCCATGCGTAGGGTGTGGTAACCTGGAGGCGAAAGACTCATTGATTCCTCCTCTGGCATGATCTGGAAGAAAAGATCAAGGTTAAAACGGGACAGTGCGTCGGCAGCTGTATTTCGAATGCCCGGGATGTGCCTGGGTGAAATATGGAAGTTGTGACGTAAAGATAGCCATACTAGCCTGCGAACGAAGGACATTATGTGAGGACATTTGGAGTGCCCTTTACTGAGGATATCCACCACGGATTGGTTATCCGTGATGAAAGCAACTGGGGAATCTGTCCATTGGTTGCCCCATACCTGAGCCGCCGCCACTATAGGATAGATTTCCAGCAGGGGAGAAGACCTAAGGAACTCAGGTAAGGAGGAAATTGCAGAGGGCCATGGTGCAGCGAACCACTGATTGTTGTAGATGGCCGCGAAACCTCTGGATGCTGCGGCATCTGAGTAGACCATGGGGAAATCGGGACTCCATTGGGGAATAAACAGAGAAACCCCATTCCAGTGGGCAATGAAGGAATTCCACATGGCCAAATCAGCCATTGCTTGGGCATCCAGGAACACCGTGGAGTCCTGCTCGGGCGCTGATGGTAATAAATCTAGAAGCCCGGACATGAAGGCTTTCCCTTGGGGCATGATCCTGGTGGCGAAATTTAACATGCCGAGGAGTGACTGCAGCTCTCATTTGGTGAGGATGTGGGAGCCTGTGAACTGCGCAATGATTGATCTGATTTTGAGAAGCTTGTCTGCTGGCAGTCTAGCTTCCATTTTCTCTGTATCGAGCACGATACTGAGAAAGGTGACTACCGTGGCGGGTCCCTCGATTTTGGATGGGGCTACCGGAACCTGGAGATCTTTGAGAATGCCCAGGAAGTTATTAAGTTTGCACGGTTTAACATTGGGAGGTTCGATCAGGAGAAAATCGTCGAGGTAATGTAGTGCCATAGGACACTTGCAGCGATTGACCAAGATCCAGTGGAGGGCTTGGGCGAACCGGTCAAATAGCCCGGGACTGCTTTTTGAACCAAATGTTAAACGGGTAGCAAAATAATAACTGTCCTGCCATTTGATGCCGTGGAATTTCCAAAGCTGGGGGTCAATGGGCAGCAGTTTAAACGCGTCAGCAATGTCAGCTTTAGACAACCAAGTTCCTTTGCCCGCTAACAGAATGAGGGAAATGGCCTCCTGGAGTGAAGAATATTTCATGGTGAATTCTTCCGATGGGATCAGGGAGTTTAGGCTGGGGATATGCGAACCATGAGGCGCTGACAGGTCATAAATCAGTAGTTTTTTATTGGTGAATTTCTTGGTAACAATGCCGACGGGGTAAATCCTCCAGGAGTTGAAGGGAACGTGAGGGAAGGGGCCGATAAGGAAACCCTTCTCTACTTCCGATTGGATGAGGGAATCCACCGCGTCGGCATCCTGGACTGCGGACAGTAAATTGGGACCCTCCCAGGTGGACCGAGGAAGGGCGATGAGACCCGTGTGAAAGCCCTTACTGAAACCTGAAAGCAAGAATTCGACCAGGTCGGGGCTGTGGTGATCCTGGAGCAGCCTGCCCAGAAGCTCCACATTGACCCCGCTTAGTCATTTCTGCTTGGCCGTTCTCTGTGGGCATACTGAGATGGGGTGAGCCCGGAAGCAGGAGGACAGACATGTAGAGCCCTGCACTGGTTATAGTTGCAGGAGACTAGGTTGTAGTTATTGCAGATTTGACTATTGCCTAGGAAAATGATGGGGCGGCCCAATTTGTCAGTGTTGCTGTGCCTCAGTTGAGTGCTGGAGGGGCTGGCAGTGGGCCTGCTGGGAGCCATCGGTTGGCCAACGGAGGGACACCAATCGGAGGTGTGGAGGATGGACTGGCAGGAGCTGCAAGCTGGGGCTTTTAAACCGGCGAAGTGCCGGCAGAAAAGTTCCATGTCCAGACACGCCCAATTGGTGACCCGCTGGAACTGAGCCAGCGCTGCGGCGGCTTTGGCCGAGAAGGAGCGGTGGTAATCGTAGAATGCGAATCTGCCATATTTATACCCCAGGTCGGTGACTCTGTACATATACAAGTCCAACTCCTCTCTTCTTTCGGGGTGGGCGGTGCAGACTATGTCCCTGAAGAGGCTAAAAGCCAGGACAAACTTGGGAACGGTAAGTTTTTTGTTCAACCGGGCGTCCCTGGATTTTAGGACAATGGAAAGGTTTTCACAAGCTATTGTCTTGTTCTCTATGATGTCATGGGTGGCTATCAAGATGGCAGCTAAATTAACATCTTTGCCCTCCAGAATGTCTTTTTTGATGCTATCTGTAATGACGTGAGCTGGAGCTATCTCAGAGAGATTGGAAACCCTACCTGGGGAGGTAGGCTGAGGTGGGGGAGCTGGAACGGAAGGACGCTCGGGAGGGTCAACTGCCAAGTGCCTGGATTCCACTGCTGACAGTCTATTTTGAACGTCCAGAACCGAAAAGGACAGGCTGTTGATGGTGGCATGTAACTGGGTCAATGACAGTTGTATGGTGGACATTGACACATTCTCCCTGGGTGGGGATGACGACCCGGACATCAAAAGTCTGAATAATTCCGCCTTTCTGGCGGTGGCCGGATGAGGTATCCCTCTTCTATTGAGCTCGGTGATCAGTTTAGGGATGGTCCAACTCCTGAGAGAAGTAACGCTGGCATGCTCTGAGGCGAGGGTCTCTGGAATTGAAGAAGTCTCCCCATGTTGTCCAGATAAGACATGCTGGAATTTGGAAGGATTACAGTTACTGTCTGAAGGATTACCCAGGAACCGTGCGAGTGCTGTGGAGCCGATGATTGTGGAAAGAAAACCGCCCGGAAGAAGGGAGGTGTGAGGAGCTATGTCACCGCGTGTGCCCGGGGGTTTAAGAGACTAACGTACCTGGTGGTTTGGAGCTCCTGGATTTAGACCCGTCTTGGGAAATTCCTGTTCCGTAGGAATGGACCGTGATCGAGCTTGAAGAAATCATGACAAGTAAATGGCTGGCCGAAAGTAGAAGTAGAGTAAAAGGGGTGGGTGGGCCGTGCCCCGATGGAGAGGCTTCCCCTGACAGAGTGAACAGGACGAACCTGTAACCTTACAGAAAGAGGGTACGCGAGCCTGCGGGACGTGACCGGGCGAGACCTGGACCGTGGATCGGAAGGACGATTTAGACAAGGAGACGTAGACAGTCTTGAGAATACAGGGAGTGCAGAATTATTAGGCAAGTTGTATTTTTGAGGATTAATTTTATTATTGAACAACAACCATGTTCTCAATGAACCCAAAAAACTCATTAATATCAAAGCTGAATATTTTTGGAAGTAGTTTTTAGTTTTAGCTATTTTAGGGGGATATCTGTGTGTGCAGGTGACTATTACTGTGCATAATTATTAGGCAACTTAACAAAAAACAAATATATACCCATTTCAATTATTTATTTTTACCAGTGAAACCAATATAACATCTCAACATTCACAAATATACATTTCTGACATTCAAAAACAAATCAGTGACCAATATAGCCACCTTTCTTTGCAAGGACACTCAAAAGCCTGCCATCCATGGATTCTGTCAGTGTTTTGATCTGTTCACCATCAACATTGCGTGCAGCAGCAACCACAGCCTCCCAGACACTGTTCAGAGAGGTGTACTGTTTTCCCTCCTTGTAAATCTCACATTTGATGATGGACCACAGGTTCTCAATGGGGTTCAGATCAGGTGAACAAGGAGGCCATGTCATTAGATTTTCTTCTTTTATACCCTTTCTTGCCAGCCACGCTGTGGAGTACTTGGACGCGTGTGATGGAGCATTGTCCTGCATGAAAATCATGTTTTTCTTGAAGGATGCAGACTTCTTCCTGTACCACTGCTTGAGGAAGGTGTCTTCCAGAAACTGGCAGTAGGACTGGGAGTTGAGCTTGACTCCATCCTCAACCCGAAAAGGCCCCACAAGCTCATCTTTGATGATACCAGCCCAAACCAGTACTCCACCTCCACCTTGCTGGCGTCTGAGTCGGACTGGAGCTCTCTGCCCTTTACCAATCCAGCCACGGGCCCATCCATCTGGCCCATCAAGACTCACTCTCATTTCATCAGTCCATAAAACCTTAGAAAAATCAGTCTTGAGATATTTCTTGGCCCAGTCTTGACGTTTCAGCTTGTGTGTCTTGTTCAGTGGTGGTCGTCTTTCAGCCTTTCTTACCTTGGCCATGTCTCTGAGTATTGCACACCTTGTGCTTTTGGGCACTCCAGTGATGTTGCAGCTCTGAAATATGGCCAAACTGGTGGCAAGTGGCATCTTGGCAGCTGCACGCTTGACTTTTCTCAGTTCATGGGCAGTTATTTTGCGCCTTGGTTTTTCCACACGCTTCTTGCGACCCTGTTGACTATTTTGAATGAAACGCTTGATTGTTCGATGATCACGCTTCAGAAGCTTTGCAATTTTAAGAGTGCTGCATCCCTCTGCAAGATATCTCACTATTTTTGACTTTTCTGAGCCTGTCAAGTCCTTCTTTTGACCCATTTTGCCAAAGGAAAGGAAGTTGCCTAATAATTATGCACACCTAATATAGGGTGTTGATGTCATTAGACCACACCCCTTCTCATTACAGAGATGCACATCACCTAATATGCTTAATTGGTAGTAGGCTTTCGAGCCTATACAGCTTGGAGTAAGACAACATGCATAAAGAGGATGATGTGGTCAAAATACTTATTTGCCTAATAATTCTGCACTCCCTGTAGAGGGCCTGAATGACGAAAACAGGCGTGGAGCGTGAAAGCAAGGCTGGATGAGGTGACCGGCGAGATACATGAAAGACGTAGGGCCTGGTTGAGTGCGGGAATGAAACATGGACGGAAAGGAGGCCTGGGTAACGTGAATAGGCGTAAAACATATATGAAATGGAGGCCTGAGTAACGTAAACAGGCGTGAAACATATACAAAATGGAGGCCTGAGTAACGTAAACAGGCGTGAAACATGTAGGAAAAAGAGACCTGAGTAACGTAGACAGGCGTAAAAGACGTGGATGAAGGGAGGCCTGAGTAAAGTAAACAGGCGTGAAACATATGCGAAAGGGAAGCCTGATTGACGAAAACAGGCGTGAGACATGTACGAACAGGAGGCCAGAGTAACGTAAACAGACATGAAACATGTACAAAAGGAGACCTGGTGGCATGAACAGGCGTGAGACATGTATGAACGGGAGGCCTGAGTAAATGTAACCAGGCGTGAAACATGTACGTGGAACATGTGTGAAAAGGAGGTATCAGTGACGTAACAGGCGTGGAACATGTATGAAAAGGAGGCCTGGGTAACGTAACCAGGCCTGAAACATATACGGAAAGGAGGCCTGAGTAACGTAAACAGGCGTGAAACATGTACAAGAAGGAGACCTGGGAAACGTAAACGGCGTGAAATATGTACGAAAAGAGAGGCCTGAGTAACGTAACCAAGCGTGCAACAAGGACAACGGAAGGCCCGAGGGACGTAACAGGCGTGAAAGTGAGCTGAAGGAATGAGGAGGACGAAGGGGACAGAGGAAGGTAAGTCGACGTGGAGCGTGAAAAAGAGAGCGAGAAGATGAAGACAGACGTGGAAGTAGAGGGCGACGGGGTCTGGAAGGAACACGTAAAGATGATGCTGCGAATTGGAGAGTAGCGACTTACCGTGCTGATAGAGGAATCGACGAAGAAAACGATAGCCCGGGTAACGCCGCTGGGTACCGAAGGCGCTGAATTACCTGGTTACATGAACAGTTATGAAATGACAACCGAGAAGTAAATAAAGTTAAATTGATAATGGAAAGGGAAAAAAATAAATAAATTAAAATAAAATAAATAACTCCCCCCCCCTTGTTTTTTTTTTGTTTTTTCCCCCCTTTTTCCCTTTCCCCTTCTCTTGCCCTCCCCTCCTCCAAACTCTGTCCATGACGTAAGATGAAGATGCCGACTGTTCAAAATACGGACCTGGAAAGGTGATTTTCAGGCTTCAAGCAGATGGAGGTTAGCAAAGCTGAAAACCCGGTGGCGAATGGACTGGCAACGGAATGACTGGAGTATTGGAGAGAATTTAAACGACATGTGAATTATATATATGTATTTATTTTTAATTTTTTTCATTCTCCTCTGCTCTCTCCCCCCTCTGCCGGCGAATGGAGCCTCCGGCCCGGACGAATCGCCGTGAGCGTGGGGCCTGGGGCAGGAGGAGGAAGGGATCCGGAGGTGGATGGGCCCTGCAAATGCTCCCGGAAGTGCTGGCAGCCGCACCGGGAGGGATGTGGGGGGGGGGGGCGGGGCGTGGAATGGAGATCCCGCGGGATGACGGAGGTGGGCGGCCGAAGTGGTGCCGGCAAGTACATTGTCCTGGCGACGGGTGGTGGGCGGAAGCCCTGGAGGGTGAGGAGAGCGCAGCGGCAACGGCGGCTGCGATGCCGGGGAGCGCGTGGACCTGCGGCCAGGTAGGGAGATGGCATGGTACAGAAGACTTACCCAAAAGAAAACCGGAAGTGACGACGTAGGACAAACAAACGGCACCGCTAGCACCCGCAATGGGAGGGGGAGGCTCAGAGAATTTATAAGCCTCCGCCCCTCCCACAATTACAGGCTGTGAACAGCCTTAATATTTGTGACATCATAACGGAATCCTGGATAGTATTATGTACTGACCATACATTGTGATATCACAATAGAATGCTAGATACCATCATCTGAAGACCATACATTGTGACATCATAATGGAATCCTGGATACTATCATCTTATTACTATACATTGTGACATCATAATGGAATCCTGGATACTATTATCTGCTGACCATAAATTGTGACATCATAATGAAACCCTGGATACTATTATATGCTAACAATACATTGTGACTTCATAATGTAATCCTGAATACTATTATCTGCTGACCATCCATTGTGACATCATAATGGAACCCTGGATAATATTATCTGCTGACCATCCATTGTGACATCATAATGGAACCCTGGATAATATTATCTGCAGACCATACATTGTGACATCATAATTGTTGTGCATTTTCATACATATACAATATTATCTAATGACATTATAATCAAAATTAATGCTCATCTCATTGCCTTTAAGAATAAGATCAGCTTGAACCAAAGTTTTCTTATGTGGCTGGAAAAAAACCCAAGATGAGTTCATGGCAAGTTCAGTTTAAAAAAAAATAATAAATAATAATAATAATTGTGAACATAGATGGACATTGTATTTAAAAAATATTACTAAAGATATGAGACCATGTGTAAGGAGTATGCCAACTCCCTAAGACATATTTGTCTGGAGGGAACATGGTTACTTGATAAGGACTCATGTCCTTGGAGCACACCTGCTGTATGAGGTTCAATTTATATATTCATAATTATATAATATATATCTTTGCATGGTATATTTAGTTTACAACATATGTTAATCAATAATTCATATAATGTGTTATCTATGTGTAACAATGTATCGATTTATATATATGTTATACCATGTATTTACCATTTAGAAGAAACAACTACAGAAACAAGTAAGTTTAAGTTAATTGGATTTCAAAACAATAGTTATTCATGGGAGTACATAAATGAAATGTACAAGTTCCAATGCCTAGCATCAAAGTCGCTATATAAAATTTTCATCAAGTCAACCTATATTTCAAAAAGATAGGAGAAGACAGTCAACTCCAACAAGTCCAGGATATAGGTAATCAAAAGTGTCAGGAAAAGACCTTCCTCAATGATTTATTTAGAAAGGTCAACAAGTTCACGTGAACATATAATTAGATATTGAATTTTAATGCTTAAAAGTTGGGATGTTCACCTACAGTACCGCAGTGCCATCTGGAGGCAGATGGGCAACATTATATTATTTCATTATTTGCTCGATACCATATTAGGAGTTGAGATAACGTCATGAGGTTATTAGCATGCGAATACACCCACCCTACCTGATTGGGAATCCCTAATCTAAAGGGGATGATTCTTAGATAAGGGGGGGAATAATTATTCGTGTGCGGAGTAGCATGAAAAAAAAAGCGATCAAGAGAAAAGAAAGCTAGCTAGCAGAGGAGAAGTTGAGGTCTATCAAGATGGAAGCCATAATGAGATGCGCTATGATGGACCACCCAGCTTTCCTAGGAGCAGAAGTGAGATTCCTGCTAGGACTTGGTAAGAGACACAGAAAATGATATTTCATTTTATTAAGACTAATTTGATAGTGTGGGTGAAATTATACCATCTAGATTGGCAAATAAATAAATGATTAAATAAATTGATCATCTCCATATTGAGATGTAGTCTTAGGATATTGTGAGGCTTCATTCTACCTGCAGAAGAATCTAGACTCATAATCTAGCAAAGCATTAAATGATTGCTTATATATATATATATATATATATATATATATATATATATATATATATATATATATATATATATAAAAAAGGAAAAAGGGGGATGGCAGCACCGTCACAAAGAAACTTGGAAGAAAAAGGGTGCACAGGCCCAGATATGGATATAAGCCAATCCAATAAATGTAAAAAATGAAAAAAGGGCAGCACTCCACTGGATTAAAATAAAATAAACTTTATTTACCCATAGGCTACAGCGACGTTTCGGCTCATACACAGGAGCCTTCCTCAAGCAGTGTGCATACATCAAAACTCTGGGTACATATAGTGTTACAGCCAATTAAGAACAATTACATGTTAAGTGAGCATAATTAATAAAAAATCAAAATACATGATGCCATATAAATATCAAAAGCAATAAAGCCAAACATATGTGAATATTAGATCGTGATACATACAATTGTGAAATAATATGGTGGATATAAATAGTACAATACATTTGTATTACACAAATCGCATAACAAGTGCCAGCTGAAGATGATTGCATAAAGTGCAAAGTGCTTACTGTTACAGGTGATGACTATAATGGAAGCGGGAGGGAGAGTGGCTGTTGTCCATGTAGACATGTGCGATCCGGCGTACCTGAATCCCCACTGCGCATGCCCCCATGACGCATAAACTGTGTTTCCGTCCAGCATTAGCCTCGTCACGCAACGCATGCGCTCTTAGGCTATAACGCTATCGCGGCCATTTTGGATAAGGGCAGAACGCCCACTGAGTTACGCTGCTATTAAGGACAACTAACAGTCCCGGTATACCGCAGGCTAGGGGTGAAAAAGGACATATATACATGTCCGAGTGTCTCAGTGGCTAAGTGGACTAAGCAGAGGGCCAACACCTGCAAATTGAAGTGGGGCGCCCCACCAAGGCTATAAAGCGGTAGCGCATCCGCATATAGATGCAGAGTCGCACCGCTACTTCAGTCAAAGTCCATCCATCGCCACCTCACTCTGAGGGATCTCCTCACCACACCCCGCCATACTAGTAACGGAATCTGAGTTAAAAGTACAGGGGTAGTTATTTAAGGAAATACACAAGCCTAAAGATCATGTAGTGCATGAGCAGACGCGTCCAGACATCCTGACCAAACAGCCCCAATGGACATGACGCCACTTCCCTATATCCCGAATCCAATGAAAATTTATCTAAAAGAAGAAGAAGAGAAAAAAAAGAATACATTAAAAAAAGGGAAAGACTTGGAGAATAACCTAAGATATATGCTTTGTATACACAAATCACATATTATACAGAAAGATAGTCGACATGAGTGCAAAGAGAGAGGGCAAACCACGTAACTAACTCACTCCAACCCTATAGTCCACATTGAGACCACATGGCTGTAGAGAATTAAGTGTATAAATCCATTTGAGCTCTCTCTTTTTTAGGAGTCCAATCCTGTTGCCACCTCTCCTTGGCATTGGTATATGGTCAATAATGTAACACCTCAGATCTTTCTCAGTGTGTTTGTGGCTGGTAAAGTGTTTAGAGACTGGTAGATCCAGCCGTTTCTTCCTCACACTAAGTCGATGATTGTTAAATCTTGTCTTGAAGTCAGTTGATGTTTCTCCAACGTATAGCAAATTACACGGGCAAACAATCACGTAAACAACGTGATTGGAGTCACAGGTCAGATAATGTCTTATCTGATATGAGACTCCCGTCTGTGGGTGCATGAAGGACCTACCCTTGATCATGTATTTGCAATTTACGCAGGACAAACATGGAAAACAACCAACACTGGCACCAGTCAGTGTACGTTGTCTTGACGTTTTTGAGGTTCCTACGTCTGCCCTAACCAACTGGTCCTTAAGACTCTTGGATCTGCGATAGGACATAATAGGGGGGGAAAGAAATTCCTTGACCGTGTTGTGACAACCACCCAATATGCCCCAGTGACGTCGAATAATGTTGTTAATGTCGACGCTCTGTTCACAGTGGGTGGAAATGAAAGGAATCCTATTGGTTTTCACTTGTTGTACTTTCCTTTTAAGGATGTCATCCCTGTTAAGTTGACCGACCAGTTTCTTTTTCTCATGCAGCAATTTGGTTGGATAACCTCGTTGCTCAAATTTATGCAATACTACATCTAGCGTATTACTCGATGTAGTGGGGTCAGAGACTATACGTTTGACTCTCAGGAACTGAGAGTATGGGAGAGATTTTACCATTGATCTAGGATGATTGCTGTTGTAAGTCAGTAGTGTGTTCCTGTCGGTAGGTTTCGTGAACAATTCTGTCTCTATTTTACCAGCCGACAGAATCACACGAGTATCGAGGAACTGCATCTCAACAGGAGAATGTACCAAGGTGAACTGCAGTGCCTCATCAACTCCATTAAGGAAACCATGGAAATCGAAGAGTCCCTGCAGATCACCCGTCCAGATGAGGAAGATGTCGTCTATGTACCGCCACCACGCCCTAATGTGTTGGAAATGGTGGTTTCCATAGACGACATCTTCCTCAAACTGACGCATAAAAATATTTGCGTAAGTTGGGGCCACATTGGACCCCATCGCCACGCCCTGTTCTTGTACATAATATGAGTCCTGAAATAAAAAGTAATTTTGTCTGAGTACAATTTCAAGCAGAGATAATATAAACTGCTGAGCACCCTCTGTAAATGTGGATTTGTCCAACATGGATGAAACGGCTGTCAAACCCTTATGATGATCTATTGATGTGTAGAGTGAGGTTACATCAAACGATGCTAATGTCACATCAGACACACCAGCCAGATCAATCCTCTGCAGTTTAAGTAAAAAATCGCTAGTATCGCGAATGTATGAACTGCCTCCACATGCAAAACCGCATAAAATCTTGTCAAGAAAAATGGATATATGACTGAATATTGAATCGGAGCCCGAAACAATGGGGCGGCCAGGTGGATCGACAAGGGACTTGTGGATCTTGGGCAACACATAGAGTACCGGAGTAACAGGATGTGCCACCGTAAGGTAATCCACAAGCCCCTCGTCAATGACCCCCGCATGTAGGGCTTCCGTCAATATATTGTCAATCAACCCTGCAATTCTAAATCTTGGGTCAGAGTCAATGTGTCTATAGATGGTTTTATCACCCAATTGCCGCTTGATTTCGGCAATGTACTTATGGGTGTCAAGGACGACCACCGCGCCGCCTTTATCGGCGGCCTTAATGGTGAGTTCGTGGTCGAGCTTGAGTTCTTTAAGGGCTACCATCTCTTCTGTTGTCACATTGGGATGACCGAAGGGTTGAGAAGAATATGCAGCTTTCAAATTCTGTATGTCAGATTTAACAGCAGCCATGTACGCCTCAACTGCAGGCTCATTGATGACTGGGTTAAAACTGCTTCTAGGTGAGAGATCGAGCATGCCAAGAGAGAGTTCACTCATCCTGGCATGCTCGATCCGCTCCCTACCATGAAACCAAATTTTCAACTTGATCGCACGAAAAAAAGCACACAAATCAAAATCAAGTTCGAACCAATCTGCATTGGCTCGGGGGCAGAATGAGAGCCCCTTACTCAGCACACTCACTTGGGCTTCGGTCAGATTTTTAGAAGAAAGGTTAACAACCATCACTTCTTCCTGGACGGCATGTTTCGGCCCTGAGGTCGAGATTTGTTGTTGCGTTGTTTTCTGGCATCTCCTGTGTCTACGGCCTCCACGCCGGATACGTTGTCTCCGGAATGTTCCACCTCTCTTGCCCCTAAAAAAGCCTGGTCAACGGAAGAAGCATCATTTGTGGTTTTATATTTCTTTTTCCATGCATCCTTGTTTGTATGGACATTTTTGTCGCTGGATTGCCAGGAATAGATGTTTCCCTTTTTATAGTCGTCACAGTCCCGGTTCCATTTAAGGCGTTTACCTTCCTCAATCTCAGTACGAAAGGACTGAAGCTGAGTAGACAATATATCATTGTATGTCCCAAATTCATCAACTGAAGACAGATTAATCAGCAATTGTTCCACATTTACCAATTCCTGTGTAACATTAGACAGTTCGCCCTGTAAAAATTCAATGTTGAGCAGTATAAAGTCCAATGCATACCTGTTTGAAAGATTTTCTAATTTTTTGCAAAATAGTGGACAACCGGAGAATAGATTAGGGCATAAAGTGGATCTCATCCCTCTCGGTATACGTTGTGCTTTAAAATATTCGCCAAGGGTGGTCATGTGGAGACGCAAAGAGATAGACCTCTTTGATAGGAATTCATATTTCCTCTTTAGCTCCTTAGCTGTTGGGGTGGTAAGGAACGTGGCATCTCCCTCAATCAAGCATAAAATCCTGTCGACTGCTTCCTGTGAATATGTGTAGCCTCCGGGTGTAATATAATCACTGGTAGACATTTTTGAAAAAAATAAGTCCGTATGGAAAAAGACGTGCAATTGCCAAACAACGGCTGTATATAAAAAAGGAAAAAGGGGGATGGCAGCACCGTCACAAAGAAACTTGGAAGAAAAAGGGTGCACAGGCCCAGATATGGATATAAGCCAATCCAATAAATGTAAAAAATGAAAAAAGGGCAGCACTCCACTGGATTAAAATAAAATAAACTTTATTTACCCATAGGCTACAGCGACGTTTCGGCTCATACACAGGAGCCTTCCTCAAGCAGTGTGCATACATCAAAACTCTGGGTACATATAGTGTTACAGCCAATTAAGAACAATTACATGTTAAGTGAGCATAATTAATAAAAAATCAAAATACATGATGCCATATAAATATCAAAAGCAATAAAGCCAAACATATGTGAATATTAGATCGTGATACATACAATTGTGAAATAATATGGTGGATATAAATAGTACAATACATTTGTATTACACAAATCGCATAACAAGTGCCAGCTGAAGATGATTGCATAAAGTGCAAAGTGCTTACTGTTACAGGTGATGACTATAATGGAAGCGGGAGGGAGAGTGGCTGTTGTCCATGTAGACATGTGCGATCCGGCGTACCTGAATCCCCACTACGCATGCCCCCATGACGCATAAACTGTGTTTCCGTCCAGCATTAGCCTCGTCACGCAACGCATGCGCTCTTAGGCTATAAAAGCCCTTAAAGAACTCAAGCTCGACCACGAACTCACCATTAAGGCCGCCGATAAAGGCGGCGCGGTGGTCGTCCTTGACACCCATAAGTACATTGCCGAAATCAAGCGGCAATTGGGTGATAAAACCATCTATAGACACATTGACTCTGACCCAAGATTTAGAATTGCAGGGTTGATTGACAATATATTGACGGAAGCCCTACATGCGGGGGTCATTGACGAGGGGCTTGTGGATTACCTTACGGTGGCACATCCTGTTACTCCGGTACTCTATGTGTTGCCCAAGATCCACAAGTCCCTCGTCGATCCACCTGGCCGCCCCATTGTTTCGGGCTCCGATTCAATATTCAGTCATATATCCATTTTTCTTGACAAGATTTTATGCGGTTTTGCATGTGGAGGCAGTTCATACATTCGCGATACTAGCGATTTTTTACTTAAACTGCAGAGGATTGATCTGGCTGGTGTGTCTGATGTGACATTAGCATCGTTTGATGTAACCTCACTCTACACATCAATAGATCATCATAAGGGTTTGACAGCCGTTTCATCCATGTTGGACAAATCCACATTTACAGAGGGTGCTCAGCAGTTTATATTATCTCTGCTTGAAATTGTACTCAGACAAAATTACTTTTTATTTCAGGACTCATATTATGTACAAGAACAGGGCGTGGCGATGGGGTCCAATGTGGCCCCAACTTACGCAAATATTTTTATGCGTCAGTTTGAGGAAGATGTCGTCTATGGAAACCACCATTTCCAACACATTAGGGCGTGGTGGCGGTACATAGACGACATCTTCCTCATCTGGACGGGTGATCTGCAGGGACTCTTCGATTTCCATGGTTTCCTTAATGGAGTTGATGAGGCACTGCAGTTCACCTTGGTACATTCTCCTGTTGAGATGCAGTTCCTCGATACTCGTGTGATTCTGTCGGCTGGTAAAATAGAGACAGAATTGTTCACGAAACCTACCGACAGGAACACACTACTGACTTACAACAGCAATCATCCTAGATCAATGGTAAAATCTCTCCCATACTCTCAGTTCCTGAGAGTCAAACGTATAGTCTCTGACCCCACTACATCGAGTAATACGCTAGATGTAGTATTGCATAAATTTGAGCAACGAGGTTATCCAACCAAATTGCTGCATGAGAAAAAGAAACTGGTCGGTCAACTTAACAGGGATGACATCCTTAAAAGGAAAGTACAACAAGTGAAAACCAATAGGATTCCTTTCATTTCCACCCACTGTGAACAGAGCGTCGACATTAACAACATTATTCGACGTCACTGGGGCATATTGGGTGGTTGTCACAACACGGTCAAGGAATTTCTTTCCCCCCCTATTATGTCCTATCGCAGATCCAAGAGTCTTAAGGACCAGTTGGTTAGGGCAGACGTAGGAACCTCAAAAACGTCAAGACAACGTACACTGACTGGTGCCAGTGTTGGTTGTTTTCCATGTTTGTCCTGCGTAAATTGCAAATACATGATCAAGGGTAGGTCCTTCATGCACCCACAGACGGGAGTCTCATATCAGATAAGACATTATCTGACCTGTGACTCCAATCACGTTGTTTACGTGATTGTTTGCCCGTGTAATTTGCTATACGTTGGAGAAACATCAACTGACTTCAAGACAAGATTTAACAATCATCGACTTAGTGTGAGGAAGAAACGGCTGGATCTACCAGTCTCTAAACACTTTACCAGCCACAAACACACTGAGAAAGATCTGAGGTGTTACATTATTGACCATATACCAATGCCAAGGAGAGGTGGCAACAGGATTGGACTCCTAAAAAAGAGAGAGCTCAAATGGATTTATACACTTAATTCTCTACAGCCATGTGGTCTCAATGTGGACTATAGGGTTGGAGTGAGTTAGTTACGTGGTTTGCCCTCTCTCTTTGCACTCATGTCGACTATCTTTCTGTATAATATGTGATTTGTGTATACAAAGCATATATCTTAGGTTATTCTCCAAGTCTTTCCCTTTTTTTAATGTATTCTTTTTTTTCTCTTCTTCTTCTTTTAGATAAATTTTCATTGGATTCGGGATATAGGGAAGTGGCGTCATGTCCATTGGGGCTGTTTGGTCAGGATGTCTGGACGCGTCTGCTCATGCACTACATGATCTTTAGGCTTGTGTATTTCCTTAAATAACTACCCCTGTACTTTTAACTCAGATTCCGTTACTAGTATGGCGGGGTGTGGTGAGGAGATCCCTCAGAGTGAGGTGGCGATGGATGGACTTTGACTGAAGTAGCGGTGCGACTCTGCATCTATATGCGGATGCGCTACCGCTTTATAGCCTTGGTGGGGCGCCCCACTTCAATTTGCAGGTGTTGGCCCTCTGCTTAGTCCACTTAGCCACTGAGACACTCGGACATGTATATATGTCCTTTTTCACCCCTAGCCTGCGGTATACCGGGACTGTTAGTTGTCCTTAATAGCAGCGTAACTCAGTGGGCGTTCTGCCCTTATCCAAAATGGCCGCGATAGCGTTATAGCCTAAGAGCGCATGCGTTGCGTGACGAGGCTAATGCTGGACGGAAACACAGTTTATGCGTCATGGGGGCATGCGCAGTGGGGATTCAGGTACGCCGGATCGCACATGTCTACATGGACAACAGCCACTCTCCCTCCCGCTTCCATTATAGTCATCACCTGTAACAGTAAGCACTTTGCACTTTATGCAATCATCTTCAGCTGGCACTTGTTATGCGATTTGTGTAATACAAATGTATTGTACTATTTATATCCACCATATTATTTCACAATTGTATGTATCACGATCTAATATTCACATATGTTTGGCTTTATTGCTTTTGATATTTATATGGCATCATGTATTTTGATTTTTTATTAATTATGCTCACTTAACATGTAATTGTTCTTAATTGGCTGTAACACTATATGTACCCAGAGTTTTGATGTATGCACACTGCTTGAGGAAGGCTCCTGTGTATGAGCCGAAACGTCGCTGTAGCCTATGGGTAAATAAAGTTTATTTTATTTTAATTCAGTGGAGTGCTGCCCTTTTTTCATTTTTTATATATATATATATATATATATATATATATATATATATTGATAGAACATTCTTCGCCAAGCTAAGTGATGGATTCCCACCGGAAAGACGTCAAGTCCTTCCCATTTAAGATCCTAGATCCCTGTTATTTGTCTTAATAGTCTTACCAAAGTTTTATATGTGAAAATAATCCAGGATGGGGCGGAAGGATACAGTTATCTCTTCTAAGTTATATCCTTGAATGGAAGTGCCCATCTTGAAGCCATGTGATGTGTAGTTGGTTAGGGGGGGCAGAATGTATTTAGCATTCCATATTGATGTCTAGGATTAGACATGCCCATCCTGATATCATGAGGTTTTCTCTGAACAGAAGTAATGTATATAACTTATGTTCCTATTTTGATATCCTAACCTTATAATAGCTTGGTTATAATGTCACAAGTTATTTCCACTCACATGTATTGTTAAGCTTGTAATGCTTTATATTAACGCTATATATATTCATTTGCATGTATCATTGTGTTTATTTACTTATATATGTTTATAATCTTGTAACCAATAAATCTGCATATTTTTAAAATATCTGTGTATTATTGTATAAATGCAGA
Source organism: Bufo bufo (assembly GCF_905171765.1). Lineage (NCBI taxonomy): Eukaryota > Metazoa > Chordata > Amphibia > Anura > Bufonidae > Bufo > Bufo bufo. Next base: position 221,744,157 of record NC_053392.1, read on the forward strand.
ACTACATTTTATCATTAACGTCATCTCACGTCAAAAAGAACTTATTTATCTGAGGAAATAGTCGGACTCAGATGTGAATTGTATCAATTAGGTTGTCTACAATTCACCAGGTCATGATTTTAAGAATTTATGACAAATTTTATAATTTTTTTTATTTTTTATGATTAATAATTTTTATGACCATAATTAATAATTCTTAATTGAATTATTACCCCCCGACATAATGGAATCCCGGAAACATTATGACATCATAATGTAATCCTAGATACTATCATCTGATTACTATACATTGTGATATCATAATTTAATCCTAGATACTATCACCTGCTGACCATACATTGTGACATCATAATGGAATCCTGAATACTATCATCTTCTTACCATATATTGTGACATCATAACGGAATCCTGGATAGTATTATCTACTGACCATACATTGTGACATCATAATGGAACCCTGGATACTATTATCTGCTGACCATACATTGTGACATCATAATGGAACCCTGGATACTATCACCTGCTGACCATACATTGTGACATCATAATGGAATCCTGAATACTATTATCTGCTGACCATCCATTGTGACCTCATAATAGAACCCTGGATACCATTATCTGCTGACCATACATTATGATATCATAATGGAATCCTGTATGCTATTATCTGCTGACCATACATTGTGATATCATAATAGAACCCTGGATACTATTATCTGCTGATAATACATTGTGACATCATAATGGAATCCTCAATACTATTTTCTGCTGACCATACATTGTGACATCATAATAGAACCCTGGATACCATCATCTGCTGACCATACATTGTGACATCATAATGGAATCAAGGATACTATCATCTTATTACTATACATTGTGACATCATAATGGAATCCTGGATAGTATTATCTGCTCACCTTACATTGTGACATCATAATGGAATCCTGGATACTATCACCTGCTGACCATATATTGTGACATCATAATGGAATCCTGAATACTATTATCTGCTGGCCATCCATTGTGAGATCATAATGGAACCCTGGATACTATTAAATGCTGACAATACATTGTGACATCATAATGGAATCCTGGATACTATCATCTTGTTACTATACATTGTGACATCATAATGGAATCCTGGATACTATCACCTGCTGACCATACATTGTGACATCATAATGGAATCCTGGATACTATTATCTGCGGACCATACATTGTGACATCATAATGGAATCCTGAATACTATTATCTGCTGACCATACATTTGTGACATCATAATGGAATCCTGGATACTATCATCTGCTCACCTTACATTGTGACATCATAATGGAATCCTGGATACTATCACCTGCTGACCATACATTGTGACATCATAACGGAATCCTGGATAGTATTATGTACTGACCATACATTGCGACATCACAATGGAATGCTAGATACCATCATCTGAAGACCATACATTGTGACATCATAATGGAATCCTGGATACTATTATCTGCGGACCATACATTGTGACATCATAATGGAATCCTGGATACTATCATCTGCTTACCATACATTGTGACATCATAACGGAATCCTGGATAGTATTATGTACTTTAAATAAAATATAAAAAGTCAGTCCTGTGTCCCAACACGGACAATTACTTGCGCTGCTGGTCCCAGAGTAGTGTGGTAGGTAGTTCACACTGGATATAGAGATAATAGGAGTTTTGGAACCGCGCTGCTTGAGACTATGTTCCCCGGTCAACAGTGAATAGCGCAGGGCACCAGCCTCTCTCCTCTTCACCTAAAGGATCCGATCTTCCACAGACCGCCTCCTCTACAGGGTTAAGAAGATTGGCAGAATAGTGAAGCACCCTTTTGCAAGTTAGTTTAAAAGGTTTTATTCTACTCACAAGAGTTGGTAGATAAAAGGCATATAACACAATAAAACCGTCACGTTCCTGCCCGACCCGGGTTTCGCTCTCTCGCTTCTTCAGGGGCGACAACTGCGCATGTCCGCAGTGGGGCCCTTTAAATAGCCCAGCTTATCACATTACATGAGCCGGTATTTATCCGGATTATATTCCAAAATTACTAGCAACAGTTTCAAATCATACATAATAAAAGATACAAACAATAATCTTCTTATACATTCAAAGAAAAACTTCTCTTGCTATTATAGACACTTATTCACGTATTTACCCTTACGGGTTACCGCAGTTCTATTTCATAGGTATACTCCATAAACCTACTACTAAACATTTCTATCCCGCATCATATCACCTAAAATCATTAACTCTCCCTTTGTTTCATACAGCCTATATCCCAAATCCCTCAAGCTTTACCTATATTGTTCATAGTGCCGTCACCTAAGCTCCGCCCACTCCTGGAGCGTCATTCAGGTACTCTCGACCTCCCCTCCTCCCCATGACGTCCACATCACAAGGCACAACCGCCCTATCGAACGGTCAATCCCTCATGACGTGGCTCAAAGGTCCTCAAGAAGCAAGGTAAAGAGACCCTGAATAGCGTTACCAATAGGGATGCTTTACAATATGCATGGTTTTAGATCAAATTCTATGTTCAACCCACCTGGTTGTAGGGTCCCTAACTGGTAGATCCACTCTACCTCTTTTCTATTAATTTGTGCCAGCGAGTCCCCTCCTCGCCAGTGTGGCTTGACAATTTCTACTCCAGCAAATTTCAAGCCCCGCGGATTTTTCCCATGCGTGAGCTTGAAGTGAGCCGATACACTATGGGTCATCAGACCTTTCTTGATGTTCCGTAGATGTTCTTGTATTCTAATTTTCAGCTTCCTCACCGTCCTGCCAATGTACTGGAGCCCACAAGGGCACTCCAGCACGTATATAATACCCTCATTTTCACAAGAGCAGTTTCCTCTTATACGGAACTCCGCTCCATTCTTTTTGGATATCATACAGTTAATATTTCTTAGTCGTTCTTTTGTATTCCGGTTCTTGCACCCCACGCAAAACCCACACCATGTGAATTTTCCTCCTTCCTTATTTAACTTTATATTCACTGGGGGGATAGCGCTGTGCACAAGCTTTGTTCTGATACTAGCCGCTTTCCTAAAAATAAAGGAGGGATTATCTGGTATAACTTTTCCTAGTATTGGGTCGTTCTTTAATATGCCCCAGTTCTTTTTCACCACTTTTTTGATGTTATCAGACATCGAGCAATATTTTGTCACAAAGGAGAACCTATAATCCCTTTCATTCTTTTTCTCTCATACATTCATTTTCTTTCTTTTTTTCCACCTCTACAGTTTGTATACACATATCCAGATTTGCCTCATCATAGCCCCTTTCAAGAAATCTATCTTTTAGCACCTTACATTGTGTTCTATAGTCTTCCACTACTGTGCAATTACGGGCCATTCTCTTAAACTGTCCCTTCGGTATGTTCTTGAGCCATGGCCCGTAATGGCAACTCTTCATGTCGATGTATGAATTAACATCTGTCTCCTTGAAATATGAGCTAGTTATGAATCGGCCATCCTCTATCCGTATACACAAATCCAGAAAATTGATAGAGACATTACTGATCTCCCCCACAAATCGCAGGTTCCAGTCGTTGTTGTTCAACTGGCGGATGAAAGTCTCAAGTCCCTCTCTCTCTCCTTCCCACACTAGGAGACAGTCATCAATATATCTCCTCCAGAAGGTCAGCTTACCCCCTGGGGTGTCCGCTCCTAGTGTGGGAAGGATAGAACTCTCCTCCCATGCCCCCATAAAAATATTAGCAAAACTGGGGGCGAATTTCGCCCCCATCGCCGTACCAATACACTGTACGTAGTGTGAGTCCCTAAACCAGAAGTAATTATAGTCAAGACAATAGTTGAGGCATTCCAGGATAAAGGTTCCCTGCTGGTCTCCTATTTTTGCGTCTTTTTTAATCCTGTTCCCTACCGCTTCCATACCTAGTTTCTTTGGAATAACTGTATACAGGGATGCCACATCAATTGTGGCCATCCATGTATTAGCAGTGGGAGGGCTTAGATCTTTAATAAGGTGTATCACTGCCCCTGTATCCTTCAGATGCGAGGGATTTTGCAGCACATATCCCTGTAGGTAAAAATCAATATACTGTGTAATTTTGCAGGTTAGGGAATTTAGACCCGAAATTATCGGCCTCCCTGGGGGGGTCAATCAGGCTTTTATGCACCTTTGGCAGTTGATATATCACCGGCACTAAGGGAAACGGAACGGTAAGGTACTCATACTCTTTTGTTTAATATCCCTTTTTTTAAAACCCTCTACTAGTATGCCATCAAGGATCTGTTTATACTCATGGGTGGGGTTACTTTTCAATTTCCTATAGGTTGTTACATCAGATACCAATCTCGCCATTTCTCATTCATATTTTTCTTTATTCATCACAACAAACCCCCCCCCCCTTTATCGGCTGGCTTATGTATTATGTACTGACCATACATTGTGACATCACAAAGGAATGCTAGATACCATCATCTGAAGACCATACATTGTGACATCATAATGGAACCCTGGATACTATTATCTGCTGACAATACATTGTGACATCATAATGGAATCCCGGAAACATTATGACATCATAATGTAATCTTAGATACTATCATCTGATTACTATACACTGTGATATTATAATGTAATCCTAGATACTATCACCTGCTGACCATACATTGTGACATCATAATGGAATCCTGAATACTATCATCTGCTTACCATACATTGTGACATCATAACGGAATCCTGGATAGTATCATCTGCTGACCATACATTGTGACATCATAATGGAATCCTGGATACTATTATCTGCTGACCATACATTGTGACATCATAATGGAACCCTGGATACTATTATATGCTGGCAATACATTGTGACATCATAATGGAACCCTGGATACTATCACCTGCTGACCATACATTGTGACATCATAATGGAATCCTGGATACTATCACCTGCTGACCATACATTGTGACATCATAAAGGAATCCTGAATACTATTATCTGCTGACCATCCATTGTGACATCATAAGCTTGCAGTAAGCAGCGAATGTTCACCGCAGCCAGGTAATGGGGGCATTACTCTTACTGGGGGCACTAATGGGGGCATTATTCTTACTGGGGCACTAATGTGGCCATTACTAATTCTGGGACTTACCCGGGGCACTCCACTATAACGGCAGAGCGCCCCACGCGCATGGATCACATGGCATCTTTATTGTTGGCGTTCAGCTCGGACCTTCACCTGACTGCAGACCCAGGTATGTAGACCTTTAATAAAACTAGTTGAGTACCCCTGATCTAGACAGTGTAACCTACTCTCCTCCGGAGTCTTAGGGTCAGGATAAAAGGTTGGAAGTACAATTTCCTGCAGTCTATTTGTTCTGGATGGGACTTTTGGTAAAAAGGCAGGATCCGGTCTCAGAACCACCCTATCCTCAGCAAAAGACATGAAAGGAGGGTTAATAGATAAGGCCTGTATCTCGCTGACTCTTCTGGCAGAAGTTAAAGTTATTAACAAAACTAGCTTGAAGGACAGGAGTTTTATGGAACAGGAAGACAAGGGTTCAAAAGGTTGATTAGTCAAAGCATTCAGAACTAAGTTTAACTCCCATGGGGCCATACTGGGAGATTTCACTGGCAGAATTCTGTCCACTGGTTTAAAGAACCTTTCCACCCATGGGTTAGAGGCAAAGTTTCTATGAAAAAGGGCAGAGAGAGAGCAGAAATCTGAACTTTAAGAGTGCTTTTTGCTAGTCCCCCTGTCAGCCCTTTCTGCAGAAATTCCAGGACCTGAAAAATAGAAGTCTCTGATGGTACTGAGCTTGACCTGACCCCTAAAAATTCCAGGTATTTTCTCCAAACCCTTGCATAAATTGACACCTTTACCTCCTTTTTACTTTTCAACAAGGTGGACACTAGGGCCTCAGAAAAACCCTGCTTAATCAATAGCACCCTTTCAAAATCCAGGCCGTTAGATGTAAACCCCTGACGTCTGGATGACACACTGTCCCCTGCATGAGAAGATCCGGGATCTCCGGAAGGATCCAAGGATCTGAAATTGACATAGATTTTAGGAGAGAGAACCAGGCTCTCCTTGGCCAGAAAGGGTCTATGACTCTTGCCCCCTCTTTCCTGATCTTTTTGAGCACTAGCGGAATCAGTTGGAAGGGAGGAAAAGCATAACTTAAGGGGAAATTCCACTTCAGGAGAAGAGCATCTACTCCAAACGGGGGTTCCTTCGGGTTGAGAGAGCAAAACCGTTTCACCTTCCTGTTTGTTCTGGTGGCAAACAGATCAATGGAAGGAAGACCCCATAACCTGACTATCTTCAAGAATACTTCCTGATTCAAGGACCACTCCCCCTGTCTCAACTGGTGTCGACTTAGAAAATCTGCCTGGACATTGTCTTTTCCGGTTATATGGAGAGCGGAGACATGGTTGACCCTTCCTACCAGAAACTGAAACAAAAGGGTAGCATCTCTCAAGAGGGAGATGGACCTTGTTCCCCCCTGGTGATTTATATATGCTAATGCCGCTCGATTGTCTGACATTATTCTTACATGATCTGAATAAATCTGGGGTATTGCTACTTCTAAGGCTAGTCTCACAGCCAGCAATTCCTTCCTGTTTGAGGAAAAAGTCTTCTGCAATAGAGACCATCTCCCCTGAATGACTTGGTATAGAAAGTGGGCCCCCCATCCAAAGGAACGGGCATCCTTAGTCACCACCACTGGACTGGCAACATTCCAAGGGATTCCATGATCTAAATTTGACTTCTTCTCCCACCATGTCAGATTTCTCAATGTTTCCTTTGAGATTATTATTTTTGACTCCAGAGAGCCCCCTTGTTTTTTTTAAAGCAAAAAGTATTTGCATCTGTAAAGCTCGGGTGTGGAACTGGGCAAATGTGTTTAGGGATCCCAATACTGACATGGCCTTTCAAATGGACAGACCCTTTGATGTCTTTAACACCTGTATTTTCATCTGTATATGTGCTCTCTTTTCTTCTGTTCGAAAAACCCGCTGGGCTATAGAGTCCAAGTGGAGACCCAGTAATAGCTGATGAGTCCTTGGTTCCATCCGGGACTTCTTCAGATTTATCATCCACCCAAACTGTTTTAAATTTTCTGACACCTTCTGTACTGCTGTTATATACAATTTTGTTGAGAGTTTGCAATGATCAGAAAATCGTCTAAGTATGGTAGGAATAAAATGTCCTCTTTCCTTATGAAGGATGCCACTTTTGAAATAATTTTTGTGAAAATTCTGGGGGCCATGGAAAGACCGAATGGGAGAATAGTACCCCTTTCCTTGTTCCGTCACTGGTACCGGAATCAGAACCTGTTTCTCTAATTTCAGAATCTCCGCTTCCATTACAAATAGGCTCGATGACAACCCCTGAGGTTTTGTGACCTTGAATCTTTGAGGGAGGAAGGAGCCAAATTCTAGTTTTAAGCCTTCTTTTATTATGTTCTGTACCCATCTTCCCCCTCTTTTTTCCCTATGCGGAAAGAAAGAACTTTAGTCTCCCTCCCACAGAACTTCTGGCGTCATTGCTGCTGGAATGATCTTTTAGGCTGAGAGAAAGAATTTCCGAACAAGAAACCCCTGCTTCCAAACCCCCTACATCTGGAACTCTGACTTTTTTCACTGCCACGATTTCTCCCTTTAAACCCCAAGGACGTCTGGATCTGGAGAAGGAATTAGAGGTAAAATCTGTAGAGACATCAGGAAATTTTCTTTTCCTATCAGCTGCCTTCTCTAAAAGGGAGTCCAAATCTGAGCCAAACAAGAATTCTCCCTGACAAGGGATACCACATAGCCGCCAATTCTTTAACCATAGGGCTCTTCGAGCTGAATTGGAAAGAGAGGAGGCCTGAGCAAGTAATCTAACCGAGTCCACAGAGGCATCAGCCAAAAAGTCTGCCGCCTTCTGTAAGGTAGGGATAGAGGCTAAGATCTGTTCTCTGGGACATATATCACGAATCTGGGTATCCAATCTTTCTAACCAAATGACCATGGATCTCGCTGCAACCGTAGATGCTATACTAGGTCTAAAGGCGGAAGTGGATGCTTCCCAAGTATCTTTTAGGCAGGAGTCTATCTTCCTATCTAACGGATCTTTTAAAGATCCCATGTCCTCAAATGGAAGGGAGGAATTTTTTGATATTTTGGAAATGGCAACATTGATTTTAGGCGCCTTATCCCAGGAAGAAGAGGGCTCTACCTCAAAGGGATATTTTCTCTTAAAACTCCTCGGGGTGAAAACCTTCTTATCTGTTTTTTCCACTCTTTGTAAATGGAAACATCTAATTTTTTTCTTCTGAAGTCCTTAAAATACTGAATCAACCATTGATTTATCATCTTTTATATCCTCTAATTCTAAAGTAAAACGAATGGCTTTCAATAGTCTGTCCGTATCTTCGACTAGGAATAAGCTTCTTTTATCTAACTCCTCTCCAAAGGATGAGGAATCCGAAGATATAAACGTCTCCTGGTCCTGATCACTATCCATGGAATATACTTCTGATAACCAAGCTTCTGCGGATTTCATCTGATGTTTACCGGATTTCAAAGAAGATCTAACCTCTGATCTAATGAGAGACTTTAAACTTTTTAGGAAACAAGGGGATTCTTCCGTTTTGTCTATGCATTGTTTGCACAGCCTCTTAGAGTAAGAGGAGGATAAAGGGCATCGACACAGAGCACATTCCTTATTTTTCCGCTTTGTTAAAACCTTTCTGTGCCTTGTCTAGAAATAAATAAATAAATAAATAAATAAATAAATAAATAAATGACCAACGTCAATTCAGAATATAGATCTGGGCACTTACCCCATATGACTTCAGAATCGGATTTTAAATACCGGCGCAGGGACCACTCCTTCTGCCGGTTGGGTCTTTTTTCTTCCTCTATACTGCTAGGAATGTGAAACAGAAATACCATCACAAAAACACTGGAGATCTGAAATAAACCTGATATATTAGGAATTACCAGCAGGACTGGTATTTGACCGGAAGGGCAGAATCAAGGATCTCGTAGAGAATGTGAAGGACTGCTCTACCTCTGTCTGGTGATGGCAAGGTGCTCCAAACTAGTGTTGCACCCTATTCACCAAGTTAAGTAGATAAAGGAGAAGTGAATGGGCACTCTTATAGATGGAATCACATAGACTGGATGTAGGATAATAAAATCAATATGGTTTTTAATAAATGAAATCAACTTTCAACAATATACAATAATCTAAAAAAATAGATAGATAAAAATAAAAAAAACTGAGCCGTGAATGCTCAACAAAAATGCTCTTTAAAGACAAAATGAAGTTGATATACTTGATCAATGAAGTGATGTTCAAATGTTAGATCAACTAGTAAATTGTAGAAAAACCTATAATGAGGTTAGTCCAAATATTGTATAACACCTGTAGTGGTGTATAGGAAGATCCACGCAGAAGATTGCTGTAATATTACAACCGGCTTTCCTGGTGACACTAGTGAGTGAACTGTATGATACACAAGTCGGGTGTATCTTCTTGAAAAGTGGTAAATGGGATTGGTATATTCCAAAACAAGTGCAAAAAGAAGAAAAATAATGAAAAAAGAAAAAAAAGAGAAGATAGGGGATATATATATATCCCCTATCTCTCGTAAGAAAAGTGAACAAATTGTAACAACTTGTGTATGCTTTGTACCAACTTCTATAGGATTTTAAGTGGTCAAAGGTGCGTGGTCAGAAATGGGTAGCAGTATGCAGGGCACTGCCACTCTTATGGATCTTATCCAAAGTTATGATACAACGTCACCTGTTACCTTTCTAAGGAAGTCTCTCTAGAAAGTATAACTTATTGATTCAATGTTGATAATTGCCGCATATCCCACTGAGATATTCTTGATGAATGATATTCATGTGCTGCTGCGGTGTGGATTCATAGGTCAGAGTACAATTTCAGAATGCAGTTGTAGATGGAGACTATGGTACTCACATTTGTAGGTAAAGTGTCAGTTCGTGGCGTCCCACGTGGAGTGACTGGACGGTAAGCTTACCTATATCTTGTGTTGTTAGTGGTGCCAGGAGGAAAATTGCGATGGTACCTTGCTTGAAAAGGATACAAAGCAGATGCAGTCCGCTGTAGCTTTTGATCGGAACACTGCTGTACCTCACCAGAATCAAGGATCTCACCTGACCTGCCAGCGTGCGCTTCTTTTAACATATCAATCCCTCCGGAAACCAGGCAAACTGTGCGCAATCTCCAAATCGGAAGCGCGCCCGTGGAACGCACGCAAACAGAAGTGCGTCACATGGAACGCACACGCCTCCAACACCGCGCCCATGGAACGCATGTGCTTACCCGAAGTGACCTGTGAAGCTTACATAGCCGTCTGCCCCGAGACTCCGCATGACAGGAAACACCAAACAGGTTGCGTGCCTAGAAAAGAGTCCCCCCTGCCCCCCCGGGGCTGCTTTCTTCTCCTCCACCGATGTCGCGTGGCCTAACTCCCCTGGAGGGTCACACACTCCCGCCGCAAGCACCGGACAGAGGCCCCGGACCCCCGCTGGCGCCTAGGGTCCTGCCAGCCCAACCTATGGGCGATAGACTATGGCAGGTATATTACCAACTAGCCCTCCAGAACCTCTGGGATTTGCAGACTAGCGGTACCTAAAAGAAAACTGCAGGTTCCCGATTACTAATGCAAACCTATAGGTGGCAGCACTGCATTGGAATATACTGAATTCAGTATTCTATAATACATAGATATGAGTTATAGAATACACAATGCAATCTAATAATTGCCTGTTATAGTCACCTAGGGTGACTTAAAGGGAACCTGTCACCAGGATTTTGGGTATAGAGTTGAGGACATGGGTTGCTAGATGGCCGCTAGCACATCCGCAATACACAGTCCCCACAGCTCTGTGTGCTTTTATTGTGTAAAAAAAAAACGATTTTATACATATGCAAATGACCCTGAGAGAGTCAGAGCTTGAACATAAGACTCTTCTCCGGTCACACAAGATGTAACTCTTATGTTAATTTGCATAAAAGGCGGGAACTACAAAAATACATAATACTTATTGAATTAGTCTGCAAAAATAAATTAAAAGTGTAATTTATATGTTTAAGGTAACACAATGAACATTTAGAAATGCTCAGTGAGGGTAGCATAGTAGAGGTGACAGGTTCCCTTTAAAGGGGTTATCCAAAGTCTAAAACATGCCCCCAAAGCCCGGGCCCCTCATATAGGTCATACTTACCCCGCTTCCCTGGACCTACGTCGCTCCCGATCCCCACACGGCCATCACGGTGTCTCCGACGGGGACGAACTTCCATTGCATCACCCGCAATGCTAGGGAGGCTCGTCCCTGTCTGCTATTGGCTGCTTCCCCGATCGCCGGATGTTTTAATCCGCGCAATGGCGGCTGTGCGGGGATCAGGAGTGACGTGGGTGCTGGGAAGCGAGTGCATATAGTCTATATGAGGGGCCCAAGCTCGGGATAACACCATTTTAAAAGACAGTAAAAATAAATAATGTAAAAATGTTTTAAAAGATATAAACCTCACATCAGCCCCCCCAATAAAATAAAATGCATAAACAATAAAAAAAAAAACTAACCATCATGGAGATTGCTGCATCTACAAACAGCGTAACAGAAAAAAAAACTAAATTGGCTAATTTGACATTCTTTTTGTTTATTCGCCTCCCCAAAAAATTTGAATAAAAATTATCACAGAGTCATACACACTCCAAAATGGTATCAATAAAAAAAGATTGTCCTGCAAAGCACAATATAAAACACAAGTAAAAGTATATAAATGTGGTATCGACATAATCGTACTGACCAGGAGAATGAAGGTAACTGGTCATTTTAACCGCATAGGGAATTCCATAAAAACAAAACTCATATAGTTGTGTTTTTTTCCCAAATCCACCCCATTTGGAATGTTTTTTCCAACTTCCCACTACATTGTATGCCATAATAAATGGTCCCATTAAAAAGTACAACTTGTCCCACATAAAAACAAGCCCTCATATGAACGGAAAAATCTAAGTTATGGCTCCGGGAAAGCGTGGAGCAAAAAACTTAAACGTAAAATTTCCAGGGGCTGGAGAAGGTAGGGTGACCAGACAGTACGGTTTTCTCGCTACCTGTCTTCCATCCGGCACAGGGCCCGGACGGACACAGGGATGTCCTCCTTTTCAGTAGCTGACGCTCAGACATATTAAAACTAGCTTCTCTCACCTCCAGTCACTAGAGCCCGCAGACATGGCTGACTGAGGGCTGCCTCAGCTCACCTTCCCATCTGAAAGTTCTTCCCCCCATCTTGTTTTTTGTGGGGGGAATATTTTTTTTTATAGACGATGGGCGTGGCTTACGGAAGCAGGGCGTGGCTTACCAGTTTTGGGGGCGTGGTCGCCGAGCGCAGGGGCTAACTTACAGCAAAAAATAAAGCCTCTGTGGTGGCGCCCCCTGCTGGGCGCCGCACTAGGCACCAGTCCTCCAGTGACTGAAAATACGGCCTGACTCCATATACCAATTGGCGGGCACTGCGAGGAAACGCAGGATTGGTTACAAAAAAAAAAAGCAAAAATGCCATTCATTTATTTGTGTGAAATGCACAGGCGGCTGTGATAGTTGAGGTGCCATTCAGGGTGTTCGCACCACTTCTCTGACTGTACTTTCTCCTCTCAGCTACAAGGATTTAATCCCCGCTGCACCTCGCCCTAGCCTTTCCCAGGCCTCCTGTCCCTCCCTTCCTCAATCCTCCAGGGTGACTCATCCCACTTCCCTGTTGCACTTAGCAACCAGGCGCGCCCTCTGCTGAACTGTGGGCCGCCTCCTCATTAGCTGGAGCGGCTGTCACTCAAAGTGCAGTGGGCGAGGAGAAGCTGTGACGCCTCTGTACAGGAGAGCAGGGAAGTTGCTGTGAGGATTGCAGGAGCGGGGACATGTGCAGCAGCGCCACATAGCGGCCGCCGTTACCTTCTTCCTGTCCGGCTCTGCACCCAGATCGCGGCCCGTGAGCCTGTTGTTACCTCACGAAGCCCATAGAGCGCCAGGCCGGGGACATGAAGATGACGGTGGATTTCGAGGAGTGCCTGAAGGACTCGCCCAGGTTTAGGTAACTCTCTTCTGTAGTCCTGGGTGGGGGAAAGAACTCTGAAACTGGGGGAAAGTAGTCTGGGAGACATGAGCCTTCTCTCTGTAGGGGATTCGGTGACCTTTGTGATAGGGCAGGCTGCGACTTGTAGTGCCACATGTTGCAGGAGTGTGTGTGGGGCACTCCAGGGGGTCATGCAGTGCTGGCACAGTGGGTACAGTATGAGGAAGTCTTCTGCTGGCTGTGGTACAGTGTGACCAGGCAGACCTGTGGAGGAGGGGGCAGGTGAACCTGCTCCTGGCATCTGCTGTGGTGTACGGTGACATTTGGGGCGATCAGTGTGACAAGGGGCGGGCACTTCACCACCTGTCACTTACTCACTCTGCTCCTGTGGCACAGTATAGGGGGCATAGCTGAGGGCACGCTCACTTCTGCGGAGTGCCTGATCTGGCACAAATACCGGCGGGCACTTTCACACTAGCGATTTTGTTTTCCGGTATTTAGTTCCGTCCCAGGAAAAAAAACGGATCAGTTTTATCCTAATGCATTCTGAATGGGAGAGCATTCCGTTCAGGATGTATCAGTTCTGTCCCTCTTACGTTTTCAGTTCTGTCCCAGAGAAAATATCGCAGTTTTCTGTCCAGCCAAAAATCCCGAACACTTGCCGGAATGCCAGATCCGGCATTAATTTCCATTGAAGCGTATTATTGTCGGATCCGGCATTAAGTGTTCCGGCAAAACGGTTCCGCAGACCTTTAAAAATGAAAATTAATACCAGACCTGTTTTTCCAGATGACACCGGAGAGACGGATCCAGTATTGCAATGCATTTGTCAGACGGATCCGCATCCGGATGCCCACTTACCGGTGGGCGCAGTTCTGAAGCTCCGTTATTCACACATGTGAAATAGTTGCAGAATGTCTGCTTTTTCGAACACTTATTCAAATTGAGTGAGGGGATCTGTCCTACATTGTACAGACTCTGTTGGTCCCTGTAGTGTCCTCGCTCAGTCCTGACCTCTGCAGGGTTGTATCTGTTGGCTCCTAAAAGCTGCTGTACGTATGCTCAAGGCAAAGCTGTCGTCCATTAGGACTGAGGTTCAGTTCTCATTCATGTAGCCCAGGGATCCGCAACCTTCGGCACTCCAGCTGCTGTGAAACTACAACTCCCAGCGTGTAAACATGCTTGGCTGTTCTTCTAACTCCCACAGAGGTGAATGGAGCACTCTGGGAGTTGTAGTTTCAGAACAGCTGGGGGTTGCTGATCCCTGATGTAGCCTATGTGTATGAATTCACGTGGGGCAGAAATGAGTGAAACTGGTTCCAATCACTGATTTTGCAGCAAGTAGGTAGATTTCTACGAGCCCCATTCAGATGAATGTGTCACTGAAACCTACGCAACAAATCTGACGCGTGTGAATTCTCTAGAAATGTGGCACTTGCACAGGGGTTTCCATACCAAATAGCGCGTGTGTTTGTACTGCAAAGAGTGAAATCCGCATTAAAAAATCGCACGGTCGACGTGCTGCTGGTCAATTTCTGCACTGAAGAAAGAAGCACCGTGCACATGCGGTTTGTCTAATCTCACACACTTGTATTGGGGCTCATGCACACAAACATGTGCGGATGTGCCCTTATTGCGGTCCGCAGTATACGGGCACTGGCTGTGTGCGCGCTCCATGTCAGGGCTGCGGACACATTCTCTCTGCTCCGTATCTTGTGGATTCAAATCACACGGAAGCACTACAGAACGCTTTCATTGGATTTTGGTTCGTGCGAATACGTTCTATTTTTATTTTATTTTATTTTTTTGCAGTGTGGGCTGAATCTTGCAGATCACGGACTCGTTCAAGTGAATTGGTCGGCATCTGCAAACTGTGGGCACACGGCTGGTGCTCGTGCATTGCGGCCTGCAATTTGCAGTCCACAGCATGGGCACAGGGTGCAAGGGTTGGTGTGCATGAGCCCTTACGCTGCAGGCTTTCCATGCTTAATCCACAACATGTGCAGGTAGCCTTAGGCCTCTTTCACACGACCGTATGGCTTTTTCAGTGTTTTGCGGGCCGTTTTTCTGTTCCGTTTTTCCGTATGGCATATACAGTAATTACATAGAAAAAATTGGGCTGGGCATAACATTTTCAATAGATGGTTCCGCAAAAAACGGACCGGATGCGGAAGACATATGGATGCATTTCCGTATGTGTTCCGTTTTTTTGCGGACCCATTGACTTGAATGGAGCAACAGAACTTGATTTGCGGGCAATAATAGGACATGTTCTATCTTTCAATGGAACGGAAATATGGAAACGGAATGCATACGGAGTTCCGTAAACGGGAAAAAAAAAACGGTCGTGTGAAAAAGGCCTTAGGGGTATGTTCACATGTGGAAAAGTCCGCTGCGTGTTTTGTCACAGATCCACAACAAGAAAATAAGGTAAAGACTGTACATGTTACATGCAGTTTGCTGCGGATTTGACACTCTACATTGCAAATGGTGAAATCCGCAGGGGAGGGCCAAAGCATAAATTAATAAGCTGCTGACTTCACATCCGCTCCGCAGGTCAATTTATGCTGCAGATTTAAATTTTGTAAAATGCCGCAAGAAACGCACAATGCCGCGTATTTATCACGTGTGAACGGCAAATTTTGCCCCTGAAGTGGACTCCACCGAAATTCTGGCGGCCACCATGTGCTGTCTGCCTTGTTTTCAATAGGAGGCAGAGCTGAAGTTCGCGGCCTGGTGGTTAAAAGACGGGCCGGTGCCAAGAATGGAAGTGTCCCTCGGTGTGGTGTGTGTGGACAGCTACCGCTTGAAGCCACGACGGCTGTCCGCTCCAGCTGATCTCGTTCAATGAAGCCAAGCCGCTGAAGTTTCTGACCGTGTATGTATGCGGCAGTGTCGCCTCCGCTGTTTGAACGAGTCCTTTCAGTAGCCATGAAGTGGATGAGAATTGTAAAAATCCCCCAATAATATCTGCGTGTAACTTGACTGCGGCCATTCTGCAGCATGTCCTGGAGGATGGGGGTTTTGCCGCTGCTGATTTTCTGATGCAGTAAATCCACAGGAGACGTGATGCACGTGTAGTCGTCTGAGGACAGACCTTTAGGGCTTATCACAGTGGCTGAAAATGTGGCCTACATTGGAGGCAAAATGGCAGAGCTTTCTTAGGCCTCATTCACACAAGTGATACAGATTGTGTCAGGATCTGTAAAGGGAAAAACGGAACTTGTGTGCAAAACCATCAATCAGTTTTTCACTTGCATGGTTGATTACGTGAGTGAAAAACGCATCAGTGAAAAAGAGATTGCATCCGGATGCCTTCTGTTTTTCACACAAGCCCCATTCACTTCTATGGAGCCAGAGCTGTGGGAAAAACGCACAATATAGAACACTGTGATTCGGATGCGGACCAGAACACCTGTCGTGTGCATGAGGCCTAAGGGTTACATAGCATTATAAATCAATATATTGTTATGTGACCCCGGCAGTGCTGGGAGGTCAGGTCGGGAGCTGCGCTGCGGACTTGCAGCGTGACACACACTCCTCTGCAAGGGGCCTTAGAGCCGCTATCACTTTATTTTAAGGATAGGAGGTGGTCGCAGCCGTCCGATCCTGGACATTGATTGTATCCGCTGGTGAGATGCTGTCTGTGTGTACTGATCACCGCATCTGAGGGAACTTTGCATACTGGAAATCTACACCTAAAAATGAGGTCTTATTGGGTCTTACTGATAAAGTAATATGACAGTACAATTCAGCATGAGACTGAACATATCACTAGGATATTGCTTAGTGATTGATGGGAGACGGTCCTTCAGTAGTTCTCCAGTAGACAGTTCTCCTGGCCTCCTGCTGTCCAGGGCGCTGCAGTCCTGTTCATGTGAATGGGGTCATATATCAGTAGCTGCATGAAGGATGGTGGAATCACTTCTGTACTGGAGAAAGGTTGAAGGGACTTTGGTCCTTTTATTCTTGGGTCCAGCAAAGGTCACATAGGTTGGACACCTACCAGTCATAATGTTATGGCATATTTTAGGAATACCTTGTCCTATACAGCAAAGCTGAATTGTCCCTTGATGCACCTCTTGTTCTCTGTTATTTGTGCCTATTATATAGCCTCGGCTCTGATGCATTATTTTTTTACTTTTACTTCTTTGTGTTGTGAGAAGGAAAAGTGGAAACTCTTCAAAGATGCTTATCTGTAGAAGGAAGGAAATAAAGCTGTGTATGTATTTCATAGGTGGTCCTCCCCAGACTTGCGTCATGGGGTGACCGTGTGTACATATAAGTCTGTGTGTTTGTAGATATATAGATATTTTATGTGTTATATATAATCTTGATGCCCTTGAACTGTGTTTTTCCTTTTGTATTTATGTATTTCCTTGCATTATGTCTTAGACACTTTGGAGATTTATCAAGACTGGCATTTGTAGCGCCAGTCTTGATCTCGAGCGTGGTGGTGGTGTGAAATGTACTAAAATTATTAAAGGTGTTGTCTGATTTCAGAGCTGAACCTGGACATAACCTCCTCTTCGCTCATTTAGCATGTCTGAGCAAGGAATGCTCTGATGCTCCACTCAGACGTGCTAAATGAGTGAAGAAGAGGTTAGGTCCAGGTTCAGCTCTGAACCCAGACAACCCCTTTAGGAGGTCCATACCTCTTAATAATATGGCCACAACTTGGCTGGTCCTTGCATCAGAATCCGAAAGCTACACCGGCTAGGAGGTTGCATAGATTTCTCCATTTTTGTAGGCCGTTTTATTCGGCCTCTGACTTTGCTGATTGCATCATGTCTGATAGTCGTTCACTGGAAGGGAAGTGGAGACCAGACTGTAAGAAAATGTGACAAAATCTTTTTAGGAAAATCCTTGTTAGGTCTTCTTCACATGTCTGTGTCCATGATGACATCAGTGAGAAGACAGAGGATCAGTGTTTCATCTGTGAAGGGCCCGTGTTTGGTCTTTATGCCCTTGTGTCCTCCATATTCCATATGCGCTACTAGACTGAAAAGAGACTTCCAGAGCATCTCCTACCAATGGTCAGTGAAAGCCACCGACAGGACATGTGTTACAGACCCATAGACTTCAATGAGCGCGTTTAGTTCACATCGCAGACCAAACTAGTGCATGTTTCTGTTGCTTTTCCACTGACCCCTAGTGAGAGGAAAACCGTTGATGTGTGAATGAGGCCTCAGTGTTTGCTCAGTGATTTCCTTCAGTGATTGTCACCCAAAACCAGGTTTATAGCCTCTAGAGAGATGAGGTATAATGGGAAGGTTTTGGCTCACAGTCACTGAATGAAATCACTGAATCAGGCCAAGGACTGCATGCACATGGCTGTGTCCGTATTTTGCTCTGCAAACATCAGATCCACAAAATATGGACACATTCCCTGTGCTTTCTGCATTTTTCTCACTCCCGCTACTAAAAAAGGACTATTCTTGTCTGCAATATGGACCAGATAAGGACAGGTCCTGTAATCTGTGGAACGGCCACAAGCAAATGCAATAAATACAGATGTGTGGCTCCATAAGGATTAAAAAATATGGTCCTGTGCATGAGGCTTTAACACATTAAAATCAATGGAGAACACAGACCGTACACGTCCATGATGCTCTAATGTGTGAATAAGGCCATGTTCACATTTCCTTGTCCATCTGTGAAGAATCAATGTTTGGTCCGATTTTTGTCCTCCATCTGCATTCCACGGGCACTGCTGAGCTGAAAATTAATTTCCATAGCATCTCCTACCAGTGGCCTATGAAAAATGGACCAAACATGGCCGTAACATGGATGCCATCCGTGTTGTCAGTGGTTTTTCACAGACCCATAAGACTTTATAGAACATGTTTGGTCCACATCCCAGGCCAAAGTAGTGCAAGTATTGTCAGTGGAAAACTACTGATGTGTGAACAAACATTTTAAAATCAATGGGTATGTGTACTGTGTTAGGACAGAACACGTCAGTGAAATCCGTAAATGTGAATAAGGCCTAAGCCCTTAGGGCTCGTTCACATGACTGTGCCGTTTTTTTGCGGTCCGCAAATTGCGGATCTGCAAAAAACGGATGACGCCCATGTGCCTTCCGCAATTTGCGGAACGGAACAGGAGGCCCATTATAGAAATGCCTTTTCTTGTAAGCAAAACGGACAAGAATAGGACAGGACTCCTAATTTTTGCGGGCGCACGGAACGGAGCAACGGATGCGGACAGCACACATCTTTTGCGGACCCATTGAAATGAATAGTGCCGTATACGGAATGCAGAAAACGGCCCGTATACGGAACGCAAAATACATTTGTGTGAACAAGCCCTTACTCTGTGAAATGCAGATCTGAGGCTTGCTTGTATGTTTGGGCTGCTTGTGCAAAGGGAAGAATCTGAAGCACAGGCCAGAAGATCTTGTGACACGTTCTTGTGGCTGGCTGATCTAGTCAGAGCATCATGCTTGCCGTCTCATATGGAAGTAAAACTACTGCAAAATACATACAGATCTGTGCATGAGGCCTAAGTGATCTATTGCTTCATTCTGGAGAAAAAGCACTTTTAATCTATATGCACATGCCAGCCCCTCCCTCTCTTTCTTGACATAGGGCCAGGCAAGATGACTGTGTGGCAACCTGGCCTTGTCATTTTGGAAAGAGAGGAAGGGGCTGGGTGCACAGAGTGCCTTGGCCCCACCCTGACTGCACTTAATGGCTCGTTTGCATATGGATTAAAAGTACTCTTTCTCCAGAATGAAGCAAGAGATCACTAAGACTGCCTTCACATCAGTGTCTGAAATCTAGCAGGCTTTTCTGGTAGGGGAACTTGCCGGAGTTGACCATAACTTGCGTAGCCGGATAATGTCAGGAACTGCCGGCATTTTCTGCTCTTCTGACAGCCGGCGTTTGCGCCAGAACAGTCCACTGAAACAGGCTGCACGATCTAACGCTGGCTCAAATGAAAGCTATCCTTACATTCAGCGGAGCTAGCCCTACCAGGCTCTGTGCCTGGTTTAAGGCTCCATTCACACGTCCGCAAATGGGTCCGCATCCGTTCCGCAATTTTGCGGAACTGGTACGGACCCATTCATTTTCTACGGGGACGGAATGGATGCGGACAGCGCATAGTGTGCTGTCAGCATCCGCATTTGCGGAGCGCGGTGCCCCGATCTTCAGGTCCGCAGCTCCGCAAAAGATAGAACATGTCCTATTCTTGTCCGCAGCTTGCGGACAAGAATAGGCATTTCTATAGGGGTGTCGGGCGGGTGTGTTGCGAATCCGCAATTTGCGGGTCCGCAACACACCACGGACGTGTGAATGGAGCCTTACAGTGAATTGCCTGGTGACAGACTTCCTTTAGCTCCCTTTTTTATGCAGCATTTTTAAGGAAACAAAATTGAAGTAATTACTACTTTTTTTTTTACACTTTACAATTTAGAGATTAGTCACTGGCTTTGAGGGAAACTAGGAGAGGCCTGCGTTTGTTAGGGCATCTCGGTTTAAGACTCCTTTTATTTCCGGCTGTAACTTGTCGTTGAGGCATGTGAATGGTTAAATGATTCCCTGGTGTGAACATTTGACCTCAGTGTAGTTTAGGGAAACTTTGACCTTCCCTGGAATATTTACCAGTCCCTAGAACCAGATCCAAAAATATTTACATGTCAGTTGTGAGGAGATACGGTAATCACGCCATATTTTTTTATTTTTTATTTTTTTCCCATTTCCAAAAAGTTGGGAAAAGAATCCTTGTCTACAACATAATTGTCCTAAGTGTGTGAACATGACCTGACGGATAACTTGTAAAACCTTCTTCACCATATAGCCTGATGTGGTGGCACGTTTGTCTGCGACATCTGTAACCAATGGCCATAAAAGCATGGTCACCCCCCCACCCCATAAATGTTGTGTATTAAAATGATGTTTTACTTGGCAGAATACAATGGAAAAAGTACTAAACGAGAAAATGAAAAAATCGTCATATATAAAGCATTCTCTGAACATCTGTATCCAGTTTAGTTTTTTTCCTCCATGCAGTTCATGGACCTGAGAAGTAAAGTGGTGGCCCAGCATCTGCCTATGAGTCATTCCTGCAGAAATGCTGCTGAAAAATACTGCCGAGTAGCGAATCAAGAAAAGTTACATTTCAGAGCAGGTTGTGCTTACCGCATCGTTTCCTTTACGTCTGGTCCGATATCAGTTGCTATACATGGCTGTAGACTCCTGTTGAAGCCTTTTAAAAGGGTTATCCGAGTTATTTATATTTCTTACAATGTGCCTTATTACATACCACATAATACTTTTGTAATGTAGTGTTTTCAGTGAGATCATCAGGCTTCTTCAGCGCTGCTGCGGGTCACGTGACCCCCGACGTCATCCACCAGGCTCCTGTGGTGACGTTTCGTGTACAGACTTATCCCTGCCTGAGGGAGTGGGTCTGCTCTGTACGAGACGTCAGAGCCTGTCTGCCCGCACCCCCCCTCTCTGGATCTTGCTGCCGGCCAGGCTCCTGTGAAGGATTGTGCATGCACGATCCCTACCAGTGCCGGTGTTCTGTCAGATTCCCTTACCCCACGTGACTTCCGGGGGTGCGCGCTTCCGCGCAAGCGCAGTACCACGGCACAGCGCCTCCGCGCAAGCGCAGTTCCAGGGCATGGGTAAGGTAAAATTACAGTGAGCATTCATTGACTCATGGACGCGCGCACACACCACGCGTGCGCTCTCAGGGGTAAGGAGATCTGACGGTCTTTTGTCTTGGAAGTCACGTGGGGTAAGGGAATCTGACGAGGTAAGGTTTTCTGACAGAACACCGGCAGTCATGTCAAAATAACAGCGGTCCTGTCAGATACTGCTTGGATGGTCGGACCCAAAAGCCACCCCGTCCAGACACCCAAAAGTAAAGAAGATGGCCGCCAGGTTCTTACTCCAGTATGCTTGCGCTTTCACCTCCCCGCTCGGCGCCACCCCTACCTCAGTGTATGCCTGCAATGGAGCACGAATAGAGCTATTTCTGAGGGAACCTCATGCCCTAAGGGCGTCTGTTCAGGCTGTAACTCTTTACATGTGTCAGATTATTCACACCCACAAAGATTCATGAGGGAGAGCTTAGTCATTGTTGTTACACGCCCCACAGCGTTGCTGCAGCATGTAAACAAAGCATGAATAACAGAACTATGCAAAGGTGTAAGGCTACTTTCACACTAGCGTTCTGCTGTCCGCTCGTGAGCTCCGTTTGAAGGGGCTCACAAGCGGAGCAGAACGCTTCCGTCCAGCCCTGATGCAGTCTGAATGGATGCGGATCCGCTCAGACTGCATCAGTCTGGCGGCGTTCAGCCTCCGCTCCGCTCGCCTCCGCACGGCCAGGCGGACAGCTGAACGCTGCTTGCGGCGTTCGGGTGTCCGCCTGGCCGTGCGGAGGCGTGCGGATCCGTCCAGACTTACAATGTAAGTCAATGGGAACGGATCCGCTTGAAGATGACACCATATGGCTCAATCTTCAAGCGGATCCGTCCCCCATTGACTTTACATTGAAAGTCTGAACGGATCCGCTCAGGCTACTTTCGCACTTAGAAATTTTTCTAAGTTATTAATGCAGACGGATCCGTACTGAACGGAGCCTCCGTCTGCATTAATATGATCGGATCCGTTCAGAACGGATCCGATCAAGCGCAAGTGTGAAAGTAGCCTAAGTATGTTTTTTTTTTTTTTCTCTCTCAAGAAATCGAGCTTAAAGGGCTTCTGTCACCCCCCGTAAAGTAATTTTTCATTTTCTGGCTACTTAAAATCCAAAATCCTTATACTGCGATATATCAATATATACTGCTCTTACTCTTTTTCGTTCAGTAGTTTCTTAAAAAAACTGACTTTTATAATATGTAAATTACCCCTCTATCAGCAAGTAGGGCGGCTACTTGCTGGTAGCAGCCGCATCCTCCTTTTAAAAAGACGCCCCCTCCTCATGTTGATTGACAGGGCCAGCGAGTGCTCTCGTCCTCTGGCTGGCCCTGTCTGCGTTTTTAAATCTTGCGCCTTCGCCGTACCGGTCTTCAGTCGGCGCAGGCGCACTGATAGGAGGACGCTCGCTCGGCCGCTCCTTCCTCAGTGCGCCTGCGCCAACTGAAGGCACGAGATTTAGAACGCAGACAGGGCCAGCCAGAGGACGAGAGCACTCGCTGGCCCTGTCAATCAACATGAGGAGGGGGCGTCTTTTTTTAAAAGGCGGATGCGGCTGCTACCAGCAAGTAGCCGCCCTACTTGCTGGTAGAGGGGTAATTTACATATTATAAAAGTCTGTTTTTTTTAAGAAACTACTGAACGAAAAAGAGTAAGAGCAGTATAAGGATTTTAAGTAGCCAAAAAATGAAAAATTACTTTGGGGGGGGGGGGGGGCGAATGACAGAAGCCCTTTAACTAATGTATACAGTTGCAAGAAAAAGTATGTGAACCCTTTGGAATGATATGGATTTCTGCACAAATTGGTCATAAAATGTGATCTGATCTTCATCTAAGTCACAACAATAGACAATCACAGTCTGCTTAAACTAATAACACACAAAGAATTAAATGTTACCATGTTTTTATTGAACACACCATGTAAACATTCACAGTGCAGGTGGAAAAAGTATGTGAACCCCTAGACTAATGACATCTCCAAGAGCTAATTGGAGTGGGGTTTCAGCCAACTGGAGTCTAATCAATGAGATGAGATTGGAGGTGTTGGTTACAGCTGCCCTGCCCTATAAAAAACACACACCAGTTCTGGGTTTGCTTTTCACAAGAAGCATTGCCTGATGTGAATGATGCCTTACACAAAAGAGCTCTCCGAAGACCTACGATTAAGAATTGTTGACTTGCATAAAGCTGGAAAAGGTTATAAAAGTATCTCCAAAAGCCTTGCTGTTAATCAGTCCACGGTATAAATGGAGAAAGTTCAGCACTGCTGCTACTCTCCCTAGGAGTGGCCGTCCTGTAAAGATGACTGCAAGAGCACAACGCAGACTGCTCAATGAGGTGAAGAAGAATCCTAGAGTGTCAGCTAAAGACTTACAAAAGTCTCTGGCATATGCTGACATCCCTGTTAGTGAATCTACGATACTTAAAACACTAAACAAGAATGGATTTCATGGGAGGATACCACAGAGGAAGCCACTGATGTCCAAAAAAAACATTGCTGCATGTTTACAGTTTGCACAAGAGCACCTGGATGTTCCACAGCAGTACTGGCAAAATATTCTGTGGACAGAAGTTGAGTTGTTTGGAAGAAATACACAACACTATGTGTGGAGAAAAGAGGCACAGCACACCAACATCAAAACCTCATCCCAACTGTGAAGTATGGTGGTGGGGGCATCATAGTTTGGGGCTGCTTTGCTGCGTCAGGGCCTTGGACGGATTGCTATCATCGAAGGAAAAATGAATTCCCAAGTTTATCAAGACATTTTGCAGGAGAACTTAAGGCCATCTGTCCACCAGCTGAAGCTCAACAGAAGATGGGTGTTGAAACAGGACAACGACCCAAAGCATCAAAGTAAATCAACAACAGAATGGCTTAAACAGAAGACAATACGCCTTCTGGAGTGGCCCAGTCAGAGTCCTGACCTCAACCCGATTGAGATGCTGTGCCATGACCTCAAGAAAGCGATTCACACCAGACATCCCAAGAATATTGCTGAACTGAAACAGTTCTGTAAAGAGGAATGGTCAAGAATTACTCCTGACCACTGTGCACGTCTGACCTGCAACTACTGGAAACGTTTGGTTGAAGTTATTGCTGTTATTGAAGGTTCAGCCAGTTATTAAATCCAAGGGTTCATATACTTTTTCCACCTGCACTGTGAATGTTTACATGGGGTGTTCAATAAAAACATGGTAACATTTAATTATTTGTGTGTTAATAGTTTAACCACTTCCCGCCACGCTAACGCCGAAAGGCGTCATTTCTGCGGCGCTCCCAGGTCACACTAACGCCAATAGGCGTCATCTCGCGTGAGCCGAGATTTCCTGTGAACGCGCGCACACAGGCGCGCGCGCTCACAGGAACGGAAGGTAAGAGAGTTGATCTCCAGCCTGCCAGCGGCGATCGTTCGCTGGCAGGCTGGAGATGTGTTTTTTTTAACCCCTAACAGGTATATTAGACGCTGTTTTGATAACAGCGTCTAATATACCTGCTACCTGATCCTCTGGTGGTCCCCTTTGTTTGGATCGACCACCAGAGGACACAGGTAGCTCAGTAAAGTAGCACCAAGCACCACTACACTACACTACACCCCCCCCCCCCGTCACTTATTAACCCCTTATTAGCCCCTGATCACCCCATATAGACTCCCTGATTACCCCCCTGTCATTGATTACCCCCCTGTAAAGCTCCATTCAGACGTCCGCATGATTTTTACGGATCCACTGATAGATGGATCGGATCCGCAAAACGCATCCGGACGTCTGAATGAAGCCTTACAGGGGCGTGATCAATGACTGTGGTGATCACCCCATATAGACTCCCTGATCACCCCCCTGTCATTGATTACACCCCTGTCATTGATCACCCCCCTGTAAAGCTCCATTCAGACGTCCGCATGATTTTTACGGATGCACTGATAGATGGATCCGATCCGCAAAACGCATCCGGACGTCTGAATGAAGCCTTACAGGGGCATGATCAATGACTGTGGTGATCACCCCATATAGACTCCCTGATCACCCCCCTGTAAAGCTCCATTCAGATGTCCGCATGATTTTTACGGATGCACTGATAGATGGATCCGATCCGCAAAACGCATCCGGACGTCTGAATGAAGCCTTACAGGGGCATGATCAATGACTGTGGTGATCACCCCATATAGACTCCCTGATCACCCCCCTGTAAAGCTCCATTCAGATGTCCGTATGATTTTTACGGATGCACTGATAGATGGATCGGATCCGCAAAACGCATCCGGACGTCTGAATGAAGCCTTACAGGGGCATGATCAATGACTGTGGTGATCACACCATATAGACTCCCTGATCACCCCCCTGTCATTGATTACCCCCCTGTAAAGCTCCATTCAGATGTCCTCATGATTTTTACGGATGCACTGATAGATGGATCGGATCCGCAAAACGCATCCGGACGTCTGAATGAAGCCTTACAGGGGCGTGATCAATGACTGTGGTGATCACCCCATATAGACTCCCTGATCACCCCCCTGTCATTGATTACCCCCCTGTCATTGATTACCCCCCTGTAAAGCTCCATTCAGACGTCCGCATGATTTTTACGGATCCACTGATAGATGGATCGGATCCGCAAAACGCATCCGGACGTCTGAATGAAGCCTTACAGGGGCATGATCAATGACTGTGGTGATCACACCATATAGACTCCCTGATCACCCCCCTGTCATTGATTACCCCCCTGTAAAGCTCCATTCAGATGTCCGCATGATTTTTACGGATGCACTGATAGATGGATCGGATCCGCAAAACGCATCCGGACGTCTGAATGAAGCCTTACAGGGGCATGATCAATGACTGTGGTGATCACCCCATATAGACTCCCTGATCACCCCCCTGTCATTGATCACCCCCCCTGTCATTGATCACCCCCCTGTCATTGATCACCCCCCTGTCATTGATCACCCCCCTGTAAGGCTCCATTCAGACATTTTTTTGGCCCAAGTTAGCGGAATTATTATTATTTTTTTCTTACAAAGTCTCATATTCCACTAACTTGTGTCAAAAAATAAAATCTCACATGAACTCACCATACCCCTCACGGAATCCAAATGCGTAAAATTTTTTAGACATTTATATTCCAGACTTCTTCTCACGCTTTAGGGCCCCTAGAATGCCAGGGCAGTATAAATACCCCACATGTGACCCCATTTCGGAAAGAAGACACCCCCAGGTATTCCGTGAGGGGCATATTGAGTCCATGAAAGATTGAAATTTTTGTCCCAAGTTAGCGGAACGGGAGACTTTGTGAGAAAAAAATTAAAAATATCAATTTCCGCTAACTTGTGCCAAAAAAAAAAAATTTCTATGAACTCGCCATGCCCCTCATTGAATACCTTGGGGTGTCTTCTTTCCAAAATGGGGTCACATGTGGGGTATTTATACTGCCCTGGCATTCTAGGGGCCCCAAAGCGTGAGAAGAAGTCTGGTATCCAAATGTCTAAAAATGCCCTCCTAAAAGGAATTTGGGCACCTTTGCGCATCTAGGCTGCAAAAAAGTGTCACACATCTGGTATCGCCGTACTCAGGAGAAGTTGGGGAATGTGTTTTGGGGTGTCATTTTACATATACCCATGCTGGGTGAGAGAAATATCTTGGTCAAATGCCAACTTTGTATAAAAAAATGGGAAAAGTTGTCTTTTGCCAAGATATTTCTCTCACCCAGCATGGGTATATGTAAAATGACACCCCAAAACACATTCCCCAACTTCTCCTGAATACGGCGATACCACATGTGTGACACTTTTTTGCAGCCTAGGTGGGCAAAGGGGCCCACATTCCAAAGAGCACCTTTAGGATTTCACAGGTCATTTACCTACTTACCACACATTAGGGCCCCTGGAAAATGCCAGGGCAGTATAACTACCCAACAAGTGACCCCATTTTGGAAAGAAGACACCCCAAGGTATTCCGTGAGGGGCATGGCGAGTTCCTAGAATTTTTTATTTTTTGTCACAAGTTAGTGGAAATTTTTTTTTTTTTTTTTTTTTTTTCATACAAAGTCTCATATTCCACTAACTTGTGACAAAAAATAAAAACTTCCATGAACTCACTATGCCAATCAGCGAATACCTTGGGGTCTCTTCTTTCCAAAATGGGGTCACTTGTGGGGTAGTTATACTGCCCTGGCATTCTAGGGGCCCAAATGTGTGGTAAGGAGTTTGAAATCAAATTCTGTAAAAAATGACCTGTGAAATCCGAAAGGTGCTCTTTGGAATATGGGCCCCTTTGCCCACCTAGGCTGCAAAAACGTGTCACACATCTGGTATCCCCGTACTCAGGAGAAGTTGGGGAATGTGTTTTGGGGTGTCATTTTACATATACCCATGCTGGGTGAGAGAAATATCTTGGCAAAAGACAACTTTTCCCATTTTTTTTATACAAAGTTGGCATTTGACCAAGAAATTTATGAAAAAAAAAAAAAATCATCATTTTCCACTAACTTGTGACAAAAAATAAAAAATTCTAGGAACTTGCCATGCCCCTCACGGAATACCTTGGTGTGTCTTCTTTCCAAAATGGGGTCACTTGTGGGGTAGTTATACTGCCCTGGCATTCTAGGGGCCCGAATGTGTGGTAAGGAGTTTGAAATCAAATTCTGTAACAAATGACCTGTGAAATCCGAAAGGTGCTCTTTGGAATATGGGCCCCTTTGCCCACCTAGGCTGCAAAAAAGTGTCACACATCTGGTATTGCCGTACTCAGGAGAAGGTGGGGAATGTGTTTTGGGGTGTCATTTTACATATACCCATGCTGGGTGAGAGAAATATCTTGGCAAAAGACAACTTTTCCCATTTTTTTATACAAAGTTGGCATTTGACCAAGATATTTATCCCACCCAGCATGTGTATATGTAAAAAGACACCCCAAAACACATTCCTCAACTTCTCTTGAATACAGAGATACCAGATGTGTGACACTTTTTTGCAGCCTAGGTGGGCAAAGGGGCCCATATTCCAAAGAGCACCTTTCGGATTTCACAGGTCATTTTTTACAGAATTTGATTTCAAACTCCTTACCACACATTTGGGCCCCTAGAATGCCAGGGCAGTATAACTACCCCACAAGTGACCCCATTTTGGAAAGAAGAGACCCCAAGGTATTTCGTGATGGGCATAGTGAGTTCATAGAAGTTTTTATTTTTTGTCACAAGTTAGTGGAATATGAGACTTTGTATGAAAAAAAAAAAAAATCATCATTTTCCACTAACTTGTGACAAAAAATAAAAAATTCTAGGAACTTGCCATGCCCCTCACGGAATACCTTGGTGTGTCTTCTTTCCAAAATGGGGTCACTTGTGGGGTAGTTATACTGCCCTGGCATTCTAGGGGCCCGAATGTGTGGTAAGGAGTTTGAAATCAAATTCTGTAACAAATGACCTGTGAAATCCGAAAGGTGCTCTTTGTAAGAAAAAAAAAAAAAAAAAAAAAAAAAATCATCATTTTCCGCTAACTTGTGACAAAAAAAAAAAAGTTCTATGAACTCACTATGCCCATCAGCGAATACCTTAGGGTGTGTACTTTCCGAAATGGGGTCATTTGTGGGGTGTTTGTACTGTCTGGCCATTGTAGAACCTCAGGAAACATGACAGGTGCTCAGAAAGTCAGAGCTGCTTCAAAAAGCGGAAATTCACATTTTTGTACCATAGTTTGTAAACGCTATAACTTTTACCCAAACCATTTTTTTTTTACCCAAACATTTTTTTTTTATCAAAGACATGTAGAACTATAAATTTAGAGCAAAATTTCTATATGGATCTCGTTTTTTTTGCAAAATTTTACAACTGAAAGTGAAAAATGTCATTTTTTTGCAAAAAAATCGTTAAATTTCGATTAATAACAAAAAGAGTAAAAATGTCAGCAGCAATGAAATACCACCAAATGAAAGCTCTATTAGTGAGAAGAAAAGGAGGTAAAATTCATTTGGGTGGTAAGTTGCATGACCGAGCAATAAACGGTGAAAGTAGTGTAGTGCCGATTTGTAAAAAAGGGCCTGGTCTTTAGGGGGGTATAAACCTGTGGTCCTTAAGTGGTTAAGCAGACTGTGATTGTCTATTGTTGTGACTTAGATGAAGATCAGATCACATTTTATGACCAATTTGTGCAGAAATCCATATTATTCCAAAGGGTTCACATACTTTTTCTTGTAACTGTATGTATGTCCTGATGAGTTTTATAAGTTGTTGTTTTTTTTTCCCCATAACTCGGATAACCCCTTCAAGTAGTCTCATAATTTACTGTCGGCTATAGCAGTATACATATACAGAGAAGGCTGTCAGTCACTGAGTAGGACACCCACCGGACAGAATAGGGCCGCCCACTGGACTCCTAAGCATAGAAAAAAAGAGATTTAAAGGGCTTCTGTCACCCCACTAAACAGTTTTTTTTTTTTTTTTTTTTTTTTTTTGTGTACTTACCGTATAATCCCTATACTGCGATTTATCCATACATAATGTGATTAATCATTTTGGTTCAGTAGATTCTGCTAAAAACGTACTTTTATAATATGTAAGTTACCTGTCCTACCAGCAAGTAGGGCGGCTACTTGCTGGTAGCAGCCGCATCCTCCTATCATAATGATGCCCCCCTCCGCATGTTGATTGACAGGGCCAGCGAACGGGATCTTTCTCTGCTGGCCCTGTTTGCATTTAAAATCTGGCGCCTGCGCCGTAACGGTATTCAATCGGCGCAGGCGCACTGAGGATGCGGCTGCTACCAGCAAGTAGCCGCTCTACTTGCTGGTAGACAGGTAATTTACTTATTATAAAAGTACGTTTTTAGCAGAATCTACTGAACCAAAATGATTAATCACATTATGTATGGATAAATCGAAGTATAGGGATTATAAGTACACAAAAAAAAAAAAAACAGTTTAGTGGGGTGACAGAAGCCCTTTAAATCAGAGATGCCCAACCTGCGGCCATTCAGCTGTGGCAAAACTACAATTCCCAGCATGCCTGGACATCCTACAACTATTAGGGCATGCTGGGAGTTGTAGTTTTGCAACCCCTGGAGGGCCACAGGTTGAGCATGCCTGATTTAAATGAAGAAATAACCAGTTATACTGAATCGTTTCCAGTAAAACTGTACATCAGTCTGCTCAGCTCCTCCTGCTCTATGGCACAATGCAGATTGCACAGCATTTTCATGGTGACAGGTGCCATTTTAATTGGAAATCCCAAATGCGGACAATAGGACATGTTCTATATATTTTTTTGCGGAAATACGGACATACGGAAATAGAATGCACACGGAGTAACTTCTTTATTTATTTTTTTGCGGACCCATTGAAGTGAATGATTTCGCATACGGTCCGCAAAAAAATGGTACGGTCACAGAAAGAAAATACGTTTGTGTGCATGAGCCCTATCTCTGTGTTCAGGAAAAATCACAGCATGTTCTATATTGTTTTTTCTCACAGCTCTTGATCCATAGAAGTGAATGGATCTTGCATGAAAAACGGAAGGCATCCGGATGCAATGCGTTTTCACTGATGGTTGATAGGAGATGTAGAGATGTTGTTTTTCGTTTTTTCTTCATGTTCGGGAAAATTGCTTAAAAAACTGGTTGAACGTGCGTGTAAAACCATCAGTTTTTTCTGAACAGATCCTGACCCAGTCCGTACGGCTTGTGTGAAAGGCCTTAAAGAAGGTTTTCTCCCAATATTTTAAATAGGGTGGTGTCACACGCAGCTTTTTTTTGTGACCGTTTTTTGTAGCCAAAGCAAGAAGTGAGTTGGGACAGAATTAGAAATATAAAGGAAGGACTTCTACGTCTTCTTCCTGCTGGATCCACTTCTGGCTATGGTTCAAAAAATTCCCACAATGAGCTGTGTGTGACACCACCCTACATTAGTAAATTAGAAATTAGCCTTTAATATTCCTTACACACATGAATCTTCCTCTGGTGTTGTTTTTTATTTTTTTATTTATTTTTTTACCATAAAAAAAAAAGCCAGAAAATGCTAATGAATTTTTTTTTAAGCTGCTTTTTTTTTGTGGGAATTTTTTTTTTTTTTTCTCTCTAAAAGGCTGTGTGAGATGCAATTGCCAAACAAAAACACTTGAGTGGCCTGCGTTTCAGATTTCCATAGACCTTCAGCTAAAATCTGGAGCAGGTGCTAGAAATGCCACTAAAAATGCAAAAGTGCAGAAAAAACAGCACAAAAACCCTATGGATGAAAGTAACCACTATGGAGCACTTCCGTATCCCTCCGCACCGCAAAAAAATTTTTTTAATGGTGCGGACAGATCGCGGACCCGTTCAAGTTGATCAGCGCTGGCCGCACCGTGCATTGATGCAAGAGCCCATACAAAGATATTGCCATTTTTTGGTTTTGTTCTTTTGGCCATTTTTCATGTGTGAAGTTGGTGATGAACTGCTATTCTTGTTCAATCAATAGAAGGTTCGTATAGGTTTGTGGGATCCATATGGTTAAACTGAGCGATCGCCATGATGCATGAGAATGTGTAACCTAATCTAGACACAAGCTGTGGCCAACAGAGAAAGCAGGATGGGGTTTTGCTATTTCCACACCCGCTGAGTGTGCGGATTCAGTATCTGGTAGATTTCCTGTCCTTATATTCAGAGTTTCTGCATGATTAGAACAATGGCCCCCAATCTTCTTTCGCCTCCTGATTATGTAGACGTTGTTAACATTGTATAAGCTCTTTACCAACTTGATGTTGATTCAATTGACGGTTGTCTTTGTATGTGATGTGTATTTGTAGACAATTAATAGTTAATTATAGGCTCACTGTTTATAATCTGATGTATGCCGTCGTCTATACATTGTCCTTCTATCTAAGGCTACTTTCACACTCGCGTTTGGTGCGGCTCCGTTCAGATAATACAACCGCATGCATCCGTTCAGAACGGATCCGTTTGTAATATCTGTAACATAGCCAAGATGGATCCGTCTTAAACACCATTGAAAGTCAATGGAGGACGGATCAGTTTTCTATTGTGCCAGATTGTGTCATTGAAAACGGATCCGTCCCCATTGACTTACATTGTGTGCCAGGACGGATCCGTTTGGCTCAGTTTCGTCAGACGGACGCTGCAAGCAGCGTTTTGGTGTCCGCTTCCAAAGCGGAATGGAGACGGAACGGAGGCAAACTGATGCATTCTGAGCGGATCCTTATCCATTCAGAATGCAAACTGATCCGTTTTGGACCACTTGTGAGAGCCCTGAACGGATCTCGCAAAAGGAAAACCAAAACGCCAGTGTGAAAGTAGCCTAATGTGGAGGAACAGTTTATTACTTAGCACAGCTTTTTTACAGCGGCATATGGGAATAGAACATACATTTTATTACTTTAGCATCTTCTAGGGAAAGGGTCCACTTAGAATATGCTCCCACACCGGAAGCAGATCGGCCTACACCACTGCTTTCAGTACACTGATGACTTGACCACTAAATATGGCAATCAACTGCCTTTTGTGTCACCCCCATTTCCTTATAGATTGTAAGCTCTTGCGATCGGGGCCCTCACTCCTAGTGTTGTTGTGGTGTCTTTTGTACATGAACCCTATGAATTGTAAAGCTCTGCGGTATATGGTGGCGCTATAGAAATAAAGATTATTATTACATGCGGCAAATTAATTGCATACATTTCTGCCCCTGAGAAATGACTTTGATTCTGGAGGGAGTGTGTACGTTTCTGCAGGCCCCAATCAGATGAATGGATGGAGCAGTCTCAGAACTTTCTGCAGCAGTTACATTACAGGAATAATAAGTGCCTGCAGCCTGCCTCTCTAAACACAAGATTCATACTTACTGCTCCACGCTGTGTCCGGTGTCTACATGGTCACATGTTCCACTGCAGCCAATGACTGGCTTCAGTGGTGACTCTCTGCTTGTGGCAACACTCCACTGGCTTCAGTGGAGCATATGACCACGAGACAAACCCCTGCTGATCTGATATTGATGAACTATCCCAACAATCCCCTCCACAGTATGAGAACAAGTGATGGCCGCTGCTATCACTCATGCCCATACAAAATCATTGTTCCTGGGCAGCAGAGTGCTGTTTAGACCGCCTGTTCATCGGGGGATCTGCACCACTTTTATACAGGCAGTGTTCGTTGGAACCGCCTGAACATCGCAAGATGTAAGTCTAGAACCTCTTTAAAGGGGCTGTCTTGTCAGAAACTACTTACAGAACAGATTTTGCTTGCGGAAGCTGCTGCCAGACAGGTATTTTACATGAATAGCCGACATGTAATACGAGGATGACTCGAATAGGGGTCACTCTTGTAGAGCAAGGGACTCTCCAGAGGGCATATGGGTAGGGGTTGTCTTTGAGACAACCCCTTTAAACGGCAACACGAATTCTGTTGTGAGGCTCACAAGAGATTGGGGTTTGTGTAGTACTCCTCCAGATAGTAGTGTCTGCCTTGTTTAGTCATGTGGGCCGTTTCCTGTTAAATCTCTATCATCCATATGCTAGTGTGGAAAATGCCTCCGTTTTACAGCGTGGGGCTGGATCTAGCCTGTTCATGTGCTCTGAAGCATTGAATTGTCTAATTACAGGCTTAGCTAAAGAGAACCAAAATAGCTCAACTGACTATAGCAAGAAAGGCTCGCGAGAATCAAAAAGCAGACGTTAGGATGGTGAGCAGCCAACTGCCATTATGTGCCTGGTCGTATGTGAGGCGGGCCCTAGATGCACACATGTTAAAGGGAACCTGTCACCGGGATTTTGGGTATAGAGCTGAGGACATGGGTTGCTAGATGGCCGCTAGCACATCCGCAATACCCAGTCCCCATAGCTCTGTGTGCTTTTATTGTGTAAAAAAACTGATTTGATACATATGCAAATTACCCTGAGATGAGTCCGAGCTTGAAAATATGACTCTTCTCCGGTCACACAAGTAAGATATGGCTCTTATGTTAATTTGCATATGTATCAAATTGTTTTTTTCTACACAATAAAAGCACAGAGAGCTATGGGGACTGGGTATTGCGGATGTGCTAGCGGCCATCTAGCAACCCATGTCCTCAGCTCTATACCCAAAATCTCGGTGACAGGTTCCCTTTAAATGTCAAAAATGTTTTCTCCATTATGGTTGCTAATGTGCATTGCCTTACTCAAAAAGTTTTTTTACTATAGTAAAATGCTGCACAAGAAAATACCATAATTAAAAGCAAGCAATTAAAGAGGTTGTCGGGCCATATATATTGATGATCTATCTTCAGGATAGGTCTCAATATCTGATCTGGTCTGACACTGGGCCCCCCGCCAATCAGCTTTTAGAAGAGGAGGCGGTGCTTCATGCAAGTGCCGTTTCCTCTTCATTCCACTGCCCGTCTTCTCGGAAGTGTATTGTAATAACAAGTACTCGCTCCGTTCACTTGAATGGAACAAGTACTTGTAATAATTACGCCGCTGCTCCACAGGATGTGATGTGTAGTGTAATTATCAGGAAGCAGGACTGATTGGCGTGGGGGGCCAGCTGTCGGACCCCTGCTGATCAGATATTGATGACATATCCTGACGATAGGTCATCAATATATATATGGCAGGACAACCCCTTTTAACAAAAAATAAATAAAACTTATGTGCCAGGGGTGTTGGCTAACTGGATACTGAACAACTAGTTTAACTACTTTTTGAGTAGTTTGCTATTACACTTCTTGTTCCCTGGCCACTAATCATGTTTGCTCTTGGAGTGGTCTGAGCGACTCAATGTCTTCATAATTTTATCCATGTCTCCTTGAGATACATCTTTATGATCCATATCCGGTAAAACATTCGCCACCCTAAAGGTGCATTTAAACTGTGCCGATGAACAGACAATTATCGGGAAGGAAGCCTTGAGATGATTGAGGTGTCTGCACCAAAGATCATTTAGCAAAACCATCGTTCATCGGATGATCTGCGGCACCTTTATATGGGCCGAGTATCTGGAACAAGATTCGTAATAACACAATTATCATTCCTGATCATCAGCCCAAAAAATTGTGCAGTGTAAAACCCGTCATAAGCCAAACTGATTCTATCTAGGCTTTCTTTGCAGTGCACTATATGGCCACACAGTGTCCCCTACTAACCTGAATGATGATCTTACCAAGAGGTAACTTACTATCATTCTCCAACCTTCTGCTTCAGAGTCTTTTTGTGACGGTTAGATTTTGATCAGAAAGTATTGAGACAGAAGAGAATTGTGGCCAGCGTATTGGGAGAGATATAATTGTATTTACCTCTTGAGAAAGCTGACGGCGAAACTCGCGCCGGGGCGTGGTGGTGGTCTGACCTGAGGCCGGACACAATTATTTGGTTGGTACTATATAGGTATCTGCCTATATACTTTGTATTATACTGCATTGCTTATTTTTCACATGTTATTTGATCTGTACTATTTATAGCCATACCATTAGGCTGTGTGTATAATACTTATTTCACGCCCCCCAAGAGGAAGCGACGGCGAATCGTACGTCGGGGTGGTCTGTCTCCTGATTGCTGGTTGGTATCCCCACAGTTGTGTCCATGTATGTGTATGTTATTAGGCTGCTCAAGAGTAATATTGTGTTGGGGACTTGTTAGCATTCCCAGTCGGGGGTGCAGGCACTTGTCTATACTACACAGTTGGGCATTGTGCCCTCTGAGATGGAGTGTTATTGATGGATGCTGGGTGGGTGTAGGATTCGGGCAGTGTTTGTTACTTAACCATGATGGTTATAATTTGTTGTTATTGCCTTTGTGTCCTTACAGGTTCAGTGTAATTGGGACACACACATTGTTTCCATATTGTCTCCTGCATAATCTGTCCCCTGTATAGTCTATAGTGTAATCATGGTATATAATAAAATTAGATATTTTAAATATGTGTGCTCTCAAATTGGTGTTTGTTAATACTTATTTATGTACTCTTGAATCTGCACTTTATAGTACCTCCCTAAAAAATACTTTCTACATTTGCACTTTATTGCATTTATCCTGCTGTTCGGTCACTACCACTGTGTTGGTGTTTTTAACCATTTTTAAAATATTTGTGTTATGTGTATGCCAATCATGTCTGCAATATATGTTGATACTATAATCCTGATGGATGTGTGATTAGCTTGTTCTTTATTATTGAACCACATATACTTCTATTGGTGTTCTATTATTGTATTCACAGCAGTTTTCTTCAAAGAATACATTAAAGAGGTTCTTTGAGACCGAGAACAAGGCCAGGCAGAGTGCAAAGGTAAAAAAAAAAAAAGACTCGCCTGTCACAAGCTCTTTGGGTCCAATACCAAGTTCCCTTCCTCACTGCTTCCGGCCCAGGTCACTGCTGAGGCCATATATTGGCTTGCAGTGTTAACATGCATATGGACAGTATGTCGCCCTTCCAGTCCTGCAGGGATCAGAAGCAGCGGAGACGGGAGCTTGGCACTGGACCCAGAGCCCTTGTGGAAAAATATATTTTTTCACTTTTTTGCACTCCGCCCAACCACCTGTTCATGAGTTACTTGTCTTGGAGAACCCCTTTAAGAATGGCATACAAGCTGAACGCAGTCTTTATAAGCTTATTCGTTACTTTTTCTGTCACATGAAAAAGCGTTGGAAAAGTCAGGCAGGGCTTCAGAGTGTAGCTATCTAGAAGAGTGTTGGGTAGAAAGGAATGGTGGTCCACCAGTAATAATGTTTCTCCTTTGCTTCCTTCCTCATCTACCAGATGTAGCACCACCATCAAGTCAATAGGTCTGAACTGCAGAACCAGACAAGGTGCACGGATGAAGATGGCCCTCCATCTGGCCAACCTGTAAATCAGAATGGCTTTTAAACTGACTGAAGCTAAATGCAGTTTCGTTGTTAATGGCTGCACGGTTTACCCCACGGCCATTAATAATTAAACTGCGTTTAGCTGCAGTCAGCTTGAGAACCCATTCTACTTGTAAGTGGTTCAGCTGCATCACACGTGCACCCTGGCTCCGGAGTGCCCACCAGGTGTGAACCCAGCCTTAAGGCAGAGTTTCTCCTGCTTGGCGTGCGCGCATCTCAGACCTGCTTTTTAGCTGTTTGAGAAGCTGATGCATGTCATGACTACAGTGATAGGTTGAGTATATGTTCGTGATGATGCAACCTACATCTATAACAGATATTTTAATGGGTTAAAACAAGGCAAAAAAGCTTCTTCCATTGGTAACCTGTCTTGAAGAATGCGTGTCCTGTTATCTAACTTATTGTTCCTATGCCTTACAGGTTGTCCTTTATTCTTATTTTAACCACATCTGATTTCATTCCTACAGAGCAGCCATAGAAGACGTAGAAGGGGATGTAGCCGAACTTGAGCAGAAGCTCGACAAGGTAAAGTGTCTTTTTATATCACTGGAACATTTGATGGAGAACTGTTCAAGTTACATGCCTCAAGATGTGCAATCCACCATCTACTGCTCGGATCCCAAATCTGTTTCGTGTTATACTGTTATATCCCAGGGTTCCAATTATTCTAATTTTTCTTAAAATCCAAGTTGAAGGAGAAGCCAGTTACTTACTCCATTACTGTTGTCACCATTGAAGTATGCTTCCCAGCATCTCTTGAGTACTAACCACCTTGGTGTTCTCGCCTTTAAAGGTTTTATCCAACTGTTTGTAACTGATGACCCATCCTCTGAATAGATTGTCAGTATCTGATCGATGGTGGTCCGACACCCGGGACCCCAGTCGATCAGCTGTTTGAGAAGGCAGCGGTGCTCACAGCGAGCGCCCTGGC
Organism: Bufo bufo; assembly: GCF_905171765.1. Lineage (NCBI taxonomy): Eukaryota > Metazoa > Chordata > Amphibia > Anura > Bufonidae > Bufo > Bufo bufo. The sequence continues at coordinate 221,782,655 of NC_053392.1, forward strand.
CTATGATGTCAAGACCATGGGTCACATGTCCTAGTCGCAGTTCAGCCCATTCACTCAAGTGACTGGCGGTGTCGGACCCCCTTCAATCATCAACTGTTGCTCCACCTGTAGTATACCACGACCTGATTCAGAACCTCACTCAGGCGCCACATAATCCACTCGCTTGTATTAGTCTTATTTAAAAGGTTATTCATGAGGTATAGATAATACTCACTCTTTTGAAGCTTTGCTTGTATTTTTCAGTCCTTTTTATTTTTCATATAAATAAATTTGTTATAATGCATAGCAATCCTGAGTGCTGAACTGATTGCTACCCCATGCTGCGTGACGTTTCGGGGGTCACACAATCAGATGCTGATGACATACCCAGAGGATAGGTCATCAATTACAAACAGTTGGATGACCCCTTTAACATGAGAACAAAAGTATTGGGCATGTTGAAATCCAACTTGCCTGGTCCTTCTCTTTTGCAATGTATGCTAATTGTAAAGAGTCAAGAACACACACATTCTACACATACACGTTAAATAGTCGGTTCAGCTGAAGTTTATTGTGTATGGCTGGGTTTGAGGGGAGGGGTGGACCCCCTGATTGAAAGAGCAGTAAACCTCCTGAGAGCTAATATGACTAACATAACAGAAACAAGGAGGCAGAAAGTAAGATAGTCGAGCTGAACTTGCAACTCTTCAACTTTGGACTCAAGAACATTATCTTTAACTGTTCCTGCTCTATCTGTGTATATTAACAATGTGCGTGAATATTTTTCCTTTGTGAACGGTAAAGGCCCATTTAGATGCGCCTACCGAACAGGCAATTATCAGGAAGGGGTCGTTCCTTCCCGATGACTGTGTGCTCGTCAGTGGAGGTAAGGAGCTGCGTTTACATGCAGCGATCACCTTCACTGTATTGCTACTACAATTACTCATCCCCATACAGATTTATTGTTTGTGGGCAGCAGATCGCTGTTTGCGCTGCCTAGTCCTGCTGCCCAGAAACTATGATTTAATGTGCTGCATGAAAGATCATTTCACTCGGTGAACGAGCGTTTTGCTCGTTGATTGAGTGATTGGCAACACGTTTACATCAGCAGATTATCGGGAACAAGCGTTTGTTGTAGCGTTCTTTCCTGATAATGGACCCGACGATTGTGGGGTGTAAATCCACCATAAGCATTTTATATAGGAAGGATCACAGTGTTGGGGCTCATGCACACGAACATGTGCAGCCCCTGCCAGTATTGTGGCCCTCAGTCAGTGAGTCCGCAATATATGGGCACTGGCTGTGTGTGCTCCATTTCACGGATGTGGACCCATTCACTTGAATAGGTTTGCAATCCTCAAGATACGGTGCGGAGCCGTGTCACAGAGCGAAAGCCCACGGAAGCACTACAGAATGCTTTCGTGGGATTTCCGTCCCTGCCTCCGCACCTAAAAAAAAAATAGAACTTGTTCTATATTTTTATTTTTTTTGCAGTGCGGACTGAATCTTGCAGATGGCAGACCCACTTGATCGGGTCTGTCTCCGCAAACGGGGGGCACGCGGCTGGTACCCATGATACTGGTCTGCAGCATGAGCCCTCAATGACTATGTGCTGCTTCTTCTGAGTGGCGATGGAAGGTCATCAGTGACTTTTGTATGCCAAGTATGGTATCATTTATTATACGTCAAGTATTGCTCAATACTGAAATTCCAGCACTGAATAAAATTACTGGAAAAGCCTAATCTCTATGAATCTTAGACGCTGCACGCAGTCCCATTTACTGCTGGAAATGACTTTTCCAGTTCAGCTGGTGAATGCGTAGAATGAAAGTGATGACTGAGCACAGGCGGAGTGTTATCTGAGCTGATGAACATTGTACTCTCTTCCTCCCAGCTGGTGAAACTCTGCATTGGAATGATCGATGCGGGAAAGGCTTTCTGTGCTGCCAACAAACAGTTTATGAATGGAGTCCGGGACCTGGCCCAGTATTCTAGCAAGGATGAAGTGGTTGAAGTAAGCAGCATCTGCTCAAAAGAGAGAGAAGCTACACAGATCTGTCCTTCGTTCACTGTGCACATAGATAATAGACCCCCTCATACAGGAGGCGCTCTGTTCACCGTATGTGATATTGAGGACCAAGTGTTACTGTTCTTTTACGTTAAAGCCCATCTGTCAGCAGATTTGTAATTATGAAACTGGCTGACCTGTTGCATGTGCGCTTGGCAGCTGAAGGCATCTGTGTTGGTCCCATGTTCATATGTGCCCCGCATTGCTGAGAATAATGATGTTTTAATGTATGCAAATGAGGCTCTGCTATCTCTATTTATTGACTGGGCCTGGCAGTGTAAACGTCATCACGCCTGACCCTGTCAATCAAAGTGCAGAAGGTGCAGCAGTTGCAGAAAGAGCAGAGCCTTTAGGTGCAATGGCAATGCCCCCGTTGCTCCTAAAGGCTCATTTGCGTATATTAAAACATCATGCGGCAGATACGAACATGGGATCAACATAGAGGCCTTCAGCTGGCAAGCGCACATAATACAGGTCAGCCAGTTTCATAGGTACAAATCTGCTGACAGATGCCCTTTAAAACTCCCTTTAATCCAGTAATGTATAAATCCTACTGGTCAGACATTTAGGAAAAATGATTTCTCATTTTTGATCCAGATCTGACATATCTCTTCAAATCCCAGAATGGTTGGGATGTATACCTAAAAGTGATATTTCCTTCCATTACACAAAAAAAATTAAATGGTGAAATTATTGGTATTGTTCACAACATAAGAAAAAACAGTGGCACTCTGTCTGAATTGGGTGCAAGAGTAGGAACCTATATTAAAGAGAAGTCTGCACTCCAGTTGAGTTCCATGTTAGTTTTTTTTTTTAAATAAATGATCCAAACGATATGTGGCTCTTCAGTTTAAACATCTGGGACCTCTTAAACATAATTTCCACACATATCAGGAAGACATATTGAAGAAAGATAAATGGCACTATAGAAACACGGCAAAAAGCGTCCCTGTTGTGTTTCTATAGAGCTACTTACCTGTCTTCGCTTTTCACAAAGGTCACAGATGGTTGAACTGAAACGTCACATATCATTTGGATGGCCCATGGAATTCAACTGGAGCGCAGACTTCTCTTTATTATGCAATCTATTCATTGGTTGCTACATGGTCTTATATACAGATATATTGAATGTTCTGAAAGAAATGACCAGTACCGCACCTGATGGTGTCTGATGTGCATCTCATCTCTATTAAAATGAATGAGGCTGAGATGAAATGCTGCAAACAGCATGTAGACAGGTTTTTTTTAATCCTTGACAACCCTATCAAGGGAATAAATCATCGAAATAGTTTTTTCTTTTTTTTTACCAATTAAAGGGAGTCTGCCAGCAGTTTTGTTTATGCGAACTGCTGACAGACATAGGTAGGGGCCTTTAAAACCAGATGGTGAGGAATATTCCTTTTTTCTAATCAGTTTTTATTTTCTGATTGCCAATATTTAGATTTTATTTTCTATACATGATTGAGTGGCAGCGTCAGCTCTCATTTTAGAGAGATGCTCTACAGCAGCTGCATGAACCGTAGGCCACTACGGACAACAGATGTTCATTGAGGTCTATGGGAGAGTGTCCTCTGCATGCTGTGTGACCGGTGCAGAGGTCATTGAGGCATACTTAACATAATAGCTTTTAAACAATAGGTCATTACTGATGACCCATTCCTTTGAAGTCAAACTTTACTTTATCCTGCTTTTTTGTGAATACAATTACAGATTACATTTTTTTCAAGTTATGAAAGAGGTCACTTTTTTTAAATTGTGCGTTCTGGCTCAGGTAGAATATTGAGCTTAGTGTTCAGTTAATTAATGCCTTCACTTAGGCCTCTTTCACACTTGCGTTGTCCGGATCCGGCGTGTACTCCACTTGCCGGAATTACACGCCGGATCCGGAAAAACGCAAGTGTACTGAAAGCATTTGAAGACGGAACCGTCTTCCAAATGCGTTCAGTGTTACTATGGCACCCAGGACGCTATTAAAGTCCTGGTTGCCATAGTAGGAGCGGGGAGCGGTATACTTACAGTCCGTGTGACGTCAGAGTCCGTGTGACGGTATACTTACGTCCAGAGTGACGTCAGAGCGCCCCATGCGCATGGATGACGTGTCCAATGCGATCACATGATCCATGCGCTTGGGGCGCCCTGACGTCACTCTGGAGCGCCCCGGGAGCCGCACGGATGGTAAGTATGCTGCTCCCCGCTCCCCACTACACTTTACCATGGCTGCCAGGACTTTAGCGTCCCGGCAGCCATGGTAACCATTCAGAAAAAGCTAAATGTCGGCTCCGGCAATGCGCCGAAACGACGTTTAGCTTAAGGCCGGATCCGGATCAATGCCTTTCAATGGGCATTAATTCCGGATCCGGCCTTGCGGCAAGTGTTCCGGATTTTTGGCCGGAGCAAAAAGCGCAGCATGCTGCGGTATTTTCTCCGGCCAAAAAACGTTCCGTTCCGGAACTGAAGACATCCTGATGCATCCTGAACGGATTTCTCTCCATTCAGAATGCATTAGGATAATCCTGATCAGGATTCTTCCGGCATAGAGCCCCGACGACGGAACTCTATGCCGGAAGACAAGAACGCAGGTGTGAAAGAGCCCTTAAAGAGGAGATGGCTTTCATTTGGTTATCAGTGTCAGGGTGAGTTTACTTTTATATGTATATATTTTCATATTTTATTACATATTTAATGTTTTATTACATCTGTTTTCTCCCACAGAGCAGCCTGACAAAGTTTTCTGACAGTCTGCAGGAGATGATCAATTATCATAATGTAAGTCACGCTTTTAGTTTTAATATACCTTTTTTTTTTTTTTTTTTTTTTTTTTTTTTTTCCCTGGAGTGTTCCTTTAATTCCCTTTTGTAGGCTCTGACTGGGAAAATAGTAGCTCTTAAGCTGCATTCATACAAGCCAATAATCGTCCACATTATTGGGACCGACAATCTGCCCATGTAAATGTGCAACCGATCATCTGATGACCTGTCGTTTATGTAGGCACCACTCATCATAGTTTCTGGGCAGCAATCTGCTGCTCAGACACCATGAATCTGAATGAGGACGAGGGACCACAATAGCAATAGCCATCCCTCGTCCTCATACAGTGAAAGAGATCGCTGCATGTAAATGCGGGGGTCTCCTCCACTTTACGAGCAGCCAACAATCGGCTGCAGAGTTGTCCCATCGAAATCCACCTTTAGAGTCTGTTTACACAGATTTTTTAACTGGAAAAATTCACCTCAGACCGAGGCTGACCCTCTGGTTTTGCTTTTGGTGGGGCTGATCCTTGTGTGGACACCAGCTCCCCTTAATGACCATTTTCTCACCAAGAAGGCATATGTCCATTCTTGACACGGTCTGGAAAGCAAGATGAAAATCCGCTACTGCCAAACAAACTTCTTTTGACAACAATGGGAGGTGGACGCTGTGCGGGTTCCATGCACAAACTCTTCAGTGGGAACGAGCCTTTAGGGGTTTTTTTATGCTGTTTTTGAAGCCAAATCCAGGAACAGATCATAAATGAAGGACATTTATAAGGGGTAAAGTCTTTCCCTGTTTTTGTATCCAATTGGGCCCAATTGTATGGTTGCACAGATTTCATAAATAGGTTGAAAGCCTTAACATTTTCAAATAATGCTAAAAACGTTACCTGGTCAGAGAATCCCGGTTCCTTCACCACCGATCCTGTACTTGCCGCTTCTGGTCTCTGCAGGACCACATGTCGTATACATCAACAGTAACGTGCTGTTCCTGCACACGCCTCCACTGAGGCCATTGATTGGCTGATGAAGGTGATGTGCATGTATTGGACATGCTACACTTTTGGTGGGATGGGAGCTGTGGCGCTGCAACCAGAATGCTCTGATAAGGCAAGTCTTTTTTTTTTCTCCATTAAACACCTTGCCTGGCCGTTCTTTCTAAGCCTTGGACAACCACTTTTAATATTGTCTCTTAATAGTTAATAAGAATACTACTTCATCTGACAATCAAGTAAAGGTTGAGGATTTGTAGCTAGAATGGGCTATAGTGCTAAGCTCCAATCTGCATCTGTGCTTCAGAAACCTCAGACATTGTGGAAAATCCAGTCATATTGTATTAAGTGTATTGAAGGAAGTCCTTCCAGCAGATGAATTGGCCCATAGACAATACACTGAGCGCACGCTATAGGCCAAAAATGCTTGCAGATAAGGTTGAAAAAAGGTCCTTCATAGGTAGCTTGATTGTTTTATTGACAACCTAAAGCCCAATTTGTGGGAAAGTTTACATTATTGAGTTCTGCAGGAGCCGTAATGCGGCCATGATTTGCACTTCGATAATTCCAGTTTCCAGGAATTTTACCAAGCTTATCATCATGTTTGTAACTTCTAATAAAATGTCCCCATACAAAGATATAGCCAAAAGAATGTCCAAAAATGAATAAATACCAAGAAAGACCAGTTGTATAAATTAAGGGGAGGAATAAGTCCCTCCCCCATGACAGATAAAATGTGGGAGAGGAAGGTGGGACGATCATAGGTCAGTCTGGAAGGGGCAACGGGATGAATGGTACTATCCTTGAACCCCACTCTACAGGGTGGGCCATTTATATGGATACACCTTAATAAAATGGGAATGGTTGGTGATATTAACTTCCTGTTTGTGGCACATTAGTATATGTGAGGGGGGGAACTTTTCAAGATGGGTGGTGACCATGGTGGCCATTTTGAAGTCGGCCATTTTGAATCCAACTTTTGTTTTTTCAATAGGAAGAGGGTCATTTGACACATCAAACTTATTGGGAATTTCACAAGAAAAACAATGGTGTGCTTGGTTTTAACGTAACTTTATTCTTTCATGAGTTATTTACAAGTTTCTGACCACTTATAAAATGTGTTCAATGTGCTGCCCATTGTGTTGGATTGTCAATGCAACCCTTTTCTCCCACTCTTCACACACTGATAGCAACACCACAGGAGAAATGCTAGCACAGGCTTCCAGTATCCGTAGTTTCAGGTGCTGCACATCTCGTATCATCTGAAGGCAATCGTCTTTGCTGTGAAGATACGAGATGTGCAGCACCTGAAACTACGGATACTGGAAGCCTGTGCTAGCATTTCTCCTGTGGTGTTGCTATCAGTGTGTGAAGAGTGGGAGAAGAGGGTTGCATTGACAATCCAACACAATGGGCAGCACATTGAACACATTTTATAAGTGGTCAGAAACTTGTAAATAACTCATGAAAGAATAAAGTTACGTTAAAACCAAGCACACCATTGTTTTTCTTGTGAAATTCCCAATAAGTTTGATGTGTCAAATGACCCTCTTCCTATTGAAAAAACAAAAGTTGGATTCAAAATGGCCGCCATGATCACCACCCATCTTGAAAAGTTTCCCCCCTCACATATACTAATGTGCCACAAACAGGAAGTTAATATCACCAACCATTCCCATTTTATTAAGGTGTATCCATATAAATGGCCCACCCTGTAGATGCCCTATAACAGTGGTGGTGAACCTATGGCATGGGTGCTAGAGGCGGCACTCGGAGCCCTCTCTGTGGGCACCCGCACCCTGGAAAAAGTCTATGATGCACCAATATGACTTAGACTTTTCCTGCCATTCATCAGCGCAGGGCACACTATGAACAGCACAGGCAGCATACTGAATGTAGGTAGGCTATTATAGCTAAATGATAAGCTACAAGGAAGATATACTGTATTGGTATTCAGGTTACATTGCCATGTTGGCACTTTGAGAGACAGAGTGCCCAAACTGCAACCCAAAACCCACTTCTCACCCTGGTACATCATATAAACTCCATATGCACACATTGTCCTAGCTGGTTTCCCCCAAAAGGCTTCACCAGGGACCAAACAATAGGGGATAAAGAAAGACACGCTTTAAAATGAGCGCAATTCCCCCTGGATGTGGTCAGATATCACAGCATAGCCCAGTATGGATGCTGCTGAATATGGTACAGGTAACCAGGGGTCCACAATGGAGACTCTTACCATAGCCCATAGCCAATGGAAACTGGCAGAGGTCCGGTGGATTTTGCAGCTCATCCGCCCCCGTACCCTCTCTTTTTAACCCTTTTGGCTGTTTTCCCAACCTCCTGTTTACTAAAAATGCAGTTCCTCTGAAGACCAGAGTCTTGCACACTTTCATGCCCAATATCAGTGTTCACAATGTTTAATTCGCTTACATTTAAAAACTCCTCCTTATTTAGTAAAAACTATTAGGAAGTACTGATGATGGTTAGTAAGTAGAAAGCCCTAGACATTGCAGGCTATGATGTTACTGTGAACGCCTGCTTCTGCAGTACAGCTCATCATTTACTTTCTACCATTATATGTGCTGATCTGTTTACCAGAGACATGGCATTGATTAATTAGAGTATTGTTTGCTGGGCTAATTCCTGAATTCACTTGATAATGCATAAGGAAAAGGATATCCTCCTTGGAAGCAGAGAGAAGGAAGCTGATCTATGTGCTGCTAGTTGATGGATCTTGTACATAGGTGCAAGCTTTGTTATATCATGCAGCATTTTGGTAAGTATTTGCCACTTGTGTGGGTTCTTCATGTACAGTAGTATTCTACTATTCAACCTCTGTCTAGTGAAAGTCTTCCATCATAATGGCCCATTGACCGAACAAGGCAATACCTTGGAATTTTGAGTAGCCATGGTTCATTTGTCTAGGAAGTGCAAAGTAATGAGGGGATATTTTTCTTCCCCACACCTGGTTTTTAGTTTTAAGGGTAACTGTCATGTTTTCATCAAAAAATCTATTTTAGCATTGATGTTACTGCTGCAGCAGCATTATGCATAAAGCAATCTTTAGTTTCTTCACATACCACTGTTTTCCTTGAGTGTTTCTCTTAGTTACAGCTGTTTAAACATTTAAAATATGAGGACCTTCTCAAGATGGCTCCTCTGCCAGTTCTGAGGCCAAAACTGCTTTCCCTCACTTCCCATACACACTTGCTGTAGCCAGCAGCTCCCTGCCAGCCAATCAGATTGGATTACTGAGAGACACGCCTCCTCACTCTGAAGCCTAATGCAGGCATGCAGTGTGAAGGACCGCCCCTCTGTCTTCTGTTTATACTAAAAGGAAGACAGATAATGGTCTTTTAAGGGAGCAGTGGAAAGAGACAGAGCAGATCTTTGTACAATCATTGACAGACTAACTCAGGTATACATGCCTCTATCTCTAATAAACTAGCAAATAAAAAAAATATGACCGTTACCCTTTTAAAATGTTACAAAGTGTGAGTTTGCGACTTTTTAAACACCATTGTAACTAAATTTAGTTGCAGTTGGCATCTCTACGCCACCCTCACCACTTTCCTAAAAGGGAACATGGCAAGGTCGGGACCATCACTCAGTCCACATTTCTCATAATTTATGCCTTTGTTATTCCTACTAGAAATGTATGAATACATTGACAACTGGCTGGTACCAGTTTGTGGGTGTGTCTCTTCAAACTCTCACACTGTCTAAATAGTGCCGACAGTACCAGACTGTACGGACACACCCCTTTAACAAGGGAAATGGTATTACATTTGTAGGATGAATAACCAAGGAATAGCACAATTATAAGATATTAGGAAATACAAGTATTGGCTAAAACAGACACGTCAGGAGTGACAGGCTACCTGAGGATAAGTGATAAATCACTTTTGTGGGCTAGGGGTTGTCTCATGAAGGCACATTCCTTTTTAGAAAGAAGCTGGCTTCTTTATTTACATGGAAATGACTCATCACTACTGCATTTGCTCTCTTCCGTGCAGATTTATTGTTTGGCCGCAGCACATCTCGGTTTAGGGCCCATTCACATGACGATGTGCATTTTGTGGACCGCAACCCACGGATCTGCAAAACATGGACCACCCCACATTGCAGTGCAGACCCTTCCATGTGCTTGAAGGTCCGTTGTCGCTGTGCCGCAAAAGATAGGACATGTCCTATCTTTGGCCACAGGGATTCCTTGAAATCAGGGCTGCACATGGCTGGTGTTCGTGTTTTGTGGATCTGCACTTTGCAGTCTGCAAAACGGACATTTATAGGAATGGGGCTTTATGCACAGGGTGATCTGCTGGCAAATGATGATTTTATGTGCTGCATGAAACATGTTGTACAATGAGTGAGTGTTTGCTCATTAATCAGGGGATCGGTGGCACTCACTGGGCAGTTACCAGGAATGAGCTTTCATATGCCTGTTTGTTACTGGTGACCTGCCCAATAATCTTCCTGTGTAAAAGGGCCTTTACTCACAGCAGTCAGCTGTTCTAGTTGGGTGAAGTGATGTCTAGGCTTACAGATAAATGACCATTAATGTATGTGCCAGGTCTAATGCAAAGGGTGTTGGCACATATAAGTGGTGACCCTCACTCTATGACGTCTATATGCCCTAATAAGATGTGTACAGTAAGGCAGCAACTATACAGCAACATGTGCCACGCAGCAGTCACTTAACCAAAAACATTTTTGCAACTTTCTGACATAAAACTATTTCAGGGTACTTTCATACTTGCCTCCGTCGCCGAAACTGCCTACTGGATCCGTCAAAAAGTATGCAAACTGATGACATTTGTCAGACGGATCAGGATCCTGATCCGTATGACAAATGCATTGAAATGCCGGATCCGTCTCTCTGGTGTCACCCGGAAAAACGGATCCGGCATTAGTTTTTCAAATTTTTTGCGGTCTGAGCATGCGCAGACAGCAATGCCGGATTCGTTTTGCCGGAACACTCAGGGCTGGATCCGGCATTAATGCATCTCAATGGGAAAGGCATTCCGGCAAGTGTTCCGGAATTTTAGACGGAGATAAAACTGCAGCATGCTGCGGTATTATCTCCATCCTGAAAAGTCAAAAAGACTGAACTGAAGACATCCTGAACAGATTGCTCTCCATTCAGAATGCATTAGGATAAAACTGATCAGTTCTTTTCCAATATTGTGCCCCTAGGACGGAACTCAATGCCGGAAAAGAATAACGCTAGTGTGAAAGTACCCTTAGAGCTGTGATTTGGCTGTAAAATCGCAGAGAAGTCGCAGTTACATAAGACTTGCATTGTGGTCTGTTGGATTTTTTGGGGAGTGTCGCATCAGTCATGGCATGTCGTGTGTTACATCATAACCCATTGACAATCATTAGATATCATGTATCAAGATGTTCAGATCACCATGTAGCTTCTGCCTTGTTGTAATTTAACAATCCCTTATATTGAAACAAATGTGCCATAAAAGAAGCCTCTAACAAAAGAAGCAAATACATATCACTTTATACGTTTTTTCTTATCATAATTTTAGATCCTTTTTGACCAAGCCCAAAGATCGATTAAGACTCAACTCCAGACATTTGTTAAAGAGTAAGTCGGTTGCACATATTTTGTTCATTGTTGAAATGTGTGAAAAAAATATAGACTCTATGGAAACAAAAACTTCAGATAGGAAGTGCAAAGCTATCTATACTGAGCTGTTATTGGGGGGGGGGGGGGGGGGGTGAAATCTATTGTCATTTTCTAATGGAACCTCTTTTAGTAATGGTTTATGATTTATACTTTTTTCTGTTCTGGTTACAGCAGAAGTGCAACGTGTACTGTTTTATGGAAAGGTGTCATGTCCATGTACCTTATAGTGTTATAGTAGCCAGGCATAGTATAGTAAAGGGGCATTCCCCATGCTTAAAGGGGTTGTGTCACTTCAGCAAGGGGTATTTATTATGTAGATAAATTTAATACAAGGCACTTACTAATGTATTGTTATTATCCATATTGCTTCCTTTGCTGGCTGGATTCATATTTCTATTTAGTTACGGTATATACTGCTCATTTCCATGGTTATGACCACCCTGCACTCCATCACAAGTGCCGGGCTCTTTGGTGCCCAGGACTGTGAGAGCTCACATAGTCTGGTGCTTTTTTTGTATAGAGTGTCAGCATGGCCACTGCTGCTGGATTGCAGGGTGGTCGTAACCATGGAAATGAGAAGTGTATAATGTGATGGAAAAATTTATCAAAGTCAGCATAGGAAGTAATATGGATAATAACAAAAAATTACTAAGTGGCTTGTTTTAAATAGCATTTACCATACCCAACATAACCTAACTGAGCTTTCTCTTACAGAGATCTTAGAAAGTTCAAAGATGCCAAAAAGCAGTTTGATAAAGTTAGCGAGGAGAAAGAAAATGCCCTTGCAAAAAATGCCCAGTTGCCAAGAACTAAGCAACATGAAGTTGAAGAAGCTACAAACATCCTGACAGCAACCCGGAAATGCTTCCGGCATATTGCACTGGACTATGTCTTACAGGTAACTCTCATACTGTAAATTACAAGTTTTTTTAATTTTAACTTTTATCCAACAAAAAGTTGTCAAGCAGTGACATTTTTAGCACAAATTACCAGAAGGTTACCGCTATAGAAAAGCTTCTCAGTTTTATTGAACTTATTTATATGGCACATACTTTCCGCAGCTCTGTACAGAGATTGTCAGCATTGACACCAATCCCTGTCATTGGGGCTCACAATCTAAATTCCAAACTACCCTATGACTTTGGGATATGGGAGGAAACAGGATTGCCTGGAGAAAACCCATGCGAACACATGGAGAACATACAACTTGAAGTTGCTCCCTTGGGTTGGATTTGAACCCAAGACCCCCAGTGCTGCAAGGGAACAGTGGCAACCACTGAGCCACTGTGGTGCCATGAGTTATTACATCAAGATCATTTGACAAATGCCTTTTACATGTGTTTTGCTCCACTCATCCACTGTTAAAAAAAAAAAGAAACAAAGAAATATCTAATGCCAGCCATTATGACATTTATGGCTTATCCACACGATATTTCACAAAATGTCAGATAGGTGCAGACCCCACTTCTGGGACCAACTCCTATCTCAAGGATGGTGCCACATTGCGCCCAGCCGGGAACGGAGAGATGGCTGCGCATGCACAGTTCTCTCCACTCTTTAATAGCATTTCCAAAAATACTGGAGTAAACTCCCTCTGGTTTTTTAGAAGTGCTATTTAGTGTTGAGAGCCGCCCTTGCACAGTCACCTCTCCATTCCTAGCTGGGCTCAACGGGGCCCGGGTCTTGAGATAGGAGTGGGTCCCAGAGGCAGGCCCTACAACTTTGTCATTTATGGAATGTCCTGTGGATATGCCATAAATGTGCCAGATTGGCCAACCCCTTTAAATACTTACCTGGACATGGCTGGCATTAGATATTTCTTTGTTTCTTTTTTTTTTTTTAACAGTGGATGAGTGGCGCAAAACACATGTAAAAGTCATTTGTCAAATGATCTTGATGTAATAACTCATGGCACCACAGTGGCTCAGTGGTTGGCACTGTTCCCTTGCAGCACTGGGGGTCTTGGGTTCAAATCCAACCCAAGGGAGCAACTGCATGTAGTTTTGTATGTTCTCCATGTGTTCACATCGTTTTTTTCCAGGCAATCCTGTTTCCTCCCATATCCAATAACAACAATGCTCTGCAAAGGGAGTGAATACAAGTCCTGTCTTGAGTGACATGTCTGACTGCTGGGATACTCAGCAGCATGTTGTATTTGTAGGACTGCAAGTCCCAACTGTACAAGTATACTGCTTATACACACAGGATCTTCCCCCTACCTGTTCTTGTGCAGTGCTCTGCAGAACTCCTCTGTCAGCTCCTGTGCGAAGCATTTGTCTCCTCACTGCCTGCAGCTACTCAGTAAAGCCTTCAGCCATGAGTCTGTACAGCTGAAGGGGTTAATGTTTTTCGTCAAGAATCCAGGGAGAGAGCAATAAGCAGCAACAGGCAGTGCAGGGGGGAGTGGCCAGCACAGTGACATCTCGTGTACAGACTCATATCTGATCTCTCAGGCTTTTGCACGAAACATCATCAGAGCAGGGAGAGAGGTTAACATCACAGGTCATGTGACCCTCAGTGAAATCTGAGAAAGCAGCAACTGGAGATAAAGTAAGTGAATTGTAAAGTGCTTACATTTGCCTAGTTAGAAACATAAAAATAACTCAGACAATCGCTTTAATGGAGTGGGCGTGCATTCCTGACCAGCTGCTTTGTTCATTTTGGGGGGCTCCATGGAGTATGGGGCCCCCTATTCTCGTGATTAGTGGGGGGTCCCAGTGGTAGGAACCCACCGATCTAATAGTTATCCCTTATCATGTGGATAGGGGTTAACTTTATATAACTGGAATACCCCTTTAATGATTTTCTCATTGATTTTCTTACTGTGGTAATTATGTGGTTTCAGCAGTGTAAATTGTTGACCTCTTCTAAATGACAAGTCAGTCCTCATCAAATATACATGACAAGCAATGATGATTGTAACTAACCAACTTGGTTGCGCTAATGGCTTTTTAAATTTATTTTGTAGATCAATGTGCTTCAATCAAAAAGAAGGTCTGAAATTTTAAAATCTGTAAGTATTTGGAGGGGGATCTATGCAAACATCACTGATAACCTCAACAGAGAAGTGGTCCTTACAGAGCTTTTGATTTTCTGCAGTAGTGTGGATAAATAGTTGAATTGACTGCTCATATTCTTGAAAAAATAACAGAGTACCATAAAACAAATTTAAAGGCCATGTACACATTTGGGGGTCAATTTTTTTTATTTTTTTATTATTGTATTGTACTCATTTTGAGCTAATAATCATTTTTTTCCCATTCTTTTATTTAAAAAAATTTGAACCACTGTCATTGTGCGGCCTTGAGTTTATCTAGTAGCAGGATCTGAATTTGTCAGCCTGCTCACCTGACGGGCTCCTTATCTCTGACCTTTTATAAACTCTCCTCATAGCCTAACTCTCATCTTGCTGATAAGAAAGTGGCTTAAATAAAGGTGCATTTAGACGCACCAATAATCGTTCAGATACAGATATCGTTCTCATACAGTGAAGGAGATCGCTGCATGTAAATGCACAGTCTCCTTCATTGAACGAGCAGCCGACCGTCACAAAATAAAAGTGAAAAGTACATTCACGCAACTGGAAAAACAGTTAACCCTTTGTGACAGAACGGCTCAATATTCTTTTTTTTATAAAGACCAATTGAAAAAAATGTATTTTAGCCTAAGTTGAGTAGAATGCAATCATAAAAAATATTTCCCCCAAGGGTGTACATAAAGAGTAACTGTAAAAGTATTTTCCATCTATCAGATGTACAAGTCTAGATAAAAAAAAACGTAATTTTACAGAAAAGTACCCCTCTCTTTATTTTTTATCCCTCTCCCCTTCTGCTGATCACTCCCTGTCAATCAGTCTCCGCCCATTTTGAAGTGCAATTCAGTGAAGACTTAGGTCTCATGCACACGACTATTTTCGGTTCACCTTTGTTCCGCAAAAAAATTCTATGAGGCCGCAAAAATGTGGACAGCACATCACATCACATCTGTGTGCTGTGTTGCAGTGCCGCAAATGATAGAATATGTCCGTTTGGCAGACAAGAATAGGCATTTCTACAATGAGGCACGCAGAAAGTGTGGAATGCATCCGGATTGAATCCATATTTCTCGCCCATATTCATTGGGGGACACAGAGACCATGGGTATAGCTATGTCCTCTAGGAGGCGTTGACACTAGTAAAAGCTGTTAGCTCCTCCCCTGGCAGCTATACCCCCTCCAGCCTGGAGAGAGAGCTTTTTTCTAGTGTCAATAGGAGGCAAGACCTATTTATTTTAAATGGTTCATTGTCACCCCGTATGCCTTGGTAGTTCCTACGTTGCTACCTTCCCTCACCTGCGTTGCATGGGGTATTCGTTTGGTGCCTTTCCATTCCAGACACGATCTGGTCCTAACTGGTGGGCTGTGCCGCCCTCCACATTCTTCCTCCTACAGCGACTCTTCCATTGGTCCGGGTGTGCTAACGGTATCTGCACAAGGGCTTTCGCCTTCTCTCCGGAGCCAGAGTTCCGGAAGCATCCGCCATGGAGGTCTTGATTCTCCTTGGCAGGAGTTTCTTCCCCTCCTTCTCAGGGTTCTTACGGAAGGTCCGGATGGAGGACATTCAGACATATTCTAGTCGCTCCGAAACTGACTCGTCGTAGGTGATACGCCGACCTCGTTCTCCTGGAGACGTCCCTTGGTCACTGCCACTCAGAGACGTCCTTCTTTCAAGGGGTTCAGTTTTACATGACCTTTTCAATAATGGCGTTGCTTTTGAGACCGCTGTTCTAACGTGGAGGTTTTTTTTCCGTGGATACCTTCCTCCCTATGATTCAGGACAGGAAGTCTGCATCGCCAGTATCTATTCTGGGACCTGCAGGTCCTTCTGAGGCTTCTCTGAAGCCAAGATGTTCCCCTCACTTTGGGGTTTTCTCTCTCCTTTCTATTTTAAGGGTTGGACCTTTGTTTAGCCCTTGTTTCCTTGATGGGTCAGGTGTTGGCGCTTCCGTCTTGGGCAGCCTTCCAGGTTCTCTGGTGCCCGTAGGAATCTTCTTTCAAGGAGCGGCACATATGATTCCTCTGTATCGTCCTTACAGCCTTGGGATCTGAATATGGTTTTCTCAGCATTTCTTCTTCTCCAGAAGGTAGTCTCTGACTTCCATAGCACGTTCCTTTCCTTCGCACCCTACGGAAGGGTGTTACATTATGGACGTTCTCAGTTCTCTACTCATTATTAGTAGCCTCCAGTCCCTCTCGGCGTACGGACCCCCTTTTTCTCTCAGGAGGGTCATCGCTGGGGATTGGCGGCCCCCCAAAGGGCGATTGCACGTTGGATTCGGTCTGGCAGTGCTGCAGCTTACCGCGCTCGGAGCGGGCTTCCACCCTTAGATGTTACGGCTCACTCCCCCAAAGTGGTGGGCGCTTCTTGGGCTAGGAGGAATCGCGCTTTGGCTGCACAGTAATGTGAGGTGGCTCTGGTCCTCCTTGCACATGTTCGCAAGAAGTTGCCAGGTGCATCGATGGTCGCTGCGTGGGCCGCGTGGTCTTGCAGGCGACAGTTCTTGTTGACTGCACGGGCACTTGCTCCATGGGTCTGTGGTTTTTCCCTCCCTGTTGGACTGCTCTCGGACGTCCCATGGTCTCTGTGTCCCCCAATGAATATGGGCGAGAAAACGAGATTTTGTAACTTACTAGTAAAATCTTTCTCGCTCTTCATTGGGGGACACAGCACCCACCCAGTATTGTTGTGGCTGTTGCTGGTTAGAACCTGGTTCGGTTCCTGGCATTGTTGCTGTTCCACATTGTTTCGTTGGTTTACTTGCTTCTCCTACTGCTTCTCACAAACTGAAGCTCTCTTTCCAGGCTGGAGGGGGTATAGCTGCCAGGGGAGGAGCTAACAGCTTTTACTAGTGTCAACGCCTCCTAGAGGACATAGCTATACCCATGGTCTCTGTGTCCCCCAATGAAGAGCGAGAAAGAGATTTTACTGGTAAGTTTTACAAAATCTCGTTTTTGCGGATCACAAAATGGATACAGTGGTGTGCAAGAGGCCTTAACCATTAGAGACGGAGTCTGCATGTAAAGGGGCTTAAAATTCCAGTTCTTCTCTTCCTTGCCTGTACAGTCTGTCTGTTAATTTCCCCTCCTGACAGTCAGGGGCAGTGTTGGTGTATGGGAGCAGAGCTACCACAAGAGAGGAGTGGTGTGCGTGACACATTGCATTGCCATGAGGACTGAATTGTGATGGCAGTGTCTATAGTGACAGGTGGAGCTGAGTGCATGAACAGGGTCAGTTAGTATGAGTTGCAGATGCTCAATGAAGGACAGGTAACGACCCACAGGGTTAATGGTTGGTTTAGAGTTCCTATCCGCTCAGGAGCTAAATTCTCCAAGTATATGAGAAGGTCTGGGAGGAGCGACTGTCCCTGCACAATAACGTGAAAGAGACTCTTTTCTTGTTTCTGTCTCACCTTCTCTTGTGTTCCTGTGTGAGTGATCATGTGTAAATCATGCCTATCTACCCTCCCATGGACTGTTATCTTCTGGACTTGCTGTTACTTACAGGCATGATGGCTAAACAAATATGTGCAAACTGGTGATGGGTAAGCTTCTTGGGTAACCTGTAATGTGCTAAAGGTAGGAGTTCGGAACCACCATGAACTGCGGAGGTGCTGTAAGCTGTATACCGTAACAGGATAGTAGTGCACTAACAGGAAATTCCATCCTGTGCATTTTGTGAGTTACTGATTGGCAACTACTAGGCCCCACATAGGCACTGTGCTATCCTGAGGACGTATGGGCCACGAGTATGATGCTAAACTTCAGGCAGGGCCACTCTAAAGAAAGTTCATGCCAGTGGAAAGAATTAATGTTTGGTAACGTATGAGTTCATCAATTTGTCTCAATTACATACGGAGGAATAAATGCTGATAAATGCAAATCCAGATAATATAATGGAGAATACACATGATTATTGTGCAGGTTCATCTTGTGAGTAATGACAGATAAATAACTTACTAGGCCACAGTCTCTCCACGTTTGACCACACGCTTGAGGTATATATTGCTATAAAAACAAAAGAAGAATTACATGTAAGCATTGGCTCTTGCCTATTCCAAGGCATACTGTGGGCCAATATTTTTGATGGTTTTAGTACAGCCTACACTGTACCTATTGTCTGACATGGTGACAAAATGTGGTATGCACAGAACTGAACAAAGGAAGTGACTTATGGGAACAGTCACAGAAAAGAGGCCATAGTGTTTCAGCACAGATATGTTACACAATATGAAATAAATATACAACTGCTGACACTAGTGTTTTGTCTTTGGAAATAGCAAACCTAAAAAAAGCACTTGCATAAATTGTTTTTAAAGCAGTTCCATTCTGGATATCACAAGTCCTTTTATTTGGCCAAGATTTAATTTAACAAAATAAATGGAAAAAATTCAAATGAATTTATTAAAAACTTCCAACATATACATTTAGTAATAAAAAGAAAAGAAGAAAAACATACATGATCTATCAGTGTGCAAAATAGCAGCGATGCTGTACATTAGTAAAATTCCGTTCTAATCTGTATAATGCCAATAGTCCTGATACCTCAAAGGGGTATTCCCATCTAAGACACTGGTGGCATATTGCTAGGATATGCCAACAGTGTCACCTCGAGACAGGAGCAGGTCCCAGAGGTGGGACCCACACCTGTCTGCCATTTGTGGCATATCTTAGAGATATGGCACCAATCTGTGAGAAAGGTTTAACACCTTCCTGACACAGCAATTTTGTGTTTCTGTTTTCTCGCCCATTTCCTTGGGGAACACGAGAGACCTTGGGTATAGCTCAGCTCCCTAGGAGGCGTGACACTAAGTGAAAACTGTTAAGCCCCTCCTCCAGCGGCTATACCTTCAGCCTGGAGAGAGAGACTACCAGCCTTTGTTTAGTGTCCAAGGAGGCAAGACACTCCCTGCTTTGCAGGGCTGTTTTTTCTCCTTTAATTTTTATTTCTTATTATTTTATTTTTTTTAATACAGATTTTTCTATTTTTCTCAGGGACAACAGAGACGCCTGGACCTCTCTGTTTCTCCCAGGGTCGAGTTGCGCCAGTGCCTGTCATCCACACTGCTGCCTTCCCCACAGAAGACAAGGTGGACCAGGGCAGCTTAGCTCCTCTGCATCCCGCCAGCGTAAGGGTCGCCCGCACGCCCAAGTCCCTCTTCCAGCGTACTGCCACTGCGGTGCCAGTCGCTGAAGGGGCGACCCTGCTGGAATGGACCAAGGGTGAAGACTACAGTGTGAGGTGGCTGCTCCAGCCCAACACACCCCCCTCTCCTCTCTTCAACTGGCGGCAGCACATTTAAACGAATAAGGGAGTACTTAAACCTAGGGACCTACGGTTCCTCTCTCCCTTCATCTTCCTGGGACCTTCCACTGGCCGGCACCTTATAATGTTCCTCACTATTTGCCGCAGATTACCTCTGGAACTCCGGCGCTGCGGGGGGCCGCAGCGCTCTCTCTCTCCAAGCTCTCCCTCTCTCTCGGCCGGTATCCAGGACCGCGCCTGCAGTCTTTACAATATAGTGAGCCCCGCACTCCAGGAGGGAGGCGCCGTGGAGCTCCGGCATCAGCGCTCAACCAACAGCCCCCTCCTGCGGCAGTCGAGCGTCCAGCTCCGCTGAGACTTCCGGCGGGCTGGCTCTCTTACTTCGGCACCCACTTCAGGGGTTAACTGCGCGCGCGGCACTTCCCGCGCTCTGCTCTCTTTCCGCCGCTCCTGCTACATCCGCACACCACCGCTGCTACCTCCATCATCCAGAACTGCACAGAGAAGGCTCGGTGCTACCGCTCCTGCTGCTCCTAGTTTTTTTCCTCCTGACTTCTGGTAGGACTGTTAGCCGCCTCCCAGTGCCAGTGGCCCTAGCCTGGGTTTAGGCCTTTCTTCCTGGGTTATATTACCCCTCATCACCGACATGTCGGACCCCACAGGGGCCTCTAAGCCCTGGTATCATGCCTGTAAAGAACCCTTTCCTTGTGGGCAATCCGATCCACATTGTTCTGCATGCCAGGCCCCAATGCAGGGTCCGCCACCCGCCGTGCCTCTCCCCGTTCCCTCTGGTCCGCCTAACTGGGCCAGATCCCTGTTCCAGGCCGTGGAAAGTCTCACCCACATAGTAGGCCGCCTGGTAGATAAACCGCCTACCCCGCAGGCTGCCACACCTCCTGTCGCACCCTCTGGCTCTACCGCTTCTGCCGCCCCCACTGATTCACTTGCACACAGCGAATCCTCCAGGACCCGGCACTCTCAGAAGCGCTCCAGGACAGAGTGCGCATCCTCCTCAGATGCGTCTCTCTCCACGCCACGCGTGCGGACTCAGTCGGGCCTCTCCTCTCATTTGGACACGCCCTCTGAGAGAGATCTGGCGGATTCGGATTGGACATGGAGTCGGCACTACCGTCCAAACTAGCCTCCGCAGTGGGTCACCTCATCACCAACATTCGCGATACCTTTAAGATACACGATGACCCTCCCAGCACTGATCAGGCCGGCGTGTCTTTTTTCCGCTCCAAACAGGCGTCCAAGGTTTTTCCTCTCCACGCCGACTTTTCTTCAGTGGTCTCTAAAGCTTGGGCTCGCCCTGATGCCCGCTTTACCTCCCTAAAAAGCTGGACATATGTTATCCATTTCCAGCGGATTGTGTTGCCACATGGGCGTCCCCGCCTAAGGTTGACCCTCCTGTGGCCCGCCTGTCTAAGAGCACTGCCATTCCTGTAGCAGACGGCTCCTCACTTCATTCCACCGAGGACTGTCTTATGGAGTCCCTCTCCAAGGCCATCTTTGCTTCCTCGGGTTCTGCCCTCAGACTGGTCTTTGCCTCCGCCTGGGTGGGGAAAGCGGTCTCCGAATGGGGCTCCCATTTTGAACAGGATTTGAGATCGGACGTCTCCAATCCTTGGCCCAACTGATAGTTCAGGCAGGAAAATTTATCTGTGAGGCTTCTCTCGATGCGGGTGCCCTCATAGCACGTTCATCTGCCTTAGCCGTTTCTGTCAGAAGGGAACTTAGGCTGATGGTTTGGGCTGCAGACGCGCCTCCAAACGTTCCCTTACTGGGCTACCATTCAAGGGCCCCCGTTTATTCGGGACCCGTTTGGACGAAATTATTTCAGAAGCCACGGGTGGCAAGAGCACCCATGTTCCCCAGTCCAGAACCAAAGGCACCCCTCGGGGTCGCGCTGGCTCGTCTCGTTTTCGGTCCTCCCGGTCTAGATACACACCAGTTTCCTCATCTGGCCCCTCTCAGGATAGGCGCAAGAAGCCCTTTTTTTGGGCTCAGCCAACCTGGCGCAAGTCAAAGGCTGCCCATCACTCCACGGCCAAGCAGCCCCGCACCTCAAGGTGCGCCCCCACCCAGGTGGGGCCTCCTTCTCCTTTTCAGGGATGTCTGGCGGGCTCACGTCTCAGATGCCTGGGCGCTCAAAATCGAGTTTGCTTCTCTCCCTCCGGATCGTTTCTTTCGGTTCCGTTCTCCGCGGGACCCCGTGGGTGCAGCCGCATTCTCCGCAGCCGTTCACACCCTGCTGGACAAGGGAGTCACCGTCCCTGTGCCTCCGGCGGACCGATTCAAGGGGTTCTACTGGAACCTCTTTGTGGTCCCCAAAAAAGAAGGCTCTGTGCGGCCGATCCTATACTTAAAACGGCTAAACCGTTTTCTCTGCCTTCTGCGATTCCGGATGGAGTTCCTCCGATCCGCGGTGGCCTCCCTGGGGGACTTTGTCATCAATCGACATTCAGGATGCGTACCTCCACGTTCCGGTTGCTCAGTGTCACCATTGTTTCCTTCGCTTTGCAGTAGGGAACGATCACGATCAGTTTGTCGCCCTTCCCTTCGGCCTGGCGACGGCTCCTCGGGTCTTCACCAAGGTCCTGGCCCCTGTCCTAGCTTTGCTCTGCTCCAGGGCTGTTTTTCTGCTGCCTTACTTGGACGACGTCCTCATCAAGGCACCCTTCTTTCCTCAGAAGTCTGCCAGCGTGGACCTCACTCTGGAGACCCTGGGACGGTTCGGTTGGCTTCTCAACCTTCCCAAGTCTTCCCTGATTCCCTCCAGATGGTTGATCTTCCTGGGGATGATGCTGGATACGGAGGCGGCGGAGGTCCGTCTTCCAACGGACAAGCGTCTGGCCCTCCACCGGTCTGTTCGCAATCTTCTTCACCACCGCCGTCCTTCCTTCCGATCCAGCATGCGGGTGTTGGGACAAATGGTCGCCTGCTTCGAGGCGATTCCTTTCGCACAGTTTCATTCCCGCACCTTTCAAAGGGCGATCCCCTCTGCCTGGGACAAGTCACCGGAGAGTCTGGACCGGCCCTTCCTTCTAACTCCCCAAGTTTGGGCCTCCCTCCGCTGGTGGTTGCGGACCCCTCTGCAGGGGAAATCTATCCTTCCAATGACATGGCAGGTGGTTAACACCGACGCCAGTCTGCAGGGTTGGGGGGGGGGGGGGTGTTTCCTCCCCAGTCCGTCCAGGGCACTTGGTCTCCATCGGAGTCCAAGCTTCAGATCAACGTCCTGGAATTGAGGGCGATCTTCTTGTCGCTCCGACACTGGACTCCCCTGCCGTCCCGTCTGTGTCCAATCGGACAATGCCACGGCCGTGGCATACATAAACCACCAGGGGGGCACTCGCAGCGCCGCGACAATGCGAGAGGTTACCCGCATTCTCCTCTGGGCGGAAGGTCACGTTCCGGCCCTGTCAGTGATTTATATTCCAGGGGTGGAGAACTGGACGGCGGACTTCCTCAGCCGGACCACCATCAACCCGGGCGAGTGGTCGCTACACCCGGACTCGTCCGGATGTAGACCTCATGGCCTCCAGGTTCAACCACAAGCTTCCCACCTTCCTGGCCAGGGCAAGGGACCTGAGGGCATACGACGCCCTCGTTCTTCCGTGGCAAGAATTTTCCTTTCTGTATGTGTTTCCTCCCATTCCCTTACTGCCTCGGGTTCTCCGGAAGATTGCGGCAGAAGGCATTCCCACGATTCTAGTTGCTCCAGATTGGCCTCGCCGGTCTTGGTACGCCGATCTGATGCTGCTCCTGGGAGACGCACCGTGGCCGTTACCTCTCAGAGAAGATTTCCTCTCTCAAGGGCCGATCTTCCACCAGCATTCCAGGTCGCTACTTTTGACGGCATGGCTGTTGAGACCACAGTTTTGACGCAACTGGGATTTTCCGCGGATGTGGTTCGCACCATGATCTGCGCCCGGAAGCCTGCCTCATCCAAGATCTATTATCGGACTTGGAGGTCTTATTTGGGATTCTGTGTGCTCCCCCTCTCCGTTTCTCTCTCCCCACGGTTCTGTCCTTCCTCCAGTCCAGCCTGGACCTGGGGCTGGGTCTCAGTTCCTTGAAGGGTCAGGTATCGGCGCTGTCCGTCCTCTTCCAGTGTCCCCTGGCTCCTCTCGGACCTGTCAAGACCTTCATCCAAGGAGTGCCTCACTCGGTTCCTCCATACCGTTCCCCGATTCCGCCCTGGGACCTAAATATTGTGCTCTCGGCGCTACAAGCTTCCCCCTTCGAGCCGTTACGGAAGATCTCCCTACGACTTTTGTCTTGTAAGGTCGTGTTCCTTGTGGCCATCACAGCTCTTTCTTGTTCCGTCCCTTTTCTTGTTCCGAGCCTTTTCTGGTCTTTCACCAAGATGAGGCTGTTTTCCGTCCCTTCCTTTCTTCCGAAGGTGGTCTCCGCCTCCCCATCGTCCTCCCCTCTCTGTGCCCATCCCCTTCCCACCCCCGGGAACGGGAACTTCACCGATTTGGACGTGGTTAGGGCCTTGAAGATTTACTTGGAGATCACCGGCCCCTTTCATCGCACAGACTTTCTTTTTGTAGTTCCGGATGGTCCGAGCAAGGGATTGGCGGTCTCCTAGGTGGCTATCGCCCGTTTCATCAAATTAGCTATTGCTGATGCTTACCGCTATTGCTGATGCAGGGTTTCGCCTTTCGGGGTCACCGCTCATTCCACCAGAGCGGTCGGTGCCTCTTGGGCCCAGAGATCGGGCTTCGGCTGAACAATTGTGCAAGTCGGCCACTTGGTCTTCCTTGCACACCTTTACCAAGTTTTACAGGGTGCACACTCGTGCATCGGTGGATGCTGCTTTGGGCCTCCTGGTCTTGCAGGCGGCGGTTTCATGATGCCTGCGGTGGCTTCGCCTTGGGCTGTGGTCCCTCCCTTCTTGGACTGCTCTCGGACGTCCCAAGGTCTCCTGTGTCCTCCAAGGAAATGGGCGAGAAAACGAGATTTTTGTATAACTTACCAGTAAAATCTCTTTCTCGCTCTTCCTTGGGGGACACAGCACCCACCCATCATTATTTGTTCTACAGGTTACGGTTTGGTTGCCCCTGTCGGGTAGTTGACTTGTTTGGTTTCCACTTTATTGGTCATTGCCTTTTTTCTCACTACTTGGACACGCAACTGATAGTCTCTCTCTCTCTCTCCAGGCTGAGGGTATAGCTGCTGGAGGAGGGGCTTAACGGTTTTCACTTAGTGTCACGCCTCCTAGGGAGCTGAGCTATACCTAAGGTCTCCTGTGTCCCCCAAGGAAGAGCGAGAAAGAGATTTTACTGGTAAGTTATACAAAAATCTCGTTTTTCACTCTCTGCCTTTCCGGAGCCATAAAGTTTTTTTTTTTTTTTATTTTATTTTTTTTTTCGGTTCACATAGCTGGGAAAAGATGTACTTTGTAATGGTACCATATAATATTGCATATGATGTAGTGAGAAGCTGGAAAAATTGGGGGGAAAAAAATTCAATACCGCCATAGTTTCACCTGTTACCTTCGTTCTCTGGGTCAGTGTAATTATGGCAATTTTTTGGTGTTTTAATGCTTAGAAAAAAAAAAAAAGAAACTTCTATTTTTCAAAGCTTTTTAAACTTATTTTTACACTTTTTAAAAGTTCCCCTAGTGGACTATAACATGCAATCATTAGATTGCTTCTCCTATAGACTTCATTTATTTAAGAATGCAGCCTATGTGAGATTTTTATATATTCCTATGGAGCACTGCTACCTGCAGGCCTCCACAGGAATGTGAATGTGGTAGGAATCATAGCCTTGAGCAGGCTCGAGGCTACCACCACTTAATGAACGGCTTCCCCGATATCGGCGCAAGTGCTCCCAGGGAAAGCCGCCTCAGATACTGTGGGCACAGTTGACCATGGGCTCTGAGGGGTTAAATGTCTGTGATCAGCTTTATTGTAAAACAACAGAAACCCAGCAGCTATGGCTACTGCTCTGCTCCAGAGCAGGCACCATCTTTAAAGACCCGCTGTACATGATCCCTGTTGGACTTTTGTTTAGTTTGCAAATTGCCACTTTGGCCAATAAAATGTATATTTGATTCTGCTTAACTTAACTGTTGTGTGTAATGCTAAATTATTGACTTTTTTAATAAGAGGTTGTTTTAGTATATTGTTTGTAAAAAAAACTATGGCATCATCCATTGCATTAAAGCACTCGCACATATTTCCTTTGTAGAATTATCACAAAGAGATTATTATGGTTTCGGTATTTACAGTTAAGATCTGCACTTTTGAGTGTACAGGAGAAAAATAGGCTTCAAATAGACACTTTAACACAATTTAATGAGTGGTTAGGGAATTTAGATCAGAAGATGAAGATTTCTCACCTTTATAAAAATGTATTAATAACTCGATTTGGAGATACTTCTTCTCCTGGTCAGAGGACTTGGAAAAATGAGTGTCCAATGATCCATGTGGATGACCAGCAGAAGGTAACTCTGAATTTAAAATTGGTTTCACATAATTTTAATCACGTGGTGGTGCAGTTTAATATTCTGCATAGACTTTGTTACACCTATTTGGCTTAATAGATGCGGTATTAGGAAAAACTCTAACTGTCCTAGGTGCGATGTCCCTGAAGCGGACTATCTCCATATGTTTTGGTCCTGGGGAGCCATTCATAAATATATTGAAGGGAAACTGAAGGTGCGGATCCCTTTTATCGCTGAATGTTGGGTACTAGGTGAGCTGGCCAAGGTGAGCTGTCAGCAATATAAAAAAAGAAAGAAAGAAAAATGTTGTTAATGTTATTTTTATATAACGTGTATTGCCAGATGATTAATAAAAATAGATTAAAAAAAAAAAAAACACTGGCACAAGCACTGCAGGCTTTTCAAACCACTGATCGGTAGGGATGCCGGCAGTTGAATCCCCACCAATCATATATTATCTTTTCTGAGGATAGGTCATCGATATCCTGAAACAGGACAACCTAAGGGTCCATTCACACGTCCGTGGTGTATTACGGATCCGCAATACACCCGGCTGGCACCCCCCATAGAACTGCCTATTCTTGTCCGTAATTGCTGCCATTTCTTAGTTCCTTCAATGCATTATGAAGCTGGCTTCTGAAATCATTAATGCTCTTGGGTAGACTAATGAGTCTGCAAAATTTGCACATCTGCCTTCTCTGGTTCAGGGGAGGCATATTGATTTCTGGACATTGCTCTTGTCTGCAGCTTAGGTCTGCGCTTCGGTGTCTCCGTAGCTTTCTTTTGTGAGCTGCTGCAGGGCTGATTGAAGCTGCTTGAATTTTTCTCCACTTGTAATACAGAGATCTATAACCTGTTCTCTGCATTTGACTATTTTAATAAAATATAATAGCTGGAAGAAACATCACCAGAAGGAAGTTAGATATTGTGAAATGTGTTCTTTATTACACAGGAGAATGGGTTTGTACCAGATTTTGCTGATTCACTGAATGCATGGTTCCCATTTCAGCTATGTAGGCTGAGTGCAGTACCTAGTGCTGTGTGGCTACCTATACAATGTGCATGCTGCTTTTACATAAAAAAAACAAATAATAATCTCTGTGGGTGGGTCACAAAACAGACCCAAAATCTGCATGTTCCCTTGTACTTTATTATATGTCTTCATTTTCTTGCATAATAATCTTTTATCTGTCTGTTAACAGATGCTGTCTTTTATGTATGCCCATCTGGCTTTCTTCCACCAAGGATATGACCTTTTCAGTGAACTTGAGCCCTACATGAAGGATTTAGGAGCACAGGTAAATATGTTCTCATATTCTGTTGGTGTGCAGGTTAAAACAAAATCCATAAAAGTAGGCATAAAACTAAACTGGTTCTGTACATTATGCCTTTAGCACACCACCTTAAAAGTGTTCCTGAACTTTAAAAAAAAACTTTTGGTATGTAATAGTGACATATGACATGTTTTGATTGGTGGGAATCTCGGTGCCTCACCAATCGCTAGAACGAGGAGAGAGAAGCACTCATGTGGCCTGCTCTCTTTCCCTTTGCAGGAGACTGAATCAAGATGGGCTCATAGACTTTCTATTGATCCCATCTCCTGCAGTGATGAGAGAGAGCAAGCTATGTAAGTGCATCTATCTTTTCGTTCTAGTGATCGGGGGTCTCGGCACTTAACCAAGACCAATCAAAACCTTTTAAATGTCCCTATGACATCTTTATTTTTTTTTCACTGGCACTTAAAGGAATAATTCAGCATTGCAATACAGCACTCTGCTCTGGATATATACTATACCTTTGTATGCTTTTGATTTTAGAGCCACACAGAAATTTTCTCAAAGACTTTGTGAGCTTCTGCGAGAAGAATATTGTGGCATGTTCTCAACATGCTGTATTATAGATGTATTTTTCCCTAGAGACATTGTTGGGAGGAATATTTTGCCTGACACAGAAGCACCAAACAACAGAACAGAGTTCTTTCAGGTCCTTTTGACCCAGTGTCGGACTGGGGTACCTAGGGCCCACCGTTGTGTAACGGGTTCTGGGGGCCCACCTTAGGGCTCCTGCACACACTTACAAGGCACTTACTAATGTATTCTGATTCTCTAATTATGTCTCTTTTTCCATCACATTATACACTGCTCGTATCCATGGTTTTGACCACTCAGCAATCCAGCAGTGGTGGCCGTATTAGCACACTATCGGTAAAGGTGTTGGCCTATGTGCACTTCCAGCCTTTCCCTATAGTGTGTAAGCACGGCCACCGCTGCTGGATTGCGTGCTGTGTATGATGTGATGGAAAGGCGGCAATATGGATAATAACAGTACATTTAATAAATGCCTTGTATTAACTGCATGATAAATGCCATTTACTGAAGTGAGACAACCCCTTTAAACCCTTTAACCATAAATGTCTAGCATGAAATTTATCAAATCTTAACCTCCTCAGATTCACATAATCTACAGTATATTTAAAAGGGTTTTCCTACCATAATGACCTATCGCCTATCTGCAGGATAGGTGATAAATATCAGATTGCTGGGGGTCTGACTACTGGAACACCCACTGATCATGAGAAAAAGGGGTCCTGAGACATTCAATTACATTACCGCCAATCTATGTACACAAGGGTCTTAAGACCATGTTCCCTTGATCATGGGGGTCCCAGCAGTCAGACCCCTACCAATTAGACACTTATCACCTGTTGTGTCATAGCTGTTTTACCTTTTCACATTCCCTATCCTTAAAGGTTTTCTTTGGGTGTAAAAAAAAAAAGTTAATTAATTGAAAATTCAAAATCTGGCCCAAAATATGTGTCAAACTAAAATAGAAATGCTCACCTGTTAAAGGGCCTGTGTCCACTTTTCTAGTTATCCTCTATTCACAGGATCGGGGATAACTAAGTGATCCATGGGGTTATGAACGCTGGAGCCCCCACTGATCCCCCTTCTTGACTGAGTGGCAGGTCGAGCATATGCCCTGCCTCTACATCCATTCTCTATGGGGTCACCGGAGATGACTGAGTACAGCTCTGGCTTATTCCAGTGGCCCCAAAGAGAATGAATGGAGCAGCAGGGCGTATGTGTGGCCTGTCACACCATAAAAAGGGGGAAAAGGACCCGTTCCTGGGATCAGTGGGGGTTGCAGAATCGGACCCCACTATTCATATAATTATGGTGTGGAGAGGATAACTTGAAAACCTGCACAACCCCTTTAAATCCTCAATCACCAGTATCTCTTTACATGGCAGCAGTGATGCCTGTAAATATGGAATATCATCACTGCCGCCATGTAAACCATGCGTGTCAATACTGGAGAATATGACACACTGTGCAGAATTTTTCGGGCATAAGTCCAACCTTTAACAAAGCCCAAGCAAAGGTGCTAGAGGAGCAACGTGAGCAAAGGGCATAAACGGGTCATAACTGACGCAGCGACATTAGGGTCACCTGAGGCATGGCAATAGTGGGGATCCTGGAGCAGGGGTAGCTGGAGAAGAGGCAATATTAGTGGTGCATTTAGTGTGGGGGCATCTGGAGCCGGGGCACTTATGGGGGTGCACCTAAAGCAGAGGCATTAGGGTCACCTGAGGCAGGGTAATAGTGGGGATACTGGAGCAGCTGCAGGGGTATTAGGGGGGGGGGGGCCCCAACTGGAGAAGATTCAATATTAGCGGTGCATTTAGAGTGGGGCATCTGGAGCTGGGGCACTTATGGGGGTGCACCTAAGGCAGAGGCATTGGGGACCTAGGGCAGAGTCCCCCCCAATGCCACTCTGAACTCTGCAGAGAGCAGCACACATTCATAGATCTGTGTCTGCTATAAACAAATCCCCTATTTCCCCCTTAGTCTCCTACAGCTCACTACTGTCAAACACCTGAGAAATAAGCCCAGCACCGCAGAGGAGTCCTTCTCTCCAGCAGCCACAGTTTCCGGACAGCAGGAAGGGCAGGAGGATGGCCAGACACCTTCTCTCCTCCTTCACTGCCAGCAGCCCCAGAAGTCTAGAAGATACTATGGGGCCTCCTGTACAATGTACACCAGTAGGAGGCTGCATCACTGTGCGATACTGCCACCTAGTGGCTACCATAATTATCTCTCCTGAGAAGGCAGAAATAATTACTCCTCCATCTTATCTCGGGTGCAGGAGACTGGGGGCCCACCAAGAAATCCCTTGTCTCCCCGGTGTGCCAGTCCGAGCCTGTTTGGACCTATAGAGTATCTTTAGGGTGCCACTGTACAAGGTCTATGCAATTATCAGTGCAGTGTGTGTGGACCCTTAAACGCTGTATGCAGTGCTGGAAACAGCGGAAGCATAAGCAATTTCACATTCCCAAAATTCACCCAGTGTTCCTTTTACGAAATACAAAAAATAAAGTACATTGAAACTGAGTGGGTCGGTAGTCTGCCCAGGCACACAAGCCCATTAAGAAGGACCTCTAAACAATAAAACTATACAGGAAAACAAATACTAGCAGTAAACGGGTATCTTCAGATGTGGGAGCAAATGAAGACATATAACCAAAAGAAAAAAGGGTCTGTCAAAATGAGATGGAAAGGGAGATCTGCAGAAGGCTACGAATATTCTTACAATTAAGCAACACCATAGGTTGTCCACCTTTTTAGATATTTGACCTATCCAGCAGAAACTTTACAGTGGATGGAGCTAGAAGTAGAAGACTTGTCCACTCTGTAGTGGTTGTGCTGTTGTACTGCAGCTCAGCTCCTATTCACTTAGGCTACTTTCACACTGGCGTTTCTGGGTCCGCTTGTGAGATCTGTTTCAGGGATCTCACAAGCGGCCCAAAAAAGATCAGTTCAGCCCCAATGCATTCAGAATGGATAAGGATCTGGTCAGAATGCATCAATTTGGCTGTGTTTGGTCTCCGTTGCGTTTTTTAGACGGTCACTAAAACGCAGCTTTCAGGACTGATCCGTTTTGACTTTTATTTTGAATGAATAATGCAAATGGATCCGTTATGAATGGATACAAGCGTTTGCATTATCGGTGCGGATCCTTCTGTGCAGATACAAGACGGATCCGCACCAAACGCGAGTGTGAAAGTAGCCGTAAGTGGAATCATCAATATATAAAATGTGGACTATCCCTTTAAGGGGAATGGGAAAAGGAAAGTCAGGTAAGGTAAGAAGATAGGGAAGGAGAGAAAACCACAAAGTTGAAATGGCAAGAGAAGGATGGGCTAGATCTTTAGGATGAAAAAATGGACTTTTATTCTGTTTCCATGTAGACTAACATTTGTATGAGCTCTAATTTTGGCAAACCAGACTTTACACCACAGTGAAGGGATGCATGTATACTTGAGCTGCACTAATGAGATGCAGGATGACAGAAGAGCATTATGACAGTTTTAGGATGTTGCTAAGATGGAGTAAGAAAGGAGCAGGAAAAATAAAATCTAAATTTAGAGATGATATGCCACACCTCCTCTCCAAAACCTTTTGTAGAGTCGTGTATTTCCAGAAATCAGTTAGAATATTCCTGACCACAACACCAGCAAATTGGGGAGACTGATGGGAACATCTGGCATCAAGAGGGAGAGCAGTTTGAATCATGCTTCCTGGTACTGACTGGAAATGGAGAATTTATGGGTAAACAAAAATGAAAATATTAGGATTGGGTAAGGAAGAAGAGTTTTATTTTTTTTCCTTTCGTATGGCACTCCATCTCTGTGGCCAGATGCAATGACGTATCCATGTAAAAATCCTCTTCACGCTACAACAAGAATGTGGTAATTACAACAGGGAATTGCACGGTCTAGAACACTAATTATGGTTTAGTAATTTTGAGATTTATTGTTGGGGGTCAGAAAACTGCTTTAAGAAATTATTTTGGTGTACGGTAATGTTCAGTTTAGCCAGGGGAATTGGTATTGAGATGATACACAGGAAATGAGGCTTTGTTGTCCGATACAAAGTTCCTTGATAGTTGTTTAACCCGTAGAGGACCCGCGCCGTACATGTACGGCGCAGATGTCCGTGACTTAAGGACCAGCGCCGTACATGTACAGCGCTGTAATCGGGCGGGTGCAGGAGATGCGCCCGCCCGATCTGTGGCAGGGGGGTTCCGGCAGTCATTGATAGCCAGACCACTGCTGCATGCGCCGGCATCTGTGAAATCACCGATGGCGGTGCATTAACCCTTGATGTGCCGCGGTCAGCACTGACCGCGGCACCTGCGATATCCTTGCGGGTATCGGAGCTTCCATCGGGTCCCCGTGCTGCTGTGACGGGGACCCGATGGCAGGGAAGGCAGCCCGATGCCTTCCTTAAGCATCGTGGCTGCCTTCCGGGAGAGCCTGTGAGATCCAGCCCCCTGGATCTCACAGGCAAACAGGCTGTAAGTGTATTACAGTCTGTAATACACTTAAGGCCAATGCATCGCAATACAGATGTATTGTGATGCATTGTAAAGGCGATCAGACCCCCAAAAGTTGAAGTCCCAGAGTGGGACAAAAAATAAAGTGTAGAAAAAAGTTTAAAAAAAAAAAGTTTTACACAAAAATTAAAAGTTTCAAGTTAAAAAAAATAAAAAAAGCGTCCTTTTCCCAAAATAAAGTATAAAAATGTTTTAAGAAAATAGGGAAAAAAAAGAAAAGTAGACACATTAGGTATTGCCACGTCCAGATTGACCGGCTCTATAAAAATAACACATGACCTAACCCCTCAAATGAACACCGTCAAATTTTTTTTTTTAAAAACTGTGCTAAAAAAAACTTACATCACTAAAGGTGAAACACCAACCGATCACAAATCATATGCACCCCAAAATAGTGCCAATCAAACCGTCATCTCATCCCGCAAAAATGATACGCTGACTAAGACAATTGCCAAGAAACTGAAAAAACTATGGCTCTCAGACTGTGGAAACACTAAAACCTCATTCTTTTTGTTTCAAAAATGATATCATTGTGTAAAACGTACCTAATATGTATACTTTATTTTATTTATGTATCGCTGCGTCCGTAAGAACCTGCTCTATAAAAATATCACGACTTAACCGTAAAAAAATAAAAACTGTGTATACACCCTAAAATAGTACCAATCAAACAGTCATCTCATCCCGAAAAAAATGAGCCCCTACACAAGACAGTCGCCCAAAAATGTGGAGACACAAAAAAAATAAAAAAAATTTCAAAAATGCTTTATTTTGAAATGAAACAAACAACCAAAAAAAGGTATTTTATACATATTTGGTATTGCTCTATAAAAATACCACATGATCTAACCTGTCAGATGAACTTTGTAAATAACAAAAAATAAAAACCGTGCCAAAACAGCTATTTTCTGTTACCTTGCCTCTAGAGCAACTAAAAATCATATGTACCCTAAAATAGTACCAAAAAAACTGCCACCTTATCCCTTAGTTTCCAAAATGAGGTCACTTTTTTGGAGTTTCTACTCTAGGGGTGCATCAGGGGGTTTCAAATGTGACATGGCAGCTTAAAATTATCCCAGTAAAAACTGCTTTTAAAAAAACCATATGGCGTTCCTTTCCTTCTGCGCAATACAGTGTGCCTGTACAGCAGTTTATGACCACATATGGGGTGTTTCTGTAAACTACAGAATCGGGGCAATAAATATTGACTTTTGTTTTGGCTTTTAACCCTTGCTTTGTTAATGGAAAAAAAATATTAAAATGGAAAATCTGCCAAAACAGTGAAATTCTGAACTTTCATCTCCATTTTCCATTAATTCTTGTGGAACACCTAAAGGGTTAACAAAGTTTGTAAAATCAATTTTGAATACCTTGAGGGGTGTAGTTTCTAAAATGGGGTCATTTTTGGGTGGTTTCTATTATGTAAGCCTCGCAAAGTGACTTCAGACCTGAACTGGTCCTATTGGTGACTATTTCCTCTGTAACACAGTCCAGCCATGTAAGCAGTTCAGATTGTCAAATTTTGGTGACAGACTGCCTTTAAGGTGAAAAATGGCATGGTCCTGAAGGGGTTAATCTATAGGTTCACTATACACAAATTCTGCAAAGGTAAGTTGTGCTACATAGGTGTTTTCCACTAGAAGAAGGCTGTCAAAGATCTATTTTGTAGTAAGTTCCTTTGAATGTGCTAACCACTGATTCACTGACATTGTGATCCTTCTCCCATGATGAGGTTCTTCAGCAGCTGCGGTGGGTATTGCACATTACTGTGTTCAAGTTCAAGGTGCTGCAGATATTTTTGCTAAGGCCTCATGCACACGACCGTTGTGTGCATCCGTGTCCGTTGTTCCGTTTTCCGTGATTTTCTGTGGACCCATTGACTTTCAATGGGTCCGTTGAAAACTCGGAAAATGCACCGTTTGTCGTCCGCGTCCGTGATCCGTGTTTCCAGTCCGTCCAAAAAAGGACCTGTCCTATTTTTTTCACGGACAACGGTTCGCGGACCCATTCAAGTCAATGGGTCCATGAAAAAACACGGAGGCACACAAGATTGTCATCCGTGTCCGTGATCCGTGTCCGTTTTTTCCCTATCATTTTCAAGGCTAACTTGACTTAGATTTTTTTTTTTCACTTTTCATGTCTGGTGATCCTCTAAAAATCAAGGAAGACACACGAAAAAAAAAAAAAAAAAACGGAACCCCGTTTTGCGGACCGTGAAAAATACTGTCGTGTGCATGAGGCCGAAGGATTAGATTGCTTTACTTAAAGGGGTTGCCCACTTTGTTAGCACTTATTACAACTGTAAAGAAAGTAGGGAGATATTACACTTACTAATATGTCTTCCGCAAAAATGCTGATCCGTTTTTTTGCTGATTAGATGTTGTCCCATTCATTTCTATGGGGCCCTTTTCTTCCATTGCACGGCTCAGCAAAAAGATGAAACCTGTCCTATACTTGTCAGTGAAAATCAGGACATGGCCCTATTGAAGTCTATGGATCAGCAAAAAAAACGAATGCAATCCGTTTTTATGCAGACATGCTGAACTGTCTGCAAAAAAAAAATGGATCCGCATTTTTGCGGAGAGCATACGGCCATCTGAATGAGCCCTTAAGCAGATCTGCCTGGTTTTCCTGCTATTGGCAGCCACGCCCCCTCCTGTCCTGCTCTTACAGCTGCCTGTCTGTCCATCCCTGCAGGTGCCATGGAAGAGCAACCTTGTCCATGCCTGAAGGAGTGTGCTGCTCCCTGGGTCCTAAAGCACCCTGCTTGTATCAGATGTGCTTTCCTTCTGTGACTGACACTCCTGGCTGTGCAGGGCTAGAGGGGCTTAGCAGGAAGATTCAAGCAGAAATAAAGAAACGTTTGCAGGAGAAAGGGAGACTGAGGAGAAGCTGACTGTCTGTAGACTCCATCCACTCTGTCTCCTGTACTAAGAGGATCCTGCTGTATGTGAGGATGTAGCAGAGCCAGGAAGGTGCTGTGGAACACAAACTGTGAGCAATCCCAGTGTCTGTCCTGTTTATGGCCCCTCTGCACTGTGATCTTATCACCGACATGTTTATTACAGCCAGACCAACAGTTTAAACCCTTCTGAGCTGTCAATATGGCTGAGGTCAGTGATATCAGCAGCAGTCACTGGTCTCATCTGTAAATGTGTGCCCTCTCCTTCCTAAACACTGTATATAGTGATATGTGACCCCCACCACTGTATACAGAGATGTGTGACCCTCTGTATACTGTATGCAGTGATATGTGACCCCCACCACCATTGTACACTGTATACAGAGATGTGTGACCCCCTGCATCGGAGGATCTCATTATTATCATTATACACAGTGTACAGGGAAGGGGGTGTCTCTATATACAGTGTACAGGTAGGACACATACAACTACAGTCAGGTCCATAAATATTGGGACATCGACACAATTCTAACATTTTTGGCTCTATACACCACCACAATGGATTTGAAATTAAACGAACAAGATGTGCTTTAGGCCTCATGCACACGACCGTTTTTTTTGCGGTCCGCAAAAACGGGTTCCGCAGTTCCGTGATCCGTGTCCGTTTTTTCTTCCGTGGGTCTTCCTTGATTTTTGGAGGATCCACGGACATGAAAAGTGAAAAAAAAAACGAAGTCAAGTTTGCATTGAAAATGATAGGAAAAACGGCCACGGATCACGGACACGGATCACGGACGCGGATGACTATCTTGTGTGCATCCGTGATTTTTCACGGACCCATTGACTTGAATGGGTCCGTGAACCGTTGTCCGTGAAAAAAATAGGACAGGTCATATTTTTTTCACGGACTGGAAAAACGGATCACGGACGCGGAAGCCAAACGGTGCATCATTCGATTTTTCCACGGACCCATTGAAAGTCAATGGGTCCGCGAAAAAAAACGGAAAACGGAACAACGGCCGCGGATGCACACAACGGTCGTGTGCATGAGGCCTTAACTGCAGACTGTCAGCTTTAATTTGAGGATATTTGCATCCAAATCAGGTGAACGGTGTAGGAATGACAACAGTTTGGATATGTGCCTCCCACTTGTTAAGGGGCCAAAAGTAATGGGGCATAATAATAATCATATAATCAAACTTTCACTTTTTAATACTTGGTTGCGAATCCTTTGCAGTCAATTACAGCCTGAAGTCTGGAACGCATAGACATCACCAGACGCTGGATTTCATCCCTGGTGATGCACTGCCAGGCCTCTGCTGCAACTGTCTTCAGTTCCTGCTTGTTCTTGGGGCATTTTCCCTTCAGTTTTGTCTTCAGCAAGTGAAATGCATGCTCCATCGGATTCAGGTCAGGTGATTGACTTGGCCATTGCATAACATTCCACTTCTTTCCCTTAAAAAACTCTTTGGTTGCTTTTGCAGTATGCTTTGGGTCATTGTCCATCTGCACTGTGAAGCGCTGTCCAATGAGTTCTGAAACATTTGGCTGAATATGAGCAGATAATATTGCCCGAAACACTTCAGAATTCATCCTGCTGCTTTTGTCAGCAGTCACATCATCAATAAATACAAGAGAACCAGTTCCATTGGCAGCCATACATGCCCACGCCATGACACTACCACCACCATGCTTCACTGATGAGGTGGTATGCTTAGGATCATGAGCAGTTACTTTTCTTCTCCATAATCTTCTCTTCCCATCACTCTGGTACAAGTTGATCTTTGTCTCATCTGTCCATAAGATGTTGGTCCAGAACTGTGAAGGCTTTTTTAGATGTCATTTGGCAAACTCTAATCTGGCCTTCCTGTTTTTGAGGCTCACCAATAGTTTACATCTTGTGGTGAACCCTCTTTATTCACGCTGGTGAAGTCTTCTCTTGATTGTTGACTTTGACACACATACACCTACCTCCTGGAGAGTGTTCTTGATCTGGCCAACTGTTGTGAAGGGTGTTTTCTTTACCAGGGAAAGAATTCTTCGGTCATCCACCACAATTGTTTTCCGTGGTCTTCTGGGTCTTTTCGTGTTGCTGAGCTCATCGGTGCGTTCCTTCTTTTTAAGAATGTTCCAAACAGTTGTTTTGGCCATGCCTAATGTTTTTGCTATCTCTCTGATGGGTTTGTTTTGTTTTTTCAGCCTAATGGTGGCTTGCTTCACTGATAGTGACAGCTCTTTGGATCTCATCTTGAGAGTTGACAGCAACAGATTCCAAATGCAAATAGCAGACTTGAAATGAATTCTGGACCTTTAATCTGCTCATTGTAATTGGGATAATGAGGGAATAACACACACCTGGCCATGGAACAGCTGAGAAGCCAATTGTCCCATTACTTTTGGTTACTTAACAAGTGGGGGGCACATATGCAAACTGTTGTAATTCCTACACCGTTCACCTGATTTGGATGTAAATACCCTCACAATAAGGGTCCATTCACACGTCCGTAAGTGTTTTGCGGATCCGCAAAACACAGACACCTGCAATGTGAGATCCGCAATTTGCGGATCTGGACATCACAGACACTATAATAGAAAATGCCTTTTCTGGTCCGCAATTGCGGACAAGAATAGGACATGTTCTATTTTTTTCAGGAACGAAATTGCGGATCCCGAAAGATCGGATGCGGATCCTGAAGATGCGCATCCAGGAAATGTACATTGTACACTGTATACAGAGATGTCTGACTACACTCATTTCTCTTTTTCCACAGGTGAAGGGTAAACATATATTCATAGATGATTTCTAGGCTGTGCGGTGATAGACAGGATGCTCCTCGCTATGTGAGCAGATCAATTTGTACTCCTGGCTTCATTTGAGTCAGAAAACTGGCAAAAATGAACATAAATTTGTTGGGGCGACTGGTCATGGCCCCAACCCTCCCCCCCCCCCCCCCCCCTTTTTTTTTTTTTTTTTTTTTAAGGCACAGTTAAAAAGTCGCTAACACATAGTTTGCAACTTTTTAATGCCACATTTCAGAAACAAGGCAAATGATAAATCTCCCCTTCTATTCATTCTGTTCATGGCTTACATCCAGTGGCACAACTAGAAATTACTAGGCCCCACAGCAACTTTATGAACAGGGTAACTCCCCCAGCAACAAATGTGTGATACATTAGCATCACAATCCTGTGTGGGGCGGGTAGTGACCTCTCTTTACTGCTGGGACTGGGGTGTTTTTCCTAGTTATTTACTGATGACTGAGCTATTGTTAATGTCTGAGGGGCTCTTGTCTCCATGGGACCACCGGGGATGTCATGTGACTGCTCCTCTGAGGATGCTTGCTGCAGTGCATGCTGGGATTTTTACTTTTACTTTACAGCTGCTCCGCTCACACAGCCTGTCTGAGGAGCTCCTCCAGGGAAGTGTGTCATGGTGAACAGGCTAGAAAAATTATATATAGCCAGTACATTTCACATGATATAAATACTTCATGGTTTTGGCTATTGTCTGGGGCACTTTGGATTTTTAGGGTGGCCAAACCCCTTAAGTTAATGTATATTGATCTAGAAGGGTTACTAAATTTGGCCGTGGCCTAAGATGTGTCATTTTGTGTCCAAATTGTGCTGAAAGTTTGGCACAAAATTCTGTTGCAAAGTTAGCCAAACCATGGGTGGTTTAAAGTTAGATAAAGTGTCCAACCATGCACAAAATTTATATTCCAGCATGAACCACTGAGATAAAGTTGACTGATGTTAAAAGGGCATTCCTATCTCAGACATTGATAGCATATTGCTGGGATATGGCATCATTGTCCGGAAGGTGCTGGTCCCACCTCTTCGACCTGTTCCTATCTCCAGAGCAGG
Organism: Bufo bufo; assembly: GCF_905171765.1. Classification (NCBI taxonomy): domain Eukaryota; kingdom Metazoa; phylum Chordata; class Amphibia; order Anura; family Bufonidae; genus Bufo; species Bufo bufo. The sequence goes on from NC_053392.1 coordinate 221,822,013, forward strand.
GCCCCCGGAAGTGAAGGAGAATGCACCGTGCAGGCACAATGTGCTCACCATTCATCGGTATGGGAAATCTGGGAATGGCAAAGCCATTCTGCTTTGCTGATTTCAAGCGCCTCCACCTCTCTATTCATTGCTAAAATAGGTGAATTAAAGGTGGCCACGCATGCACAGTGCTTTCTGTTCACTTCTGGGGCCCTGTTCTGGAGACAGGAGCAGGTCCCAGAGGTGTGACCCACACCTATCTGACATTGATGGCATGTCCTTGCGATATGCCATCAATGTATGAGACGGGCCAACCCTTTAAAGGGTTTCTGTCAACTGAAAAATGGGTATTAAGCTGGCTGACATTAGCGATGTGCTAATGTCAGCTGAACAGAACAATATTAGTGCCATCTCACTACCTGCCGCCGTTATTGAGAAAAACAAACTTTTCTAATATGCTAATTAGCCTCTAGGAGCAGGGGGGGGGGTTGCCCCTGCTCCTAGAGCTGCGATGGTGAACCTCTTAGAGACCGGGTGCCCAAACTACAACCCAAAACCCACTTATTTATCGCAAAGTGCCAACACGAATATCATATATCTTCCATGTACTTTATCATTTAGCTATACTAACCTGCCTACATTCAATATGCTGCTCGTGCTGTTCATAGTGCGTCCTACACTGATGAATGGCAGGAAAAGTCTAAGGCATATTGGTACTCCATAGGCTTTTTTTCCAGGGTGAGGGTGCCCACAGAGAGGGCTCTGAGTGCCGCCTCTGGCACCCGTGCCATAGGTTCGCCATCACTGTCCTAGAGGCTCCGTTCTCTCACCTCTGGCCGCGCCCTGCTACACTAGATTGACAGGGCCAGGCAGCGTTGGTCTCCTACCTCCGGCCCTGTCTGCAGTGTAAATCTCGCACCTGCGCCGTCCCGTTCAGTATATGGCGCAGCCGAATACTAAACGGCACCAGATCTCCCCAGCGCATAGGGCCGGCAGGAGGAGGTGAAGGCTGCCTGGCCCTGTCAATCTAGTGTAGCAGGGTGCGGCCAGAGGTGGGAGAACGGAGCCTCTAGGAACAGGTGCAACGCCCCCCCTGCTCCTAGAGGCTAATTAGCATATTATAGAAGTTAGTTTTTCTCAAGGCAGTGAGATGGCACTAATATAGTTCTGTTCAGCTGACATTAGCATATCGCTAATGTCAGCCAGCTTAATGACCATTTTTCAGGTGACAGAAACCCTTTAAGACTTCCTGTCTAAGTTTACACTGTCTACATTTTGGGATTAGTAAAGGATTAGTAAAGCTGCTCCAATGTTCCTTCTACTTTATATTAAGAATATTAGGAGTGACATCAGAGTCCCCTGACTTGTGTAAATGCGCTCATCCTGCCGCATTTTGCTCCATTTACAGGAACTAGTAAACTGAATAAACCAGGAAAACTAATAAACCAGGAAAAATTCTATAGGAATTTAAATTCCTGGCATGCAAGGGCTGTTTTATAAAAGTTTTTGTTTGCTGCTTTTTTTGCAGGGTGTTGCCTACAGTTACAGTTCGAAAAGGGTGAAATTCTGATAATGAGTATATTAGTTAATTGCCCTAATATAAAAACGTGTGTCCATCATAGGCGTGCTCAATTACGATGTATGTTGTAGACTGCGAGATATTGCAGGAAATTTAGTTTTATTTGCGAATGAAACCGTTGCACCTGCGTTGTATAACTCCCTTATGCGGTCTCTCTGCCTCTGTAATCCCTCTTTTACTTTGTTTTACAGCTGGGTAATCTTGTTGTCGATGCCGATAGAGAAAAGAGAGACATGGAGCTTAAACATTCAACAATTCAACAAAAGGTAGGTAAAGAACTAGCGCACAAAAATGTGTATTCTGAAGACACAATAGAGTCTGATGCTGAACATTAGTATGTAGAAGGATGATTGTCTCTTCCTTGTGTTGGATCTCTAGTCAAGGTCACGGTTGCAGTGAAATAGACCCTTCATTGAATTATTTATCTGGTGCCAGCACAGAGCTCAAAGCTTTGAATACAAAGATATTTATATGCGGTAACATTCCCTTTACATAACGGAAGAATATGCTATATAATAATAGATGGAAAATGTGAGACATTCATGGTATTCACATCTGTGTTGGAGGAAAGATTTTGTTGTCTTTGATGGGAAAAATAGCGCTCCAGGATGTATTCCGTGGCCCGTACCTTTACACTGCAGAATATCTCTAACAAGCCTCCCTACGAACGCTTATTAGTGATAACCTGCCCTAATGTTGGGCAGTGTAAAGGGTTCTTAAGGATAATATTAGACAGGAAGATATTTTTCATTATTGATCAGCGATTTTGCAAATTGTTTGCGTTCAGCAGACATTCCTTGACCTGAAACAATGCCTCTTAAGAAATTAGACTTACCACTGGCACTCCGTGCATCGGAAGCTGAAATGTGCACCAGCCAAAAGGTTGGCATGGACTTGAGCTATAACTTACACCAGTTCCCGGCTTAGAGGGGTTGTCTTGCCATTTATATTGATGATCCATCATCAGGATAGGTAATCAATATATGATCAGTGGGGATTCGACACCCGGCACCCCCGCCAATCAGCTGTTTGAAGAGGAGGCGGCGCGGCTTCCTGTTCATTACACTGCCCGTTGTCTCGATGGTGCATTGTAAGCTTCGGCGGTACAGTGTAATGACAAGTGAGTATTTGTAATTACACTAGACCACTGCCACAGGGGAGATGCCCCGTAGTATAATGACGAGGAAGCGGCACTCGCATGGAACGCCACCTCTTTTTCAAACAGCTACAGCTCCAATCAGTTATTGTTGACCTATACTAACGATAGGTCACCAATATAAATGGCAGGAGAGACCCTTTAAGTGATAGTAAATCCGACAGGCTGTGGTAGGCTCTGCCCCCTCCTGTTTAAACCTTTAGAAAAGTATCAGACCTCAAAAAGTTGCAAATTGTAGTGTAAATATGGTGTGCACCATAATTTGCAACTTTTTTTTAATTTTTATTAAACATTTTTCAATGAAAATACAAACAATGGAGCCACAGCAACACCATGTCGTATATAAGAAACAAGACGGACAGTTAAGGCTGTATTACACAGCCCGATTCTGCAGTGGATTGTTGGGAGGGAAGCGTTCCTTCCTGGCAATCACCTGCTCGCAAGAGGAGGAGACCGCTGCTATTACATGCAGCCATCTCCTCCACAGCATGGGGAGGAGCAATCGTTATGCCATCACTCGTCTCCAGTTATTTACCGGCAGCAGACTGTGATTAGACAGCAAGATCTGCCTCCGGCAAATCGTGATCTTTTAGTATACTGTAATCAGCGGCAGTATTACACTGCCAGATGATCCCTAATGAGCGTTACTGTAAGCTTGCAAAATCCTGTATAAATCTTAGCATGTGCTCATGTGCCACTGCGTACTTTTATTTCTTGGCCTCACTGTTCTGTATGCCTGGCAGGGTTTATCTGCTGATGACTCCAATCTGGAATGCAATGTGGACGCAGAAAATGGTATTGTTATGGAAGGATACCTGTTTAAACGAGCCAGCAATGCTTTCAAAACCTGGAACAGGTAATAACATGAGCACAAGGCGCAGGCCATTATGGGTGGACTTTCTATTCATGATGAATCACCAAATGAGGAAAGACTATCTGGCTTCATTGGCACAGTGCAGATACTGGCTGAGAAAAAGCATGAGCGCACCATTGTAAAATGCCATGTTTTCCTTTTTTATGGCTTTAGCTGCAATCTTAATTTCTGTTTTTCATATCATGCTGCTGCTCTTATTTTGCATTTTCACGCCTTCTGCTCCTTTTCTAGTATGTTTTAATCCTGCCCCATTTTTTCACATGACAGGAAAAAGCCAGACCACAACAGGTATCAACCAGCCTCTTCTTCCCTTCTTCCCTCTTTATGTGGCACGTACCTTTCACTGTGAACCCTGCACATAGATCACCTGCAATGGATGGATCTTATGCTTGGAGATATAGAGTTCATACTTTAACGGTGATAATTTGTAGCCCCCTTTTTCCTTTAAAAGTCAGAGACCCAGAATAAATATAAGCTGCACTGGGTTCTTGATGTATTTCTGTAGTTTTGTACTTCTGAATATTCCTCTAGTATTTTGAGATCTCGCCACTATCGGAATGGTTCAAGCACAGAAGTCTCCAATGTACAACTACACAAATTACTGTCACTCTCTTTATCAGAACTTGCAAGAGAATTTTGCATGAATAACCTCCAAATCAGTTACCAAAGTATTCTTTTCTCGTAAGCTCTTGTAAAACAGTCTCCATTGCATGTTGTCTTCCCCACAGGGTTGCATATTGTGCTTGCGCTTGCATCAAATGTTCCCTTTTTTTTTACTGTTATGTTACTAATATGGATTTGTTTTCAAGATTGCGTTACTTTAATTCTTGCTTTACATTGCATCTTTTTCGGAATTTATTATACAGTTTGCAGCTGCTTTTTCTTACTCTTGCTTGTCCATATTTGTACACGTTGTTACCAGCATCAGTTATGGCCTTTTGCATATAGCTTACTGTCTTTACCAGCTGAAGTTATACGGTTTGTGCATCAGACATAATCAAAGTATAATAAATTAGACGTCCTAGTAATACAGTTCCAGATTATCAGATTTTTCTGGACTGTCTTATGTAACATCAGGCATTGTGAACCCATCAGATCGCCAGTGTCAATCAGACTTCAGCTTAGAGCCCTGATGAGACCCCCTAATGTTAAAATCAGACCTCAGAACAGACCCCCAATGATAATAAGACTTTCCAATAAGACCCCAGATGAGAGAAAAAAATAAATCAACTCCCCTCTCCTGCTCTGGACGGCACTGCTCCTGAGGTCCAGCTCCTGCTCTTGCTGCCCTGCTCTGATGTGAACGGACGTTGCACAGCGTGAGGTCACAGAGCGCTGACGTCCTCAAGCTGTGCGCAGGTCACAGCACAGAGTGCGGTCAACGAAGACCAGGAAGTGGTGAGTACAGAGCCTGGACAGTGCTGCATCCTCCTGTTCTAATGAGCACTTCCATAATGGAAGCACCCATTAGTATTTGTGCACATAAGATGCACTGACATTTTTCTCCCACTTTAGGGGGTGGGGGGGGGGGGCGCGTCTTATAGGGTAAAAAATATGGATTCATCATGTTCAATACTGTACTGGATAACATTTTCCAAAATGCTCTAGTCAAAGGCATTTCATTACCCAGTTATACAATATTTCTAATTTGGGAAGTCTATTTTTTATTATCTACCACAATAGGGGCTCGTTCACACAAACGTATTTTGCGTTCCGTATACGGGCCGTTTTTTGCATTCCGTATACGGAACCATTCATTTAAATGGGCCCGCAAAAGATGCAGACAGCACTCTGTGTGCTGTCCGCATCCGTTGCTCCGTTCGGTGGCCCTGCAAAAATTATGAGTCCTGTCCTATTGTTGTCCGTTTTGCAGACAAGAATAGGCATTTCTATAATAGGCCTCCTGTTCCATTCCCAAAATTGCGGAAGGCACACTGGCGCCATCCGTGTTTTGCGGATCTGCAATTTGCGGACCGCAAAAAAACGCACGGTTGTGTGAACAAGCCTTAAGGGAGAGGTGATATTAGTGTCTAGGTGTGGTACTACTAAACCATCCGCTAGCATATCTCTGTTGTGTATCTGTATGCTTGAGTTTGGTTTCCTCTTTTCTCGTGTCACTATTTCCCTGCCAGATTGCTAGTGTTCCCTACCCTTTTCCATGTGTGTTGTTGCTTTCCATTTCCTCTGTCCTCCTTTAGTATTTCCTCTCTTTCTTCCACCAGAGAGGTATAGGAAAACGGCCAGAGAGCCGCCCTCGCTGCTTTGGGTCTAATGCCAAAACTGTCTGTTTCTAATCTAAGTCTTGTTAATAACAAGTAATTTATTTGTTGCATTCTGTTAGTTTTCATTTTCTGTATTTTACATACTAGACATATTTAGTAATCCTATAGGTGGCATATATTTAGACAGGCTGTTTAGATCTGCACCAAAGTTATTATTGTGGCTGTTGGATGATAAGGGACAATTCACATGTCCGCAATTTTGTTCCGCGTTTTGCGGAACGGAATTGCGGACCTATTCATTTCTATGGGGCAGTACGATGTGCTGCCCGGATCCAGCATTTGTCTCCTCACTGCCTGCAGCTACACAGTAAACACTTCAGCCCTGAGTCTGTGCAGCTAAAGGGGTTAAGAATCCTGGGAGAGAGCACTAAGCAGCAGCCGGCAGTGCAGGGGGGCGTGGCCAGCCATGTGTACAGTTCTCTCAGGCTTGTGCAAACATTATCAGAGCAGGGAGAGAAGCTGACATCACAGGTCATGTGACCCTCAGTCAAATCTGAGAAACCAGCCACTGAAGATAGTGAGTTAATTGGAAAGCTGTTACTTTTGCCTAGTTGGAAACATAGAAAGAATAAAAAAAATAACTCGGATAACCCCTTTTAAGCTTCATTGACGAGCAGACATTTATTGGGAAGGAACACTTCCTTTACGATTTAATCATCTGCTTGTCTGCACTGTGTAAATATGCCTTTAGATGCACCAAATTGAGCGACCCACAGTTCTCCTACCTACCAAGAAATATCATCACTGAACAAGAGGAATTATGGCACTTACAGCAGAATATGAACCTCTGCTAAATAAATCGTTTCAGAATGAGTTTATATTTTCTTTAAAGGCTATTGACACTTTGGGGGACATTTTTTATTATTGCATTTTGGGCTAAAAATATTTTTTTCAGTTGTTTAACAATTTTCAGTTTCTATTTGCAGACTATTGCTTTCTGTTTACACAGAGTCAGACAGCAGCTCTGAGGGCTCAGTCTGTAACCAATATCTCTGAACTTATGACAGCTCATAAATACTCATTTTAGCTCCGTTATTGTCAAACTGATAATATGGCTTAAGGCACATTTACACTGCTTTAAAGAGCAGACGATTGTCAGAAACGAAATGTTCCTTCCAGACAACTGCCTGCTTGTTAGTGGAGGTGAAGAGCTGCATTTACATTCAGCAATCGCCTCCACAGTATGAGGATAAGTTATGGTTGCTGCTATCGTTCAACCTCATACAGCTGCATTGTTTCTGGGCAGCACAGTGCTGTTTAGACAGCAGGACCTGCTGCCCATAAACGGATGATTGAGGAGTCCGCTCCACATCAACAATAATTGCACCAGAAAAAAATAGCATTTTTTGCGGCACCTTCAGATAGGCATATTATTGGGAACGAACGTTCGGAGGAACATTTGTTCCCGATAGTCTGCCCAACAATTGGGTAGTCAGAACAAGGCATTAAATCAGTGTTTATGAGCAGTCAGGAGTTCAGACATAACAGTTACAGGCTGAGCCTTCAGAGCTACTGTCTGACAGGAGTCGGTGTAACAGAAGTCTGCAAATAGAAACTGACAGCTGTACAGAGAAACCTGCTATAAATTTTTAATGAAGACCAATTGGAAATAAATAAATGTTTAGCCCAAAATGAGTAAAATACAATAATATAAAATTGACCCTAAAGTCAGTAGCCTTTAACACTTTTTTCCTTAGCACTGAAGACTATGGAGACCTCTTTAATCTAATATGTATTGCCATCTTTAAAGGGAACCTGTCACCTGGATTTGGGGTATAGAGCTGAGGACATGGGTTTCTAGCTGGCCGCTAGCACATCCGCAATACCCAGTCCCCATAGCTCTGTGTGCTTTTATTGTGTAAAAAACCCGATTTGATACATATGCAAATTAACCTGAGATGAGTCAGAGCTTGAAAATATGACTCTTCTCTGGTCACACAAGCAAGATATGACTCTTTTATGTTAATTTGCATATGTATCAAATCGTTTTTTTTTACACAATAAAAGCACACAGAGCTATGGGGACTGGGTATTGCGGATGTGCTAGCGGCCATCTAGCAACCCATGTCCTCAGCTCTATACCCAAAATCCCGGTGACAGGTTCCCTTTAATTTATGTCAGCCAAATATACCGTTTTTTGGGTGGATGGGCCAGCTTTTTAATGTTTATGGATGCCTCCCAACAGAGAGGTAGTGATCAGGTTTTTGGATCTTTACATGCCCAATCCTTTTATTCTCAGGAAGATAAGCTGTAGCAGCAGCTTACTTCTCCCTATTCAGAGCTCCTAGACCGAGCGTGCATGTGTATGGAAGGGTTGGGGGAGATAGCTGATGGCTATCTATGTGTAGGGCCAGCCTAAGCAAGTTCTATCAGTTGATGGCATTTTTAGTACCTATTTAATCCTCTTCTGGCATTCCAGTCACCACCATTCCACTTTCTTTCTGTGCAAGTTTCCAGGCTTTTCTGTTGTCCAGTTGGTGGTTAGCAACATCTTGTACTAATTGTTTGGATTAATTTACCTGTAATCCTACTGATCGATGCATTGCGTGGCGAAATTAAAAATAATGTTTTTTCTTTCAATTTCCTAATGTGTAGGCGCTGGTTTTCAATCCAGAATAATCAACTTGTATATCAGAAGAAATTTAAGGTGAGCCATATTTGTGTTGTAGAGTTCTATAGAGTTAACAAAGATTACGCAAAGTCCATAGGGACAAATAATATAAAATCATCCTGTGTAAATCCATACTCATGTTGCATTAAAAAAAATACTCAAAAAAATAAAGGAAACCCTAAAATACCACATCCTAGATCTCAATGAATGAAATATTCCAGTTGCAAATCCTAATTCATTACATAGTGGAATGCGTTGAGAACAATAAAACATAAAAATGTTCAATGTAAATCAAAATGAATATCCCATGGAGGTCTGGATTTGTAATGATACTCAAAATCAAAGTGGAAAATCAAATTTCATGCTGATCCAACTTCAGTGGAAATGCCTCAAGACCAGGAAATGAGGCTCAGTATTTGTGTGTATGGCCTCCACGTGTATGACGTCCAGGGGTCAAGTCCTGGGAAAAAAAGTGTGGGAACTCACCCAAGATCCACTGCAAACCCCCCCCCCCCCCCCGAAAGAATAAATAAAAAAATTTCGCTGAAAAATATATTTCGTCAGTACCTCTCATCAGCCCCCCCGTCAGTGCCTCTCATCAGCCCCCCCCCCGTCAGTGCCTCTTCATCAGATCAGCCCCCCCCGTCAGTGCCTTTCATCAGATCCCCCCCCGTCAGTGCCTTTCATCAGATCCCCCCCCGTCAGTGCCTTTCATCAGATCCCCCCCCCCCCCCGTCAGTACCTCTCATCAGATCAGCCCCCCCCCGTCAGTGCCTCTCATCAGATCAGCCCCCCCCCCCCGTGCCTCTCATCAGATCAGCCCCCCCCGTCAGTGCCTCTTAAAAAACACTTACCTCTCCTGCTCCTGGACGCAGACGCTCCTCTTCTACTGCTGTAGGCTGCGCACTGAGTGACGTCACAGAGCGACTCACTCGGCTCCTGTGCGCAGCCCTCACAGCCGACAGCCGAGGACCAGGAAGGCGGCGGTGAGTACAAAGCCTTCACCGCTTCCTCCTGGTCCTTTTGCCCTGAAAGGGAACGGCGTTCCTGCCATGAAAAAAGTGCAGGAACGCCGTTCCCCCTCGACTCGACCCCTGATGACGTCCCTACAATGCCTGGGCATGCTCCTGATGAGGCGGCAGATGTTCTCGTGAGGGATATCCTCCCAGACCTGGATTAAAGTATCAGTCAACTGGACAGTCTGTGGTGCAACATGGCGTTGTATGGAACAAGACATGATGTCCCAGATGTGCTTGATTGGATACAGGTCTGGGGAACGGGCAGGCCAGTCCATAGCATCAATGCCTTCATCGTGCAGGAACTGATGACACATTTCAGCCATATGAGGCCAAGCATCGTCATGCATCAGAAGGAACCCAGGGCCCACTGCTCCTGCATATGGTCTCACAATGGGTCTGAGGATTTCATCCCGGTACCTAGGCAGTCAGGGTACCTCTGGCGAGCACATGGAGGGCTGTGCGGCCCTCTAAAGAAATAGTTCCCCACACCATTACTGACCCACTGCCAAATCAGCCATGCTGGAGGATGTTGCAGGCAGCAGAACGTTCTCCAGACTCTGTCACGTCTGTCACATGTGCTCAGTGCGAACGTGCTCTTGTCCATGAGGAGCAAAGAGCACCAATGTCGAAACTGCCAATCTTGGTGTTCTCTGGCAAATGCCAATCGCCCTGCGTGGTGTTGGGCTGTAAGCACAACACCGACTTGTGGACATCGGGACCTCATACCACCCTCATGGAGTCTGTTTCTGACAGTTTGAGCAGACACATAGATATTAGTGGAGGTCATTTTGCAGGGTTCTGGCAGTGCTCCTCCTGTTCCTCCTTGCACAAAGGAGGAGGTAGCGGTCCTGCTGCTGGGTTATTGCCCTCCTACAGCCCCCTCCACGTCTCCTGGTGTACTGGCCTGTCTCCTGATATCTGCTCCATGCTCTGGACACTGTACTGACAGCTAACCTTCTTGCCACAGTTCGCATAGAAGTGCCATCCTGGATGAGCTGCACTACCTGAGCAACTTCTGCGGGTTGTAGATACCGCCTCATGCTACCTCTATGGGTGAAAGCGAAGACAAAATGCAAAAGTAACCAAAACAGCCAAAAAGGATGAGAACCGAGAAAGGGTTGGTGTTCACCACCTGCAGAACCACTCCTTTATAGGGGTGTCTTGCTAATTGCCTATCATTTCTACCTGTTCTCTGTTCAATTTGCACAACAGCAGCAGAAACTGATTCACAATCAGTGTTGCTTCCTAAGTGGACAGTTTGATTTCACAGAAGTGTGATTGACTTGGCGTTACATTGTGTTGTTTAAGTGTTCCCTTTATTTTGTTGAGCAGTGTATTTCCCTCCAATGAATTTACATTGCTATGAATTTGCTATCACAATCGTTCTCGGGTGTCGCTCACTTTCTCTCTCTCCTGTTGTAGGATAATCCTACTGTTGTTGTTGAAGACTTGCGTCTGTGCACAGTCAAGCACTGTGAAGATATTGAGAGACGCTTCTGCTTTGAGGTGGTTTCTCCTACTAAGTAAGTACTTGTCATTTTCAAGGACTCTGTAAATAAGGCTTTGCTAATTCTTAGCAGAGACCTGAGGAGTTATGAATGTCTAAGCTTCAAGCACGCTATTAAAGTTTTTTTAATATCTTATTTTGTGCTTCATTGTTGTCATTAACATTTGTCCTATTCACTTCTGTGGAGTAATTTATTTTAGATCATTTAGATCAGGAATGCTCAACCTGTGGCCCTCCAGCTGTTGAAAAAATACAACTCCCAGCATGCCTGAACAGCCTACAGCTATCAGCCTACAGCAGGGCATTGTGGGAGTTGTAGTTTTACAACAGCTGGAGGGCCGCAGGTTGAGCATGCCTGATTTAGATCATGACTCTTTATGACGTTTATTGAAGGGGTTGTCCACCTTGTCTTAGATGACCTGTTTGCAGAATAGTCCATCACCAGCTGATCAGCCGGGTTCTGACACCCCATACCTCCATCGATTAGCTGTTCAGCTATGGATCTGGTGCTGGAAGCAGACAGTACCATCAACTTTGTAGTGAGGATAGGTCATCGGTTAAAGGGAACCTGTCACCTGGATTTTGGGTATAGAGCTGAGGACTTGGGTTGCTAGATGGCCACTAGCACATCTGCAATACCCAGGTCCCATAGCTCTGTGTGCTTTTATTGTGTAAAAAAAACTATTTAATAGATATGCAAATTACCCTGAGATGACTCCTCTCAGGGACAGGACTCATCTTAGGTTAATTTGCACATGTATCAAATCTTTTTTTTTTTTTTTTTTACACAATAAAAGCACACAGAGCTATGGGGACTGGGTATTGCGGATGTGCTAGCGGCCATCTAGCAACCCATGTCCTCAGCTCTATACACAAAATCTTGGTGACAGGTTCCCTTTAATAAAAAGTAGACAACCCCTTTAAATATCATATTCATTCCATAGATCACAAAAATGTACATGGTTTACTATTTACATGCTATTAACAAGTGCAGAGTTATGAAATTTAGAACAGACAGTCTGTCTCTCTAAACTTAACAGATATGGGTATTGTAATCTCATAATCAATACAGTCGCCCTATCAAACACTTGGAATGCAAAATTGTAAATGAATAAATGGATACAATGAAAAAAGTATACTAAATAGAATTATAAATAATAGTAAAAATAGTATAATCAATCATACATAAGACAAATTTTAAACATGGGTAGCGCTGGTAAAATAAAATGCCAGATTGCAAATGTGCCAAGATTCCTCAAGCTCAATTGCAGTCTGCTGTGGGGCGCTCGTGGATTTAGACTGCCATCTCATATCAGTTAACAGTTCATCATAATCAGTGTCTAATTCCAAGCATATCAGATAGTCCAAAATACGGTGTCCGTGCCCAGAGAGCTGCCTTACGCTTGATTCTCTGATTGTTACCTGGTGGCGTGCACTCCCTGTGTGGATTCATTCAGACACAGCGTTATTTTTCCTTTTCTCCTGTTTGGAACATGGCACATCATTACACCCGATGGACGATGACAATGAAAGGGTGAGAAAAATGAATGCCATCTTTGATGTTCCTAAACAGGAGATGCAAGATGTTCTTAATGTGAAAGCGCAGATGTCATCTCTGGAAAAGCTAATGAAGGAATTGCGAACCTGGTGGGATGCCACATCATTGCAAAAATACATGGATAAGAAAATGATCCCCCGTGGCCTCAGAATAAAATTAAAAAAAAACACCACCATCTATTCGGATTCCTTCACCCTACAATGGCAAGCTATTTTGTCGGATTGTTCCCTGAAACTTATGGAACGGATAGTACAGCATGAGCAGGATACCCTGTCTAATCTCAGGGAAGAAATCAAAAAAGCTCAAGATTCACTATCGGCACATTCCAATATGTCGGTTTTTGTCGATTTAGACAACCAACTCAAGGACAATCTGAATAAAGTGGAAGAGGACTTAATGTTGTTCAAGCAGAGCAAGTTCAACAGGGACCTTTTGGACTACATTAATAATACAGTTTATACATGGGCAGAGACTCGTGCGAATACACCTCGCTCTATTTTGCCCGTTCCAGGCATAGACGAACGTCTAAGGTATCATTCAGTTCAGCTGAATGAGACTCAGCAGAATCTTCACCTGAAGCTGACATCCTTCCTGATGATAGGGAGGGGGGTCCGGAACATTCCCCACGGTCATCTGCTCAACATGAAAGACAGTCAAAAAAACAAAGGGCAGGCAAGCGGCATAGGAAAAAGTCGCCGTTACCCGTCTCGACAGAAGAAATAAATACGGACATTCAGGTACTTAACATGTCGGCGTCTATCCTTTCGTCGGATCAGGTTGGTGTTTTGAAAAAAGGTTTATAATTTTCACCCACTCATCATTTTGATTTATATCGCACTATTCTGGATGTTAACAGATTTGCCCGTAACCTTACTTGGAAAAAACATTTTCAAGATGGACTGGTAGAAGATGCCCCCGATCCTGCCGCCGCACTTTCCCTTTCTGTAACACCAGAATACGATGTATGTGAGGGGTTAACCAATATGTTTCCTCCAGTTACATCTATGTGTGATGCCTTTAATGGTTTGGACAGTGAGAGTTGTAGTGCACCATCCACTATCACGAACACCAGTTGGTTGAAATTTATTGAGATGGTTCACTGCAATTCCCTTCAAACTATGTTGTATATTGAGCCTGGTCATATTAATTACAAGAAATTTCAGGACCGCTAACATAGATTTCTATCCAATACAATCCCGATCTGCAGCACTAGATAAATATCAGGAATTAGTAGAAAGAGACCTATGCCTCTTATTTGATGCCACACGGTCTAATAGTCATTCCGATATGACTCCGGCAGAGAGAGCTGCACTTCGAGATCTAAGGGATAGAAAGGACATCATAATAAGGGAAGCTGACAAAGGCGGAGCGGTAGTTATCTTGGATAGGGGTCTACAGAAACACCTTGTCACAATTATGCTGCATGACGCTCAGGTTTATACTCGATTATCTGGTGATCCTCTTATATCTTTTCAATAAAAAATTAGGAAACTCTTGGAACTAGGAGTATCATCTGGGTGTCTCAGAAGCAAAGAAAAAGTTTACATTCTTGTGGAGCATCCGGTAATCCCGATCTTTCATGCACTGCTGAAGATCCACAAGAATGTCTTTCCTCCCCCTCTCAGGCCCATTGTAGCTGGGATTGGATCCTATTCTGAACGATTTTCCTCCTCCAACCCCTGGTTCCGCTGATTCCTGGATTCATACAGGACTCACGGTCTGTACTACAGGCCTTTTCAGGTTTTGAATAGAGGGAGGACTTTGTGTGGATCACAGCAGACATCAAGTCTTTATACACCAACATTCCACACAATTTAGCCCTTACATCCCTAAGTTGGTTTCTTAACCATTACAGTAATTACACTCCTGAACTCAGGGAATAGATCACCTCAGTTGTGGATTTCCTCCTCAGGCATAATTTATTTTTTATTTGAAGGTACATTTTTCTTGCAGCTGTCAGGGGTGTCGATGGGGGCAAAGTTCTCTCCCTCCATTGCTAATATATTTATGGCATGGTGGGAGGGTTGCTTTCTCCTCATCGACACCTCTCCTTTCATGGATCGCCTGCTCTGGTATGGACGTTACATTGATGACCTGCTTATGGTGTGGTCTGGAGATGTTGCGTCCATACCGGAGCTGGTTGCTTATTTTAATTCTTGCTTGGATCCCATACAATTTATTTTTTATTTTGACACTGCAGAAATACAATTCTTGGATTTGTGCCTGAGGGGTAACCCTTTAACTCATAGGGTTAATACATCCACCTACTGCAAAGAACTGGCCGGCAGCACCACGTTATCTGCACATTCATGCCACCCACCCCACACCATCCGCAACATTCCAAAGGGAGAACTGATTCGGGCACGCCGCAATTGCTCTGATATTGATACTTACAACAGGGAAGCTTCTGAAATACAAGCCAGACTGTTGCGCAGGGCATATACACCTAGTAACATAGAACGAGCGAACGATATTGTCTCGGATATGGATAGACATCAGCTAGTATTCCCCAAGCTGCCCTCTGGTCATGCTAGTGCTCCCAATACGGGAAAACGTACCACCTATTTCGTTACACAGTACAGTCAGGAATTCCCTGAGATCTGCAAAATCCTGAAAAAATATTTTCATGTTTTAGACTTTTAGACTTTTATGGACAGTGGGCTAAAGTTGTATCTGATGGCATGAGGTGTGTTGCTAGAAGAGCTCCCACTGTGGGTAAACTAATCAGCCCGAGTTTTTTCACAGAAGAAAAACTTACACAACCCACATGGCTTAATTTTAAGGGTAGCTTTAAATGCGGACACTGCAAGTGTATTTGCTGTGAGAATACGGTCACTGGTAAGGCTTTCAGGTCCACAGTATGTGATAAAACATTTAACATACAGTCATACATCAACTGTAACACCAAATATGTGGTGTACTTGATTACCTGTGAAATATGCTTATTGTGCAGCCTACATATTGCAATCAATCCCATTAAAAAACAGGATACGTAAGCACATTTCGGATATACCGCATTACAAGAGCCGCAACGTTTCAGCTGCCAGCCTACATTTTGCGGTTTTGCACCCAGGGGATATATCTGGCCTAAAAGTGCAAGGTATAGAAAGAGTCTTTTTACCACCATAGAAGGAAACTCCTTAATAGAGAGGCCTTCTGAATCTTCTAACTGTGCCGCTAATAATAATAATAATAATATTATTATTTTCTGCCCTCTGTACTTTTTCCTGTCTACGTTCTTGTTTTTGTACCTGTATTGATATTTATATTCACTTGCTAAAATATCCATGAACACATTACTCCCTACTATTATTTTAATCACTAAGCCATACTCTGTATCTTTTAACTGAGGACATTGCGGGACCTCCCTCTCCCAGGTGATATTCATCAGTCTGTGATTGGACAGGTATTTATCAGAGGGGGCTCCCATTGCATTTTTGTGTTTGTCATGAAGGACCCTTATGTTGTAGAGGTCTGAAACGCGTCACGGCATACACCTTGTCGTATGGAAATTTTAAAACCGCTGGAATAAGAGTCACCTATTTGCACCCGAGCTGAGCTGGACTTCTTCTTTTTTCTACTGGATTCTATTCATTCCCGCATCCAGGTGCGGTGTCCGTGCCCAGAGGGTGTTGTGTAGCAGGTGAGAGCTAGCTTACGCTTGATTCTCAGATAGTCCAAAATATGGTTGGATACTGATTTCCATGTCCAAATGTAAGTGAGTTCAGGTGCCAATATTGCTTATTTTCAAATTGGTATTTGCCAAATACTCCATAATTGTAACCTCTCTGAATTGCCATGTCAACATACTGTACTCTGGTGTTGGAAATGATACTGTTAACACTAATAGATAACGTTAATAATGTCTGATGCTTTATTACGACAGTTCTGGGCTTTAGTTATGTATGGAAGGTAGTGGATTGCTCTCGCTCCCAATCTAGATGCTGATGCTGCCTAAAGTTCTAGGCACATTTCAGAGTTGCCATACACCCCTTCTTGTAGCCTATATATGATAAATGTCTTCCTCTTGGCATCTAGCCTTATAGATGCTACCATGAACCCTGCTCTCGCCACATAGCACTTCACCTCTTGTTTGTTGAAAAACCTACTTTGTAAATTTGATTTGCAATCATGTTGTATCCAGTGCCCCACCGTACCAGATAACAGTAGCATGGTGGCTCAGCGGTTGACACTGGTGCCTTGCAGCACTGGGTCCCAAGTTTGAATTTGACCTATGACAACATCTGCATGGATTTTGTATACCACTGTATGCCCCTTCTGGCACCTGATTTGGACTTCGGGGGAGTGGTCACTTACTTGCCGTGTTGTCGTCGCTTTCAGATCCTTGCTCACCTGAAGTCTGCCTGTTAGGCCTGCTGGACAAACAATCACTATATACTAGTCTTCCTTCGTAAATCCTTGTTCATAGCTCGTAAATGCATTTTGCTAAGATGTACAGCCCTACAACTCCCTCCTGAGCATGTGGAAATTACAGGTTAATCAGATGCTACCGTAATATATTCCTCAGTATTTAAGCATCGTTAATCTTAAGTTTATCAAGATTTGGGGTCTTTGGTTCAACTTGTTACAAAACAATATTCACTGCCTAGATTCAGTCAAGCACTTTCTAGGACCTGTCAAGTTGCTGCCCTGAATGTTCTACCCATGTGAAAATGGCAATAGTGCACAGTTTTTTTTAGGTCAGATATTGTTTATATACCTATATGTCTGTATAACTACTTATACATGATAACACGCTGTGGTTACAGTTATTTTTTTTTATATCTTTGACTCAAAAATGCTGTTGCATCATATAATTCATGGGTTTTTCTCGTGAATATACATTTGCTAGATTCCATTGGTATATGATTATGCCTACTTTTAGGTCTTTTTAGACTACTGATATCACCTTTGCGAACCCTGTATTATGTTACTGTTACAATTTTTTTTTTTTTGTCTGAACATTGCTGTTATGTTTGCTTATATATTTTTCGATAATACAGAGTTTAAAACAAAAAGGTGCACGGTTTTACACCAAAATTGCACAACAATTTTGGCCTAAAATTCTGTCACAAAGTAAGCCAGCCGATAGTTATACAACTAGCAAGAGTGTCCATCCCTGCAGCACCTCATTTAGTATCCAGCCTCAGCCACTGTGGTGAATCTGGTGCAGGTCTAGACAGCCAGTCTAAGCTTACACCATCTACACAAATATTAAATCATGGCCTTAGTTCTAATATCTTTAGGGCTGCTGTGCTTGTTTAAAACCGATTGATAGCTGAAGTCCATGTTATACATAACCAGAGATTACTCTATGGTTCCTTGTGACAGGTGATCATTATTTGTAATAATATAATTTCCAATAGTCTGGCGTATATATAAAATCTGCATATTATAAATAAAATCGAATTGCATTTAATATACCCCTTATCAGGCTCCTCTATCTTCTAGATCAGGGCTGGCCAACCTGCGGCTCTCCAGCTGTTGTAAAACTACAACTCCCACCATTCCCCTGCTGTAGGCTAATAGCTGTACGCAGACTGGGCATGCTGGGAGTTGTAGTTTTGCAACAGCTGGAGAGCCGCAGGTTGGCCAGCCCTGTTCTAGATGATCTTCTATTTCCCAAACTGATTAAATTAATGTATCTCTGTTGTGATATCCTTAATGGTCCGCAACTCTCCTTGATGTGGCCAGTGAGTGCCAGTCTGGACAGTCCCATACTATAGAGTATGTAGATCCTATTCCTAAACCTAGGATATACCTCACACCAGCTGTGCACCTGTTTTTATGATGAAAAATATGTGAATGGAGTCAACTGGAGAGTGTGCTGAAGCGCTGGTATAACCGCTCAACATTTAATACGTCAGGGAGAATCCACCACTAGCCTCTGCTGAATAACACCAAAGCTGTCCATGACATTTACTGACATACCATGGCGCCACCTGGTGTCCCGATTATATAGCAATGTGCTCTTCCAGAAACTGTCCACTGGAGAGCAGCCAAAAGAAATAGCTCTTTGCTGCTTAATGGAATCGCCGGAACCTCTGCAGTAGCATCACAGTATAGCTAAGAAGACTGCATCTCCAGGGAAAATAAGAAGGGACTATATTGTCAGCTGCCAGAGGGAGAAGGAGACTGTTTGTGTTTTTTTTTTTTTTTTTGTTTTTGTTTTTTTTTTCCAGAGCCGATAGAGCAGAGCAGCATATATTACAAGCAGCACCATGTGGAACACATGATTTATTACTTTAAAAAATCTTTTATTATGAAAATGCTTCGTGTACTAACCCTTTTAAGAGCACCAATTGAGTTGCATTTATTTATTTATTTTTAATTTTGTGCAACTTTCATTGTTGTGGACATACTACGGTTAAGGCTACTTTCACATCTGTGCTTTCCCTTTCCGCTATTGAGATCCGTCATAGCTCATAGGGTTTCAATAGCGGGGGAAAACGCTTCAGTTTTGTCCCCATTCATTGTCAATGGGGACAAAACTGAACTGAACAAAACGGAGTACACCAGAATGCATTCCGTTTAGTTTGGTTGCGTCCCCATCAAGGACAGAATAACGCTGTAAGCAGTGTTTTTCTGTCCGCGATGTGGTGCGGAGCAAGACAGATCCGTCTTGACACACAATGTAAGTCAATGGTGGCGGATCAGTTTTCTCTGACACAATAGAAAACTTATCAGTCCCCCATTGACTTACAGTGGTGTTCATTACGGATCCGTCATGGCTATTGGTGTTAATGACAGATCCAGCAAAAACGCTGGTGTGAAAGTAGCCTAAAAAGGTTTGCCATTTGTACTTGTAGTGTAAGTGTAATATAAAGATGTAGTTAATTCCCTAGTTATTACAAGTTTAGACTGTACATTGCTGAGACCCTGAAAAATGTTAGGTAAGATATAAAGTGGGGTGTTATTTACTAGTATTTTATCCTGAACTATGTTACAGGAGCTGTATGCTGCAGGCGGACTCTGAGAAGCTGCGCCAGGCATGGATTAAAGCTGTTCAGACAAGTATTGCTACAGCTTACAGAGAAAAGGGGGAAGAAGCAGAGGTACTCTAATATTCATAAGTTCTAATTGTGCGCCCATCATATATAGCGATTAATATTTATTAGCTGATATTTATGTTTAATGGAATTCCGTAAGCATTTTATTTTTTTTATAGAAAATGGACAAGAAGCCTTCCATGTCTAACAGTAGCCCAGTGTCAGAGACAAAAGAGAAGCTGGTTAAAGGGGAGAGTGCCCTACAGCGAGTGCAGTGTATCCCTGGTAATACAAAGTGCTGTGATTGTGGCTTACCCGATGCTCGCTGGGCCAGTATTAATCTTGGCATCACTTTATGCATTGAATGCTCAGGAATTCATAGGTAAGCAGCAGTTACTGCATACAATCTTTATTTTGCTTTTTGACATCATGTAATGAATTTACTTGAGTTGTTAAAAGGACTTGTTGCAAAGTTACTATTTATCGAAATTGGGGTTATGATTGTCAAAAATTAAAGTCACAGAAAATAAGGCACTAAAGCATTAGATGCAAACATAATATATGGATTAAGCCCTCACTCTGATGATAAAATCTGAGACTCTTAGCCAATACATTTTGATCAAAGCACATCTGTGCCCACCTACCCAGCGCCACGGTGGTCAGTAAGGCAGGTCCTACTCTAAACATGCCTATGCCGTTATGCATTTATGTTCAGGAGCGCAGACCCCACACATATAGTGTGTTGCTCCTAGTTACCTTCATGTGCAATAGCAACCGGTGGGAGGAGGAGTGCATACACCTACATGTACCACCTGAATCAAGGTCGCCTCTTATATAGGTGGGGCAAAAGTGCACATGAATGCTACTCCCAGAGTAGGAGCGCATTCACACCTGAAGGTGCCACTCCAAGACAAATAAAAAAAAAACACAGAAAAAAAGATAGAAAACATCCTGCACGATATAATGATAAATATGCGGATGTGCATGGCTACATTTAGAAAGTCACAGAAAATAATGCACTATAGTAATAGATGCAAACATAATATATGGACTAAGCCCTGACTCTAATGATAAAATCTGAGACTCTTAGCCAATATATTTTGATCAAAACACATCTGTGCCCACCTATAATTGTCAAAAATTAGTATTATAATATACAGCAAGTGTTAAATGAACTTCAGTTGTGCTAAAAATGTTTGTTTGCTTAACGAACGTTTGCTATGCATGCTGTATAAGCATGCTGCGTCTTGTGGTAGCTTGCTGTGCAGGTAAAGATACAGCCACAGTTGGTATTTGCTTTGTATGGAGCGAGCACAATCATGGACCCGCTTGAGACCCTCCTCGCACACCTTGGATAGACAGTTGCGCCTCTGTGCATGAAGGAGTTAATGGTGATATCTCTCCTTACTAAAGTCTGCACTGTGGTACTCTGTTCTGACAAGTGTTTCATTGCATGTTTTCTCATAGTTTTTTCGTTTGATAGGAGTCTTGGTGTCCATTTTTCAAAAGTGCGATCTTTAACTCTGGACACATGGGAGCCTGAACTACTAAAGGTACAGATTAACATCAACATATATTTTGTTCATTTGCCAAATAATGTTGACTTGTTTGGAAAGCCTGAAGAGTACTCCCGGTTTGAATCCACTCATGATAATATAATTCATATGAATACATATATTTGAATACAATTTTCCACTATTTTAAACAGTGACTGTGCCTTTAATACATAGGGCCTAATTTATCAGTTTTCTGGCGTGAAAAAGTCTCAAACTGTGTTTGCGACTTTTTCAACACCACTTGCGCAAAACCTTTTGCAGAAGCGTTGTTTCTCCGCCCCCTTCACAACTTTCCAAAAAAGGGTGTGTGCCGGGGATGTGGCCAGTGGCCCCACCACATTTATATTCTTTTACATCATCTATCTTCCTTTCTGGCTTAGAAGAAGACTGAAATCTAGTCCAGCCAGGGGCTAGCTTAGATTTCAGTTCAGATGCATGAATTGACGAAAGCTGCGCCTAATTTGCGGTGTTATCATAGATGGCATATGCCTTGTCATAAATTAGGTGCAGCATGCAGAGTTATCATAGACAGGTGTACGCCACCGGGCTATGATAAATCAGGGCCATAGTATGCAAGTTAGCTCTCTTGCCACCAGTTTGGAAGGCAGCTGTTGTATAGGTCTTTTAAACATGCCTTAAGACATAACAGCATTGTAGCCAAGCCAGTACCTCATCTGCAGGCTGCTGTTTCTGGGTGATTGCCCCTCATCAGAGCAGAGAGGACTGACTATTTCTCCTTTGAAGATTGCCTAGCAGGCGTAACGAATGTAGTGACACATACTACATAGTGATATTCATACATGGTGACATAAATGTACTGGTCTGTATTGCCTTTGAATTGAACTTATCGATAATTAATGTATTTCCCTTTGATTTAAATAGCTGATGTGTGAATTGGGGAATGATGTAATAAATAGTATATATGAAGCACGAGTGGATGCCATGGGAGTAAAAAAGCCTCAGCATGGATGTCAAAGGTGAGTTCCATTGTATTGAAAATGTAATAACATCTGTGGCGTTTCGTTTTTCCTTACATTTGTTATGCTTTTGTTTTACTGTTGTAAAAAGCTATGAATTAAAATTTGGCATAAATGTTACTAGACATCGTTCAGGTCTGAGCTGGAGTCTCTGTTGGGATCCTCTGTTGCAGATTTTGTTAAAAAAGACAGACAGATGCTGCAATATTCTGTCCAGTAAAATGCCGGGCTCCCCGACAAAACCCCAACAGACTACATTCTAGTCAAAGGGTCTATCTGGTGCCATTCATGTCCATTCTGCATCGGACAATGGAACAGAAGGACAGTAATATTTATCACCGATATAAAGTCTGATGTTCTAAGTTGCTTGCGCCATATTGAAGTAAAATGTCCAAGTTTTTATTCTATAATTTGCAATGCAGCCATTAAGGTACAAAGTATGATGTGTTGGTTTCACCTTCAACTCTTACCTTGAGGAATGGTCCTTACGGTATACTTACTGCATTTATAATTAGAGATGAGCGAATCTAATCCCACGAAGTGGAATTTATTCCGAATTTCAGGATAAATTTGATTCGCCTCGAAGCCGAATTTCCTTGTGCTTCGTGTTAGCGAAATAGATTTAACCTGAAATAGTGTAAATAACAAAAAAAAAAAAATCATACTTACCGCCTCCATTTGCTTGCGATGGGCTGCCAGCCACCATCTTGATTGAAGATCTCGGCGGAAATCCCGTGCGTGGTGACGTATGACGTCACCACGCCGGCCGACGTGATGACGTAATCTCGCGCCGTGTGAGATTTCGCACCAGATCTTCAAGCAAAATGGCGGCGGCCGGCCCGTCGCGAGCAAATGGAGGCGGTAAGTTTGATAAAAATAAAAAATTTACACTCAGATGCCGCAATCATGTATGAATGGGACATCTGAGAGGTACAATGACAGGGGGCGGCGCTATCGCCGCTCCCTGTCATTGCACCTGCTGCTTACAAAAAATATGCGCTTAATGACTAAGTAATTCGTCATGAAGCTAATTTTTTTGTAAAATTCGGTGGATCAGCTGAATCGAACTTTTCATAAATTGGCTCATCTCTATTTATAATAATACCTCATAGAGCATGCATGTAAATTCACCAGAATTGGTTGCAAAAAGGATCAGCAGAAATATCAGGGGTCCTATCAAAAGCAGAACCAGTGAAAACCAAGCATTTTGTGTGGCCAATAGTTATAGTTGTACTGGGTCTTGGTTTTGGAGAAGACTATTTTAACGCACAGTTATCTTCTTATCCTTCATTCTAAAAGGCAGGAGAAAGAAGCTTACATCAAAGCTAAGTATGTGGAGAAGAAGTTTGTGGATAATAGTGGTGAATCTTTACTGACGGCAAGAAAGAAAATGTTATCCCGGAAGAGCAGTGAGAACCGTCTAAGCTCCACTGATAAAAGCCTAGGTGTGGACCAGCAGAGCAGAACTCCATCCAGAGCTTCAGGTAAGCGCTAGTGGAATGTAGAAACTAGGACCTCTTTGCAGCTAAAAATTTATTTCATAGGATGCAGAAAACATTTCCACCATTGTAGCCATATTCCCTATGTAAATGTAAGATCATTTTCTCTGATCATTATTTCACAGGTGTAAGATGTTGCTTAATATGACCACTTTCTGTGATCAAAAGTATGGTCAAAGGTAGCTTTTTGTCGAGCGAAATAATGGATTTATTTTAGTAGTATGGACACAATTTGAAAGAAAATACACTTGTTTGACCGGGCCAGATGATATGTCGACCTTGTCAATGAAGTTGAGGCTGAAGTCACTTTCTAAGCAGCGCAGAGTGGCTAAACCCCACCCTTGGTGCACTTAAGGACAAATTTGCATGTTGTTGAAAAGCTTATTTCTCTTCAATACCGCAATGGATTGTGGCAGGAAAGGTAGACTTTTAATTGGCTTAGGCTGCGTTACCAGGCATCATACCTGGTGACAAACTGCATTAGGGCACTGCGCAGTATAAATACAATTTGTATGACTGCTGTAATTATAGGGCACGTCATGGGGCTTAATCTACAATGTGTAGCATTTTCATAGCAGATTTCCTATTATTCATTGGCAAGTTGATACTCATTGGTCATATGCTTAGTGTGCCAAGTATGGAATATTGAGATTGCAGATGTAAATGTATTAGTGACACTCTGTATGGCTAGCTGGCATTGTCTTGTATTGCTGAGTAAAAATACCTGGTATAATCAAGTATATAGTAAGATCTGAATAACTAATTCTGACAGTCTCTCTTTTGCCAGATAGCTGTCTGGTTTACTTGACCCTCTTTCCTCTCTTACTGCCTGCTTTATGCTTTGCTAACCTGCATGTCACCAGCGGTTGCTGATAACAGTGACGAAGCAAGGCGGGAGTCTCTCTTCTGTCCTGATGAGCTAGACTCACTCTTCTCCTACTTTGATGCTTCCTCAAAGCTTCGTAGTAGTAAGTAACCTCTCTTATACAGTGTGTAGTCTTGGCTGTTTAGGCTCTGTCTAGTTTCCTTCATTTTCTGCTTGTTATGAATGTTGATTTCTCTGCTCCTTTTTTTATGGAAATGCTATATTTCCTTTAAATTCCCCAACCTTTCATCATGTTCGAGACATTACTGCACAAATACTCTACTTTCAGCAGACTGAGTGCAAAATACGGTGGTCAATATATTACAGTTCTACGTCTGCCTTTATTCTTTTGTTATATTTTCAGTGTGGTAGTTCATTTTCACTGGTATTCGGATCACCTCCATTTATTCACTTACAGAAAAAGTGTTGTATAGACAGTGAAAGTGTCCCAAAAAAGAGAAGTGAAAAGAGGTCTTTGTTTGTGGCATATTTAATATCTGAAAATCCTTCACTTAAAAATGTTTTATCGGTCAGAGATTCTATCTGTTTTAGGGTTCATGCACATGGCCATTGCTTGGCCGTTCCGGTGACTGCAATTTGCAAATATCAGAAAATAAAAATGGATAAGAGAAACTGTTTTAGTATCTCTTTTATATATAATTAGTAAATCAAAAATGTAGGTAATACATTACCTTCTAAAAAGCAGCATAGAATGGCCGCAGTCTGTTCTGCTGGCTGCTCGTTCCTGTGCAGTAGGCATCGGAGCGTTCTGCCGTCTTCTAAGCTCTTGTATTCAGCTAGTGCTATAGAATATAATGTCGTCCGACATTTCTAGTTCTGCCACTTACAGCTGCCCATGGCATTGACCGAGAGCGGTCCATCTTGGGGTTTAAAAGTGAAAACACATTTTTCTCTTGTTCTTCTTCTTTTTTTTTTTTTTTAATCTCTTAAATTTTGAGTTTTCAGAAAGATAATGTATATCAGTACAACAGTACAAATATAAAAAAGACTGTTAAGGCGTGCTACAATCGTCAGTTCAGTAATAAATAAAATACTGGAATGACTAGTCACGTTTTCTATAAAACAGTTACAATTATTTTTGAGGAACACTTTAAGGGTACAAATATATTTTTGTATATATTTTTATGTATGTAAAATCTGTATACCAAGTTGAACACATTTCTTGAAAAAAAAAAAAAATGGACTTATGTTGTACTGAGCCTGTAATATAGGCAAGATCTACATCCACGGTTCTACTGATTTGTCATAACAAACTGCTCACTAGCTTGTTGTCAGATACAGTTCATATCTCCTAGAAATTCGATGGGACAGTGTTTCCTATGCTTGGTGTAAAGGCTACGCCTCCTGGACTACAAGTCTTCCGAAGAGGCTCTGTGTAGACTATGAGCTAGCAAAGAATGCTGGGAGATTTTGGATCTGAATACTGTAGAATTGTGAATGTAGCTCTGGACTATTATACAGGCTATATCTCTGGAACAATGTGAGGTACAGTAAGTGATGCATTATATTTTTATGTAGATTTAAAGGGGTTGTCTGCTTTTTAGTACTGATAAACGATCCTCAGGACAGGTCGTCAATATCAGATCGGCTTTGTAGTGTTCACTTGAACAGACAGAGCTATCCCATAGAAGTGAATGGGCACGCCATACTTGCAATTACACCTGCTCACCACTGCAATTGCTGCAGCGAGCAGGTAATCGGCGGGGGTGCCACACCGTATCTAACACCAGTTTTCTTCTTTATATGAAATTAAATCACATATGAGACACAAGATTTCTTGCTTTTATTATATGAATAAGATTTATAAAAACAATAATAGAAATAAATGGGCAGAGTCATGCACATGTGTAGCCACCTCTCCATTCATTCTCCACTTAGATGTGGTGACCAGGTGCTGCCTCACCAGGAGGGATGTTGGTTGGGGGACATCTATAAGGCTACTTTCACACTGGCGTTTTGGCTTTCTGTTTGTGAGATCCGTCATGGGCTCTCACAAGCGGTCCAAAACGGATCAGTTTTACCCTTAATGCATTCTGAATGGATAAGGTGTTCGCTCAGAATGCATCAGTTTTGGCTCCGTTCCGCCTCCATTCCGCTTTTGGAGGCTGACGAAACTGAGCCAAACGGATCTATCAAGTCAATGGGGACGGATCCGTTTTCTATGACACAATCTGACACAATAGAAAACGGATCCGTCAATGATGTTCAAGACGAATCGGTTTTGGCTACATTAAAGATAATACATACGGATCCGTTCTGAACGGATGCGTTTGTGCATATCCATGACTGAGCTGCACCAAACGCGAGTGTGAAAGTAGCCTTGGCCTCTTCATAGGCTGGCACTTCCTGTTCTGTAGAGATCATGTGCCATTATTATCCCAGGAAAGTAAAATCTATGTATACCAATGTATAGGTAACACAAGATTCAACATTGACAAGTGCGGGTCCCAGAGGTCTGTCAGATATTATAGTATATCCTGGCTGGCAATAACCCTTTAAATGGGTTATCCAAGAGTAAGACCAACATCCCAGAGTGGCCGACCCACGATGGAGATCATACTTACCTGTTCCCTGCCACTGGGTACAGTTTCTGATGCTCCTGGGCCGGCTCTTCCTCTCCCTGCTGTGCTGATATTAACATCTGTCTATGGGAGGATGCGCTGCAACCGCCATCCATGACCTGGTCACATGTCACCTTGTCGACTGATGTTGATTTCAGCGAGGCAGGAAGCGGAAGAGCCAGTGGCGGGGACCAGGTAGGTATCATCTCCACTGCGGGTCGGTCACTGTGGTAGGTCAGTTTTTAGTTTTTTTTTATTAACTCCATTAGCATCATACAAGAAAGACATTTTGAGATTCATAAATTACAAAATATAGAGAAATTCAACTGCTTTGCCCAGCATTATAAGCTGTTTGTTTAGTTTTACATGGGAATAAATGGAAATAATCTTTAAAGGGATTGTGAAAGGTGTCCGAATTCCATTGTGATCAAGTGACCATTTGTACACGACTCAAGGGGATCCGGACACGGCTGTAGCGTTGTCAAACCAGATGTTGACATCGCCGGAGCCCAACAGAATATCGCAGGCCTGCAGGAGAAGGAGCAGGGAGCTGGCACTTGGAAGAAGGTAAGTCATCTTCGCTTTGCAGGTCCAGCAGAATGGGGGGGGGGGGGGGGTGTTTGCCAAAATCCCCCTCATTCTTGCACAGCCCCTTTAATAAGTGTAATCTTCCCCTTGCATTGCTGTATAAAACATTGTTAGAATTTTTCTGTGATCAAACTGGGCTTTCCAATGTTCAAGCAGAATATCTAAGTCACTATAGTTGCCATGTATGCATAGTTTGTGTGATGTAAGTTGTAGCGCTCCATCTTAATAAAAAAAAACTTATCCTTTGACTTTATTAGTGAGAAGCAATGACAGTGGAATACAGTTTAGTGCAGACGGTAGTCGGGAGCTCCTAGCATCTGCAGTGTCCTCCAACAGTTTGTATGATGCAGGTTAGTGTCATTCTGATGCTGTAATGTTTTTCAGGCATGGTTACTAATGTTGAGTCAGAGAATTACTAGTTATTGGTATGAAAAGTTGATTGCATGTTAATTTGAGGATCATTCCTAGATTTAGGTTTTCAAAGTGTTGTTGCTTTGTGCTATGTTGTGCAGATGTGTTCGTACCAGTTATCATGACTCCCACAGGTAAGCTGGGAGTCCTGGTATGCTACATGGGACCCTACCCTCAATCACACCTTCTCAGCTGGCATCTAATGAGGCTCGTTAAGCAGCCCAAACCCTGGACTGCCCTAATGTATGGCGTGGAACATCTTTTTGCATCTTTTCCGGGTTCTTCCCTTAGTAAAGGAGAAAAGACACAAAGGCTCCAGTCTTCTGCAAAAAAAAAAAAATTGCTGTGAAAGCAGTTTGCGCAGACATTTTTGTGATTTTATTTTTTATTTTTTTTATTTTTATTTTTTCCAGGAGAGGTATGGCTTCCTGCAGCCCAACAGATTAAATATAATTTATCTGAGCAACTGGTGGGAATTATAGCTTGAATCTACGCCAGCCAATAACTGCCATAGATTTGCTAATTTATTAAAAGTTGGCGCCTCTTAATACATATGGCGTATTTTACTTTTACATTTTCCCCTCTATCGCTATCAAAGTACATCCCAGTGCTTGCTGCACTATTATATCATACACACAATACAATTTTCAAAGAAAAAAAAAATGAAAGTAGCACATGTAAAAAATTTACTGTTTTG
This sequence comes from Bufo bufo, assembly GCF_905171765.1. NCBI lineage: Eukaryota > Metazoa > Chordata > Amphibia > Anura > Bufonidae > Bufo > Bufo bufo. The sequence continues at coordinate 221,850,742 of NC_053392.1, forward strand.
CACTTTATATTAATTTGTGTTAACCCAGTCAACTAAGTTAACACAAAAGAAAACTATGCTACCCCTTTAATACAGGCAGTGCATGGGTATGATATAATATATATATATATATATATAATTATAATAATAATATTCACACACTGACCAACAGTGGCTGTAGTAGTGGGTTGAGATATATACAGTACAGACCAAAAGTTTGGACACACCTTCTCATTCATAGAGTATTCTTTATTTTCATGACTATGAAGAAATCAAAACTATGAATTAACACATGTGGAATTATATACATAACAAACAAGTGTGAAACAACTGAAAATATGTCATATTCTAGGTTCTTCAAAGTAGCCACCTTTTGCTTTGATTACTGCTTTGCACACTCTTGGCATTCTCTTGATGACCTTCAAGAGGTAGTCCCCTGAAATGGTCTTCCAACAGTCTTGAAGGAGTTCCCAGAGATGCTTAGCACTTGTTGGCCCTTTTGCCTTCACTCTGCGGTCCAGCTCACCCCAAACCATCTCGATTGGGTTCAGGTCCGGTGACTGTGGAGGCCAGGTCATCTGGCGCAGCACCCCATCACTCTACTTCATGGTCAAATAGCCATTACTTTCAAAGTTTTCCCAATTTTTTCGGCTGACTGACTGACCTTCATTTCTTAAAGTAATGATGGCCACTCGTTTTTCTTTACTTAGCTGCTTTTTTCTTGCCATAATACAAATTCTAACAGTCTATTCAGTAGGACTATCAGCTGTGTATCCACCTGACTTCTCCTCAACGCAACTGATGGTCCCAACCCCATTTATAAGGCAAGAAATCCCACTTATTAAACCTGACAGGGCACACCTGTGAAGTGAAAACCATTTCAAGGGACTACCTCTTGAAGCTCATTAAGAGAATGCCAAGAGTGTGCAAAGCAGTTATCAACGCAAAAGGTGGCTACTTTGAAGAACCTAGAATATGACATTTTCAGTTGTTTCACACTTGTTTTTTATGTATATAATTCCACATGTGTTAATTCATAGTTTTGAAGCCTTCAGTGTGAATCTACAATTTTCATAGTCATGAAAATAAAGAAAACTCTTTGAATGAGAAAGTGTGTCCAAACTTTTGGTCTGTACTGTATATCTCAACCCACTACTACAGCCACTGTTGGTCAGTGTGGGAATATTATTTTATACATATATATATATATATATATATATATATACATACATACATACATACATACATACATACATACATACATACATACATACATACACTCACTCACCTAAAGAATTATTAGGAACACCTGTTCTATTTCTCATTAATGCAATTATCTAGTCAACCAATCACATGGCAGTTGCTTCAATGCATTTAGGGGGGTGGTCCTGGTCAAGACAATCTCCTGAACTCCAAACTGAATGTCAGAATGGGAAAGAAAGGTGATTTAAGCAATTTTGAGCGTGGCATGGTTGTTGGTGCCAGACGGGCCGGTCTGAGTATTTCACAATCTGCTCAGTTACTGGGATTTTCACGCACAACCATTTCTAGGGTTTACAAAGAATGGTGTGAAAAGGGAAAAACATCCAGTATGCGGCAGTCCTGTGGGCAAAAATGCCTTGTGGATGCTAGAGGTCAGAGAAGAACGGGCCGACTGATTCAAGCTGATAGAAGAGCAACGTTGAATGAAATAACCACTCGTTACAACCGAGGTATGCAGCAAAGCATTTGTGAAGCCACAACACGCACAACCTTGAGGTGGATGGGCTACAACAGCAGAAGACCCCACCGGGTACCACTCATCTCCACTACAAATAGGAAAAAGAGGCTACAATTGGACTGTTGAAGACTGGAAAAATGTTGCCTGGTCTGATGAGTCTCGATTTCTGTTGAGACATTCAAATGGTAGAGTCCGAATTTGGCGTAAACAGAATGAGAACATGTATCCATCCTCTGATGGCTATTTCCAGCAGGATAATGCACCATGTCACAAAGCTCGAATCATTTCAAATTGGTTTCTTGAACATGGCAATGAGTTCACTGTACTAAAAAGGCCCCCACAGTCACCAAATCTCAACCCAATAGAGCATCTTTGGGATGTGGTGGAACGGAAGCTTCGTGCCCTGGATGTGCATCCCTCAAATCTCCATCAACTGCAAGATGCTATCCTATCAATATGGGCCAACATTTCTAAAGAATGCTATCAGCACCTTGTTGAATCAATGCCACGTAGAATTAAGGCAGTTCTGAAGGCAAAAGGGGATCCAACACCGTATTAGTATGGTGTTCCTAATAATTCTTTAGGTGAGTGTGTGTGTGTGTGTATGTATATATATATATATATATATATATATATATATATATATATATATATATATATACACAGTGGGGGAAATAATTATTTGACCCCTCACTGATTTTGTAAGTTTGTCCAATGACAAAGAAATGAAAAGTCTCAGAACAGTATCATTTCAATGGTAGGTTTATTGTAACAGTGGCAGATAGCACATCAAAAGGAAAATCGAAAAAATAACTTTAAATAAAAGATAGCAACTGATTTGCATTTCATTGAGTGAAATAAGTATTTGAACCCCTACCAACCATTAAGAGTTCTGGCTCCCACAGAGTGGTTAGACACTTCTACTCAATTAGTCACCCTCATTAAGGACACCTGTCTTAACTAGTCACCTGTATAAAAGACACCTGTCCACAGAATCAATCAATCAAGCAGACTCCAAACTCTCCAACATGGGAAAGACCAAAGAGCTGTCCAAGGATGTCAGAGACAAAATTGTAGACCTGCACAAGGCTGGAATGGGCTACAAAACCATTAGCAAGAAGCTGGGAGAGAAGGTGACAACTGTTGGTGCGATTGTTCGAAAATGGAAGGAGCACAAAATGACCATCAATCGACCTCGCTCTGGGGCTCCACGCAAGATCTCACCTCGTGGGGTGTCAATGGTTCTGAGAAAGGTGAAAAAGCATCCTAGAACTACACGGGAGGAGTTAGTTAATGACCTCAAATTAGCAGGGACCACAGTCACCAAGAAAACCATTGGAAACACATTACACCGCAATGGATTAAAATCCTGCAGGGCTCGCAAGGTCCCCCTGCTCAGGAAGGCACATGTGCAGGCCCGTCTGAAGTTTGCCAATGAACACCTGAATGATTCAGAGAGTGACTGGGAGAAGGTGCTGTGGTCTGATGAGACCAAAATAGAGCTCTTTGGCATTAACTCAACTCGCTGTGTTTGGAGGAAGAAAAATGCTGCCTATGACCCCCAAAACACCGTCCCCACAGTCAAGCATGGGGGTGGAAACATTTTGCTTTGGGGGTGTTTTTCTGCTAAGGGCACAGGACAACTTATTCGCATAAACGTGAAAATGGACGGAGCCATTTATCGTGAAATCCTGAGCCGACAACCTCCTTCCCTCTGCCAGGAAACTGAAAATGGGTCGTGGATGGGTGTTCCAGCACGACAATGACCCAAAACATACAGCAAAGGCAACAAAGGAGTGGCTCAAGAAGAAGCACATTAAGGTCATGGAGTGGCCTAGTCAATCTCCGGACCTTAATCCAATCGAAAACCTATGGAGGGAGCTCAAGCTCAGAGTTGCACAGAGACAGCCTCGAAACCTTAGGGATTTAGAGATGATCTGCAAAGAGGAGTGGACCAACATTCCTCCTAAAATGTGCGCAAACTTGGTCATCAATTACAAGAAACGTTTGACCTCTGTGCTTGCAAACAAGGGTTTTTCCACCAAGTATTAAGTCTTTTTTTGTTAGAGGGTTCAAATACTTATTTCACTCAATGAAATGCAAATCAGTTGCTATCTTTTATTTAAAGTTATTTTTTCGATTTTCCTTTTGATGTGCTATCTGCCACTGTTACAATAAACCTACCATTGAAATGATACTGTTCTGAGACTTTTCATTTCTTTGTCATTGGACAAACTTACAAAATCAGTGAGGGGTCAAATAATTATTTCCCCCACTGTATATATATAGAGAAGAAAAAGTCCAGTGGGAGCACCAGCCAGCATGTGGGTGCAAGGTCCAACGTAGGGTAACGGCAATCCCCAATGGTATAGAGAACAAAGAAGTAGGACTGCACTCCAAGATAGTGATAAAATCAGCAAGTGGTTTATTCACCCATAATATGGCAAGTCTTGCGACGTTTCGGCTCACAAGAGCCTTCCTCAAGCATGGTAACAGTGAAAGTGAGAGCATTTATAAAGGCATTTACAAAGTGTCCAACCCATAAGGGTGTGGTTACAATCAATTAAAATTGCAAACATACGATGCATAGCAATACAAATAAAGTGCATGTGCATAAAGTGAGCAGTGGTATACAATTCATGACTAAGGGATACCATCCCTACAAAGTGTATTAAAATGTATGTGATACTTCATCTAAGCTAAAATCACAATTATATAGGTGATAATATGATGAAGGTGGATCACAGAAGTCAAACCGTAGGAAGCAATGGGGCCCGCACATACCATGGCGTTCTTTGTGCGTCTCCAGGTCCTCATTGCGCATGACCACACTGACATCATCCGATGCATCACAGTGTAAAGGTCAAGCGCTCGCGCTCTGCCTGGGTCGACATGAGAGCGCCATTTTACATAAGGGAAAGACACCTAAAGGTTACGTACAGGTTATCTATTTAACTGTTGTCCACACGGAACAATCATATCTCCGACCGCTGCAGGGATCTCCTACATATATCAGCAAATGGACAGGGGTCCCGTCCAAATGGGCGGGACACCTGACCAAAGCGCCACTACAAGCACAATTGCCAAAAAAATAGCAGTCGTAGAGGGATGATCCCTCAATTGTACCAACAACCTTATCTTGTTAAAATATAATGACATATCTGGAGTAACGCATTAATAAAAGAACGCTGATGTCCACCTCGGGTCGCATAGCTTCCAAAGGGTCTGATTCTAGGATCCACATCCAATTTAGTGAAAATATAAAATCCTAAAAAGCAGAGAAAAAATATTTTAGTTTCAAAATAGATCTTTTTCATAATTGTAGATAAATCTTTCACGGTTATCAAGCACCAATATACAAAAATGAGAAAGACAAAGCGCAAACATGCCAAGGGACCGGGGGTCAGCCACAGATCCTAGGTCTCTCACCTGAACTCAATATTGAGACCCCTGGGATGCAGGCTATCCAGATCATATATCCAGCGTAACTCTTTTTTCTTCAAGAGTGTCAGGCGATCACCACCTCTTCTAGGAAGCCTGACCTGATCAATGATCCAGCATCTTAGATCACGCTCGGAGTGTCCGAGGGATCCAAAATGTCTGGACACTGGTAGGTCAGTACGTTTCTTCCTTATTGAATTCCTGTGGTTATTCAACCTTACTTTCAATTCTGTGGAAGTTTCCCCGACATATAATAGGTTACAGGGACAAGCCAACACATAAACTACATATGACGAGGAACAATTTAGATGGAACTTTATCGGATACTCTTTGTTGGTAAGCGGGTGTGTGAAAGATCTAGTTTTACATATATATCGACAATTGACACAACCGAGACACGGATAACATCCAAGTCCCGGCTGTGTCAATGTCCGCTGTATGCTGGTTTTCTTTGGACCTGCATCCGCTCTGACCAAGTGGTCTTTAAGATTTTTGTTTTTACGGTACGATAAAAGGGGCGGAAGCTTAAACTCTGGTACATCTTTAGTAGACCTGCTTAGGATACCCCAGTTGTCCTTCAGGATACGTCCTATCTCCATACTACATCCAGAATATGTGGACATAAATGGTATCCTCTGAGTTTTTTTAGAGGTGGTATGTGTTATTTCAGTATTCATATGTAGGATTTTGTTCTTATGTGCATCTAATAATCTGCGAGGATAACCCCGCTCCCTAAACTTATCTGACATCGTATCCAGTGTAGTCTCCAACTCAGTGTGGTCTGAAACAATGCGTTTCGTACGGAGGAACTGCGAATGGGGGAGGTGTTTAACCAGGCTGCGTGGATGATTGCTTTCATAACGTAGGATAGTATTTCTATCTGTCGATTTGACATATAAGCCTGTGCCAACCATACCATCAATTAGCTTGACGTTCGTGTCTAGAAATGACAATTGCGTTTTAGAGTATGATATAGTATACTGAAGATCAGGATCTATATCATTCAAATATGTGTGAAACTCCCTCAATTGTAGTTCAGTGCCCGACCATATTTGAATGATATAGATCCACCTTCATCATATTATCACCTATATAATTGTGATTTTAGCTTAGATGAAGTATCACATACATTTTAATACACTTTGTAGGGATGGTATCCCTTAGTCATGAATTGTATACCACTGCTCACTTTATGCACATGCACTTTATTTGTATTGCTATGCATCGTATGTTTGCAATTGTAATTGATTGTAACCACACCCTTATGGGTTGGACACTTTGTAAATGCCTTTATAAATGCTCTCACTTTCACTGTTACCATGCTTGAGGAAGGCTCTTGTGAGCCGAAACGTCGCAAGACTTGCCATATTATGGGTGAATAAACCACTTGCTGATTTTATCACTATCTTGGAGTGCAGTCCTACTTCTTTGTTCTCTATATATATATATATATATAATATATATGTATATGTATATATGTGAATGAGAGTGAGACAAAACATTTTTTGAGCATTCAATTTAATGAAAACAACGAATAAACTGAAACAGGCTGTTTTTCAGCTGATCAAACGTTTAGGACCACACCTCCAAAAAAAAAACTTAACCCCCCCCCCAAAACAGAAATCCAACTTCCAAACATAAACTCAGTAATGAGTAGCTCCGCCGTTATTGTTTATCACTTCCAAAATTAGTTTCGGCATGCTTGATGCAAGCGTTTCCATGAGGTGAGTGGGAACATTTCTCCAAGTGGTGAAGACGGCCGCACGAATGCCATCTACTGTCTGGAACTGTTGTCCATTTTTGTAAACTTCCCTTGCCATCCATCCCCAAAGGTTCTCAATTGGATTTAGATCAGGGGAACACGCAGGATGGCCCAAAAGAGTGATGTTATTCTCCTGGAAGAAGTCCCTTGTCCTGCGGGCATTGTGTACTGTAGCGTTGTCCTGTTGAAAAACCCAGTCGTTACCACACAGACTAGGACCCTCAGTCATCGCTCTCTGCAACATCTGGACATAGCCAGCGGCCGTTTGACTCCCCTGCACTTCCTGAAGTTCCATTGTTCCACTGAAGGAAAAAGCACCCCAGACCATTATGGCGCCCCCTCCACTGTGGCGCGTAGAAAACATTTCAGGTGGGATCTGCTTGTCATGCCAGTAACGTTGGAAACCATCAGGACCATCAAGGTAAAAAAAAATCTCATCAGAGAATAAAACTTTCTTCTACCTTTTGAATGTCCCATGTTTGGTGCTCTCTTGCAAAGTCCAAACGAGCAGTTCTGCGGCGTTCAAGGAGACGAGGTCTTTGAAGACGTTTTTTGTTTTTGAAGCCCTTCAGTCTCAGATGCCGTCTGATGGTTATGGGGCTGCTGTCGGCAACCAGTAAGGGCCTTAATTTGGGTCGAGGATCCTCCAGTGTCTGGACGGACAGCCAATTGGATCCTCCGGCTCAGTGCTGATGAAATTTTTTTGGGTCTTCCACTTTTTTGTTCCATAACCCTCAGGATCATTTAAGAAATTCCAAATGATGGCGCGCTGTGAGAGACCCTGCTTATGCATTTCAACAACCCGACTACGTTAAAAAAGGGAGAGTTTTTTTGCCTTCGCCATCACAACATGTGACTACCTGACAGAAAATGACAATGAATCCACATCTTTGCACAGATTTGGCCCTTTAAAGGCATGTGGTCCTAAAATTTGGATCAGCTGAAAAACAGCCTGTTTCAGTTCAATCGTTATTAATTAAATGCTCAAAAAATGTTTTGTCTCACTCTCATTTCTTCTTGTTGCATATTGAAGCTCTACTTGGAACCTTGTTAAGATCCAACAATGTAAAATATGATTTTTTGCCATTTTTCAAGTGGTCTTACTTTTGATCAGGACTGTATATGTCTCAACCCACTACTGCAGTCACTTTTGGCCAGTGTGTGAATGAAAGCTTAATTTGCTTTTGAGTAGATTAATACATTTTTCAATGATCATTCTCAAGCATTAGGCTATACTAGACTAACTGGATTGTAATTTCTTCATAAAAACAGTATTATTATCAATAGTTATTCTTAAGTATCATTTATTTTAGGGTGCGGTACATGTATAAAAGGGTATGCACTATGACGATTGTTGGGTCCAGCATCCAAAAATACTGTTCTTCCTTCCTTTTTCCATATTCCAGAGATGGAAAAAAAGAATGAAAAGAGGGATTCTGCAGTATTTCAAGACCCTGCGAGCACGAAAACGGTTATTCCAGGACTTAAGCTATACCAGGCAGCTTTTCAGAAAAACCTTCCAGCAATGGCTGAAGCATTGGCTCATGGAGCTGAAGTCAACTGGGTTAACACAAAAGAAAACAATGATACTCCTCTAATACAGGCAGTGCATGGGGTATGATATATATGTTTTACTTATTTGTGTGTGTGTGTATGTGTGTGTATATATATATATATATATATATATATATATTCATTCATTCAGAAAATATATATATTAATACTGTGCTTAAACAGCTGGAATTATTTTTCCCAGGGATCGCTGATGGCTTGTGAGTTTCTACTCCAAAACGGGGCCAATGTTAACCTTCTTGATGTCAAAGGAAGGGGACCATTACATCATGCGACTGTGCTTGGCCACACAGGGTAGGCAGCAATGCTGTGTCTTTGGAGTCTGCTGTGTTGAACATTTAGGATCCTTTTGATGTAAATGACCTGTTGTTATACTTAGAAATCAGTTCTTTTTCCAGGGGGGACAATTGGATAACCCGCAGGGCTGCATGAAGTTTAAGGCAGCCAACTCTTGCTCGGCAGACCCAACAACAGTAGATTGGCTGCTGTCTACTTCACTTTAAATGTTGGATGTAGATCTGCATCATTATTGTTACAGCACATTGTTTGTGATTTAGGATTGTGTTCAGGCTGAACTGATGTTGTATTTGCTTTTTAGCTTATTCAAATTATCTTTTTATCAATTTTCCACCAGGCAGGTCTGTTTATTCCTGAAGCGTGGGGCCAATCAACATGCTACCGATGAAGATGGAAAAGATCCTTTAAGCATTGCAGTTGAAGCTGCTAACGCTGATATAGTAACACTGTACGTATTGTATCTAATACTAAATGGCCATTACATAAGAAGCGGATCTGTCACCATGACATGCTGCTCTGTATAAGGAGAGCATATTGTGGGGTTGTGGGGACAAGTCCAGTATATTAAAATGTGCAAAATATTGTACCATTTGGTTAATAGCACCTATCAAATAATACAGAGGATTCTAAGTTAGTTGAGGAAGGAAGACAACCGGCTGCTGTCAGTCAATGGTGAGAGGGGGTGGGCTCTCTGCTCATGAATGTAGTGGACTGATAACTGAGCCTGCTGCATATTGTGTTAGTGGCTATATAATGGCACACATTTTCTTGTGCTGTTTGGTTTAACAGCACAGCTGACCTGTCACCATAATATGAAGCTATTTAATTGGGCAGCATGTTGTGGGGACAGATCCACTTTAAACCTAATTAAAGTATTGAGCTGATGTCTTACTTTTTGTCATTTTGGGATTTGTACATGCAGCGTTATACAGCTATATCGGGAGAAGATAAAATATGATGTCTGCTATTCCATTTAACAAGGAGAATTACCAAAATGGAGATTTCATTGAATTATGTATAATAGGGATCGACCGATATTGATATTTTTTTTTTGCGCCGATAATCTGTGAACTTTCAGGCCGATAGCCGATAATTTATACCGATATTCTGTGAATTTTCATTTTTGAAAAAATAAAATAAATTCCTACACAAATCTGCTGAAAATGAATGTTTATTGTTAACGTGTATTTTTTATTTTTTTTTGTAAATCTTTTTTTTTTTTCATTTGTACTTTATTTTTATTTTTTTTACTAACTTTTAGCCCCCTTAGGGACTAGAACCCTTGTCCTAGTCACCCTGATAGAGCTCTATCAGGGTGAATAGGACCTCACACTGTCCCTGCTGCTCTGTGCTTTGTGCACACATCAGCAGGGAGCTAACTATGGCAGCCAGGGCTTCAATAGCGTCCTGGCTGCCATGGTAACTGATCGGAGCCCCAGGCTTGCACTGCTGGGGCTCCGATGGGAACTGCCACTGAGGAGGAGGGGACCCTGTGGCCACTGCCACCAATGATTAAAACTGGGGGACGGGCGCACTGCGCCACCAATGAAGATAATTCTCTCATCAATTCATATACAGGAGGTGGGAGCTGGCTGCAGAATCACATAGCCGGCTCCCGACCTCTGAGCGGTAGCTGCGATCCGCGGCACCTGAGGGGTTAACTTCCGCAGATCACTGCTACCGCTCATAGAGGTCGGGAGCCGACTATGTGATTCTGCAGCCAGCTCCCACCTCCTGTATATGAATTGATGAGAGAGTTATCTTCATTGGTGGCGCAGTGGCCACAGCCCCTCCTCTCCTCTTGTCCTCCCTCCTCTCATTGGTGGCAGCGGTACAGGGGGGAGGGTGACACTGCTTCCTTCTCTCTTGTGCTGCTAAGGGAACACGGATCACGCCTACAGCAGCGCGATCGGTGTTCCCGATTCGTTATCGGAATATCGGCAAAATAGATGCCAATTCCGATAACTTTCAAAATCCTGAATATTTCAAAATCCTGAAGCCAATAATATCTGTAAAACCTGATGTATAATAATCTCCTTTTTGAAAGAATAATTACATTAATATGAGGCTTAAAATTGTAGTCTGGCCATGGTCAAATAAAATGTATATGCAGTAAATCACGCTGACTGTTTATAGTCTACTCTTATTAAGTATTTAATTGACTTTTTCACCTTTTCTCTGTAGATTACGCTTGGCACGTATGAATGAAGAGATGCGGGAATCAGAAGGTTTTTACGGTCAACCAGGTCAATATTCCACTAACAGCCATACAGAAATGCAATATAGAAAATGCATGCAAGAGTTTATTAGTTTACAGCTTGGTCATTCTGAGTCTTTAGGGAGGAAGATAAACAGCAACTCATCTAACTAACATGCCACACGTTATTGAAATGCACAAAATAGGCTGGCTGCTTTTAGGAAGAGATTATGTTTACATTTTGGACTGAATTGTCTTATTTTTCTTCTTAGATTGCATTAGAATTGTTATTTGGAAAGCGCAAATCATGTATATAATCTTCAAATGCTGCAAAATTTTGCTTACCTGTCTTCCCTAGTTAGTTTTTATATGAATGCGATATTGATTATAGATCATGAATGTGTATATTACAAAGGAGAATGGGCACTATGGATGTCAAGCATCTCACTTTTGAAAGTGGTGATAATTAGATTATTCAGGTATTTTCACACTTACCGGATATGCTGCAGATTTGTGTGTGGCAAACCTGCAGCATTTTACAGCACCCACAAAGTGGATGAGATTTTAAGAAATCTCATTTACATGTTGTGAAAAAAATCTACAGTGCAAACTGACCTGCGGTGCAGATTTTAAATACATAGCCATTTAATTTATGCTGTGGATATCCACTATGGATGTTGCCCTTTGTCATGCAGAGGGTGAAATTTGTGCAAAATCCACTACAATGTGGCCTTACCCTTAATGTGTATATTCACGTGAGTCTACAAATACATTGGATACCTTCATATAAATGGGTGAGCTACAAGATGAATTACAGCCAGTCCTCGTGCATTTACAGTTCTATGAGCTGCTAAATTCATATTTAAAGGGGTTGTCCTAGTGCAGCAGTATTAATTGTATTATTATGGAATCTTCTAAGATATTCGTGGAGGGATTGTTGTCTGCTTCTAGTAGTAACCAGCATAGTAGTGACAGCCCCAGCGCAGCATCGCGTTGTTTCGAGTGTGTGCCTGCTCCTCCGTGCAGCCACCCCCCCTAATTCATATGCCGCCTCCTGCCGCAACTATTCCTCCTCTTTAGTCACGCCCCTAAACGCCTCCTTCCTTGCTAAGAATGCGCCCTGCCCAGTGACATCACCGGACCAGAGGGGCGTGGCTTAGCGCAGTCTGTTGCCGCCTAGTTACTGCCCCTCCATGCGCTTGGAATAATTAGAGGCTGACTGTGACGTCACCGGGCTCCTTGCGAAGCGGAAGAAGAGGCTTCGCTATGCAGAAAAGGACCCGGAACATCACTGACTGTGATAGAAACTGCACTTCCGGCTGAAAATTTGTGAAGTGAAAAAGGGCCATCAGAAATGTCTGGTAAGGGAAGGACAGGCATGAATGTAATATTTAGGGGACCATTGTACATGTACACCCATGTCCCCAATCCCGGACAACCCCTTTAAGTAAAGCAGTGTATTTACGATGATACTCTTTATCTAGATGATATCTGTGTAAAGTGATGTACCTAAGGTAAAGCTACACTTCACAACTTAAAACACAAGCTGGTTGTTTTGATGTCTGTAGTAATCATCAGCTTCAACATATATTTTTGTGATTCTATTCTACAGCTGTAGATTTCTACTAGAGGCTTTACCTAGCAATTCAAAAGGATAAAAAGTGGTGTTTAGAAATCATTAGACCCCTTTCACATGAGTTTCCCGCACTGAATCCTGACCCCTTTATTTCTATAGGTCTGTTTACATGAGCGTTGTTTTTCCACATCATCTCTGCGTTACGTGAATATCACAGCATGTTCTATATTCTCCATTTTTCACGCAGCCCTGGTCCCATATAAGTGAATAGGGCGTCTGTGAAAAACGCATTGCGTCCGGATGCAAAGCATTTTTCACTGATGGTTGCTAGGAGATGTCTGTAAATCTTCAGTTTTTGTTTTTTCACGCGCGTGAATGCCACATAAAAACGGATTGCCCTTGCGCGGAAAAAACTGAACCATTGAATGCAAACGCAGACAAAACAGACTGCACTTGCGGGCAAAACCATCAGTTTTTTTTTGCTGAACAGATCCGCACACAATCCGTATCGTTCGTGTAAAAGAAGCCTTTAAGAGGATCCGTCTGGTCTCCTGACATAGCCAGTTTAGTAAGTACTTGCATTCCCCACAAAACAGCAATTTTGGAGCTTCTTTTCTTAGCATTATGCCATTCCTCTGTTGAATCCTCCTGTAAATGTTTGAACAGTGTCAGCCAGTGAGGTGACAAATCTCACTGACAAGGGGAATGTAATCGCCATTTCTTCAATCAGTGTTGACAAGGGAAACAGTAGCTCCCATTTCTAAATGTATTTATCTATTTCCCCCAGGCAGGGGTGTACAGAGAAATCATAGGGCCCCATACTAAAAATTAGAATGGGACCCTCCCCTCAATTATTGTCGGTTACTGGTGCATAGTTGGACCTGCTGTTTTCTATCAGTTTTCTAAGACTTTCTTTCACACATTTTTTTTGTGGCATTTTGGCCACACCTAGAGCGTGCTACATTTTGGGGAAAAAAGCCACTGATCCAAAAATACACTAAAAGTATGAAAAAATGCCATATGATGTTTGAATTTAAGCTAATATCTAGCCACAATTAGTAATACAAAAACTTTGGCTTTTGTTTTTTGTTCTCCCCCCGCCCCCAACAGTAACACTCACACAGTTGCATATCTGATAAAGTGTGGTGTTCATCCCAATTGTTGTATTTTTCTGTAAATCTAAGCTATAAAAATGTAATAAATGCATGGATTTACCCTCCTTAGTGAGCTTCTTGTCCAATTGATAGAGCTCTGACTGCTTGAAGCCACCAGTAGGGGGAGCTCTGTACGTATGAAATTATACATCAACAATAGAACTCAATAGGAACTGTATAAATCTGAGCTGCCCCTAGTAAAGCCACTTGACTATGTAGAGAAGCAGTTAAAGCAGCTCAGTGCCAGGCTCCCCTTCCCCCATAGCCAGGATTTGGCATAGCTAATCCCCCAAGCAAAGTTATGTCTGGGCCCGCTAAGCCCCACTGTCAGCTTAGCAGTGCAACCTGGGCGCTACTGCTCTACAAGCTGGGAAAGGCCCCCCTCACCCACTGGGCTTCTGTGTAACTGAATAGGGTATGTATGCCCCCCCCCCCCCCCCCCCCCCCCCCCAGTCGCTTGCAGCCAGCATGGGACACACTGATCTCTGAGGCTACACGCATTTGTTTGTTTTGATGGTGGTAAAGTCTGACCCTGCCCATAACAGTTGTGTGGTCTGCCTCCATGGGAGGTATGCCACTGCCCTGAGGAATCAAAGAGGAACATCACAATACAGAGTTCTGAGAAAGGCCCACCAACATTGTTGTTTCTTAGGAAAAACAAGTCTTTACCTGACAGGTCCTCTTTAAGGAGTATTACTAGAATTGTACATGTTATGGCTGTGCCAGTTATAGAATGTGCACCTCGAAAACATGTAAGGAGAAAAAGAAAGCTTTGCAACCAGTAGTTTTATTTCTAGAAATGAGCACGAGTATTATGATGGAATATAAGGTACAGGGATGTCTTATTGCACTGTAAGAATATATTTTTCATATTTATAGGTGTCAATTTTTATATCAAAGGGCATTTAATATAAAGCAGGGATGTTGAATTAAGGCTGGAGCAGCTATACCTAGCCTTTTGTCAAAAGATTTCTGTGACATCGCTCTCCATACAGAATGCATTGGGCAGCCTATAAATGGCTTCCAAATCCCTGCAGCCAAGGAGTATTTCTGGAGATACTTAATCACTAGAGTAGCATGAAAATCTCTTCCCGATTTAAAATCATTTTGAAATTGCTGCGTAATCTCTAGTGATTAAATCACTCAGGGTAATCACTTGGCTGCAATGACTAGGAAGTGATTCTCAAGTTACTCAGTGCATTCCCTATGGACAGCAGTTTCAGCAGACTTTTTGTACAAAAAAATTCTAGATCTAGCCTCAGCCCTAAGGCCTCTTTCATATGAATGAGTTTTGCGAATAGACCGCATCCAGACTAAAACCTGACTCATTCATTTCAATGGGTCTGCACACATGAGCATTGCTTTTCACTGACAATCTTCAGGAAAAATCGCAGCATGTTCTGTATTGTCTGTTTTTCACGCAGCCCTTGACCCATAGATATGAATGGTGCTGCATGAAATACGAAAGGCAATGGATAAAATGCTTTTTATTTATTTTTATTTAACGAATGGTTGCTAGATGTTAAGTGTTATTCATTGCTTTTTCTTCACGCACGTGAAAAAAAGCATCAAAAACTGATTGCATCTGCACGGTAAAAATGCAGCAACTTAATAGAAGTAAACTGAAGGAAAACTCGGTGGGGGGGACGGACGTCAATTTTTCACTAAGAATTCGGACGAGTTCCGCATTGCCCTTGAGAAAGAGTCCTAAGGCCCCTTTCACACAAGCGAGTTCTCTGCATGGGTGCAATGCATGAAGTGAACGCATAGCACGCACACTGAATCCTGACCCATTCATTTTAATGGTTCTTTCACGCATCATTTCTGTGCTGCGTGAGTTTGCAGCATGTTCTATATTCTGCATTTTTCACAAAGCCATGGCTCCATAGAAGTGAATGAGGCTTTAGTGAAAAACCCGGATGGAGTCCGGGTGCAATGTGTTTTTCACTGATGGTTGCTAGGAGATTTTTGGATACCCTCAGTTTTTTTCACACGCGTGAAAAAAAGCATCAAAATGTATTGCACCCGCATGGAATAAACTGAACAACTGAACGCAATCGCAGACAAAACTGACTGAACTTGCTTGCAAAATGGTGTTTCACTGAACTCATCCTGAGAGAATCCATATCATTCGTGTGAAAGGGGCCTTAGGGTTGCAGTCAGGATCAAGTCGTGGTAGGTGAGTGGTGCCCTAGTGTAGCACAGGAGCCTAGGAGCTACTTATGTTTGCACAGGTTTTCTTCCAGTCTATCAGGCTGCTGGCATTAGTACAATATATAATGTTACATCATTTTTGCCTTTCACGTTTGACCCATGAAGTCACTGAAAGAGTAATTATAATAGAATGCATCTGAGAGCAATTGTGGAATGTACAGATAAAAATTAAGAATGTTAAGACGTGCCAGTCTACAATATAATTACCCTTTTCAGTGTCATTAATCTCAACAAATGCTCAAGGGATGGTGCTGTCCTTGAATGTAATTTGTAAGTTTGTGTCTGGCTAATGATGACCTTGACATGTAGAACAGACTTATACTGTTTGGAATATGTTTCCATATTTTTATAGCGATTTATGAATGTTGAACTGCTGACCAGCTTCACAAAACATGCCCCAGCTCTAGAAGATTCAGAATATACAAACTTTACTTTAAGGTGAACACATAGAACAAAAATATAATAAAATACAATATGTACAGTGAGGAACAGAAGTATTTGAACACCCTGAGATTTTGCAAGTTCTCCCACTTAGAAATCATGGAGGGTTCTGAAATTCACATTGTAGGTGCATTCCCACTGAGAGACTGAATAAAAAAAATAAAAAATCAGGAAATCACATTGTATGATTTTTAAAGAATTTATTTGTCTTGCACTGCTGAACATAAGTATTTGAACACCTGAGAAACAGCAAGAATTCTGGCTCTCAAATACCTGTTACTGTGCCTTTAAAAAGTCTACTCCACTCATTAATCTAACTTAGTAGCACCTGTCTGAGCTCTTTAAAGACACCTGTCCACCTCACAGTCAGTCAGATGCCAACTACTACCAAGGGCAAGACCAAAGAGCTGTCAAAAGACACCAGAGACAAAATTGTGGACCTCCACAAGGCTGGAAAGGGCTACGGGGTAATTGCCAAGCAGCTTGGTGAAAATAGATCAACTGTTGGAGCAATTGTTAGAAAATGGAAGAGGCTAAAGACGACTGTCAGTCTCCCTCGGACGGGGGCTCCATGCAAGATCTCATATTGTGGGGTATTACTGATGATAAGAAAGGTGAGGAATCAGCCCAGAACTACAAGAGAGGAGCTGGTCAATGACATGAAGAGAGCTGGGACCACAGTTTCAAAGGTCACTGTCGGTAGAACACTACACCGTCATGGTTTCAAATCGTGCATTGCACGGAAGGTTCCCCTGCTCAAGTCTTCACATGTCCAGGCCCGTCTGAAGTTTGCCAATGACAATCTGGATGATCCAGAGGAGGCATGGGAGAAAGTCATGTGGTCAGTAGAACTTTTTGGTCTAAACTTCACTTGTTGTGTTTCGAGGAAAAAGAAGGATGAGTTGCATCCCAAGAACATCATCCCTACTGTAAAGCATAGGGGTGGTAACATCATGCTTTGGGGGTGCTTTTCTGCGAAGGGGACAGGACGACTGCACTGTATTAAGGAGAGGATGAATGGGGCCATTTATTGTGAGATTTTGAGGAACAACCTCCTTCCCTCAGTCAGAGCATTAAAGATTGGTTGTGGCTGGGTCTTCCAACATGACAACGACATGAAGCACACAGCCAGGATAACCTGTGTGGCTCCGTAAGGCCTATTGCACACGACCGTATGGCTTTTTCAGTGTTTTGCGGTCCGTTTTAAACGGATCCGTTGTTCCGTTTTTTGTTTCCGTTGTGTTTCCGTTTCCGTTCCGTTTTTCCGTTCCGTTTTTCCGTATGGCAAATACAGTATACAGTAATTTCATAGCAAAAATTGGGCTGGGCATAACATTTTCAATAGATGGATCCGCAAAAAACGGAACGGATACGGAAGACATACGGATGCACTTCTGTATGCATTCCGTTTTTTTGCGGACCCATAGACTTTAATGGAGCCACGGAACGTGATTTGCGGCCAAATATAGGACATGTTCTATGTTAAAACGGAACGGAAAAACGGAAACGGAATGCATACGGAACACATTCCGTTTTTTTTGCGGACCCATTGAAATCAATGGTTCCGTATACGGACCGTATACGGACCGCAAAAAACGGCCAGTAAACGGGAAAAAAAAACGGCCGTGTGAAAGAGGCCTAAGAAGCATATAAAGGTTCTGGAGTGGCCTAGCCAGTCTCCAGATCTAAATCCAATAGAACATCTTTGGAGGGAGTTGAAACTGCGTGTTGCTCAGCGACAGCCTCGAAACCTGACAGATCTAGAGGAGATCTGTGTGGAGGAGTGGGCCAAAATCCCTGTTTAAATCCTTTTAAATTCTTTAAAATCATACAATATGATTTCCTGAATTTATTTTTATTTTTTATTCTGTCTGAGTGGGAATGCACCTACAGTGTAAATTTCAGATCCCTCCATGATTTCTAAGTGGGATAATTTGTAGGGTGTTCAAATACTGTTCTTCACTGTAGGCTGTGTTCACATCACGTTTTTACCCTACATTTAACATATACATTGGGAAAAAGGGATGAAAAAGCATTGTACTGCACACTTTTTTTTTTTTTTTTTTTTTTATGGAACTCTCTATTGTGACTGATACCACTGTATGACCTCCAAAGGAGGTCATACAGTAGTATTTGTTTATCTTGTACATTTTTTTTGTATACACAAACATAAGACAAAAACGTGATGTGAACCCAGCCTTAGAGACAAAGTGACCTTCTGTGCATGTGGCCTTTTAATATGGCCAACATGTGATGTCATTAAATACCTAATACTATTTCACCATTCTCTTCAGCTTATTTGTGCTGAACAATATAGGTTGTGATCACACAGGATAGTTATGTCTCATTCAAATGTCAGTGTTTGGTCAGTGATTTTGAACCAAAACCAGGTGCGACTCCTAACACGGAACAGATGCAGATTTTTCCCTTATACCTGATGTCTGTAGAGGCTCCAATCCTGGTTTTGTCTCACAATCACTGATGGAAATCACTGACCAAAACGCTGATGTGTGAATGAGGCTTTAATGTGGTTTAGCACATAGCATTTTAGAAAAGAACTTTGCAAAAAAATAAATACTGCCTCCATATGTTTGCTGTGAATCAGTAGGGAATTATGAAATTTGCCTTTTTGTTTTGTGGCAACTTTTTTTTTTTCACTTTTAGGATGATTTTAGGTACGTGTGCATGCTGCTCTAGGTATATTTTTTTTTGTCAGCCATTTTCCCATAGACTCCCTATACAGGAAAACAATACCTGAAAAAAAGCTTGTCATGAATTTGCAACCAACCAAATGCCACAAAAGATTTGTGAAAAACCCATGATTTTCAAGATGTTATTTTTTACAAGTAAAAAAAACTGCCACAAAGAAGTGTCTGTCAAGAAAGCCTAAGGCTAGTTTCATACAGGTGAAACTCGAAAAATTTGAATATCGTTTAAAAGTTCATTTATTTCAGTAATGCAACTTAAAAGGTGACACTAACATATGAGATAGACTCATTACATGCAAAGCAAGATTTTTCATGCCTTTATTTGTTATAATTTGGATGATTATGGCTTACAGCTTATGAAAACCCCAAAGTCACAATCTCAGAAAATTAGAATATTACATGAAATCTATTAAAAAAGGATGTTAAATAGAAAAATGTAGGTCCTCTGGAAAGTATAATCAGCACTTGGTTTGGGCCCCTCAATGCGGCGTGGCATGGATGCTATCAGCCTATGGCACTGCTGAGGTGTTATGGAAGACCAGGATACTTCAATAGTAGACTTCAGCTCGTCTGCATTGTTCAGTCTCATATCTCTGATCTTTCTCTTGGCAATGCCCCATAGATTCTCTATGGGGTTCAGGTCAGGCGAGTTTGCTGGCCAATCAAGCACAGTAATCCCATGGTCATATGAACCAGGTTTTGGTTCTTTTGGCAGTGTGGGCAGGTGCCAAGTCCTGCTGGAAAATGAAGCCACCATCTCCATATAGCTCATCTGCGGAAGGAAGCATGAAGTGCTCCAAAATCTCCTGGTAGATGGCTGCGTTGACTCTGGACTTAATGAAGCACAGTGGACCAACACCAGCAGATGACATGGCTCCCCAAATCAACACAGACTGTGGAAACTTTACACTGGACTTCAAGCATCTTGCATTGTGTGCCTTTCCATTCTTCCTCCAGACTCTGGGTCCTTGGTTTCCAAATGAGATGCAAAAGTTGCTCTCATCAGAAAAGAGCACTTTGGACCACTGAGCAACAGACCAGTTATTTTTTTCTTTAGCCCAGGTAAGACGCTTCTGACGTTGTTTGTTGTTCAGTAGAGGCTTGACAAGAGGAATCCGACATTTGAAGCCCATGTCCAGGATGCGTCTGTGTGTGGTGGCTCTTGATGCACTAACTCCAGCCTCAGTCCACTCCTTGTGAAAGTCCCCAACACTTTTGAATGGCCTTTTCCTGACTATCCTCTCCAGGCTGTGGTCATTCCTGCTGCTTGTGCACCTTTTTCTTCCACACTTGTCCCTTCCACATAACTTTCTATTAAAGGGGTTGTCCCATCTCAGACAATGAGGGCATATCGCTAGGATATGCCCCCATTGTCTGATAGGTGTGGGTCCCACCTCTGAGACCCGCACTTATATCGAGAACGGGGCCCCGCAAGTGAAGGAGGGCGCATGCGCAGCCGCCCTCCATTCATTTCTATGGGGCCTCCGAAATTAGCAGAGCGCTGGCTTGGCTATTTCCATTGGCCCCATAGAAATGAATGGGAGCATGGGTCGTGCATGCGCGGTACGCTCCTATTCACTTCTGTGGGAGCAGCACTTGGTGGTGGACGGACCCAGGGAAATCTGGGGTCCTCCAGCCACAGCTCTCCCCGCTCCGTTCTCGTTATAGATGCGGGTCCCAGCAGTGGTCCTAGCGATATGCCCCCATTGTCTGAGATGGAAATGCCCCTTTAATGTGCTTTGATACAGCACTTTGCGAACATCCAACTTCTTTTGCAATTACCTTTTGAGGCTTTCCGTCCTTATGGAGGGGGGTCACTGATGGTTTTCTGCACAACTGTCAGGTCAGCAGTCTTTCCTATGATTGTGATTCCTACTGAAACAGACTGAGACCATTTAAAGGCTCAGGAACCCTTTGCAGGTGTTATGGATTAATCAGCTGACTAGAGTGTGACACTTTGAGCCTAGAATATTGAACCTTTTCACAATATTCTAATTTTCAGAGATTGTGACTTTGGGGTTTCATAAGCTGTAAGCCATAATTATCCAAATTATAACAAATAAAGGCTTGAAATATCTCACTTTGCATGTAATGAGTCTATCTCGTATATTAGTTTCACCTTTTAAGTTGCGTTACTGAAATAAATGAACTTTTGCGCAATATTCAAATTTTTTGAGTTTTACCTGTTTATGTGATAAAGAACAGCCTGCCAGAGTTCACAGGATGTGGCCTAACCAGATACTGCCATTCGCCGCTGGAGCCCATTTACTATAATGGGATCCGGCAGCTTTCCGGCATGAGCGTCTGGGGTTTCGGCCAGACAAAAACTGGGGCATACACTGGTGGAAACCCGGCACTCATGCTGAATACTGTCAGAATCCACTTCGGACCCTATTATAGTCAATGAGACCCAGTGGGGCATACTGTGAACTCCGAGAGACTGTTCCTCTGCCAGATACTTTTAATGCATATGTGAAATTAGCCTTAGTGGCTTTGATTAAAAGGATTGTCCGGCCTTGGAGCTGACAACCCCTGGGTCCTAACCTGCGCTCTGTAACATGATTAAAAAACAACACCCACCTGTCCACAATTCCTACTGCTGCTCCATTCCTGGCCACCTCTTCCCTCAGGACCAGGAAGCGTATTGGTTCCATGGCCGCCGTGGCCAGTCACAGGTCTCAGCAGTCATAACGGCTTGAATAACAATTCACAGCTATGACATATCTTCAGCTGCAGTGGTCACGGGACCAAGATGCTTCCTGTTCCTGTGTGGATCGGAAGCAGCTGGGAACAGAGCCGTGGTGGAACCGCAGACTGACGAGTGGTTTTAGTTAGGACACCAGCATCAGGGCCAGACAAATCCTTTAAGGCCAGAATCGCTCTTGGGGCTTTATGTGGTATTCCTCTGGTGCTGCAGTTTTTAAGTAATACCATGCCCGCCACATTACTTGAGAAATATTGGAGAATTATTAATTTCTTAAATGTTTTGGCATATTGCCAGGTAATGCCATAACATTGTGATCAACCCGGCAACCTGGGCAGGGATGTGCAGAACAGCTTAATGCAAGTGAATGGGGCCATATTTAGTTCCCTGTACAGTAGATGCCCAAAAATATCAATGTGCGAGTAAAACCTGGTAATGATTGCAGTGGCGGTCATACCCACAGTAATCAGTATCTGATGTGCACCTTTTACACATTTTAATCAGCTTTCATGTACCATCATCCCTCCTGTAGATTTTTTCATTTTTTTTTCTTTACTTTTCCTGTTGAGCAAGTAGTTGTTCTTGATATATTTAAATACAGGATACTCTGCTTTTTCTCTTTCTTGTCATCTGTCTGGATTCACGGAGTCTTACTGCAAGTATAGATCTTTGTATGTAAGTCACATTTTTCGCTCATGCATGTAAAAGGTCTACAGGGAGTGCAGAATTATTAGGCAAGTTGTATTTTTGAGGATTAATTTTATTATTGAACAACAACCATGTTCTCAATGAACCCAAAAAACTCATTAATATCAAAGCTGAATATTTTTGGAAGTAGTTTTTAGTTTGTTTTTAGTTTTAGCTATTTTAGGGGGATATCTGTGTGTGCAGGTGACTATTACTGTGCATAATTATTAGGCAACTTTACAAAACACAAATATATACCCATTTCAATTATTTATTTTTACCAGTGAAACCAATATAACATCTCAACATTCACAAATATACATTTCTGACATTCAAAAACAAAACAAAAACAAATCAGTGACCAATATAGCCACCTTTCTTTGCAAGGACACTCAAAAGCCTGCCATCCATGGATTCTGTCAGTGTTTTGATCTGTTCACCATCAACATTGCGTGCAGCAGCAACCACAGCGTCCCAGACACTGTTCAGAGAGGTGTACTGTTTTCCCTCCTTGTAAATCTCACATTTGATGATGGACCACAGGTTCTCAATGGGGTTCAGATCAGGTGAACAAGGAGGCCATGTCATTAGATTTTCTTCTTTTATACCCTTTCTTGCCAGCCACGCTGTGGAGTACTTGGACGCGTGTGATGGAGCATTGTCCTGCATGAAAATCATGTTTTTTTTGAAGGATGCAGACTTCTTCCTGTACCACTGCTTGAAGAAGGTGTCTTCCAGAAACTGGCAGTAGGACTGGCAGTTGAGCTTGACTCCATCCTCAACCCAAAAAGGCCCCACAAGCTCATCTTTGATGATACCAGCCCAAACCAGTACTCCACCTCCACCTTGCTGGCGTCTGAGTCGGACTGGAGCTCTCTGCCCTTTACCAATCCAGCCACGGGCCCATCCATCTGGCCCATCAAGACTCACTCTCATTTCATCAGTCCATAAAACCTTAGAAAAATCAGTCTTGAGATATTTCTTGGCCCAGTCTTGACGTTTCAGCTTGTGTGTCTTGTTCAGTGGTGGTCGTCTTTCAGCCTTTCTTACCTTGGCCATGTCTCTGAGTATTGCACACCTTGTGCTTTTGGGCACTCCAGTGATGTTGCATCTCTGAAATATGGCCAAACTGGTGGCAAGTGGCATCTTGGCAGCTGCACGCTTGACTTTTCTCAGTTCATGGGCAGTTATTTTGCGCCTTGGTTTTTCCACACGCTTCTTGCGACCCTGTTGACTATTTTGAATGAAACGCTTGATTGTTCGATGATCACGCTTCAGAAGCTTTGCAATTTTAAGAGTGCTGCATCCCTCTGCAAGATATCTCACTATTTTTGACTTTTCTGAGCCTGTCAAGTCCTTCTTTTGACCCATTTTGCCAAAGGAAAGGAAGTTGCCTAATAATTATGCACACCTAATATAGGGTGTTGATGTCATTAGACCACACCCCTTCTCATTACAGAGATGCACATCACCTAATATGCTTAATTGGTAGTAGGCTTTCGAGCCTATACAGCTTGGAATAAGACAACATGCATAAAGAGGATGATGTGGTCAAAATACTCATTTGCCTAATAATTCTGCACGCAGTGTATATGGTCTTTATCATCATGTCTGGCACAAAATAAGACCCATTGTAACGTCAACATGTGTAATAATATCTCATGAGGCATATAAAGTGCCTTCCTCATCTGAAGGGGTTTGTACCAAATAAAAACATTCACTATACACTGCATGGTAGTACGGTACGCCCACCGATTATGCGAAGGATGGGGGGGGTCCTGCTTGCCCACATATTAATGAAGAGGTGATTGCGCATGTGTGCCGTCACTCCATTTGTTCTTGATAAATTTGCTAGAAACAGCAAAGTACAGCGTGGCCGCACACTTGCTTGACTGCCTCTTCATTCATTCAGGAGAACTGGGACCCCATTTTCATGATCAGTTTGGGTCCCAGCAGTTGGACCTGCACTAATCAGACGCTTATCCCAAAATATTTTGCATAGTCAAATTTTTATCTTGGTACAAAACTGTTGATATTTTACTTTCGGTAATGAAACAGACTATAATGCTGTTAATGTATTGTATACAATTTATATTTTATCTTCTTTGTCTCTTTTTATAGGCGATGAAACATACCAAGATATATTCAGAGATTTTTCCCATATGGCGTCCAACAATCCTGAAAAACTGAATCGTTTTTAGCAGCCAGATTCACAGAAGTCTTGAATTTTATTCAACTTGAGTTTTACTTCACCTTTAATATGAGTATTCAATCACAATGGCAGAACTATTTATTAGCCCAGTCTTTAAATGTACAAACCAGTAGTTTGCAGCCCTTGGTAACTGGGTTTAGCATTCCACGTGTCCACCTGAGAAGGTATTACTGCCCTGCGAAATCCCTGGTGATCGATGGCTGCCTCCTTAGAAATCTCGTAGGTATTTTCTTTGTGTTGAGTATATGAACAAATATGAATTCAGCCTTGTTTATAGCTATCACTATATAGGGTCCACCAAAGGCTGTGTTGCCGCGTTTTCTAGTCCCTACATGAAGAGGACCAATAGACTTACTGCTTGATCAGTTATACCCCTTGTTGTAAAGAAATCTGCACCTTCTTCGAAAGCATTGCACTAGCTTGTTAGAACAGTCAGACATTTTGGATGAAGATATATCTAAACATAATTATACATATGAAGTCTAAAAGAAGACAAAGCATTATCCGCTGGCCAAAGACATGCTGCCGTTAACCTAACATCCATGTCTAAAATTGAATACCCATCTTTTTTAATGGGTAGTTTGAAAGGCATGATTGACACTATAGATGTTACTTGGTCATCTTCATTTTCCAACTATCATTAATCTACTGTTAAAGGGCAAAACTAAAGCCATATTGTAATATACCAAAATACACTATTAGTATACTACCGATTTTAGGAAATTAAAACATTCAGTGTGTGTTTGCTACATGTCCAATTATGTCTGTATTATAAAATCGGTCATCAAACTAGTTCTCGGATATATTCACACAATGATGCAATATGCATTTACATAACCTCCAGCTTTCCTTCTCAGCTGTTCAGTTCTGTCATTTGTGGACCTATATTAGAGACTGTAAATTTGTTAAATACAAATATGCCTCCATTATCTGTCTTCCTGCCTGTAGATGCCTATTAAATTTGAATGGACCACAGTTTCCAAAGTTGCTGTATCTGATATAGTGCAGGGTGGAGTACGTTTTAAAGCTTTCTAATGTATGATAAAGCCATACTGTATACCACATTTTATATAGATATTTTTGTGAGTTAGAGTGTTGTACATAGCATGTAGTTTTATTAAATGTATTTTAATTACATTGATTATCCACGGACAGTTAAACTGATGGCACTGGGAGGTTATTCGAATGTGACAGGGAATCATGGAAAGAAGAGGACCCATTCTTCATTGGGAAAGTATGTATTTTATACAATACATTGAAGTCTCAGATGGAGAGTACCGAGTCATTTTAAAGAGTTTTTCTCTCCCAAATACGCTCCTTTTCCGTTCTGCCATTTTAGATTTATATAATGATATTCTGCCCTATGGGAGGGTTATTTTTTCCTGATCTATATCACAATGGCTGTTGCAGGTTCTGTCCTACCATAGACGTCACATACACTCCTGATCAACAGTAAATAGTTAGATATCTGGTTACATAAAAAATATATATTTGTCTGCAACCTGCAATTTGTTTTCAGACACCCTGATATTCAGTTTGCTACCTGTCCCTAAGTTTAGACATTTCTCATTTCTCCGTCAGTGGTCCACTCTGAATGTATTACACAGCCTTGCAGACTACCTTCTATGTGCTTTCCTCCCTACCTGAAGCCTGTGTAAGCTGTTGTCGTTGATTTCCCTCCCCTTCACACTGCCGCATACAACTTTCTCCCCCTCCCTGCTGCTGTCTCTAACACTGAGAGAAGGGAGGGGGAGAGCAGAGTGAAGCTGTCAAAAAAGGAAGCATTGCTCTGATAGATTTAGCAGCACCCAACAGCTAGATGAAGGACTTACACAAAGTGGTAGGATTTTATTTTTTTTACTTTTGCCTTTAGGAAACAAATGAACAAACAACCACTGCAGAGGTATTTACAGCCTTTAAAGGGTTTGTCCGCTTATTACTTTTTAGGATAGGCCATCAGTATCAGATTGGCAGAGGTCCAACACCCGACACCCCTGTCGATCAGCTATTTGAAGAGAAAGCAGCGCTTATACGAGTGCTGCCTGCTCTTCTCTGTTTACCTACTCGCAGCAGCAACTGCAGCGGCAAGTAGTGTAATTACAGGTATGATGTCCCCATTCACTTTTATGGGACTGCTCCGTCCTATTCACTTGGTCAGGAGCCATCCTATAGAATTGAATGGGGACGCCATAGTTGTAATTACACTGCTTGCCTCTGATATTGCTGCAGCGGTACTTTCTCTTCAAACAGCTGATTGTTACCCTGCCGATCTGATATTTATGACGTATCCGGAGGATAGATTACCAATAGTAAAAAGCAGACAACCCCTTTAAGCTCCAGTCTTTAGTTATTAAGATTTGAACATATTATGAAAGTTAACAAAAAAGTAAAGGAGATAATTTAGCTGAACATTCAAAAAAAAATACAAAATAAAATAATAATTATTGTAATAAAAAGGTGACCTGATTCTAAGGAACACAACATATGCGAGCGGGGTAAGTATATAACTGGTGAGGGGCCCAGCACATGGGGGGGGGGGGGGGGGGTTATTTCTGGAAATTGGATAACCCCTTTAATATAATTTCAGTTGACCTGAATTATTAGCTTACATTTTTTTGTTTGTACCAGTGATCTTTTTACTTTGTTGCAAGCAGTTGATAGTTATTGATAAGCTGATGAGCTGATAGTATTAGTGGCATAGGCAAGGCGTTATAACTAGGGATCGACCGATATTCATTTTTTAGGACCGATACCGATAATCTGTGAACTTTCAGGCCGATAGCCGATAATTTATATCGATATTTTATATATTATAATATATATTATATTAGTTGGTAGTCACTGAGGTGGTGGAAATTTTGCATTTGGCACTAGTATATTATAAATGTACGGTAAGTTATAAATTAATAAAGCCCTTAGTTGGTAGTCAATTTATAATTTACATTTATAATATACTAGTGCCAAATGCCAATTTCCACACCATCCCCCCCCCTTCTCACTGACTTTATTAACCCCTATCAGACCTCAGATCGGACTTTATTTAACCCCTATCAGACCTTAGATCAGACTTTAATTAACCCCTATCAGACCTCAGATCAGACTTTAATTAACCCCTATCAGACCTCAGATTAGACTATTTATTTAACCACTATCAGACCTCCGATGAATAAAATAAAAAAAACTCCTCACCTCTCCTGCGCCGCAGCTCCTCTTCATCTCCGGGTCCGGTGTCGCACTCCCCTGTGTTCTCCGGCCCGCGCTGCACTGTCACCTGACAGTGTGCAGCGTCAGGTCATAGTGCATGCACTACGTCCTGACGCTGTGCGGGGTCAGGACAGTGCAGCGCGGGCCCCATCAAAGAAGACCAGGGAGGGTGAGTATCGGAAGCACTTGCTGCGCTTCTTCCCTGCTCCTGGCACCCGATGCATACTAGTGAGCGCTTCCATTGCATCCCCATAAGAAATTGTAAAGCTGGCAATAACCTGGAGATTTCTGTTGGCTGAAAAGACCAATGGAGACCATGCCTGATGGTGCCATGAGAGGTACTGGCAGATATCTGTGGATAAGTTTAACTGATGGGTTGGATTTTTATAGCTGTTGGAAATGTGTAGACTAGGTCCGGGAGGAAAGTAAATATCGTTCTGCAGATTGCTCATAATTTTTAACTCCAAACGTGGGGACATTTGTTTTCCTTAGGTAAGGCAGTGTTCATATTTCCATTATGACTTCTGTCAAAAACAAACAGAGGCTGACACCCACTGAGGAACCTAATTGACTTATATGGATAATGGGGTCCATTGCATGTCCATCATTTTGATGGGACTATTCTTCCCATCAAATATGATGGAATCTACGACAGAGGCACCTAACAGAACCTCCAACACAACTGTGAACACAGCCTAATGCTTCTTTTACACTAGCGTTAGGTTGTCCAGTACGCTGCGTTTTTTGTCCGGCCACCTCTCGGCCTGTTTGCCGTGCTGCGGCCGCGTCTCCCGTCCGTCCCCATTATAATGAATGGGGCCGGGACGGACTTCTGGCAGCACACGTGTGCAAGAGTTAGTACGGATCCGGCGGGCTGTTCCCCTGCCGGACAAGCCTAACGCTAGTGTGAAAGAAGCCGGAGTCTCTTATGTTGAGCCTGTGTCACTGAGTAAAGTCTACGAAACATTGTCAGATCCTTCACCACTGACTCTAGGTGAGACATCTGTGTACCATGTGAAGATGATGCAGTGAGAATCCAATCCTTTGTCTTTCTATAAGAAAGTCCCTCTTATAAATCTATTGATTTATATTCAAGGCTTCTTACTGTTTGTAGTGCTAAATATGCCCTTATTCATGGCTCAGTTGTCAGACCAGTCTGACAAATAAGTCTGTATGGCCTCTAAGGGACCTGAGAATACGCTACAGCAACATTACTATTTAGGTGAATTATGTGTTGATTCTCACTTTTCACCTTCCATGTCCTTCCTACCTGTACTCTGTTCTAAGTGCAATATTTTTTTATAACGATAAATTTTGAGCTTTTGGTTGGTGGACACCGGTTTTTGTATTGCAATATTCCTTCCAGGCAATGTGCTATGATGAATGTCAAACATATCTAGTTTTATTGTAATCATTTTTGTAAGTTAAACTTGAATGTAGCTTTATTTTTGTTCACTCAAAAGATAGAGGACTTATGTCAGTGTAAATGTACATTATGTAACAATTGTAAATACTTGATTGAATAATTTGTACACTGCAAGATCAGAACAATATGCAATTTCAATAAAAGAAAAAAAAAAGGAAAAAATTTACGGTGTCTGATGGAATAACCCGCAGTATGGCTTGCTATATACTATTTGCTAACAGTTGCATGTGCTACAGGTTTTATTATGCAGTGTCCATCAAGACTGCCTTTGGAATAAAGAAGTAAGACATTGAAATGCTGTAGAGAACTGGAAGATTAGTTGCAAATTAGACCTGGACAATCCATTTTAAATGAATGGCTTCCGTTAGACAATAAAGAAAAAAAGGGCACACTCAAAGAAAAGGAGTGCAAGAGCAGTGGCTCGAAATTCACACTTAGAATCAAGAAACAAAGCAAGACCATATAAGCAGTTGCAACTCCAAAACTATACAAAGTAATATCGTTTTTTTGTAGCCAAAAAACAAACATTAAAAGCATTTAGAAATACTGTGATAAGGTGCTTAGTAAGCACCACCACTAAAATGCAAAAAATACCCTCAATAATACTGACAGCCCTGACCATGACAAATAATCACAATGTTCCTATTAAAGATGTAACAGTATGTAAAAAAAAATAATAACATAACAGGACCTATGTATCAAAAATATATATTGTTGACCAAATATGTAAAAAAAAACTGAAATAAAGGGTGAGAAGCTAAATATGACATTCAATGCCTGACACCAGATCCATGGGAGAAATAGTGAGAAGGCAAGGGACCTGCACAGTGCTCTTACACAAGTGTGCCACTAGTTAAGTCTTCTTACTAGGGCTCAAACCCCCCTAAGGAAGCTTGCTTGACAATTGATACATGTGGGACAGGGTACGGTGCAGGTCCCTGGCCTTCTGAACTTGCCTGATTTTAATCTATGGAGTGCAGTAAAAATTGACCGTGAATGCCACGGGCGCCACTCCCAAAAGTGCATGAAGGGTGGGCCTACAGGCTAAAAATAGGCAATCCATCTCAATGAGTTTTTTTTCACTTTGTGCATGGGTCTCACTTCAATAAATCTGGAAAGTGTATACTCGGCATCAGGTATAAAGGGATAAAATCCAGCTTTAAAATCCAAGGATACATCTGCTGTACAAGGATACAGCTTATGTATTTTTAGCACACCATGAGCCCTTAACCCTGATCGGGTGTCTGGGGTCCACAGCACACTCAGCTGTGTGACCCAAGACCCCCCCCCAGGGGTGCTGCAGCTTGCCCCCGCCCCCACACACACATTTTTTTGGAGCGCAAGCCCTTTTTTTTTTTTTTTGTGTGCGTGCACTGACTGTGGCCGGCACTCTTAGTGGCCGGCCACTGTTAGCGCATCGCCCACTTCAACGCTGATCAGCTTCGGACTGCTGATCAGCGAGTTTGAATCTTTTTCTTTTTTTTTCACTTTTTTGGGCTTTTTTTTATTTAGTGTTTTTTTTTTTTTTGTTAGGTTTAGGGTAAGTACGCGAACACCTGTGCCCTCACACACACACTAAATAAAGTTTTCCACACACACACACTCCCCTATGGCCTGCCAGACGTTCCCGGGCGATGAGGCATACGCCCTGCTTGACTCCAAGAGCCCCAGTGAGGATGAGGATGACCCCACTTTCCTCTTGTCAACTGCGTCCTCCTCATCATCTAGTGATGATGATGAGCCCCCAAGGCGGCGGAGACGCCGCCAGGCGGAGCAAGGGGACCCCCATGGCAGGGACTCTGGGGCTCGTACTAGTTTTCCGGCCCACCAGATAAGTCCACCTGAGCCCCCTACCGGTGAACTTGCATGGTGTACCCCAGAGGATTTTGAGCCCGTGATTCCTGATTTTGTTGGCCAATCAGGAATCCAGATTCCCACAGTGGGCTTCACTGAATATTACTATTTTAGTTTTTTTTTCCAGTGACCACTTTGTGAATCTGATGGTGGAGCAAACGAACTTGTTCGCCCAACAGTTTATTGCTCAACACGCGGGCTTCTTTTTGGCTAGGTCAGTGCAGCCGAGATGAGGACGTTTTGGGGCCTCGTGCTGCACATGGGCCTAGTCAAAAAACCCAGTGTCAGGCAGTACTGGAGTGGGAACGTCTTCTACCAGACCCCACTCTACTGTATGGCCATGACACGTTCCCGTTTTGAGGCAATCCGGAAATGCCTGCATTATGCAGATAATGCAGGCATGTCCCCTCCCGAGGTGATCCTTCCTATGACCGCCTGTACAAAATCAGGCCAGTCATCGATCACTTCGGGGCCAAATTTTTGGAGGCCTATGTACCTGGAAGGGAGGTCGCTGTTAATGAGTCTCTCATTGCTTTCAAGGGGAGACTCATTTTCCGCCAGTATGTTCCCTCTAAGCGGGCGAGGTATGGCGTGAAGCTGTACAAACTTTGTGAGAGTACCTCAGGGTACACTTACAAGTTTTGTGTGTACGAGGGGCGAGATTCCCGTATTCAACCCCCAGAATGTACCCCCCCACTCTGGGTGTTAGCGGGAAACTTGTATGGGACCTTATGCACCCACTGCTAGATAAGGGTTACCACCTGTACGTGGATAACTTTTATACCAGTATCCCCTTGTTCCAGTCCCTTGCCGCCAGATCCACGTCCGCTTGTGGGACCGTGTGGAAAAATCAACGCGGCCTCCCTACCCACCCTCTCCAGGTACCTATCCCCAGGGGTGAGACCCGTGCCCTTACCAGTGGAAACCTGTTGCTGGTCAGATATACGGACAAGAGAAAAAATTTTGTCACTCTGGATTCAACATTACAATATCCAAGTGTGAGAGAGGGTATGAGTGTATGAGTAGGTTTGGAAGTGGAGGGTTAAATGGTGAATGCGGAATGAGTCTGGGAAGGTATGGATAAAATCCTATTCTAGGAGGTGTCTAAAAGGTATACCTATAAGGTATCACATGTGTAAAGTTATACACATGGATGAGTAAATAATTGCCCAGGTGCTTTTGTATATATGCAACGTCGCATTACCCTGTATCGAGCATTGTGTAATGGTTTAGTCTACGAAACGAACTGAGCTTTTCAATATATTGGAACTTTGGTATATTGCTCTTGCCTTGAAGGGGAATGTTGGAGGGGTGGGAAGGGAGGGGGGGTTTGGGTGTGTTTGCATTCATTGTATTGAAAATCGCTAATAAAAATTATCTGATTTAAAAAAAAGATATAAGGACAAGAGGAATGTCCTTGTACTGTCCACAATTCACGGTAACGGCATCACTCCTGTCCCTGTGCGAGGTACCGCGGCAACGATCCTCAAGCCCGATTGTATCGTCAACTACAATCTGTATATGGGAGGAGTTGATCTCTCTGATCAAGTCCTCAAGCCATATAACGCCATGCGCAAAACCCGGGCATGGTACAAAAAAGATGCGGTCTACTTGGTACAGGTTGCCTTTTACAACTCTTTTGTGCTGTCCCGGAGCGCTGGCAACACAGGGAAATTCCTGCAGTTCTATGAGGCAGTCCTCAAGGCCCTGATCTTTTCTGACCGGGAAAGAGCAGGCCGGAATACCTCGGGAACTGGAGGCGCCCGGATCGTCCCTGGCCAACACTTTCCAGGTGTGGTCCCCCATACTGGAAAGAAGGGACGGTCCCAAAAAAAGTGCAGTGTGTCACAGGAGGCGGATACGGAAGGACACCACCACTCAGTGTGACACGTGCCCCCATCATCTGGGCCTCTGCATTGACAGTTGCTTCAGTGCGTACTACACTTCCATGGAGTACTACATTTATAATCCCCTTCCCCAATTTTAATTCTATTTAGCCACTGACAATCGCCCAAAAAAAAATATATATATATATAACTCCCATGACCTAACCCCTCAGATGAACAGTCAAAAAAATAAAATAAAAACTGTGTAAAAAAAGATTTTTTTAGCACGGTTTTTATTTTTATTTTTTTGACTGTCCGTTCATCTGAGGGGTTAGGTCATGTATTATTTTGATAGAGCAGATTCTTACGGACACAGCAATAACTAATATGTCTACTTTTTAAAATGTATTTAGGTTTTACACTATAATATCCTTTTTTTAAACAAAAAAAAAACATTTTAGTATCTCCATAGTCTGAGAGTCTTTTTTTTTTTTTTTTTTTCATTTTTAGCTGATTGTCTTAAGTAGGGGCTCATTTTTTGTGGGATGAGAGGACGGTTTTATTGGCACTATTTTGGGGTGCATATGACGTTTTCATCGCTTGCTATTACACTTTTTGTGATGTAAGGTGACAAAAGAAAGGAAAGGAGTGCCATATGGTTTTTGGAACGCAGATTTTGCTGGACTGTTTTTTTGTTTTGTTTTTTGACAGTGTCCCATTTGAAGCTCCCTTGATGCACCCCTAGAGTAGAAACTCCATAAAATAGACCCCATCTAAGAAACTACACCCCTCAAGGTATTCAAAACTGATTTTACAAACTTTGTTAACCCTTTAGGTGTTCCACAAGAGTTATTGGCAAATGGAGATGAAATTTTAGAATTAAAATTTTTTGTATCCTTGCCTCACAAAAATGTAATATAGAGCAACCAAAAATCATATGTACACTAAAAATAGTCCCAACTAAACTGCCACCTTATCCCATGGTTTCCAAAATGGGTCACTTTTGTGGAGTTTCTACTCTAGGGGTGCATCAGGGGGGCTTCAAATGGGACATGGTGTAAATAAACCAGTCCAGCAAAATCTGCCTTCCAGAAACTATATGGTGTTCCTTTCCTTCTGCGCCCTGCCGTGTGCCCGTACAGTAGTTTACGACCACATATGGGGTGTTTCTATAAACTACAGAATCGAGGCAATAAATATTGAGTTTAGTTTGGCTGTTAACCCTTGCTTTGTCACTGGAAAAAATGGATTCAAATGGAAAATTTGCCAAAAAATCGTTAATTTCTAACGATAATTTGTTTTCCCTTAGTCCTAACAGTGGCACAGATGGGGTATTGTGCCCCCGTGGGCTGGTTAGGACAGGTGGAAATTTTATTGACAAGTTAAAGTAATTAAACAATTGACAAGACCCTCCCACCCCAATAAAGAGGGGGATCAACCCTAGTTCCCTTGTGTAGTTACAAGCAGAATAAAAGGGCATCACTAAAGTATAACTAAGGGGGAGGGGGATACTTGTGTGCCACTGTTAGGACTAAGGGAAAACAAATTATCGTTAGAAATTAACGATTCCCTTATGTTCTAATCAGTGGCGCAGATGGGGATTAGCAAGTAGAAACCTCCATGGGAGGGCTCTCATGCCTGGCGGAAGATAATACTGTCCGGCCAAATGAGGAATAGCTATCTATCCTAGAATCCACTCTATAGTGTGAGATAAAAGTGGAGTGAGTATTCAAAGGAACCGACTTACAGGTGACCTCCAGCGGAATCGAGCTTCTTTCTGCAAAGGAAGTAGCCACCGCTCGAGTGGAGTGGGCCTTCACAAACTCGGGTGGCTCCGAACCTTGAGCCACAGAAGACTCCCGAATAGCCTCTTCGATCCTTCGACTGATGGAGGGTTTAGAGGCTTTCCTACCTTTTGTGGGTACCGGAAAAAAGGATAAGGAGGTTTTCATCCTTCCTAAATACCTTGGACCACTTCAGGTAAATCCTGAGACCTCTCGAAACGTCGAGGGTATGGATCCCCCTTTCTTCTGAGGAGGGGAGAGGAGCCAAAACTGGAAGAGAAATCACCTGGTTGATGTTGCTGAACGTCGGCACCTTTGGAATAAGTGTAGGTAAAAACTTGAGCAGCACCTGGTCTTGCAGGAACTTGGTGTATGGCTCAAAAGCAGAAAAAGCTTGGAGTTCCCCAACTCGTTTTGCAGAAGTGATAGCTAATAAAAAAGTAATTTTCCAGGTTAGAAACTTGAGCTTCACCTCCTCTAAGGGCTCAAAGGGGGGAGATGATAACCCCCTGAGCACAACCGTTAAATCCCATACCGGGATAGGTTTAGATATCGTAGGCTTTAACCTTGAAGCTCCCCTAAGGAACCTCTTGATAAGGGGTTCTTGAGAAATGGACCTGTTGAGACAGGCAGAGATCACAGAAGTTTGCACTCTGAGGGTCGAAGGTGACAACCCTTTATCCAGACCATCCTGCAGGAACTGTAGGATGGTAGGTATGGATACATCAGTGGCTGACAGTTGACGACTGGAACACCAAGTTGAGAAAAATCTTCCAAATTCTTGAATAAGATCTGTTGGTAGCCTCAGATCTGGAGTGCTCTAGGGTTCTCAAGACAGACCCCAATAGCCCGTCTATTCTTGGAAGGGACTGATCAACCTCCAGGCTGTAAGGTTTAAGGAGGTCTGAGTGTCCCCCCCGACACCAGAACTCTGTCTGGGGGAGGTTTTCAAAATTGCTCCCGACTCATTTGAATGAGTTGGGTAAACCAAGCTCTTTTCAGCCAGTATGGAATGATGGCGATGACTGATGCTTGGTCCTGCCTGATTTTCATCAATACCCTCGGAATCAAGGAAATTGGAGGGAAGATATAGGCCAGCCCGAACCTCCATGGGATCTATTGCCACCGGGTTGTCCTCCCTGTAAAGGGAGCAATACCTCTCCACCTTGGTGTTGAACCTCGTTGCCATGAGATCGATCTCTGGCATACCCCACATGAGCGTTATCTGCGTGAAGATGTCTGGATGGAGAGACCACTCCCCGGTTGGAACACCTCGGCTCAGGCGATCTGCTATCATATTGTAAACTCCAATGTGGACGGCTGATAAGTATAAGTGGGTGAGGTTCAATATCACACCTATCTCTTTTAGGAGACTTTGTGACTTTGTGCCTCCCTGCTTGTTGATGTACATTACAGCGGTCATGCTGTCTGACTGTACCCTCAGCGCTTTGCCTTGAATGGAGGGAGCGAAATGAAAAAGGGCTTGCTTGATCGCCCTGATTTCTAGGAGATTCGATGATAACTTCTCCTGAGGTGTCCTTGGACTGTCTTGATGTACTCCCCAGCCTACTAGGGATGCATCTGTGGTAAGTATGATCTATGAGGGTTGGATCAGGGACTTGCCGTCCTCGAGATGGGTCCACCATCTTAGGGAGGACCGGGCACGATAAGACAGGGAGTGCACAGAGTTTAGTCCCAACAGACTGTGATTCCACTTGGCTAGTACCTCCAATTGTAGCAGACGTAGATGCCATAATGCCCAAGGAACCGCTTCTGAGGTTGATGACATTAGTCCCAACATTCTCATCAAAGTACGAATGGTTACCTTCCGAGGTACTGAGAGAGAGCGGGCTGAATTCTGAACAGATGCCCTTCTTTCGGGAGTAAGATGAATAGTCATTTCCACTGAATCCACCAGGAATCCCAGGAACTTCACTGAGGTAGCTGGTAGGAGCTGGGACTTGTCCCAGTTGATTATCCATCCTAACTGGTGGAGGAAGGCTACAGCCCGCTGAATGTGTTGGGATCGCTTGGGAAGGGGCTCTGAAGAGCTAGTCGTCCAAATAATGAATTATGCTCAGACCCTGATATCTTAGAGCTGCCACCACGGAAACCACCACCTTGGTAAATGTGTGTGGGGCCGAAGAAATTCCAAACGGGAGGGCCACAAACTGAAAGTGTTTTAGGACTCCCCTGATTTGCACCGCGATCCTTAAGAATCTTCTGGACCCAGGATGGATGGGAATATGGAGGTAGGCATCCTTGAGGTCCAAGGTTGCCAGGAAATCCCCTGGCAAGAGAAGATTGGTCACTGACTGGATAGTTTCCATCCGGAAATGCTTGTGTCTGATGAACTGATTGAAGTATCTCAGATCTATGATCATCCACCAGTCTCCGGTCACCTTGGGTACCAGAAAAACTGGGGAATAGATACCTGCTCCCTGATCTTGAAGAGGCACCTCCTCTAGTGCCCCTTTCCGAAGATACTCCAGAACGTAGTTCTTCAGAATTCTCTGTTTGCTGGATGGAAGCAATTTTGTTTGAACAAACTTATCTAAGGGGGGACTGTCCAAGTCTACCAGGTATCCCTGAGATATAATACGGAGAACCCACGGGTCTTGGATATGAGTCTGCCAAGACTCTAGAAAATGTTGTAGGCGACTGCCTACGGGAATATGGGGAGCAGGGAGTTCTGGAAATCCAGTCAGACCAGCAAGGTACCAAGAGCCTCGAGGAGGCCCGCAATCAGAGCGTTGAGGACTTCTTGGGGGGCTTAGAGACTCTGGAGGATCTTACCCCTCTACAGGAGCCCCAATCTTTTTGGGCTTTAGGCTGAGGTCCCGAACCGGACCCATACCTCTTGCCCCGACCCGAAAGGACTGTTGGGGAAGGGATTTGCCCTTCTTGTCCGACAGTCCCTCCATTATTTGGTCAAGCTCTGTTCCAAACAGTGCCAGGTTCATACGCCATGGCGCAAAGATTGTGTTTGGAAGTAGTATCCACCTTCCAGGGTTTTAGCCAAAGCCGGCGCCTGCCCGCGGTAGAGAGCGCCATCGACTTGGAAGCCAATTTTAGTTGTTGTGGAG
This sequence comes from Bufo bufo, assembly GCF_905171765.1. Lineage (NCBI taxonomy): Eukaryota > Metazoa > Chordata > Amphibia > Anura > Bufonidae > Bufo > Bufo bufo. The sequence goes on from NC_053392.1 coordinate 221,888,586, forward strand.
CTGATTCACAAAAAAAATCAATGGCTAGGCCGGCCGTCTTACAAGAGGCCAAAATGTCATCCCTAGAGAACCCCTGGTCCAGGTCAGACTGAATCTGGGCGAACCTGGTTTTAAGGAAGTTTGCCACTTCAGAAGACGCAATAGCGACAGAGGCAGAAGCCGAAGCCGAGAAGTAAACACGCCTAAAGACGCAATCATCCTTCCTGTCCATCGGATACTGGAGACTTGAACCGTCGTCCGAAGGTACTATAGTCCTCTTGGACAACTTAGAAATAGCCATGTCCACTTTTGGAACTGGCCCCCACAAAGACAACTGATCTGCTTTTATCGGGAAGACCGACTTGAACCTTTTGGTCAACACGGGACCCTTTTCCGGTTTCTTCCACTCCGTCTTGATTAGAGATAGGAGGGAAGCGTCTGCTTTGAAGGCCCTAGGCCCCTTAGAGGCGGATGTTGAGGCTTCACCCTGATCAACATCCTGGTCCCCCGACCGGATGGATCTCAGCAGCCTCTGGGCATTTTCGGGAGGAAATAATTAGGCGAAACCGTCTTCAGCCTCGGAAGAAGAGGAGATGGATCCGTCTCTGGTATCCTGACCCGACACCTCCATGGCCCGATGAGGAGAGGAAGGTCTCCGACGCTTGGATATAAGAGCCTGCTTCAGCTCCTCAATGGAGGAGTTAACTTGACTCATGTTAGACTCCATATAACCCTTCACCCAGTCTACAACATCATGAACCGTAGGTTCATGCTGGGGAAGAAGCTTCGCCTTACAGGGTGGACATCGGGAATACGCATAGTTGTCCTCCAGGACAATCTGGCAGTTGTGGCACTGAAGCACCTCTTGCCAGGATTCTTCCTGCCAGGATCCCGATCCCCGTCCCCGGTAGACGACATGGCTGCCAAAAAGAGAAACAGAATTAACTGTTGCGTTAGGAGGAGGAAAGGAAATTCCAAGCAAGAAGGTCTTTTACCCAGAAAAAAACACGAAATGCTAGAATCAAAAGAAACCCGCAAGGGTAATTATAAGCACAAGCTGAACAGAGGAACCTGCTGAAAGTAGGAATCCAATACAGCTTAAGCAAAGATAAGCAGAGTAAAATACAACTGCGCTCCAGGAGGCTGATTGACCCTTGAAACCGGCTTTAAATAGCCTGCCTGGCGCCATAAGTAGGCTCCGCCCATATGGGGGTGGAGCTAGCACTAAACCCCCTAATACTTTTAAAAATATAATTAATTTAGGGGAGGTTAGATCGCCACAGGGAGCGAGAAACGGAAAAGCTATATTATAATGTAATATAATATAAGGAAAGACAACTGTGACCGGGAGGAAGTGGAAGAGAGGAAGTGACGTCACTCCCAATATGGCGGCGCCCACCGGAACAACGCGGGGCCGCCGAAACCAGACACAAGCGCACTACCAGAGGATCGGCAGCGCGTGTACACCTGAGGGAGCCCCGGCCCCACCGCACTGACTCTCCGCAGAGAAGAAAAAAGGTACCGCACAGTAGCGTGGCTAAAAAAATCACCCTGCACACTGCAGGAGACAGCAAACTGACCCCAACAGGGGTTAAAGCCTGCATAAAGATAGAACAGGGGTCCCCCCAGGAAGGAAGGGGGGACCTCCACCCGTCTGGACCTGTCCGAAGGACAGAAAAAAACACAAGGTGACTGGGGTTGATCCCCCTCTTTATTGGGGTGGGAGGGTCTTGTTAATTGTTTAATTACTTTCACTTGTCAATAAAATTTTCAGAAACTATATGGTGTTCCTTTCGTTCTGCGCCCTGCTGTGTGCCCGTACAGTAGTTTACGACCACATATGGGGTGTTTCTATAAACTACAGAATCGGGGCAATAAATATTTTGTTTAGTTTGGCTGTTAACCCTTGCTTTGTTACTGGAAAAAAATGGATTAAAATGGAAAATTTGCAAAAAAAATTGAATTCTGAAATTTCCTCTCCATTTGCCAATAACTCTTGTGGAACACCTAAAGGGTTAACAAAGTTAGTAAAATCTGTTTTGAATACCTGGAGGGGTGTAGTTTCCAAAATGGGGTCATTTTTCAGTGGTTTCTATTATGTAAGACTCACAAAGTGACTTCAGACCTGAACTGGTCCTTTAAAAAATGGGTTTTGGAAAATTTCTGAAAAATTTCAAGATTTGCTTCTAAACTTCTAAGCCTTGTAACGTCCCCAAAAAATAAAATGGCATTCCCAAAATGATCCAAACATGAAGTAGACATATGAGGAATGTAAATTAATAACTATTTTTGGAGGTATTACTATGTATTATAGAAGTAGAGAAATTGAAACTTGGAAATTTGCAAATTTTTCAAAATTTTGGGTAAATATTATTTTTTTTTTATAAATAAAAATGCATTTTTTTTACACCATTTTACCAGTGTCATGAAGTACAACATGTGACGAAAAAACAATCTCAGAATGGCCTGGATAAGTAAAAGCGTTTTAAAGTTATTCACACATAAAGTGACACTGGTCAGATTTGCAAAAGATTGCCTGGTCCTTAAGGTGAAAATGAGCCCGGTCCTTAACCGCCTCCGGACCGCCTAACGCAGGATCGCGTTCCGGAGGCGGCAGCCCTGCGCAGAGTCACGCATATATGCGTCATCTCGCGAGACGCAAGATTTCCTGTGAATGCGCGCACACAGGCGCGCGCGTTCACAGAATCGGAAGGTAAGCGAGTGGATCTCCAGCCTGCCAGCGGCGATCGTTCGCTGGCAGGCTGAAGATGCGATTTTTTTAACCCCTAACAGGTATATTAGACGCTGTTTTGATAACAGCGTCTAATATACCTGCTACCTGGTCCTCTGGTGGTCCCTTTTGTTTGGATCGACCACCAGAGGACACAGGTAGCTCAGTAATAAGTAGCACCACACTACACTGCACCCCCCTGTCATTTATTAACCCCTTATTAACCCCTGATCACCCCATATAGACTACCTGATCACCCCCCTGTCATTGATCACCCTCCTGTCATTGATCACCCCCCTGTAAGGCTGCATTCAGATGTCAGTATGTTTTTTACGGATCCACGGATACATGGATCGGATCCGCAAAACACATACAGACGTCTGAATGGAGCCTTACAGGGGGGTGATCACCCCATATAGACTCCCTGATCACCCCCCTGTCATTGATCACCCCCCTGTAAGGCTGCATTCAGATGTCCGTATGTTTTTTACGGATCCACGGATACATGGATCGGATCCGCAAAACACATACGGACATCTGAATGGAGCCTTATAGGGGGGTGATCAATGACAGGCGGGTGATCACCTCATATAGACTCCCTGATCACCCCCCTGTCATTGATCACCCCCTTGTAAGGCTGCATTCAGATGTCCGTATGTTTTTTACGGATCCACGGATACATGGATCGGATCCGCAAAACACATACGGACATCTGAATGGAGCCTTATAGGGGGGTGATCAATGACGGGGGTGATCACCCCATATAGACTCCCTGATCACCCCCTGTCATTGATCACCCCCCTGTCATTGATCACCCCCCTGTAAGGCTGCATTCAGATGTCCGTGTGTTTTTTACGGATCCACGGATACATGGATCGGATCCGCAAAACACATACAGACATCTGAATGGAGCCTTACAGGGGGGTGATCACCCCATATAGACTCCCTGATCACCCCCCTGTCATTGATCACCCCCTTGTAAGGCTCCATTCAGATGTCCGTATGATTTTTACGGATCCACTGATACATGGATCGGATCCGAAAAACACATACGGACGTCTGAATGGAGCCTTACAGGGGGGTGATCACCCCATATAGACTCCCTGATCACCCCCCTGTCATTGATCACCCCCCTGTAAGGCTGCATTCAGATGTCCGTATGTTTTTTACGGATCCACGGATACATGGATCGGATCCGCAAAACACATACAGACATCTGAATGGAGCCTTATAGGGGGGTGATCAATGACAGGGGGGTGATCACCCCATATAGACTCCCTGATCACCCCCTGTCATTGATCACCCCCCTGTAAGGCTCCATTCAGACATTTTTTTTGGTCCAAGTTAGCGGAAATTATTATTTTTTTCTTACAAAGTCTCATGTTCGACTAACTTGTGTCAAAAAATAAAATCTCACATGAACTCCCCATACCCCTCACGGAATCCAAATGCGTAAAATTTTTTAGACATTTATATTCCAGACTTCTTCTCACGCTTTAGGGCCCCTAGAATGCCAGGGCAGTATAAATACCCCACATGTGACCCCTATTTCGAAAAGAAGACACCCCAAGGTATTCGCTGAGGGGCATATTGAATCCATGAAAGATTGAAATTTTTGTCCCAAGTTAGCGGAAAGGGAGACTTTGTGAGAAAAAAATAAATAAATCAATTTCCGCTAACTTGTGCCAAAAAAAAAAAATTTCTATGAACTCGCCATGCCCCTCATTGAATACCTTGGGGTGTCTTCTTTCCAAAATGGGATCACATGTGGGGTATTTATACTGCCCCGGCATTTTAGGGGCCCTAAAGCGTGTGAAGAAGTCTGGGATCCAAATGTCTAAAAATGCCCTCATAAAAGGAATGTGGGCCCCTTTGCGCATCTAGGCTGCAAAAAAGTGTCACACATCTGGTATCGCCGTACTCAGGAGAAGTTGGGCAATGTGTTTTGGGGTGTCATTTTACATATACCCATGCTGAGTGAGATAAATATCTTGGTCAAATGCCAACTTTGTATAAAAAATGGGAAAAGTTGTCTTTTGCCGAGATATTTATCTCACCCAGCATGGGTATATGTAAAATGACACCCCAAAAAACATTGCCCAACTTCTCCTGAGTACGGCAATTCCACATGTGTGACACTTTTTTGCAGCCTAGGTGGGCAAAGGGGCCCACATTCCAAAGAGCACCTTTCGGATTTCACCGGCCATTCTTTACAGATTTTGATTTCAAATTACTTTGCACGCATTTGGGCCCCTAAAATGCCAGGGCAGTATAACTACCCCACAAGTGACCCCATTTTGGAAAGAAGACACCCCAAGGTATTTCATGATGGGCATAGTGAGTTCATGGAAGTTTTTATTTTTTGTCACAAGTTAGTGGAATATGAGACTTTGTAAGAAAAAAAAAAAATCATCATTTTCCGCTAACTTGTGACAAAAAATAAAAAGTTCTATGAACTCACTATGCCCATCAGCGAATACCTTAGGGTGTCTACTTTCCTAAATGGGGTCATTTGTGGGGTGTTTGTACTGTCTGGCCATTGTAGAACCTCAGGAAACATGACAGGTGCTCAGAAAGTCAGAGCTGCTTCAAAAAGCGGAAATTCACATTTTTGTACCATAGTTTGTAAACGCTATAACTTTTACCCAAACCATTTTTTTTTTTACCCAAACATTTTTTTTTTTAATCAAAGACATGTAGAACAATACATTTAGAGAAAAATTTATATATGGATGTAGTTTTTTTTCCAAAATTGTACAACTGAAAGTGAAAAATGTCATTTTTTTGCAAAAAAATCGTTAAATTTCGATTAATAATAAAAAAAGTGAAAATGTCAGCAGCAATGAAATACCACCAAATGAAAGCTCTATTAGTGTGAAGAAAAGGAGGTAAAATTCATTTGGGTGGTAAGTTGCATGACCGAGCAATAAACGGTGAAAGTAGGGTAGGTCAGAAGTGTAAAAAGTGGCCTGGTCATTAAGGGTGTTTAAGGTAGGGGGCTGAAGTGGTTAAGGGGTTAATCATAGCAAATTCATACCCGGTGCTGTATCAACATTTGGTGGGACTGCAGTACTTCAGGCTTGATGTATGAGCAGCTCCAGAACACCTCTATTGTGCTGTGAGTAATTCATGTAACGGGCTCCTGTTTGGAGAATACAGCAAAGGGAAGGGGCAGTGGAGCTGTTCATAAAATGAGCCTGAACCACTGCAGCATGTGGGCCCGATATCGATGCATTTGCATAAGCTGTGGCCACAGAATTCAAAATTCATTTTTACTGCATTCCATTGATTAAAATCAGCAAATGAGCGACAGTGCATTGAAAAAGTATTAATGCTACATTTTTTCATGTGACACCTACAAACCTAAATGTATTTTATTGGGATTTTATGTGATACTTGCTACTTTGTGTTGGTCTATGTGTAAAGTGAAAAGAAAATGATCATGGTTTTAAAAAAAATCTGGAAAATGTGGTGTGCAACAAGGTTCCAAGTAGAGCTTCAACATGCAACAAGAAGAAATGAGAGTGAGACAAAACATTTTTTGAGCATTCAATTAATTGAAAATAACGATTAAACTGAAACAGGCTGTTTTTCAGCTGATCCAAATTTTAGGACCACATGCCTTTAAAAGGCCAAATCTGTGCAAAGATGTGGATATTCATTGTCATTTTCGGTCAGGTAGTCACACGTTGGGATGGCGAAGGCAAAAAAAACTCTCCCTTTTTGAACGTAGTCGGGTTGTTGACCTGCATAAGCGGGGTCTCTCCCAGCACGCCATCGCTGCTGAAGTGGGACGCAGTAAGACAGTCATTTGGAATTTCTTAAATGATCCTGAGGGTTATGGAACAAAAAAGTCAAGTGGAAGACCCAAAAAAAAAATCATCAGCACTGAGCCGGAGGATCCAATTGGCTGTCCGTCAAGACACTAGACGATCCTCAACCCAAATTAAGGCCCTTACTGGTGCTGACTGCAGCCCCATAACCATCAGACGGCATCTGAGACTGAAGGGCTTCAAAAACAAAAAACGTCTTCAAAGACCTCGTCTCCTTGAACGCCACAGAACTGCTCGTTTGGACTTTGCAAGAGAGCACCAAACATGGGACATTCAAAGGTGGAAGAAAGTTTTATTCTCTGATGAGAAAAAATTTATCCTTGATGGTCCTGATGGTTTCCAACGTTACTGGCATTACAAGCAGATCCCACCTGAGATGTTTTCTACGCGCCACAGTGGGTGGGGGGGGGGGGGGCCAAAAAAAAATCACACACTTTTCACACTGATTCCATGACCGTGTGCAATAATATAATTGTATGGCATATTGTATCATAGATTCTATCTCCATGATACAGCGGCAGTTTATTGGAGTGACTCCTTGTGGTCCAATCAGTTCACACGGTAATGCAATAAGGGTACAGAGGGGTGTTACCAGTTGGGGATGTGTACCTGTGCAGTCTGACAATGCCAGCTCTGATTGGATAGAGTCAGACTGTGCAGGGACACGCTCCAAACTGCTTACCACCCCTCTGTACCCTTACTGCAGACTGCTAGCTATTCATTCATAACTTCTAGTAGAAATAATAAAGGAATGGCACAACATAGAGCCATAAGAATTGTTATTTTTTATTTTATTTTTATTTAATCTTATTTAATCTTTATTGTTTTTTACAATTATAATACAATAAACAATCTAATTTGCTTTACATTGTGTAACATATCCACAATTATACATAAATATACACTGCTCAAAAAAATAAAGGGAACACAAAAATAACACATCCTAGATCTGAATTAATTAAATATTCTTCTGAAATACTTTGTTCTTTACATAGTTGAATGTGCTGACAACAAAATCACACAAAAATAAAAAAATGGAAATCAAATTTTTCAACCCATGGAGGTCTGGATTTGGAGTCGCACTCAAAATTAAAGTGGAAAAACACACTACAGGCTGATCCAACTTTGATGTAATGTCCTTAAAACAAGTCAAAATGAGGCTCAGTAGTGTGTGTGGCCTCCACGTGCCTGTATGACCTCCCTACAATGCCTGTGCATGCTCCTGATGAGGTGGCGGACGGTCTCCTGAGGGATCTCCTCCCAGACCTGGACTAAAGCATCTGGCAACTCCTGGACAGTCTTTGGTGCAACGTGACGTTGGTGGATAGAGCGAGACATGATGTCCCAGATGTGCTCAATTGGATTCAGGTCTGGGGAACGGGCGGGCCAGTCCATAGCATCAATGCCTTCGTCTTGCAGGAACTGCTGACACACTCCAGCCACATGAGGTCTAGCATTGTCTTGCATTAGGAGGAACCTAGGGCCAACCGCACCAGCATATGGTCTCACAAGGGGTCTGAGGATCTCATCTCGGTACCTAATGGCAGTCAGGCTACCTCTGGCGAGCACATGGAGGGCTGCCCTCCAAAGAAATGCCACCCCACACCATTACTGACCCAATGCCAAACCGGTCATGCTGGAGGATGTTGCAGGCAGCAGAACGTTCTCCACGGCGTCTCCAGACTCTGTCACGTCTGTCACATGTGCTCAGTGTGAACCTGCTTTCATCTGTGAAGAGCACAGGGCGCCAGTGGCGAATTTGCCAATCTTGATGTTCTCTGGCAAATGCCAAACGTCCTGCACTGTGTTGGGCTGTAAGCACAACCCCCACCTGTGGACGTCGGGCCCTCATATCACCCTCATGGAGTCTGGTTCTGACCGTTTGAGCAGACACATACACATTTGTGGCCTGCTGGAGGTCATTTTGCAGGGCTCTGGCAGTGCTCCTCCTGTTCCTCCTTGCACAAAGGCGGAGGTAGCGGTCCTGCTGCTGGGTTGTTGCCCTCCTACGGCCTCCTCCACGTCTCCTTATGTACTGGCCTGTCTCCTGGTAGCGCCTCCATGCTCTGGACACTACGCTGACAGATACAGCAAACCTTCTTGCCACAGCTCGCATTGATGTGCCATCCTGGATAAGCTGCACTACCTGAGCCACTTGTGTGGGTTGTAGACTCCGTCTCATGCTACCACTAGAGTGAAAGCACCGCCAGCATTCAAAAGTGACCAAAACATCAGCCAGGAAGCATAGGAACTGACAAGTGGTCTGTGGTCACCACCTGCAGAACCACTCCTTTATTGGGGGTGTCTTGCTAATTGCCTATAATTTCCACCTGTTGTCTATCCCATTTGCACAACAGCATGTGAAATGGATTGTCACTCAGTGTTGCTTCCTAAGTGGACAGTTTGATTTCACAGAAGTGTGATTGACTTGGAGATACATTGTGTTGTTTAAATGTTCCCTTTATTTTTTTGAGCAGTGTATATTCCCACCCCTTCCCACTGCTTGTTGAGAAAAAAAAGAAGAAAAAAAAGGACGGGTGAGGGCGGGGAGGAGGGAGAGATTTTATAAGAATTGTTATTACATGGGGAATGCATGTAGCTAATGCTATTAAAACAGTCATGTCAGAGTGATGACAGGTCCTCTTTAATGTTCTTATCCAGCTTTCCCACAATCTAACATTATTCTTCAAAGCTCTGTACCCTGATAACACCTGTAAATATGTCCAGGTATACCATAAGTAACTTACTAGCTCGTTTACGCTCTCTTTATGCTTTTTATAAACGTATTAATATCTTTTATTGGTTCTGTAACATTTATGTGGGTTGAGAAGCTGCGCCACCTTGTTATGACAGCGGTATCTTCTAACTGAACAATGCTCCGGTTCATAATATGGTTGCAGATATGCCAGAGATTTACCAAAACTAGTGTAAAGCAAAAGTGGAGAAGTTGCCCATAGCAACCATTTAGATTGCTGCTTTCATTATCTAACAACCCTCTTGCTAATAAGAGCTGGAATCTGTTTGGCTTCTATGAACAACCGCTCCACTTTTCCCTTGCACCAGCTTTGATAAATCTCCTCCACTGTGTCCAGGAAACTAGTACAAGTAAAAGGGGTTCTCCGAGTTTAGAGTTCATATGTTCATATATGCAGACTGGGTGCAAGGAAAATCACCTGCCACTGACATTTTGATTCCAGCGCTGAGCTTCGTTCTCCTATGCATGGACCGGAAGTGTGACATGCCATGTACACACATCATCACTGCTGGCTTCTGCGCTGGCAGCGGTCATGTGCTGTACCTGCACACAATACAGCAGAGTTCATTGATTGTCCAGTAGCTGTGACATGCGTGAAGACAGCATGTCACACTTCCGGTCCAAAGGGGACCGAAAGTAGAGAAGGGACCTCGGTGCTGGAAATGGAGCACCGGTGACCAGTCCTTTTTTAACCGTTGCACTCTACATATGAAAAGGCGTTCATGGTCTTGGGGAGAACCCCTTTCTACCCTGGGCCAGTTTTCGCCCTTCTGCCCAGGCCATTTTTTGCAAATCTTCATGGTCCCCCTCCGGTGCCCGCCCGATCACCATGACTTAATAGTACATCAAAATGCGGCATGTCACTTGCCGGGGAAGGGGTTAAAGGGGTTGTGTCACTTCAGCAAAGAGCATTAATTATGTAGAGAAAGTTAACCCCTTCACTACCGAGCCACTTTTCACCTTAAATCCCAGGCTGATTTTTGCTAATCTGACATGTCACTTTATGTGGTAATAACTTTGGAACGCTTTTACCTATCCATGCCATTCTGAGATTGTTTTGTCATCATGACACATTGTACTTCATGACAGTGGTAAATTTCATTCAATATATTTCACCTTTTTTTTTTATAAAAAATTTTGGAAAAATTCACTATTTTCTAAATATGAATTTCTCTGCTTTTATGGCAGATAGTGATACCTCACAAAATAGTTATTACTTTTACATTTTCCCTATGTCTACTTAATGTAGGTTTCATTTTGTAAATGTTATTTAATTTATTTAGGATGTTAGAAGGCTTACAATTTTAGATGCAATTTTTAAAAATTTCCAAAACCATTTTTTTAAGCACCAATTCAGTTATTAACTGATTTTCAGGGCATGTAATGGAAGCCACCCACAGTGGCGTCTCTAGATTTCAAATTTTGGGGGGGCACACTGGGGGCCAGGACAAAAGTAGGGGGGGCAGCTATAACAACGATACATATACACAAGTACGCTTAAAAAGGATGCAATACTTTACCCAATACCTAAAACCGCAACAGGGAAGAAAAGTCCTGCTGTCTGTGGTTTATAAAAAATAAAAAATCACTCAGATTTCAACATGTCCTAGCTGCCTGTGGATGACACTTTTATAGGGAGGGGGATCTGTGGATGACACTGCTATGGGGGGGATCTGTGAATGCCACATACCGTATATAGCATCTTATGCTATATGTGTCATCCACAGATCCACCCCATGACAGTGTCATCCCCATTTCCCCCTCCATAACAGTGTCATCCACAGATCTCCCTCCCCGCCTCTCACAGGAGTGTACATTTGACATTTCTAAACTGTGGCGGATCCAGAGCCTGGTCTCGAGAGGGGCACTTGCAGATTATTTTCTGTCCGCCGCCACAGAACAAGGGTGCTTATAGAACAGACTACACAGTGTAGAGGTATACTGTACATTGTGTGGCACAGTGTAGAGGTATACTGTACATTGTGTGGCACAGTGTAGAGGTATACTGTACATTGTGTGGCACAGTGTAGAGGTATACTGTACATTGTGTGGCACAGTGTATGCTATATGTGTATAACATAAACATATTTCACATGAAAACTTACAATTACTTGGCTTGGCCCTTGGGGATCTCGGACACCACTTCAACACTTGGCCGGGGGCTCGGCGGAGCTGATGTTGTGCTTTATACTAATGAGAAAGATTACATAATAAGGATTCGGAGAAGGGGCAGAGGGGTCACAAGGCAGGGAGAGGTTGGTGCTGCTACTAGGGGGTCATACCATGGAGGCGTAATAAAGCCCACCATAATGCCCCCCCAGTAGAAATAATTCTCCTTATAATGTGACAATGCAAAAAATACCCCCTTGTAATGCCCCCAGTTGAGCTAATGTCCCCATAGTGCCCCCATACTGTGCCAGTATAAAATACTCCTATATAGTGCCCCCAGTAAATTCCCCCAAAGTGCTCCTCTCCCCCCTTCCTCCTAGTGCCCCCCATAATGTACCAGTATAAAATTCCCCATATATCGTGCCCCAGTAGATGCCCTCAGTGTCCCCCATAATTTGCAAGTATAAAATACCCCTTCTTAGTGCCCCCCGTAGATGATTTCCTAGTACTCCTCTCCCCCTTCCCCATAGTACCCACCATGTGTCCCAGTATAAAATGCTACTGTACAGAGCCCCCCATATAAAATACCCCTTCTTTGTGGCCTCAGTAGATGCCCCTATAGTGCCCACCAATAACGTGCCAGTAATAAGTGCCCCCATCGCGTGCTAGTAACAAGAGCCCCCCATCACGTGCCAGTAATAAGAGCCCAGCCCCCCATCACGTGCCAGTAATAAGAGCCCAGCCCCCCATCACGTGCCAGTAATAAGAGCCCCCCCAATGTTCCAGTAACAAGAGCCCCCCATCATGTGCCAGTATTGTAATAAGCCCCCCATCATGTGCCAGTAATAAGCCCCCCATCATGTACCAGTAATGAGCCCCCCATCATGTGCCAGTAATAAGCCCCCCCAATGTGCCAGTAATAAGCCCCCCAATGTGCCAGTAATAACCCCCCTCACAATGTGCCAGTAATAAGCCCCCCCAATGTGCCAGTAATAAGCCCCCCCAATGTGCCAGTAATAAGCCCCCCCAATGTGCCAGTAATAAGCCCCCCCAATGTGCCAGTAATAAGCCCCCCAATGTGCCAGTAATAAGCCCCCCCAATGTGCCAGTAATAAGCCCCCCAATGTGCCAGTAATAAGCCCACCAATGTGCCAGTAATAAGCCCCCAATGTGCCAGTAATAAGCCCCCCATTGTGCCAGTAATAAGCCCCCCCAATGTGCAGGTAATAAGCCCCCCCCCCATGTGCCAGTAATAAGCCCCCCCTTATGTGCCAGTAATAAGCCCCTTCCAATGTGCCAGTAATAAGCCCCCCAATGTGCCAGTAACAAGAGCCCCCCCTTATTGTGCCTGTAAAAATATTGCAAAAAACAAAACAAACAAAAAAAAAAAAACAGTTATACTTACCTCCATGTCAGCTATGCGATGCAGGCCTCTTCCGGCCTGTGTCCCGCGCTGTATGGCTCAGGCGGCGCGATGACGTCATCACGCTGCCTGCACCGGCCTCTGATAGGCTGCCGGCCTAGTGCCTGCAGCCTATCAGAGTAAGGGGAAGGGACACGCCTCTCCCTCCCCTGCACCGCAATGGAAGTGCTCATCTCCCTGTACCTGACTGCGGCAGTGCGGCGGCTCACTGGGGATGGGGGCATTTTAGTTGGGGGGGCACAGCGTGATGTAGGGGGGGCCGTGGCCCCCCCGTGGCGACGCCACTGACCACCCATAAATGACCTCATTTTCGAAACTACACCTCTTAAATTATTCAAAACTGATGTTACAAACTTTGTTAACCCTTGAGGTGTTCCACAAGAATTAACGGGAAATTGAGGTAAAATTTCTAAATTTCAATATTTTTTTCAGATTTGCTGTAACCTAGCAAGAGTTAAAACGGTCATATGAGTGCATGGCAGGGTTCAAAAGGGAAGTAGCGCCATAGGGCTTTTGGAGGACAGATTTTGCAGGATTGGCTTTTGGGAGCTATGTCGCATATGAAGACACCCTGAGGTGGTTCTACAGTGGAAACCCCCCAAAATTGACCCCATTCCAGAAACTAGACCCCCTCAAGGAGTATTTCAAGGTATGTAGTGAGCACTTTGGCCCATCAGGCGTTTCACAGAATTGGGAAACACTTGGCTGTGAAAATGAAAAATTGCCATTTTTTCCAGAAAAAGTTGCTTTACACCCACATTCTTCACTTTCACAAGGGGTGACAGCACAAAATGCACCCCACATTTTCTTACCCATTTCCCCTTGAATACGGCAACACCCTACATGTGCTCAAAAACTGATGCATGAGTGCATGGTAGGGTTCAAAAGGGAAGGAGTGCCATCGGGCTTTTGAAGGACAGATTTTGCAGGATTGGCTTTTGGGAGCTATGTTGCATATGAAGACACCCTGAGGTGGACCTACAGTGGAAATCCCCAAAAAGTGACCCCATTTCGGAAACTAGACCCTCAAGGAGCACCCCACATTTTCTTACCCATTTTGGCAACACCCCACATGTGCTTGTAGCCTGCTGTAAGGGTTAAAGGAGAAAATCCCCCCCCCCCAGTATGAGTTCCCCATTTTCTCCCCATTCAGGAAACACCCCATATGTGCTTCTAGCCTGCTGTATGGGCGCACAACAGGGGTCTAGAGGCAAAGTGCAAAATATGGTTTTTGGGTGCCATGTCGCATGTTAAAAAATTCATCAGGTCCCCAGAAAATAAAAACTCCAAGTGGTGACACCAATTTGGAAAGAGCACCCCTGTACGGACATTTTAAGTGGTGGAAAGGGTACTTTTCAGCAAACAGGTGTCTCACATAAGGCAGAAACACTTGTTAAAGGATTTCCGTGGCATACCATCTGTGATAAAGAATAAATGAAAAGCATTAAAAAATAAACTTTTACTTAAAATTAAATTTTTTTATTAAAATTACTTTTTATTTATTCTTTATCACAGATGGTATGCCATGGAGTATGGAGAGAGGAAGTTCGAGGCTATATCAAGGAATGGCGTGCCGTCATTATTTTCAATCTGTAGAGGATGCTTGTCTTTTAGCGTTTATTATTTTTCTTGGTCATATTCTGTTATTCACATGGAAGGTGGTTTTGAGTTGAGGAGAACCCTCTGGAAAGGTGGTGACAAGTGGGCTAGGATCATGGACACAGTGTGAGCTTGCACTAACGTGTGGGCTCGCAACTGATCGGTGTTCACGGACGGAGGCTCCATCTCTATTATGTTGTGATAGCCTTCATCTGATCCCACATAGCCACCTGTTTCAATTTAATGCACGGATATGTGCAATACTACCTTGATCCTGTGTGTATCAGATGGGACCGGCATTAACGCGCATGCGCCCGATACTCTATGTGTTAGGGCTCTTTCACACTTGCGTTGTCCGGATCCGTCGTGTACTCCATTTGCCGGAAGTGCCCGCCGGATCCGTAACGCCGCAAGTGAACTGAAAGCATTTGAAGACTGATCCGTCTTCAAAATGCGTTCAGTGTTACTATGGCAGCCAGGACGCTATTAAAGTCCTGGTTGCCATAGTAGTAGTGGGGAGCGGGGGAGCAGTATACTTACCGTCCGTGCGGCTCCCGGGGCGCTCCAGAATGACGTCAGAGCGCCCCATGCGCATGGATGACGTGATCCATGCGATCACGTCATCCATGCGCGTGGGGCGCCCTGACGTCACTCTGAAGCGCCCCGGGAGCCGCACGGACGGTAAGTATACTGCTCCCCCGCTCCCCACTACACTTTACCATGGCAAACAGGACTTTAGCGTCCTGGAAGCCATGGTAACCATTCAGAAAAAGCTAAACGTCGGATCCGGTAATGCGCCGAAACGACGTTTAGCTTAAAGAGGACCTTTCACCGATTGTTACCCTATGAACTAAGTATACATACATGTGGAGCGGCGCCCGGGGATCTCTCTGCACTTACTATTATCCCCGGGTGCCGCTCCGTTCTCCTGCTATGTCCTCCGGTATCTCCGTTCCCTAAGTTATGGTAGGCGGAGTCTGCCCTAGCGCTGGCCAATCGCATTGCAGAGCTCACAGCCTGGGAGAAAATAACCTCCCAGGCTGTGAGCTCTGCGCTGCGATTGGCCAGCGCTAGGGCAGACTCCGCCTACCATAACTTAGGGACTGGTATCTCCGCCTACTATAACTTAGTGAGCGGAGATACCGGAGGGCATAACGGGAGAACGGAGCGGCGCCCGGGGATAATAGTAAGTGCAGTGAGATCCCCGGGCGCCGCTCCACATATCTGTATAGTTAGTTCATAGGGTAAGAATCGGTGAAAGGTCCTCTTTAAGGCCGGATCCGGATTAATGCCTTTCAATGGGCATTAATTCCGGATCCGGCCTTGCGGCAAGTGTTCCGGATTTTTGGCCAGAGCAAAAAGCGCAGCATGCTGCGGTATTTTCTCCGGCCAAAAAACGTTCCGGTCCTGAACTGAAGACATCCTGATGCATCCTGAACGTATTTCTCTCCATTCAGAATGCATTGGGATAATCCTGATTAGGATTTTTCCGGCATAGAGCCCCGACGACGGAACTCTATGCCGGAAGAAAAGAACGCAAGTGTGAAAAAGCCCTTATTCTTGCACCCAAAATGGTTGACTCGACGTTAGGGTCACAGTGCGCAACTGCATGGTAACGAGGGCGGTGGAACTTGGAATGAGAAACATTCGTCATTCTGACATGCGCTGTCGCGCTCTAGGCACGCCGGACTGCACGCTACACTACGGATGGCATCCATTCGCCTCTTCACTCCTCCTTCACCCTCAGTTTGCAATACCCTCCAGTAAGCACTCAGCACTTTATATTATTGATTACACATGGCACTGATGATGACATTAATATCAATTATGTATATATATATGAATTTTTTACTTATGGGTTGTATTTTTTGATTGCACCTTAATTACTGTCATATATAATATGATTATGAGATACTGATAGTCTTGGTCACATTTTATTATTGCACCGTATTATTTTGTGATTGTTTGTTAAATTGTTATGAATTGGTCACACATGTTATGTAAATTGTTATGAATCAGCACACTGCTATATATACTTGGCACTTTGTATACACTGCTTGAGAAAGGCTCCAGCATAGAGCTGAAACGTCGCATGTCCTATTTGGGTAAATAAAGATTTTTTGGTACTTTTTTACTTCATGGAGTGCTGCCCATTTTTTTGATCTCTCTCTCTCTATATATAATTATAAAGCCCTAACTACAATTTGTTCTTTTTGAACAAAAAAAAAGGAAAAATTGGCAAAAAAATAAATAAAATAAAAAATAATCCCCAGGTGCTGATCAGGCAGGTATGCACTGAACAGTACTTGGCGATCACAGCTCGCACGCAGAAAAAGTGGTGCAGAGCTAGAAATTTGACCAGAAAAAAACGCACGGACCAAATGAAGTTTGCAAAAAAAGGACCGGTAAAGACTGGGGGGTGGGAAGGGACAGGGATGGAGGGGGGTTTAATGATCTGGAACTGCTGCAAATGAAATAAAAAAAGTCAGAGCAGCAATTCCAGATGTTCTTCTTTTTTTCTTTCAGCAGCAAAAGGTCAAATCGCTGTGGTGGTGCACTACAAGTCCCAGCAAGCCAACAAGCAGCACAGAGAAGAACAGAACCTCTTTGCACGCAGTCACCAGCTAGAATGGCTGCCTGAAGACAGGTTCAGTCCTTTCCTGTGCTGCTATAGCATTGCCATTGGCTGAAGCGTTGTTCCAGCCAATTGCAGCGCAGGCAGGGGACACCAAACACTGGTGTCCCCTGCCTGACCTCAGGGGATACAGGTGCTGAACTAGTCAGTCACCCCTGTACAACCCCCCTGCAGCTCCATGAATGGTTCAAAAAAACATCCAGAGCTGCGATTGGCCGGTCTGCAGAAACCAGCCAATGGCAGCGATCATGCTGCAGGGGGGCGGAAAAACCTCCCTATGCCCGTAGGAAATATGGCTGCCTGCCGTACATGTACGACGCTGGTATCATACGGGTTAATACAAGCCACTAATGTGTTGTAATTATCCATATTACCTCCTTTGCTGGCTAGATTCATTTTCCCATTGCATTATACACTGCTCGTTTCCACGGTTACAACCACCCTGCATTCCATCATCGGTGGCAGTGCTTGCACACTATAGAATAAAACACCAACGTATGTGAGCTCCCACGGTCCCGGCCTCCAGAGGGGCCAGCACTTTTTCTTATAGTGTGCAAGCATGGCCACCGTTGATGGATTAGAGGGTGGTCGTAACCATGGAAACTGGAAGTGTGTTCACTTTTTCTACATGATAAATGCCACTTGCAAAAGTGAAACAACCCCTTTAAGTGTGTGACAACACAGAATGTAGATGGATGTCTGGTCACATGCTCCTTTGCCTGCACCCATATTACGCAGAATATACTGCTGTCATTACAAGTCAGTGCAGCCTATTAACCAATAAAAAGGACACAGAACAAATTATAAACATATATTAGTATGTTTATTAAAAATCAAGTTTACAGTACATTAGTTAAAAAGGTTGTGTCACTAATATAAATGTATCCCGTGCCCGGCCAACAGATACCTCTTTCCCCAAATACGATTTATCAGAACTGCCTAATTGTAAAGTTATTAGCTTAATATTGAGCTCTGGGGCAAACCAATTTTGATATTCAGTTGCTGTAGGTTACGTCCTGCCTTGGAGCCTTGTAATGTAGGACATAAGAAGCTTCATTGGTAAGAACAAGGGGCGTGGTTAGTGTCACATGATCTGCTGATGTCAGGACACATCTCACTGTCCTAAAGCATGATGGGGCAGCCAGGGGAGGACTGGAAGGTTGAAGTGTCCCTGGGGAAAAAATTTAAAACTGGCCCCATGTTGTAGGTGGCTCCAAACTGAGAGGGGCCAATACAAGTAGGTGGGTCAGGAATACCATATTGTGGGACAAAATACCTCCCCAGCAGAGCCAAATACATCATTGCATCACTAAATAATGCCCCAGCAGCACAAAATATGTCCCCAGAATTTGCCCCTCTGTGGTGGTCAGCGTCGACTACTGCGTTCCATCTTCCTACTCCAGTGTCCTTAGAATAGTAATACAGTTAAGAGGGAAACTGCAGCCACTGGCCGAGTACATAAGTGCTTGATGCTCCCAGCATTAACTGTGGGACCATTACTTCCCTGACCGGTGGCCGTGAGGAGGACTCAGACGGCCCCCTGGGCATCAGCCCATGGGAAGTTTCCATGTAGTTTCTATGACAAGTTGGCCCCTTGGGATAGCATTCAAGCATGGGATTGTGATTAGGGATGAGCGAGACTTCGCGCAATAACTTCATAAATTAGAAATTATTTTATCAAGTTAATGAGCGAAGTCTCGCGGGACTTCGCAAAGCAATAACTTTGGCTCATTGGAGCCAATGCATTGTAATACTGTACGGAGGTCCTGCTCCGTACAGTATTAGAACTAAGCTTTATCCGAATCGACTTCGGATGTTTCATCCAAAGTCAATTCGCTTATCCCTAATTGTGATCCAGAATACAGTTAATAAGATCTTCAGCTGAATCTCTGTGGGAATGGAGTTCATGAGGAGACATGAAGTACAGAGAGGAGGGTGAGGGTAATGAGCAGCAGCTCTTGTATGCAGTCTCCATTAACCATAGCCTGTCCTCTCTGTACTTCATCTCTCCTCATGAACTCCATTCCTGCAGAGATTCAGCTGAAGATTATATTATAGGGGTTGTCCGGGCTTTTAATATTGATGACCTATCCTCTGGCAGGATAGGTCATCAATATCAGATCGGCGGGGGTCGGACACCCGGTACCCCACCGATCAGCTGTATGAGGAGATGGCCTACGCAGTGTGCATGTGCTATCCCGTCATACAGCTGATCGGCGGAGGTGCCAGGTGTCAGACCCCTGCCGATCTGATATTGATGACCTATCCTGAGGATAGAGAAAAAAAAACAATGCAACAGCACCCTGCAAACCAGATAAAGTACAATAATGCCATAGTTACAAAAAATATTATAGTGCTAATGCTACGCTTATTTATAAAGTGAGATGCTTGGCAAATGCATTTTGTACAAAACCATTTGAGCCCGTCTGCCAAACGTCAAGGCGATCTCTGTAAGACGGGTCCTAACACTAAATACTACCTGTTATGTGCCATAATGGCCCCTATATAGTTCAGGAAGTGTTGGATCCACATGCGTGCTGGGTCCACTCTGCCTTTTACCATTTTTGGTGCCATAATGGCCTCCATTACTTACAAGGGATGCAGGTACCAACATGCATGCCGAGCCCACTCTATACCTTTCCTTGTGCCAGACAGCTTCCAATGAATGTAGTGAGAGTAGGCCATAGCTTTATACTGAAACTAATTAAAATCCTGAGGATAGGTCATCAATATTAAAAGCCTGGACAACCCCTTTAAACTGTATTCAGGATCATAACCCCTAACAAGTGGGAAAGGAGGATGAGGCAGCTTTTTAGCTCAGTGTTGTGAAGTAACTTGTCCTGCTGTGTGATTAGGACAGGTTTTGTGTGTACTAATAGAACGGTGGCCAGTTTATTTCTCCTGATGATTGCTCCCTAGACAAAATGAGCCATTATAACCAATGAAAATTATTTGGGAATATATTTATAACTAGCAGAAGGACCCGGCTTCGCATGGGTATATTTCATCTATTTAATTTATTGTTTCTGTGTGTCGTTAAAAGATATAGACAGTATCCCCCATAACAGTGACCTCTACAGTACCCTGCCCCCTTAACAGTGAACTCCACAGTTCCCCACCCCTTAACACTGACTCCCCAACAGTGCCCCACCTCCTTAAAATGGGACCTCCACAGCAGCCCATCCCCTTAACTTTGACCTTCACAGCAGCTCGCCCCTTTAACAGTGAGTTTCACAGCACCCCACTCCCTTGACATTGACCTCCTTAGGTATCCGCCCCCTTAACAGTGACCTATACAGTACCCCACCCCCTTAACAGTGACCTATACAGTACCCCGCCCCTTAACACTGACCTCCATAGGGGACAGTCCCCTTATCTGTGACCTCCACTGTTCCCTGTCCCCTTAATAGAGACCTCCACAGCGTCTTTTTAACAATGACCTCCACAGTACCCCGCTCCTTTAACAGTGACCTCAAAGTACCCTGCTGACTTAACAGTGACCTCCACAGCAGCTGCTCTTTTAATAGAGGCCCCTGCCCCCTTATCAGTGACCTCCCTAGTGCCCACCCCTTTAACAGTGACCTCCACAGAGTGAACTCCCCTTTTAACAGTGACCTTCACAGTGCCTGCCCCTTTAACAGTTAAGTGAAGGAATTCGTGGCACACCAGATTAAGTTTGATGCAGTTTAATTAATTCATTGATGTTTTACATAATTTCATGTATATACACGTAATTGATACATCCGGATAGCAAATTAGGCAGGTAGAAGACTGTCAGTCATCAGCAGGTGGGCAGGGAGAGCAGGAATTCATGAAGAACCATGACTCTTCTCAGGTGGCCGGGACTCTTTTCCTGGCCCAGTCTGCAATGATTGTGATGTTGGTTCTCGGCAACCACTTACTTTTAACTTATAAATGACAGACCGCTGAAAGCAACTCACCTGTCTCTACTTTATACTGCCATTAGTATGGGCAGCACAAAGTTGATGACAGGTTCCCTTTAAAGGGAACCTGTCACCTGCAAAACGCATATTAAACCGACCACAGTACCTTACAGTATCCCCCAGTGTGTTGCTAATCATGTTTTTCTTTCCTCTTTGTGTTTCTTCATACTTGTTAAAAACGCTGTTTTAATGTCGGTTGGCGCTGTCTCCGAGTCAGGCTTGAAGTCAAGGGGGCAGCAGCCTCCTTGCTTGAAGTAAAGCTAAGCCTGCCCCTTGCCCCTAAGCCTGCCCCTTACCCCTCCTCTACAAGAGGAAAGAAAAACATGATTAGCAACACACTGGGGGATACTGTAAGGTACTGGGGTCGGTTTAATATGCGTTTTGCAGGTGACAGGTTCCCTTTAAAACCTTCCTGGATACCTGATTTACCTGTGTGCCACATTTGGTGAAGATCGCTCCAGTTGTTTGGTAGCGCATAAAGAACAGAGAGAAAATCATTTTTATAGTATGAGATAAAGTAATATTTCAGTATTTTCATTTTCTTAATTCCTGGAGAACCCCTTTAAAGGAATTCTGTCATCAGATTTAACCCCTCTAACCTAAACATATGCTCATGTCCAGACTAATAAGAATAATCCTAAACTGGCCTTATTAAACCTCACTGTGGCTCTATTTGCCCAAAAAACAGGTTTTTTAACCTGTCAATCACTTACTTAAGGTGCCCAAGGGGAGGTTCGTTAATACAGGGTGCCCGGCCGCACCCCTCGCTGCCGAACGCCGCCTTCCCTGTCTTCAGCGCCGCCTTCTACAGCGCCACCTCCGCAATCTTCCCCGTCCCTCTGCCAGATCCCGCGCCTGCTCACCCTAATGCGCCCGTGCAGACTCCTGGCAGCGGCTTTGTTGAGCGAAGTGCGCATCAGGCCGGCGCATGCGCACTTCGCTCAACGAAGCCGCTGCCAGGAGTCCGCAGGGGCGCATCAGGCTGAGCCTAGTGCCCAGGCGCGGGATCTGGCAGAGGGACGGGTAGGATTGGGGAGGCGGCGCTGAGCTGTAGAAGGCGGCGCAGAAGACAGCGAAGGCGACGCTGGGCACCGGACAGCGAGGGGTGCAGCCGGGCACCCTGTATTAACGAACCTCCCCTTGGGCGCCTTAAGTAAGTGATTGACAGGTTATAAAAACCTGTTTTTTGGGCAAATAGAGCCACAGTGAGGTTTAATAAGGCCAGTTTAGGATTCTTCTTATTTCTCCGGACATGAGCATATGTTTCGGTTAGAGGGGTTAAATCTGATGACAGAATCCCTTTAAGGGATACCTAATAATCTACTTGTTCCTCTGGGGATGAGTAGTGACATCCTGTGCAAAGCTGCTGAATAAGAAATACACTAGGGACAAGACTTGGTGTGAAAGCTGAAGAAAACTGTGCTGAATTCCTGGCCAGAGCATATAACTCTCACTACAATGTCCTATGACACAGGCCATAACCAGCGTCACGTCCTCCTCAGGCTGGGAGAACCGCGGTGCAGAAGACATGGGATTCGTCTGAGGAAGGAGCGCGACGAACCCGTCTCTACCTCAGCAAGGCGCTGTCAGCGCCGCTTCACAGACTAGCCAATGGAATCAGGCAGATGTAAACGGAAAGAGGCGGGCTGTGCGCTGATTGGTCGTTAGCGTCTTCTATCACGTGATCCTGCCGTAAGTCCAGCATGGCTGCCCCCTGTTGCACTGTGATGTTGTGGCGTTATGTATGAGGAGCCTTGTGTCCGCTGTGATGAGTGAGCCGCCGCTGACCTACAGGATCGTTACTATGAGGTCCTACCAGGCTGTGCTGCTGCTGCTCGCCGCCCTGGCAGTGTTTGCCTTCTATTACTTGGGTTCTGGGAAGGAGAATTTCTCCAGCACCACTCGGAGGATGAAGGAACACAGCGCAATCCCAGACATGGAGCTGCTGCCTCCTTCTTCCTCAGAACTGAAGCTGGGTGAAGGGAAGAGCAAGAACCTGGAGAGCCGGGGGGTGCAGGACTACCATGTCCTGATGATGTTCACCAAGGTGGACAGGGCTCCAGGGCTCAGGAGCAAGTTCCAGGTGGCGCTCCACTCCCTGGTCAAGTACGGCAAGTTCGAGAGTACGGAGGTGCTGAGCCTGCACTTTGTAGCTGACGAGTCCAGCAAAGAGATCGGCAAGACTATGCTCCGCGACCTGCTGCAGGGCGCCAGCTTTAAGTATAAGGTGGGTGCCAGGATGCGGATGCTGAGCGAAATAAACCGTAATAAGATTATATTAGGGTCTGTTCACACCTGCCTCCACATTTCCATTTTCTGTTCCTTCATAGCAACAGGAACGCAAAGATGATGGCAGTGACCCATCTGTCACACGACTGTCCCGACTCACCCAAGAGTCGCCATTTACTATAATGAGGACGCTCGGTTTCTGTAACGGTGGCCATCATTTTACTGGAACAAATTAAAAGTTTTTTTGTATTTTTGACAGAATCTGAGATGGAAACTCTTAACAGGACATATTTATCCAACAGGAGGCATTTTACAGGTAGCTCAGATTTGAATAGCTGCCGTCAGGATTGGTCATCAATATCCGATCTGAGATATACAAGGTATGACAGTAAAGTTCACAAACTCCTCATCGCAAGTTTGATGGGGCAGCCAGGGGCGAGCTGGCCATACACCCCACAGGGAAACTTCCTGATGGGCTGAGCTCTCCTCACGACCACCGGCCGCATTTCATATCACTGTTTCATTATCCGTTCTTCTGATCTGTCAGAAGAACAAAAAAAACAACAACTATGAAATGGTTCCTGTAAAAAATAAAAAATATCCTGAGCATCCGTTTTGCCCATTTAGCATCCATTTTAGGCATTTCCTTCTGAGATCCGATTTTTAGATGGATCTCAGAAGGAAATGGCTAAGACGGATGCAAAGTGGGCAAAACGGATGTTCAAGATATTCTTTATTTTACAGGATCCGTTTCATTGTTGTTTGTTTTGTTCTTCTGACAGATCAGAAGAACGGATAATGAAATAGTGATGTGAACCCGGCCTAAGTAATGATCAGACACACCCCTCCTGACTGCTGAAGTCAGCTGTATTGCCATCCTGAGACAACTGGAGAAGCAGGATAGAGCGAGGCAGCTGGCGCATGCCACCAAAGAGGGGCAGTTTTTGGGAGGTATTTTGTGCCGCTGGGGCAGCAGTGTATACTATACAGTATGTGATTTGGTTCAGCTGGGATGGTATACCGTGCTATAATATGGGGTGTCTCCGGGCCTTCTGTCAGTTTGGGACCGCCTACAACATGGAGCCGCTTCTAGTTTTTTTCCACGGCCACTTTACGTTCCCAGTCCACCCTGGGGGCATCACTATTAGGGATGTCCCGATACCGGGCATTTGCACGAGTACATGTACTCGTGCAAATGTCCCCGATACCACTGCCGATACCTGTGCGCCGCTTCTATGTGTCTGTGTCAGTCCGCAGCCCCTGCATCTCGCACAGCTAACAGCTTCAGAGGGCAGCAGCAGGCACTGTGTAATAGGAGCCGACAGTGGAAGCTAGCTCCGCCCCGCCCCGCCCTCCAACCAATCAGAGACTCACAGCACAGGGAGCGTAGTGCAGGGACTCAGAGAATCGTCTGACAGTTTATTAGTTAAAAGAATCCAATGAGTCACAGACCGTGTCACCGGGTCCGTGCCAGGCTTCCTGCTCTGCGGCTCCCTGTAAGGGCTCTTTCACACTTGCGTTGTTGTCTTCCGGCATAGAGTTCCGTCGTCGGGGCTCTATGCCGGAAGAATCCTGATCAGGATTATCCTAATGCATTCTGAATGGAGAGAAATCCGTTCAGGATGCATCAGGATGTCTTCAGTTCCGGAACGGAACGTTTTTTGGCCGGAGAAAATACCGCAGCATGCTGCGCTTTTTGCTCCGGCCAAAAATCCGGAACACTTGCCGCAAGGCCGGATCCGGAATTAATGCCCATTGAAAGGCATTGATCCGGATCCGGCCTTAAGCTAAACGTCGTTTCGGCGCATTGCCGCATCCGACATTTAGCTTTTTCAGAGTGGTTACCATGGCTGCCGGGACGCTAAAGTCCTGACAGCCATGGTAAAGTGTAGTGGGGAGCGGGGAGCAGTGTACTTACCGTCCGTGCGGCTCCCCGGGCGCTCCAGAGTGACGTCAGGGCGCCCCAAGCGCATGGATCATGTGATCACATGGATCACGTCATCCATGCGCATGGGGCGCTCTGACGTCATTCTGGAGCGCCCGGGGAGTCGCACGGACTGTAAGTATACCGCTCCCCCGCTCCCCACTACTACTATGGCAACCAGGACTTTAATAGCGTCCTGGGTGCCATAGTAACACTGAAAGCATTTGGAAGACGGTTCCGTCTTCAAATGCTTTCAGTACACTTGCGTTTTTCCGGATCCGGAGTGTAATTCCGGCAAGTGGAGTACACGCCGGATCCGGACAACGCAAGTGTGAAAGAGGCCTAAGTCCGTCCGGGGGGAAGGGGGGGGGCATTATTAGCATAGCATGTAGTGGGGCTGTGTGTGTACAGGGTGCATGTAGCAGAGCAGGAAGTCTGGCAGGGACTCGGTGACACAGTCTCTGACTCATTAGATTCTTTTAACTAATAAACTCTCAGACGATTCTCTGAGTCCCTGCAATAACTATACATTGTAATTATATCAGTCTGCTCCACTGCATTCACTGCAGCAGAGCTGTGTTTGCCAGGAGCAAGTCCCTGGTGATAGTGTCTGTCTTCTATGGCCCTGGTCCTTCCCTCCCTGCTTGCAAGCTGCACATTGATCTCTAAAAGCAGGCATTAGGGCAAGAAGAAATATACATTACTGTATGATGGCCACAAGACTATTATACTGAGGAGGGGGGGACTTCAAAAATTGTTTTCCTGACTCCTTACAGTAGCGTCTCCTTGTGGCCGTCCCATACAGTGTAACGTCTCCTTGTGGCCGCCCCCATACAGTATAATCTCTCCTTGTGGCCGCCCCCATACAGTATAACGTCTCCTTGTGGCCGCCCCCATACAGTATAACGTCTCCTTGTGGCTGACCCCATACAGTATAACGTCTCCTTGTGGCCGCCCCATGCAGTATAACGTCTCCTTGTGGCCGCCCCATACAGTATAATAGTGGCTGCCCCCATACAGTATAACGTCTCCTTGTGGCTGCCCCCATACAGTATAACGTCTCCTTGTGGCCCCCCATACAGTATAACATCTCCTTGTGGCCGCCCCATACAGTGTAACGTCTCCTTGTGGCCGCCCCATACAGTATAATAGTGGCTGCCCCCATACAGTATAACGTCTCCTTGTGGCTGCCCCCATACAGTATAACGTCTCCTTGTGGCTGCCCCCCATACAGTATAACGTCTCCTTGTGGCTGCCCCCCATACAGTATAACGTCTCCTTGTGGCTGCCCCCATACAGTATAACGTCTCCTTGTGGCCGCCCCCATACAGTGTAGCGTCTCCTTGTGGCCGCCCCCATACAGTGTAGCGTCTCCTTGTGGCCGCCCCCATACAGTATAACGTCTCCTTGTGGCTGCCCCCCATACAGTGTAGCGTCTCCTTGTGGCTGCCCCCATACAGTATAACGTCTCCTTGTGGCCGCCCCCATACAGTGTAGCGTCTCCTTGTGGCCGCCCCCATACAGTGTAGCGTCTCCTTGTGGCCGCCCCCATACAGTATAGCGTCTCCTTGTGGCCGCCCCCATACAGTATAACGTCTCCTTGTGGCTGCCCCCATACAGTATAACGTCTCCTTGTGGCTGCCCCCATACAGTATAACGTCTCCTTGTGGCTGCCCCCATACAGTATAACGTCTCCTTGTGGCTGCCCCCATACAGTATAACGTCTCCTTGTGGCTGCCCCCATACAGTATAACGTCTCCTTGTGGCTGCCCCCATACAGTATAACGTCTCCTTGGAATGTTATAGTTCTGTTTTTGGGCCTTTTGGTTGGTCAGTGGTCAGAAAATACATGTGTGTGTATTTTATTGTTAAAATTAGTATCGGTAATTGGTATCGGTGAGTACTTAAATAAAAGTATCGGTACTCGTACTCAGTCTTAAAAAAATGGTATCGGGACATCCCTAATCACTATACATAAACTCCAGTATGGTTCCATAACCTTATCGTAGTGTTTTACAGCAGTGTTCTTGTAGATCCACAGCAATCTCATTTTGATTGACAACTAGTAATGTCTGTGTGTGTTTCTGAATCCCGTCACAAGAATGTCTGAGCTTAATTTAGAGCAATGCACGGTGCTAAAATTTCTTGTTAAACTTGGCCAGAATGGAAGATAGGTTGGGGAGATGTTACTGCAAGTTTATGGGGAGGATGCTATTGAGAAATTAGCAGTTTACAAGAGGATGACACGTTTCTAAGGGCAGAGGAAGTGTCACTGACGACGAGAGATCGGGACGGCCAAGTACAAGCACAACTGTTGAGCAGAAGTCAGTCAAATTGTTTGTGAAGATCGTCGGCTGACAAGAGCAGAGCAGGTGAACATTTACAGAGAAACAGAGGAAAATCGTAGCTGAAAATCTTGGCATGAGGAAGGTCTGTTCAAAAATGGTCCCCAAGATGCTCACCAATGAACATAAGCAAAGGAGAATCGAAAATTGCCAAGACCTTATAAAGATTCAGAGGGTGTTTTGGGATGTGTCTTCACAGGGGATGAAACATGGATCTATCGATACGACCCTGAAACGAAGTAAAAAAGTGCACTGTGGAAAACTGCCGATTTGTCCCCGACCACAAAAGTTCCACCAGTTCAAATCAAAAGTCAAAACAATGTTGGTAACTTTCTTAGATATTAGAGGGATTGTTCACTATGAATTTGTACCGACTGGACAGGCAGTCAACCTTTTTTGTTCCCAAAGATAAAGGAAATATTGAAAGGAAGACGTTTTGTTGACATCAAAGTTAATGACAGCAGCGCTGTAGGCCATTCCACAAAACCAGTACCAAAGTTGCTTCGAAGGCCTCAGTGCTGTTTACTGATGAAAGTTGATTCACGCTGAGCAGAAATGTTGTGACCAAACAAGCCTTTGGTGGTGTTATATTGTGGGCAGGTGTGTCTAGTAAATACAGAACTGCCCTACACTTTGTGACTGGTACAGTGACAAGCTCATACTACTTGAATAACATCATGAATCCAGTTATTGTGCCTCTACATGAACAACACAGGCCTAATTTCATCTTCATGGATGACAATGCGCCAGCTCATCTGGGACGCATCATTAGGGAACGGCTGCTGGAGACTGGGGTACCTCAAATAGAGTGGCCTGCACTTTCACCAGATCTGAATCCCATTGAAAACCTATGGGATCAGCTGAGTCGCCGTGTAGAGGCTTGTAACTCTGTACCCCAGAACCACAATGACCTGAGGGCCGTCCTTTAATAAGAGTGGGATGCCATGCCTCAGCAGACAATAAGTCGACATGTGAACAGCATGATTTGAGTGTTCACCAAAAATAATATACACACATATAATATAAATTCAATCTTTATTGTTTTAAAAAGAAAAATTCAATACATAATATAGCAAAAATACATACAGTGGTAGCAGTGCAGGACAGTACTGCCACAAGTATAAATCCACCATCCCCCCCCAAAAACAGTACCTCCTATGGTTAGTTTTGCACAGTCAGAAGAGCAGATCATGAACCGCAATCGTATATCTCATATCCTGACCTCATGCCACATCATATTAACATACCCAATTACTGCCATTATTTTAGATATTAGATTAACAAGGAGTCTCCAAAGGGCAAACTACAAATACATACAGAAACATTGTCTGCAGGATCCTAAATGGCAAATAGCCAATGGTACATAATGAGCATGAGAAAAGCAGATACTGACCAGGAGTGGAGGGGGAGTGATGGGTTGGTGCCGTTTCACCCACACACATATTAGGTATTGCCGCGTCCGTAACGACCGGCTCCATAAATATATCACAAGATCCACCCCGTCCGATAAACACCGTAAAAAAAAAAATATACAAACTGTTTTGTCACGCTGCATCACAAAAAGTGCAACACCAAGTGATCAAAAAGGCGTAAAGTGAAATAAATAAATAAAAGTATACATATTAGGTATCGCCGCGTCAGTAACAACCAGCTCTATAAAATATCACATGACTTAACCCCTCAGGTGAACACAGTAAAAAAAAACAGTGCCAAAAAAAAGCCATTTTTTTTGTCACCTTACATCACAAAAATTGCAACACCAAGCGATCAAAAAGGCGTATGCCCCCCAAAATAGTACCAATCAAACCGTCACCTCATCCCACAAAAAATGAGACCCTACCTAAGACAATCGCCCAAAAAACAAAAAAGCAATGGCTCTCAGACTATGGAGACACTAAAACATCATTTTTTATGCTTCAAAAATGCTGTTATTGTTTTAAAGTGAAAAAAATAAATAAAAAGTCGTTATGTTAGATATTGTCGTGTCCGTAACAACCTGCTCTATAATAAATATCACATGGCCTAACTTCAGGTGAACACAGTAAAAAATTAAAATAAAAACAGTGCCAAAAAAGCCATTTTTTTTTGTCACCTAACATCATTTAAAGTGCAACACCAAGCGATCAAAAATGCTTTATTATGTAAAACTGAAACAACCAAAGAAAGTACATATTTGAAATCACTGTGTCTGTAACAACCTGCTCTATAAAAATATCGCATGATCTAACCTGTCAGATGAACGTTGTAAAAAAAATAAAAATATCAAAACTGTGCCAAAACAGCCATTTTTTGGGTTACCTTGCCTCACAAAAAACATAATATAGAGCGATTTAAAATCATATGTACCCTAAAATAGTACCAATAACACTGTCACCTTATCCCCTAGTTTCCAAAATGGGGTCACTTTTGGGAGTTTCTACTGTAGGGGGGCTTCAAATGGGATTTGGTCTCTCAAAACCAGTCCAGCAAAATCTGCCTTTCAAAAACCATGCGGCAGTCCTTTCCTTCTGTGCCCTGCCGTGTGCCCTTACATCAGTTTACGACCACATGTGGGGTGTTTCTGTAAACCGCAGAATCGGGGTAATAAATGTTGTTTTTTTGGCTGTTAACCCTCGATGTTTTAAAGAAAAAATGGAAAATCTGCCAAAAAAGTGAAATTTAGAAATGTCATCTTTTAATTCTTGTGGAACACCTAAAGGGTTAACGAAGTTAGTAAAATCAGTTTTGAGTAACTTTAGGGGTGTAGTTTCTACAATAGGGTCATTTATGGGGGTTTTCCACTATGTAAGCCCCACAAAGTGACTGCAGACCTGAACTGGTCCTTTAAAAAGTGGGTTTTGGAAATTTTCTTAAACATTGACATGGTCCGTCACATGATCAGTCACCATGGTGATGGATCATGTGATGGACCATGAGATGAGCGCAGTGATGTCATCAAAGGTCCTTTTCCTACTGCACAGCAAAGATGAAGACAGAAGAGAAGCTGGGCTGCGCAAACAAGTGGATTAAGGTGAGTTAAAAAAAGTTTTTTTATTTTTTTTAACCTCTCCAGCCCTATTTTACTAAGCATTCTGTATTAAGAATGCTATTAGTTTTCCTTATAACCATGTTATAAGGGAAAATAATACAATCTACACTAGGGTTGTTGCGGGTATCGAAATTTCGATACCCAATCGATACTTTTTATTTTCATTTTTTCGATATTGGGCTGCGCTGCTACGCAGTCTAGTATCTCTGAACATGAGCGCGCTCTCCCTCCCCCTTGTGCTGCCGCTGCCACCAATGAACGGAGAGAGGGGCGGACGCACTGCGCCACCAGTGATAGGACTTTTCCTACACATAGCGGCGCCCAGAGATGTCCCAGCACTTACTATTATTCCTGGGCGCCGCTCCGTTCGCCCGCTTTGCGCCTGTGCCCCATTACTGTCTCCTCTCCTGCTCCATATGCTAATTACTATCGGAGCAATGGTGAGGAGACATCAGCTTCTCTAGTGGGCGTTCCTTCTCCCTACGCTGCGCTGCGATTGGACAGCGCTACAGCCAGGGAGAAGGAACACCCACTAGAGAAGCTGATGTCTCCTCCCCATTGCTCCAATAGTAATTAGCATATGGAGCAGGAGAGGAGACAGTAATGGGGCACAGCGGGTGAACGGAGCGGCGCCCAGGAATAATAGTAAGTGCAGGGACATCTCTGGGTGCCGCTCTGTGTAGCCTAATACTGAAAGTCTGGACCCATATAAAGTAGTCTTTAACACATAATACAGGAGGCGGGTGCCGGCAGCAGAATCGCATTGCCAGCACCCTGCCCCTGACAGGGAGCTGAGATCAGCGGCAGTTAACCCCTCAACTGCCGCTGATCTGCTGCCAGTACCCGCCTCCTGTATTAAAGGGGTTATCCGAGTTATTTTTTTGTTCTTTCTATGTTCCTAACTAAGCAAATGTAACAGCTTTCCAATTAACTCACTTTATCTCCAGTGGCTGGTTTCTCAGATTTCACTGAGGGTCACATGACCTGTGATGTCAGCTTCTCTCCCTGCTCTGATAAAGGTAAAACGAGAGTCACTGTGCTGGCCACGCCCCCCTTCACTGCCGTCTGCTCTCTCTCTCCTAAGATTCTTAACCCCTACAGCTGCACATACTGGCTAGCTGCAGCAGTGACAATTCTGGGCACAGGATCTGACAGACTAGAGAGAGCATTGCACAAGAAGGTAGGGGGAAGATCCTGTGTGTATTAGCAGTGTCATTATACAAGTAGGACTTGTAGTTCTACACTTACAAGTTGCTGTTGTTTCTCCCAGCACTCAGGGCAGCTCTTGTATCCACTCCCTTAGCAGTGTCATTATACAGCTGGGACTTGTAGTCCTACACATACAACATGCTGCTGAGTCTCCCTGCAGGCAGACATGTCACTCAGGGCAGCTCTTGTATCCACTCCCTTAGCAGAGCAGGGTTAGGGTCAGAGATTGTTTTTATTGCATGTAAACAAAGGGCCAGAAAAGAACCAGGGAAATTAGGAAATATATATATTTTTTTTTGCAGAAAACTTGCTTAGCTTAGTTATATATTGCTGCCCATCAGATTTTCAGTGCTATATTATTTTTTTTCATAACTCGGACAACCCCTTTAAGGGGTAATTATCATTGGTGGCGCAATGCGCCCCCCTCAACCCCGCCACCCCATTAAAATCATTGGTGGCACAGTGCCCCCTTCCCCCACCCCCTAGTATTAAAATCATTGGTGGCAGTGGCCACAGGGTCCCCTCCGCCCCTCCTCATTGGTGGCGGTGGCAGCTTCTGATCGGAGCCCCAGCAGTGTAAGCCTGGGGCTCTGATCGGTTACCATGGCAGCCAGGACGCTCCTGAAGCCCTGGCTGCCATGTTAATATCCCTGATGCTGTGTGCACAGAGCACAGAGCATCAGGGACAGTGTGAGGTCCTATTCACCCTGATAGAGCTCTATCAGGGTGAATAGGACAAGGGATGAAAAATCTCAGGTTCTGGCATCTAAGGGGGGAAATAGTTATTAAATAAAAAGTGTAAAAAAAGTTTAAAAAAAACAAAACACCAAAATATTAAGTATGAATCGCCCCCTTTCCCAATTACACATATAAAATGTATAAACAATAAATAAAACATATTACATATCGCCACGTCAGAAAAGTCCAAACTATTAAAATATTAAAAAAAATCTATGCGGTGAATGCCGGAACAGAAAAAATAAATAAAAACTGTGCGATTCGCCATTTTTTTCAAATGCGGAATGCACGTGGCTTTTTTGGTTTATTCTTTTGCGTGGTATCGAATGGTATCGAGTATCGCAATACTTTTTTATGGTATCGAAACCGAATCAAAAATTTGTTATCGCAACAACTCTAATCTACACAACACTTCTGTGAAGAAGTTCAGGTCTTGGTACCAAACATGCCGATTTTTCTCACGCGCGTGCAAGACACATTAAAATGTTTTGCACTCTCGTAGAAAAATCACGCATTTTCCCGCGACGCACTCGCATCTTATCCGGCCCAAAAACATGACGCCCGTGTGAAAGAGGCCTAAGTGTTTTAGACCTTATTTTTTTACTCACTTATATAGCGCTGGCATATTCCGCAATGCTTTATTTACTTACTTTTATTTACACCTTATCTGACAAAGGGGTGTGTGTTATTGGAGACAAGATGTGGCTTAATAAGCCGCTTTGTAACACAATTGTGGTACATTTTTGGAGTAAAACTAAGCTAGCTTATACAGTAGGAAGTGTAAGCTTAGACTAGAAAGTATAAACATGGACCAGATTTATCTTCCAGCCACTATGATAAATCTGGCCCCAGGCCTGCCTCAAGTGTGTCCTAGCAGGCCGCGACTCTTTGGCGCATGTCAGTATACCACTGACATTAAATTACATTTCACTATAGTGCAATGTATTTTAGAAGCCTGTTAGAATTCCCTTGTGGGACTATTAATTGATTACAAAAAAAATGTAAAAAATGTAAATCTCCATATATTTGGTATCGATGCTTTCATAATGACCCGAACTACACAATTATCCTTTAATTTATGCTGCATGGTGAATGCTGTTAAACAAAAAAAGGCCAGAATTGCTGCTTTTTGCTTGTTCGCCATCTAAAAAACGTGAAAAAGCGATCCAAAAGTGGTATGAGCCTCAAAATCATGCCAATGAGGCTCATAGAAAGAAAATTTTAAAAGTTATGGGTCTTGGGTTGCGGGGATACAATTTTTATTTTTATTTTTTAAAAAAAAGGGTTACTAAGTATTTGGTCTCGTTATAACTGTACTGATGAAAAGAAGTGCTGCAAAGTTTATAACGCAAAAACTCTGTGCCATTGTTGCTGTTTTTTCCTGTCCTCCTCCCAGAAAGATTTCATAAAAGTTAATTAGTAAGTTATGTGTACCCCAAAATGGCACCATTAAAAACTACAACTTGTCCCGCAAAAAAACAAGCCCTCATATGACTACATAGATATACAGTATTTTTCGCTCTATAAGACGCACTCGCTCCCCCCCCCCCCCCAAAAAAAAAAAAATGGGTTAGTGTGTCTTATGAGGTGAATATAGGGAAAAAGAAAATGTTTGGCGCTTTGCTTATTACGGTACCTTGCTGCAGTGAAAGAGCCGGCCGTACTGTGGGTGCTGGAGGGAAATGGCCGAGCGCGCTGCTGTGCTGGGAGGCAGGGACCCGGCTCAGCTACATGTGGTTGGATGCAGGGGCTGGTCGCCTCTGCGGGTGTTCTGTAATAGGGGCCGGCCAGCTGCAGCAAGTGCTGGGTGGTACGGACTGGCCGGCCTGAAGTTGCGATGGTATGGTGGAAGAGGACGGTTGATGGGAGCGTGGGAGCAGGCAGACGAGGGGCGGAGCAGACTTCCCTGTCACACATTCCTGCTCCGCCTCTCAGTCTTCACACGTGCCTGCTCCTGGCTACCTGTACTGTGAGAGCTGTGCCCTGCATGCTGGTCCCTGCCAGAAAGTGATCCATAAGGTACCCCTAATGACCCCACTCCTAATAATGTGACCTCCCCAATAAAGTGACTAGAGATGAGCAAATTTCATATTTTGAAATTTGCTCACTCTTCGTTTGGTGGTAAAAGCAGAATGCAATTCTATGATGGAATGCATAACGAAATGTCTTTAGAGGCATTCTGTTATTTATTTCGTCATAATAGAAGTCTATGGCCTTCATAACGGATCCATCCCATTTCCGTTATGCAGGGGAGTCAAAATATTTTTTCCCCATTTTCACCCTCTAAAAAGCGGGGATCGGTGCAGTCTCTGTATTCTAATGCAACGGCCCCGCTCACTGTTGTATAATCTTATCTAACCTGTAGGCATTGTTAAAATATAATAATCATGTGTAATCCAGCGGTATAACTTAACACTAAATTCCATAGCAGGGAGGAGGCAGGCCGGGTGGGCGGGCAGCGCATTACTCACTACTAGAGTTGAGCGAACCCGAACTGTAAAGTTCGGGTTCGCTCCGATCTTTAGGTTTTTCGGCACCCGAACCCGAACGTTTACGTAAAAGTAGCCAATCAACAAGCGTCGTACTACTTGCCCCAAAAGGCCATCACAGCCATGCCTACTATTGGCATGGCTGTGATTGACCAACTGCAGCATGTGACCCAGCCTCTATTTAAGCTGGAGTCACTTAGAGCCGCCCGTCACTCTGCCGCCCGTCACAATGGGCGAAATCTCGTTGCAGCTCTGGGACTAACCGGTTTGACGCACATCCCTTGCCTGGCGCAT
Source organism: Bufo bufo (assembly GCF_905171765.1). Lineage (NCBI taxonomy): Eukaryota > Metazoa > Chordata > Amphibia > Anura > Bufonidae > Bufo > Bufo bufo. The sequence goes on from NC_053392.1 coordinate 221,923,850, forward strand.
GTGCTGAATTTGGTGGTGCAGAAATTCATTCACAACTACCCCGACATGTCTGAGCTGCTGCATAAAGTGCAGGCCGTCTGTGCGCACTTTCGGCGTTCTCACCCTGCTGCTGCTCGCCTGTCAGCGCTACAGCGTAACTTCGGCCTTCCCGCCCACTGCCTCATATGCGACGTGCCCACCAGGTGGAACCTTGCACATGCTGGAGAGACTGTGCGAGCAGCAGCAGGCCATAGTGGAGTTTCAGCTGCAGCACTGTCATGCCCTGCTCTGACTATGTGCGGAGGTCGGCCAGAATAGCAGCACGTGTTTAATTTTTTGTTTTGTTTTGGAGTCGTGCTGGATCCGCCTCCCTTCAGGTGCACTGGGTGGGGTCATTGGTTTAACTCTCACTCAATCCCAGTGTTCTGTGCGGGTTATAGAAATCAGTCTGGCCTTGGAAGCAAGCAAGGAAGGAAGGATTGTCTGTTCCAGCTCAGATAAGATAAGTTTGGTTTCTGTTTTTGTTTGCTGTCTAGGCTGTTTGTGTGTCGTCTGTCCCTATTCCCCTTTCACCATCTCAGGGATTCTAGGGTATATTCAGCCCAGGCACGAGGACACATTATTCCTACCTTCAAGGTCTGAATGTGGGCTTAGCAGTGTAGGGAGAGAAGTCAGGGATGTGCTAGGAGGTGACCTTTCCCCAGCTTCTCGCCTAGGAACTTGTTTGTTGATTTATCTGTGTATCTGAGATCCCGTCCGCCGTGACAAGCACGCACGGGTCAGTCGCACTGCGGATCAGACCCACTTCACCACCAATGACTGGGCCTCCATGCGAGACCTGTGTGCCCTGTTGCACTGTTTCGAGTACTCCACCAACATGGCCAGTGGCGATGACGCCGTTATCAGCGTTACAATACCACTTCTATGTCTCCTTGAGAAAACACTTAGGGCGATGATGGAAGAGGATGCGGCCCAGGACGAGGAAGAGGGGTCATCTCTAACACTTTCAGGCCAGTCTTTTAGAAGTGGCTCAGAAAGAGGATTTTTGCAACAGCAGAGGCCAGGTACAAATTTGGCCAGCCAGGGCCCACTACTGGAGGAGGATGGGGATGAAGCATGTTCACAGCGGGGTGGCATCCAACGCAGCTCGGGCCCATCACTGGGCTGGGGGGATATTGAAGGACGCAGACGATACGCCTCCCACAGAGATCAGCTTGTCCTTACCTCTGGGCAGCCTGGCACACATGAGCGACTACATGCTGCAGTGCCTGCGCAACGACTGCAGAGTTGCCCACATTTTAACGTGTGCTGACTACTGGGTGGCCATCCTGCTGGATCCCCGTTACAAAGACAATGTGCCGTCCTTAATTCCCTCACTGGAGCGTGATCGGAAGATGCGCGACTACAGGCGCACGCTGGTAGACGCGCTCCTGAGAGCATTCCCGACTGACTCCGGGGGACAAGTGGAAGCACAAGGCGAAGGCAGGGGAGGAGGAAGAGGTCGCCAACGCAGCTGTGTCAGCGCCAGCACCTCAGAAGGCAGGGTTAGCATGGCCGACGTGTGGAAAAGCTTTGTCACCTCGCCGCAACAACCGGCCCCAACTGCTGATATGGAGAGTGTTAGCAGGTGGCAGCATTTGAACAACATGGTGGAACAGTACCTGTGCACACGACTACACGTACTGACTGATGGTTCTGCCCTATTCAACTTCTGGGTCTCCAAATTGTCCACATGGCCAGAGCTTGCCCTGTATGCCTTGGAGGTGCTGGCCTGCCCTGCAGCCAGTGTACTCTCTGAACGTGTATTTAGCACGGCAGGAGGCGTCATTACAGACAGACGCAGCCGCCTGTCCACAGCCAATGTGGACAAGCTCACGTTCATTAAAATGAACCAGGCTTGGATCCCACAAGACTTGTCTTTACCTTGTGCAGAATAGACATTTATACCACCATCAAACATACATTCTTGTACTCAAGTCAAGTGCAATGATTCTTTTTTTTTTTTTTTTTTTTTTTATTTGTCCCAATATTTTGGGGGCTACCTACCCAATAAAAAATAAAAAAAAACATTGTTGGCTACCTGTTCCTCCTCCATTGCTGCCTCCACCCACAACACCACATTCACCGCCTCCTCAACCTCCGACTCCATATCCACCTCCTTCTCTGAGTTGCAGGTTTATAATTTGTAATTTTTAGTTATTTTATTTCATTTTAAGTTATTTCCCTATCCATATTTGTTTGCAGAGCAGTTGCCATGCTCTTAAGCACATTTTGATGCCTTTTGCAGCCCTCTAGCCCTTCTCAGGACTATTTTAGAGCCATTTTAGTGCCCAAAAGTTCGGGTCCCCATTGACTTCAATGGGGTTCGGGTTCAGGGTCAAGTTCGGGTCCCGAACACGAACTTTTTTTTCAAGTTCGGCCGAACCTGCCGAACATCCAGGTGTCCGCTCAACTCTACTCAGTACGTCATGCACCTGCGCAGCCCACTTTATGAATGAAGCAGGCGGCATGGGCGAGTGACGTAGTGAGTGACTCGTCGACCGCCCGGCCTGCCTCCTCCCTCCTCTTAGTTGTAAGTCATACCGCTGGATTACACATGATTATTATATTTTAACAATGCCTACAGGTTAGATAAGATTATACAACAGTGAGCGGGGCTGATGCATTAGAATACAGGGACTGCATCGGTCCCCGCTGTCATTCCAAATCCAGATGCCGGCCCCCAGCCCCTGTATTGGGGGTCATTCACACTGCAGGGACACTGTTATGGGGGGATCTGCTGTGGATGGCACATAGCATAAGATGCTATATATGTGTCATCCACAAATCCCCCCCCCCCCCCCCATAGCAGTGTTATCCACAGATTCCCCCCCATAGCAGTGTTATCCACAGATTCCCCCCCATAGCAGTGTCATCCACAGATCCCCTCCATAACAGTGCCATCCACAGATCCCCTCCATAACAGTGCCATCCACAGATCCCCTCCATAACAGTGCCATCCACAGATCCCCCCCCCCTCTATAACAGTGCCATCCACAGATCCCCCCTCCATAACAATGCCATCCACAGATCCTCCCCCATAACAGTACCATCCACAGATCCCCCCCCCCCCTCCATAACAGTGTGTCATCCACAGATCCCCCATAATAGTGTCATCCACAGACCACCATTAGTTCAAAACCCACCAAAAGCACACCTTGTGGTTCGAGAGGCTGCCGGACTAAAAGTACTGCATGTCCGACTTTTTAGTCCGGCGGCCTCTCACCGCGCACTGAAGTGCTGCGCCGGAGCTCCGCCCCCGTCCCCATTATAGTCAAAGGGGACGGCACGGCGAAATAGCTGCAGGACGGATCCGACAGTGTGAACAGCCTGTCAGATCTGTCCTGCTGCTAGTGTGAAAGTAGCCTAAAAAATTTTTTATTTTCAAAAACACTGTGCATTTCAGTTCTTGAGTTGAGCATAACTATATTTCAGCATTATCAGAAATTTGCGTGTGATTTTTTTGCCTTGAAAATCCAAGTAAATAGACCTCTAGCACAATTCCGTTAAAATATCATATCGCATATCGTTATCGCAATTTTTAGGGCAATAATCGCAATCGCACAAAATTCCCATATCGTGCAGCCCTAGTTGTAGCCCTTGGAAGGCGACGATAAAAAAAAAAAAATGAGAAAAAAGAAAAAAATCACTTGCTTATTAAGGCCCAAACAGGTCAGAGACTGCAGTGTCTTCCTGTCAGACAGCATAAATGAATCTGCCCCTTTGTATGGATTGTGAAGTAAAGAATAAGAAGTGGTGCTACATTTTGGTGTAAAACATTATTTCCCTGTATACATTGTGTGCGGCCTTCTTTACAAATGGGGTAATAGTACTTTCTTGTAGGATCAAGCAGAACCAGACTTTTAGTTGTATACCTGCAGCTCGTTATCCTTGCCACAAGATGGCCCCATTGCTCAGTAAATTGGTTGTATTAATCTGTTGATCCAGATGTTTTGAAGTATTTGTTGCTGTTTCAATGTTAGTCTAGGTTCACACGTTTAGCCCCCCTGCTGGGCTTTCTTTAGGGGTACCCGTTTGAAGAGCCAAAAGCAGAATTCAAGGGTACACCGCAACGGGTACGTTCTCTTCAGTGAGACAGACCGAGTCTAAAAGACTCCCCTTTGGACTCTGTTTGACCTGCTTTCTGTTTGTTTCGGACTTCTTTGCTGAACAGAATAGCATGATGGACTCTCTCACTATCTGTGTTCCTCACTTTCTCTGTCTGTGTTTCTCGCTTTCTCTCTCTTTGCCTCTTTGTTTCTTTCTCCCCTTTTCTCCTTTTTTTTTTAGGATTCTTTAAGCTGTGTGGCAAAAAAATAGGAAATGAACGTAGAGCAGGTCAAACAGACAACGCAGTTCAGGTGTTCAAACATGGAAAGTCAGTGGAGGGCCAAAAGTCTGAACCCATCCTAACGGTGAAGTTGGCATGACTGGGTCGCACCTCACCCCACACATTTTTTTCAGAGACAGACATGTGCAGCTTGTCGCAGATATCAAATATTGTGCTCTTCTAGAAGCAGTAGGATGAGGTTCTAGGATCAAATGTGTCAGAATGAAACCTTCCCATACAAGACCATCTGTATTTGATTTTAAAGGGGTTGGCTGCTTTCCTATAAATACATTGCATTAAACGTATTTTGCAGAAATTCTGGCGCAGTTCCGAGTACTTTACTTGCTTCCCCGAACGTAAACATTGAGATTTCCTCTGGGAATGCGCCACAGCACATCCAAGTGACGTCCCAACCTGGTGGGGGTGGGGAGGGGGAGGGGGGGGATTTAGGTCACCCGACAGATCCTTCCATGACTGTGTGCTCTTGTCCTGGTCATGTGCAATAGAAGTGTACCCAAGCCACTGTTTCCCCGTCCATTGTACAATGAGGATGATATATTGGTGCATGTGTAGTAGGAGTAAGTCACTTAGAGCAAATGTAATACTGCACATGCATAGATATATCGCATTGAATGCACAGTGGATGGGGTAGACCTGGTAAGTTTTTCCTGTCCTTGGATTCAGAGACAAAGGGACGGGATAGCGCATACAGTCACGGAAGGGTTGGTCAGATGAGGTCACGTGGATGTACGATGGTGATAAACAGACAGAACAATGTTCATCAAGTAGGAAACATACAGGTATTTACACTGCTACAACGTATATCTTATGCCTCATTCACACGTCAGTGTTCGGTCAGTGATTACCATCAGTCATTTTGAGCCAAAACCAGGTGCGGCCCTAAACACAGAACAGGAGCAGATCTTTCCTTTATACCTTATGTCTGTGGAGGCTCCAATCCTGGTTTTGGCTCACAATCACTGATGGAAATCACTGACCAAAACGCTGATGTGTGAATGAGGCTTAGAGAGGACCTTTCACCCATTATGACATTGTGAACTAAGTATACAGACATGGAGAGCGGCGCCCGGGGATCTCATTGCACTTACAATTATCCCTGGGCGCCGCTCCGTTGCCCCCTATGCCCTCCGGTATCTTTGCTCACTAAGTTATGGTAGGCGGAGTCTGCCCTTGTTCTGCTGTAGCGCTGGCCAATCGCAGCGCAGAGCTCACAGCCTGGGAGGTTATTTTCTCCCAGGCTGTAAGCTCTGCAATGCGATTGGCCAGCGCTACAGCAGAACAAGGGCAGACTCCGCCTACCATAACTTTGTGAACGAAGATACCGGAGGGCATAGCGGGAGAACGGAGCGGCGCCCAGAGATAATAGTAAGTGCAGTGAGATCCCCGGGCGCCGCTCTCCATGAATGTATACTTAGTTCACATAGTCATAATGGGTGAAAGGTCCTCTTTAATGCAGTATATTTATAGGAAAGCGGTCAACCCCTTTAACCACCTCAGCCCCCAGTGCTTAAACACCCTGAAAGACCAGGCCACTTTTTACACTTCTGACCTACACTACTTTCACCGTTGATTGCTCGGTCATGCAACTTACTACCCAAATGAATTTTACCTCCTTTTCTTCTCACTAATAGAGCTTTCATTTGGTGGTATTTCTTTGCTGCTGACATTTTTACTTTTTTTGTTATTAATCGAAATTTAACGATTTTTTTTGCAAAAAAATGACATTTTTCACTTTCAGGTGTAAAATTTTGCAAAAAAAACGACATCCATATAGAAATTTTGCTCTAAATTTATAGTTCTACATGTCTTTGATAAAAAAAATGTTTGGGTAAAAAAAAAATGGTTTGGGTAAAAGTTATAGCGTTTACAAACTATGGTACAAAAATGTGAATTTCCGCTTTTTGAAGCAGCTCTGACTTTCTGAGCACCTGTCATGTTTCCTGAGGTTCTACAATGCCCAGACAGTACAAACACCCCACAAATGACCCCATTTCTGAAAGTAGACACCCTAAGGTATTCACTGATGGGCATAGTGAGTTCATAGAACTTTTTATTTTTTGTCACAAGTTAGCGGAAAATGATGATTTTTTTTTTTTTTTTTTTTTTTTCTTACAAAGTCTCATATTCCACTAACTTGTGACAAAAAATAAAAAGTTCTATGAACTCACTATGCCCATCAGCGAATACCTTGGGGTCTCTTCTTTCCAAAATGGGGTCACTTGTGGGGTAGTTATACTGCCCTGGCATTCTAGGGGCCCAAATGTGTGGTAAGGAGTTTGAAATCAAATTCTGTAAAAATTGACCTGTGAAATCCGAAAGGTGCTCTTTGGAATATGGGCCCCTTTGCCCACCTAGGCTGCAAAAAAGTGTCACACATCTGGTATCTCCGTACTCAGGAGAAGGTGGGGAATGTGTTTTGGGGTGTCATTTTATATATACCCATGCTGGGTGAGAGAAATATCTTTTCCCATTTTTTTATACAAAGTTGGCATTTGACCAAGATATTTATCTCACCCAGCATGGGTATATGTAAAAAGACACCCCAAAACACATTCCTCAACTTCTCCTGAGTACGGAGATACCAGATGTGTGACACTTTTTTGCAGCCTAGGTGGGCAAAGGGGCCCACATTCCAAAGAGCACCTTTCGGATTTCACAGGTCATTTTTTACTGAATTTGATTTCAAACTCCTTACCACACATTTGGGCCCCTAGAATGCCAGGGCAGTATAACTACCCCACAAGTGACCCCATTTTGGAAAGAAGAGACCCCAAGGTATTCGCTGATGGGCATAGTGAGTTCATGGAAGTTTTTATTTTTTGTCACAAGTTAGTGGAATATGAGACTTTGTATGAAAAAAAAAAAAAAAAAAAAAAAATCATCATTTTCCACTAACTTGTGACAAAAAATTAAAAATTCTAGGAACTTGCCATGCCCCTCACGGAATACCTTGGGGTGTCTTCTTTCCAAAATGGGGTCACTTGTGGGGTAGTTATACTGCCCTGGCATTTTACAGGGGCCCTAATGTGTGGTAAGTAGGTAAATGACCTGTGAAATCCGAAAGGTGCTCTTTGGAATGTGGGCCCCTTTGCCCACCTAGGCTGCAAAAAAGTGTCACACATCTGGTATCTCCGTACTCAGGAGAAGGTGGGGAATGTGTTTTGGGGTGTCATTTTACATATACCCATGCTGGGTGAGAGAAATATCTTGGCAAAGACAACTTTTCCCATTTTTTTTATACAAAGTTTGCATTTGACCAAGATATTTATCTCACCCAGCATGGGTATATGTAAAAAGACACCCCAAAACACATTCCTCAACTTCTCCTGAGTACGGAGATACCAGATGTGTGACACTTTTTTGCAGCCTAGGTGGGCAAAGGGGCCCAAATTCCTTTTAGCAGGGCATTTTTAGACATTTGGATACCAGACTTCTTCTCACGCTTTGGGGCCCCTAAAATGCCAGGGCAGTATAAATACCCCACATGTGACCCCATTTTGGAAAGAAGACACCCCAAGGTATTCAATGAGGGGCATGGCGAGTTCATTGAAAAAAAAAATTTTTGGCACAAGTTAGCGGAAATTGATTTTTTTGATTTTGTTCTCACAAAGTCTCCCTTTCCGCTAACTTGGGACAAAAATTTCAATCTTTCATGGACTCAATATGCCCCTCAGCGAATACCTTGGGGTGTCTTCTTTCCAAAATGGTGTTATTTGTGGGGTGTTTGTACTGCCCTGGCATTTGAGGGTCTCCGCAATCATTACATGTATGCCCAGCATTAGGAGTTTCTGCTATTCTCCTTATATTGAGCATACGGGTAATGAGATTTTTTTTTTCCGTTCAGCCTCTGGGCTGAAAGAAAAAAATGAACGGCACAGATTTCTTCATTCGCATCGATCAATGTGGATGAAAAAATCTCTGCCAAAAAAAGAAAAAAGGAGGGGAAAGGCGTCTGCCAGGACATAGGAGCTCCGCCCAACATCCATACCCACTTCAGCTCGTATGCCCTGGCAAACCAGATTTCTCCATTCACATCAATCGATGTGGATGAATAAATCATTGCCGGGATTTTTTTTTTTATATATACAAAGTGTTTGCCAAAGTATATGAACACCGCCACCTCCTCAGCTCATATGCCTTGGCAAACATATCTTTTACTGCAGAGGAGAAATCTCGTCTTGCAGCGCCGCATACACCGACTTGCGTGTAATCTGACAGCAGCGCAATGCTTCTGTCCGAATGCACATCAGTGCTGCAGCTGGTCGATCGGATGGTCCACCTGGAAGGTAAAAAAAACAAAACAAAAAAGAAAAAACCAGGCCGCAAAGCAATAACTTTATTAACTTTAGAACAGAACATATTAACTTTTTTAAACTTTTTTAACTTTTTTACTTACCGGTAATTTTTTTTTTGTTTTGTTTTTTTTACCTTTATAGAACAAACCTCTCCTTCCCCATGGGACAATGTGCAAAGCGCAAATCGCCCAAAGATGTGGCGAAGTACGTTATGCACTTTATCCCAGGTGAAAGGAGAGGTTTGCAGCAGCTGTGAGAGAAAGGGCCCTAATAGCCCTGTGTGCCTGTCCTGGTGAGATGTGATCCCTATGCTAGGTGTACCTGTGTGTGGTACTTCCGGAAACACTCTCCTAAGCATAGGGCAGGGTGGTCCGGAAAGTCAGGACAGAAATAGCGGGTGTCACGCCTTATTCCACTCCTGCTACAGACACGACATTTTTTTCGGGGTGGCGGTTGGGTTGAGGTACCAGCAACGACACTGGGGAAATGTCGCTCGTGTAGACGGCTAACTACACTGGTGGATGGGGCCACGGAACCTCCTGGGTAAAGGAGGTTCTCGATGATCTCTTCCTGGAATTTGAGGAAGGATCGTGTTCTCCCAGCCTTACTGTAGAGAACAAAACTATTGTAGAGCGCCAATTGAATTAAATATACAGACACCTTCTTATACCAGCGTCTGGTTCTGCGGGAAACTAAATAGGGAGCCAACATCTGGTCATTGAAGTCCACCCCTCCCATGAGCGCATTATAGTCGTGGACTGAGAGGGGCTTTTCAATGACACGGGTTGCCCTTTGAATTTGTATTGTCGTGTCTGCGTGAATGGAGGAGAGCATGTAAACGTCACGCTTGTCTCTCCATTTCACCGCGAGCAGTTCTTCGTTACACAAGGCAGCCCTCTCCCCCCTTGCAAGACGGGTGGTTACAAGCCGTTGGGGGAAGCCCACGCGACTAGTTCGCGCGGTGCCACAGGCGCAAATCCGTTCTAGAAACAAATGCCTAAAGAGGGCCACACTTGTGTAAAAATTGTCCACATAAAGATGGTACCCCTTGCCGAATAAGGGTGACACCAAGTCCCAGACTGTCTTCCCACTGCTCCCCAGGTAGTCAGGGCAACCGACCGGCTCCAGGGTCTGATCTTTTCCCTCATAGATCCGAAATTTGTGGGTATAGCCTGTGGCCCTTTCACAGAGCTTATACAATTTGACCCCATACCGGGCACGCTTGCTTGGGATGTACTGTTTGAAGCCAAGGCGCCCGGTAAAATGTATTAGGGACTCGTCTACGCAGATGTTTTGCTCAGGGGTATACAAATCTGCAAATTTCTGGTTGAAATGGTCTATGAGGGGCCGAATTTTGTGGAGCCGGTCAAAAGCTGGGTGGCCTCTGGGACGGGAGGTGGTGTTGTCGCTAAAGTGCAGGAAACGCAGGATGGCCTCAAATCGTGTCCTGGACATAGCAGCAGAGAACATGGGCATGTGATGAATTGGGTGCGTTGACCAATATGACCGCAATTCATGCTTTTTTGTCAGGCCCATGTTGAGGAGAAGGCCCAGAAAAATTTTAAGTTCGGAAACTTGGACTGGTTTCCACCGGAAAGGCTGGGCATAAAAGCTTCCCGGGTTTGCGGTTATAAATTGTGTGGCATATTGGTTGGTCTCTGCCACGACTAAGTCCAAGAGCTCCGCAGTCAAGAACAGCTCAAAAAATCCCAGGGCCGTACTGATCTGAGCCGTCTCAACCCGAACTCCAGACTGGGCGGTGAAAGGGGGAACTACTGGTGCGGCTGAAGTTGGTGACTGCCAATCAGGGTTTGCCAGCACCTCAGGGATTCTAGGGGCTCTACGGGCCTGTCTGTGCGGTGGCTGCGACGGGGTAACTAGTGCACGTGCCACCGTACCAGCTTCAACTGCCCTTCTGGTGCTCGCTACTTCACCATGTTGTACGGCAGTGCTGGTACTAGGTCCAGGAAGGGCTGCGCTGCTGGTGTATGCCTCACCACGTGATCCGGCAGCGACAGCCCCACTCTGCTGCTCTTGAAGCGGATCCTGCATAACCTGTGGTCTAGCGACACGGGGCCGGGTACGCCTGGTGCTGCCAGGGACCTCAACCTCCTCGTCCGAACTTTGGGTCAGAGAGCCACTGCTTTCTACAGGTTCATATTCTGACCCGCTAGATTCATCAGATGAGGGTTCCCACTCCTCATCCGACTGGGTCAGAATCCTGTAGGCCTCTTCAGAAGAATACCCCCTGTTTGACATTTGGACTACTAAATTTAGGGGTATTCCCTGAGACTACCCAAGAAAAAAAGCAAGCCTGTCTTACAAAGGGGAGGCTAGCGAAGTACCGGAGGCCGCTGCGGTTGATAAAAAATATCAAAACTGATTTTTTTATCGCCGCAGAGCGTGTAAAGTGAATGTGCAGTGATCAAAAAAAAAAAATTTTTTTGTCACTGCGGTGGGGCGGGCGTGGGTGAACGCACGTGTGGGCGACCGATCAGGCCTGATCGGGCAAACACTGCGTTTTGGGTGGAGGGCGAACTAAAGTGACACTAATACTATTATAGATCTGACCGTGATCAGTTTTGATCACTTACAGATACTATAAAAGTACAAATGCTGATTAGCGATACGCTAAACAGCGAATAAAAGTGACTGCGGTGCGGTGGGGTGGGCGCTAACTGACGCTAACTACCTAACCAAGGGGCCTAAACTATCCCTAAAACCTAACAGCCAATACTAGTGAAAAAAAAAAGTGTCAGTTTACACTGATCACTTTTTGTCTTTCACTAAGTGATTGACAGGGGGCGATCAAGGGGTTAATTTGGATGATGGGGGTGATGGATGGTGATCAGGGGCTAAGGGCAGTGTTTGGTGTGTACTCACAGTGATGTCTGCTTCTCTGCTGGATCCAACCGACGAAAAGGACCAGCAGAGGAGCAGACAAGCCATATAACAGATCATATTTACTAATATGATCTGTTATCTGGCTTGTGATTCGATTTTTTAAAAATCAGCAACCTGCCAGCGACGATCATTGGCTGGCAGGTTGCTGATGAAATACTCCTTTAACTTTTGCCGGCCCGCGATGCGCATGCGCGGGCCGGCTGTGACCGAAATCTCGCGTCTCGCGAGAGGACGCGCCGGCGCGTCCAGGAGGAATGAATCAACCACCTCCAGGACGCGTCTGTGCGTACAGCGGTCCGGAGGTGGTTAAATCGTGTAAGCTGACCTTTTACAAATAGTGCTTCAGTCTTGTACAGCTACAACTGGTTTAGTAAGAAAACATCCAGCACTGTGGACCTAGGATTAGCAATTGGCAGAGGTCTAGTCTACTAGAATAAATTGCAAGCTCAATGCAAAGACTACTTTGATTTCTGAGTGTTCTGTATGTAACTTAGTAAGCAAAACCACCAGGAAGAAAACAGCTTTTCATTTTGGCGAGAAGTTAAAGGGGGTGTCCCACAAAAAATATTCTACAGTTTTAAAACCAGCACTTGGATCTGAATACTTTTGTAATTGCACGTAATAAAAAATTTAGCATAGCCACTGAGTTATTCAATAAAATGTATCCGTATAGCGCCACCTGCTGTTTTTTTCTTATTTCTTTGACCTGCTCACTGAGAAGGCCGCACATGCTCAGTTTCATCCTTCAACTGCCTCCTGAGCTATGATAGGGAGAACTGAGACACGCCCCCTGAGCTGCAGCTGAAAATACACTTCCCTTGAGCTGTCAGCTTGATATAAATCTAGCAGAGCAATGACTGGAGAGATCTCTGGATGCAAGCGAGGTACAGGACTGGTTCTAGCTTTATTAGAAAGGTATTGTCATGTATTATATATCTGATTTTCATTTTTTACATTAATCATGGGATAAACCCTTTAAAGAGGACCTTTCATGGGTCCCGACATTATAAATGAAGTATTAGGATATGTAGGGCATAGTGCAGGGATCTAACTGCATTTACTATTTTTTCTGGGCGCCGCTTTGTTCGCCTGCTGTGGCCCCCGTTGTATTCTCCCACCTGGTATGCTAATTTTAGCATTGGAGCAGTGAGGAGGAGACAGCCTTTCTCCGTGGACGTCTCCTTCTCCCTTGCTGTAGCACTGACGGCAGTGGATGGCACTGTTATGGAGGGGATCTGTGGATGGCACTTATGGAGGGGATCTGTGGATGGCACTTATGGAGGGGATCTGTGGATGGCGCTGTTATGGGGAGAGGGATCTGTGGATGGCACTGTTATGGGGAGAGGGATCTGTGGATGGCACTGTTATGGGGAGGGGGGATCTGTGGATGGCACTGTTATGGGGAGGGGGATCTGTGGATGACTATGCTATGGGGGGATCTATGGATGACACTATATAGCATCTTATACTATATGTGTCATCCACAGATCTCCCCCATAGCAGTGTCATCCACAGATCCCCCTCCCATAACAGTGCCATACACAGATCCCCCTCCCATAACAGCCCTGGCCCGCCTCTCACAGCAGTATTCCTTAACCGGCAGTAACTTTTACTTTAAATAACTGCATCTTCTTTTACCTTACAATGAAGCTCCAGTAACAGGCAGAGCGGGCGGCGGCATAACGTCACTTACTCACGTGACGTGCCTGCTCCACCTACTTTATGAATGAAGCAGGCGGAGCTTGCGCGTCTCGTGAGTAAGTGACGTTATGCCGCCGCCCGCTCTGCCTGTTACTGGAGCTTCATTGTAAGGTAAAAGAAGATGCGGTGATCTAAAGTTCAAGGACCCGCAGGCATAGCCGTTATCGAATATTATCGATAACGTTGATTAATCGTTGCAGCCCTAATTAGTTATGATTGATATAAATACAATGCATTAGGCTTCATGCATACAACCATATACACTGCCTATCCCAAAAAATGTCACCACAAAAAAAAATGTCACCCACTCTAATATTTAGTTGGACCGCCTTTAGCTTTGATTACAGAATGCATTCGCTGTGGCATTGTTTCGATAAGCTTCTGCAATGTCACAAGATTTATTTCCATCCAGTGTTGCATGAATTTTTCACCAAGATCTTGCATTGATGATGGAAGAGTCTGACCGCTGCGCAAAGCCTTCTCCAGCACATCCCAAAGATTCTCAATGGGGTTAAGGTCTGGACTCTGTGGTGGCCAATCTATGTGTAAAAAGGATGTCTCATGCTCCCTGAACCACTCTTTCACAATTTTTGATCCTGATGAATCCTGGCATTGTCATCTTGGAATATGCCCGTGCCATCAGGGAAGAAAATAATCCATTGATGGAATAACCTGGTCATTCAGTATGTTCAGGTAGTCAGCTGACCTCATTCTTGGAGCACATACTGTTGCTGAACCTAGACCTGACCAACTGCAACAACCCCAGATCATAGCACTGCCCCCACAGGCTTGTACAGTAGGCACTAGACATGATGGGTGCATCACTTCATCTGCCTCTCTTCTTACCCTGATGTGCCCATCACTCTGGAACAGGGTAAATCTGGACTGATCAGACCACATGACCTTCTTCCATTGCTCCAGAGTCCAATCTTTATGTTCCCTAGCAATTGAAGCATTTTTTCTGGTTTGCCTCACTGATTAGTGGTTTTCGTATGGCTACACAGCTATTCAGTCCCAATCCCTTAAGTTCCCTTCGCATTGTGCATGTGGAAATGCTCTTACTTTCCCTATTAAACATAGCCCTGAGTTCTACTGTTGTTCTTCTATTTGATTTCACCAAACGTTTAAGTGATTGCCGATCACGATCATTCAGGATTTTTTCCCCCGCTACATTTCTTCCTCTAATACGATGGGTCCCCACTATCCTTCCAATTTTTAATAATGCGTTGGACTGTTCTTAACCCAATTTTAGCAGTTTCTGCAATCTCCTTAGCTGTTTTCTCTGCTTGATGCATGCCTTCTCAAACAGACTAACATATTTTCCACGACCACGAGATGTGTCTTTCAACATGGTTGTTTAAGAAATGAGAAGCGACTCATTGCACCAGTTGGGGTTAAATAGCTTGTTGCCAGCTAAAAGATAATCACCCATGCAGTAATTATCCAATAGAAGGCTCATAACTATTTGCTTAGTTAAATCCAGGTGGCGACTTATTATTTTTTTTTGTGCAGGCAGTGTATTTCATCCGCGTGCTTCCCGCATTTTTTGCGGTTAGCACAAAGACCCATTAATTTCTACAGAGCATGCACACATCAGGATTCTTTGTGGATCTGTGTGGCCATTCCACAAATTGTAGAACACGTTTTATTCTGGTCCACACTGCTGTCTAGAATGGTCATCCCTATTGATGAGAGTGAGAGAGAAATGCAGAGTGTATATGTATTTTGCAGATCCGCCGTTTGCAGACTAAAGTACAGACACGTCATGTGCACGAGGCCTAAATGAGACTTAGATGTCCTTCCTGTTCCAAGGTAATGATGGGGCTTCCCATACATGATGCAGTCCGGCAGTGGGATCTGTATGTAGATCACCACTAATTGCCAGGCCATACCTGTACTTTCTGGGCTGCACCTTCATACTGTTTGTTTTCAAATAGCATGTACAGGTGTAGCCCGGCAATTAGTAGTGATCCGCATACAGATCCCTCTGCCGGACCGTGTCTTGTACGCCTTAGGCTACTTTCACACCTGCGTTTAGGTCGGATCCGCCTGGTATGTGCCCAGACGGATCCGCACCTTTAATGCAAACATTTAGATCCGTTCAGAACGGATCCGTTTGCATTACCATGAACAAAAAAAAAATATATATTTTTTTTGTTTTTGCTTATGATGATGCAAACGGATCCGTTTTGACTTTACATTGAAAGTCAATGGGAGACGGATCCGTTTGAAAATTGAGCCATACTGTGTCAACTTCAAACGGATCCGTCCCCATTGACTTCCATTGTAAGTCTGGACGGATCCGTTTGCCTCCGCACGGCCAGGCGGACACCTGAACGCTGCAAGCTGCGTTCAGGTGTCCGCCTGCTGAGCGGAGGACAAACGGAGCCAGACTGATGCATTCTGAGCGGATCCGCATCCATTCAGAATGCATTAGGGCTGGACGGATCCGTTCGGGGCCGCTTGTGAGCCCCTTCAAACGGAACTCACAAGCGGAGCCCCGAACGCTAGTGTGAAAGTAGCCTTATGTGGGAAATACAGTAAAAGCATCATTAGCCCAACTTATGTGATGGATCAGCCAAGATACTTCTCCATTGCTTCACAACATTGGGCAGTGCTACCCACTGAGCTTATTGTGGCATCTAGGAAATATTTGGTACATATGTTATGCCATATAAGCATACAAAATGTATTCTTACAGGCATTTGCAGGATTTCCCTTAAAATATACAGATGCTCAAAAGTGATGTTATCACAGATTCAGGGTCTGTGTCGCCAAATGCAGTCTCATGTTGTCAGAGGTGATAATCAGGCTAGCATGCTTGTGTATAAGCCGCATTTAAAGGGGTTGGGTGGGAAAGATAGTGATTGCCCAGGCCTCCAAAGACAGACTGGGAACTCCCTGGAAAAAAAACCTAAAAGTGGCCTACTGTAGTACGCAGGTCCAAATTGACAGAAGGCGGGACCAACAAAATACCTCCCTAGCAGAACCAAATAACAGTACAGTATTCAACTGTATCACCGTCCTGAGGAGTTCAGGAGGGCACCTGAACAAGTCACTGGACAGGTATATAAGTACCTGATACTCCTAGCATTAATTGATGCTGAGAGCATCAGATCATTATGTACCCAGCATGAAAAGGGCTCGGGCGGCCCCCTGGACATTTGCCCACTGGGAAATTTCCCTACAAGGGCTATCCCTGCAGGCCTTCCCTATACAATGCACACAGATGACTGAATAGAACAGATTTTCACTTGCAGAAATTCTCTGCAACAAAATCTGCCGTATGTGAAAGCACCCTTAGGAGACTAGACACCATACCCACAGCTGTTCTTAGGTGGCTGATGCCTTCTTTATTTTAGCATCAGAAGTGATCTATATTTGCATTACTGCATTGTGTTCCAATAGCGCGCACGTCCAAGGAGACGGATGTAACGTTCGTTACAAGTCAATCTGAAGTAAAGGGCTAAATGGCAGTGGTCTGGGAGGGGCAGGATGTCGATGCAAGAACAGGATACGAAGTTAGGAAACCGGTTCCCCATCTGTAGTTGCAATTTTAATTTAGGACTTAAAATCTGAATGTCATGGACTGTATTCTCCTCTCGAGATCATGTCTTCATATTTAATTCAGAAGTCTCCATTTCCTTTTGAAAGTCTTGGGAACTCTATATTAATATTATTAATTGTTCTCTATTATTAAGGGTTATTGTAAATTATTAGGTTAGTGTTAGTTCACATCACTGATAGTTATTTCCGTCCTGCTCTGTTTGAAGAGCAGAAGAGCGAAAATAATGTAAGTGCCCGATTTGGCACATAACTGAAACAAACGGAGAAGAACAGACTCCATTGACTACAATGAAATCCAGTCAGTTTTCATTTGGGAACCATTTTTTATTTTTTATTTACTGAACATTCCTAGGAAACACTGTGTAGGCGAGCATTATATTGCTTAAAAATGCCATCTGGAAGCCCTGCCATGAGAGGTAACATATTGAGAGCAGGATGTCCTGCACATATCACTAAGCTGTTAGTGTCTCTCATATCACTACTAGGGGTCACCGACTGACGTAGGTGATGGCTACTTAGATCATCACACCTGCAGTTGGAATAGTGTATTGCTCCACAGCAAAGACAGGATTAAAGTGCTCACCATGAGGCCTCCATACTTGAACCCAACAATCTTTGGATCTCCAACAGGACCTGGAGTCCTTGCTAAAGATAATACGGTCCCAGTCTGTAGCAGTCTAGGTTTTTTGTTCACGACACCACTGAAATGGGGGTGACGGTGGCTGGCTGTCAACGGCAAGGAACATAATGGGTACCGTGACACCAAATTTCCTTCTGCTAAGTGCCTGCAAGTGGTCCGGGCATAGACAGGGGTGTGTGATGAAAGTGCTCATGCTTGTCAGTAGATCCTCTGTCTGTCTGGGCCGCCTGGAGCCTGTTCGCTTTGTGAGCATGTCGACATGTAACCACTGCTCCCACCACCTCCTAACCGCTATGTCAGAAGCAGGATTGTCATTTCAATGAATTATCTGCTGTCTATTAATCCAATGATGTGCCCTCTTGGTCTGTCAACTGGACATAATATCTTTCAGGACGTTGTAGAGATATGTCTAGCAGTCAGCGAGCTCTCACCAAGAAGTACACTAACCAAAAGAGGCTTCTGAGAGCCTTTTTATAGGGTAGTGGGGATGCACGTTTAGGTCCCTTTGTTGCAAGACCACGGGCCTAATCGGGGTGCTTTTAAAAAAAGAAAATAATAATTTGTCAATGTTTGTGTTAAGAAAAAAAAGTCGCTTAGCTCTTCAGTCATTTGCCAATCCAGCATAGATGCTTGGGTGGCTGACCACTGGTGTTTTGTTTCTGGTCAGTTCCTGGCATTTTCTGCCAGATCAGGTTACTAGAGCTCCATGCTGCAGATGTCAAAGTAGCCTTACAAAACTCAAGTGGAATAAAATTGCTTGTGTATATAGCTACTGCTGGAATCAATCTGCCACCCATAAAAAGCTGATTTGTCCAGTGGCACTGCCAAGCCGACATTCTGAAAGGTAATGAAGAAGGAAACGCAAAGAAAGACAGAGGAAACGAGTATTGTACTTGACTTTATACTGTCAGTGGCTGTGGTTAGCTCTTTGTACAGTAGGTATGGCTACGTGCAGTTGCGTACCTCTAATGAATGGCGGCCCGATGGGAAGGGGGGCCTGCAGTGAAGCAAAGGCCCCAACCCCTAATTACTTTTAATACAGGCTACTGTCCAGCTCCAGTCTAGAATTCCTATCATCAGTGGAGAAAGCTAAAGGACCTGTGATGATGTCATCACAGGTCCTGTACAGCTAGTAAAGGAACTGCATAGAGAATGGTGAAGTTCCCAGGTTAGAAAGGTGCATCTGCCAGGACCTGTGATGACATCATCACAGGTCCTTCAACCCCCGACAGCATGAAGAAAAACTTCCCCATAAGCTCTCCATTGAGACTAGAATGGATTGGTAAGAGGAGGTCCAACCCCTTTCTCTTACCGCAGACAGTTACAACCACCACTACCTCATGTACCTCACATAGTAACCTCACACCTCATATATCAGTACATGGAGAAGATTCTTGCTATGGGGCAAAGTGATTTCTATGTCCGTCCCTGGCCACATGTAGAAGGTAATAAAATAAAATTGGCAGCGGATTGGGCTGAAATGTACCACCACAAAAAAAATAAAAAGGCCTGGAATGGGCTTTTTTTGCATCAGCATGCCAGCTGGGGAAGACTGGGAACTTAAAGTGGCCCTAGAAAAAAAACAAAATGGCCTCATGTTGCAGACACTTATGGAGAGCCCTTATGGCACTGTGTTTAGGAATCCTATGGTTATCCCTATATATGGTGGCCTAACGATGCCTGGATACATTTTTCAGGAGAATGTGCAGACTGTAAGGTTCTGCTGTACATATTGGGGTTATTTTACACTGCTTACCTGCTACATATGCCATTGTATAATGACTGGCATATGCGTCATTGGCCACAAGAACAACAAAATGTATGCTTTTTGTTCCTTTTTTTTTTCTTTGCAGTTTCCCACTGTGTATGAAAGCGTAGTCTGCGGTCTTTTCCTATACAGCGGACACATAGCATCCTGCTGGAGGATTGGGTTAGTTTGGGGACCTGTGGCTACGGTTGATGTATGTGGTAGGAGCTTTCCAGGTGCATGTGCCGATTTGTGTTCACATCTGCTCTGTCAAAAAACAGACGTATACTGGTCTTACTAATTTATCACTGTACTGGTGACCAGATCTAACTGTGTAGACGTCCTGGTGTATACATACATTTTTACAGTACGTATGCCTCCAGCTGCATGTCTAAGCCTAATACGGTCTGACTTTTCTCCACCTCTTGTACAAAGACTTGAGCACCAGCCGGTGTCACTAGAGCTTCACGGGTTCCACATCCGGACTGCTCACGGGATCAGGCAGATGTTTATGGTAGACGTGTACATGTAACTCCTTGCTTTTCTGACTGAGCAATATTATCCCTCTTCACTTGTTTGGTTGTTCTAGTGCAGGCATTTTCCCCTTAACTTGTTCCGTTGCCTGGTCACTATGGTGATGCCCTATTTCTCATGTTCTCTATCGTACTGAGATTGATTTTGCAGACATCATTTCTGAAAGTGACCGAGGCGCAGAAAAAAAAGACAGCTCCCAGCATCCCTAGAGTTATTCTTCACCATCTGTCATAAAAGTAGGTTACCGTTTTAGCACCCTTTTTCACATGGGACTACAGTCCCAACAGTAGTTTTAGGTCTTCCTAAGCTCTATTCATCTTCCAAAAACCTTGCTTCCCTACGCAAGTCTGTGCATCTTGTAAGTAATGTGCCTGAAACTGCTTGTACAGTCGGCTGCGAGGAAGTAATATGGAATGCAGAATACAGAATCTTTTGACCTGCCGTCTCTGGGAACAGCCATTTTGTTTCCAGGAAATAGGTTTGTGAGCAGATCGTTTAGTTCTCTTCCAAGGAGGGATCTGAATGCTGAATAAATTGCACAAGGGTAGTATCACATACATCAGTTTTTGTGGTAGTTTCTAATGCACTTTTTGACCCAAAGCCAGAAGTGGATTTAAAAGAAATGGAAAAAATTAGAAAGTGCTTTTACATTTTCTTGCTGAATCCACTTCTGACTTTGAGGGGGATTTATCAAAGACTGGTGTAGAGCAGCACAGAAATACAGAAAACTGGCCTTTTTTTCCCCTCAATGATGGTTTCTAGGACTATTCTTAAAGGGGTTCAGCAAATGGCATTTATGTAGAGAAAGTGAATACAAGACATTTACTAACATATTGCTTCCTTTGCTGGCTGAATTGATTTTTCCGTCACATTATATACTGCTTGTTGCCATGGTTATGACCACCCTACAATTGATGGTGGTTGTGCTTGCACACTATAGAAAAAAAAAGCACCAGCTTAGGCACGCTGCTATGGTCCCGTGCCTATAGTGTGCAAGCACAACCACCACTGATGGATTGCAGGGTGGTCATAACCATGGAAACGAGCAGTGTATAATGTGATGGAAAAATGAATCCAGCCAGCAAAGGAGGCAATATGGACAATAACAATACATTAGTAAGTGCCTTGTTACTTTTTCTACATGATAAAAGCCACTTGTTGAAGTGACGCAACTCCCTTTTAAATGGGATTTCCAGCTATTTGCACTTTTTGAATTTGAAGCCCAGTCAGCAGTATATGTTGAAAAATTACACTCACCTGTCTCTGTCCATCACTCTGTTCCAACTCTCTGGGTCCATGGATCTCTTCTGCGGTCTTCCGGTCCCTGACTTGTGACCTTCTGGATGCCCTTGGTCACATGCAGCGCTACAGCCAATGACTGGCCTTAGCAGTGATGTGTCCCCAAGCGGCCTACAATCTAATGCAGGCATGCTCAACCTGCGGCCCTCCAGCTGTTGCAAAACTACAACTCCCAAAATGCCTGAACAGCCTACAGCTATCAGCCTACAGCAGGGCATTGTGGGAGTTGTAGTTTTACAACAGCTGGAGGGCCGCAGGTTGAGCATGCCTGATCTAATGTGTATGGGGAGCTCCTCACTCTCCCCAGACAGATGTTGAAGGATCAGGCATTTTGAATAAAAAAAAAATAAAAAAAAAATTGTGCTCAGTCCTGTTCTTCTTCTAAAAAAAAAAAAAAAAAAAAAGGCAGCAGTCTGAGGTGTTTGGGTGTGGCCTTCTCTCCCCAATGAGGGAGTCCACATAGAGAGCGGTCACTTGAACAAGCATTTAGCCGACAGCTTTTGAAGGTGTATGGACACATTTAGGATACACCATCATTTGGCACATTTCAGGCGAGCAAGTTGTCTGTGGGAAACACATTTGCGTGTAGGAGCGTGACGGGACCTCATGGCATTACAATGATTTATAATAGAAGTAATGTGTGGGGGTCACTCAAATATCAGGACCACATGGACCATCAATCAAGTAGAAAATATATTATTTAATGTAATCTATAATACATAAAAGGCGCCACACAAAAAAAAAATCATAAAATTAAAAATCACCATATGATAAAGATAAAATCACCAATAATATAAACAATATGAGCATCAATAGAAATATATCAGCAGCAATAGCAATATATCAACAGCAATCCTATGCGTAAAAAAATTGTAAGCAGCAAAAAATAGCAGCAGCATAAAGGGGAGGTAAATGTCCAGCAGTGGCAAAAATGGAATGTCCACCTGTGAAGACCGTACTAAATTGTTCATCTGCTCTTATAGTCAGTATCACTCTTCATCACGTATGTCACTATTTCTCCCTTTCAATAATTTCATCCAGAGATAATCTCTATATTATGTATTGCACAAAATCACATAGGGTATCAGTGTGTGCGAATGTACTTTACCACTCCACGCCATATGTAGCTTCTCCGGGGTACCTCTTCCTCTTTGACCTGCTAGGACCTACGTGGCGTCCCACGTGATCCAGCCGTCCTCTCGTGGCGTCCCACGTGACTGCAGCAGGAAGCAGGACGTGCTCTCTAGGTCCTAAAGCTCCTCCGCTGTATTGGAAGATATGACGGTATAATCAATAGTTTTAAATTTGGATAACTCCTAATCGCCCCTGTATTCGAGCCACATAAGTAAAGTATAGATTTGTTTTGCTGTCCTTTCGCCAAACGCGTTTCGGGGCTAACAAAACGCCCCTTCCTCAGTGGTTACCACGAGAGGACGGCTGGATCACGTGGGACGCCACGTAGGTCCTAGCAGGTCAAAGAGGAAGAGGTACCCCGGAGGTACCCCTGTAGTTGCAGATCAGACGTGCACAACGGTCAGGAGTAATTCTTGACCATTCCTCTTTACAGAACTGTTTCAGTTCAGCAATATTCTTGGGATGTCTGGTGTGAATCGCTTTCTTGAGGTCATGCCACAGCATCTCAATCGGGTTGAGGTCAGGACTCTGACTAGGCCACTCCAGAAGGCGTATTGTCTTCTGTTTAAGCCATTCTGTTGTTGATTTACTTTGATGCTTTGGGTCGTTGTCCTGTTTCAACACCCATCTTCTGTTGAGCTTCAGCTGGTGGACAGATGGCCTTAAGTTCTCCTGCAAAATGTCTTGATAAACTTGGGAATTCATTTTTCCTTCGATGATAGCAATCCGTCCAGGCCCTGACGCAGCAAAGCAGCCCCAAACCATGATGCCCCCACCACCATACTTCACAGTTGGGATGAGGTTTTGATGTTGGTGTGCTGTGCCTCTTTTCTCCACACATAGTGTTGTGTGCTTCTTCCAAACAACTCAACTTTGGTTTCATCTGTCCACAGAATATTTTGCCAGTACTGCTGTGGAACATCCAGGTGCTCTTGTGCAAACTGTAAACGTGCAGCAATGTTTTTTTGGACATCAGTGGCTTCCTCTGTGGTATCCTCCCATGAAATCCATTCTTGTTTAGTGTATTACGTATCATGGATTCGCTAACAGGGATGTTGGCATATGCCAGAGACTTTTGTAAGTCTTTAGCTGACACTCTAGGATTCTTCTTCACCTCACTGAGCAGTCTGCGCTGTGCTCTTGCAGTCATCTTTACAGGACGGCCACTCCTAGGGAGAGTAGCAGCAGTGCTGAACTTTCTCCATTTTTAGACAATTTGTCTTAATCGTAGGTCTTCTGAGAGCACTCTTGTGCGAGGCATCATTCACACCAGGCAATGCTTCTTGTGAAAAGCAAACCCAGAACTGGTGTGTGTTTTTTATAGGGCAGGGCAGCTGTAACCAACACCTCCAATCTCATCTCATTGATTGGACTCCAGTTAGCTGATACCTCACTCCAATTAGCTCCTGGAGATGTCATTAGTCTAGGGGTTCACATACTTTTTCCACCTGCACTGTGAATGTTTACATGGTGTGTTCAATAAAAACATGGTAACATTTAATTCTTTGTGTGTTATTAGTTTAAGTAGAATGTGATTGTCTATTGTTGTGACTTAGATGAAGATCAGATCACATTTTATGACCAATTTGTGCAGAAATCCATATAATTTCAAAGGGTTCACATACTTTTTCTTGCAACTGTATCTCCAGTTTTAGAATATTTTTTGGTAGTGCTATTAAACATTGAGGCAGATTTACTAACCCTGTTAGATGGTGTAAACTTACACAGGCTGTCTACACCTGCACCACATTTATCACAGAGCATTAGGGTACTTTCACACTAGCGTTTTTCTTTTCCGGCGCTGAGTTCCGTCCTAGGGGCTCAAACCTGGAAAAGAACTGATCAGTTTTATCCTAATGCACTCTGAATGGAGAGTAATCCGTTCAGGATGCATCAGGATGTCTTCAGTTCAGTCTTTTTGACTGATCAGGCTTTTCAGAAAACCGTAGCATGTAGTATTTTTACCTCCGGCCAAAAATCCTGAACACTTTGACTGAACGCCGGATCCGGTCTTTTTGTTTAAAAAATGATATTATTGTGTAAAACAAATAAATAAAAAAGTATACATATTAGGTATCGCCGCGTCCGTATCGACCGGCTCTATAAAAATATCACATGACCTAACCCCTCAGATAAACACCGTAAAAAATAAAAACTGTGCTAAATAATTTTTTTTGTCACCTTACATCACAAAAAGTGTAATGGCAAGCGATCAAAAAGTCATATGCACCCCAAAATAGTGCCAATAAAACCGTCATCTCATCCCGCAAAAATCATACCCTACCCAAAGTAATCGCCCAAAAACTGAAAAAACTATGGCTCTCAGAATATGGAGACACTAAAACATGATTTTTTTTTTTTTTTGTTTCAAAAATGATGATGTTGTGTAAAACTTATATAAATTAAAAAAAGTATACATATTAGGTATATCAGCATCCGTAATAACTTGCTCTATAAAAATATCACATGACCTAACCCCTCAAGGGAATACCGTAAAAAAATAAAAATAAAAACGGTGTAAAAAAAGCCATTTTTTGTCACCTTACATCACAAAAAGTGTAATAGCAAGCGATCAAAAAGTCACACGCACCCCAAAATAGTGCCAATAAAACCGTCATCTCATCCCGCAAAAATCATACCCTACCCAAGGTAATCGCCCAAAAACTGAAAAAATTCAAAAAAGAAATCATTGTGTAAAACTTACATAAATAAAAAAAAAGTATACATATTAGGTATCGCCGCATCCATGACAACCTGGTCTATAAAAATATCACATAATCTAACCTGTCAGATGAATGTTGTAAATAGCAAAAAATAAAAATGGTGCCAAAACAGCTATTTCTTGTTATCTTGCCTCACAAAAAGTGTAATATAGAGCAACCAAAAATCATATGTACCCTAAAATAGTACCAACAAAACTGCCACCCTATCCCGTAGTTTCTAAAATGGGATCACTTTTTTGGAGTTTCTACTCTAGGGGTGCATCAGGGGGGCTTCAAATGGGACATGGTGTCAAACAAACCAGTCCAGCAAAATCTGCCTTCCAAAAACCGTATGGCATTCCTTTCCTTCTGTGCCCTGCCGTGTGCCCGTACAGCGGTTTACGACCACATATGGGGTGTTTCTGTAAACTACAGAATCAGGGCCATAAATATTGAGTTTGGTTTGGCTGTTAACCCTTGCTTTGTAACTGGAAAAAAATTATTAAAATGGAAAATCTGCCAAAAAAGTGAAATTTTGAAATTGTATCTCTATTTTCCATTAATTCTTGTGGAACACCTAAAGGGTTAACGACGTTTGTAAAATCAGTTTTGAATACCTTGAGGGGTGTAGTTTCTAGAATGGGGTCATTTTGGGTGGTTTCTATTATGTAAGCCTCGCAAAGTGACTTTAGACCTGAACTTTTCTCTGAAAATTGGGTTTTTGAAAATTTCTGAAAAATTTCAAGATTTGCTTCTAAACTTCTAAGCCTTGTAACATCCCCCAAAAATAAAATATCATTCCCAAAATGATCCAGGAGGTATTACTATGTATTATAGAAGTAGAGAAATTGAAACTTGGAAATTTGCAGAACGGCCTGGATAAGTCAAAGCGTTTTAAAGTTATCAGCACTTAAAGTGACACTGGTCAGATTTGCAAAAAATGGCCAAGTCCTTAAGGAGAAATAGGGCTGAGTTTGGCATGAAATTTACCAAATCTTAACCTCCTCAGATTGCACATAATCTACAGTATATTTAAAAGGGTTTTCCTACCCTAATGACCTATTGCCTATCTACAGGATAGGTGATAAATATCAGATTGCTGGCGGTCTGACTGCTGGAACACCCACTGATCATGAAAAAAGGGGTCCTGAGACATTCATCTACATTACCGCCAATCTATGTACACAAGGGTCTTAAAGGGGTTGTCTCACTTCAGTAAGTGGCATATCATGTAGAGAAAGTTAATACGAGCAACTTAATATACTGTTAGTATCCATATTGCTTCTTTTGCTGGCTGGATTCATTTTTCCATCGCATTATACACTGCTCGTTTCCATGGTTACAAACCACCCTGCAATCCATGGGAGCACACATAGGCTAGTGCTTTATCCTATAGTGTACAATGCACAACCACCACTGGTCTACACGACACCAATGTCGCGCGACAATTTTTATAATGGTAGTCTCTATGGTGTCGCACTGCGACATCCGACATACTGCAAGACGACAGTCGCAAAAAACCCATTCAAGATGGATTTTTATGGGACTGTCGCAGTCGCAGCATGTCGCAGTGCGACACCATAGACTACCATTATAAAATGTCGCACGACACATGTTGCAGTGTAGTTGTGCCCTATGTGTCGCGCAACTTATTGTCGTCGTGTAGACCTAGCCTAAAGGTTTTCTTTAGGTTTAAAAAAAAAATAAAAAAAATTCTTTTAGGTGGGGGTGCACCTAAAGCAGAGGCATTAGGGTCACCTGAGGCAGGGTAATAGTGGGGATACTGGAGCAGCTGCAGGGGTATTAATGGGGCAACTGGAGAAGATTTAATATTAGGGGTGCTTTTAGAGTAGGGGCATCTGGAGCTGGCGCACTTATGGTGGTGCACCTAAAGCAGAGGCATTGGGGGGGGACAAGGGCTGCAGTAAACTATTATTTCAGTAATCGAGTATTCTGTCGATTACTCGATTTATCGTAAAAAATAATCTAATAAGAAAAAATGTATTAATAGACTGGTTTCCTTTATAAAAACTCATCAGACCCTCTGCCATCAGTCTCCAACACCCTTCGTTCCCCCCTGTGCGATCAGCCCAAGTGCATCAGTTCCCCCAGTGCCATCAGCTCTACTATCCCCCAGTGCCTTCAGCTCTCCCCCACCCCAGTGCCTTCAGCTCTCCCCCACCCCAGTGCCTTCATCTCCAGTCCCCCAGTGCCATCACCCCTTCTATGCCATCCATTGCCATGTCCCCCAGTGCCATTAGATCAGCCCCTCCATGTCCCCTACTCCCCCAGCGCCATCATTCAGCCCCTCCATGTCCCCCACTCCCATCTGCCCTTCCATGCCATGCATTGCCGGCTGTCCCCCTTTAGTGCCATGTCCCCAGCGCCAGTGAGATAAAATACTTACCTTTCCTGTAGGGGCGCCGCTCCACAGCTCCTTCCTCTTCTCCACGAACTGCACTGGATCCTGACGTCACACAGCGTCGGGTCATAGTGCGCGCTTACGTGCACTATGACCTGACGATGTGTCAGGATCCAGTGTAGCGCGGTAAGTAATAGCATGCGCTTCACTCCCGCTCCGTGGTCACATGTAGGGATGTCATGATACCGATATCAGTATCGGGACCGATACCGGACATTTGCATGAGTACTTGTACTCGTGCAAATGTCGCCGATACCTCATGGCTGTGCAGCGGGTCCCGTGTCCCAGATCAGCGGTGGGGGCTGCGGTGGCAGGTCCCATGTTGTCTTTCGGGCGGCTGCGCTGCTCCCAGCCCATCAGCGTGGGGACGGCAGCGTGTCCCAGCTGATCGGCATGGGGGCGGGACTTCTGTGCGGCGGCTCCCAAGTCCCATACGGTTGCCTGGCACTGGGAGGAAGTTAAGGCCACTTCCTCCCAGTACTCTGGTGCATCTGCATGGGAAGGATTGCAGCAGGCCACGTGGGTATGGTGCATGAAATGGAGGAGAAATTCAGTTAATTTCTCTCCATTTTATGTTAAAACAGACAAACGGTGAATAATAAAATAAGGTGTGGGGGGGAATGGGCATATAATAGTGATCCCCAAACGCGTCCGTTTTTTTCCTATCATTTGCATGGCAAACCTTTCTTAGATTTTTTTTTTACTTTCCTTTATGTCTGGTGATCCTCCAAAAATAAAGGAAGACACACGGATCACGGAACAACGGAACCCCATTTTGCGGAACGGAACACAACAACGGTCGTGTGCATGAGGCCTTAAACTGATGATCTATCCTCTGGATAGATCATCAGCATCTGTTCGGCGGGGGTCCGACATCCGGGACCCTCGCCGATCAGCTGTTTGAGAAGGCAGTGGCGCTCCAGCAGCGCTGCGGCCTTCTCACTATTTACCGCTGGCCAATTGACGTCACGACTTGTATCAACTGGCCTGGGCGGGGCTAAGCTCCATTCAAGGGAACGGAGCTTAGCCGCGCCCAGGCCAGTGATACTAGTTGTGACGTCACTAGTCCTGCGGTAAACAGTGAGAAGGCCACGGCGCTGCTGGAGCACCGCTGCCTTCTCAAACAGCTGATCGGCGGGGATCCCGGGTGTCGGATCCCCGCTGATTAGATGCTGATGATCTATCCAGAGGATAGATCATCAGTTTAAACAAAGTGCAGAACCCCTTTAAATATAATCAAACAATGCATATTGTATCTGTTTAAGGCTCCATTCACA
The DNA here is from genome assembly GCF_905171765.1 of Bufo bufo. Classification (NCBI taxonomy): domain Eukaryota; kingdom Metazoa; phylum Chordata; class Amphibia; order Anura; family Bufonidae; genus Bufo; species Bufo bufo. Next base: position 221,952,441 of record NC_053392.1, read on the forward strand.
CGTCCGCAAATGGGTCCGCATCCGTTCCGCAATTTTGCGGAACGTGTGCGGACCCATTCATTTTCTATGGGGACGGAATGGATGCGGACAACACACAGTGTGCTTTCAGCATCCGCATTTGCGGAGCGCGCCCCTGATCTTCAGGTCCGCAGCTCCGCAAAAGATAGAACATGTCCTATTCTTGTCCGCAGCTTGCGGACAAGAATAGGCATTTATATAGGGGTGCCGGGTGGGTGTGTTGCGGGTCCCCAACACACCACGGACGTGTGAATGGAGCCTAAGGCCTCTTTCACACTACCGTTTTTTGTTTCCGTTTTGCGGGCCGTTTTTTGTGGTCCGTATACGTAACCATTCATTTCAATGGGTCCGCAAAAAAACAGAATGTACTCCGTATGCATTCCGTTTCCGTATGTCCGTTCCGTGCAAAGATAGAACATGTTCTATATTTGGCCTCAAATCACGTTCCGTGGCTCCATTAAAGTCAATGTGTCCGCAAAAAAAAACGGAATGCATACGGAAATGCATCCGTATGTGTTCCGTATCCGTTCCTTTTTTGCTGAACCATCTATTGGAAATGTTATGCCCAGCCCAATTTGTTCTATGTAATTACTGTATACTGTATATGCCATACGGAAAAACGGAAACAAAAAAACGGAACAACGGATCTGTGAAAAACGGACCGCAAAATACTGAAATAGCCATACGGTAGTGTGAAAGAGGCCTAAGGTTGTATTCAGACATTGCAGTTGAAGTGACGTTAAAACCGCATCAGATGAACTGCATACAGTTTTGGTAAAATCTTACCCAGTTTTACAATGTGGTAACCTGCTGTGTGGTCTTAACATGTGAAACACGTAAGGTGGATTGTTTAATCTGCAAAATACACATGGCCAATTACCACATCTGGTCACATTGCCAACAACTACCGTATATACTGTAGGTGACTGTCAGACAATGCAGTTTAATATTATTATACGGGACTATATTACAGTATGGCAAATTATCTGCAATTGGGGTAAATAATTTAATGGGGTTGTGCATTCACCCTGACTTTTCTGTATTTTCCGATCTGTATAAATTCTATAGCTCAGTAATGAGTATTTTGATTAAATAGCCACAGTAAATTACTCACGTGGCCAGATATTTTTAAACCGCAATATACGCATATTTTCCTCTTTAATAAGACACACCTGATAAGACGCACCTAGGTTTTAGAGGGGGGCAATAAGAAAAACATTTTATTCATTAGACCTCAGATCAGGCCAGCAATCAGACACCGAATGTTAATCAGACCTCATCTGACAGCCCCAATCAGACCCCCAATGTTAATAAGATTCTCAATCAGACCTCAGATCAGCCCCCCATGCCTCAGATCAGCTCCCTATGTCTTTTATCAGCCATTTATGAGCCCCCATGCCATCTATGAGCCCCAGTGCCATTTATGAGCGTCTGTTATGAGCCCCCATGCCATTTATGAGCCCCCATGCCACAGACCAAAACACTTACCTCTCCTGCTCTGGACTTCGCCACTCCTCACCTCCAGCGCGCTCTGTCTTCTTCCTGCTGCGGCCACAGCACAGTCGAGGACCAGGAAGCGGTGAGTACAGAGCCTTCACCGATTCCCGGTCCTCCGGTGCTAATGAGTGCTTCCATAATGGAAGCGCTCACTAGTATTTGATTTATAAGACGTAGGGCCATTTTTCCCCCACTTTTATGGTAAATATTTTGGTTGGGGATTCAACCTCTTATATGTTTTTCTTAAAGGGAGTGTCTCATCTTAGACATTGGTGGCATATTTCTGGATATGCCACCAATGTCAGAGGGTGTGGGTCCCACCTCTGGGCCCTGCTTCTATCTCTAGAACGAGACTCCTGAAGTGAATATAGAGCAGCCGTGCATGTGCGGCCGCCCTCTATTCATTTTCATGGAGGGCACCTTAGGCATGCACAGTGGGCTCTCCACTTTCAGGGGCCCCTTCTGGAGATTGGTGTGGGTCTGAGAGGTGGGTCTTGTACCTTTCTAACCCCTTTAAGTGAGAGGTCTCACAAAGTTCACCTTTGTCCATAGGTCCTTTTAGAGAATATGGATCTTACTAAAGGAATTCTCTCACATGTCTTGGCAGCAAACTGCAGTTATCTAAAGCAGTCATGACGGACTTTGTTAGGAGATGAAAAGAAAACCTAGCTACTTCAGTCAAGAGAGGACGTCACCTGTGAGTCACTGGATATGATAGTTATGTATTGTGCCTGTGACTACGTCTGATCAGTACGGTGTTGTCTTGTATAGTCTGTAGAGTGATGATGCTCTGCAGAACCATTGTGTGTGTAGAATTGGTAGCTGACTACTATATGGCAGAATTATTGGTTATGTTGGTCTTGGTATTGTAACATACACTCGTGCGTAACTACAACGGCAAGCCTGCCTGTGCAATAAGAGGCTTCTGTGTCGACTTTCACCTTTTTATATTTAACATATTTAAAGGCTGTCGACAAATTTGACATGAAAAAAAAAAATTTGAATTACTTATTACAGTACCAATTTTGACTTAAACAGGATCTGTCAGCATGATCAAGGATATTAAATCAGAGATATTTGCAATTGTATTCATATGCCAATTAGCAGGTTTGAGCATATGGGGGCGAGGCTCAATCCTTGGTGCAACGCTCTACAAACTCCCACCTACCCTTGATTGACAGGACTAGACATCAGCATATTGAGGGGAGAGTTGTGTACTAGAGCTGTCTCCTAGCATCTACATATCATATACACTGTACTATAGCTTTACCACATTGAGTGGTATTGAGATTGAGATATGCTCAAAAAGTAAATATCTTATTTCTGCTTTATTCACAGGCAGAATATTTGATTATGAAGACACCAGTAATGTGAGTTAGCTTCTAAGCAGAGAAAAAACTTGTCTTCTCTATGTGAAAAGACTATATTTTAGTGCTAAGTGCACAGTTTTGTATATAGCAATCCCAGACTTTTATTTTCTCCCCCAGATATTATTTTTTCCACATTTAAAGGGATTCTGTCACCAGGATTTCACTTACTGAGCTGTTAACATGACCACATCAGTCTTCACGATTTATATTACAATATACTAGTATTACTGCCCTGTGTCTTGTAATTTGTCTATAAAATCGCTTTTATTAATATGCAAATTACCTAAATATGGAGCCCAAGGGGCTGTCCCTCTGTCCGTCGGAGCCCAGCCGCACCCCTTCTCCTTGAGCCCAGCACCGCCCCACTGCTAATTTATTCACTCCTCATCGCCGACCTCATGCCTGGTGCACCGTAATCTCGTGTATGTGCCGTGGAAAGACCAGTCAGTGCATGTGCAATGTGTTCTGTGAGGCCGATGCCACGACACCCCGCGGGCGCTGACCGGTCTATCCACAGCGCATGTGTGAGATTACGGCGCACCAGGCATATGAGGTCGGCGATGAGGAGTGAATAAATTAGCAGTGGGGCGGTGCTGGGCTCAAGGAGAAGGGGTGCGGCTGGGCTCCCACAGACAGAGGGACAGCCCCTTGGGCTCCTTATTTAGGTAATTAGCATATTAATAAAAGCGATTTTATAGACAAATTACAAGACACAGGGCAGTAATATTGGTATATTGTAATATAAATCGTGAAGACTGATGTGGTCATTTTAACAGCTCAGTAAGTGAAATCCTGGTGACAGAATCCCTTTAACCCATTATAAAGGTCGATTTCCTTATCATATTGAGAATAATGTTTTTTATACTTAAAAAGCTAATAAATATTGCTGCTTTCTTTATAATCATATATTGAGCCTGTGAATAAGCCAGTAATCGGTTTTATAGGTTTCAAATATAGTAAGGCCTTTTTTATTTGATCATATATTATTGTATAGCCTTTTATTACAGGTTAAATGAGAGAGAAAAAGAACAGATTTTTTTTTTTTATTCTTCTCTCCTGGGATTTGACATATTTACATACAAGACTGAGCACTTATTACTAAGCTATACCCTTTCTACATAGAAAAGAATGTATTTTCTGTGCTCAGAAAGCTAACACATATTACTGGGGTTTTTTATAATCCTATATTGTGCTTGTAAATAAAGCAGTAATATGTATATTACCTTTCTGAGCATATCTCAGTATGGTAATGCTATAGTACATGGAGTATATGATATGTAGATTCTAGTACACAGCTCTCTGATACATCTCTGCCCTAAGTATGCTGATATCTAGCCCTGTCAATCAAGAGGAGGGGGGAGTGTGCAGAGCACAGGGGGTGTTACATAGCAGTGCTCAAAGGACTCAGCCCCTCCCCTTGGTGCTCAAACTTACTCATTTGCATATGAATTGAAATGCAGATATCTCCGCAGACATATTTACAGACAAAAAAAAGGAATAGTTTTACTCAGCATGATGAGCCCTACCAGGCAGTATGCCGGTTTAATAGGGTTGATCATGCTGACAGAGCTACTTTTAAGACCAAACTGCAGTCTGCATACCTTCATTTATTTTCATACCCCTAATATGCCGTTTGAAATCTTCTCCTAATTTCTTTTGAGTTTGCACCTCCAACTAATACATGTGGTATGTGTATCACAGGTGCTGCTGCCTTTACTAGAGTGTGCGATTTTTCCCTGTCCTCCCTTGGATAGTCTGCTATGGGTGCTCGGCTTTCCTTCTACATATGTACAGCCTATGTGTGTCACTCTCCTCCTGCTGCATTCTGCCTTGTGTGTACTTCCTTCCCTATCTGTAGCCTGTGTGTCCCTGTCTGTTCTACCTGATAACATGGATACTTTCCCCTTTCTCCACACTGTGATCTGTACATCTTCCTCCGCCTCCCCACTGCAGTCACTACCCGCTAGCTACTCTTTAAACGCATATTAACACTAAGAGAAGGGAGGGTTGGAGTACATAGCCGAGAGGAAGAGTGGTCTGTTAGATCTATTTCTGATTCAGTAGGGCAGCAAGCTAGGTGAAAGATTTATACAGACTCAATCGCAGCAAAATAATATGACATTTTTAATGAAGACAGTTAAAGAAGTTGTCTGTCTTAGGAAGCACCAAGCACAATGGTGGTAATCTGTTCCCAATTCTAGCTGTTCTAGTACGTGTGACCTCTTAGGCCAATGATTGGCTGCAGCAGTCATGGGACCAATCCAGTTCTGGTTCAGCAGTAATCAGAAGCATCCAGGAACAGGACAGTGTAAGGCTACTTTCACACTTGCGTTGTTCAGTCTGGTTTTGAACCCAGTCATTGTCAATAGGGACAAAACTGAACAAACCGGAATAGAGTGCACCAGAATGCATTCCATTCCGGTTTGTTGCTTTCCCATAATGCATACAAAATTGCTGCAAGCAGCGTTTTTGTGTCTTGCTTGCAAAAACTGAACTATCCAGATAAGGCACCAAAAACCATGTAAGTCAATGGTGCTGTATCCATTTTTTTCGGACACCAGAAAACTGGGTTCTTTTTCGATATAATACAACCGGATCCTTTCTGAATGGATGCCGCCGGTTGTGTTATTCGAACGGAATCATTTTGCTGTAGGTTTGAGATCCTAAGCCTATCTAAAAAATAGTAACCTTCCAGGCTCAAAAAATGAACATGGACACAAAGCATAAGTCAGTGTTGGGTACTTTTACACTAGCGTTATTCTTTTCCGGTATTGAAATCCGGTGAGGGGGCTCAATACCGGAAAAAAAACGCATCAGTTTTGTCCCAATGCATTCTGAATTTAAAGCAATCCGTTTAGTATGCATCAGGATGTCTTCCGATTCGTCCCTTGTACGGTATTTGACCGGACAATATACCACAGCATGCTGTGTTATTTTTTCCGGCCAAAATCCCGAAACACTTCCGCCCTTGCCGGATCATTTCCATTGGTGACGTCACTGCGCTCATCACATGGTCCATCACCATGGTGATGGACCATGTGACAGACCATGTGATAAGCGCAGTGACGTCACCAAAGGTCCTTTTCCTCCCAGGTCCTCAAAGAAGAAGAAAGAAGACAAGGCTACTTTCACACTTGCGGCAGAGTGATCCGGCAAGCAGTTCCGTCGCCGATCCGGCAAAACGTATGTCATCTGATGGCATTAGTAAGACTGATCGGGATCCTGATCAGTCCAAAAAATGCATTGAAATGCCAGATCAGTCTTCCCAGTGTCATCCGGCAAAACGGATCTGGCATTTATTTTCACCTTTCCGGTATTTTGAATGCACTAATACATGACGGATCCAGCATTCAGGCAAGACTTCAGTTTTTTTTTCCGCCGGAGATAAAACCGTAGCATGCTACGATTTTCTCTTTTGCCTGATCAGTCAAAATGACTGAACGGAAGACATCCTTATGCATCCTGAACGGATTACTTTTCATTCAGAATGCATGGGGATATACCTGATCAGTTCTTTTCCGGTATAGAGCCCCTGTGATGGAACTCTATGCCGGAAAAGAAAAACGCTAGTGTGAAAGTACCCTTAATAGGAAGTTTATATATTAGCCCAAGTGCTTTATTCACATCTTTACTGGTTAGTACTTCTCTGTAATGTCCTCAATGATCCTGGTGCTGTTTCTAATGAGTTAAAAAGTTGAGAAGCAGATTTTCCTGCTTTCTGTGTGCAGTGGATGGGCGTTATTCACCACCAGCAAATCTGGGAAACCCGCAAACTAGAGATCTAGCATACAAATGATAAATTTGCTAAAAATGCCAGATACAAGTTATTTAATGGCCATGCATAGTGTTACTCCTTATGTACGCACACTGTACTGTTGATTAAAGGGGTATTCCCATCTTAGACAATGGGGGCATATCGCTAGGATATGCCCCCATTGTCTGATAGGTGCGGGTCCCACCGCTGGGACCTGCACCTATATCGAGAACGGAGTGGGGAGTGCTGTGGCTGGAGGACCCCAGATTTCCCGGGGTCCGTCCACCACCAAGCGCTAATCCCCGCCTCTCCCATAGAAGTGAATGGGAGCGTGCCGCGCATGCGCGGCCCGTGCCCCCATTAATTTTTATGGGGCAGACGGCAATAGCCGAGCCAGTGCTCGGCTATTTTCGGCAGCCCTATAGAAATGAATGGAGGGCGACTGCGCATGCGCAGTGCGCCCTCCTTCACTTTTGGGGCTCCGTTCTCGATATAGGTGCGGGTCCCAGCACCTATTAGACAATGGGGGCATATCCTAGCGATATGCCCCCGTTGTCTGAGATGAGAAAACCCCTTTAATGCAAAGTTTGTTTAAACATTAGATATGCTTTAAGGATCCAATGACGTTTGAGATATGCTGCTAATGGCTCTACCTTAGGCTGTATAGAAGTCTGAGAATCTAAGCTTTGACCCTTTTAAGGACATTTCTAGTTTTTATTTATCATATTCATTTTTTCCTCCCTGCCTTCCAAGAGCCATAACATTTTTTTTACATAGCCATATGTGGACTTTCTGTTTGCGGGACAAGTTGTACTTTCTAATGCAAAGTGTTGGGAATCTGGGAAAAATATTAATGGGTAGAACTGACAAAAAAGAAATTCTGCCATTGTTTTACAGGTTTTGTATTTACAGCTTCTACTGGGTGGTAAAAATGACATGTTATCTTTAATTGAAAAAAAAAACATTCTGACACCAATAACTTTATATAATTCTGTGTATGGAGGTGGGAGGGCTCTTCTGTCATCTTTTGTTAATACCATTTTGGGGTCTGTGACTTTTTGTTCACTTTTTTTATTCAATTGTTTGGCGATTTTATATTTATTTTTTTCGTTACAGCTTTCACCTCAAGAGATGAATACTATTATATTTTTGTCCTTCTGAAATTTTTAGACACAGCAATATATGTGATGTTTGTATTTCTTTGTTCATTTTTATGTGTAAAAAAAACTTTTTTTTTACCTTTTTATTTTTATTCCACCTAGGGGACTTAAACGTGATCTATTTTAAATTTGCTGTGTTCTTATTAATCTCTTAATAGAAAGTTTAGCAGGCCTAGGAGCCTTCAGAAGACACTCTACTTCTATAGTAACTGAACGGCGCCCGCTATCTCGTTGTGGGGGTCACGTTCAGTCAACTGAAGCAGCATGCTACTGGTAGATGACCCATCAGATGCCATGGTCACAGTTGACCATAGTATATGAGAGGGTAAATGTCAGAGATTGGAGTTTTCTCTGATCATTGATACTGCCAACTTGTGTCTGCCGTATAACACAGCAGTCGCCAATTGGTTATAGTGGCCGCTCCGGTTCTCTGTGGGCGCCATGTATAAAACGCAGACTTCCACTGTACATGTACGGTGCATGTCACCAATTTATTAAAACAGGACTAGGATAGTGATTCTAGCTATGATACAGCCTGAGATGCCGCAAGGTGAAGTGGGAGCTTCATATACTTGCAGATCTTACTCCCCGACCCAGTTTCTAAACATGCTGTTGCCAGCTGCATCACAGCTAGCACCGGGATTCTCCGCTGTTAAACAGGTGGCTGTACACAATCAATAGCCGTCAGACGAACAGCTCTCTCTCCTGATTCCCTCATAATCATCCACATTTGGTTTGGCTAAACCTGTATGTGTATTTAATGAAGAGAGGGGAGAAAGCTGCTGCCGAACACTTCTTGCAGCAGCTTATCTCCCCCAAAAAATAAAAGGATCCGGCAAAAATATTTATTTCGCCCAATTCTTATCTCCCGCAACATCATCAGCAGGGGAGGTTCTGGAGCTCCCCATATGCACTTGAATGGGGCTGAGCTGCGCCAAGGCCACGCGACCGATAGTTGAGGACTAGGATGTCATTGGACTAGGGTAAGCACCGAGAAGGCAGCAGCACTTCCTTCTAAAACAGTCGATCGGAGAGGTCCCAGGTGTCGGTGCCCCCAAAGATCAGATGCTGTTGATCTATCGAGAGTATAGGTCATGAGTTACAAAGAGTCTAATAACCTCTTTAAACTGTCGGCCGAACTTGCTATTCTCAGTGGGTGTGGATGACAATACACTATTTTGTACAGGGGATAGATCAGATTGAAGCATCCAGCCTTCAGCCAGTGTGGGGGAGCTGGGGAGACAGTGGGGGACATGTTGGCATGCTGCTGAGAGGAGAAGCGGTATAGATCCTCATCCTGCTGTGTAACTGTACATGTCTCCAGATGGAGGCTAACTTGGACTTCTGTGCATGTTATCACCTTTCACTTATATAAATTAAGGGAGCATTGCTCATTTACTCACCCCTCTGTGTTGATTTAGGCTGTTTATTGATACCACAATTAGGGGTGGGCGATATAGACGATATGCGATATAAACAATATAAATTTGGCGATAGAGATTTCGTTTATATCGCGGTAGAACATGGCATGCGCCGCTCTCGGCACGCACCATGTGATCCTAAGTCGGCACAGTGGAGAAGGAGGGAGTCTCTCCCTCCCCACTGTGTGCGGCTTCCGCTTACCACCAATGAGAACGGAGTAGGAGTAGGAGGGGAAGGTCTGTGGCCACTGTGTCACCAATGAGAATGGAGGAGGAGGGGAGGGGCTGTGGCCACTGCACCACCAATGAATTCCTGAATACAAACGTAGCTTGCGTGTGCCAGCCATATCCCATACCCGGCCTATATGTCTGCGCGCTGCAATCCTCCACAATTAACCCCTCAGGTTCTGAGGGGTTAATTGCGGCGGATTGCAGCGCGCAGTCATAGAGGCCGGGTATGGAATATGGCCGGAACACGCAGGCTACGTTTGTATTCAGGCATTAACTATATTTATTGGTGGCGCAGTGGCCACAGCCCCTCTCTTCTACTTCCCCTCTTCTAAGTATTATATTAATTGCGGCCCCCCCTCCACGCGATTAAATCATTGGTGGCAGTGGCGCGAGGGTCCCCCCTCCTCACCCATTGGTGGTGCAGTGGCCGCTTCTGATTGGAGCCCCAGCAGTGTTATCGCGGGGCTCCGATCAGTTACCATGGCACCCAGGATGCTACTGAAGCCCTTGCTGCCAAGAGAAACTCCCTGCTGCTGTGTGAACTATGAACAGGGCAGCAGGCAGAGTGTAAAGTCGTATTCACCCTAATGGAGCTCTATTAGGGTGAATATGACAATGGTTCTAGCCCCTAAGGAGGCTAATAGTTATTTAAATAAAAAGTAAAAAAATAAAAAAGTTTAACCCCCCCCAATATAGAAAATTAATATATTGCGATATATATCATATATCGCACATGCTTCAAATTATATTGCAATATAGATTTTAGGCCGTATCACCCACCCCTAACCACAATCCATACATTTACCAGTGTCCAGATCACCGCATCAGATAATTCGTATCAGACACTTGCACCACACGCACAAACATTAATAAAGGTTACATTTTACATTGTTACTGTCCTCTCCACAATAAAGCATCTTCATTACACCCATCTGAGAGTGAACTTAGTTAGGACATTCTATTAAGTTTAACGATTTTTTTATTTTATTAGAATTACAGTTTGTACAAGGGATGGAAAATGACCTACCTTAATCAGTTGGTGCATTCCTGCATTTTTTTAACAATTTGTTGCAAATTTGAATTTTTGCTTAATTTTAATTTTTATCAGGTAATTTAATTTTGCTGGAACAGTATGGAGCCATCGTCTGAAGAAGACCTGCAGTAAATTCTCCTAAGTGACTAGAACACCTTCCTAGTCTACTACTAAGTATTGATTTAGTGGTTTTATTAGTTTGCTCTATACACTTATTTGATGTCCAAAATGTCACATACTGTTCTTCTGAAGTGTTGTACTGAATTTGTGCATTTATTGTGACTAGCACATTTCCACTGTACTTTGTTTAGACGTCTCCACAAATGTTGAGAGGTGCAGATATCATTTGTGCCTCTTATTTGAATTGGCTGCTGAAACGGACAGTGATTTGTACATCTTTGAAAGAAAATACAGTTTATTTTTGTTCATACGTATTTACTCTGCACGGCAGGTCATTTTCCATGATGTCAGCAGCCTGACAGAGAAGCTGGTTCCAATAGTAGAAGCCATGCAGAAGTTGTTCAGTGCTGGTACTGGAACGTACTACAGTGATTCCATCTTTTTCCTCTCTGTTGCTCTACACCAGATAATGCCAAAAGGTAATGTGGTTGGATTCATTTGTACTAAATGTCAGTGCAGGCTATTATGTCATATGTTCTCTATTGGTGTGTCGTATTTTCCATGTTCTGGCTTATCTTGCATGCAGCTTTTACACACAAACACGCACATATACATAGAATTATTTACACTTCATGGCTACAAGTATGTGGACAAATGATCATTACACCTATATGAACTGGAGGCCTGCAAATCTGCACTGTAATGCATTGTGAGCACACATAATTGAGAAGACATCACAGTTTCGGTTCTTATTTGCCTATATAGTGCTGGTTAGGTCATTATTAAAGAATAAGATAGAGGCTCTGGTGTATACCTGTTTTATTTGATGTGTAATTTGTGGGTTGGCAGCCATCTTGATTCCTTCTCCCCTCAGATATGGTATTCCTAATGAGTCCTGCATTTCCCATCATGTCGGCTTTTCAGAGACAGAGGGAGTGGAGTCTCATCACACTTTACTGCCCTGAGTCCTGTGTACGGGCAGCCATGACAGATCAGTGACACAGCTGCTATCCCCTCACTCTGCAGAGTACACATGTTCTCTTATGGTATGCATCTCGAGCCTGTCTGCAATCTCTGCCCTGTTACCTCTCTCTCCCCTCTCAGCTCTTACATGCAGGAGGCAGGGAGACCAGTGTGAAGCTACAGAACTACACTGGAGAGTCAGTACACACAGATAGTAGAGGCAGTGTGAGTCAGGGGGTTTATATACGTGCAGGTAATTACTGTATACACTCACCCACTATATATCTGTTCTCCAGGCCCTTTAGATAGAGAGACATTATATCTTCAACAAAATACAGGGGAGCATGGAGGGGAGAGACCTGAGAGCTGCCAGGAGGGATTTGATAGGTGATGATGAAATACTGTAGTTCACATAGAAAGATTGTTGGGCGATTGACCACTGCTCTGGGCTGGTGGTCAGACTTGAGATCACATGACCAACGTCCCATAATGAAAAGGTTTAAAACGTATGGAGGCAGCTGAGTATGGCTATAACAAATTACACTGCTACAATATTGGTGGTGTTAGCAATATATCTAAATAAAAAAAAAATAAAAAACAACAGTAGTACTACTTTAACATAATTACAGATGTTGCCGCAGCATGCTTGCCAATGTTCATTGTTAAGTGTAGTTTAAAAGCTATTTCTGGCCTGACTGACTCCCTCCAAGGGCTCATGCACACAAATGTTGTTTTAGTCCGCATCCGCTCCCCTTTTTTTTTTTTTTCGCTGGTCGGATGCAGACCCATTCACTTCAATGGGGCCAACAGATGCCATGTGATGACCGTGTGCCATCCGCATCTGTGTGTCCGTTCTGCGGCCCTGCAAAAAAGATAGCACCTGTCCTAATTTTGTCTGTATTACAGACAAGGATAGGACTGTTATATTATGGGCTGGACGTTCCGCTCCACAAAATGCAGAACGCACACATCCGGGATCCATGTGCATGAGCCTGAATTTGGAGTTGGGGCCCCTTTTTCAGCTACAAAAGCCTTCACTCTTAAGAGTAATGAGATGGTAGAATGCGTTTGTGGGAATTCTGCAAAAAGAGCATTTGTGAAGTCATGTGCTGCTGTTAGACAAGTAGGTCTGGGACACAATCCTTGTGCCAAGTCTTCCCTAAGGAGTTTGATGGGTTTGAGGTCAGGTCTTTGTGCCAGGTCACCACCACACCACAGTAATGCTGTTCGAAATGACTTTGTATGCAGTAGAATTAACATCACTCTTCACTGGAAATAAAGGGAATAGTCCAAACCATGAAAAACAGCCCTGTACTGTTACCCCTCCTCTGCCAAATTGTACAATAGGCACAATACAGACCAGTATACGCAGATTCATCCATCAGACTGCTCGATAGTGAGACGTGATTCACCCACTGCTCCAGGGTCCAGTGTTGGAATAATTGATACTACACCAGCTGACACTTGCCATTCTACATGGTCACCCTAGGCTTGTGTGCAGCTGCTCAAGCATGAATCTCCGTACACGCAGTTCTTGTGCTGATGTTACTTCCAGAGAGCTTTTTATGCACATTTCACTGTTACAAGCCTCCATTCTGCCACATGTACAGCCGTAGTATGATTGTATATTGAGCTGTTACCTATTTAGGTGCTCCCATAAGCGTACCCGTACATGGGGCCCCAATTTCTGCGCTGCAGATGAGTGACAAAATCCACATGTACAACATGCAGGTTTTGCTGCAGATTTCACCATGCTGCATTGATTTGGGTTAAATTTGCAGTGAAAAGCCACAGAAAAAATGTAAAAGGTGGCAATTAAAACCACACTGCAGGACAATTTGCGCCCAGAAAATGCCTGCAACATGTAAAATCCTCTGCTTTGCTGGTGCTGTTGCCATTTAGAGTGTGTAGATATCTACGACTACCTGTGCCAAGGGCTGTAGGATCTTGCATTAATGTGATCAGTGGGAACATAAAATGATATGGTTTTAATAAGGGCGAGCTATTTTTGTTTCATATTCAGTTTATACAAACTTTCTATATCTCTCTCTCTTCTCAAGAATATATTCTACATACCTATGTCTTGTTTCTGGCAGCATTTTTGCACCCTCACACCCGTGTTACACTTCACAGAAGTGAGCGGCTGCCTAAGAGACTGTTAATAGACATTGAAAATGGGCTTAAACAATTAACTATTTCTAAACCTAGAGGTAGGTATTTTTAGTACATAATTCTCCTGCATTGTCTTGTGGTAGGCAACGATGATCATTTTACTTTAATAGTGTTACAGGGAAGGCAGAAAGGCAGTCCAGAGTAGACTTTTACAGATTATTTTCTTTTCTTTTTTTCTTCCTTTTTTTTTTTGCGTAAATCCACGGTCTTTATTACTAGTTAATTGCCTATTGTACAGTGGGATGCGAAAGTTTGGGCAACCTTGTTAATCGTCATGATTTTCCTGTATAAATCGTTGGTTGTTACAATAAAAAATGTCAGTTAAATATATCATATAGGAGACACACACACTGATATTTGAGAAGTGAAATGAAGTTTATTGGATTTACAGAAAGTGTGCTATAATTGTTTAAACAAAATTAGGCAGGTGCATAAATTTGGGCACCACAAAAAAGAAATGAAATCAATATTTAGTAGATCCTCCTTTTGCAGAAATTACAGCCTCTAAACGCTTCCTGCAGGTTCCAATGAGAGTCTGGATTCTGGTTGAAGGTATTTTGGACCATTCCTCTTTACAAAACATCTTTAGTTCATTCAGGTTTGATGGCTTCCGAGCATGGACAGCTCTCTTTAAGTCACACCACAGATTTTCAATTATATTCAGGTCTGGGGACTGAGATGGCCATTCCAGAACGTTGTACTTGTTCCTCTGCATAAATGCCTTAGTGGATTTTGAGCAGTGTTTAGGGTCGTTGTCTTGTTGAAAGATCCAGCCCCGGCGCAGCTTCAGCTTTGTCACTGATTCCTGGACATTGGTCTCCAGAATCTGCTGATACTGAGTGGAATCCATGCGTCCTTCAACTTTGACAAGATTCCCAGTCCCTGCACTGGCCACACAGCCCCACAGCATGATGGAACCACCACCATATTTTACTGTAGGTAGCAGGTGTTTTTCTTGGAATGCTGTGTTTTTTTTCCTCCATGCTTAACACCCCTTGTTATGGCCAAATAACTCAATTTTAGTTTCATCAGTCCACAGCACCTTATTCCAAAATGAAGCTGGCTTGTCCAAATGTGCTTTAGCCCACCTCAAGCGGCACTTTTTGTGCTGTGGGCGGAGAAAAGGCTTCCTCTGCATCACTCTCGCATACAGCATCTCCTTGTGTAAAGTGTGCCGAATGGTTGAACGATGCACAGTGACTCCATCTGCAGCAAGATGATGTTGTAGGTCTTTGGTGCTGGTCTGTGGGTTGACTCTGACTGTTCTCACCATTCGTCGCTTCTGTCTATCCGAGATTTTTCTTGGTCTGCCACTTCGAGCCTTAACTTGAACTGAGCCTGTGGTCTTCCATTTCCTCAATATGTTCCTAACTGTGGAAACAGACAGCTGAAATCTCTGAGACAGCTTTCTGTATCCTTCCCCTAAACCATGATGGTGAACAGTCTTTGTCTTCAGGTCATTTGAGAGTTGTTTTGAGACTCCCATGTTGCTACTCTTCAGAGAAAATTAAAAGAGGAGGGAAACTTACAATTGACCCCCTTAAATACTCTTTCTCATAATTGGATTCACCTGTGTATGTAGGTCAGGGGTCACTGAGCTTACCAAGCCAATCTGAGTTCCAATAATTCGTTCTAAAGGTTTTGGAATCAATAAAATGACAACAGTGCCCAAATTTATGCACCTGCCTAATTGTGTTTAAACTATTATAGCACACTTTCTGTAAATCCAATAAACTTCATTTCACTTCTCAAATATCACTGTGTGTGTCTCCTATATGATATATTTAACTGACATTTATCGTAACAACCAACGATTTATACAAGAAAATCATGACGATTAACAAGGTTGCCCAAACTTTCGCATCCCACTGTATATTGGCATGATAGGAACGATGTCTTGAAAGTCCACAAAGTAATGTTATGTCGTTTGTCTTTGGAGCCAAAAGGCAGATTTCTTTTTGTTTTTGTATACTAAACCTATTTGATATTATTATTATTATTATTATTATTATTATTATTTTATACCTGTTTTATACAGTTTTATGTGATGGGTAAAATGGTAATTGTTTTTAACATAAAACTTATGAAAGATAAACAGTGACCATTAGTTGCCAATCTCGGATAACCCCTTTAGTGTATTTATTCATTAGTTTGGAGTAGAGAGTTGACAGCCATGGCCCATCATGAAAAATAAAATAAAACCATGATAAAGATGTCTGACCTGACTGGTTGTTGTAATTGTATTTGTTGGCGTGTATCACAGGTCACAGAATGCGCTGTGTTAATTGTCTCTTTGGCTTATATTGAATGAAAGAAGATTAAAGCACATAATTAATCTACTTGTGTTATTTGGAGCTCATGCTCTTTTCTGCTTTGACACTGCACGAGAAAAACAGGGCTTTTGTATGAACTGACAATAGAACTATTAACAGCTTGCTAAAGACACAAAGGTTACGGAGCCGTCGTGTGGCGAGGCTACATAAACAGATACGACAGTACATAGCTGCTATTGTTTCCTAGAAGAACGGCAGATTAAGCTTGAGTGATCCAATTAGCCTTCTGCCAACTTGAAATGCGTTGACTTGCCTGCTAGATGGACATCCGTAACTTTCATCTGTCTCTGTTTTTATTGTCTCATAGGGTTACATTTACTAGACAGTAAAAAAGCCTTTAAATACGGACACTGTCAGTTTTTCATGGCCATTTTTCAACCATTTGTGCATCCGTTTTCTTCTGGTCATCCGTCTGTTTTTAATGGCCGTCTTGCATCCATTTTTAACAGCGTTGAAAAACTGCCTTTAAAAACGGCTGATTTTAATTAGGGTTTTAAAGGTTTTTCATCAAACAGCATTTATTGTGTAGAGAAAGTTAATACAAGGCGCTTACTAATGTATTGTGGTTGTCCATATTGCCTCCTTTGCTGTCTGGATTCATTTTTCCATCACATTATATAATGCTTGTTTCCATGGTTACGACCACCCTGCAATCCATCAGCGGGATCACCATTGCTCTTGTTACAAGCTCCACTACTTTCTGTGGCCAGCCCCTCCCTCGCTGCTTTCCCGCTGCCTCACAGATAGGAGTTTCTGGCAACCGGAGCAATCGTGATGCCCTTGTTTCACCAAAGGCCTAATTTACCTATGAAGAAAAGGTATCATAACTTGGGAATGAAGCCTCAGATCAGCAAAAGAAAAATAGTGTTTTATTCACTTGAACAACAGCTGGTTCGTGTTTCTATGCAATAAGTTTGATAGGGAGGTTGGAGGTGACAGATTCCCTTTCAAAATTGGCTTTCCTTCAGGAGTTAGAGGAGCTGTCATCTCTCCTGACAGGTCTGTTTTAGTAACTACTTGCATTCCCCATGTAATAGCAATTCTGGAACATCTGTTCTTATGACTATGTTCTGCTGTTCTTCTATGACTCCAGAGTTTAGCAGTAAAGGTCCATCTTGGTGTTACAAGTTGGGGCGTGTCCCTGCACAGCCGGAACAAATTGGTGTCCTTAGTGGCATCTTTCCAAGATGTATTTCAGGCTTTGCAGAGTCATTCTCTATAATGTGGAAAATAGAAGTGTCTGATGCATTTGGGAATGTAGGAAAGACACACGTGTTACACATAAGCAGCAAAACATAAGGCGGCCTTTATACATTCCCCCGCGATGCTATATCGAACACTGAAAGACGAGAGGGGAAGAGCAGTGAGCCGTCAGAAACGGGAGCAGAGCTCTGAGGATATGTCAAACTCTACAGCATCAGAACTAGGTCAATGTCTCACTTCAGCAAATAGCATTTATCATGTAGAGAATGTTAATACAAGGCACTTACTAATGTAATGTGATTGTCAATATTGCTTCCTTTCCTGGCTTCATTCATTTTTCCATCTCATTATACACTGCTTGTTTCCATGGTTATGACCACCCTGAAATCCAGCAGCGGTGGCCGTGCTTGCACTCTATAAGAAAAAGCGCCAGCCTCTCTGGTGACCCGGGCCGTGGGAGCACGCATAGACACGCATGCACAGCAGCTCCTGTCCTAGCCACTTTGTATCTGCACTGTAGCAGTGGCCATAACCCCTGGATACGAGCAGTGTATAATGTGATGGAAAAATGAATCCTGCCAGCAAAGGAAGCAATATGGACAATCACAATACGTTAGTAAGTGCCTTGTAGTAACTTTGTCTACATAATAAATGCACTTTGCTGCAGTGAGACAACCCGTTTAAATGGTTGGAGATTTAGTATGCAGAATGTCAAGTAAAAATATTCATTGAAAAGGTGTACATAGCCTTATAATAAAAGGAAACTAGTCCTCTCGAAACAACCACAAGCCATTCTGATCACTTTTATCAAGACTATTTTACCAGAAGAGGCCACTGCTGCTAAAGGAGTTGAACCTGGACATAACTTCTTCTTCGCTTTCTTAGCATGTCTGAGTGGAGCTTCAGAGCATTTCTTGCTCCGATGCTCCCCCTTGCCTTGCGCATGGCAAGGGCTTTTTCTTCACTACCAGTGACGTACCCGCTTTCACATTAGTCTGCTAGGTTGAGGCTTCCACCTAGCAGTGATCCCAGTGATGTCACCAACACAAATGGGTGGTCTATAGTGCTGCCCTAGGTTGTTTTATAGCCTAGGGCAGCACTGCAGTGCTGGTGACGTTACCAGGATCACTGCTAGGCGGAAGCCTCTGCCTAGAATAGAGAGGAACTAAACAAATCAGACCTTGCCCTGAGCAATGCAGGCCAAGAGAGAGCATCGGAGCAAGAAATGCTAAATAAGTGAATAAGAAGTTATGTCTGGGTTCAGCTCTGAACCAGGACAACCCCTTTAAGGAATACGGTTTCCATGAAGAGCATGCTGCCACAGCAGAGCAGCGGCTGATGAGGGAGGGAGCCCCCTTCCCTCTGTGATCCTGTCAAGTATCGGGTGGCTGCAACGGCACAGCAGCCGATACACCACTTAGCAGGGTGTGTCATACAAAATGGGATTAGATACACATTTTAGCACGCAGTATCATAGAAGATGTGATTAGATACACACTTCAGCAGGCAGTATCGCACACAATAGGCTCTGTATCAGGCACGCATACATGTTAGGATTAGATACAGATGTGTTTGGACGTGCTTGCTGATTCCAGCTGTTTATCACACTCTGGAGATGGTGAGGGAAGAGCCTGTGGACGGTCAGTAATGGGATTAGATACACCGCTCAGCAGGCTGTATCAGACAGCATAGAATTAGATACAGATGTGATTGGATACTCCTGCTGCTTCCAGCTGTTTATCACACTCTGGAGATGGTGAGGGCAGAGCCTGTGGACGGTCAGTGATGGGATTAGATAGACCGCTCAGCAGGCTGTATCACACAGGATAGAATTAGATACAGATGTGTTTGGATACGCTTGCTGCTTCCAGCTGTTTATTACATTCTGGAGATAGTGAGGGAAAAGCCTGTGGACGGTCAGTAATGGGATTAGATAGACCGCTCAGCAGGCTGTATCACACAGGATAGGATTAGATACACGTGAGGGCAGAGCCTGTCAGTAATGGGATTTAGACACTGAGTGAGAAGTAGATTCATGTCTGGGTGTAGAAAGACACAGGAGTTATAGGAGTATCTGCTGCAGGCAGAGCAGTGGGGGGCGTGTCCAGCCTGTGACTTATCACTGTGCAGTGCAGCCAGGCTTGTGTATCAATAAAGTTATGTATTCAACAAAACAAGAAGGGGAGAAAGTAAACAGATCTGCCAGGATAATCTGATGTCCTCCAGGGGGGAAGGAAAGCTGTCAAAGATGTCAAAGCCACACAGATCATTACGGTCGCCAATTTTTCCTGCTTACAATACATCGGCTTCAAGAACTGACTTTTTATTTCCTATCTAATGTATCTGACCCATTGAAAAGTGGCATTGTCATGAGATAAGCAAAATCTCAGTACTTGTCAGTGGTTTTAATGTAATGGCTCCTTGGTGTATGTATCATCCCTGTCATTTATGTTTGGTTTGGGATATGAAGATGCGGTTTTATTGCAGACTGTTTAAATGTGCAGTAAACTGAAAGGACGTAACAGATTTCTTGGAGGTCTAAGACTTGTGTGTATAAAGTAAGCAACATGCTGTAAGTTAACTTTTACTACTGAGTATTTATAGTAATGGCAAGGAATTACTATGACGCGCATAGGTAGCTGTTCCCTAGATCCTGTCGGCAACACTGGAAAGTGTTGCTGTAAATGTACAGTTGCAGGGCCTGGGATAAAAAACAGGCATCAAGTATAATTACATTATTTTTATTTTAGATCGCGTAAGTGCAGTATCCTAAATGGGCACTAACTTTTCCAATAACTCCTCAAAAATCAGTTTAAGTGAACTTTATCCATTCTGTAAATCACTTTGATAAAAAAATGTTATGTTATACACCCGAAATAAATCAATGAAATCTCTGCCTACAGGGTCTCCCTTATGCCTAGGGGTCTCCTTTCTAGCAATTTTGCCATCCACTCACTGTTAGGGCTCGTTCATATGACCGTATGGCTTTTTCAGTGTTTTGCGGGCCGTTTTTTTGTTTCAGTAGTGTTTCCGGTTCCATTCCGTTTTTCCGTATAGTATATACAGTATACAGTAATTACATAGAAAAATTTGGGCTGGGCATAAATTTTCAATAGATGGTTCTGCAAAAACGGGACGGATACGGAAGAAATACAGAGTACATTCGTATGTGTTCCATTTTTTTTTGCAGACCCATTGACTTGAATGGAGCCACGGAACATGATTTGCAGGCAATAATAGGACTTGTTCTATCCTTCAACGGAAGTATGGAAACGGAATGCATACTGAGTACATTCCGTTTTTTTTTAGGAACCATTGAAATGAATGGTTCCGTGTACGGAACGCAAAAAACGGCCCGTATACGGAACGCAAAAAAGTTCGTGTGAACGAGCCCTTACTAGGTAAATCTGGTCATTAGCCACAGATGGACTGAAGGAAATGGATGTACCTTTCTTCACTGGCTGGCTCCAGAGCCCAGTGTGCTTATGAGCTCTGTGCAGAGGCCTATTCACCATCCATGGCTCAGAGCTTGACCACTGCAGAATGCTCAGCATCTCCGAATGCAGTTTTCTGCGTATAGACCGCCACATCTTCACTCTAGTACATAGTAGGTGCATTTCTTACTCCAATCATAATAGAATGAATTTATGAAGTGCTTGAGCACCTCTTCATGTGTTGGTTTTAGATTGTTTATTAGTCAGCATCCCTCACTAGACTGGCCCTGCATCAGTTACAAAGTCCCTGCCCCATTTGTGCTGTAATTAATGTTTCCTTGTGTTCTGGACTTTTCCCACTCAAACTCTCCCTCCATAAGCTGTCTTCTGTGACCTGCAATTATGTTTCCGTCTCTAAGCCATTGTGATCATGTGTTTTCAAAGACCTAGATCTGTGTGTCCTGAGCATAAACTGTCTGTTACACACTATGTTTGCTAAGGATAGGGGCAAGGAATAGGCTAGGGCTCACTGGTGATTGGCCTAGAAGTATGGGAAAGGAAGTCTAAACCAGTATAGTACTGGCAGAGTGCCAGGTTTGAGAAGAACGTGTGGATGCTTGGAGCAGCTAGAAGTCAGTATAAGCAGACCGGAGCACTGGGGGAGGCAGGAATGGATCCCTACTAGAAAAAGTAGAAGTTAACTTGTGAGAAGCTCTAAAACTCATTTACCCTTATCTTTTTTAGGGGGAAATGCTGTGCGACACATCCTGTCACTCCTCCCTCCACAGTGTTTTTTATATTATCAGGGAAGAGCGAATCGACTTTGGATGAAACATCCAAAGTCGATTCGCATAAAACTTTGTTCTAATACTGTACGGAGCAGGACCTCCATACAGTATTAGAATGTATTGGCTCTGATAAGCCGAAGTTATTGAATTGGTACCTTGGAACCGAACCTGAGTTTTTTTTACAGTATAAATACATTTCTGAAGTTATTATGCGAAATCTCGCGAGACTTCGTGAAGTAAAAACATTGGCTCATAAGTGCTAATACATTCTAATACTGTACAGAGCTCCTGCTCCGTACAATATTAGAACGAAGTTTTATGCGAATCGACTTCGCTCATCCTTAATTATAAGTGGAAAAATGCGTTGGAGGTTGTCGGCTATCTTATGGGATCTGCCCCCAGTGTTGTTTCTACTTGCCATCCTTGCCCTTTCTCCTACTCTGGCTTTTCTTTACTCTATGAACCGTTATATTATTTAATTTGTAAAAGTGCTGGATCTCATCTTATCTTCACAAGTGCATGTACTTTTTCAATGATTGCTTTGTTTATAAATAAGAATTTTAAAGGGAAAAGAAAATTAATTTACAAAAATTTCTAGTTTTTGAGCCACCTGTACGTTTTATAGCATATTCTGAAACAACACTATTCATTGCTCTTTTCTGCAGATGTATTTGTTGGATGGTTAAAATCAACAGTTGTTACTGGCAGAGGAAATGGGAGGTCATTTATCAAAGCTTTGATACCCCCTGTGCTGCCAGAGGATGCACCTAATTTATGACGAGCCACAGGCCTCATCATAAACCAGGCACCTCCTCCGCCATTACTTGCGCCCATCGCTCCACCTCCGTCGCTCATCAGTGTCAAGGGTAGTTTAAAAAGGCTGCATGCACCGAAATTTAGACACATAGATGTTGAAAATAAAGTATAATAACAGGCGCGTTCAATTTATTTTTACTCCAGAAAGTGGCCTAAGGATTCTTAATAAATGCCCCCAGTATCCTTTGCCAGCTGTGTGTATTGAATAACATTTGTAGTTGACATTCTCATCCACAGATACCCCTCTGTACATTAAATACCACAGCATACATTAACACTGCTCTTTCAACCTTAACTTTCCAAGGAGATGCCTGGTCTGAGGCAATACTGCCTGCAGGACAGCAGAGAAGCAATGTCTGGTCTGAGTACTGCCTGTGTGTACTGGCTGAGCTCTCTTGATCTTTAGTAATAATAAATGTTGTAATACATCATGTGTGGAAGTTCCCCTGAGAGATTGCACCTGTTCTACATGATGTGTGTGGTCTTTCTTCTTTGTTTCAGCTCGATGTCACCACACAAAAACAGTTCAAGAACTGACACAGTTGACGCTCGTTTTATACAGTTTTTGTTTTTTACAGTTTTCCTATTTGAGGTAGTAAATAAAATGTTGTTCGTATTTACCTGCTGTCATGCAATAAAATGTATTTTTAATCCACATTCATTGCTATGTGAATATTGTGCTCGCCCGTTGACTAATATATATATATATATATATATATGTGTGTCAGTGTGTGTGTATATATGTGTATATATATACAGTTGCAGGAAAAAGTATGTGAACCCTTTGGAATGATATGAATTTCTGCACAAATTGGTCATAAAATGTGATCAGATCTTCATCTAAGTCACAACAATAGACAATCACAGTCTGCTTAAACTAATAACACACAAAGAATTAAATGTTACCATGTTTTTATCATGAACACACCATGTAAACATTCACAGTGCAGGTGGAAAAAGTATGTGAACCCTTGGATTTAATAACTTATTGAACCTCCTTTGGCAGCAATAACTTCAACCAAACGTTTCCTGTAGTTGCAGATCAGACGTGCACAGCGGTCAGGAGTAATTCTTGACCATTCCTCTTTACAGAACTGTTTCAGTTCAGCAATATTCTTGGGATGTCTGGTGTGAATCGCTTTCTGGAGTCCCAGGCTATGAGCTGTGCGCTACGATTGGCCAGCGCTGCAGCAAGGGACAACCCTAATACAAAAACTCCGCCCAGTACAACAGAGGGAGCTGCAGACACCGGAGCCTATACCGGGCGAACGGAGCGGCGCCCAGACATACTAGTAAGTGCAGGGGGACCCCTAGGCGCCGCTCTGCCCACTGATATAGTTAGTTTTTAGTTTTTAAACTAGTGAAAGGTCCTCTTTTTAAGGTTAGCTTGGCAAAATTTACACGGACTCCTCCTGTCTGCACGGGCACAGGGAGTGAGAGAGGGTGGTCCACTCTACAACGCATGGCGTGGCACAACACTCGCTCACAACCCTGACAAGCTAAGAGATCTTTAACTGCCCCAGGGAAACAGAGCCCTGCCAGCCCAGTAGACTGCCACCAGTTTCTCATTACATAAAAGCCTGTTCTGTTAATGAAGTTTTATCGGGTCAGGAACCAACCCGGGTAGCACATAACGTTATGCCGAGCCATGGACGTACGGGTTCGGGAATCGAGATTCAGAAAAGAGCAAGAGTAAAGTATATATTTAATCGCCATAAGGGCACACTAGACACAACACTATATACAATGGTCCGATATGCAAATACAGATGGTGGTACAATCAGAGTTTACAGAAAGAAGTCAGTTACTAGATATATGTGCAATCCTTTAGCTGTGATGGTGAATGCTGTAGCCACACAGGAGGCAGTGACATAAGCAGGTTTTCCAAGGTTAGAGGCGTATGCGCTCAAAAGGTGAGAAAGAGAAGTGTGTGTGTGCAAATGTGCCATCACTCAGTGGGCTCCCACCCCCAGTGAGTTCAGGCACCCCAGGGTCACCACTCCTGGGGCACTTCTGCACCTCAGGCTTTCAAACATCTCAGCCCCTTGCTTCGATCCGGCGATCCCTTGGTCACCTAGCATAGGACACTAATGGCCCAAGCCGCACACCCTAGGGACGGCCGTGTGGTTCTGTTCTACATCCTGGCAGGGCTCTGTCCACCAGGAATCAATAAGAAAAGATACTACACTTGATCTTAGCCAAAAGGCCTCCAAACACGTTACATGACGTGATCGCCTTCAGAGAAAGAAAATGGCCTGTGCCCTGCACAGGCACTTTAATCCTTAATTGGTCACGCCCCTCCCTCCCCCTGGGAGGATTCTACTCCCCCTTCCTGGCCCTGGTAGCCAAAAATCCACAAAACCCATTATGGCTCATGGAGCATGTGGAGACCAAACACGGCATTGATATTTGGTTCCAATTAGGAGTTCCCCGTATCTCCCCTTCCCTTCGTCCTACAAGCAAACGAAGAACGTCTGTCTTGGACCTAGGGTCGCAGAGACATAAACTGTGTATTTATGTGATGTACGGTTAGTTCATAATTTCTTATGAACTGTCGGTTCCAGCCCCCCACAGGCATTCATCCTGTCTGAGAAGCTAAGCTGCCAGTGTGGCTGAGTGGGGTGTGAAATGTAAACATGTGGTCTGTTTTGAAGCAGGAGCCTGATTTCCTCTGCCCAACTACCCCTCATCCTGAGCAGATGGCAGGAATTAAATTATAATTCCACATATTCCTCACAAGGGATAAGATACTGAATAATAAGAAAAGGAAAAAAAAATATATATAAAAATATTAAAAATTCAAATCACCCCTTCCCAATTTTACATATAAAAATATATAAAAAATAAACATAACGGGCATTGCCATATCCAAAAATGTCTGAACTATTTAAATATTTTTCCTGCACAGTCAAGAAAAAAAAAATTTAAACGTAATTTACAATTTTTTTTATTCCCCCCCCAATTTTTTTTTACTGTGATCAAAACGTACATACCCCAAAAATGGTACCAGTAAAAACTACACTTCATCTCTCAAAAACAAGTTCTTATACAGCTGTATAGACAGAATTAAAATATAAAACGTAGCTGTCAGAAAATGGCAATGCAAAGAAAACTTTGATGTTTTTGAGTTTTTGTTTTTTAAAGTAATAAAACAAAATAAAAACTATACAGATTTGATTTTGCTGTAATTGTACTGACCCACGGAATAAGGACCTCATGTCATTTTTAGCGTACAGTGAAAGTCGAAATGTTAAAACCCTAAAAACCTTGGTGGAATTGTGTGTGTCTTTGTTTTTGTTTTTTTTACATTTTCCCCACAAATTTTTTTTTTTGCCAATACAAGACATGGTAAATTGAATGGTGGCATAAAAAATATGCAAGGTGTGTAGGTGTTTTCCAAGAGCCAAAGAAAATTAAGCCAATGGGGAAGAAATTACATAAAATTGTAAAAAAAAAAGTTCTATTACCTGATAAATTCTATGCTTTTCCTGCACTACTGTTCTGGTGCTTTGACAATTGTTGTTTACTCTGTTACAATGATGACATCACCTGTTACCCATGTGACAGTGGCAGCCAATCACTGTCCTTAAAAGGGTTTTCCAGGTTTTTAAAACTGATAACCTATCCCAGGGCTTGACAAATTTCCTTGGAATCTAGGAGCCAGCTAAAAAGTTAGGAGCCGTTTTTTTTTTTTTTTTTTTTTTACTTCTAAAGCCTTATTTTCAGCGACAAAAATAACATCTCTTAAATTAACATATAAAGAAGTCTAGAACCAAACAACATGGGCATTAACAACATATACAACGGCAGTGTACAGAATCGCACACACATATACAGTGGCAGTGTACAGAATCGCACACACATATACAGTGCCAGTGTACAGAACCTCACACACATATACAGTGCCAGTGTACAGAACTGCACACACATATACAGTGGCAGTGTACAGAATCGCACACACATATACAGTGGCAGTGTACAGAACCGCACACACATATACAGCGGCAGTGTACAGAATCACACACACATATACAGTGGCGGTGTACAGAACCGCACACACATATACAGTGCCAGTGTACAGAACCGCACACACATATACAGTGGCAGTGTACAGAATCGCACACACATATGCAGTGGCAGTGCACAGTACCGCACACACATATACAGCGGCAGTGTACAGAATCACACACACATACATATATACAATGGCAGTGTACAGAATCGCACGCACATATACAGTGGCAGTGTACAGAGTAGAGTTGTTGCGATACCAAATTTTTGATTTGATTTTGTTACCTTAAAAAAGTATTGCGATACTCGATACCACGTGAAAAAATGAACAAAAAAAGCCACGTGCATACCGCATTTAAAAAAAATGCCGAATCGCGCAATTTTATTTATTTATTTTCTGTTCCGGTGTTCACCGCATAGATTTTTTTTTTATATTTTAATAGTTTGGACTTTTATGATGTGGCAATATGTGATATGTTTATTTATTTATTGTTTATATATTTTATATGTGAAAGTGGGAAAGGGGGTGATTTATACTTATTATTATTATTATTTTTTTTTTTATTTAATAACTATTTCCCCCCTTAGGGGCCAGAACCTGGGATCTTTTAATCCCTTGTCCTATTCACCCTAATAGAGCTCTATCAGGGTGAATAGGACCTCACACTGTCCCTGTGCTTTGTGCAGAGGGCAGCAGGGAGCTGACTATGGCAGCCAGGGCTTTAGTAGCATCCTGGCTGCCGCGGTAACTGATCGGAGCCCCAGGATTACACTGCTGGGGCTCCGATCAGAAGCTGCCACTGCCACCAATAAAGAGGAGCAGAGGGGACCCTGTGGCCACTGCCACCAATGAGAAGGGGGGGACCCTGTGGCCACTGTTACTAATGATTTTAATACTGGGGGGTTGAGAGGGGCGGGCGCACTGTGCCACCAATGATTTTGATGGGGTGGGGGGGAGGGAGTACTGCGCCACCAATGATAATTAACCCTTAATACAGGAGGCGGGTACTGGCAGAAGATCAGCGGCAGTTAACCCCTCAGGTGCTGCACCTGAGGGGTCTCTGTGTGTATGGAAGTATTCTTCTCTACAAGCAATACAAAATCTAGCAGGAAAAACCTACACACAAAAGTGGAGGCATACGGAGGTACAGTAAAAGTCTTATCCACGCCTATGGAAGCCCTATCACGGCTCCGCACAAACAGAGCTGTGTGTTAGCATCAAGTTGTCAAGTAACAGTAGCAGCATGTATTTTGTCTTCCCAAAAAGATCTAATTGTACTTTATTAGGATATGGTTAGGAAATTGGCCTGAGGGTCGGCAATAGATTATTTAATTTTTTTTTGTTTGCTATATAAACCCAGCATCAGGCACAAAGCCTAGAAAATATCATTCACAGCTGGTTGCAGTCTGGTTATATCATTGTGCCCAAGTATTACATCTGCACTGGGACTAGTGCTGTCTAATGTGTTTGTAAATTGCTTTTTTTTTACCTTAACAACCAAACCAGTGCTACTTCTTTATTTTTCAAACTATCAAAGAGTTTTCTTATGTCTTTTCTTTATGAGATATGGACTTATTTTATAATTATTTGTGGTTGGGTGTGAAGCGCGCTTGGTTATTTTTTGAAGTCCCATATTTTAATGAATGGGAAGCGCACCGCACAATTGCGGCCACTCCTTTCACTTCTATTGGAATGACTGATATAACCGAGGCAGCAGTTAGCAGTCCCATAGAAATGAATGGAGGGTAGCTGCGCATGCACTTTCCTTCACTTCTGCTTTCCTTCACTCTGCGGGCTCTATTCTACAGATAGGTTCTGGTCCCAGAGGCGGAACCACACCTATCAGACATTGAGGGCATGTATTAGCCATATGCCCCTAATGTATGAGATTGGCCAACCCCTTTAAATTTTTCATCACCTACTTCTCAATTTTATATGAAAGGGCATGCTTTATTTTATTAGTTATTTGCTTTTTTTTTTTTTCTTCTAAATTTAGGTGGACATTTTGGGTGTTATGAATCAATTACTAGTTTTTCCTAGAGTTATAGTTCCAAGACTCACCTCACTATAAGATGCACTCAAAGTTACACAACAGAAAAGAGGAAAAAATAGACAGTATTCATACATATATCTTCCCTAGCTCGGAAACATCATAGATTGCTATGTTCTATGTTGTTCCTGTAACTCCCATACACTACAATAGGAGCTACTAAAACAGTGGTGCATTGGTGGTCAGGGCTTAAAGAGGACCTTTCACCAGTTTTTACTTTTTAAAACCGATACCTCACACTGTAGCCCATGTTCCCTAGATAGAAAGACAAAAAAGGGGGTCAGTCAGCGCATACCAAACCTCAGGAGCACATTGCTATGGTAGGCAACAACATTAAAAGACAAAAACATGCAATGCGACAACTCACTGCAATATAGAGTACAAAATTGCATAATAATTTCAAGTGCTACACTATAAGTGAGAGATACTTGGCAAATCGTTTTGTACAAAATTATTTGAGCCCGTCTGCCGCACGTCAAGGTGATCTCTGTTAGACGGGTTCCTACACTAAATTCTACCTGTTAGGTGCCATGACGGCTACCATACACTTCAGGGAGTGTAGGTTCCACAGCAGGTCCACTCCACAACACCACCGGCGCCAAATGGCTACCAAGGACTGCAGTGAGAGTCCACAAACTATCTCACTCCTGGTGCCATGGCTTCAGTGAGTGAGGGGGAGCAGGCCTGACTATGTACTAACACTAATTAAAATCAGCCTATAGGACAGACAGGGTGGTCAGGAGTGCATAACTGAGGAGGCAGCGACACCTACAATTTAGTGTAGGAACCCGTCTAACAGAGATCGCCTTGACGTGCGGCAGACGGGCTCAAATAATTTTGTACAAAACGATTTGCCAAGTATCTCTCACTTATAGTGTAGCACTTGTAATTATTATGCAATTTTGTACTCTATATTGCAGTGAGTTGTCGCATTGCATGTTTTTGTCTTTTCATGTTCCCTAGATGTCATATCGCAATTTTTTTTCATGATATGCTCCTCCGTTGCACCGCTGTGCCCCTCGTTCTGTTTTGGCGCCCTGTATGCTAATTAATAGCATCAGAACAGGGAGGAGGAGACATCAGCTTTTCTCAGTGGGCGTGTCTTCTATCTGGCTGTGGCGCTGTCGAATCACAGCGGAGCTCGTCACAGCCAGTGAGAAGGTGAGCTGTTTTTTTCTCAATGGCTGTGACTCCCTCCGCTGTGATTGGACAGTGCCACAGCCAGATAGAAGACATGCCCACTGAGAAAAGCTGATGTCTCCTCCTCCCTGTTCCGATGCTATTAATTAGCATACAGGGTGCCAAAACAGAACGAGGGGCACAGCGGTGCAACGGAGGAGCATATCATGAAAAAAAATTGCGATATGACATCTAGGGAACATGAAAAGACAAAAACATGCAATGCGACAACTCACTGCAATATAGAGTACAAAATTGCATAATAATTACAAGTGCTACACTATAAGTGAGAGATACTTGGCAAATCGTTTTGTACAAAATTATTTGAGCCCGTCTGCCATGAACTCACTATGCCCATCACGAAATACCTTGGGGTGTCTTCTTTCCAAAATGGGGTCACTTGTGGGGTAGTTATACTGCCCTGGCATTCTAGGGGCCCAAATGTGTGGTAAGTTGTTTGAAATCAAAATCTGTAAAAATTGGCCGGTGAAATCCGAAAGGTGCTCTTTGGAATATGGGCCCTTTTACCCACCTAGGCTGCAAAAAAGTGTCACACATGTGGTATCTCTGTACTCAGGAGAAGTTGGGGAATGTGTTTTGGGGTGTCATTTTACATATACCCATGCTGGGTGAGATAAATATCTTGGTCAAATGCCAACTTTGTATAAAAAAATGGGAAAAGTTGTCTTTTGCCGAGATATTTATCTCACCCAGCATGAGTATATGTAAAAAGACACCCCAAAACACATTGCCCAACTTCTCCTGAATACGGCGATACCACATGTGTGACACTTTTTTGCAGCCTAGGTGGGCAAAGGGGCCCATATTCCAAAGAGCACCTTTCGGATTTCACCGGCCAATTTTTACAGATTTTGATTTCAAACAACTTACCACACATTTGGGCCCCTAGAATGCCAGGGCAGTATAACTACCCCACAAGTGACCCCATTTTGGAAAGAAGACACCCCAAGGTATTTCGTGATGGGCATAGTGAGTTCATGGAAGTTTTTATTTTTTGTCACAAGTTAGTGGAATATGAGACTTTGTAAGGAAAAAAAAAACAACATTTTCCGCTAACTTGTGACAAAAAATATCAAATTCTAGGAACTCGCCATGCCCCTCACGGAATACCTTGGGGTGTCTTCTTTCCAAAATGGGGTCACTTGTGGGGTAGTTATACTGCCCTGGCATTTTCCAGGGGCCCTAATGTGTGGTAAGTAGGTAAATGACCTGTAAAATCCTAAAGGTGCTCTTTGGAATGTGGGCCCCTTTGCCCACCTAGGCTGCAAAAAAGTGTCACACATGTGGTATCGCCGTATTCAGGAGAAGTTGGGCAATGTGTTTTGGGGTGTCTTTTTACATATACTCATGCTGGGTGAGAGAAATATCTCGGCAAAAGACAACTTTTCCCATTTTTTATACAAAGTTGGCATTTGACCAAGATATTTATCTCACCCAGCATGGGTATATGTAAAATGACACCCCAAAACACATTGCCCAACTTCTCCTGAGTACGGCGATACCACATGTGTGACACTTTTTTGCAGCCTAGATGCGCAAAGGGGCCCACATTCATTTTATGAGGGCATTTTTAGACATTTGGATCCCAGACTTCTTCTCACGCTTTAAGGCCCCTAGAATGCCAGGGCAGTATAAATACCCCACATGTGACCCCATTTTGGAAAGAAGACACCCCAAGGTATTCAATGAGGGGCATGGCGAGTTCATAGAATTTTTTTTTTTTTGGCACAAGTTAGCGGAAATTGATATATATATTTTTTTTCTCACAAAGTCTCCCTTTCCGCTAACTTGGGACAAAAATTTCAATCTTTCATGGACTCAATATGCCCCTCACGGAATACCTGGGGGTGTCTTCTTTCCGAAATGGGGTCACATGTGGGGTATTTATACTGCCCTGGCATTCTAGGGGCCCTAAAGTGTGAGAAGAAGTCTGGAATATAAATGTCTAAAAAAATTTTACGCATTTGGATTCCGTGAGGGGTATGGTGAGTTCATGTGAGATTTTATTTTTTGACACAAGTTAGTGGAATATGAGACTTTGTAAGAAAAAAAATAATAATTTCCGCTAACTTGAGCCAAAAAAATGTCTGAATGGAGCCTTACAGGGGGGTGATCAATGACAGGGGGGTGATCAATGACAGGGGGGTGATCAGGGAGTCTATATGGGGTGATCACCCCCCTGTCATTGATCACCCCCCTATAAGGCTCCATTCAGATGTCCGTATGTGTTTTGCGGATCCGATCCATGTATCAGTGGATCCGTAAAAATCATACGGACATCTGAATGCAGCCTTACAGGGGGGTGATCAATGACAGGGGGGTGATCAGGGAGTCTATATGGGGTGATCACCTCCGTCATTGATCACTCCCCTGTAAGGCTCCATTCAGACGTCCGTATGATTTTTACGGATCCGATCCATCTATCAGTGGATCCGTAAAATTCATACAGACCTCTGAATGGAGCCTTACAGGGGGGTGATCAATGACAGGGGGGTGATCAGGGAGTCTATATGGGGTGATCACCTCCGTCATTGATCACTCCCCTGTAAGGCTCCATTCAGACGTCCGTATGATTTTTACGGATCCAATCCATCTATCAGTGGATCCGTAAAATTCATACGGACCTCTGAATGGAGCCTTACAGGGGGGTGATCAATGACAGGGGGGTGATCAATGACAGGGGGGTGATCAGGGAGTCTATATAGGGTGATCAGGGGTGATCAAGGGTGAATAGGGGGTTAATAAGTGACAGGGAAGGGGGGTGTAGTGTAGTGGTTCTTGGTGCAACATATTACTGAGCTACCTGTGTCCTCTGGTGGTCGATCCAAACAAAGGGGACCACCAGAGGACCAGGTAGCAGGTATATTAGACGCTGTTATCAAAACAGCGTCTAATATACCTGTTAGGGGTTAAAAAAATCGCATCTCCAACCTGCCAGCGAACGATCGCCGCTGGCAGGCTGGAGATCCACTCTCTTACCTCCTGTTCCTGTAAGCGCGCGCGCCTGTGTGCGCGCGTTCACAGGAAATCTCGGCCATCGCGAGAGGACACACGGGCGCGTCCACCCAGAAGAGCAGGGCCGCCGCCAGGACGCAATCCTGCGTACGGCGGTCCTGAGGAGGCTAAAGACTAATACTTTTATTCTCTGTCATGTTAGAAATGACCATTATGTAAACTATAGTGAAGGTACTCTTCCTACCAGAGACTGTATTTGTGAATTATAACCTCCCTTCTGATCCTCAGCTGTGTTGCGTGACCAGCACTCTTTCCAAATAACACAGCATTTTTTTTGTGGAAAGGAAGCCAGTTTCTCTATATATTCCTATGAGAGCATCAATTTCAGTCTCCTAGGAATGAATAGAGAAGTAACTGACTTCCTGTCCTGTGTCAGTTTGAGTGGCAGAGTGTTGGTCACATGATACAGCTGAGGATCAGAAGGGAGGTTATAACTCACAAATACAGTCACTGGTAAGATTACCTTCACTATAATTCACATCATGTACCTTTCTAACAGTTTGTAAACAAGCGGCGGCATGAGGAACGGGAGGATTTGTTATTTTAAGCTATTTGCAGAGTTTGTCTGAGGTTTTTAATTATCTCTGGCAACCCCTTTAATGATCTGTGGAAAATCGCATCTAGCAGTTTGTGTGTAACTGATGCACCCTATGAAATTTCACACTCTCTGGTGATTCTTTTAAATGAACACATTAAGGTTGGCAATTACAACTTGAGAATGCGCTCAGTCTGAGCGTCAAACACGTAGTTCAGGAAATCCAAATGTACATTGTATTTTAACCTCTTCCCGACCTCCACCGTATATGTACGTTGGAAGTTGGGACTTTTAGGTTGAATGCACACGATCAGGATTGCGTGTGGATTTTCCGCGCAGATTTGCGTGCAGAAAAACTGCACCGTAGGTCATGTATATAGTATTCTATGAGAATTTGAAATTCTCATGCACACAATGCATGGACCTTCAGGACCCTGTCATTTTTCACCTTAAAGGGAACCTGTCATCTGGAATTTGGGTATAAAGCTGAGGACATAGGCTGCTAGATCGCCGCTAGCACATCCGCAATATTCAGTACCCATAGCTCTCTGTGCTTTTATTGTGTCAAAAACGATTTTATAGATATGTAAATTAACCTTAGATGTGTCCTGTCTCCTCCATGCTTGAGAGATGAGTACAGCGTTCTCTGACTCTGAGCCCAGCCACGCCCACTGTGAAGGAGCCCAGCACCACCCTGCATCCTCAGAATCTCCTTCTTGCTCCCCGACGTCACAAAGCCAGAGCGCCGTAATCTCGCGATGCGCGAGCTAGTGCATGCACAGTTCGTTCCCTGAGGCTGATGCCAGCACAGGGAAGGAACACTATGCTGACACTGCGCATGCTCTAGCTTGCGCATCGCAAGATTACAGCACTCTAGCTTTGTGATGTCCGGATGCAAGGAGGAGATTCAGAGTATGCGGGGCGGTGTTTGGCTCATTCACAGTAGGTGTGGCTGGGCTCCGGAAACATTAGTAGCCTCATTTACATATATACATACATACACTGCCTGTCCAAAAAAAAGTCGCCACAAAAAAAAAAAAAAAAAAGATTTTCAATGGGGTTAAGGTCTGGACTCTGTGGTGGCCAATCCATGTATAAAAATGATGTCTCATGCTCCCTGAACCACTCTTTCACAATTTGAGCCGATGAATCCTGGCATTGTCATCTTGGAATATGCCCGTGCCATCAGGGAAGAAAATAATCCATTGATGGAATAACCTGGTCATTCAGTATGTTCAGGTAGTCAGCTGACCTCATTCTTGGAGCACATACTGTTGCTGAACCTAGACCTGACCAACTGCAGCAACTCCAGATCATAGCACTGCCCCCACAGGCTTGTACAGTAGGCACTAGGCATGATGGGTGCATCACTTCATCTGCCTCTCTTCTTACCCTGATGCGCCCATCACTCAGGAACAGGGTAAATCTGGACTGATCAGACCACATGACCTTCTTCCATTGCTCTAGAGTCCAATCTTTATGCTCCCTAGCAAATTGAAGCCTTTTTTTCTGGTTTTCCTCAGTGATTAGTGATTTTCTTACGGCTACACAGCTGTTCAGTCCCAATCCCTTGCGTTCCCTTCGCATTGTGCTTGTGGAAATGCTCTTACTTTCACTATTAAACATAGCCCTGAGTTCTACTGTTGTTTTTCTTCGATTAGATTTCACCAAACGTTTAAGTGATCACCGCTCACGATCATTCAGGATTTTTCCCCCGCCACATTTCTTCCTCTAATACGATGGGTCCCCACTATCCTTCCAGTTTTTAATAATGCGTTGGGCAGTTCTTAACGGTCCTTAACCCAATTTTTGTAGTTTCTGCAATCTCCTTAGATTTTTTCTCTGCTTCATGCATGCCAATGATTTGACCCTTCTCAAACAGACTAACATCTTTTCCACGACCACGAGATGTGTCTTTCGACATGGCTGTTTAAGAAATAAGAAGCGACTCATTGCACCAGTTGGGGTTAAATGACTTGTTGACAGCTGAAAGATAATCGCCCATGCAGTAATTATCCAATAGGAGGCTCATAACTATTTGCTTAGTTAAATCCAGGTGGTGACTTTTTTTGGGACAGGCAGTGTACATAAAATCGTTTTTTAGACACAATAAAAGCACAGAGCTATGGGGAATGGATATTGCAGATGTGCTAGTGGCGATCTAGCAGCCCATATCCTCAGCTCTATACCCAAAATCCAGGTGACAGGTTTCCTTTAAGGACCAGGTCATTTTTTGCAAATCTGACATGTCACTTTATGTGGTGATAACTTTAAAATGCTTTTTCTTATCCAAGCCATTCTGAGATTGTTTTCTCATCGCATATTGTACTTCATTACCGTGGTAATTTTGAGTCAAAATATTTAATTTGTATTTATAAAAAAAATGCAAAAAATGTACAAGTTTTTTTTTTTAAATTAGCAATTTTCAAAATTTTGTATTTCTTTGCTTAAAACAGATTGTAATACCTCCTACAATAGTTATTACATGTTTGGATGATTTTGTAAATTACATTTTCTTTTTTTGGGACGTTAGAAGGCCTAGAAGTTTAGAAGCAAATCTTGAGATTTATCTGAAAATTTCCAAAACCCACTTTTTAAGGACCAGTTCAGGTCTGAAGTCACTTTGCGAGACTTACATAATAGAAACCAACCATAAATGGCCCCATTTTAGAAAATACACCTCTCAAGGTATTCAGAACTGATATTACAAACTTAGGTAACCCTTTAGGTGTTCCACAAAAATTTAAGGAAAATGTAGATGAAATTTCAGAATTTAACTTTTTTGGCAAATTTGCCATTTTAATAAAAATTCTTTCAAGTAACAAAACAAGGGTTAACCGCCAAACAAAACTCAATATTTATTGCCCTAATTCTGTAGTTTACAGAAACACACCATATGTGGTCATAAACTGCTGTACAGGCACACAGCAGTGCGCAGAAGAAAAGGAACGCCACATGGTTTTTGGCGGGCAGATTTCAGTGGGATAATTTTAAGTTGCCATGTCACATTTGAAGACCCCCTGATGCACCCCTAGAGTAGAAACTCCCAAAAATGTACCCCATTTTGGAAACTACGGGATAAGATGGCAGTTTTGTTGGTACTAGTTTAGGGTACATATGATTTTTGGTTGCTCTATATTACACTTTTTGTGAGGCAAGGTAACAAAAAAATAGCTGTTTTGGCACCGTTTTTTTTTTTTGTTATTTACAACGTTCACCTGACAGGTTAGATCATGTGGTATTTTATAGAGCAGGTTGTTACGGATGCAAAAATACCAAATATGACTTCTTTTTTTGGTTGGTTGTTTCAGTTTTACATAATAAAGCATTTTTAAAAAAAAAATTTTTTTGGTGTCTCCATATACTAAAAGCCATATATTTTTTTTTTTTTTGGGCTACTGTCTTATGTAGGGGCTATTTTTTTCCGTTATGAGATGACGGTTTGATTGGTACTATTTTATGGTGCATATGACTTTTTGATCGCTTGGTATTACACTTTTTTGTGATGTAAGGTGACAAAAAAATTGCTTTTTTGACACCGCTTTTATTTTATTTTTTTACGGTGTTCATCTGAGTGGTTAGGTAATGTCATCTTTTTTATAGAGCAGGTCGTTACGGACGTGGCAATACCTAATATGTATACTTTTTTTTATTTATTTAAGTTTTACAAAATAGTAAAAAATTTTAAACAAAAGAAAATTGTTATAGTGTCTCCATAGTCTGAAAGCCATATTTTTTTTATTTTTTGGGCGATTGTCTTAGGTAGAATATCATATTTGTGGGATGAGATGACTGTTTGGCACTATTTTGGGGTGCATATGACTTTTTGATCGCTTGCTATTACACTTTTTGTGATGTAAGGTGACAAAAAAATTGCGTTTTTCGCACTTTTTATTTTTATTTTTTATTACGGTGTTCATCTGAGGGGTTAGGTCATGTGGTATTTTTATAGAGCAGTTTGTTTATGTTTTTTTACATTTAACACAATAAAGCATTTTTGAAACAAAAAAAAGTGTTTTAGTGTCTCCATAATCTGAGAGCGATAGTTTTTTTTTTTTGGGCTAGTAAAATCCATATGTGGAAAATATGCACCAAATATGCACGCTCCATAGCCATCAGGTTTTTGCTGTTTTACCCGAGGTAAAGTTTTTTTTAACCCCTCAAAGGTCTTTCCCCTAGAGCTCTGCTCTCTGGGGGCCCACATGGCTCCCCAGTGCCGAGCATTTAGTTTCTATGGCAGCCTTGGGCCTTCTGAAGGTTCCAAGGCCTGCCACAGTTGTGTTCCTATGGTGCCCTGGCACAAACATAGCGAATCTCCCTGCAGTGGTAATTAATTGCAGTCTATGGGAGAAGTGATCAGATGACTTTAAAAAATAAAAAGTGAAAAAAAGTTTTGAAAAATATAAAGAAATAATTTTTTTTATCATCCCCTTCCCCCATATAAAAACAAAACAAAAAAATGAAAAAAATAAAGATCAAGATGTTCGTAAAAATAAATAAATTAAAGATCATAGGTGATGATGATGCAAAGAAAAAAATTTGTTTTTCCGAAGTTTTTATTTTTAAGTATAAAAAATGTGATATTGCTGAAATCGTACTGACACAGAGAATGAAGGTAACACATAATTTTTACCACAAACAGAACACGGTAAAACGATAGCCATAAAACTGATAGTGTTTTGTTTTCCAATTGCGCTCCATATGGAATATTTTTTTCCAGATTCCTTCTACATCATATGCAATATTAAATAGTGCTGGTAGACAGTACAACTTGTCCTGCATAAAATGAGTCCTCAGTAGTGTATGTGAACAAAAAAATGTAAAGTGTAATAACTCGGGGAGGGCTCGGAGTGAAAAGGAAAAAATTGAAAATCTCTCGGACTATCATCTAGTACTAATTGGGAAGAGATGTGGTAGGACCAAGCCTGCTGTCATCCTGCTGTTTGGCTTACATACAAGACAGCACAACTTCCTCAGGTGAGTGCGATGCTACTTACCTGTATCTGCACATGAAGCTCTCTCCTCTATTGTTTCTATAGCTTCTGCATTTGATATTTTCCATACTGAGATATAGTGGATTTTATTACACAGGCTGACCACAACAATGCAGTGTGATTACAGATACCTAAGAGTTTGTGTCAGCTTCAATTACTTCCATTATACACTTCCCTCTGTGCTATTGATTAGGCCGTGTTCCAGATCTGTCAAACAGATACAAAGCAATGTGCACACAGAGTGAAACAGTGGGGTGTAGAACTGTAGATACTGACCCAGAGGAGGCCTGCTGACAGTCTTTGTATTTGGTCCTCCTGATGCTTTAATGAATCTGGCTTTTTCTTAAAGGGAATGTATCATCATAAAATGACATTATTTTTATCCTAATATATTTGGTGCTTTTATTTCTCTCTACATTAAACGAAACAAAAAAAGCGTGGAAAATGTCAGTTTTTGCACTAGAGCAGACACAATAAGCTGATGCAATATGGACTGTTTTCTGTGACTCACTCATCAAATCGGATTAGGAAAGAATGAGCAGAATCACCTCAATATAATAGAAGGTTGAATCAGAGGCAATCCTGTTGAAAGGTACTCCTTTTTCTGTCCTGTTTAGAGGGAACCTGTCACCATAAAAATGCTAAATAATCTGCAGGCAGCATGTTATAGATGAGCTGAGCAGATTGATGTATAGTTATATGGGAAAAGATTCAGTATAACTTTGTATTTCATTCATTCAAATTCTTATTTTTTTCGGGCAGGTCCCATCAGTGACTGACAGCCTTCCCTCTATGACTGTGTATACAGAGAGAGCTGTCAATCACTTATAGGACCGCCTCCTGGACTTTAAAACCCAGAATGAGCAGGAATTTTAATGTATAAATTACAAGCTTTATTTAAATTTTTTCCCCAAAAAATTATATATCAATCTGCTCCGCTCCTCCTGCTCTATAACATACTGCTTGCAGCTCAGACAGTGTTCAACGTGACAGGTTCCCTTTAAAAACGGATTCCAGGTAGATTCATTTTTTTGTATAATAACAGTCAATGGTAAAAGGATAAGTAACCTGTTACATGCTGTTTTGACGGTAACTTTTTTGAAAAATAGAAACAAAAAATAATATCTTCTAATAGAATGTAAAACAGTAGAATGACTGACTGACTGCTCTGTTGTACTGCTGGAGGCCTTAATTTGTCAGGTTAGCAAACCTACACACAAAGACAAGACTCTTTATGCATCTCCTCGTCACCCCCTGGTGGAGGGCGCTATACTACATGGTTTTCTGGAGACTATAATAAACCTTGACATTTCTGTCAATTGAGTCCCATTAATTTCTGCTGCTGTAAAGCACACACATCCTGCTGTAGTACTTATAAGGACGATATAGAAAAGCTGTCCCCTAGTTATTCTTTTTACAATTTTATTTTTCAAAATTAAAAATTGCTACAAGATAAAAAATAAAACACACCACACTGTAGAACATCATCTCATTAATAAAACTATAAGTAAATACATGAAATGTTCCCTGCAGTAACAAAACAAGAACCCACAGATGTTGTAAGATAGTAAAAAAACAAAACCATGCTCACCTGTTCAACCCCACGCCGATCTAGCGCAATTGCTTTGGCAGTTTCCCAACATTGTCTACAGGCTGCCGACAATCACAGAGAGCTCTGCAATGTGGCAGTAACAATGGGACGTGACTGCTGAGGCCACTGGCTGTAGTGATTAGGACCAGCAGGGAACACCAAAGCATCTGCAGTGTTATTTAAAAAAAACACATTTTACATGATGACTGTCCGTTGGGAATCTTGATTTCTTATGTCTTGATCACATGGTGCAGTTTTTCATTTTTTCTCTCTAAGCAACTACCAGTGAATATTAAACAGGAGGCACAATTTCTTCTCCTCTTTCTGAATCCAGTTCTTGTTATGGGAAGCCATCCTATATTTTTATGTCATACACAGGTATGCATCTTTAATGTAGCATTTAGGCTACCTGCACACGTTGCGAATTACACACGCAAACAAATGCAGCTTAAGTGCCGGTTCACACAACTTAACTTTTTGTTTTGTGTGGTTTTTGATGCGTTTTTTTATTTACTTCTTTTTTTACCATTGGGTGTTCATTTCAGCTTTAGATGCTTTTACATGGATCTGCGCAAAAAACATGTCAAACGCACAACAAACGTATGGACTTACATCATGGTACTGCTTCCTATTGAATTGAATGGGATGCTGTTTTTAAACTTTTTTTGGCACAGATTTTTAGGTAGAAACGCTCCAAAATTAGCTAAAAAAAATTCTGTGTGAGCTGGCCCTAATATAGTACCAGCAAAGTGAATGAGGTTTAACAAATCTCTTGTACATTTTGCTTTCTTTTTTTCAATGAGGAAATTGACCTGCTGTATATATTTAGAAATCCGCAGCATGTCAGTTGTTTGTGTGGGTGGATTTTCTGTGCAGATTTCATCGTACCGGACTGAGTCCTTGGAGCACCCCTCTGTTCTGGGCTTTCCCCCTCCTCTTGCTTGATTGTCTAGCCCTGTTACTCAAGGGAGGAATGCCCAGATCAGAGGTTTGTTCCAAGGGCAGAGCTAGAAAGGCTCAGTCCCTTGGTGCTCAAACCAGCTCATTTGCATATTACTAAATACGCAGATATCTTGACGATGGTTCTATCTACAGGCATAACAAAGGTATCAGTAAAAATCAGATTGAGCAACCCTACCAAGGGGCTGGGCTGAGACTTTGGAGCACTGCTTTTGTAACACCCCTCTGCTCTGGGCATTTCCCTCTTCCCTTGCTTGATTGTCTAGCCATCGTCAATCAAGGGGGAGTTCCCAGATCAGAGAAGTGTTACAAAAGAAGCACTCCAAGGGCTCAGTCCAGCCCCTTGGTGCTTAAACCCGCTCATTTGCATATTACTAAAAAAGACTGATATCTCGACAATGGTTCTATGAACAGACATAACAAAGATATTGTTTTAAACAGATTGATGAAACTCTACAAAGCAGCATGCCTGGTTTAATAGGGTTTAGCATGCTGACAGATGCTCTTTAAGTAGAAACTTCACCCTGTATTTCTAGTGTAATGTAGTCAATCTCACGCCAGTCTAAAAGCTTATGTTTTTTTATGAGTGGGCTGGTAACATGGCCATTTTAGTCCTTTCCGATCCATTTTCCACTATTCCAAAAATAGATTCTTATGACTACAGAGGAAAAAAAATAAAGGGAGCAGCAGAACATGTTCCTGTTATACTTTTCATTACAGTAGATCACATGGAGCTTTTTTCAATAAACTATATGGGGCTTACAAAGACAGCGGAGAAAGCGTAGTCAATCATTTTTTCTCTTAACTGCTTTTTTATCCTCCTAGAGCAATTTTTTTTCTTTGTACAATTCTTTTCTGCTGTATGCATTATGAGGTTAAAGGCATCCAGGAATTAGATATTGATGGGTTCTCCTCAGGATAGGTAATCAGTATTAAATTAGCGGGGTCCAAATCCTGGCACCACTGCTGACCAGCTGTTTGAAGAGGCCTCTGCGCTCACTGGAGCTCCGGTAAACTCTGCGGTCTATTCACAGCTTAAGCCTCATTCACACGTCCGTGTCCGTGCTCAAATTCGTGAGCAGGTGGTCAGTGATGCATCCGTTAAGCTGCCCGTGAAGAATCCGTGTTGGGTCCATGTGTCTGTTTTTTGATGTCGGTGTTGCATCCGTGTTTCACTGACACTGAACAGATGAAATTTATTTTTCAAAGCATCTCTTCTTAATGATCCGTGAAATACGGATGAAACACGGATGGCATTCGTGTTGCATCTGTGGTTTTCATTGACCCATAGACTATAACGGGCGTGAGCGATCCCGGAAAACGGACCATGCATCCGTGCTGAAAACATGGACCCACAGACCGTGCTAAAACACTGATGTGTGAATACACACATTCAAATGAATTGGGACGTGTGCTGTCCGCAGAGAACACGTACAGCGCACGTACGTGAAACACTGACGTGTAAATGAAGCTTTACCAAAAACTGTGCTTGGTACTGCAGCTCAGCTCTATTCCCTTGAATGGGACTCCTAAGCCACGTGACTGATGTATGGTGATGTCACTGGCCTAGGAAGAGGCCTCATTGCTCACAAAGCACCGTGGCCTCCTTATGCAGCTCCCAGGTGTCGGACCCCCGCCAACCTGATATTGATGACCTAGGCCAACAGTATCAAATTCCCTGATAACCCCTTTAAGGGTATCTGCACAGTTTGCAGATTACATACAGTTTTTTTGTGCGGAAAAAACAGCCCAATACAGTACCAACAAATTGAATTATATTTGCCACATCTTATGTACATATTGCTCATTTTGTATGCACGAAAATGTACCTGCTTTTTCAAATCCGCAGCATGTGATTTGTGCGATTGCGTATCTTATGTAGGAGTGGTTTTCAGCATAGACTTCAATGGGATTGTTAACATAAACAGAAAATCCTTACCAGAATCCTCAATAAAAACCATACAAAAAATGCTCAAAAAGTGCAATAAATAGTGTGGATTTATGTCTTTTTTTTTTTTTGTACAAATTTTCTGCATAAAAATATGCACTATGGGCAGGTACCCTAAATATTTTGTGTTTGAAAGACATCATTTTTAGAGTAGTGATACCTTTATTTGCTGACCAACAATTATATTTGCTGGCAAATAACTGTACCACGTTATTTCTGCTGTACAACCTCTATGTAGTATAAAGCAGGCTTTAGGCCTCATGCACACGACCGTTGTTGTGTTCCGTTCCGCAAAATGGGGTTCCGTTGTTCCGTGATCCGTTTTTGTTTCCGTGTGTCTTCCTTTATTTTTGGAGGACCACCAGACATAAAGGAATGT
Organism: Bufo bufo; assembly: GCF_905171765.1. Lineage (NCBI taxonomy): Eukaryota > Metazoa > Chordata > Amphibia > Anura > Bufonidae > Bufo > Bufo bufo. Next base: position 221,995,438 of record NC_053392.1, read on the forward strand.
AAAGAAAAGTCTAAGACAGGTTTGCCATGCAAATGATAGGAAAAAAACGGACACGGGCGACAATCTTGTGTGCCTCCGCGTTTTTTAGCGGTCCCATTGACTTGACTTGAATGGGTCTGCGAACCGTTTTCCACGAAAATAATAGGACAGGTTATATTTTTTTGACGGACTGGAACTACGGATCACGGACGTGAATGGCAAACGGTGCATTAGCCGAGTTTTCAACGGACCCATTGAAAATCAATGGGTCCGCAGAAAATCACGAAAAACGGCGCAACGGACACAGAATAAAACAACGGTTGTGTGCATGAGGCCTTAGAGGGGAAGTTGCACATTTTTGTGCAAGCCACATTTTGCCCCAAAATCTGTGACTTTTTGTCAGTTTATGCCATGCTTGCCACTTTTCCAAAAAGTGGGTTGGAAGGGGCAAGGCCTACACTATCTGACAGATTTAACTTTATTAACATCTGAAAACTAGTGTAATCTACACTTGAAATCTATGCCAGATCATAGGTTTCCGATTCTAGCACACAAACCTCCCACGATGCACCAAAATAATTAAGAAGTGTGCACTTCTTGATAAATCCCCCACTATTCGTGCAGTTTACAAAATAAATCAACTATTACAAGACAATAAAAGGCTAGGCAGGGTACTGGCTCCCCTTAAAGGAATTGTGTCATAAAAAATGTTATCTACCAGATAGTAACGCACCTTTTTTTTTATCTAGTCTGTTTTAATTTTTCTGATTTGCAGATTTTTTCATTCCATTTCCTGAACATGATTAGACGGGGCGGCCATCTTACCTGAGCTGTTCTTAACAGCATTTAAACAACATAAAAAAAAAATCTTCACGCCAGCTACATGGTCCATAGACACATTGGCCAGGAGGGGACCTCATTGACCTCTATGGGGAAGCTTTCTAGACATACAACAATGCAGGTACAATCAGCTCACCACCTTGCTGTATCTCCATGCAGGGATCATTGGTGAAGCAAATCCAACTCGGTACCACAAAAAAAGGACAATTCCAGGACTTGGAGGGCTTGTAGTAAAAAAAAAAATCCTTTATTGATGATTAAAAAAATCCATGTGGCACACAGAAAGACATTCCCCAGGGAAAACCGATCTATGCATTTCGGACTAAGCCTAGTCCTTATTCGTGACAATAAAAATATCCAAGCCAAATATCCATGTATAGACAGCTGTTTTAAGGTGCTTTTCGCTCATCAGTACAGAGTAGAAGTCTGGCTGGCGGAGTGAATTGCTATGGATTCAGCTTAGGTAGGGTACTAGCTGTCTTTAGAGAGACCAGCTCTGTATGGAGACTTATTGGCAATGCTGCATGGTAAAGAGACTTATTGACAATGCTCCATAGAAAAATTATATGCAAAGAAGTATCTCCGAAGGGAAGCGAGGTGGTGCTAGTGAGATAGTTCTCTATCCCTGGGAGATACTACTTTGTATATTATTTTCCAATGGAGTAAAGGTGCCCATGTTTATAAGTCTCCATACCATAGAGAATTGCCAATAAGTCTCCATGCAGGGCTGGTCTCTTAACCCCTTTACGACCTCCACTGTATATGTACGGCAGAAGTCGCATCTTTAAACATAGTGCCTGTTAGCTTGTGCAGCAGGCACTATAGCCACCAGGTTTCTGCTGTTTCAAACAAGTATGCAATCGGCCATATGTGACCACTGCATCTGAGCCACGCACTCCCGTAGCAGCTTTTCCCAGCTGAGATCAGGGAATCTGTTACGCTGCAGGCTTTGGCAGCTATTAGTGAAATATATCATACAGGCCACTTGGTGGCAGGACTGTATTGTTATATCTAAAATGAAGTGGTCAATGATGGCTATATAGCCATCAATGAGCATAATGGCCAGTCTGATGATTGCCAGTTATTTCAACCAGGGTAATTTTAATTATAATAATAAAAATATAATAATATATAAAAAAAAATAAAAAAAATATATGAACGTTCAAATCACCCTCTTTTCCCCAAATCACAGTACTTAACCAAAATAAAAAATACACTTCACATCATGTGCAAAAACACCCGTATTAATAAAATATAACAATATTAATTCCATACAGCGATTGGTGTAACAGAAAGAAATAGAATGGTCAATTCACCATTTTTTGTCACTTCAACTCCCCCAAAAAATACCCAAAAAGTTATAGGGGTCAAAAATATGGTGATTGAAAAAATCTTTTTTTTTTTTTCAAGGTTTTTAATTTTGTTCATTATTAAAAATATATAAATCACTGCGAAAGGGGCACCACAATGATATGCAACTGACAACACTGGCTAATCCCTCAGGCTGATGTTAAGAACTGAAACTTTAGCCAATGTATTCCTGTCAGGAACACATCGGAGCCCTTTTGTACCACCGTCAAGGTATCTCAGTGTGGCATGCGTCCTACCAGTAGACTACCTATGGTGTGTGAACACAGTCTGAGAGGTGCTAAGATACAACTTACATCCAAGCTCCCACATACCTCCATAGTGAAATCACTCCTGTAGTGGGAGAGGCATGTGGTCCGCTGCCGACATCCTCCATTGTATGCATTTTTTCTGGGGATTGCCATTAGCAACGGATCACATGCGGAGGAATTGCTCTGCCCGGTTATAAACACCCTACAGTGTTTGGGGTTTTTCAGCATTTCCTCCCATTTAGGCCACTTTATTTCAGTTATTTTTCATTATTAAAAACACAAGCAAAACTATACAAGTCTGTTATCATTGTAATCGTACTGACCTGGAGAGCGAAGATAACAGATCATATTTTTGTACAGTGAATGCCGTAAAAAAAATGGTGCAATTGCGTTCCCCCCCCCAATTTCACCCCATTTGGAATTTTTTTTTCTGCCCCCCCACTACATTGTATGCAACTGTAAATAGTACCATTAGAAAGTACAACTTGTCCTGCAAAAAATAAGCACTCACAAGGCTATGTGAATGGAAAAATAAAGTTATGACTCAGTGAACACTGATTGACTATGAGGCACAGTGCAATGGTCTTCTGTGTGTCCTGGGATTTCAGCTATTTCTGATCTGAGTACCGTGTATTTTTCGCCCCATAAGACGCACTTCCCCCCCCAAAAGTGGGGGAAAAATGCCCCTGCGTCTGGGGCGAATGCTGCCATTTTACATCGCAGCAGGAGGGGCCGGTGTCATGCAAACGTGGCGGCGCCGATGCGGTCACTGTACTCCGGCCCCACCGCTCACTCACTTCCTTAATGCCTAAATCTTTTATAATAATAACTTTAATTGAAGTTCCGATCCCCAGCCCCATCTGTACTACTTACTAAATGTCCTGTAGCAGGCAGAGCAGGGCGGGCGGCTGGCTGTAACTCACTGATGTCACGTGCCAGTGCCACCCACAGATCCCCCCCCCCATAACAGTGCCACCCACAGACCCCCCCCATAACCGTGCCATCCACAGATCCCATATTGTAGTGTCATGCACAGACCACCATTAGTTCAAAACCCACCAAAAGCACACCTTTTGGTTAAAAATATTTTTTTTCTTATTTTCCTCCTCCAAAAACTTAGGTGGGTCTTATAGGGCGAAAAATACGGTATATTTCATTACATCTTTTTCTTTTTTTTTCTTTATCTTTTTTACCTAGAGTAGTTTTGTAGCGTGTTTAAGGTGCTTTATTTTAGCATTTTATCAATATCAGATCGGCCGGGGTCCGACACCTGGCACCACCGCTGATCAGCTTGTTGAAGACCAGTGCAGTGCAGCCTTCCCGTCATTGTTTACCTGCTCGCCGTTGACATCGCAGTGGTGAGCAGGTGTAACTACAAGCCTTTCCATCCTCCTGAGGATAGGTTGTCAATATTAAAAACCTGGAAAACCAGTTTAAAAGGAAAGTTACGACTAGCATTCAGACTGTGTGGTTGCGATCTTATGCTTCCATGTTGAGGCCTCAGTATATTCAGAGCGAAGCACAAAAGGCGACTTAAGAACAAAACTCAAGTTCCATTGTTTGCTTACAGTCACAGACAGAATACCCTGATTATTTTCTAAAAATAGCTGTTTACTGGCAAGTAGAATATTTTTAACGCCAAATACCGCCTGGTTTGCATCAAAGTCATTCTAGACAGAGAAGGTCTTTTAAAGCTGTACATGTTCCTATCAGTTTGCATTCTAATGCATTCTGAATGGAAAAGGATCCGCTCAGAATGCATCAGTTCAGTCTCCATTCCGCTTTAGAGATGGACACCAAAACGCTGCAGCGTTTTGGTGTCCGTCTGATGAAACTGAGCCAAACAAGTCAATGGGGACGGATCCGTTTTCACTGACACGATCTGACACAATAGAAAATGGATCCGTCGTCTATTGACTTTCAATGGTTTTCAAGACTGATCCATTTTGACTACGTTTAAGATAATGCAAACGGATCCGTTCGGAACGTATGCAGATGGTCGTATTATCTGAACGGATCTGTCTGTGACGGATCCGCGCAAAACGCGAGTGTGAAAGTAGCCTTAATTTGTAAGTACCAAGGATGCAAGCATTGTCATCTTGATTCCAGTACACTAATATGGTTTACAATGTTCGCATAGGACATAGGCCGAATGCACACGGCCGTGTTCCGCGGCCGAGAGCGGTCCGTGGTATGCCGGGCTGGATTCCTGTTCAGAGCAGGAGCGCACGGCGTCATTGGTTGCTATGACGCCGTGCGCTTCATGCCGCCGCTGCTGTACAGTAATACACTCGGAACAATGACGCCGTGCGCTCCTGCTCTGAACAGGAATCCAGCCGGCATACCACGGACCGCTCTCGGCCGCGGAACATGGCCGTGTGCATTCGGCCGTAGACTGAGACAAAAAATAATCCACTGTGAATCTGTGGCAAAATCTGCATGGGTTACATGTGAATTTGTCATAGATTTCACCTTATGCAAACGGAGAAGTTGATAATAAAAATTTGCAACATAAATTTACATGAATTTACATCGGCAGGCCAATTTCCACATGTTTAGAGATGGCGGTGAGAACAGTAAAAAATGGTAAAGCGCCAGGAGTAGATGGCTTCCCATTTGAAATATACAAGTATTTTGGACAGATACCAGAATTATTGGACACCCTATGTGAGGCTAAGAAAAAAAAAAAAATTGCCAGAGTCAATGAATCAAGCTACAATAGTTCTGATTCCTAAAGAGGGTAAAGATAAATTAAGGACAGAATCATATAGACCTATATCCTTGTTGAATACTGACATTAAAATACTTGCAAAAGTCTTAGCGGAAAGATTGTCAGAAATAATAAAAACCTTGATTCATGAAGATCAAACAGGTTTCATCCCTGGGAGATGGATCAACTCCAATATTAGAAGGGTATTTGCTAATATAGAGGGTAACAGAAAAAGAAACCCAAAAAGGTATACTATCTTTGGTTGCAACCAAAACTTTCGACTGCATAGAATGGGATTATTTGTGGGAAGTCCTTAGTTGTTTCGGGTTCGGAGACCATTCTTGGGTGGAGCAACCTCCCTGCCCTTTACCCTTTCGAGGGGTACTAGGCAGGGATGTCCCCTATCCCCCTTACTGTTCGCATTAGCAATAGAGCCTCTGGCTAATATAATTCGGGGGAAAAATGATCTAGAGCAGGGGTGCACAACCTGCGGCCCCCAGAGCCAAGATTTGCGGCCCCCGTCCTCCTGGACAGAAACACAGCTGATCGTAAAATCAGCTGTGTTTCTGACCGCAGCGCCGCGCGATGGATCATTACAGCTCCTGCCCCTGCACTGTAGCAGGAGCAGGACAGGTCGTCGGCTGTCAGTGACAGCGGGGGAGCCGAGGAGAAGGCAGAAGCAGTTTATCAGCGCTTCTGCCTTCTCCTCACACAGGTGAGCGCTATGTAGGGTGGACCCGGCTTGGGGGCAGAGGAGCGCTGAGCTGCAGGGTTAGGTGACCTGATCAGCTATGCCTGTGTACAATGCCCCCACCGCAGGCTGGTTTCCCCTGTAACTGGGGCTCCTTTGGATGCCCCAGTTACAGTGGAAATAGTGCAAAAAAAAAAGTCTGTGTCCCCAAAGGTCTTTCAGTGACCTCTTGGGGACAAATTATGTGGAAAAAAATATATTAAATAAGTTAAAAAATTATTTTAAAAATATAATAAATCACAAATAAAATAAAAAATAAAATATGATGTGGCAAAAAAATTGAAAATTATAAAAAAAAAATACAATACAAATAAAAGGAAAAATAAAAGAGTGTTCACTGCCCCCTAACAGTCCTTTTATGATCCCTTGTCATTATGTGGCAAAAATATATTTAAAAATAAATATAGAAAATGAAAAATATAAAAATAATAAAATGCAAATAAAAGAAAAAAAAATGCAAAATAGTAGAGTGTTCATTGTCCCCCAACAGTCTTTTTGTGACCTCTTGGGGGAGATATTATGTGGCAAAAATATATTTAAATAATAAGTAATAAACCAATTATAAAAAAAAGAATACAATAAAATATATTATTAAAATACAAATAAAAGTAATAAATAAAAAATAAATAGTGAAAAATTCACAAAAAGTGTCAGTGTCCCCCAAAGGTCTTTTTATGACCTCTTGGGGGATATTATTTGTAGCAGAAATATATAAAAAATTAAGTTAAAAAAGATGAAAAATAATAAAATACATAAAAGAAAAAACACCCACACCAACCAAAACCGTTGCCATTATCGCCCCATTCATGTGAAACTAACTATACATATAAATATAACAAAACGACCGACACAAAATAGGGAACTAATTATAATAATTTATTTTGGTGTCAGTTTGCAGATTTAAAGAATAAGGAGCTATAGTTTGAAAAAAAAGTCCCTATCTGTCAAGTGAGAAATTGTTGCAAAAATTATTTTGGCAGTCCCAACACATAAAAAAGTTACAACCGTTCGAACCACCAGGTGCACAAAAACACAAAAAAAGTGTCTTTTCAGGCCTGGTTATTAAAGTGTTAACCAATAAGCGCTTTCCCCACTAGTAAGAGAAAGTGCTTACTGGTTATTGCAGGGCGCCTGTAACTGGCAGGAAGCGGTAATAACCAGGGAGCACGGCCTCTGCAGTGAGGAAAATCACTTATTTATGAACAAGTTCCTTCAGCGTGGCCCCTGAACCAGAAGATGCATACTTACCTGCTCCATTCTGCCCTGCCCCCGCTGCCTCCCTGCTCCATGCCGCCCTGCCCCCGCTGCCACTATCTTCCGGTTCCTGCACTTTTACACCTGTCCGTGCATGACCCTGGTCACATACACCGCTCCAGTCAATGACTGGCTGCAGCAGTGACAGGCTGCTTGTGGCCACATCACCGCTGAAGCCAGTGATTGGCTGCAGAGGTAAATGTGACCATGGCCATGCACTGACAGGTGTAATCAGTGCCGGGAGCAGGTAAGTATAACTCTTTGGTTTAAGGGGCCATGCTGCAAGAACATGTTAAAAATTCATTTTTACTGGGAAATTCCTTTAAGCCAGGGTGGATTAGCCATAGATCTCACAGGGAAACTTCCCAGGGGGCTGCCTGGGCCCTCCTCACGGCCAGCCAGTGAGAGTTTTTGGGGATGTATTTTGTGCTCATGGGGGCAGTATTGTGTAATGAACTGTGGGGCAGTATAATGTGCCACAATATGGTATTGTTGGCCCGGACTTCCATCAATTTGTACCCGACTGCAAAACGGGGCCACTGTTAGTATTTTTCCAGGGCCAGCAGCGAGATATTCAGGTCAATTATTGGAAACACGTCTTCATAGGGCAGTATAATCGTGCCGCACATCTCTGTGTGATCAGGGATGTGCTACTGATAGTCAATGTAACTAAATGAAGGAGGAATGACTGTGATAGCGATCATTCCTCCCCAGTCACTTTACATCGGCCTGTGTACATTGCGGCCCCTTGAAATAGAGCGATGTGACAATGCGGCCCTCAGACCAAAAAAGGTTGTGCACCCCTGATCTAGAGGGTTTTCAATATGACGATTGTAGGGAAAAAATTATGTTGTACGCAGATGATTGTATTGAGCTAATATGGAAGTGGATTTAGGTATAATAATGAACGTTATTACACAATTTGGTAAATTTTCTGGATTGCAAATAAATTGGGAGAAATCACACTTGATGTTATTAGGGGATATGGAATTGAGCAATGATTACGATGTGCACGTAGTTAAAAAAAAAAAGAGCGTTTTAAATTCTTAGGAATTAATATTTCAAGAAAGGTGGAAGATTATGTGGAAATAAATCTTGTCCCTCTTTTCAAGGAATTGAGGAGGAAGATTCATATATGGAATAGATTGCCATTATCAATGATGGCTCGAATTGATTACATAAAGATTGTCTTCCTCCCCAAGGTTTTGTATATATTACAGAATGCTCCAATTGTATTGCCAAAAAAGATATTTTTGGCTTTAGATAGTTTGACAAGGGAATTTATTTGGAAAGGTGGGGTATCTAGATTAAAAAAAGAAATACTTCAGTTGCCTGATAAATTGGGTGGATTAGCTCTTCCAAATTGGTTTTTATATTTTTTGGTGTCGCAGTGTGGGGATATTAAAGAGATTGAGAAGCACTTTTTTGAGAGGATATTTAATAGAAATAGGGATTAAATTTAAACGAAATAGCCTACCTGAGTTGTTGGAGTTGGGTTTATTGGGTAAGATTAGCACGGATAATCGGATATTAAATCTTATGGATTACATTTGGAGAGAGGTAAAAAAAATAATGGGTATAAATTAAGGTTATTTGGAATTCACTCCACTCTGGGATAATATAAATTTGTAGGAGGTTTATAAGATTAAACAATATATACACTCACCTAAAGAATTATTAGGAACACCATACTAATACGGTGTTGGACCCCCTTTTGCCTTCAGAACTGCCTTAATTCTACGTGGCATTGATTCAACAAGGTCCTGATAGCATTCTTTAGAAATGTTGGCCCATATTGATAGGATAGCATCTTGCAGTTGGTGGAGATTTGAGGGATGCACATCCAGGGCACGAAGCTCCCGTTCCACCAAGATGCTCTATTGGGTTGAGATCTGGTGACTGTGGGGGCCATTTTAGTACAGTGAACTCATTGTCATGTTCAAGAAACCAATTTGAAATGATTCAAGCTTTGTGACATGGTGCATTATCGTGCTGGAAGTGGCCATCAGAGGATGGATACATGTTCTCATTCTGTTTACGCCAAATTCGGACTCTACCATTTGAATGTCTCAACAGAAATCGAGACTCATCAGACCAGGCAACATTTTTCCAGTCTTCAACAGTCCAATTTTGGTGAGCTCGTGCAAATTGTAGCCTCTTTTTCCTATTTGTAGTGGAGATGAGTGGTACCCGGTGGGGTCTTCTGCTGTTGAAGCCCATCCGCCTCAAGGTTGTGCGTGTTGTGGCTTCACAAATGCTTTGCTGCATACCTCGGTTGTAACGAGTGGTTATTTCAGTCAACGTTGCTCTTCTATCAGCTTGAATCAGTCGGCCCATTCTCCTCTGACCTCTAGCATCCACAAGGCATTTTTGCCCACAGGACTGCCGCATACTGGATGTTTTTCCCTTTTCACACCATTCTTTGTAAACCCTAGAAATGGTTGTGCGTGAAAATCCCAGTAACTGAGCAGATTGTGAAATACTCAGACTGGCCCGTCTGGCACCAACAACCATGCCACGCTCAAAATTGCTTAAATCACCTTTCTTTCCCATTCTGACATTCAGTTTGGAGTTCAGGAGATTGTCTTGACCAGGACCACCCCCGTAAATGCATTGAAGCAACTGCCATGTGATTTGGTTGACTAGATAAATGCATTAATGAGAAATAGAACAGGTGTTCCTAATAATTCTTTAGGTGAGTGTAGATTGGGAGGGTAGAGGGATAAGTTTGGTTGCACATATATTTGAAGGTGATAGGTTGAAGGATTTTGAGACCTAGTCTGGTGAATTTGGGATCCCAAATAAAGATCGATTTAAATACTTGCAAGTGAGGGCGGCAATTAAGTCGGTAGTCGATATTGAGAGCTATAAAAAGATATCCTCAAAGGAAGTTGGTCAGTTTCTCAGGGATGGAAAGGTCAGGGGTTCTGTGTTAAAGAGATATAAAATCATGATAAAAGTATTACAACAAAAGATAAAATTATAAGTAAAAGAGAAATGGAAAAAAGATATTCCAGATCTATCAAATGAGCAATGGGAGGATATTCTCAATAGTAGGTCTCTGGTTTCGTCAAATAGGGTTTCCCAATTTTTTGGGATTTATAGATTACATCGTACCCCTGTCATTATGAAAAAAATGGGACTAAGAGCAGAGATGCAGAGAAGAACAAGCAGGGCTGGTCCATTTTGTTTGGAGATGTCCAAAATGATTCAGATATTGGACTGACATTGCAAACGTTATTGAGAAAGTTATGGGACTGCGGATATATATGGGGATTTTGTCATTTGAGACTAAGGAAAGTGGACAAGCATGCATTGTGCCTATCATTATTTCAAGCTAGGTTGCTTATCTTAAAAAAATGGAAGAGAGCGGTGAATCAAATTATAAAAATGGAAAGGCTTATCAAGGTTAATAGGAGGAAAAAAGATGGTTGAAGAGAAATATGGAATAATTGGTTTAATACTGTTTAAAAAATTGGGTTGTTTTTTTTTTCTCCTCTCTGTTTGGGTTTGGGTTGGGGGTTCAGCGATAAAATAATGTTTTCTGATTGCTGAAATTCTTTTATATTGGTCTGTATTTAAAAAAATGTGAAATAAATTTCCACATGTTTTCCACATGGATTTTTTTTCAGCAGCATTCTTATCTACTTTCTGCTACTGTAATATGTTGTAGATTTTCTGCCCAAAAATACAGATGGAAAACCTGCTCACATGAACATACCCTTTTAATCATGCATTTGTTTCTCTTTCATTGTAGGCCACTTAATAAAAAAATATTTATTTTAACAACCCTGGCTGCAGAAATGTTTTAGGCTTCATGAAAATTGTGTATAATGCAGTGTAGGATAGGATGTTCTATTGTACGCTTTGTGATTAAAGTGCAGCTCCAGCTTTGAACATGCTTTTGTTCTAGGTACAAGAAACAAATTTTCTTTTACTGACTCCTCTCTTGATATATACTCATTGACAATGCACCCAGTTAGAATTATTTAATTGCTGCGTGCAGTTATGTCTCAGACAGAAATATTTTTATAAACCAGATGTGATCTGCATAGACACTGGGTCTTGCCACAAGAGGGTGTCAAAATGCTTCTATAAATAGGCTGCCTAGGGCTACTTTTGAGCAGTGTACCTCTTGGTGAGAGATTGTTGACTGCTAGACACGCTCTACAACCCACTCAAAGACTCTTTGCCCAGTAAACAGACTTTGAAAGGGAGGACATCATTGGACTTAGAGAAGCAGGATGGTCATTTCGATAAATTGCCCAATGCCTGCCATCTAGGCTGTTCTGACCTAGCTGTTAGAAGGTGTTGGGAGCAATGGTTACTTGAGGGCATGCACATGTCAAACAGGCTCCAAATGGCCCAAGCAGTCCACCAGTAGAGAGGGTCATTTGATCCCCAAACAAACACTATCAACTCCCACAGTTTCATTGTCTACCATCCAGACATGGGGGCACCTTCATTAAACCCCCTGTCTCTTCCCGAACCATTTACAGGTGCTTAGAAGAAGTAAATTTGATGTGATAGTGTCCACTATGTTTCCTAGCATTGACAGCCAGCCACCTTCGCCTTTGTTTGCACTGGTGTTCTGAATGAGAAACCTGGACTGCTGTGAACTGGAACTATATCGTCTTTATGGCTCATTCAGATGGGCGTAAGTGTTTTGCGGTCCACAAATTGCCGATCTGCAAAACACGGATACCAGCCGTGTGCGTTCCACATTTTGTGGACTGCACATGGCCAGCCCTATGATAGAAATGCTTATTCTTGTCCGCAGTTGTGGACAAGAATAGGACTTGCCCTATCTTTTTTGCGGGGCCGCGGAAAGGAACAACAAATGCAGACAGCACATGGTCTCAACTTATGGTGCGATGATGTAGGAAGTCACTGCATGTGACAAAATTGGTCACCCCTAGTAGTGATATGATTCTGTCTGCTTGTTATGTGTGAACTTTTCTGTCTGCCTGGAAAGTTCTGTATCTGTTCAGATTCTGTTTGTTTTTAGTCTGAATTCAAATGAAATCACTGCCTAATGGGACGGTAATAGAAAATAACAAAACTTTATTATAAATACTTATTAAAAATTGGCTAATCCCTCTCTGTATGTAGAGAGAGAGGCAGTAGAGATATCACTTGTATGAGGGTTCAATTTATATAACCCTGGTATGATGGCAATGTGCTGATAATACACTGCTTATAATGTCCTCAGTGATCACACAGCTATCCATACAAATATCCCACACCATTGGGGTTGACACTATACTGTGCTTAGTTTTAATGTTTTACTTGTATGATCAAAGCCACCACCTGACGCCGATACCAACCCTTGTGCATAGAGGTTATAGGTTGGTGTCGGACTAGAGAGATGCAGGAGTCCCTGTCGCAGACCTCAAGGACTATATATTATATACTATATATTAATTAAACAGGAGACATTTACCGGTGGTCACCTAGAGACTCCTTGCTATCTCAATATTGGAGCTACCTAAAGATAGCCAGCCCTCACTCAACTCGTTTCTGGCCACCCTATGTCAGGCGCCTCGTCAGGAGCGATAGGCACAGGGACGCTGAGTAAATGGTAAGCTGCCTAGAGACTGGCGGTGAACGCTGCATGTGGCGGCTACAAAGCTATCATTGAAGATCTACATGTCGACGTGAAGGAACACTGAGACCAGGGATGTCCTCAAGCAGTGTGTGTGGAAGGAACATGTCATGCTGACATCTATAGATTGCGCATCATAATATCTAACATACTGAGAAGTGGGGGAGGACTATCCTTTGTACCCTTGCATGAATTTAAAGCGTTTGGATGGGTGAAGGATATCAACCTATACATCCGTAAGCTAAAATGGAGGACTTTTATCATTGGAGAGGGATGAACAAATTATCATCAAACTGGCCGACAAAAGAGAATATAATTATCCTTGACAGACCAGAATATATAACCATGTGTAAAAACATCCTTATGGACGAACAGTGTTATGAGGTGTTGATAGAAAGTCCTCTGGAACAATATCGGAAAGACTTGGCGAAGATGGACTATCTGCTTCCACCACATCCAGTTATGGCCTGTTTTTACAGCCTACCGAAAATACATAAAGGACACAATCCCCTCAAGGGGAGACCCATTGTGTCAGGGATTGGAAGCCTGACGCCGAACATTAGGGTGTATGTGGACAAGGTTCTGCGTCCGTTTGTTACTTCCCCTCCATCCTACATACGTGATACAATGGATGTCCTGAACAACTTGAATGATGTGATTTGTGAGGAGGATGTCCTATTGGCCAGTCTGGATGTGGAGGCCCTATACAGCTCCATCCCACACAATAAGGGTTTGGAAACCATTCGCCATTTCCTCAATCAAAGAAGAACACACTGCGCCTTGCATAATGCGTTTGTCCTGCTATTGCTTGATTTCATCTTACAGCACAATGTCTTTCTCTTTGATGGGAAAATCTACTGCCAGCTCAAGGGGGGGGGGGGGGTGTCAATGGGGAGTCCCTGTGCCCCGACATTTGCCAACCTCTACCTGGACTGGTGGGAGAAAGATATTGTGTTTGGGGACCAATGTGAGGATTGGGCATCGTGTATTCAGCTGTGGCTGCGATACATTGATGACATACTCATCCTGTGGAAGGGAGATGCCCTGCAATTTCATTTGTTTGTTGCAGAACTGAATATGAACGACATGGAGTTGTTCTTCACTTCCACGATAGACCACAGCTCCATGACCTTCCTAGATTTAACCATCACAAGAGGAAGAGAGGGACGTCTCAGGACAAATATCTTCAGAAAACCCACAGCAGCCAATATCCTTTTGCAGTGGGGGAGCTGGCACCCGTGGGCATTACGGAAAGGCCTCCCAAAGGGCCAGTACCTCAGAGCAAGACGTAATTGCTCTGATGTTATTGACTTTAAAAATGCATCTGATGATCTGTGACTAAAATTCAGGGGTAACTACAAATGTAGTGGCTGCATTGCTTGCAGCTCCCTTAAAGTAAGCAAGACATTTACCAGTACGGTCACATCTGAGCAATTTGACATCAGGTCCTTTTATCAATTGTAGGACCACGGGAGTTATTGATCTCATGACCTTCTCCTGTGGCCTCCAGTATGTGGGCAAAACCACCCGAGAGCTTAGACGACGTGTTGGTGAACATCTGGGGGATATCCGTAACAAGAGGGACACCTCCCTGGCCAGACACGTTATCGACATACATGAAGGAGACTTGAATGTGATTAGCTTCCAAGCGATAGAACGTGTCCACCAGTCACCCAGAGGAGGTGACATTGACAAAAGACTTCTCAGGAAGGAATTGGAGTGGATCTTTCGTCTGAAGACTGAAAAACCAAATGGCCTAAATAATAGGAGTAGCTGTTCATTCTTTATTTAGACCCCTGCATGTGATGTGGCCGTGCTAGTCCTGTCTGATAGCCCTGCACTGGCTCATCATTATAAGTGTGGGGACAATGATTTTTCCCTCCACCTCCCCCACTTCTCAGTATGTTAGATATTATGATGCACAATCTATAGATGTCAGCCTGACATGTTCCTTCCACACACACTGCTTGAGGACATCCCCAGTCTCAGTGTTCCCTCAGGTCGACATGTAGGTCTTCAAGGATAGCTTTCTAGCCGCCTAAGGGCCCCCTTTTTGCATTTACAGTAGTGGTAACATAGGCGCATACCTGTATGTAAAGACGGCGCATCAGGACCTGGGACATCATTCCCTGTGATCAGGCCCCCCTCCGTTGATTGACCGACTAAGACAGCGCCTCTGTCCGTACCCCCGGCATATCCCTTCCTATTGAGCGCATACTGGCGCCCGCGTATGACCATACCAGCGCCGACACGGCTGCACTACACACGTGCAGCGTTCACTGCCAGTCTCTAGGCAGCTTACCGTTTACTCGGCGTCCCTGTGCCTATCGCTCCTGACGAGGCACCCGACATAGGGTAGCCAGAAAAGCGTTGAGTGAGGGCTGGGTATCTTTAGAAAGCTCCAATATTGAGATAGCAAGGAGTCTCTAGGTGACCACCGGGGTGTCTCTTGTTTAATTAATATATAGGCACCAGTGGGGTCGTCCTTGAGGTATGCGACAGGGACTCCTTCATCTCTCTAGTCCGACACCAACCTATAACCTCTATGCTCAAGGGTTGGTATCGGCGTCAGGTGGTGGCTTTGATCATTCAAGTAAAACATTAAAACTAAGCACAGTATAGTGTCAACCCCAATGGTGTGGGATATTTGTATGGATGGCTGTGTGATCACTGCGGACATCCATAAGCAGTGCATTATCAGCACGTAGCTATCGTACCAGGGTTATATAAAACCCATTTGAACCCTCATACAAGTGATATCTCTACTGCCTCTCTCTACATACAGAGAGGGATTAGCCAAGTTGTAATAAGTATTGATAATAAAGTTTTGTTATTTTCTATTACCGTCCCATTAGGCAGTGATTTCATTTAGGTAGAGAGACGGAAACATTTGTACCTGTACTATTCTGTGATAAGATTAGTCTGAATTCAGACCTAACTTTTCTTTGCCAGTGTCTGTTCCATGGATTTATATCTATTCTGTTTGCCTGACCCTGTCTCCGGTTGCTTTTGTTTTGCATGTACTATGCCACCCTATTCTTTGCCTGGTTCTGTCTGTGTGCTTTGCCTGTGCCTCCAGTGTGTTGTACTATAGTCGTTTACCTCTTTGTGTCAGATGACAACTACGCTGGGACTATTTTAGAAGGTAGCGGCCTGGTGGCTACCCTGCAGCAAAGTCCAGATCCCTATATAGGAGTTAAAGGGTGAAAACCAGGGGACTGCTGGGATAATTCCCTCAGGACTACCCCAAAGTCAAAACCTGTTAGTTGGCCCTGGTTCCACAACCATTGTCCATTACAGTTTGCACAGGTCATGTCTAGAACAGCCTAAAATACTGAGAAAATCCGCTCAGAATGCATCAGTTTGCCTCCGATCAGTCTCCATTCCGCTCTGGAGGCGGACACCAAAACAATGGCTGCAGCGTTTTGCTGTCCGCTTGACGAAACTGAGCCAAACGGTTTTCTCTGGCACAATAGAAAATGGATCCGTCCCCCATTGACTTTCAATGGAGTTCATGACTGATCCGTCTTGGCTATGTTATAGATAATACAAACGGATCCGTTCATGACGGATGCATGTGGTTGTATTATTGTAACAGATCCGTTTTTGCAGATCCAAGACTCATCCGCCCAAAACGCGAAATAGTAACTCTGTATGCAATAAGCCTGTTTACTGGTGGCTATAGACTGCCAAAATATGTCTATTGAAAGCATACATCTAGCTTCTGCAGCCTCATATGCAATAACTTTGTGAAGTATTTTGTTGAAATATAAGTGGTTTGATTTTTGGACTCGTTGAGTGGTAGGTAGTGTCTGTATTATTAAAGGGGGGAGGTTGTCTTTATTTTTTATTTAGGAAGAATCTTAAAATGAGAGAAGAATTACCTAACCTCCCTGTGCCTGCCTAATCCAGTGCTGCCTTCCGTCCTCTTCCGTGTGTGACATTTGTTTTGACTGCAGTGTTAAAATCCCATATACTGCTGCAGTCAATCATTGTACACTTCTAAGGCCAGTGGTTAGCTGCAGAGGTATAGGATGCTACTGCTGCAGTCAAAGCTTTTGGACTACAAAAGTTATGGCTTTTGGAATACAAGCTTAAAGAGCTTCTGTCAGCAGAAACATGGAAGTCTGCAGCTGGTGAGCATCCTTTCCTGCCTGCTCCGCATACTAAACGGCTGAACTCAGGGCCAAGCAGGATGACGTGAACACTGCCTGGCCCTGTCAATCAAGTCTAGCATGGTGTGGCCAGAGGTGGGAGAACGATGCCTCTAGGAGCAGGGGCAACGCCCCCCCCCCCCTTTTCCTAGAGGCTCATCTGCAAGAGTTCTTTTTTCTCAATAACGTAGTGAGGACTAAGATAGTTATGTTCAGCCGGCATTAGCACATCGGCCAGGTTAATGCCCATGTTTCTGCTGATAGAAGCCCTTTAAAGCTGATCATACACATTAGATAGAAGTTGGTTGCTGGGTGAACAGCAGTTGAACAAACTACTAGTGAACAACTGTTCCCCAAACACGGCCATACATATTTTAGTAAATATTCGCCATTACAGTTGTTCAAACTGCCTATACCTGTTCAATGAAACCGGGCGATGGATGAAAGATCTTTCTGGGGACCTTCTTTCAGAGAAAGAGCTTTCATTCACAAATGAACTTTCTTTGGATGAAAATATTACACGTGACTGACATCTGTTCAAACGATAATGATCCGTCATCGATTGGCTAAAATGATCCTTGGTTGTTAAATTTCACCTGATGAATGTTCGGATGAAACATCAGAAGTCGATTCGAGTAAAACTTTGTTAGAATACTGTACGGAGCGAGCGCTCCGTACAGTATTAGAATGCATTGGCTCTGATGAGCCGAAGTTATTACTTCGCAAAGTCTCGTGAGACTTCGGGTAATAACTTCAAAAATTAATTTCTACTGTTAAAAACCTTTTACCAAACTCTATTCTAATTCCGTACAGTATTCTAACAAAGTTTTATGCGAATCGACTTTGTATGTTTCATCCGAAGTCGAGTCACTTATCCACAATCAGGATTATTGAGGTGAACATCACGACAGATACCCACTAGGGTACGGCCACGACATGTGTCAGTAGCCTTAGCCAGGTGACCATCACATCTGCGTTTTTTCTTTCCGCTATTGAGATCCGTCATAGGATCTCAATAGTGGGGGAAAACACTTCCGTTTTGTCCCCATTCATTGGCAATGGGGACAAAACTGAACTGAACGAAACTTAATCCACCAGAATGCATTCCCTTCCATTTGGTTGCGTCCCCATCGTTGACAGAATATCACTGCAACCAGCCTTTTTCTGTCCGTGATGCGGAGCAAGACGGATCCGTTATGACTCACAATGTAAGTCAATGGGGACGGATCCGTTTTCTCAGACACAATAGAAAACGGATCCGTCCCCCATTGACTTTCAATAATGTTCATGATGGATCCAGGAAAACGCTGGTGTGAAAGTAGCCTTATTCAGTGTTCATTGTTAAAGGCCACGTGGTAACGCACAAAACCACACAGCCATTAACACGGATGTTGAATTAACAATCCGCTTTAATGAGCCCATAGAATACCTCCCGCGGCCCGCATGGCTGTGCCCTTCTTGCTCACGTCTAAACTGCTTCATGACTGTGCTGTGTGAATGTAGGTGGAACATTTAGTTGTGTTGATGCAACTTACAGAATAAAATTGTAGTATTAGATCATTAACTCTATTCCTTTGTCATTTCTCCTGAATATTAATGAATAAATTGACATCTGGGTCTGACTGTTCCCCTATATCTATATATATTTATTTTTTAATTTTTAGTAGGACTAACAGAGGATCAGCGCAATGCAGAGTTGTGAGAAAAGATTCATGGAGTTATTTCATGGAGAATAACGGTATTGACTGAATGGACATGTCAGAAGTGGTGAGAGGTGCTCTACATACAGTATATAGAGTCCAGTCAATGTTTCTGTTCTCGTTTATGCTTCTGTCTCGATATCAAGCGGTTTCCTGTCGTTGTGTACTGTAGCCATAGCTTTTTGGCTTCTTGTTGATGTGGGTGATACTTATGTTCAGGCTCCATTTGCAGAAATACAAAACAGGAAGGTGTAAATGCTTGGGCACAAGGAGGAAATAACAGTATCGTCACGAAGACGGTCTGCAGCAGTGGGAAGCAAATGTTTTTTTTGTTTGTTTTTTAACGTGTTTCTTTATTTACGGCACAAGATTGTTCAAATGTGGGAAAAGCAATGTGTCTACAATGTTCCAAGATTCCACAATGGATTACATATGGGTTCGATGACTTCATGTATAGCCATATATAATATGCACTGACCTAATCTTATACGTTGTAGTATTATAAAACCATACTTTCATTTATCGTAAGTGAATGCTTCTCACATCTATCCTTTTTCCCCCCCCTCTTACGCGATTTGGGGATGTGACGGGTATTCATTATCTGACGTTGAGAAGTCATCAGCTGTGAGGTTAACATGACTCTTAACTGCTGGAGAATGACGCCATAAGGAGAGCTCGGGCCCATTAAGCTTGTGTTCTGACGCTCCAGATGCCTCAGCTACAGCCTTTTACTGATGAGCTTCTCTGATGGTTTTCACTGTGATGGCGCACAACAAAATTCTTTATTGCTAGTCCAGCAGTAATGACCCATCAGTCACCCTTCTGTCCTTCTCACAGATAACAGCGTAATAATAGAGCCATTTATCAGTTCCTGCTAAATGTTGAGCAATAGCTGATATAATTAGGAGCTGTTAACCCTTCATACACACAGCAGAGCACATCTGTATCAGGAAAGCAGTCTGCTGCCTTCAAAAAGTAAAATGCTTGCAGTAAAGGTGGATTTACACATGCAGATTCTCTGGCAGATTATCGGAACAAAAGTTCCCGCGAACGCTCATTCCCGACTATCTGCCGGTGTAAAGGTTCAGCCGATCATCCGATGAATGAGTGAAACACTTGTTCATTGGGTGATCCTGTCGTTAGTGCAGGCAGCTAAATGATCATTTCTGGGCTCAGACCATGCTGTCTAAACAGCGACCTGGAACAGTACAGCTCTATGAGAATGAGCGATCGCAGTAGCTTCATCTCCACTGAGAGAGCAGTTGACAATTGGCTGCTTCTCGGGGCGCATGTAAATGTGCCTTTACTCTTCAGCAGAACTTTTTTTTAACTGCATTAAAGTGTTTAATGTGGTAACCAAGGAGGCTTGATTAGCCTACATCACCACCAAAGAACCTTAAGATACGTGATATGTACCATACTACAACATTCTGAGAGGCATTTATCACGATAATTACATGAATTATGGCTCCAGAAACTGGTGTAAATAATGGTTCAAATCTACGTCCGCTCATAGCTGGTGTAGATTTGAAAGTCCAGAGCTCGAATTCCATAAAATGTACCAAACTTATTAAGAGACCTGTGCCTCGTTATACACTGCCTGTCAACAACAAAAAAAGTCGCCACAAAAAATACAAAATAAAAGGGCACACACGGCTTTAGCTTTGATTACGGCACGCATTCGCTGTGGAGTTGTTTCGATAAGCTTCTGCAATGTCACAAGATTTATTTCCATCCAATGTTGAATTAATTTTTCACCAAGATCTTGCATTGATGATGGTAGAGTCTGACCGCTGCGCAAAGCCTTCTCCAGCACATCCCAAAGATTCTCAATAGGGTTAAGGTCTGGACTCTGTGGTGGCCAATCTATGTGTGAAAATGATGTCTCATGCTCCCTGAACCACTCTTTCACAATTTGAGCCCGATGAATCCTGGCATTGTCATCTTGAAATATGCCCGTGCTATCAGGGAAGAAAAAAATCCATTGATGTAATAACCTGGTCATTCAGTATGTTCAGGTAGTCAGCTGACCTCATTCTTGGAGCACATACTGTTGCTGAACCTAGACCTGACCAACTGCAGCAACCCCAGATCATAGCACTGCCCCCACAGGCTTGTACAGTAGGCACTAGGCATGATGGGTGCATCACTTCATCTGCCTCTCTTCTTACCCTGATGCGCCCATCACTCTGGAACAGGGTAAATCTTGACTCATCAGACCACATAACCTTCTTCCATTGCTCCAGAGTCCAATCTTTATGCTCCCTAGCAAATTGAAGCCTTTTTTTCTGGTTTGCCTCACTGATTAGTGTTTTTTTTTTTTATGGCTACACAGCTGTTCAGTCCCAATCCCTTGAGTTCCCTTTGCTTTGTGCATGTGTAAATGCTCTTACTTTCACTATTAAACATAGCCCGGGGTTCTACTGTTGTTTTTCTTCGATTTGATTTCACCGAACGTTTAAGTGATCGCCAATCACGATCATTCAGGATTTTTTCCCCGTCACATTTCTTCCTCTAATACGATGGGTCCCCACTATCCTTCCAGTTTTTAATAATGCGTTGGACAGTTCTTAACCCAATTTTAGTAGTTTCTGCAATCTCCTTAGATGTTTTCTCTGCTTGATGCATGCCAATGATTTGACCCTTCTCAAACAGACTAACATCTTTTCCACGACCACGAGATGTGTCTTTCAACATGGTTGTTTAAGAAATGAGAAGCAACTCATTGCATCAGTTGGGGTTATATAACTTGTTGAAAGATAATCGCCCATTCAGTAAATATCCAATAGGAGGCTCATAACTATTTGCTTAGTTAAATCCAGGTGGCAACTTTTTTTTTGGACAGGCAGTGTATATTTGGTGAATTCTGCACCAACAGTCTTTATACTTTTGTTGTTTGTAACGCCAGAGTTTAGTATAGTATTTATGCCCCCTAGCGTTTTCACAATTGTGGGCATAGCTTGGCCAGTGGAATGCAGTGGGCATAGCTTGGCCGTTACCAAGATTCCTCCACTATTGGGAAACGCTCGCCTGGTTTGATCAGAGAACTTGGGTAACACAATTTACATTTTAATGTCTTTGTCTGTTATAATGTACTAATTATTTTTGTAGTTTTAATTTTTATTATGACTTTTACAGTAATTCTATTCCAATAACTGATTTTTTAGGATGGTTATCGATATGATGATGTACACACGTAATGAGCTAATTGCTCTGGATGGGGCCACATTGTCACTATTGCCTGCACAAACAACGAGGAAATTGACCACACATCATTTGTGGAAATCCACCATCTTGCCAAAAACCCATAGGCATTTAAGAAGTAGGAAAAGCTTCCCGAAAAAGATTACACCTTCGGGGCCGATTCCAACTCAGAACCAGCATTTGCTGAAAGGGGCACTTCTAAACTGCCGTTCTGCGGTTAAGAATGCAGCCAACATTTACGATTTGATTTTATCTAATAATCTAGACTATTTGTGCCTAACTGAAACCTGGTTTTCGGAGGGGATGGATAGTATGTTGGATGAATTGGTCCCCCCCTTGTACAAAATTCTTCACATAGACAGGGCCACTAGAGGTGGAGGTGTTGCAATGGTCTTTCGTGAGCATCTAATGATGACAGCCCTTAAGAATGGCCCAATTTTCAAAACTTTCGATCGCCTAGCTATCAAATGCCAGAAGAGTCCAGAAGAGGCCTTCTCAATTTATATTGTCTACCACCCCCCAGATTTAAAAACAGGATTTGATGATGAACTGCTGGAATTGGCCATATGGGCCTTCCTAGATAGTCAGAAGAACATCATAGTGGGTGACATAATTTGCTGGGCCGATGATGTGTCCAACATCCAAACGCAGCAATTATTAACATCCCTTGAGACCATTGGCTTCATGCAGGAGGTGACCTCCCCGATTCACAGGGGCGGCCACATCCTGGACTGGATTCTGACATCCGGGGTGGAGATACAGGTCCAATCCATACATGATTTGGTGTGGACTGATCACAAAAATTATACTTTTTACTCAAACTATCCCCCCTTTAAAAAAAACTCCCCATTTTCCAGTGAGAGATAAGACTCTCACCCAACAAAGAAATTTGAAAATTCTTAATTTGGAGGAATTTGGGAATAGCTTTAAGGAGAATCTGAATATAGATTTATTCTGCTCCATAGAATCCACGGAAGCAAAGCTAACCGCTTTTAATGATTGTATAGCCTCTATACAAACACCTTAGCACCTATGAAACATAAACAGCAACCTCGTCCCCCTAATAAAAATCCGCCTTGGTTCACTGCTGAATTAAGAGAGGATAAAAAGACTACCAGAGCCCTTGAAAAGGCCTGGAGAAAAGAATCCCATGGAAGTCACCAAAATTAAATACTAAATAAGTATGAGAAAGTACAGAGATAATATTAAAAATACCAAAAGAACATACTACTCAAATAAAATAGGCAATGCGGTTAACACCTCCAGAGAACTTTTCAAAGTGGCTAAAGAACTAGCCAATCCTAGATGTAAGATTGCAACGAAAATGGCAGACTACTTTGCTGAAAAAATCCAGAAACTTAGGGACAATATCCCAACGGTTCATAGGACGGACGAGACACTTTCTTCTTCACTCTCAACCTTACCCTATTCCCTCACAGAATTTCAGCCCATCTCTGAGGAGAGAACGATTGAAATCATTGGAGCTCTCAGATCCTCCTCCTCGCCTCTAGACCCATGCCCGGCGGCCGTGGTGAAGTCCGCCGCGGTTGCAATGGCACCATACATTCGACACTACCTGTGACCGATCTGCGTAACTTTAGACCGATTTCGGGACTGCCGTTCGCTGCAAAGATAGGCGAGAGGGAGGTTGTTGAACAACTACAGGGATATCTGGAGGCCAATCACATTCTTGACGACTTCCAGTCGGCATCCCGACCCGGAAGGGGTACTGAGACCGCTCTGGTCAATGTCCAGGACGATCTACTGATGGCATTAGACCAGAACGACTCTATGGTCCTAGTCCTTCTGGACCTATCATCCGCTTTTGACACTATTGACCATCAAGTGTTACTGAACCGGTTGAAAGTGTTAGCCGGACTAGATGGAAAGGCCTTGGCATGGATGGTCTCATTTCTCCAGGACAGGGTACAACGAGTGAAGCTGGTCTCAGCCGATCTCCCACTGTCCTGTGGAGTACCACAAGGCTTGGCATTATCTCCAGTCTTGTTCAACATCTATCTGAGACCATTGGCCGACATCATTAGGAGCCACAATCTTCAGTTTCATGTTTTTGCAGATGATACACAACTATACTTTAGGCTTGCCAAAGGTACAGTTGATCAAGTCGATCTGGCCGGATGTCTCTTGGAGATCGATCACTGGATGAGTGCCAATCATCTAAAGCTTAATGGCACCAAAACTGAATGTATTACATTCAGTGACCAGAAAATTACACCCTCAGCACCCCAATGGCCATTGTCTTTTGGACCTGTCCTGGGTCAGGGACTTGGGAGTGGTCTTGGACTCCAGATTAACCCTGGCTCCTCAGATAAATCGGGTGGTTAGTACCTGCCACTACCAGCTGAAACTTCTGAGGAAGATCTTAAAATACATCGAATCCCCTCTCAGGAAAGCCTTGGTTGGAGCAGCGATCAGTAGTCGGTTGGACTATTGTAATGCCTTGTACATGGGACTCCCTAAGAAGAACTTGCATAGACATCAACTTGTGCAGAATGCCGCAGCAAGGCTACTAACGGGTGTTGCCCGCCGAGAGCATAACACTCCCTCTCTTAATGCCTTGCACTGGCTCCCCGTCCAACAACGGGTGATGTTCAAGATTGGATGCTTCATGCATAGGGTATTCCATGGTGTGGGGCCCTTGTACCTGCAACGTAAATTCACCAGATACGCCCCGTTGAGGACATTTGAGGTCTAGTAACTCTGCGAATTTTAACATCCCGCAAGTTAATAAAATCAGACGTGGAGGTAGATCCTTTTCGGCTCAAGGGGCCAGATTTTGGAACCACCTACCTCTGGCCCTGAAAATGATTCCCAGTCTTCTCTCATTCAAACGTGCACTGAAAACCTTACTTTTCAAACAGGCGTTTGATCTTCCTATATAACACTTATTTTTGGTTCATATAATTTTGGGGGTTTTCCTAAATCTTAGTCTATAAATTCACGGTTGGTAATGTCCCTTCTTTTTTAAAGATACTTTTTCCTCACGTTTATTAATTTTGTTCTCTTCACATTCTCTATATCTCACCCGAACCCTGTGAACCCTGAGATCCCTCTATCTTCCCTCCCTTTTTCTTGATTCTCTATTTGATAAGTGCTAGGAAATTGGTCTCTGGAATAGGTGCCTTATCCTCTATGGTAAAGTGTCATGCCGCCTTCTTTTTCCTCCCTTGTTGAATCAACCATCTAAGCGCATCGAGGCCCTAAGGGTAAGACTGCGTGTACACAAGACTATAAATCATCATCATCATCAATGCCCCCATCTTCCTCTTTCTGGCTGTCAACATGAAAATAATTAAAAACGTAATATTTTTATTTTTTTTACAGATTTTGATTTTGAATCGAATGCGCAGACCAAAAAAAAAGGTGAAAAAAATAAATGTTGGATCCGTTTTTCCGGATGACACCGGAAAGACGGATCCGGCATTTCAGTGCATTTTTCTGACTGATCAGGCATTTATAAGACTTACAAATGCCATCAGTTGACATACGTCTTGCCGGATCCGGCAGGCAGTTCCGGCAACGGAACTGCTTGCTTGATCACTCTGTCGCAAGTGTGAAAGTACCTTTATTTGGAATACGGCAGGCGTTCACATGAACATTTATTGCCCTGATTTTGACGTAAAAACTGTCTTCAGAAATGGAGACATTCTTATAAAGGAGGGGCACTCAATTATTTGAGAAGTCAGGACAGCCTCATGTGCATAAAATGAACTCACATCAAATAAAATCACATAAAATATAAACACTGCAAATGGATAGATGATTAAAAGTTGTAGAGGAGGACCATTAAATAATGCTCTGATGTGAGCAAGAAAATGGCAGTCCTCGTGACACTAAAACTTGTATGTCCCAAGTAGGAACATGCTGTAAATCTCATGGATAATAAAATCACATAAGATGTTAATATAGGAGATAAATCAAGGACAAAAGGCTGTAGAGGTAAACCACATATCAATAATACTGGAATGACGTGATAGGAGCAGCCTGTGGGATGAAGAGGGTTATGAACCTCGTATTAATAATATCAAAATGTCCCAGTATAAACAAACTGTTTGATATTAGTAATGCGAGGTTCATAACCCTCTTCATCCCACAGCCTGCTCCTTTTGACTTCACACATAAAATTTATTATAAATCAGCCATGTTCTTCGGTGGGTGTTTTTTTTTTACGGTGTTCATCACGCAAGATAAACGTGATCATTTTATAGTTTGTGTTATGGACCCAACAATGCTAATTATGTTTTGTAAATGTTGTGTCCCCCCCCCCCCCCCCCCCTTCCCAATATCAGCTTGGTAAAAAAAAAATATATACTTTTTTTATTTTTTAAGAATACTAGGGGATTTGAACAATGTATCTTCTGCTGGCTGGTGTAATACACTGACAGCAAACAAAATATGTATGACAGCACACTGTTATACATTCAAACAAAAGAATAAGAGATCAGGGTTTATTTTGGATTACAGTGGTGCTATACCTGCTATAAATGGAAGCTCTTCGCGCACATTTTTGCACAATCCCCATTTGCACAGTACAGGAAAAAGCACCAGCCTATGTGCGCTCCCATGGTCCCGGCCACACTTTCTCCTGTAGTGTGCAAGCACGACCACCGCTGATGGATTGCAGGGTGGTCTGTAACCATGGAAACTAGCAGTGTATAATGTGATGGCAAAATGAATCCAGCCAGCAAAGGAGGCAATATGGGTAATAACAATACATTAGTAAGTGCCTTGTATTAACTTTCTCTACATGATAAATGCCACTTACTGAAGTGACACAACCCCTTTAAGTCTTATTGTTTAAGTCTCATCTTTTTTTTTTTAAGTTTCAACCCCCTGAGGTACCTTTTACGTACATTTCAGTACACCATATTGCATTTGCACCAAATATATTATTACTGTGCGCTATTTACAAACTCACAAGGCAACGACTGACTTAAAACTAATAAAAAAATAAATAAATAATTGACTCCACCGCAAATACTAAATTCCCCCTACAGTGTCTTTTGAAGAGTGTTTACTGAAAGGAATATGAACTGGAGTATCTGAGCCAGTGATATTGGAATAGTGATTATGTAAAGGACTTTTTAGTGAAGTACACTGTGGGGG
Source organism: Bufo bufo (assembly GCF_905171765.1). NCBI lineage: Eukaryota > Metazoa > Chordata > Amphibia > Anura > Bufonidae > Bufo > Bufo bufo. The sequence goes on from NC_053392.1 coordinate 222,022,381, forward strand.
AAAGATGTGTAGGCTAGAGCGACATTATGTATAATGCATAAGAGCCCTTCTCCCTGTTGAATGGAGATGGATTTGATAAACCTCTCTTAACCTATTGTATATAGCGGAAGTGTTGCTTCATACAGTTTTACATGTTCTATTAAAATATTGTGTGCATGTTTGATAAGGCAACGAAAAACCAAGCAGCTTTGTAACATTTAAAGGGAACCGATCACCACGAAATGCGGAGCAGTCTGCAGGCAGCATATTATAGAGCAGGAGGAGCTGAGCAGATTTACAGTTTTATAGATCTAGATTCAGTAAAACGTGCAATGTATTCATTCAAACCTCTGCTCTATTTATGCATCGGAGTCATGTGGCCGGTCCTACTCGGTGATTGACAGCCTTCCTTGTAGTGATAATGGAATGCTCTATTGTGGGAGGGAAACCCCCACACCGAACATAGGAGGGAAAGGGAAAAGGAACTAAGGCCTGAAAACTAGGGAAGGAAGATGGACACCTCCTAGAGAGAACCCTAATCAAAGCCCTGACTGACTACCAGTATGAACAGACCCCAGAGGTAGGTGAGTTTATACACAAGAAAACCTAAAGTCCTATCTCACCCTAAAGTACTCTGGTACTAATGACAGGAATGAGACATCCTGTTCCTCCAAAAGGAAGGATGAACGGGAGTCTCCCTAAGGCCTAATACAAAACAACAACAAAAATGCAACACACAGAAAAGCCAAAATACAAATGGAAAGGGAACTCTTAACTTCCAAAAAGCTATGGCAGCACCAGGAACTCAGCCGACATCTAAACACCAGCAGCTATCCACAGGTCCAACTGAAGCTATAGACCGCACAGAATTGTGGGAAAGACAACTATAAATAGGGAAAGTTAAATGACCACAATAGTAACACCTGGAGGTTAAGGGTGTGGCCAGTACCAGAAACAACAGACGCCTATTGATCCACAAGGTAAACATGTCAAACCAAACCACGTGTTGCCAGTCTCAAAGTTCTCCTGCCACTTACTGTTCCGGGGACGTCCGTATGTCTCGGTATGTCCGTGACAGATAACTGTCAATGATTGAGTAAGACCGCCCACATGACTGATGCATAAAATGGGCAGGTGTTTGAATGAATACATTGCACATTTTACTGAATGCCCATAAAACTATATATCACTATGCTCAGCTCCTCCTGCTCTATAACCTGCGGCCTGCAGATTATACTGTATTTCGTGGTGACAACTTCACTTTAACCGCTTCACGTCCGCCCATAGGATATAAACGTCCTATGGGTGGACGTCTATTTCTGAACGGACGTTCCAGAACGTCCGTTCAGAAAGTGCAGCTGCACGCTAATCGTGCAGCTGCTGATCGTTTTGCCCGCTGTCAGTGACAGCAGGGCAACCCTAAGACAAGGCAGGGACAGTGCCCAGGTGTCCCTGCCTTCTAGATCGCTGCAGACACAGCGCTCACTCGCTGTGCGCTTCCTGTTCCGGCCCGGCGGTCATATGACCGCCGTGACCGGAGTGTGCAGGAGCTGTGTGAGGTCTCTCAGAGACCTCGATCAGCCCTGCACTGAGGCTGTACAGCGCTGGATTGCTGCTGTACAGCCTCTATAGGGGTGTATTTGTCCTGTAACTGGGGCTACTATGTCAGCCCCAGTTACAGGAGAAATCAACTGTGGAAAAAAAAAAAGTAAAGTAAATGTCCCCCAGAGGTCTTGTATGACCTTATGGGGGACGAAAAGTGTAAAATAAAAAAAATAAAAATAAAAGGTTGAAAATAAAAAAAAGTTTCACATGTAAAAAAAAAAAAGTCCCCAAGTAAGGAATGAAAAAAAAAAAAAAAAAATAGAAAAAATAAAAAAAAGTATACATATTAGGTATTGCCGCGTCCGTAAAAACCAGCTCTATAAAAATATCACATGACCTAACCCCTCGGATGAACACCGTAAAAAAAAAAAAATGTCAAAACAAGCAATTTTTGTCACCTTGCATCACAAAAAGTGCAACACCAAGTGATCAAAAACGCGTATGTCCCACAAAATAGTACCAATAAAACCGTCACCTCATCCCGCAAAAAATGAGCCCCTACATAAGAAAATCTCTCAAAAAATAAAAAAAACTATAGCTCTTAGAACATGGAGACACTAAAACATCATTTTTTTGGTTTCAAAAATGCTATTATTGTGTTAAAGTGAAACAAATAAAAAAAGTATACATATTAGGTATTGCCGCGTCCGTAAAAACCAGCTCTATAAAAATATCACATGACCTAACCCCTCGGGTGAACACCGTAAAAAAATAAAAAAACTGTGTCAAAACAAGCAATTTTTGTCACCTTGCATCACAAAAGGTGCAACACCAAGTGATCAAAAACGCGTATGTCCCACAAAATGGTACCAATAAAACCGTCACCTCATCCTGCAAAAAATGAGCCCCTACATAAGAAAATCTCTCAAAAAATAAAAAAACTATAGCTCTCAGAACATGGACACATTAAAACATAATTTTTTTGTTTCAAAAATGCTATTATTGTGTAAAACTTTAATAAATGAGAAAAAGTATACATATTAGGTATCGCCACGTCCGTAACGATCTGCTCTATAAAAATGTCACTTGACTGAACCCCTCAGGTGAACGCTGTAAAAATAAATAAATAGAAACTGTGCTAAAACAACCAATTTTTTGGTCACCTTGCCCCATAAAGTGTTATAATGAATGATCAAAAAATCATATGTACCCAAAAATAGTACTAATAAAACTGGCACCTTATCCCCTAGTTTCCAAAATGGGGTCACTTCTTGGGAGTTTCTACTGTAAGGGTGCATCAGGGGGCTTCAAATGGGACATGGCATCTAAAAACCATGTGGAGTTCCTTTTCTTCTGCGCCCTGCCGTGTGCCCATACAGCAGTTTAGGACCACATGTGGGGTGTTTCTGTAAACCGCAGAATCTGGGTAATAAATATTGAGTTTTGTTTGGCTGTTAACCATCGATGTGTTAAAGAAAAAATTGAATTAAAATGGAAAATCTGCCCAAAAAGTGAAATTTAAAAATTTGATCTCCATTTTCCTTTAATTCTTGTGGAACGCCTAAAGGGTTAACAAAGTTTGTAAAAATCGGTTTTGAATACCTTGAGGGGTGTAGTTTCTACAATGGGGTCATTTATGGGGGTATCCACATGTAGGCCCCACAAAGTGACTTCAGACCTGAACTGGTCCTTATAAAGTGGGTTTTGGCAATTTTCTTATAAATTGGAAGAATTGCTTCTAAACTTCTAAGCCTTCTAACGTCCTAAAAAAATAAAATGACATTTCCAAAATGATGCCAACATAAAGTAGACATATGGGGAATGTTAAATAATAAATATTTTATGAGGTATCACTTTCTGTTTTAAAAGCAGAGAAATTGAAATTTAGAAAATTGCGAATTTTTCAAATTTTTGGGTAAATTTGGTATTTTTTCATAAATAAAGGTGAAATATTTTGACTCAAATTTATGATTATCATGAAGTACAATGTGTCACGAGAAAACAATCTCTGAATGACTTGGATAAATAAAGGCGTTCCAAAGTTATTACCACATAAAGTGAGATATGTCAGTTTTGCAAAATTTGGCCTGGTCAGGAAGGGGGCAAATGGCCCAGATGGGAAGTGGTTAAGAACAAGTTATGTAATAGTAAGACAGGGATCTGATGATTGTTTAGTTGTGAATATAGAGGTCTGTTATTTTTTGAGCTCAAGAGCGTGTCCTTCAGTGGGTACTTGGTTCGGATGTAATTAGTTTTTTCTACTCTGATCCATACAAATGGCAAAGCAATATTTCAGGCTCTTTCGTTGCCTTTGATTGCTAGATTTCATGCAGAATATTAGTAACGCTATGAGTCAGTCTCAAATCTGATACAAATAGAGTCAGTCATCAAACATCATTCCAACCTTACCTTTATGTTTATCCCTTTTTATAGATATGCAAATAAGTCTCTAAGTGCCCAGTAGGGCGTCGTCAATTGTTCAAAGATCCCAAGCTCGTCTCCTCACTTGCTCACATTCCCTCCCCTTGCGATTGCAACTTAGTCCCCTCTTCTGAAACGTCAGTACTTCTACTTCCCTCCGTCATCTCCTCTGTTTTTGAAATCTCTGGCAGGTACAGACTAGGAATATGTAGGCGCTTGCGCACTGACTTACCTGCAGTGGGCATCGAACCTGCTGTATGTACAGTGCATGTGCCTGCATGAGATTTCAAGGACAGTGAAGCTGACTTAGCGGGCATAGGGGAGTGGAAGTATTAATGTTGCGGCAGAGGAGACAGCGTTGTAATCACAAAGGGAGGTACTAGTACAAAGTGAGGAGATGGTCTTGGGCACTTTGGGACTCATTTGCATATCGATAAAAGCAAATTTTCTGGGGGTGAGAAACAATAGATGAAGGTATAGTTGGAATGATGTTTGAGGGCATTACAGTGCAGTGACATGCATTACAAATGGTAAAAATAGGTGACAAATTCCCTTTAAAGAGCATTTCCATTTTAAATGTATTGATGTGTAGTTGTTTCCAGCGTCCAATTGTGAATACAACTTTAGGGGACAAAAACAACAACTTGCACCTACATACAAGTTTTATGGTCCTTTAATTGGCTCTCCATCCAGAGCCATCGTATTATAGACTTTTGCTTGGATGTTTTTTTTAATGCTCTTGTTATGATTAATCTCAACATTACATAGACCTACAGAAAGGTAGGCATGCATGTTTCTGGCCTTGTTCATTGAAGTCATTGAATGCACATAAGGCTACTTTCACACTAGCGTTTTTGCTAGATCCGCCAGGGTTCAGCAAAAACGCTTCCGTTACTGATAATACAACCATCTGCATCCGTTATGAACGGATCCGGTTGTATTATCTGTAACATAGCCAAGACGGATCCGTCATGAACTCCATTGAAAGTCAAAGGGGGATGGATCCGTTTTCTGTTGTGTCAGATAGTGTCAGAGAAAACTGATCGGTTTACAATGACTTGCGTTGACGTTGCATTGTCAATGAATGGGGACAAAACGGAAGCGTTTTGTTCAGGTATTGAGACTCTATGATGGATCCTAATACTGGAAAATATTAACGCTAGTGTGAAAGTAGCCTAAGATCTGCAAAAATGTCAGTGCGGATTTATGTGCGTTTCTGTAGCATATCCTCACTAAAATCCACAATGTGTAACAACGTTTTTTGGTGCGGATTTCATGCAGTTTTGACGCAGATCTCACCCTTTAGAAAAAAAAATTTAATCTGCAGCTAAAACGGCAAACATAATTGACATGCTGAAGATTTTGAAATCCGCAATGCAGGTCAATTTCCGCATGGAAAAAATCTGTAAAGTATACATGAGATTTGTGCAATCTCCTACCAGAGTGGTGGTTCTGCGTTTTTTCTGCATGGGTATCCGTACCGAAAAACCACACCTATTCTGCAATGTTTGCAGGTGGCATTAATGTTCCAGCATGCTATATGTTACTGCTGTCAGCTTCCTTACCTCGCCAGAAGGGGGTTAGGTAACCCTTATTCTCCCAATAGGTAGGGGTTACAGAGCCAATACCTCCATTTGACATTGATGGCATATGATGGGGCTATTCCAGGTGTTTCTGAATGGGAAAGATCCTTTTATAGATCATACCAATGCCAGCAAGGGCCTCTACAATCATCAACATTAAAATTAAAACACCAAGAAGGACGATTTGTAAGGTCATGCAAATCTATAAAGTAGCAGATGTCACTAAGATCTGCAGGTGATCACATTTTCAAGCACCTAGTTCCAATCCCTCTGTGTGGGAGGGGCATAAAACCAGACTGAAAGCAAAGTTTTTAACCACATGATTCGGTTGTGGAACCTATAGTACGGCCATTCCTTCAAAGTGTCCCAGTACGGCCTATAGTACGGCCATTCCTTCAACAGGATAACTCCGGGCTGCATGTTGCTCATGCTACCATGAGCAGCCTGCTTACCTTAAATGTGCCACCATGGCCTCTAGTGTCTCCAAACTTGCCTCTCCTTGAGCACATATGTGATGTCGTTTTAATGTGGAGGAGTGTATATGTTGCTAAATAAAGGGGTTCTCTGGTAATTTAGACCATGAAAATACTTAAATATTACTTTATTATCAATATATTCCCAAATACCTTTCATTAATTACAATGGCTCATTTTGTTTAGGCAGCAATTATTAGGAGAAACAAAATGGCCGCCATCCTATTAGTACACACAGAACCTGTCCTAATCACACAGCAGGACAAGTTACTTCACAGTGCTGAGCTAAAGAGTTCCCTCATGCTCTGCTTGTCAGGGATTATGATTCTGAATACAGATGATACGATCTTCATTTGAATCTCTGGAGAAATGGTGTTCATGAGGAGACATGAAGTACAGAGAGGATGGACATGGCAGACTGTGGTAATGGAGACTGCATACAAGTGCTGCTGCTCATTGGTCACATCCCTCTCACCCTCCTCTGTACTTTATGTCTCCTCAGGATATCCATTCCTACAGAGATTCAGCTAAAGATCATATTAAACTGTATTCAGGATCGTAAAGGAGGATGAGGCAGCTTAGTGTATTGAAGTAACTTGTCCTGCTGTGTGATTAGGACAGGTTTTGTGTCTACTAATAGGAAGGCAGCCATTTCATTTTTCATGAGGATTGCTCCCTAGACAAAACAAACCATTACAACTAATGAAAGTTTTTTGGGAATATATTTATAATAAAGTAATATTTAAGTATTTTCATTTTCTTAATTCCTGGAGAACCCCTTTAAAAAAAATCCAGCTGTAGCATTGTGCTCACTTTTATAGGCACACACTGAAATTTGGGGGTGCACTCCTACTTTTCAATTGTTGTGGTAAATTGAATTTGGGGCTTCACTTGCTCAGTAGAGCACCATGAAGAGCACATTGTGTGGCCACTTGATGGCCTTATTGTTTGAAATGCCACTAATTCAGGACAATGGCATTCTAGTTGGTTAATCTGTCTTCATTAAATAAAATAAAAAATCTGTAATTTCCAATGTTTGATACTAGAGATGAGAGAATTTCTCAAAAATTCGATTCGGCCGGTTCGCAGAATTTTCTGAAAGAATTTAGTTTGATCCAAATTTATTCGTTGCGAATCACGTTAAAAAACAATTTCTTGGCTGCAGAGAGCCTTTTTTATAGTGGTGTAGAACACTGTGCCTTTCAGTAACACGCATAGGGAGTCTGCTGTGGTAGTGAAACAATACTGTGAGTCAGTATGACATGTAGATGACAGGCGTTGCTCTTAGAATCACTGCACACGTCACTTATTTGGGCAGTTTCGGGGCCAAAACTGACTAAATAACTCAAGTGTGAACAATGTTAGTGTCAAGAAGAAGCGCACTCCTTTTACACCGTCGTCAGCTGATTCCACATAGATGTCTACAGAACCTGTTCTATTAAACGCAAGAGAGCCCCCCCCCCCCCCCCAACAGAATATAGTGGCTGTCATCAGTAAGTTTGTGTTGATGTCACTGTCACTGATTATTTTGCCCTTCCTTTGATCCGTCAGAACAATAACCCCTAAAAAACAGATCCTGTCTGTGGAGCATCCGCCTTCACTCGGTCAGCATTTGGTCAGTAATCCATCAGTATTGCTAAAGCCCAAAAAAACAGGAGTGGATCCAAAACAGAGAGGACACCTGAATGGAATATTTGCATTTCTTCTGTGTTTTGTACCCACTCCTGCTTTCAGCCTCCAAATCATAAGCCAATTCTGATGCATAGGGACCATGTCATGCAGGCCTTACAGCTATTACATAGACAGGATCCGTTGTGCATCTCATTTTTCCTTCCTTCTGACAGATCAGAAGAAGGGTCAAATAAATGATGTCAGCCAGGCCTAAAGGCAAAATAGTGGCCCAGTCATGAAGTGGGGAGGGTGGGAACAGCATGAGAAGTCCATAGAGTGTGGAGGTGGCGGCAGCAGCATCAGGAGGAGGCTACAGAGTGGCAAAATGACAGTATGGAGGTGGCAGCAGCATTAGGAGGAGGCTACACAGTGGCAAAATGACAGTATAAAGGTTGCATCAGCATCAGGAGACCACAGATTGGCAAGGTGACATAGTGTGATGGTGGCAGCAGCATCAGGAGACCACAGAGTGACTCGGTGACAGAGTGGGGAGGTGGGTGGGAATACCAGTACCAGCTGAAGATGGTGGGTGAAAGAAGGAGCACTTGGCATCAGATGTGTGGCATCAGGCAGGTGGTAGCATCAGAATAGTAGCTGAGGCAGGTAGCCAGAGCAAACCGGTCTCTTTTGTCAAAGTGTTGATGTGGCACCATGGATGATCTAGTCTGAGTCTGATGCATCAGGCATTGGTGGGTGGAAATCCTGGCTGATCCACACCTGATTCATCTTGACAAAGGTCAGTCTCTCCACATTTTGGGTGGACAGGCTAGTTCTTCTTGGGGTAACTATGGCCCCCGCCGCACTAAACACCTGCTCTGATTATTATTATTTATTATTAAAGCGCCATTCATTCCATATCGCTGTACATATGAGAAGAGGTATACATACATAATGCAGACAATTGCACTAATCATAAACAAAACGAGTTACAAACTGGTACAGAAGGAGAGAGGGCCCTGCCCGTGAGGGCTTACAATCTACATGGTATGGGAGAAAGACACAGTAGGTGCGGGTGAAGTTGGTCATGGCGGTATAGAGGCAGCAGGGTCACTCGTTGTAGGCTTGTCTGAAGAGGTGGGTTTTCAGGTTTATTTTGAAGGATTCCACTGTAGGTGAGAGTCTGATATGTTGGGGTGGCGAGTTTCAGAGTATGGGGGATGCGCGGGAGAAATCTTGGAGGCGATTGTGGGAAGAGGTGATAAGAGGAGAGTAGAGAAGGAGGTCTTGTGAGGATCGGAGAGTGTGTGTGGGGATGTATCGGGAAAGTAGCTCAGAGATGCCACACTACTGGCCAGGCAGGACAGCTTTTCCAGGGCAAACTCTGCCAGTTGTGGCCACAAATCCAGTTTGGCTGCCCAGTAGTCCAATGGATCTTCAATGTGGGGTGGCAGGTTGCTGTCAAAGTATATATATCAAGAAAAGGCTGGACACTCACTATATCTGGAGTAAGTGGTACTTTATTAATCCAACCATAAAATCTTAAATGTATGTGTAACAAGTCTGGCCAGACTAGAAAGTGATAAATAATAAATAAATATACAATGTACAATACAATAGTGAAGTTAAAAGTATAGGTTCTCCAGATCTTTGAGGATAATGATCCAATATGCTAAAATTTCACCTAAATATTTTTTCACATAAATATTTAAAAAAATTTGTGGAAATAATTGCATATAATTGCCGCGACAATAAATGTTCGTAAATAATTTCGAATTCGTCTTTGCGGTTTGTGGAGTATCCATCAACAAATCGAGACTGTGTCTTTCAATTGTGAAGTTGAATGGTGTTATTTAATTCAAACTATTATGCCCCCATCACAAATACTTAGTTTACCTCTATGCAGTGTGTCTACTCACAAGCCAGATCGATATGGGAGGAATCCGGTGGTTAAACCAGATTCCTCCCACCGGATTCCTCCCATATCGATCTGGCTTGTGAGTAGACCATTCAACTTCACAATTGAAAGACAGTCACAATTCGGCTGTCACTACGCAAGCGAGTGAGCATGCATCGGGCCATTTATGCAAGTGACTCGGAGGGACTCCCTGCCTCCATCTCCACTGCATAGTGCCACGGTGTGTCTGGGTCCTCTGCCTCATCTTCCTCATCGCCCTGTAGCTCCTCTGCCTGCTCCTCCTCTCCTGTCACCTGTGTATAAAAACCACCCATTTCGCTACGCATTGCTTGTGCTCCAATGTCCTCCTCCTTCTCCTCCTCCAGTTCAGCCCCCACAGGGCTCATGTGGCCGTGAGATCTAGGCGCCACATCTCCAGTCCCCTAACCAGACAGATTTACCAGCATCTATTCCAGGACATGAAGCAGTGGAATGACGTTGTTCATCCCATAGTCCTGTCGACTGACAAATAACGTGGCCTCCTCAAAGGGCCTAAGCAAACGGCAGGTGTCACGCATGAGCTGACATCGAAGTTATACAGGGAAGTACTCCTGTCCGCTTGGATCATCAAGAAATTGCTGATGGCCTTTCTTTGTTCGTATAGTCAGCCCAACATATGGAGGGTGGAAATGTTGTATATCAGCCTATGTTGGGGGATGCCGTTCTGCCGCTGCAGCTAAAGGAGGGTGTGCTTTGCGGTGTACGAGTGGCTGAAGTACATGCCATTTTTAGGATGTCTTGCAGATGGGTGGAAGACTTCAGTAACCGCTTGACAACCAGATTGAACACGCAGGGCTCATGGCTCAGCCCTCCTTGACGCAGCACCGACGCCATGTTCTTCCCGTTGTCGGTCACCATGGTTCAGGTTTTGAGTTGTCACAGAGAAAGCCAGGATCCGATTTCTTGATGGACACGGAGCAGTTCCTCCCCTGTGTGACTCCGTTCGCCCAGGCAAATGAGGTGCAGAACAGCGTGACACCACCGTGTCCTGCACACGTGGTATGCTGGAGGGGCACTGTGAATTGTCCCTGCAGTGGAGGCTGAGGAGACGGTGGAGGCTGAGGAGAAGGTGGAGGATGAGGAGGCGCAAGCGGCGTCACCTGGCCAAGTTGCTTGTGTGGCTGTGCAGGAACCACATTCACCCAGTGGAATGTAAAAGACATGTATTGTCCCTGACCGTAGTTACAGCTCTACACGTCGGCGCTGCCATGCACTTTGGCAGACACCGACAGGCTCAAAGACTGGCCCACATATTTGTGCAGGGCTGGTACTGCCTTTTTGGCAAAGAAATGACGGCTTGGGACTCTCCACCTCGGTTTGCCACAAGCCATCAGTTCTGTGAAAGGTGCAGAGTCCATCACTTGGAAAGGAAGGGACTGCAGCACCAGCAACTTGGCCAGGAGCAAATTCAGCTTTTGCGCCGTTGGATGAGTGCACACATACTGTTGTCTCTTGGCAATCGCTTCAGTGATCGATTGCTGATGGATTGACTGACGAGGAGGAGGAGCTTCAGGACCAGCAGATGGTGGGAAGGACAGACAGCTCCCTTAGGCTGAGGTGGTGGAGCCTTGACTGCCTGAAATCGGGTGTGTGCCACTGCGTGATGCAGCAGTTGCTGCTGCAGGCTGCACCACCACATCAGAGCCACAGTTCTCCCAGGCCACTTTATGGTGACGATGCATATCTTGACGCAGTGCTGTGGTGCCAACATTGGCACCCTGGCCACGCTTCACCTTCTGCCCACAGATTCTACAAATGGCCATGTTCACCTCCTCCGGCGGCTTAACAAAAAACTGCCACACCGCCGAGTAGGTGATTTTACCCCCAACACTCCGCACTGACTGACTGCTACCGCTGCTGCTTCCATGAACCCCTGCACCACTACTTTCCGGGCAGGTAGGCTCCTGCGAAGCTGGTGGTCTACCCAGGGCACGTTTGGCTCCGACCTCCCACTGCTGACTCCCGGCCACGCTAGTGACTTGCTGGATTCGCCGCTGCCTCATGGGCAAGCTGCCGCCCTCTTTTCCTGATGATGATGAAGCCCCTAATTCACCTGAGTCCCAAGTGCGATCAGCTGCATCATCATCGAGTACTGATGGTCTCCTCAACGGTCTCTGGGTCAGGAGCCTGACTACTCGCAACATCAGTTCAAACGCCACTCTCCTCAACACTACTTGCCCGTCTACTGAAGTAAGCAGCGGATATCTCCTCTACATATTGGCTGGCTAGTAGCTGCTGACTGTCCTCTAGTAACTCGTCCTCGCTGTATAGTGGAGCTGAGCGCACAGCATATAATACTTGTCTGGCTGAGGGAACAGAAAAGGACAGAGGACAGGTGAGGGCACAGGGCCTGCTCCCGGGCTATGCCAACTAAGGGTGGTGTCTGACAAACCCACAGACTCTTGGCTGGGGGTGTCTGATGTCACGTGGGACGAAGGGGATGACCGAGTCAACCATTCAATAACCGCTGGGTTGCTGGTCAAGACACGACCGCTAGATGACACCGGGAGCTCAGGCCTCTTGTTGCCACGACCTCCTACTCTGCTGCGACCTGTGCCTGCGCAAGAAACATTTAGACCTCTGCCACCTGTGCAGGGCCTGGCACTTTTATGTCTGAGATACTGTTAGATCAAATAAATAAATAAAAAGAAAGAAAATTAAAACATCCCAAAAGAGTATGCAATTTTCTCACTTTACCACCCAACGGCTAATAAGCCCCTTTTTTCCCCACTAATACACACCACAAAAGGCTTTAGAACATACAGTCAGGTCCATAAATATTGGGACATGGACACAATTCTAACATTTTTGGCCACCACAATGGATTTGAAATGAAACGAACAAGATGTGCTTTAACTGCAGACTGTCAACTTTAATTTGAGGGTATTTACATCCAAATCAGGTGAACGGTGTAGGAATTACAACAGTTTGAATATGTGCCTCCCACTTGTTAAGGAACCAACCAAATGGGACAATTGGCTTCTCAGCTGTTCCATGGCCAGGTGTGTGTTATTCCCTCATTATCCCAATTACAATGAGCAGATAAAAGGTCCAGAATTCATTTCCAGTGTGCTATTTGCATTTGGAATCTGTTGCTGTCAACTCTCAAGATGAGATCTAAAGAGCTGTCACTATCAGTGAAGCAAGCCATCATTAGGCTGAAAAAACACAACAAACCCATCAGAGAGATAGCAAAAACATTAGGGGTGGCCAAAACAACTGTTTGGAACATTCTTAAAAAGAAGGAACGCACCGGTGAGCTCATCAACACCAAAAGACCTGGAAGACCACAGTAAACAACTATGGTGGATGACCGAAGAATTCTTTCCCTGGTGAAGAAAACACCTTTCACAACAGTTGGCCAGATCAAGAACACTCTCCATGAGGTAGGTGTATGTGTGTCAAAGTCAACAATCAAGAGAAGACTTCACCAGTGAATACAGAGGGTTCACCACAAGATATAAAGCATTGGTGAGCCTCAAAAACAGGAAGGCCAGATTAGAGTTTGCTAAACGACATCTAAAAAAGCCTTCACAGTTCTGGAACAACATTCTATGGACAGATGAGACCAAGATCAACTTGTACCAGAGTGATGGGAAGAGAAGAGTATGGAGGAAAGGAACTGCTCATGATCCTAAGCATACCACCTCATCAGTGAAGCATGGTGGTGGTAGTGTCATGGCGTGGGCATGTATGGCTGCCAATGTAACTGGTTCTCTTGTATTTATTGATGATGTGACTGCTGACAAAAGCAGCAGGATGAATTCTGAAGTGTTTCGGGCAATATTATCTGCTCATATTCAGCCAAATGCTTCAGAACTCATTGGACGGAGCTTCACAGTGCTAATGGACAATGACCCAAAGCATACTGCAAAAGCAACCAAAAAGTTTTTTAAGGGAAAGAAGTGGAATGTTATGCAATGGCCAAGTCAATCACCTGACCTAAATCCGATTGAGCATGCATTTCACTTGCTAAAGACAAAACTGAAGGGAAAATGCCCCAAGAACAAGCAGGAACTGAAGACAGTTGCAGTAGAGGCCTGGCAGAGCATCACCAGGGATGAAACCCAGCGTCTGGTGAGGTCTATGCGTTCCAGACTTCAGGCTGTTATTGACTGCAAAGGATTTTCAACCAAGTATTAAAAAGTGAAAGTTTGATTTATGATTATTATTCTGTCCCATTACTTTTGGTCCTTTAACAAGTGGGAGGCACATATGCAAACTGTTGTCATTCCTACACCGTTCACCTGATTTGGATGTAAATACCCTCAAAATAAAGCTGACAGTCTGCAGTTAAAGCACATCTTGTTCGTTTCATTTCAAATCCATTGTGGTGGTGTATAGAGCCAAAAATGTTAGAATTGTGTCGATGTCCCAATATTTATGGACCTGGCTGTATAACTGCACCACAGAACGGCAAATAATATATTTTTTTGCCACTAATACACGCCAAAAAGGGCTTTGGAACATATAACTGCACCGCTGAACGGCAAATAGGCCCTTCCACTTATACACGCCACAAAAGGCTTAAGAACTTGTAACTGCATCGCTGAACGGCAAATAATATATATTTTTTTTGCCACTAATGCACTCCAAAATGGGCTTTAGAACATACAGTCCTGATCAAAAGTTTAAGATCACTTGAAAAATGGCAAAAAATCATATTTAGCATGGCTGGATCTTAACAAGGTTCCAGGTAGAGCTTCAACATGCAACAAGAAGAAATGGGAGTGAGACAAAACATTTTTTGAGCATTCAATTTAATGAAAACAATGAATAAACTGAAACTGGCTGTTTTTCAGCTGATCAAAAGTTTAGGACCACACCTCCAAAAAAACTAAACCGCCCCCAAAACAGAAATCCAACTTTCAAACATGAACTCAGTAATGAGTAGCTCCGCCGTTATTGTTTATCACTTCAAAAATTTGTTTCGGCATGCTTGATGCAAGCGTTTCCATAAGGTGAGTGGGAACATTTCTCCAAGTGGTGAAGGCGGCCGCACAAAGGGCATCTACTGTCTGGAACTGTTGATCATTTTAGTAAACTTCCTTTGCCATCCATCCCCAAAAGTTCTCAATTGGATTTAGATCAGGGGAACACGCAGGATGGGCCAAAAGAGTGATGTTATTCTCCTGTAAGAAGTCCCTTATCCTGCGGGCATTGTGTACTGTAGCGTTGTCCTGTTGAAAAACCCAGTCGTTACCACACAGACGAGGGCCCTCAGTCATGAGGAATGCTCTCTGCAACATCTGGACATAGCCAGTGGCCGTTTGACGCCCCTGCACTTCCTGAAGCTCCATTGTTCCACTGAAGGAAAAAGCACCCCAGACCATTATGGCGCCCCCTCCACTGTGGCGCGTAGAAAACCTCTCAGGTGGGATCTGCTTGTCATGCCAGTAACGTTGGAAACCATCAGGACCATCAAGGTTACATTTTTTCTCATCAGAGAATAAAACTTTTTTCCACCTTTTGAATGTCCCGTGTTTGGTGCTCTCTTGCAAAGTCCAAACGAGCAGTTCTGTGGCGTTCAAGGAGACGAGGTCTTTGAAGACGTTTTTTGTTTTTGAAGCCCTTCAGTCTCAGATGCCGTCTGATGGTTATGGGGCTGCAGTCAGCACCAGTAAGGGCCTTAATTTGGGTCGAGGATCGTCCAGTGTCTTGACGCACAGCCAATTGGATCCTCCGACTCAGTGCTGATGAAATTTTTTTGGGTCTTCCACTTGACTTTTTTGTTCCATAACCCTCAGGATCATTTAAGAAATTCCAAATGACTGTCTTACTGCGTCCCACCTCAGCAGCGATGGCGCGCTGTGAGAGACCCTGCTTATGCAGTTTAACAACCCGACCACATTCAAAAAGGGAGTTTTTTGCCTTTGCCATCACAACGTGTGACTACCTGACAGAAAATGACAATGAATCCACATTTTTGCACAGATTTGGCCTTTTTAAAGGCATGTGGTCCTAAAATTTGGATCAGCTGAAAAACAGCCTGTTTCAGTTTAATCGTTATTTTCAATTAATTGAATGCTCAAAACATGTTTTGTCTCACTCTCATTTCTTCTTGTTGAATGTTGAAGCTCTACTTGGAACCTTGTTAAGATCCAACAATGTAAAATATGATTTTTTTGCCATTTTTAAAGTGGTCTTAAACGTTTGATTAGAACTTTATAACTTCTCCGCTGAACAGCAAATAATATATATTTTTTTGCCACTAAGGCTACTTTCACACTAGCGGCACAGACCTCCGGCAGGCTGTTCCGTCGGGTGAACAGCCTGTCGGATCCGTCCTGCCGCTAGTGAACGTGTGCCCCCGGACTGATGCTCCGTTCCCATTGACTATAATGCGGGCGGGGGCGGAGTTCCGGCAGAGGCACGGCAACGCACGGCGAGAGGCTGCCGGAATAAAACTATGACATGTCTGACATTTATTCTGGCAGCCTCTCGCCGTGCGCTGCCGTGCCTCTGCCGGAACTCCGCCCCGTCCCTATTATAGTCAATGGGGACAGAGCGGCAGTCCGGGGGCACACGTTCTCTAGTGGCAGGACGGATCCGACAGGCTGTTCACCTGACAGAACAGCCTGCCGAAGTTCCGTGCTGCTAGTGTGAAAGTAGCCTTATACACGCCAAAAAGTGCTGTAATTTTCTCACTTCATCACACAACGGCTAATAAGCCCTTTTTCCCCTCTAATACAATCCAAAAAAAGCTTTAAAACATATAACTGCACAGCACAAGGGCAAATAAGACGTATAAATATTTCCTTGTAATAGACCATGTTAATGGCTGTATCAAACAGCACTTGCACCCCAATAACAAGAACGATTTGCTGGAATTACAGAGCTGTATAATGGCAATTTAGGTGCTTAGTCAGTGCAGCAAGGTGTAATAGGATTGTTCCTATTACCCAGGCGTTATACTCCCCTTCTGAACCTTTTCTGCTTCAATACTGTGGAATGATTCCTCCCTATCCTTTCCCTGAACTTCTATACAGCAAAATAAAAGTATTAGTCTTTCCTAGCACTGTTCCTAGCGCCTGCTGACGTCTCTCCCTGCACTAAGTACACTGGAAAATGACTGAATCCAAGATGGCTGAGGCTATTTATAGGGCTGTGAAATCACAGGGCTGGCTGGCTGCTGATTGGCTGAATGCATGGCATTCGGGCTGCAACGATGAATCAACGTTATCGATAATATTCGATAACGGGATTCGTTGTCAACGAATCCCGTTATCGAATAATCGTCCGATTCGTTGCTATACGGGCGGGAGCGGGCGGTCAGGCGCTATGCCTGTGGGTCCTTGAACTTTAAATCACTGCATCTTTATTACCTTACAATGAAGCTCCAGTAACAGGCAGAGCGGGCGGTGGCATAACGTCACTTACTCACGTGACGCGCAAGCTCCGCCTGCTTCATTCATAAAGTAGGTGGAGCAGGCCCGTCACGTGAGTAAGTGACGTTACGCCGCCGCCCACTCTGCCTGTTACTGGAGCTTCATTGTAAGGTAATAAAGATGCGGTGATTTAAAGTAAAAATTACTGCCGGTTAAGGAATACTGCTGTGACCGGCGGGCCCAGGGCTCTTATGAGGAGGGGGATCTGTGGATGGCACTGTTATGGGGAGGGGGATCTGTGGATGACACTGTTATGGGAAGGGGGATCTGTGGATGGCACTGTTTTGGGGAGGGGGATCTGTGGATGGCACTGTTTTGGGGAGGGGGATCTTTGGATGACACTGTTATGGGGAGGGGGATCTGTGGATGACACTGCTATGGGGGAGATCTGTTGATGACACATATAGCATAAGATGCTATATAGTGTCATCCATAGATCCACAGATCCCCCATAACAGTGTCATCCACAGATCCCCTATAACAATGTCATCCACAGATCCCCCATAACAGTGTCATCCACAGATCCCCCATAACAGTGTCATCCACAGATCCCCCATAACAGTGTCATCCACAGATCCCCCATAACAGTGTCATCCACAGATCCCCCATAACAGTGTCATCCACAGATCCCCCATAACAGTGTCATCCACAGATCCCCCATAACAGTGTCATCCACAGATCCCCCATAACAGTGTCATCCACAGATCCCCCATAACAGTGTCATCCACAGATCCCCCATAACAGTGTCATCCACAGATCCCCCATAACAGTGTCATCCACAGATCCCCATAACAGTGTCATCCACAGATCCCCCATAACAGTGTCATCCACAGATCCCCCATAACAGTGTCATCCACAGATCCCCCATAACAGTGTCATCCACAGATCCCCCATAACAGTGTCATCCACAGATCCCCCATAACAGTGTCATCCACAGATCCCCCATAACAGTGTCATCCACAGATCCCCCATAACAGTGTCATCCACAGATCCCCCAAAACAGTGTCATCCACAGATCCCCCCCATAACAGTGTCATCCACAGATCCCCCCCATAACAGTGTCATCCACAGATCCCCCCCATAACAGTGTCATCCACAGATCCCCCCCATAACAGTGTCATCCACAGATCCCCCCCATAACAGTGTCATCCACAGATCCCCCCCATAACAGTGTCATCCACAGATCCCCCCCATAACAGTGTCATCCACAGATCCCCCCCATAACAGTGTCATCCACAGATCCCCCCCCATAACAGTGTCATCCACAGATCCCCCCCATAACAGTGTCATCCACAGATCCCCCCCATAACAGTGTCATCCACAGATCCCCCCCATAACAGTGTCATCCACAGATCCCCCCCATAACAGTGTCATCCACAGATCCCCCCCATAACAGTGTCATCCACAGATCCCCCCCATAACAGTGTCATCCACAGATCCCCCCCATAACAGTGTCATCCACAGATCCCCCCCCATAACAGTGTCATCCACAGATCCCCCCCATAACAGTGTCATCCACAGATCCCCCCATAACAGTGTCATCCACAGATCCCCCATAACAGTGTCATCCACAGATCCCCCATAACAGTGTCATCCACAGACCCCCTCCATAACAGTGTCATCCACAGACCCCCTCCATAACAGTGTCATCCACAGACCCCCTCCATAACAGTGTCATCCACAAATACCCCCCCCCCCATAACAGTGCCAGCACGTATAAGTGCTTTTGTGATTTAAAATTTTATCATTTTCAGTTTTACCTGCTAATATTTCCCACAAATGCATGCTACTTTCCTATTCAGCAGCTCTCAGCTCACAGCGTTGCCATGTGCTCTCCGTCTTCTCAGTATTATAACAAGAGAAGGATGAGCTCTAGGAGGAGGAGCTCAGCCCTGACAACCTGGAGCTGGGCTGAGGCAGAAAGTAGAGGGGGGAGGGCTGCTTTAGATGGTGATATCTTCTCAATGGTAGCAGCTAGAAATATACTGGTCTTGTTTGAAAGGTGACAGTCCAAGCTTCCATACAAGACCAGAATGACAGATCTAGTATAAGCAACAGAGGAGAAATCACTGTTAGAAATAGAGTCGGGAATAATCGCGGGTAAAATCTGCTTTTACTTTCAGCTTCAATCACTGCATTCCAATTTCTATCATTGATATCTTCCTCTGTACTGATGTACAGATGTATGTCATTCTGGTATTATCTTGGAATGTCAGCTTTCAGACGATACAAAACCCTTATTTCTAGCTGGTACCAAACCACAGATATAAGCAGCTAAAGCATCCCCCCTGTCAGTCTGGAAGAGAATAAGGGACAGCTGGCTATTAAGAGGTTAAAAGAAATCCTTACTGATTTAATGTAATTGCAGGGCTTGTCTCTGGTTAGCTGTATGTGAGGATACACACTGCTCTGGGTACTGTGGGAAGCTTTCTGCGTTCTGATTGGTCCTGCTAGTTCATGTGAGGAGAGCAAGGGCTTATTGGAAGTGAGGTAAATACAGGATGGCCTCAATGAAGGGCAAAGATTATCACAGGAAGAGCAGCAGAGGCCATCTTAGGAAGTTGCTGAAATAGAGGCACAGAGAAACATGGTGGCTAAGGGCTGAATACAGACATCAGAAAGGTAAAATTTGCTGAAAAATGCAGCTTCATTAATATCTTCCCTTCAGCATCACATATGTTAGGAATTTCATTTTTGGTAGTGAAATGGAAGTTACATTTTAAGGGCCCTTTACACGGGCCGACAATTGAATGGATCATCATTTACCAGTGTTACTAGTAACCCTGGTTAGCAATGATCTGGCGGTGTAAATGCACTGCCGATTACCTGATGAACGAGCAAACCGCTCGTTCATCTGGTAGTTTTTATCTTTTGTGACGCAGAAAAGATCATTATTTCCCAGTTGCACATGGCGCTGTATAAACAAGATCTGCTGCCGGGAAACATAGAAACATAGAATGTGTCGGCAGATAAGAACCATTTGGCCCATCTAGTCTGCCCAATATACTGAATACTATGAATAGACCCTGTCCATATCTTATATGAAGGATGGCCTTATGCCTATCCCATGCATGCCTAAACTCCTTCACTGTATTTGCAGCTACCACTTCTGCAGGAAGGTTATTCCATGCATCCACTACTTTCTCAGTAAAGTAAGGCCCCTTTCACACGGGCGAGTTCTTCGTGCGGGTGCAATGCGTGAGGTGTACACATTGCACTCGCACTGAATCCGGACCCATTCATTTCTATGGGGCTGTGCACATGAGCGGTGATTTTCACGCATCACTTGTGCGTTGCGGGAAAATCGCAGCATGCTCCTCTTTGTGCGTTTTCCACGCAACGCAGGCCCCATAGAAGTGAATGGGGCTGCGTGAAAATCGCAAGCATCCGCAAGCAAGTGCGGATGCGGTGCGATTTTCATGCACGGTTGCTAGGAGACGATCGGGATGGTGACCCGATCATAATTATTTTCCCTTATAACATGGTTATAAGGGAAAATAATAGCATTCTTAAAACAGAATGCATAGTACAATAGGGCTGGACGGGTTAAATAAAAATTTAAAATAATTTAACTCACCTTAATCCACTTGTTCGCGCAGCCTGGCTTCTCTTCTGTCTTCATCTTTGCTGTGCACAGGAAAAGGACCTGTGGTGACGTCACTACGCTCATCACATGGTCCATCACATGATCCATCACCATGGTAAAAGATCATGTGATGGACCATGTGACGAGAGCAGTGACGTCATCAAAGGTCCTATTCCTCAAAGAAGAAGACAGAAGAGAGGCCGGGCTGCGCGATCAAGTGGATTAAGGTGAGTTAAATTATTATAATTTTTTTTTAACCCCTCCAGCCCTATTGTACTATGCATTCTGTATTAAGAATGCTATTATTTTCCCTTATAACCATGTTATAAGGGAAAATAATACAATCTACACAACCCCGATCCCAAACCCGAACTTCTGTGAAGAGGTTTGGGTACCAATCATGCCGATTTTTATCACTCGCGTACAAAACGCATTACAATGTTTTGCACTCGCGCGGAAAAATCGTGCATTTTCCCGCAACGCACCCGCATCTTATCTGGGCCAAAACATGACGCTCGTGTGAAAGAGGCTTAATACTTCCTGATATTACTTTTAAACCTTTGCCCCTCTAATTTAAAA
The DNA here is from genome assembly GCF_905171765.1 of Bufo bufo. Taxonomy (NCBI): domain Eukaryota; kingdom Metazoa; phylum Chordata; class Amphibia; order Anura; family Bufonidae; genus Bufo; species Bufo bufo. The sequence continues at coordinate 222,043,500 of NC_053392.1, forward strand.
CTAATTTTTGTCCTCTTGTAGCAGTTTTTCTTCTTTTAAATGTAACGGGGTTTTGGTGGCGCCCCCTAGTGTCTATGGGGTCCCTAACTCTAGTTAACTCACTATGCCTGACAGGCGGATCCTGAGCCTCCGCTATCTGGGAGTTGGGGTACATGTCTGCGGCAGTGCCTCCACCCAGTGGAACATCCGGGGTAGGGATGTGAGGCTCCACTGGGAACATACTTGGTGCAAATGAGACTGACACAGCCTAACTAGAATTAACTTTATATAGTGCGTAACAAAATGAACCAACATACATAGGAAAATACAATAGCGTAACACAAATAACAGGGTAATGTGGATTCTTCCTCACCCACCCACTAGCACACCTGCGTCCCACCCCCTATCTTGGCCCTAATGGCCGTTGGTGCACATAGGAGAGTTGGGGCCCTTACAAGCTCTTGCTCCGCAGGGTCACTGAAGCAGCCTGAGCTGTGTAATGTCCGTCACTGGACCTCAGAGTCTTTATTGTGGTGAGGAGACAGGTGCCCTGTGGTGATACAGGGAGAGGTTTGACTTACCCTCACAACACCATTTACCAGGCCAGTCCGCAGCAATCTCCTTTCACTGGATTCACCAGACGTCTGGACTCAGTGCTTGTCTTTGCCAGCGGTCCCTCTCTCAGCAGGTGTGATCTTGGGTGAAGTAAGTTCTCTTGTTCAAGTTCTATCTCTGTGCTGCAGTCTCTCAATGCCAGACCCATGTCCTCTCTCTGGCTGAGCAAATCGTAGCTTCCAGAAACTTTTCCAGGACCTTCCTCTTTAGAGCTGTGCAGCCCACGTCCTTTTAGGACCTGCGATGATGTCACTAACCATGTGACTCCTTTCAGCCAGTCATGTGATAAATGCTCAATGTCTTATTAACAGCATACTGAGTCCATCTACTGGGCATTTCAGATAACGCAGCCGGTGTAACTTTACAGGGTTACATAAATATTCTCTCCTCTTTTACCTTGTTGATTCCCTTTATGCATTTAAAAGTTTCTATCATATCCCCTCTGTCTCGTCTTTCTTCCAAGCTATACATGTTAAGGTCCTTTAATCTTTCCTGGTAAGTTTTATCCTGCAATCCATGTACCAGTTTAGTAGCTCTTCTCTGAACTCTCTCCAAAGTATCAATATCTTTCTGGAGATATGGTCTCCTTTACTGAGCACAATACTCCAAATGAGGTCTCACTAGTGCTCTGTAGAGCGGCATGAGCACCTCCCTCTTTCTACTGGTAATGCCTCTCCCTATACACCCAAGCATTCTGCTAGCATTTCCTGCTGCTCTATGACATTGTCTGCCTACCTTTAAGTCTTCTGAAATAATGATCCCTAAATCCCTTTCCTCAGATACTGAGGTTAGGACTGTATCACTGATTTTATATTCTGCTCTTGGGTTTTTACGCCCCAGGTGCATTATCTTGCACTTGAAACAACAAGACAGTATGGGGAAGAGCGATGGCATTAGTGATCGCTCCTCCCCATACTCTGGAGGAGATCGGGGCATATAAATGCACCTGTCTTCTCTGCTAGTGATCAGCAGATCGTTGGGAAGGAACGCTTCCTTCTCGACAATCTGCAAGATCATCGTCCCATGTAAACGGACTATTAGTAACGCGAATGGTTGATAAAGTAATGTTTATTTCCCATAATTTTAGACTTGTTTGCTTAAAGGACCAACATTTCATTTTTTTATTTTTATTTTTTATTTTTTTAGCCTGAAGCTAGACCATTTTTCAATTAAACTTTTTGAGTTGTCATCTCAAAGTAGTTTCCCTATAAATTAAATCCCTGGAAGAAAAAGATCTTTTTTTTTTACTATGTTCTTTAATCACTTTTGTCCTGAAAGTATGTTATTAAAAATGTTAGCCCATGAATTAAAATATAACAAAAATATCACACACTATTATTTTAATTTTATCAATGCAAATAAAACCCTGCTCTCCAGTGTAATTTTTACTATTTTGTTTGATTCTTACTGAAATGGAGCTGTTTTGTGTCTTTACTTTCTGTGGGTGGGCAGCTCATCAAGCACCTGCATCTCCCAGGAAGGGTTTGCAGTTCTCTTGTTAACCCCTTCCTAACCTGCATAGAAAATAATACCTTACACACAGCTACAGTGATCCTAATAAATGGTACTGTAGTATGGAATGCAATCTCCTTCTTCACGGTTTACAGAGATATAGCTATATATTTTTATGAATTTAGAAGTCAGGATGAATGAAAGGTGTCTGGGCTGCTTCACCTGCTTCTCTATGAGATCACTCTGTCAGCACTGAAGGGAGCAGGGAAGCTACTGAGCATGTTAGTCCATCTCTGAATGCAGGAGAAGGTGGACCAGAAGTATAAACAGCAGGGGGCGCTACCAGATAGGAGAAAGTAATGTACATACATAAACAAGCAATATTTTATTGCATGTATATTGCAGTAATAATTTATCATGCTCTGTTCACTGCATAGTATTACTTTTATGGGATAACCCCCTATAAAGTACTTTCTGCAATTCTGACATCTGGCAGTGCTGCACTTTGTATTTTCCATTTGTCTAAGCCACTTCCAAATGTAATATTTAGAGGAGACGGAGCAGTGTTGGATTTGCATGGATCTCCAGAGTCTGTGCCACTGCAGGCAGGTCCTGGGTTGACTGGAGACTAAAGTTACTTTATCTACTGAATTCAGTCTCCACATTCAAGCAAATCATGTCTGTTGTCAAAAGACACATACGCAAATGAAGATATTCAATATATCCTTTAGGCCTATTGCACACGACCGTATGTCTTTTTCAGTGTTTTGCGGTCCGTTTTAAACGGATCCGTTGTTCCGTTTTTTGTTTCCGTTGTGTTTCCGTTCCGTTTTTCCGTTCCGTTTTTCCGTATGGCAAATACAGTATACAGTAATTTCATAGAAAAAATTGGGCTGGGCATAACATTTTCAATAGATGGATCCGCAAAAAACGGAACGGATACGGAAGACATACGGATGCACTTCCGTATGCATTCCGTTTTTTTGCGGACCCATAGACTTTAATGGAGCCACGGAACGTGATTTGCGGCCAAATATAGGACATGTTCTATGTTAAAACGGAACGGAAAAACGGAAACGGAATGCATACGGAGTACATTCCGTTTTTTTTTTGCGGACCCATTGAAATCAATGGTTCCGTATACGGACCGTATACGGACCGCAAAAAACGGCCAGTAAACGGGAAAAAAAAAACGGCCGTGTGAAAGAGGCCTTAGAGTGGATGTAACTGTTGACAAGAAAGCAACTTCAATTAGCAAAATCTTGTCTCTTGTCTCGGCTTTTTTTTTTTTTTTTTAACCAAAATGTATAATGTGAACAGGACATGGTTGACATACCTGAGTTGTGTTGGATGTGGAATAAACAGATGCAACTTATGTTCACATATAGACAATACCTCTTCTTTCACCCCTATATCCACAGGATTAACCCCTTACGGACACATGACGTACCGGTACGGCATGTTTCCCGAGTCCTTAAGGACACATGACGTACCGGTACGTCATGTGTTGTTCCGATCACTGCCGCCCGGCGGGCGGTGATCAGAACAAGGTGCCTGCTCAAATCATTGAGCAGGCACCTCGGTTAAATACGTGGGGGGGTCCCGTGACCCCCCCGTGTCGGCGATCGGCTTTTACCTGGTGCGGCGGTGGTGCCATCGGGTCCCCATGGGGCTGTGGGGGGGACCCGATGGCATGGAAGGCAGCGCGATGCCTTCCGGTGAAGAGCCTGTGAGATCCAGCCCCCTGGATCTCACAGGCCGGAAGCTGTATGAGTAATACACACAGTATTACTCATACAGCCAATGCATTCCAATACAGAAGTATTGGAATGCATTGTAAAGGAATATACCCCCAAAAGTTCAAGTCCCAAAGTGGGACAAAAAATAAAGTGAAAAAATAAAGTTTTCCCCCCAAAAAATTAAGTTTCAAGTAAAAATAAACAAAAACGTAATCTTCCCCAAATAAAGTAAAAAAAAATAGGCGGGAAAAATAAGTATACATATTAGGTCCGTATCGACCGGCTCTATGAACAGATCACATGACCTAATCCCTCAGATGAACACTGTAAAAAAAAAACTGTGCTAAATAAACCATTTTTTTATCACCTTACATCACAAAAAGTACAACAGCAAGTGATCAAAAAGGCGTTTGCCCACCAAAATAGTACCAATCTAACCGTCACCTCATCCCGCAAAAAATAAACCCCTACCTGAGACAATCGCCCAAAAAATTAAATAACTATGGCTCAGAATATGGAGACACTAAAACATAATTTTTTTTTGTTTGAAAAAAGCGGTTATTGTGTAAAATTTACATAAATAAAAAAAAAGTATACATATTTGGTATCGCCGCGTTCGTATCGACCGGCTCTATAAAAATATCACATGACCTAACCTCTCGGATGAACACCGTAAAAAAATTTAAATAAAAACTGTGCCAGATAAACCATTTTTTGTCACCTTACATCACAAAAAGTGTAATAGCAAGCGATCAAAAAGTCATACGCACCCCAAAATAGTGCTAATAAAACCGTAATCTCATCCCGCAAAAATCATACACTACCCAAGGTAATCGCCCAAAAACTGAAAAAATTATGGCTCTCAGACTATGGAAACACTAAAACATGATTTTTTTTTTGCTTCTAAAATGAAATCATTGTGTAAAACTTACATAAATAAAAAAAAAGTATACATATTGGGTATCGCCGCATCCGTGACAACCTGGTCTATAAAAATATCACATGATCTAACCTGTCAGATGAATGTTGTAAAAACCAAAAAATAAAAACGGTGCCAAAACAGCTATTTCTTGTAATCTTGCCTCACAAAAAGTGTAATATAAAGCAACCAAAAATCATATGTACCCTAAACTAGTACCAAGAATACTCTACCCCGTAGTTTCTAAAATGGGGCCACTTTTTTGAAGTTTCTACTCTAGGGGTGCATCAGGGGGGCTTCAAATGGGACATGGTGTCAAAAAACCAGTCCAGCAAAAACTGCCTTCCAAAAACCGTATGGCATTCCTTTCCTTCTGTGCCCTGCCGTGTGCCCGTACAGCAGTTTACGACCACATATGGGGTATTTCTGTAAACTACAGAATCAGGGCCATAAATATTGAGTTTGGTTTGGCTGTTAACCCTTGCTTTGTAACCGGAAAAAAATTATTAAAATGGAAAATCTGCCAAAAAAGTGAAATTTTGAAATTGTATCTCTATTTTCCATTAATTCTTGTGGAACACCTAAAGGGTTAACGACGTTTGTAAAATCTGTTTTTAATACCTTGAGGGGTGTAGTTTCTTAGATGGGGTCACTTTTATGGAGTTTCTATTCTAGGGTTGCATCAGGGGGGCTTCAAATGGGACATGGTGTCAAAAAAACCAGTCCAGCAAAACCTGCCTTCCAAAAACCGTATGGCATTCCTTTCCTTCTGTGCCCTGCCGTGTGCCCGTACAGCGGTTTACGACCACATATGGGGTGTGACGAAAAAACATATGTGAATATGTGACGAAAAAACAATCTCCGAATGGCCTGGATAAGTCAAAGCGTTTTAAAGTTATCAGCACTTAGGCTGGGTTCAGACCTGAGCGTTTTACAGCGCGTTCCTACGCGCTGTAAAACGCTCAACAGGCAAGAACCAATGTTTCCCTATGGGAAGGGTTCTCACCTGAGCGTTTTACAGCGCGTACGATCAAAAACGCTGTAAAACGCCCGACGCTCAAAAAAGTTCTTGAGCTTCTTTGGGGCGTTTTGTCGCGCGTTCCCATACATAGACTTTCGGGAACGCGCGACAATGGGCGTTCGCTTGTCTCTGTATGCGCGATTGTAAACGCCGGTACAATCGCGCATACAGAGCGCTCCATCGCGAACGCTCAGGTCTGAACCCAGCCTTAAAGTGAAACTGGTCAGATTTGCAAAAAATGGCCTGGTCCTTAAGGTGAAATAGGGCTGAGTCCTTAAGGGGTTAACATATCCCATAAAACATATATGCAGTGTAATAGTACAAATGTGATTTACATGATCTATTGTAACCAGTGGATTGCAGTATACTGGCTGCAGAAGTTGTGAATTAAAAGGGAAGAATGGTAAACACCTTTATATAGCAACCTCTAAAAATGTTACAAGTACCTGCCCTTTGTCAGCAGTTTCCAAACATTTTAGATAACTATACATGGGTAACACTGAGAGTCTGCAAGTGGGGACACTTGGACAGGTTAACAAACCCAAAAGAGGGGGAGACATGAGGAAACTTCTCCTTACAAGAGAAAACTATTGGATCTTGAAAATGGATACTGTAAGTCCCAACAGTGTAATATTTTGCTTAACGCTGCAAAGCTATATATGCCATAGCGGTAAGCTCTTATCTGTAACCCAACATATAAAACTGTCGGGTTACATGACGATCTGCTGGTGCCCCATGATGCTGTAGATCTGTGACCGGATACCAGCCAGAGTGTTCTTCCTGTGTGGCATGACTGTAACAGGGTGTTACAGCAATCCATTGCACTGTAAAGTCAAAAATTTGGCATGGGCTTGCTCTTCATGATGTGAGAATGCCCTCTGCTGGCTGTAAAATTAACTGTAAGCCTGCAGCCTGTGAATTAACCTTTTCCTGCCCTTATTGTAGTAGGAAGAGGTTAATTCACTTTTTTCATTTAAAAAACAAACAAATGTTCTGTTTTCAGATATTACGGTCCAGTGTTTCATAACTTGCTTTTCAGTTTAATTCTGTGTTTATGTATATTATCCTAAAACCAATAAAAACAGAGTAAACAACAAAAAGTAAAATAAAAAAATAAAAAAATGACATGCATGGAATGTGATTTGTGACCAAGTAAATCGTAATGAATCAAATTTATTTGTGAACTTCAGCGAAGCAGCTAAGGGTACTTTAGCAATAGCGTTTTTATTTTCCAGTATTGAGTTCCATAACAGGTGCTCAATACCAGAAAAAACTGATCAGTTTTATCCTAATGCATTCTGAATGGAGACCATTCCATTTAGTATGCATCAGGATGTATCAGTTCAGTCCCTCTTACGTTTTTTGGACGGAGAAAATACAGCTGCATGCGGCAGTTTTCTCTCCGGCCAAAAATCCTGAACACTTGACGAAATGCCGGATTCGGCATTATTTTCCATTGAAATGCATTAATGCCGGATCTGGCCCCAAGTGTTCTGGAAAAATGGACCCGGTTTTGCGGTCTGCGCATGCGCAGACCTTTAAAAATGTGAAAAATATAAATATCAGATCCATTTTTCCGGATGACAACCGGAAAGACGGATCCGGTATTGCAATGCATTTTTCGGAAGTATCTGGATCCGTCTGACAAATGCATCCGCTTGCGTCCGGATTGCCGGATCCAGCAGGCAGTTCCGGCGACGAAACTGCCTGTCGGAATCCTCTGCCTCAAGTGTGAAAGTACCCTAAATTGAATTTTTTAAAATTTTGCTCATCTCTAGTTATAGCTATAGTTACTAGTGTTAGCAATAGTGTATAGTATTAGTAGTGGTATAATACATACATGCATTTTTACCCCTTTTTTAGTCATAAAAAATACACATATATATATATATATATATATATATATATATATATATATATATATATATATTGCTTTATTTAGCTATATTTAGTATACTTGTACATAAAATATACAAATGCATGCATATTTTATTTGTTTAATTTATAAAAAATGAATGTTAAAAAAAGTAAAAAGCTTAAAATGTCCACATTTCCCCCAGATGAATACCATAAAGTCACTTTGAAGGAGTTTTTAATGTTTTGGTGCTGTAAAACAACTGTATTGGCAGCACGGTGCCATAGAACCAGCAATAGAAAAATAGGCTGCCAAAATGCGCTTGAGTCCTTTCAGACCTTAGCGGTGTGCCCAGCCAGTAGATAAATTACACAAATAGAATCCATTTTTACTGTAAAAACATACGGCAATGGTTTTATAAATGTTTTGTCTTGAAATCTTAACAGAAATGTAAATTTTTTCATAATTTTCTCAGTTTTTCTTAACCCTTTAATGCATAATACCGTACATGTATGGCATTATACACTGGGAATTGTATGGAGCGGGCTGCTGTGGTGAGCTCGCTCCAGTGTAAACTTGATCCCGCCTGCCTGCCTGCCCCTGTCAATCAAAATGCAGAAGGCGAAGCAGTTGCAGTGAACGCTGAGCCTCTAGGTTTAACGGCAACGCCCTCGTTGCTCCTAGAGGCTCATTTGCATATATTGAAACATCATTCAGCATCTCAGCAATACAGGCACATATGAACATGGGACCAACACAGATGCCTTCAGCTGCCAAGCGCACATGCAACAGGTCAGCCAGTTTCATAGGTACAAATCTGCTGACAGATGCCCTTTAAATATTTTAATAAAAATGATCTGCCATTTAATAGCACAAAAGAAAGGTCTCAGGTGGTCCGTAAAAAATAATCAAATACATATCGGTGGGCTCAGATATTAAATGGCTATTTGTAGTTATATAGGCCCATTGCTGAAACTGAAAAATTGGCCTGGTAAGGGTACTATGACACTAGCGTTATTCTTTTCCGGCACTGAGTTCCGTCCTAGGGGCTCTATACCGGAAAATAACTGATCAGTTTTATCCTAATGCATTCTGAATGGAGAGAAATCTGTTCAGGATGCATCAGGATGTCTTCAGTTCAGTCTTTTTGACTTTTCAGGACGGAGATAATATCGCAGCATGCTGCGCTTATATCTCCGTCCAAAATTCCGGAACACATGCCGGATCCGGCATTAATTGACATTGAAGTGTATTAGTGCCGGATCCGGCATTAAGTGTTTCGGCAAAAAGGATCCGGCCTGCACAGACTGAAAAAAAGGCAAAAAAAATATATACCCGATCCGTTTTTGCGGAGAGATGACACCGGAGAGACGGATCCGGCATTTCAATTTATTTGTCATCCGGATCCGTCTGACAAATGCCATCAGTTTGCATACGTTTTGCCGGATCCGGCAGGCATTTCCAGTGACGGAACTGCCTGCCGGAATCCTCTGCCGCAAGTGTGAAAGTACCCTAAGGAAGTGGTTAACCTTAGGAATGCACACTATGTATTTTTATTAGTTGACTAACATGCCTATGCTTTTTTGTTTTCTTGCTTATTTATATGCTAATTACACTTGTTCACTACATCTATGGGGGCGATTTATCAAAACTGTTATAACGTTCTTTTGGACTGAATCGTTTTTTTACCTTTTCCAGCTGGTGTGCTGAGCTGTATTGAGTTTTTTTTTTCCTGAGGGGGCACCAGCAAAACCCCTCATTATCAGGAGGATTGTCACTTGGGTAGGACTTGTTAAGTTAGGAGGAATTGTTCAAATTGCCGGTTTGTCCTTCTCCGTCAGGCGATGAAGCATCCTAATAGCTGCACGTGGGCTGAAACAGCATCATTATTGTGTATTACAGATGTAAAAAGCAAAATGGTAATAAAGGCAGTGAGCGGGATCTGCATTGCAGTCCTATCTGTAGCGCAGTCTTATGATTTTACATGGTTTCACGGCTCACAAGAGTGCAGAGGTACTTAACGGTTTAAACAATCAAACTTCACTTATTTGAACTTCGCTGTGAGGCGTTAATTCTAAGGCATGCTGCTCTAGATAATGAACTGCGATCATCAGAATGCGCAGCACAGGGCCTTGTGGGGATTTAATGAGCGCAGTCATTGTGGGAACAGGAGCCAGCCTCCTAGCTCTACGTACTTCTGTGCATTATGGCTTTATTTTTATAGCTGAAGGAAAATGCATTTGCATTTAATGGTGTTTTTACCAAGTCTTGCAAACAAATGATGTGAAACTGCATAAAGGACTTAAAGGGACACTACATAATTTTTTTATCACATATTAAAGGGAATTTGTCATCTGCTTTTAGCATTTTAAGCTTTCAACTTAGCCATGTTCAATAAAGTACCTTATTTCCTGCAGTGGTCTTCTTACTTTATTTCGTTTTGTCATTTTGATAAAAAAAAGCTCTTTTTCTGATATGCTAATAAAGCTCCAAGGTGCCCAGAGGGGCGTTTTTTTCCTCTCTGTAGCCCAGTGACGCCCCCTGCAGTGCCCAGTCCGCCTTAATTTGAATCCCAAGAACGCCTCCTGTTCCTGAAATAACCTCCCACAGCCCGGCAAACGGTTCCGCCCCCTCGACACGTCATCTTCTACCTTCAAGAAATACCCCGTTCTTCTTCCTGTCGGCCGCCAGAAATCTTGCGCAGGCGCAGTACCGCCTGCGCGATCTTCAAGCTCATGAGGCAACAGCACTCAGATTACGTCACTGGGCTCGGCGCATGCCCAGTGAGACTTTTGAGGCTGTTGCCCTCAGGAGCTGGATGATCGCGCAGGCCGCAGGCGGTACTGCGCCTGCACGAGATTTCTGGTGGCCGACAGGAAGCAGAACGGGGCATTTCTGGAAGGTGGAAGGTAGAAGATGACGTGGCGAGGGGGCGGAACGGTTTGCCGGGGCTGTGGGAGGTTATTTCAGGATCAGGAGGCGTTCTTGGGATTCAAATTAAGGCGGACTGGGCACTGCAGGGGGGCGTCACTGGGCTCCAGAGAGGAAAAAAACACCCCTCTGGGCACCTTGGAGCTTCATTAGCATATCAGAAAAAGAGCTTTTTTTTATCAAAATGACAAAACGAAATAAAGTAAGAAGACCACTGCAGGAAATAAGGTACTTTATTGAACATGGCAAAGTTTAAAGCTTAAAATGCTAAAAGCAGGTGACAGATTCCCTTTAACAGCCTGTATGTAAATATATATATAATTTTATTTTTATTTTTACAAAAAACATGGTTTTCTGAACATAGCTTTTTGAAATCACTCCATCGTGGTGCCAAATAACAAAGGCACCTTCCTAATCAATGTTATTTACTTCACCTGTTAAGGCTACTTTTGGTTTTCCGTTTGTGAGATCCGTTCAGGGCTCTCACAAGCCGTTGAAAATGGATCAGTTTTGCCTAATGCATCCAGAATGGAAGAGGATCCACTAAGAATGCATCAGTTTGCCTCCGATCAGTCACCATTCCGCTCTGGAAGCAGATACCAAAACACTGGCAAAACGCTTCTTTGACACAATCTGACACAATAGAAAACTGATCCGTCCCCCATTGACTTTCAATGGTGTTCATGACGGATATGTCATGGCTATAGAAGACATAATACAACCAGATTTGTTAATGATGGATGCATGCGGTTGTATTATTGTAACAGAAGCGTTTTTGCAGATCCATGATGGATCTGCAAAAACCACTAGTGTAAAAGTAGCCTAAGTGGTATAAATGGCTGATTGGTGAGTACTGTATGAACCCATGTACTATGTCTTTAATATGGTCCAGCTAAAGGGTCTTGGAGGGGATGTACTCATTGCCAAGTTATTTTTAGATGAAGAATACATTTGAATCCCTCTACAGTCCAGGTTTAAAGGAATACTCCAGTTAGAACAAATCTCCTGCTAGATAAGGAATTACTGTTAGAATAGTGGGTGTCCGACAGCCAGGACCCCCAGTTGTCACAAGAATGGGGGTCCCTTGTCCCTATATGAGTGAACTGTAAGTTGGGTATTTGCACTGCTGCTCCATTCAAAGTCTAAATTACTGCTGGAGCACGGTACTCCACTTATTCCTGCAGTCCCATAGAGTTGAATGGAGCAGCTATGCACATGCACGAGATGTTATTCCATCCATACTGGAGCACGGGAACCCGGTATTGTCCTAGTTATTTGATCCCTGCCGATCTAACAGTTATGAACTGGAATACCCTTATAAGTCTTAGAGTGCACTGCCCTACAGTAATGGGTGCCAGAGCATGTTGTCCTGTTTACCAGGTCTCCTCTGTGGGCAGATCCTATCAAGGTCTGCTGCTGTACTTGATCTGTATATCAGTGCCTATACGTATACGTGGATAACTGCCACTCAAAAGAGCCAACGGTTATCTAATGTGTATGTGACAAATAAGTGTTCTGGTGACATTGTAACACTTGGATTGCCACTGCTGAAATAACGACTCAAATTATCAATGTTTTTTGGAACCTACATTATGAGAGACAATTTGTACCTAATTCCACAGGAGAATAAGTGGATGAATGCTATTATCAAATCATTTTTACATTTTAGAAACTAGTAAAGGGAGAGCACATAGACAGTGTATTCATAACTGATAATAAGATTTTTGGAGCTTTTGGGCACTGATAGGTCTTGCAATGTAAATTTTAACAGCAAAGCATAAGGAGATATATACTCACTGCAACAAACTGGTCAAATGTCTAAGGCTACTTTCACACTGGCATTTAGGCTTTCCGTTTGTGAGATCCGTTCAGGGCTCTCACAAGCCGTCCAAAACGGATCAGTTTTGCCCTAATGCATTCTGAATGGAAAAGTATCCGCTCAGAATGCATCAGTTTGCCTCCGTCCAGTCTCCATTACGCTCTGGAGGCGGACAACAAAACACTGTCTGCAGCGTTTTGGTGTCCGTCTGACGATGCAGAGGCAAACGGATCCATCCTGGCACACAATGTAAGTCAATGGGGTTGGATCCGTTTTTTCTTGCACAATAGAAAACGGATCCGTCCCCTATTGACTTTCAATGGAGTTCATGACGGATCCGTCTTGGCTACGTTACAGATAATACAAACGGATCCGTTCATGACGGATGCATGCGGTTGTATTATGCTACGTCTACACGACGACATTTGTCGCGCGACAGGGCACAACTACACGGCAACATTTGTAGCGCAACATTTTGTTGCACTAATGTCGCGCGAGAATTTTTATAATGGCAGTCTATGGTGTCACACTGCAACATGCTGCGACTGCGACACAACAGTCGCAGAAAAATCCATCTCAAATGGATTTTCTGCGACTGTTGCGTCGCAGTCGCAGCATGTTGCATGTTGCAGTGCGACACCATAGACTGCCATTATAAAAATTGTCGCGCGACATTAGTGCAACAAAATGTCGCGCGACAAATGTCGTCGTGTAGACGTAGCCTTATTGTAACAGATCCGTTTTTGCAGATCCATGACGGATCCACCCAAAACGCGAGTGTGAAAGTAGCCAGAGAAGTCAGAAGAGAGCAGTGTGTAACAACATTACTTTGCAGCGTGCACACTTATCCTGGAGTCTCCACAAAGCTTCCTGTTATGTTACCGCCTTGGAAAAACATCATCGTCATCATGTTTTCACATGTTATTCAAGTCCTTTTAGAAGTCTCATGTTAAGCCTATAATTGTTTGAAATTAGCAATATTAGTTGGACCAACCTGCTTATTTCTTCAGATTGCCCTGCCCCTCTTTTTGTATTTTGATTACATCTTAAAGGACCATGAGCAGTAAACTTAAAATGCAAGTAGGCTTAAAAAAGGCACTGATAATGTTTACAAATGTTTTGTAAAAGTTCTGAGAACTTATCAAACCCAAGGTGTAACCTGAGATAAAGTTGTTATTTCAGTCCTAGTTATTTCCCTGCCAAAAATGAGTTTTCTGTCCACTTGTATATTTGACTGACACCACTGTCATCTTATCTCCAATTTGAAATGACTGTTAAGCATGTGTACTCATTCACATAATAAATGTTAAAGTGGTTGTCCAGGTTCTGAGCTGAAGCTGGACATAACCTCATCTTTACTCATTTAGCATGTACGAGTAGAGCTGCGCTAGAAGACCGTCCATTTGTGCCAGTGACGTTACCGGGCTCACTGCTAGGCAAAAGTCTCTGCCTTGCATATTCATGGGAAACCCAGTACGTCACCGGTAGTAAAGAAAAATCTCTTGCCCTGCACGATGCAGTACAGGGCAAGGGGGTGCATCGGAGCAAGAAATGCTCCGATGCTCCACTCATACATGGTAAATGAGTGTAGAAGATGTTATGTCCGGGTTCTGCTCTGAATCCGGACAACTCCTTTAAAGGGAGTCTGTCACCTCAGTTTCACCAATATAACGAACAACTGCCCCATAGAAGATTGCAAACACTTTCCAAGCATACCTGTGTGTACCATGTGTCTGTATTCCATGTTCAGGAAAAGCACTTTTATTCTGCTGAAAAACAGCTCCCAAGTGCCAGCTGAAAGTGAAAGTAGAAACAGCTTTCACTCCTGACTTGATATATCTTCTGATATAGTGGATATAATGCTCTGGTATAGTTTGAACGGTTGGAATGCCAGCTTTCAAGCAAGGTCAGGCCCATATTTCTAGCTGGTACCAATCCTGAGATATGAGCAGCTAAAGCAGCCCTCCCCTCTTCAGTCTGATTTGCTTTGGGCACTTGGAGCAGCAGAGCTGGGTACTTAGGAGCTGTTTTCCAGCAGAATAAAGGTGCTTTTCCTGGATACAGGTATGCAATCTTCTGTGGTACAGTGCTCTTAGTTTGGTGAAAAAGAGACTCCCTTTAAAGCATTTAGGGATTGCCATAGACACGCATACAACTCGCCTGATAAACCCATCGAAAGCATGGGTGGACTGGGATTTTAAAATATCTAAAAGCAACCCATGTTGTAGCTGGGCCCAAACTGAAAGAAGGTGGGACCCACATGAGTATAGGTGGGGGTCAACTCAAGTAGGTAGGGCCATCAAAACCATAGAAGGGCAGTATATTGTGCTACAATTTGCAGCAGAACCAAATAACAAAGTACAAATACTGCCGAAGCAGGACCAAACACTACAGTGCAGCACAATATACTGTCCCAGCAGAACTGGCGTCAGATGTGTTGCTGATACATGATGATTTTAAGTGCCTTATAAATGATTGATCACTCGACAAATAAGCATTTTCCTCATTTCTCAGATGATATGTAGCATGTTTACACATGGCAATTATCACGAGCTAGCATTTGTACAAAGGTTCTGTCCTGATAATTGCCCAGATAATCAGTCCATGTAAATAGGCCTTAAGGCTAGGTTCACATCTGCATTGAAAGAACCCTTTGCTTGAATTTGCTAAAAACAAAATCATGCAGCCTGTGGTGCTTTTTTTTGGTGACAAGGCAGACACCATGAGGAGCCCAATGCACATAAGTCAGTTATAAGTCAGTGGTGTCAATCTGGCGTCGATAAAGGGCTTCT
This sequence comes from Bufo bufo, assembly GCF_905171765.1. Lineage (NCBI taxonomy): Eukaryota > Metazoa > Chordata > Amphibia > Anura > Bufonidae > Bufo > Bufo bufo. The sequence goes on from NC_053392.1 coordinate 222,058,622, forward strand.
CCGGTAATTAAGAAAATTAAAATACTTACCGTAAATATTACTTCATTATAAATATATTACCAAATACCTTTCATTAGTTATAATGGCTCATTTTGTCTGGCGAGCAATCATTAGGAAAAATAAAAAGGCCGCCATCCTACTAGTCCACACAAAACCTGCCCTAATTGCAAAGGAGGACAAGTTAAAGAGCTGCGCGATCTTCCTCTCTTACTTGTAAGGATTTATGATCCTGAATACAGTTTAATATGATCTTCCGATGAATCTCTGTGGGAATTGAGTTCATTAGGAGACCTGAAGTACAGAGAGGAGAGTGGGGGTGTAGATAATGAGCAGCAGCACTTATATGCAGTCTCCATTACCACACCCCCACATTACCTGTCCTGTTCATCCTCTCTGTACTTCATGTCTCCTCATGAACTCTTTTCCTACAGAGATTCAGCTCAATATCTTATCATCTGTATTCAGGATCATAATCCATGACAAGCAAAGAGGAGGATGAGGCAGCTCTTTAGCTCAGTGTTGTAAAGTAACTTGTCCTGCTGTTTGATTAGGCCAGGTTTTGTGTATACTAATAGGACGGCGGCCATTTTATTTCTCCTAATGATTGCTCCCTAGACAAAATGAACCACTATAACTTTTGAAATGTATTTGGGAATATATTTATACTAAAGTAATATTTAAGTATTTTCATTTTCTTAATTCCCAGAGAACCCCTTTAATGTCCCTCATATAACAGTTCCAGCTCTCGCTCATTTCAGGTTTTCTGTTCCTGTGACAGAACAGAAGCCAGGAAATGTGAATACGAATGTGAAACCAACCTAAAAGTGGACGCGTTTTTCAGATTATCAACTTTTTTGAACTGGTCATGGGGTAAAAGCTGTATCATTCATTGGGGTACTCAAAGAGGCCTTCGAAATGTCTAAATTGTGAAGGGGCTAAGCATAACTTTGGCACTAGACTTTCTTATATGGAGTAATTATTTTTATGTCTTATTCAGTTTTGAATCATTCTGGTAATTGGCCACTGTATATGTACACAGACTGCCATAATTTTGTGTCCTGGGTTTTACACTGTCCGCAGTGTGAACAAGATTTTATGAACGCCCATCCACGTGCTGCAGAAAGAAAACTGGAGAGTAAATTGACCTGCAATAGGGATTACCTCAAGTCAAATTATGTGCGGATATACTTTAGAAATAGTTCCACAGCGTGTGGATGAGATTTTTTTATTTTTTTTTACTGACTTTGTTAATTGCACATACTTAAAAAAAAAAAAAACACACACTTTTGTCAGGATTTGTAAATGTTGCTCGTGATGACATATACAGTGAGGGTCATTGTGAGGACAAAAAATGAGAGGTATCCCTGTTAAAGGATTTAAGACAATTTGATGTAAATGCGAAGTCAGGGATACTTTAGATTTTTTTTGTTGAAAATCAGAGCTATTATTCCAGCTGAGACAATTTTGGTTTCTTTTGAAGATGTCAAATTGTATACTTCAGTTTATCATGAACATGAAATTCGTAATGTCAAAGGAGTTTTCCATTGCAAATTTTAATTTGACCTCCTTGAAACCATATTGACATGTAGCTACTTTTTGTTTGGAGACGATTTTTACATCCAATTGCAGGGGACCTCTACGGAATCAAATGTCACCCCCACTTTGTGTTAATATATTTATGGCCCAGTTGGAGGAGGCTGTCGTCTGTGTCCGACCATATCTCGTTTGTTAGGGGATAGTAGAGAAAAATAGGCAACATCTTCCTCATCTGGACAGGTACGGCACAAGAATTGGATACGTTTTTAGTTGTTGTTTTTTATCGGATTGACCCAGACATTAAATTCACCATGATAAGTTCAGATACTTCAATTCATTTTCTGGACACCATGGTGTATAAAGAAGATGAGTTGAGGAAGGATTTGTTTCGGAAACCCCAGAAATAATCTTTTAGGCCTCTTTCACACGGGCGTTGCGGGGAAATGTGCGGGTGCGTTGCGGGAACACCCGCGATTTTTCCGCGCGAGTGCAAAACATTGTAATGCGTTTTGCACTCGCGTGAGAAAAATCGCGCATGTTTGGTACCCAAACCTGAACTTCTTCACACAAGTTCGGGCTTGGGATCGGTGTTCTGTAGATTGTATTATTTTCCCTTATAACATGGTTATAAGGGAAAATAATAGCATTTTGAATACAGAATGCATAGTAAAACAGCGCTGGAGGGGTTAAAAAAAAATAAAAAATCATTTAACTCACCTTAGTCCACTTGTTCGCGATGCCGGCATCTCCTTTTGTCCCCTTTACTGAATAGGACCTGTGGTGAGCATTAATTATAGGTAAAGGACCTTTGATGACGTCACTCCGGTCATCACATGGTACGTCACATGATCTTTTACCATGGTGATTCACCATGGTAAAAGATCATGTGACGTACCATGTGATGACCGGAGTGACGTCATCAAAGGTCCTTTACCTATAATTAATGCTCACCACAGGTCCTATTCAGTAAAGGGGACAGAAGGAGATGCCGGCATCGCGAACAAGTGGACTAAGGTGAGTTAAATGATTTTAGATTTTTTTCAACCCCTCCAGCGCTGTTTTACTATGCGTTCTGTATTCAGAATGCTATTATTTTCCCTTATAACCATGATATAAGGGAAAATAATAATGATCGGGTCTCCATCCCGATCGTCTCCTAGTAACCATGCGTGAAAATCGCACCGCATCCGCACTTGCTTGCGGATGCTTGCGATTTTCACGCAACCCCATTCATTTCTATGGGGCTTGCGTTACGTGAAAAACGCACAAAGAGGAGCATGCTGCGATTTTCACGCAACGCACAAGTGATGCGTGAAAATCACCGCTAATGTGAACAGCCCCATAGAAATGAATGGGTCAGGATTCCATGCGGATGCCGTGCGTTCACCTCCCGCAACGCATCCGCGCGGAAAACTCGCTCGTGTGAAAGGGGTCTTACTCTTTCAGAGCTGCCATCCTAGATCTATTAGTAAAGGGGTTATCCAGTATCTACAACAGCCCCCCATGTACCGGGCCCCTCTGTAGGAATATACTTACCCCGCTCCCTGCGCCGCTCCTAGTTCCTGCACTGCCGCTGTTGCTTCTTCCTGTACACGGATGAAAACATCCGGTCTCGGGGAGGAGGGGAGCAGCCAATGGCAGGAGGGGACAGGGATTAGCCTCCCCTGGCATTGCGGGTGATGCTAGAGAGGCTCTTCCCTGCCCACCATTGGCTGCTCCCCCCCCTCCTCCTTCCCTGACACCAGATGTTTTCATCTGTGTAGAGGGAGAAGCAGCAGTGGCAGTGCGGGAACCAGGAGCGGCGCAGGGAGTATATTCCCACGGAGGGGCCCGGTACATGGGGGGGGGGGGAGCTGTTGTAGATACTGGATAACCCCTTTAAACTCTCTGCCTTTTAGCCAAATGTTGAAGGGGTTCTCCAGCCGTTAATATTGATGACCTATCATCGGGATAGGGCAGTGTTTCCCAACCAGTGTGCCTCCAGCTGTTGCAAAACTACACCTCCCAGCATGCCCGCACAGCCAAATGCAGTCCGGGCATGCTGGGAGTTGTAGTCTTGCAACAGCTGGAGGCACGCTGGTTGGGAAACACTGGGATAGGTCATCAATATCTGATCGGTGGAGGTCCGACTCCTAGCACCCCCACCGATCAGCTGTTTGAAGAGGAGGCGTCGCTCCATGCAAGTGCCGCTTCCTCTTTCAATACACTGCACTTCGTCTCAAAAGTGCAGTATAATACAAGTACTAGCTCCATTCAAGTAAATGGAGCGAGTACTTGTAATTACACTACGCCGCCGCTCCACAGGAGACGAGGCATAGTGTAAAGACCAGGAAGTGGCACTCATGGAGCGCTTTCTCGACAAACAACTGATAAGATATTGATGACCTATCCTGATGATAGGTCATCAATATTACTGGCTGGACAACCCCTTTAAGAGTTTAAGAGAATTTGTGATGATACGATAAAGTGTACACAGCATCTTAATGAAAAGAGTTTTAGATGGGGGGCGTGGCCAGCAGCCGGCATGTAAGCACGCGTTTGAGCACAGCTCCGCTATCCCTCATCAATCCTGCTCCATCCTGACAAGCTGCCGACTCCTGGAACAGAGTGGACGGTGTGCAGGCGCAAGAGAAGACCCCGCACGCCGACCATGGGTCCCACCAAGGCACAAGCGGCTGCCGAGCGGCTTAAAGAATTCGCCCGCTTAGAGGCCCAAGATGGCGCCGCGGCCGCCACTCCAACGCGCGTGGCTCTCACCTGCGGTCAAGCCGCTCAGCAGGTGGAGGCGGGAGACAATGCTGAGCCAGAATTTACCTTTAAAGGCTGCATATGAACAGCTGCTGGTAGCGATCTCCTCGTTCCAATCCTCACTCACAGGGAAGTTAGAGGAGGTGAGAGTGGATGTGAGCCTGCTCTGTCACGATGTGCAGCAGCTGAGAGACCGGGTCAAGCATACAGAGGATCGCGTTTCTGCTCTGGAAGATCTGACCAGATCTATGGCGGAGAAAGTGCAGGAGCTGGAGCGCTCTGTGGGTCAGTGGCAGCAAAAATGTGATGACCTAGAAAACAGGTCCCGCCGCAACAATGTCAGGATCCTGGGCCTTCCGGGAAAAAAAAAGGGCCGTGATCCCGCCGCCTTCCTAGAATCCTGGTTCAAGGAACAGTTTCCAGAAGCACCTTTTTCTCCTGCATATGCTGTGGAGAGGGCACACCGTGTCCCAGCCAAGTTTCCTCCACCTGGGGCTCCTCCTAGACCCCTGCTGGCACAACTGCTAAACTGGAGAGACAGGGATCTCATCCTCAGCCAGGCCAGGAACAAGCAAGATATCAGACATGACAACGCACGTGTTTCCCTGTTCCCGGACTTCTCCGCTGACCTTCAGAAGAGAAGAGTCACATTAGTCGCGGTCAAACGCCGCCTTCGCGACTTAAACCTCCAGTATTCCATGGCGTATCCGGCGCGGCTCAGGGTGGTGGACGGCGACAAAACTGTCTTCTTCAGTGATCCTAGAGAAGCCGAGGACTGGGCCTCAAGGAAATCAGGACGCCCTGGTCCACGCTGACGCGTCAATTGATCACCATCAGCAAGTATTATTTTCTCCTCTTTTGTGTTTTCAATGGGCCATGGCTGATGGCTCCTTGAGCTAGATGTTTTATAATTTACAGATTTTCCGAGTCTTAACATGCTAGCTGCTTTCCTATTGCCCCATCTACTTAGTGGCAATCACCCCATGGCAAATAATTTACTAGCAGGTGTAGTAGAGTAATAGAAATCCAACAGACCCAACAGTCATGACATGCATGCTGCTGATTCTGTGTAATTGAATCACTAATTGAAAGTGGCTGTTCAAAATAATAGCAGTGTGGAGTTCAATTAGTGAGGTCATTCATTCTTTGAAAAACAGGTGGCAATTTTTGCCCTTATTTAAGGAAGGAAGGCAACAAATGTTGTACATGCTGGTTACAGTGCATTTCTCTCTGAAATTCTGAGGAAAATGGGTCGTTCCAGACATTGTTCAGAAGAACAGCATACCTTGATTAAAAAGTTGATTGGAGAGGGGAAAGCATATGAAGAAGTGCAGAAAATGATAGGCTGCTCAGCTAAAATGATTGCAAATGCTTTAAAATGGCGACCAAAACCTGAAAGACCTGGAAGAAAGCGAAAAACTACCATTCGAATGGATAGAAGAATAGCCAAAATGGCAAGGACTCAGCCAACAATCAGTTACAGGAAGATCAAAGAAGGTTTAAAGTTACCTGTGAGGAGGGCGCATGCGCGAGGCTCGCATGGCGGACGTGTTCCCCTGAGCTCCGCTCCTAGCGCCGAACTTTCCCCACATTTAGCGCTGATTCGTCAGCTCCACGGGCTTGAATCTACATGAAAGGGACCCCTATGAAGACCCGCAACAAAGGGAGGACAAAATCGATGGGAACACTCGTGCCTTCCCAGACCTTGCCGGAGCTCTTCAGAAACTCTGGTCGCAGCAATATGGCGGACCCGGCCCCCGCACCCAGAAGCCCAGCGTCCTCAGAGGTCAGCATTGCCTCACAGCCATCGGACATACACGACCCAGGTCAGGCTGAGCTGTATAAGAATATTGCGTCCCTGTTCCGCTCAGAACTGTCCCAAGCTTTGGACGAGTTTTCCCGCCAGATTAACAACCTGGGCACCCGGGTCTCTGACTTGGAGACACACACCGACGATTTGTCAGACGCCCTACATGCTGACAAGGCGGATATATCCGCTCAAGCTGCCCAGATTACAGCACTGGAACTCAAATTGGAGGACCTGGAAAATAGAACCAGGAGGGGCAACCTCCGGATCAAGGGCCTACCTGAAATTCCTACCTGAAATTTTTACTGATCTCCAGGTCACTTTGACGGAGCTGTTCCAGGCCCTGCTGCCGCAAATAGAACCAGCAAAACTCCTGATGGATAGGGTCCACAGAGCCCTAGGGAGACCTCGCTCAGATGCCTTACCGAGGGATGTTATACTAAAATTTCACCACCCAGGTACTTGGGACCTAATTTTGACGGCCGCCCGCAACCTCACTGAACTCCCCGGCGTACCCTCATCAGTTCATTTATATGCCGACCTGGCTCCCTCCACTCTCCACAGGCGCAGGGACATAAAACCGGTGACTTCGGCCTTACAAAATGCTCAGGTGCGGTATAAATGGGGGTTCCCTTTCTCCCTCTCATTCCGATTGAGTTCCCGGGATCATACAATCCACTCACCCAAAGAGGGAATCGAGATCCTCCGGAAGGCGGGAATTTCATGTGACCATGATCCTGCTCCAGAAGCCGTCTCGGAACCGCAACGTCCGGCCAGGATCTGGACGAAGGTACCTTCATCCTCGCGGAAACCGACCTCCCCGCCACCTGTTTAGATTTGGGACTTCTGTCTCTGATCCCCCGGCCTACTATGAGGTCCAATCTGTTGTTATTTCTCCAACAACTTTGCTCCATACTAATTATCCTGTCCCTAATGTTGCAGGACAATTTCCATCCTTTATGGTCCCTTCACTACCGGCTGATATTTCCACAATCATTATCATTTAACAGGGACTCGGCGTGAAGGACTGTCATGTTTGACCCCATGTTTGGGTTCTTTAGGTTGGGTTGGGTGACTTTGTCCTCTTCCCACTCTACAGCACCCACCTACTCCTCTCAAGCCTATTTAGGCTTAATTTCATTTTGTTTAATATGTTTGCAATTCTTTATTATTTTTACTTTTTTTACCCTTCTTTTTGTTTTTATCATTGTATGTGTCAGGGAAGTCGAATATGCTGCATTGGTGTTCAGGTGGCGATCTGAGGTGGCATTCCTGTGGCGGATCGCATGGGCTAACTTTACATCCTTCTGGTTATACTGCCATGTGTAAGTTACTTTCGCATAATGTGAGGGGATTTAACTCCCCCAGAAAACGTAAGTCTGCCTTTTCTACTTATGTTAAACATACGCCTGATGTGATCTGCCTGCAGGAATCCCACTTCACGCCCACCTCTCATCCCAAATATTTCCATCCGCAATATTCACGTTTCTATTCATCTACTTATGTTTCTAAGAGTAGGGGAGCTATTATACTATTGCGTAATTCCTTCCCTTTTACTTTGCAGAGTTCTATGGTTGATCCTAATGGAAGATATGTCATTCTTCTAGGCACTTATAGGGAAGAAATCCTATGTATAGTGAATGTATATGCACCTACTGAAGACCCTATTCCCTTTTTTGCTTCTATGCACTATTATTGAACCCCTCACTTATCACAAGATACTGTGGTGTGGTGACTTTAATTTTGTACCCAACCCGGTTCTCGACAGATCCGCCCCCCCGGCCCAATCGCGCCCTTTATCCCATAATGTCAGAATTAAACATGTGATGGAATCTCTGTCCTTGGCGGATTCCTGGAGGGAGCACAATGGCCCACAAAGGGGATATACCTACTATTCTCCTTCTCATCAACTCTACACCCGGATTGATTTAATTCTAGCTTCCTCCTCTTGTCTCCCTTCACTAGCTTACTCCAGACATATTGTGTCCTCTCTGTCGGATCATGATATGGTATTAGCAGATTTTGCATTCAACAATAACCCTAGTACTCCTCCTGCCTGGCGCCTGAATGAGTCATTGCTGACCCGTCCGGCTGTGTTTGATACGCTATTAGATGAACTTAAACAGTTCTTTTTGTTGAATGACACGCCGGATACTGATCCTATGAACCTGTGGTTGACTCACAAGGCCGTCATGCGGGGCAAGCTCATTCAGGTGGCATCGCGACTTAAAAAGGACAGGTCTTCAGCTCAAGTTACCCTGGAGTCTAGATTGGCTAAATTAGTGAGAGCTCATCAGCAAACCCCATCCCTTTATCTTTTGAAGGAAATAAAGGACACTAAGTCACAACTGAACACCATACTTTCCAACAATACAGAAAAAGCACTCCGCTGGACCTCCTCCTATTACTATAAATATGCCAACAAGCCAGATAAAATGTTAGCTCGCCAACTTAAGGCTAAGCAGAAAATAAATCTAGTCTACCAAATCCGTACACGGACTGGTAGAACTACTACTCACCCGGACATCATTTATGACACCTTCCAATCCTTCTATAAACAGCTATACTCAGAACACAATGATAACCCCAGCAACAGGACTGATAACTTCCTTTCATCCATCCCTCTCCCTAAGGTCTCTCCTACTGCACTAGTAGAACTTAATAACCCCATTACAATGGAAGAAGTGACCTATTCAATCAAAGCCCTGAAACTGGGAAAAGCCCCAGGCCCAGACGGCTATACAGCACTTTATTTTAAAACGTTTTCAGACCAATTAATCCCTTTCATTACTAAATACTGTAACCATTTGCTACAGGGCTCCACACCCCCAGCCGGGTTCCTAACGGCCAAAATTACAGTACGGTAATTCCCAAACCACACAAAGATCCTCTTCTCCCTTCTAACTATAGGCCTATCTCACTCTTGAATATAGATAACAAGCTATTTACCTCCATTCTGGCGCGTAGACTTAACAGACTTTTCCCTGATCTGTTCACAAAGATCAGGTTGGTTTCATCCCGGGCAGGGAGGCTCCAGATAATATAAGGAAGGTGTTGGGCCTTGTCCATGAGGCAAACAGAACCGCGTCCCCAGTTGCTCTGTTAGCTCTGGATATAGAGAAGGCATTTGATACAGTGTCTTGGACCTACCTCTGGCAGACTCTTTCCCATTTTAACATTAAAGGCCCTTTCCTTTCTGCCATCCAAACTTTATACTCTTCACCTCAGGCTGGCCTCAAATTACCCTCTTCACACCCGTCATATATCCCAATTTTTAGGGGAACACGTCAGGGATGCCCCCTCTCCCCAGCCCTCTTCGCCTTAGCTATGGAACCACTAGCGATTAAGATCAGATCTCATCCGGATATAAAAGGGATCTCGGTTGGGGGTGTGGAATATAAACTAAGCCTTTTTGCTGACGATTTTTTGTTGACACTCACCAACCCTGTCATTTCATTTCCCTGCCTTTTATCAGTTCTCAAGTCTTTCTCTGCTGCATCTGGCCTGCTAGTTAATCAGTCCAAATCTGAACTTCTGTTGAGTAATGTATCCCCTCGGGATTGCGAGATTCTCCAAAGAGGATTCCCATTTCAACACAATCCACATTTCCTCCCATATTTAGGTGTATCACTGACCAAAACGCTTGACACCCTATATAAGTACAACTATCTCCCCATGTTTGCTCGGATACGGAAGGACCTACAGTCATGGGAGTCCCTTCCAGTGTCCTGGGTGGGTAGGATACATATAGTGCGAATGGTAGTCCTTCCTCGACTTCTATACCTGTTCCGTGCCCTTCCTGTACCAATCCCAGCGTCTGATCTGAGGGCTCTTCAGGCGGACATCCTTAAATTTATTTGGGCCCATAAACGTGCTCGTATTTCAAAATTGGTAATGTGCCGTCACAAGGCTCATGGAGGCCTTTCAGTACCAGATTTAGCTCAATACTACAAGGCAGCCAGATTAGCGCAACTGTTCCTGACACATCTTTCTGCACAAGCTCAACCTATATGGGTCACCCTTGAACAGTCGCTGATTGGCCCGTTCTCCTGGAGAGCCCTCATTTGGACCGCATCCACTCTGCCCTCTTCTCTCCGCTCCAAATCCCAACTCTCATACTATGCTTTGCTCCTATGGAGATCCATCAGATTCAAACGTGCTCTCCAATCCAAACCATCCCCCTTGGAATGCCTGTGGGGCAATCCAGCCTTTCCTCCTGGGCTTCAATCTAGGGCCTTCTCATGGTGGGTTTAAAAAAAATTGTGCTCCCTCCGGGATTTCCTCGTGCGGGGTAAATTATTGACTATGCCAGCCTTTATTGAGAAATTCACCCCCCCCAGCTTGTGAACAATTCAATGTCCGGAGAGTATTCTCCTTCCTTCATTCCCTGAAGACTAGCCTCCACAAAATTGAATATACACCTTTTGAAAGACTAATGTCCTTCTCTCTATATAAACAGGGTCTACTATCCCGGATATATTCTATCCTCACTGCACCTCCAGAGGACACTAAACTCCGCTATATGTTGGAGTGGGAGGCGGATCTGTCGGAAGAATCAAGCGTATCTAGATGGCATCAGCGCTCCCAGACATTAACCAAAGGGTCATGGCAAACTACTTTGGCAGAGACCTCTATTAAAATACTCCACCGGACATATTTAGTGCCGGCCAAATTACATCACTTTTATCCAGAGGTCCCCTCTACTTGCTTTCGGGGGTGTGATGAGGAGGGCACGATGCTCCATACCTGGTGGACTTGCCCTGTGGCGTCCAGGTTATGGGGTCGCATCTGTGACTTGCTCTCATCTTTGCTGGGGTGCGTCCTCCTCCCCGCACCCTCGGTCTTGCTACTTGGCGACAAACCGCCGAAATTAACAAATGCCAAATTCAAATTGACCCAATTTATCCTGCTTGCAACTAGAATCCACATTGCCTCTCAGTGGCGATCCTTGTCATTGAGCTATCAAGCAGTGATTGATAGAGTCAACAAGATTTACCAATCTGAAAAGATGTCTGCTATCCGCTCAGATACATTTGCTTTGTTTGAAAGAGTCTGGGAGCCCTGGTCGTCCTCTTCGCACTCTATTGATCTCTCCCTCGATCGTGGGCTCTGATAATCATCATGGATGTATTGTGCACTGAGGGGTGGTTATGCAGTTATAAACCCTCTTATTCCTGATCGCCTCCTGACACCAGACCTATGTACCCTGATATGTCTATTAACCCTGATTTCCTGATGCTTTCCTTTTTATTTAAGACTTATTTTATGTATGTCTTTTTGTTCTTTAATCTATTTCTTTGGAATGTCCAAATAATTGGACTCCAAGTCCTTTGTATTAAGTACATTATTCTGTACACTTTATTGTTGTGAAAACCTAATAAATACCATTGAAACATAAAGTTACCTGTGAGTACTGTTACATTTAGGCTGCGTTCACATGGGCGAGATTTCCGCGCGGGTGCAATGCGGTAGGTGAACGTATTGCACCCGCACTGAATTCCGACCCATTCATTTCAATGGGGCTGTTCAGATGAGCGGTGATTTTCACGCATTACTTATGCGTTGCGTGAAAATCGCAGCATGCTCTATATTCTGCGTTTTTCACGCAACGCAGGCCCCATAGAAGTGAGTGGGGTTGCGTGAAAATCGCAAGCATCCGCAAGCAAGTGCGGATACGGTGCGATTTTCACGCACGGTTGCTAGGAGACGATCGGGATGGAGACCCGATCATTATTATTTTTCCTTATAACATGGTTATAAGGGAAAATAATAGCATTCTGAATACAGAATGCATAGTAAACTAGCGCTGGAGGGGTTAAAAAAAATAATAATAATTTAACTCACCTTAGTCCACTTGATCGTGTAGCCCAGCATCTCCTTCTGTCTCCTTTGCTGAACAGGACCTGTGGTGAGCATTAGTTACAGGTAAAGGACCTTTGGTGACATCACTCCGGTCATCACATGATCTTTTACCATGGTGATGGATCATGTGATGACCGAAGTGACGTCACCAAAGGTCCTTTACCTGTAATTAATGCTCACCACAGGTCCTGTTCAGCAAAGGAGACAGAAGGAGATGCTGGGCTACGCGATCAAGTGGACTAAGGTGAGTTAAATTATTATTATTTTTTTTAACCCCTCCAGCGCTAGTTTACTATGCATTCTGTATTCAGAATGCTATTATTTTCCCTTATAACTATGTTATAAGGGGAAATAATACAATCACCTGAGAGCTTTGGGGCTTTGGGCTAGCATTCTAGCTGGTACTGGTCTTCTTGGTAAAAGCTGATACTCTATCAGTGTAAGGTGACGGGCAGGAGGAGGAAGTGTCACCATGTGGCGGATCCCGGGGACAGGACAGAGAGGATTTTGATGGGATGAAACTCTCACACATCGCAGGTCAGTGCTGTCATTACCATGCACATTGTATGAAAATTACAGAGCACTGGGCACAGGAGGGCCGGTGCGTGCGTTGTGTATCACAGGCTGAAAAACGCTTTGCAGGCCGCTGCTGTCATTTATCATGCACAGTGTAATGACAGTGCATAGAGCCAACGGCCTGAAATGTGCACTAGCACCAGGCTGTGGGAAAAGTCAGGCTGGGCTCCGACAGCCCACTGCCTAGGAAATCTGCCCACCAGGAATTTTCCCGGTGGGATACATTGCCACGCTGCTCCTGCAACCAGGATACTTTATAGAGCTAGCCTCCTCGCCAACATAAGTAATTGAGGCAGAAAGGCCTTGGTAAGAGAGGTGACCAAGAACCTAGCTCTGGCTGACCTACAGAGATCCTGTGAACAGATGGGAGAAACTTTGAGAAGGTCAACCTTCACTGCTTTTCCTTAGCACTGACCAAAATACAGAGATAAAGGTTCACAGTCTAACAAGACAATGACCCTAAGCAACACAGCCAAGCACACAGGAGTGACTTAGGGACAACTATGCAAATGTCCTTGAGTGGCCAAGCCAGAGCCCTCACTGGAACCAAATACCGAATTGAACATTTCTGGTGAATCCTGAAAATGGCTGTCCACTGACAGTCCCCATCCAACCTGACAGTTTGAGAGGATCTGCAGAGAAGAATGGCAGAAAGTCCCCAAATCCAGGTGTGTTAGGGCTCTTTCACACTTGCGTTGTTCTGTTCCGGCATAGAGTTCCGTCGTCGGGGCTCTATGCCGGAAGAATCCTGATCAGGATTATCCCCATGCATTCTGAATGGAGAGAAATCTGTTCAGGATGCATCAGGATGCCTTCAGTTCCGGACCGGAACGTTTTTTGGCCAGTGAAAATACCGCAGCATGCTGCGCTTTTTGCTCCGGCCAAAAATCCTGAACACTTGCCGCAAGGCCGGATCCGGAATTAATGCCCATTGAAAGGCATTAATCCGGATTCGACCTTAAGCTAAACGTCGTTTCGGCGCATTACCGGATCCGACGTTTAGCTTTTTCTGAATGGTTACCATGGCTTCCAGGACGCTAAAGTCCTGTTTGCCATGGTAAAGTGTAGTGGGGAGCGGGGGAGCAGTATACTTACCGTCCGTGCGGCTCCCTGGGCACTTCAGAGTGACGTCAGGGCGCCCCACGCGCATGGGTGACGTGATCGCATGGATCACGTCATCCATGCGCATGGGGCGCTCTGACGTCATTCTGGAGCGCCCCAGGAGCCGCACGGACTGTAAGTATACTGCTTCCCCGCTCCCCACTACTACTACGGCAACCAGGACTTTAATAGCGTTCTGGCTGCCATAGTAACACTGAACGCATTTTGAAGACGGATCCGTCTTCAAATGCTTTCAGTTCACTTGCGGTGTTACGGATCCGGCGGGCACCTCCGGCAAATGGAGTACACGACGGATCCGGACAACGCAAGTGTGAAAGAGTCCTTAACCTAGTGGCCTCACACCTAAGAAGACTGGAGCTGTAATCGCTGCTAAATGTGCTTCAACTAAGTCCTCAGTAAAGGCTCTGAATACTCATGTCAATGCAATATTTTAGTTTTTCCTTTTCAATAAATTAGCAAAGATTTTGAACATTTTGGTTTCACTTTGTAATTATGGATTATTGAGTGCAGAATGATGGATAAAAACTAGATTTTTGTTTTATTTTAACACAAGTCTGCAACATAACAAAATGAAAAAAGTGGGAGTCTGAAGAGTTTCCAAATGCATTGTAAATTAGCATGTGATGTCACAGCGCTCCAAGTTTACAGATGGTGGCTATTACTGGCTGGTCAGCTGCTTGTTTATTCAGAAAATATGTTTTATTAATTTCACATCTGTATGATCTGTGCTCTGTACATAAGAATGTATTAAAATGCAGTTATGAGTCATTAAGGAACAAGTGACCTACATATAAATTCCGGTAATCATATTGCAGTCTCCTGTAGTAGGATTAAATGTGTTGAGCACGTCACAGTCAGTCTGTTCTCTTGTAGCTTTAGTGATGAAAGCTGATTAAATCTGATGCATCTAGATTACATTTCTTATATAGGTGGATTTAGTAGACTTCTACCAGAAGAAGTACCGGTAGTCGGTTAATGAGCAATCCTTATTTACTTATGCAAACCTTTTCTTCTGCTTCTTCCTAGAATATATTCAGAACTATGAAAATAATGTATGGTAATGTTTCTTCTCTCGCAAGCTAAGCATCTTGTGTGTAAAGCACCTAATTTGTGTCTTTTGGGTATTTCTCACCTTTCATTCTTTTTATGTCCATAAGTGTCTGATAGTGTGGGTCCGCCTCACATGTGGAGAATGAATGGAGAGGCTTTATCTCTTCATATCTGAGAGCTATAAAAACCAAGCAATATAGAATGAAAATACAAATTTCCATAATTGGTAAAATAGACATACTTAATTTTGTAACATGCCAGAGCATTTTTTTTTTTTATTGTAGTCCCTCAAATGCAGTTTTCCAAAAGGGACACGCACAACGGGAGTCTTGTCAGGGTTTTGACCATGCTAATCTGTTGACAGTACCAGGCATGGGCTGTGGACAGCAGTAAAACGCACCTTTTGTGGAGTAGTGAGAACATGAAATATTATTCTGCCAAATAAATCTTACAGGGCCCAGGGCAGGGCTTCACTGTGAAGTGCACTCTGTATTGAGCTGCTTTACAGTCCCTCCCCTTTGCTTTGTGTGAAGACTGTAGTGGTCTTCTGGTTGGATGATACAGCTGTCACTCGGAGTAGAGGGAAGGGGCTGTGATGCAAATTAATGCAGAGAGCACTTCACGGTGAAGCATCACCCTGTTCTATAGTACCATCTGAAGTGCAGAGACAGATGGCGCCATGGAACAGGACTCGGGTATTTTCTTTTTTTTGGTGGCATTTTTAATACTTAAGCACTATAGGAGATTTTACTACAGCCACAGTAGTGGGAATTATTGATGCTGGAGTCAATATAGCGGCATTATTATTGGGGGATTATAGACATTATTATTATTACTGGGAGAATTATTACTATTGGGGTACTTTTTTTTCTTTAGAGTAATATTTGGGGGCATTGTGGAGCACTGTAGGCACAGTAACCTCATGAGGTTTTTCTGCTTTTCTCTGGATCAACTTTGCAAAATAATATAAGGAACTTGATGGATAGATGTCTTTTCCAGACTTAGAAACTGTTTACTATGTTATCCATACTAATAAGTCAGAGCATATTGGGGGTGGGGGGGGGGGAATTTATCAAAACTGGTGTAAAGGAAAACTGGCTTAGTTGCCCATATCACCTTTCATTTTTCAGAGCTCCTTTTGGAGAATGAAAGGTGGAATCTGATTAGTTGCTATTGGCAACTAAGCCAGTTTTCCTTTACACCTGTTTTGGTAAATCTCTCCCGTGGACTTTTTACTAGAAGATATTTTGCTAGTTATCCTACTGGCTTTCTCAATTCGAATAGCTTGTTTGGGAAATCTCCAACATTAAAAACTGGTGATTTGTGCTTCAGTCATGGAGGTGTTGATTGCAGTGACAAGCTATTAGGAGCTATTCTGTCAGTCTAAGAGGGTGGAGAATAAGTTTAAAGGATATGGACACTTTTGGGCCAATTTTTATTTTATGATGGAGAAGTCAAGATATATGACATCCATTGACTCAACCTGGTCAGGTCTAGAACTGACCTCCTCATAGAAACTGAATAAATTAGTTTGAAGTGACGGTCCCCCATGCTAATACAGCATTATACGCTTATTTTCATTGAGGTACTCCAAGAAAGTATCTCTTAGAAAACCTTCAAACAGTTTACTCACAACAGATGTTAAACGCATCGGCCTATAGTATTCAGGCTCTGTTTTTGACCCCTTTTTGAATATTGGCACCACATTTGCTAAGCGCTAATCCTGTGGAACGCTCCCTGTCAATATAGAGTCCTTAAATATCAGAAATAAGGGTCTGCCTATGACATTACTTAATTATCTTAGGATACGGGGTGTATGCCATCTGGACCCAGTGATTTGTCTATTTCAATCTTTTTAAGACGCTGCTGCACTTTTCCTGTGTCAGACAGGTCACTTTTAATGGGAAATTTACATTCTGCATTTAATCTGACAGTTTATTTTCCTTAGTGAATACAGTGGCAAAAAAATATTTAATAGCCTTGCTTTCTTCTCATCACTCTGTAAATGGCCGAAACCTTCAGATTTTATAAGTTATGTTCAGTCAACTAAATTTACCACAGGTGAACTCCAATCAAGGTGTAGAAAGTGGAATAGTATGCCCCAGAGCTAAATTTCAAGTGTCATATTAAAAGGTCTGAATACTTATGTCCATGTGAAATTTTAGTTATTCCTTTTTAATAAATTTGCAAATGTTTCTAAAATTCTGTTTTCACATTATGTTTCTCATTATGGGTAGCAGAGTTGATATGGTGTGCAGACTGACATGGGGAAAATGTTAGATTTTTTTTTTATATTTTAGCACAAGGCCACAACTTGGCAAAATGTGAAAAAGTGAAAGGGTCTGAAAACAAGTAAACTGTTAATTGTATATCCACCTAACTTTTTTTCCCCTTGATTGATAGATATCTCTCGAATCATTCAGCTAGACTTGGATTTGAAGTTCCAGACCAACATCAGGGAACTGTTTGAGGAGTTTGATAACTTTCTACAGAACTCAGTCATTGGAATAGCACATGAAATGCAGCCTGTGTACAGGTAACAGCTTTAAACTTTTCATGTCTGTGCTGGTTTTGGAAAAGGCTCGTTTAATGTTCTGGTGGTTGTACAGCCAGTAAATTTTGATGACCTATCCTCAGGAGGGTCTGATTCCCGGCACCCCCGCCGATCTACTGATTGAAACCTTTAAGGGTTTATCACTAAAATGAAAAAATATCTTATAGGGGTATTCTCACTTCAGCAAATAGCATTTATTATGTAGAGAAAGTTAATACAAGGCACTTACTAATGTATTGTTATTATCCATATTGCTTCCTTTGCTGGCTGGATACATTTTTCCATCATGTTATACACTGCTTGTTTCCATGGTTACGACCACCCTAAAATCCATCAGTGGTGGTCAGGCTTGCACACTATAGGAAAAAGCACAAGCCTATGTGGGCTCCCACAGTCCCGGCCACTGAATAGGCCGGAGCTTTTTCCTATAGTGTGCAAGCATGATCACTACTGATGGATCACATGGTGGTCGCATGGAAACGAGCACTGTATAATTTGATGGAGACTTGAATCCAGCCAGCAAAGGAAGCAATATGGACAATCACAATACACTATTAAGTGGCTTGTATTAACTTCCTCTACATAATAAATGCTATTTGCTGAAGTGAGACAACCCCTTTAAGTAACCTTATTATTTTAACTACCTCAATGCAAAAAAAAAAAAAAAAGCTGTTCTCCAGTGTAATCTTCATATTTTTATTTTATTTACTCACATATATGGAGGACTTCCCTTTCTGTGGGTGAGCAGCAACTCATCAAGCATCTGCATCTCACAGGAGTGCATTGTAATCAGCGCTTGTTCACCCTTTAGGAACCATTTGGCGGTTCATATAACATTAAATAACTTTTTGTTGGATTTGTTTTTACAAACGGACACGGAAACAAACTACGTGCGTGTGCATGTAGCCTTAAGGGCTCGTTCACATGACCATGCTGTTTTTTGCGGTCCGGGAATTGCGGATCCGCAAAACACGCATGGCGCCTGTGTGCCTTCCGCAATTTGCGGAACGGAACAGGAGGCCTATTCTAGAAGGTGCGGACCCATTGAAATGAATGGTTCCGTATACGGACTGTATGCAGAACGCAGAAAACGGCCCGTATACGGAGCGCAAAATACGTTCGTTTGAACGAGCCCTTATTCTGTGGTTCAGTACAATCATGATGTTACCAGATTTATATATGTATTATTTATATTTTTTCCCTCCGCCTTGCAACCTGTCAGTTCCCCCACTGCCCCCCTCTCCTTCTCCAGGATACATAAGATCACAGCCAGCTGAATGAAGGAGGGCTGCTTTAACTCTTCATATCTCAAGCTTTGTAAAAGCTTATGGGACTGTCTGTGCTTTAAAACAAGACCAGAATGGCAGCATTAACCCCTCTACATCGGGAGATATACAACCTGCTTTCACTTTCGGCTGCTATCACTGCCGACCCTATTTTAACATCTCCTGATGTAGAGATCATGCTGTGATTCTGGTCTTGTTTTAAAGCCTATGCTGTCAGCTTTCAAACTCAGTCCCATATCCCTAGCTTGTACCAAGCCTGAGACACGAGGGGTTAAGGCAGTTGTCCCCCCTCCATCTGCTGTCCGAGGTCCACTCAGCCTGAGCCGTTAGTGCCTTTTCTCAAAGCCCAAAACTGATAAGGGGTTAATATCTGCCTTTAACTGAAACGTCTTATGTATATAGAAGGCTTAACCTTAAAGCTCCCCTACACACTTATGAAAGTGGTGTTTGAAAGCTCTGTTGAGAACAATGGCCATTTCGACCACTCTTGATTCTTTCCTTACTTGTCTGTATATTTTATGTTCACATATATTTAAAATCATAAGTTCCATTTTGCTGAGCCTTGCCATTTGAAATTAATTTCCAGACAAAATATAAAAATAGCCATATATTAATTAATAAATCAGAAGTTAGCACAGTAGTCAAGGTTTGGTAATTGTGTTTCCTTACTTACCGAGATAGTGACAGGTTTTTATGCCTTTGTTTTTTTGTAGTGGCCAATTTTTTTCAATAATGACAAAAAGCACAGCAATGTTATATTAGCCTCACATCAGTTAATGGTCACAAATAAGTACTCTCTCTCTGTTCATTTAATGGTTCTTTATAGTTGCACTTAACCCTTTCGCTACCAACACTATACATGTACGGCGCTGGAGCGATAGGCAAACATGGCGACCGCTCGCAAGTGCCGGCAATAATGCCGATCGCGGTAATTAAAGGCTTTAGATGCCGTGATCCAGTGAGATCACCACATCTAAATGCGCAAAAACCTCTGCATTTACCGGCGTCCCCTGCAGCCAATGGGGATGCCGGTAATTGTTTTGAATGGGCTCAGCCTCGCTGAAGAGGTTGAGAACATTCAAAGTGCAATTCTTATTTTGGCCACCAGATGGCAGGCCAACATAAGAAATGAGCAATTCTCAATAATAAGTCCAGTTTAAAAATACCGGTACATGATTGTTCAAATTTTTTTTTAAAAATAATAGATTTTGCAGGCTCATATATGAGCTTCAAAATCATTACAAAAAATGTAAAAAAAAAAATAAAATGTTATATATATATATACACTCACCTAAAGAATTATTAGGAACACCTGTTCTATTTCTCATTAATGCAATTATCTAGTCAACCAATCACATGGCAGTTGCTTCAATGCATTTACGGGGGTGCTCCTGGTCAAGGCAATCTCCTGAACTCCAAACTGCATGTCAGAATGGGAAAGAAAGGTGATTTAAGCAATTTTGAGCGTGGCATGGTTGTTGGTGCCAGACGGGCCGGTCTGAGTATTTCACAATCTGCTCAGTTACTGGGATTTTCACGCACAACCATTTCTAGGGTTTACAAAGAATGGTGTGAAAAGGGAAAAACATCCAGTATGCGGCAGTCCTGTGGGCAAAAATGCCTTGTGGATGCTAGAGGTCAGAGGAGAATGGGCCGACTGATTCAAGCTGATAGAAGAGCAACGTTGACTGAAATAACCTTACGAGGTATGCAGCAAAGCATTTGTGAAGCCACAACACGCACAACCTTGAGGCGGATGGGCTACAACAGCAGAAGACCCCACCGGGTACCACTCATCTCCACTACAAATAGGAAAAAGAGGCTACAATTTGCACGAGCTCACCAAAATTGGACTGTTGAAGACTGGAAAAATGTTGCCTGGTCTGATGAGTCTCGATTTCTGTTGAGACATTTAAATGGTAGAGTCCGAATTTGGCGTAAACAGAATGAGAACATGTATCCATCCTCTGATGGCTACTTCCAGCAGGATAATGCACCATGTCACAAAGCTCAAATCATTTCAAATTGGTTTCTTGAACATGACAATGAGTTCACTGTACTAAAATGGCCCCCACAGTCACCAGATCTCAACCCAATAGAGCATCTTTGGGATGTGGTGGAACGGGAGCTTTGTGCCCTGGATGTGCATCCCTCAAATCTCCATCAACTGCAAGATGCTATCCTATCAATATGGGCCAACATTTCTAAAGAATGCTATCAGCACCTTGTTGAATCAATGCCACGTAGAATTAAGGCAGTTCTGAAGGCAAAAGGGGGTCCAACACCGTATTAGTATGGTGTTCCTAATAATTCTTTAGGTGAGTGTGTGTATGTATATATATATATATATATATATGTGTGTATATATATATATATATATATATATATATATATATAAAAAATATATATAAGTTTGAATCACTTCCCTTTCCATATAATAAAAATATAAATACCTAAATAACAGAAATATAAACATCATAGGTATCACCGTGACCAAAAACACCCGTACTATTAAAATATTAAAAAAAAATCCAATACGGTGAATGGCGTAACAGAAAAAAGGGTAAAAATGACCAATTGGCTATTTCTTTCATTGCTTTTCTTACCCCCAAAAATTTTATAAAATATGATCAAAGTCACAGACACTCTAGAATGGTATCAATAAAAACTACAGATTGTCCAGCAAAAAATGAAGTTCAGACACAGCTCTGTAGATATGACTATAAAAAAGTTATGGGGGTCAGAATATGGTGATGTAAAAAAAAAAAAGTTTTTTTTTTCCAAAGTTTAAATTTATTTTTACACTATTTAGACATAAAAAAAACCTATACATATGGGTATCGTTGTAATCGTACTGACCCAGAGAATGAAGGGCCAGTTTTGCCGTAAATGGAATGCTGTGCAAACAAAACCCATAAAACGGTGGAGAAATTGCGTTTATTTTCTAATTCCACCCCATTTGGAATTTTTCTTACCGCTTCCCACTACATTGTATGCCATAATTAGTGGTGTCATTAGAAAGTACAACTTGTCTCGCAGAAAATAAGCCCTCATACAGCTATGTGAACGGAAATATAAAAAAGTTATAGCTCAAGGAAGATGGGGAATAAAAAGGAAAACGCAAAAATTAAAAAACCTCCGGTATCCTAAGGGTTAAAGAAGTACGTCCATTTATTATTATTTTTTTTTTTTCAAAACCTAAAGATATGTCTAGAAGTATGTCAAAGCAGTTCTTACTGTTGCTTTATCCCTGCTACAAGTCTGCTTTCTGGTTTTCTTGTGCTGGTCTGCCATCTTTTTCTCCCTACTTTGTTCATTAAAGAGGACCTTTCACTACTCTACAAACTGAAAACGAACTATATCAGTGGGCAGAGCGGCGCCCAGGGGTCCCCCTGCACTTACTAGTATGTCTGGGCGCCGCTCCGTTCGCCCGGTATAGGCTCCGGTGTCTGCGCTCCCTCTGTTGTACTGGAGTGATTTCTTGTATGAGGCGTGTCCCTTGCTGCAGCGCTGGCCAATCGCAGCGCACAGCTCATAGCCTGGCTATGACATACTAGTAAGTGCAGGGGGACCCCTGGGCGCCGCTCTGCCCACTGATATAGTTAGTTTTTAGTTTGTAGAGTAGTGAAAGGTCCTCTTTAAACATGTCTGCTACTCTTTCAAAATTCCTTCCCATGTTGCTGCAGTCTTGCCTACAAGTCCCAGAATACTGCTGTCTGAAGGTGGGGGTGTAAATGAGTTTCCACCTATTGATCCTCCTCCTGGCAGTCTGTATTCTCATTGTAAATCTAATATAAAGAGTTTTATAGAATAGCTGCATTTGCTGGTTGTCTAATTTATTGGCTAAGTGTAACTTATGTGACTTAGTGATTCTAAGCATTCTATGCTGATGTGGAGAAGCTGAGGGCTGTAGTGGGAAGAATGAAGAGGTGCTGAGGGGCGGAAATAGAGCAGATGGCAATCCTCCTTCAGTATCTGCTTGTAGGGACCATTCACACGTCCGTATGTGTTTTGCGGATCCGCAAAACACGGACACTGGCAATGCAATGTGCGTTCCGCATTTTGCGGACCGCACATTGCCGGCACTCTCATAGAAAATGCCTTTTCTTGTCTTCAATTGTGGACAAAGAATAGAACATGTTCTATTTTTTTGCAGAACGGAAGTGCGGATGAGGACAGCACATTCCGGCCCCATTGAAAGTGAATGGGTCCGCACCTGTTCGTAAAATTGCGGAACGGATGCGGACCTATTTTGCGGACGTGTGAATGGACCCTTAATCTGCAAAGGAAGGAGAGAAACTGGCCTCCTGGGAAAGATATACACTACTCACAAAAAGTTAGGGATCCTTGGCTTTCGGGTGAAATTTATGGAAAACGTAAAAAGTTCACGCTACGGTGATGTTATATCATGAAAGTAGGGCATTTAAGTATTAGCATGTAATAGTGTTTTCCTCATCTCAAACAATTTATTGAAACAAAAGCCAACAACAGTGGTGGATATACCCCCACAAAAATGTCATTGTCTCAGTAACTTGTCATGTGGCTTTGAGCATCAATTACAGCTTGACGACAACATCTCATGTTGTTCACAAGTCGACTTATTGTCTGCTGAGGCATGGCATCTCACTCTTCTTGAAGAGCGTCCCTCAAGTCATTGAGGTTCTCAGGTACAGAGTTTTGAGCATTTACACTGTGACTCAGCTGATCCCATAAGTCTTCAATGGGATTCAGATCTGGAGAAAGTGCAGGCCACTCCATTTGAGGTACCCCAGTCTCCAGCAGCCGTTCCCTTATGATGCGTCCCAGATGAGCTGGCGCATTGTCATCCATGAAGATGAAATTAGGCCTGTGTTGTTAATGCAGAGGCACAATGACTGGATTCATGATATTATTCAAGTCATATGGGCTTGTCACTGTACCAGTCACAAAGTGTAGGGCAGTTCTGTATTGACTAGACACCTGCCCACACTAACACCACCACCAAAGGAAAACAGTGGCTGATGCACCGCGCTCTCCTTGACGTCTCCAACATCGTTGGCGGCCATCATTTCTGCCCAGAGTGAATCAACTTTCATCAGTGAACAGCACCAGGGCCCACTGGTCCCTTGTCCAGCATAGATGATCCCTGGACCATGCAAGACGATGACGCCTGTGGTCAGGTACCCTTGCAGGTCGTCTATCACACAGACCACGCTGATGTAAACTGTTTTGAATGGTCTGACGTGACACTCTCACCTCCCTTAAATGTTCCTGGAGTTGTGTGGCACTCATCATCCAGTTCTGCAGGGTATTGTTCACAATGATGCGATCATCAGTGTGGGATGTGGCCAAAGGACTTCCACTTCTGTTCCTTTTTGTGACTCTTCCAGTCTCTCTGTATCTCTGCTGCAACCTGCTGATGACACTATGTGACACTCTAAGCTCAGTGGCCCCTTCTGTCTGAGAACATCCTGATTGAAGCCTCGCAATGCACCCATAATCCAAATAGGACTTACTTTTTGTGAGTAGTGTAAGTATAAGGACATAATGGTTAGTCCTAAGTCAAATGATGCAGTAACTGAAAATGAAGATGAGAATTTATGTATAAACTAAGCATCAAAAATGTAACTTTATTAGTAAAAGAGGTTTAATATCTATTTTACATGCAAGTTTGGAAAAAATATTGGAGTTGTTCTTTAACCGCTTTACGTCCGCCCATAGGATATAAACGTCCTATGGGTGGACGTCTATTTCTGAAAGCACGTTTTAGAACGTCCTTTCAGAAATAGCAGCTGCACGCTAATCGTGCAGCTGCTGATCGGGTTGCCCGCTGTCAGTGACAGCAGGGCAACCCTAAGACAAGGCAGGGACAGTGTTCAGGTGTCCCTGCCTTCTAGATCGCTGCAGACACAGCACTCACCGAGCGCTGTGTCTGCAGAGAAGGAAGCGCTGTGCGCTTCCTGTTCCGGCCCGGCGGTCATGTGACCGCCATGACCGGAGAGTGCAGGGGCTGTGTGAGGTCTCTCAGAGACCTCGATCAGCCCTGCTCTGAGGCTGTACAGCGCTGGATTGCTGCTGTACAGCCTCTATAGGGGTGTATTTGTCCTGTAACTGGGGCTACTATGTCAGCCCCAGTTACAGGAGAAATAAACTGTGAAAAAAAAAAAAAAAAAGTGAAGTAAATGTCCCCCAGAGGTCTTGTGTGACCTTATGGGGGACGAAAAGTGTAAAATAAAAAAAATAAAAATAAAAGGTTGAAAATAAAAAAATAAAAAAAAGTTTCACATGTAAAAAAAAAAAAGTCCCCAAGTAAGGAATGAAAAATAAATAATTTTAAATAGAAAAAATAAAAAAAAGTATACATATTAGGTATTGCCGCGTCTGTAAAAACCAGCTCTATAAAAATATCACATGTCCTAACCCCTCGGGTGAACACCGTAAAAAAAAAAAAAAAAAACTGTGTCAAAACAAGCAATTTTTGTCACCTTGCATCACAAAAGGTGCAACACCAAGTGATCAAAAACGCGTATGTCCCACAAAATAGTACCAATAAAACCGTCACCTCATCCCGCAAAAAATGAGCCCCTACATAAGAAAATCTCTCAAAAAATAAAAAAACTATAGCTCTTAGAACATGGAGACACTAAAACATCATTTTTTTGGTTTCAAAAATGCTATTATTGTGTTAAAGTGAAACAAATAAAAAAAAGTATACATATTAGGTATTGCCGCGTCCGTAAAAACCAGCTCTATAAAAATATCACATGACCTAACCCCTCGGGTGAACACCGTAAAAAAAAAAAAAAAACTGTGTCAAAACAAGCAATTTTTGTCACCTTGCATCACAAAAGGTGCAACACCAAGTGATCAAAAATGCGTATGTCCCACAAATTAGTACCAATAAAACCGTCACCTCATCCCGCAAAAAATGAGCCCTCACATAAGAAAATCTCTCAAAAAATAAAAAAACTATAGCTCTCAGAACATGGACACATTAAAACATAATTTTTTTGTTTCAAAAATGCTATTATTGTGTAAAACTTTAATAAATGAGAAAAAGTATACATATTAGGTATCGCTACGTCCGTAACGATCTGCTCTATAAAA
Organism: Bufo bufo; assembly: GCF_905171765.1. Classification (NCBI taxonomy): domain Eukaryota; kingdom Metazoa; phylum Chordata; class Amphibia; order Anura; family Bufonidae; genus Bufo; species Bufo bufo. Next base: position 222,084,249 of record NC_053392.1, read on the forward strand.
ATGTCACTTGACTGAACCCCTCAGGTGAACGCTGTAAAAATAAATAAATGGAAACTGTGCTAAAAAAAAAATTTTTTGGTCACCTTGCCCCATAAAGTGTTATAATGAATGATCAAAAAATCATATGTACCCAAAAATAGTACTAATAAAACTGGCACCTTATCCCCTAGTTTCCACGATGGGGTCACTTCTTGGGAGTTTCTAGTGTAAGGGTGCATCAGGGGGGGCTTCAAATGGGACATGACATCTAAAAACCATGTGGAGTTCCTTTTCTTCTGCGCCCTGCCGTGTGCCCATACAGCAGTTTATGACCACATGTGGGGTGTTTCTGTAAACCGCAGAATCTGGGTAATAAATATTGAGTTTTGTTTGGCTGTTAACCATCGATGTGTTAAAGAAAAAAATTGATTAAAATGGAAAATCTGCCAAAAAAGTGAAATTAAAAAATTTGATCTCCATTTTCCTTTAATTCTTGTGGAACGCCTAAAGGGTTAACAAAGTTTGTAAAATCGGTTTTGAATACCTTGAGGGGTGTAGTTTCTACAATGGGGTCATTTATGGGGGTATCCACTATGTAGGCCCCACAAAGTGACTTCAGACCTGAACTGGTCCTTAAAAAGTGGGTTTTGGCAATTTTCTTAAAAATTTGAAGAATTGCTTCTAAACCTCTAAGCCTTCTAACGTCCTAAAAAAATAAAATGACATTTCCAAAATGATGCCAACATAAAGTAGACATATGGGGAATGTTAAATAATAAATATTTTATGAGGTATCACTTTCTGTTTTAAAAGCAGAGAAATTGAAATTTAGAAAATTGCGAATTTTTTAAATTTTTGGGTAAATTTGGGATTTTTTCATAAATAAAGGTGAAATATTTTGACTCAAATTTATGATTATCATGAAGTACAATGTGTCACGAGAAAACAATCTCTGAATGACTTGGATAAATAAAGGCGTTCCAAAGTTATTACCACATAAAGTGAGATATGTCAGTTTTGCAAAATTTGGCCTGGTCAGGAAGGGGGCAAATGGCCCAGATGGCAAGTGGTTAAATGAGCTGTCAAGGATTAGAAAAAATATGGCTGCTTCCAGACACAGTGCCACACCTCTCTTTTTATCACCGCTTAGTAAATAGAAGTATAATACAGTTCCTGCATGGCGTCATACTGTGCACACACAGAAGACTTTAGGTTTGGCATGACAGTAGGAAGCACTCAGGAAAGCAAGCAAAATCAATGATTGGGTGGATTTAAATCATTTGAGTATTATTGAAAATGAATCATGAACTATTCTGTATTTTCTTACTCGGGTATGTTATTGCACTTTTATACTTGACATTTGGACCTTACATGGCATTTGCCTCTAAGGCTACTTTCACACTCCCGTTTCTGGGTCCGCCTGTGAGATCCGTTTCAGGGCTCTCACAAGCGGCCCCAAACGGATCAGTTTAGCCCCAATGCATTCTGAATGGATAAGGATCCGTTCAGAATGCATCAGTTTGGCTCCGTTCCGCCTCCATTCCGCTCTGGAGGCGGACACCAAAACGCTGCTTGCAGCATTTTGGTGTCCGCCTGGCGGTGCGGAGCCAAACGGATCCGTCCTGACTTACAATGTAAGTCAATGGGGACGGGTCCGTTTACATTGACACAATATTGGTGCAATTGTGAACGGATCCGTCCCCCATTGACTTTCAATGTAAAGTCAGGACGGATCCGTTTGACTTACACTTAGACTTAGACTTTTTTTGACTAAGTGTATGCAGACTGATCCGTACTGAACGGATACCAGCGTTTGCATTTATAGGTGCGGATCCATCTGTGCAGATACCAGACGGATCCGCACCTAACGCAGGTGTGAAAGTAGCCTTACTTAAAAGGGGTTTTCTCATCTGGACAACTCTTCTCAGAGTTCTGCTTTCTTATTCCTCCCACTGATCTCCAGGGTAATCTTGACATTACATGCCATACATTCAAGTATGTTATGAACCATTTATTACATGATTGATTTGAATCCACCAAAGTGGAAGCAGCTCTTTGTAGGGACTCTTTTCTTTGACTGTGAAAAAGGTGTGTGAAAAAGGGTTGCGATACAGTTTTTGAATTATCGAAAGGGTTGGTCAGTTTATATTACTTTCTTCACATATGCTGGAAACAGCACATGCATGCAGCTAGTAATAAGCATTATTAAATGGGTAGTCCAGGAATTATTTAAAATGGCCACCAGCAAACCTGTCCTAGAATTTAAGCAGGACTGGTTGCCTCCACTTGCAGAGCTGCTTAGGGTGGTGAGGGGATAGGGTCTCACTACATACCACACTGCACTACAAAAGATGGCAATGATGCAATCATGCCTATGATATGCCATCATGGCTGAGCAGCCTGACAGGAAAACTCACCAATATGTAGTATATGCAAGTGTCAGTGTAGTGAGGCCCTGGCTCCTCACCCCCCTAGGCAGCTCTGCAAGTGGAGGCAACCAGTCTTGCTCACCTTCTAGGACAGGTTGCCGGTGGCTATTTTAAATAATTCCCAGAAAACCCCTTTAAACTATCTGCACTGAGAGCCATTAGTTTAATATGAATAGTTCATGTTTGCATGCACTCCATCCATCAATGGCCTCCATTCACTTGCACTGGGGACAGACTACACTATTTTCCCTGTCCTTCACCAGTGTAAATGAATGGAGGCTTCTGATGGACAGTATCCTCCATCAATGGAAATTTTCCCAGTGCTAGCATACAGATCAGGTGACCTGTATGTACAATAAACCTACCATTGAAATGATACTGTTCTGAGACTTTTCATTTCTTTGTCATTGGACAAACTTACAAAATCAGTGAGGGGTCAAATAATTATTTCCGCCACTGTAAACATTAATTATTCATATTAAACTATTGGACATTGAGGTTGATAGTTTAATAATACCTATTACTAGTTGTGAGCATGTGTTGTTCCCAGCACATGTGCGGTTAGTAATATATATTGGCATCCCCTTTTAAGTAGTATTTTTTTCTATGGCATACTGTGGTGGAGATTGCAATCCATGTAACACTAAGCAACTCCTTTCTCCATTATTAGTTGCCTTTCCTCCTCCCCCAAAACTCCTAAATTGTTCACTGACTTTTAATCACTGCTAAATCCTTCTTGAGAGTCAAGACAGTCTGTCAGTCACCTCACTGAATGTTACATAGAAGGCTATGGAGAGGGGAAGAGGGGGAGTGAGCTGCAGCCTGACAAACACATGCTGCTGGCTCTAGTATATATTTTATATGACCCCAGTGCTGTATGCACAGCTACACTCTTTGGTGTCCTCCATGCTGCTGATGCTTCTGAGGCTTTTCTACAAAAAGATAGGGGAGCAGGATCTCTTCTTCTGTGCGTTGTTTATAGAGATATAGCAGCTAGTCTCCATCCACTATCTCAGTGAAAGATGACAGAGATGGAGCCTCTAAAGCAGGGGTGGGCAATTATTTTTTCGATGGGGCCACATGAGAAACTGAAAATATTTTGGAGGGCCGGGCCAAAAGGCTAAACTCAATACTGCATAAAATCAATTGTATTTCTTTATAAAAAGCAGTAAATATCATTGTTGGACAACTGGTACGAGTACTTGTTATAGTTAAACAATGAAAAAGTGAGGTTGCCTTACAAGAAAAAAATTTAAATTTATTAAACAAAATTTCCCAAAACAATGAACATTTTTCACTATTTGTGACTCATATTAGTGAAAGCCATTGTCCCCCTGTGAATCCAGCCATTGTCCCCTGTGAATCCAGCCATTGTCCCCTGTGAATCCAGCCATTGTCCCCTGTGAATCCAGCCATTGTCCCCATGTGAATCCAGCCATTGTCCCCTGTGAATCCAGCCATTGTCCCCCTGTGAATCCAGCCATTGTCCAATGTGAATCCAGCCATTGTCCCCTGTGAATCCAGCCATTGTCCCCTGTGAATCCAGCCATTGTCCCCTGTGAATCCAGCCATTGTCCCCTGTGAATCCAGCCATTCTCCCCCTGTGAATCCAGCCATTGTCCCCCTGTGAATCCAGCCATTGTCCCCCTGTGAATCCAGCCATTGTCCCCTGTGAATCCAGCCATTGTCCCCTGTGAATCCAGCCATTGTCCCCTGTGAATCCAGCCATTGTCCCCCTGTGAATCCAGCCATTGTCCCCCTGTGAATCCAGCCATTGTCCCCCTGTGAATCCAGCCATTGTCCCCTGTGAATCCAGCCATTGTCCCCCTGTGAATCCAGCCATTGTCCCCCTGTGAATCCAGCCATTGTCCCCTGTGAATCCAGCCATTGTCCCCTGTGAATCCAGCCATTGTCCCCTGTGAATCCAGCCATTGTCCCCCTGTGAATCCAGCCATTGTCCCCCTGTGAATCCAGCAATTGTCCCACTGTGAATCCAGCCATTGTCCCCATGTGAATCCAGCCATTGTCCCCCTGTGAATCCAGCCATTGTCCCCCTGTGAATCCAGCCATTGTCCCCTGTGAATCCAGCCATTGTCCCCTGTGAATCCAGCCATTGTCCCCTTGTGTACAGAACACCCCCCCGGCCCCCCCATCATATACAGAACACCCCCCCCCCCTTACAATAGTACACACCCCAGCTGAGCGCTGCGATTGGCCAGCGCTACAGCATAGGAGAAGGAGACCGCGGCAGGCTCAACTGGGTGGAGCCTAACTACGAACATACCGGAGGCTATAACCGGAGAACGGAGTGGTGCCCGGGGTTAACAGTAAGTGCAGGGGGATCCCTGGGCGCCGCTCTACACGTCTGTATGGTCAGTTTACATACTTTCTTCTGGTGAAATGTCCTCTTTAAAATTCTTTAGAATTGTGGCACATCTCGGCCTGTCTGTGTGCCAAAACTGAAATCTATGCCAGGAGATGGCATAGATTTCAGGTGTGATTTGCATTGTGGGTGTGGTGCAAAAAGTTGGAAATTCACAGATATGTCTACTTTTTGACTCCAGAAAACTGGAATATGGGATTGTAATGTAACGTGAATTCAAAAGATTTGAGAATGAATAAGCTTACGCAGGCTAAGTGAATAAATATATTTACTAAGTGTGATTAAATATAAGCTAACACAGACAAATCACATACAGAATAATAAAAAGTAAATACATCACTAGCCTAAATATGCAACATTGAGACTCCGTCGATAATGCTATAACACATGGCTGTCTACCACGTTATAATACGACCAACACCCCAGGGTGAACAAGATATAGGGTAAATCAATACTTGCATCCTACCTAGGATGAAGTTCTTGGTAGAGTCTCCCGAATGTATTTGTATCACAGGGTTTACACATTTTATCCACTCCTCTAGTTTGCAGAACGCATATCTCTGAGATCACTCAGGAATGTGGTCTTATCAGCACAATGGGGGATGGGTACTACATTACAAGGCACATCATTACACAGAATGATAATAATAAAGGGGAACAGAACTAAACGGACAGAACCAATCGGTACTTAAAAAATACCCTTAAAATTCATTCCACCCCTGGTTCTTCACTTTAATTCATTTTAACCAACCAACATCAGAACCTGCATAGATACCCTAGTCATTTGACAGAAAACAACTGTGTTGTACTAATAAGTGTCTCACTGAGGTCTTCACTTCTGATCTTCTTGGATAACAGTCTCTAGTGCAAAGTCAATTGTCCATTTCTTGATGTTCTGCGCACCTGCATGGCCCTTTTTTGTGTTGCATAGTTCAGTCTATTACCCCTCCTTATTTTCTCGGTGTTGATGTGGAGTGGTTTTGCAGGTGTAATAACAGTGCAGGCAGTGGCGTAGCGTGGGTTGCCAGCACCCGGGGCGAGCCATGTATTGCACCCCTCCTCCCAACCTGTGGCCACGCCCCTTTTACAGATAATGTAGCAGTCCTATATAACACCACAGATAACATGGTGACAACTCTCTAAGTACAGATGATGTAGTAGATGGGTATAATGCCCCAGAATTCAGAACACGCACAGTGTGACCTGAAGTCTGGGGCCAGGATGCTGCAGGGTGGGGCAAATTCTCAATCCACCCCCCAACCCTACCGTGAAACAAATATGTGTTTGGACATTATTACATACATCACTACAAAATATACAGGAGAATACAGCACCACATACCTCATCCATCCAGTGACATCTCCTGTGATGTAGACTTTCCTCAGCGTCTTCATTCGGAGAGAAGACCGCCATGACACCTTCTTTCAGCTGCGTCTCATCTATGCAGAGTTTTATTATTATTAGTTATTATTATATATAATGGCCCCCTCTGTAATATTAGGATATATAATGGGCCATTATATATCCTAATAATACAGAGGGGGCCATTATATATTATAATAATACAGGGGGGTCATTATATATAGTAATTATACAGAGGGTCCATTATATATCCTAATATTACAGAGGGGTCATTATATATAATAATTATACAGAGGGGCCATTATATATATAATAATAATACAGAGGGGGCCATTATATATCCTAATATTACAGAGGGGTCACTATGTATAATATACAGAGGGGCCATTATATATTATAGTTATACAGAGGGGCCATAATATATAATCATTATACAAAAGGGCCATTATATATTATACAGGGGGCCATTATATATTATAGTTATACAGAGGGGCCATAATAAATAATAATTATACAATTATACAGAGAGGCTATTAATAATGGGCCCTCTGTATAATTCTAATATATAATGGCCCCCCTGTATAATTATTATATATAATGGCCCCCCTGTATAATTATTATATATTATGGCCCCACTGTATAACTATAAATTATCGTTATACAGTGGGGCCATAATATATTATAATTATACAGGGGGGCCATTATATATTAGAATTATACAGAGACAGAGGGCCCATTATTAATAGCCTCTCTGTATAATTATAATATATAATGGCCCCTATGTATAATATGTGATGGCCCCATTGTATAATTATTATATATTATGGCCCCCTTGTATAATTATTATATATTATGGCCCCACTGTATAACTATAATATATAATGGCCCCCTGTATAATCTATCATGGCCCCTCTGTATAATATAAAACGGTGCCCATTCTTTCTAAATATACTGACCTCCTTTGTATCTCTTCTGCCCACCTCCATAGTGCCCCCAGTATGGCCCCCAGTACTTACATAAAAAAATAATAATAATACTCACCTCTCTTCATCACCTCTTGTAGTCTTTGCTTTGGCGTCCCGGCGCAGGCGGTCAGGAACACATCACCCTGCCCTCCTGCGCCGCGTCATCTCGAGAGACCCGATGCAGGAGGTCTCGGTGATATAATCGAGATCTCCTGGACTCCTGCGCCGCTCTGCTGCTTCTTAAAGCTTCAGGCCAGGCGGAACGGAGGGTATGGGAGCCATAGGCTTCCATCACCCTCCTTTTACTGCCTTCTGCCTGGCTCCCCCTACAATTTGGCGCCCGGGGCAACGGCCCCCCTGGCCCCCCCCACGCTACGCCACTGAGTGCAGGTCTCAGAGCCTCTGATCAGTGGGTGTTAGACAGTCCATTACCTTGTCTGCAAGAAGAGCTTTGACACAAGCATCCCCTCCCCTCACTGGTCTGCAGATCATTGCATCAGCTCTGTTGGTTGGGCAGACAATTACCTTTGAGGTCCAACCCCTGGACAGCCGTAGTACCAGCAACAAGGCCTTGTTCAGCATGGCAGACCAGTGCCAGATTTACAGAGCTTTATATATTTTTTTATGTATATATAACTCTGGCAACCGCTTTAATTTAATCTCTATACCTATGTGAACGTAAAGTGAATGTTTACCTTTTAAAAATACTATTTGCATCTGAATAGGTTCAAAATTCTGTAGAGATTGCAGGGAAAATGCCCAGCTGTTTACCCAAGGTGAGAGAAGTGGAACCCAGTCATGTGATCAACTTGGGAGCTTCTTTCTGAAAGGAGAGGTCTGTGGTGAGACTGCACCTTTGATGTCCAATATAGCTTTAGTTTTTGCATACCTTGCATCAAATTCCCTGCATAGACATAAAGTATAACCTGTGATGGCTTGCAGCCATCACGGGAGGTATTATAGGTGTTGTATACTACAGGGTGGGCCATTTATATGGATACACCTTAATAAAATGGGAATGGTTGGTGATATTAACTTCCTGTTTGTGGCACATTAGTATATGTGAGGGGGGAAACTTTTCAAGATGGGTGGTGACCATGGCGGCCATTTTGAAGTCGGACATTTTGAATCCAACTTTTGTTTTTTCAATAGGAAGAGGGTCATGTGACACATCAAACTTATTGGGAATTTCACACGAAAAACAATGGTGTGCTTGGTTTTAACGTAACTTTATTCTTTCATGAGTTATTTACAAGTTTCTCTTTGTTTACAGCCATTGACATGTCGCCGAGGTTAACACGTGAGGAGCGGATAGAAATTGTGTTGATGTCTGGTGAATGCAGTAACCGGGTCATTGCAGCAGATTTCAATGCAAGACACCCTACAAGACCACCCATCTCCCATGCTACAGTTAGCAAACTGCTTGCTACGTTTTGTGAAACTGGTTCAGTTTTGGATTTGCCAAAATGTGGACGCAGGAAATCTGTCTCTAATGAAGAAACATCAGTGGCTGTCCTAGCTTCATTCAGCAAGAGCCCACAGCGTAGCACTTGCCGCATGTCACTGGAGAGTGGCATTAGTCGAACATCCCTTCGGCGGATATTAGCTACTCACAAATGGCACCCTTACAAACTCCAGCTACTGCAGCATCTCAACAAGGATGACCCAGATCGGCGCACTAAATTTGCAGAATGGGCAAAACAAAAATTGGAACAGGACCCTCAGTTTACGCAGAAGATTTTGTTCAGTGATGAGGCAAACTTTTATGTGAATGGTGAAGTTAACAAACAAAACCACCGCTATTGGTCTGACACTAACCCACATTGGATAGATCCCTCCAAGACTGTTGGAACAAAAAAATTGATGGTATGGTGTGGTATATGGGGTACAAAGATAGTGGGGCCATTCTTCATCAATGGAAACCTCAAGGCCACTGGATATGCAAAATTGCTACATGATGATGTGTTTCCCTCTTTATGCACTGAAGCTGTCACGTACCATGAGTTTTTCCAGCAAGATGGTGCACCACCACATTATGGGTGTCAGGTCCGAGCATTCCTAGATGAACAGTTTCCTGGAAAGTGGATTGGTCGTCATGGGCCAGTTGAATGGCCCCCAAAGTCTCCCGATCTGACCCCCTTAGACTTTTATCTTTGGGGTCATCTGAAGGCAATTGTCTATGCTGTGAAGATACGAGATGTGCAGCACCTGAAACTACGGATACTGGAAGCCTGTGCTAGCATTTCTCCTAGCACAGGCTATCAGTGTTGCTATCAGTGTTTGAAGAGTGGGAGAAGAGAGTTGCGTTGACAATCCAACACAATGGGCAGCACATTGAACACATTGTTTTTCTTGTGAAATTCCCAATAAGTTTGATGTGTCACATGACCCTCTTCCTATTGAAAAAACAAAAGTTGGATTCAAAATGTCCGACTTCAAAATGGCCGCCATGGTCACCACCCATCTTGAAAAGTTTCCCCCCTCACATATACTAATGTGCCACAAACAGGAAGTTAATATCACCAACCATTCCCATTTTATTAAGGTGTATCCATATAAATGGCCCACCCTGTATTTATACATTGAATGGAGGAAGCTTCTAAACTCCTAGTGGTATCTGCTGCAAAACTGTTAAATCTACGTCTGCATCGGAGATTTGGAGCCCGGTATATATTACACTAAAGAAATACAGGACAGTGGGGTAAGAAGTAACCATATATTGGCAAGGATACTGTGACGGAATGAACCGTCAATGGGGCTGTTTCTCTACTTCTATAATACATAGTAATACCTACAAAAATAGTTATTACTTTATATTCCCCATATGTCTACTTCATGTTTGGATCAATTTGGGAATGATATTTTATTTTTGGGGGATGTTACAAGGCTTAGAAGTTTAGAAGCAAATCTTGAAATTTTTCAGAAATTTTCAAAAACCCACTTTTTAGGGACCAGTTCAGGTCTGAAGTCACTTTGTGAGGCTTACATAATAGAAACCACCCAAAAATGACCCCATTCTAGAAACTACACCCCTCAAGGTATTCAAAACTGATTTTACAAACGTCGTTAACCCTTTAGGTGTTCCACAAGAGTTAATGGCAAATGGAGATGAAATTTAAAAATGTAAATTTTTTTGGCAAATTTTCCATTTTAATCCATTTTTTCCAGTAACAAAGAAAGGGTTAACAGCCAAACAAAATGCTATATTTATTGCCCCAATTCTGTAGTTTGCAGAAACACCCCATATGTGGCCGTAAACTACTGTACGGGCACACAGTAGGGCGTAGAGGGAAATGTACGCCGTATGCTTTTTGGAAGGCAGATTTTGCTGGACTGGTTTATTTACACCATGTCCCATTTGAAGCCCCCCTGATGCACCCCTAGAGTAGAAACTCCATAAAAGTGACCCCATCTAAGAAACTACACCCCTCAAGGTATTCAAAACTGATTTTACAAACTTTGTTAACCCTTTAGGTGTTCCACAAGAATTAATGGAAAATTTTTGAGGGATGAGATGACTGTTTGGCACTATTTTGGGGTGTGTATGACTTTTTGATCGCTTGCTATTACAGTTTTTGTGATGTAAGGTAACAAAAAATAGCTTTTGTTACCGTTTTTTTTTTACGGTATTCACCTGAGGGGTTAGGTCATGTGATATTTTTATAGAGCAAGTTATTACAGATGTGGCGATACCTAATATGTATACTTTTTCTTTATTTATGTAAGTTTTACACAATTATTTCATTTTTGAAACCAAAAAAATAATCATGTTTTAGTGTCTCCATATTCTGAGAGCCATAGTTTTTTCTGTCTTTGGGCGATTATCTTAGGTAGGGTCTCATTTTTTGCGGGATGAGGTGACGGTTTGATTAGTACTATTTTGGCGTACATACGACTTTTTTGATCACTTTTATTACCTTTTTTGGGAAGTAAGGTGGTCAAAATTTCAATTTCATCATAGTTTTTTATTTTTTATTTTTATGGCGTTCACCGTACGGGTAAAGCAACATGACCGTCTTATAGATCAGGTCGTTACGGACGCGGTGATATCAAACATGTGTAGGGAATTTTATTTTTTTCATTTTTAATCAGTGATAAATGTGTTTTTTGATTTTTCCTTTTTTTTCACTTTTTTTTTTTTGACCCAGACCCACTTGGTTCTTGAAGATCCAGTGGGTCTGATGTCTGTATAATACAGTACAGTACACAGTGTACTGTATTTTCACTTTACAAAGTCTGATTAGACTTCTGCCTTTAGCAGAAGTCTAATCAGCACCATGGACAGCCTCTGATCAGTACCATGGACAGCCGGACGCCTATGACGGTGTCCGGTTGCCATGGTAACCATCACTCGCTGCCACAGCAGAGCAGTGGGTGATGGGAGGGAGGGGGGCCCCCTCCCTCTCCCATCGTGGGCTGAAAAGGCACAGCAGCCCCGATGGGAGAGGGACGGAGCTCCCTCCCTCTTAACCTCTTCCATACAGCGGTCCCTACGGACCGCGGCATGGAAGGGGTAAACGCCTGACATCTGTGCCAGCACATTTAGCCAAGGTGCCTGCTCAATGATTTGAGCAGGCAGCGGGTTCCGATCACCGCCCGCCGCCTTAAGTACCAGGACAACATACCGTACCGGTACGTAATGTGTCCTGAAGAGGTTAAGCGCCATGTCCCAGTAAGAAACCAACATTTTGGGAGGCTTCACATAAATTGTCTACAATATTTTGGGCTGGTAGCTCTTGGAAGTGTTGTAACCATGTTGACAGCCCAGAACACAACAAGGTCTTGAGTAGAGTCAGTGTTTATTAGGCGGATATTGCTTGATGCACTAGAGGCATGGAAGAAGGGAAAAATGACTACGCAGGCAATCCAAATTTGTATAAAAATTCTTTAAGGCCTCATTCACATGTCTGTGTTTGGTCTGTGATTTCCATCATTCATTTTAAGCCAAAACCAGGTACAAGTCCAAAACACAGAACAGGGGCAAATCTATTCATTATACCTTATCTCTTTGGAGTCTCCATTGCTGATTTTGGCTCACAATCACTGTTGGAAAAATCACCAACCAAACACTGAGGCCGAGTTCACACGAACGTGTGTGACCCATGCCCGTGCTGCAGCCCGCAAATTGCGGGCCGCAATGCACGATCGCCGGCCGTGGGTCAGCCGCATCGGATCGCGGACCTATTCACTTTAATGGGTCCGCGATCCGCCAGTTCCGCAAAAAGATAGGACCTGTTCTATCTTTTTGCGGAACGGAAGTACGGGACGCAACCCCACGGAAGCACTTCGTAGTGCTTCCAAAGGGTCCCGTTCTGTGCGGCCGTTCCACAATTCCGGATTTGCGGACCCATTGAAGTGAATGGGTCCGCGATTCCGCAATTTGCAGGCCGCAATACGGCCACAGATCACACACATTTGTGTGAACTAGTCAGTTTAGAAGAGCTATCTTCTGTCAGCAAATCTACAATGTGTCTCGCTCCCCCTGCCCTACCAGGAGAAAGTTGTCACTGGTTAGCCATCTTGAAAAAAAAAAAGGATTACTCAAAAAATGCTGGGAAATTAATGTTATCTATATAAATAAGATTATACATAGAGATCGCCTTGAGGCGATTTAGTTCGCAATTGTTGCGCTATACAAGTTATTCATTCATTCATTCATTCATTCATTCATTCATTCATTCATTCATTCAGATTAGGGTTGGCAAAATTTGTGGCTTCAAAATGTTATAATATTCAACAGAAGGACTGTCTAATAGGTTTTATGGTTCAATAGTTGGAAGATCATCAAACTGATTTAGTCAGAGGTAATTGGGATAATGTATGTGAAGATGTTCTAATATTTCTAGAATAAGATGTGAAAAAAATCTGACATTCCTGAACCAAATATGTCAGAGCTCCTGGGATCTTTCCTAGTAATTTAGCTGAACACATGGCAGCAGTTCATATGTTTAAAGGAAATGTCCACTTTGGAAATCTTTTTGTTAGAAAAGTCATGAAAAATAAGTTGGTCACGGGGTATTCCAAAGCTTGATTGCTGATCACCTGGTTACAAGTGTTCATTTCCCTTTCAGCACCAGCATAGGAGAAACTGAGGAATTATATGTTTCTCCGTGTTTTAGCCAATTTATGGCAGCTATAAAAGGGAGAGTTCCCACCATTAACTAAGTAACTACATGTGTAATTGTGTATCTGAAATGTTTGAGAGGTAGATTTGCTGTATAGTTAAAATACGAGCTGGATGTTTTTATCTCATGTCAGACACATACGGCAGGTTTGATACATGGATAAAGTGATGTAACAGGCTAAGGCTCTTCTCTTCTCAGCCCTGTACAATACAATTTTATTTGTTTATCAGGACATCATGCTGCAGAGCTGTACTCAATGAAGATAACACTAGAGCAAAATGTCCTAAGCTTCTCATACAAATGAGATGAGCATTGTCTCTCCATCTGCTATAAAACTGAACGATTTTCGGTGTAGTGGCTAAATTTTCCTGGGTCAAAGCCATTGAAGATGATTATTCTGATTATAGAGAAAATGAATTGGATTTGGTTACAGAGAAAAAAAAAAGCCCTCTATCCTAGTCTCTATGATTTTTTTTATTGAAAAGAAGGTCAGCAACTTTGCCAATTTTAGGAAATTGCTTTAAAGGGAATTGTTTAAATCACATTTTTATGTTTAACATATTTTTAAAGAATATTTAATATTTTAAATGTTTTATGTTAAAAACCATAAAATCCAGCGTTTTTGCCACTGGCTGTTAAGCCTAATAATAGGTGCCACTTCTGGGTCTGTACAAATCACTATACTGCAGTTACCTGCACATCTGTCTTATCCTGCCTGTAAGGATATCACCTCTGAGTTTAGATAAGACAGGATCCACCATTTAAAATAGGTGATTGCCAAAGCTTATCTATTATTTGCACAGGTCACAGAGCATGCCCAGAAAACTCTCCATAGAAGTCAATGAGGTCCTCTCCTGTCCATTGTGTCTATGGCCCATGGGGCTGCTGTACAAAAATCTTCTTAATGCTTTCTAAATGCTGTTGAGAACAGCTCAGGCCAGTGGTGTTGCACTACACTACACAGTGTAGATGTATACTGTATATTGTGGGGCACAGTGTATGCTATATGTGTATAACATAAACATATTTCACATGAAAACTTACAATTACTTGACTTGGCCCTTGGGGATCTCGGACACCACTTCAACACTTGGCTGGGGGGCTCGGTGGAGCTGATGTTGTGTTTTATCCTAATGAGAAAGAATTTATAATAAGGATTTGAAAATGGGGCAGTGGGGTCGCAGAGCAGGGAGAGGCTGGTGCTGCTACTAGGGGGCTCATACCATGGGGAAGTAATAAAGCTCACCATAATGCCCCCCACCCCCTTGTAATGAATTCCCCCAGTTGAGCTAATGTCCCCATAGTGCCCCAATAATGTTCCAGTATAAAATACCCCTATATAGTGCCCCTAGTAAATGCCCTCAGTGTCCCCCATAATTTGCAAGTATAAAAAACCCTTCTTAGTGCCCCCCGTAGATGACCCCATAATACTCCTCTCCCCCCTTCCTCCTAGTGCCCCCATAATGTACCAGTATAAAATGCCCCATATATAGTGCCCCAGTAGATGCCCTCAGTGTCCCCCATAATTTGCAAGTATAAAAAAACCCTTCTTAGTGCCCCCCGTAGATGACCCCATAATACTCCTCTCACCCCTTCCCCATAGTACCCACCATAATGTGTCCCAGTATAAAATGCTACTGTACAGAGCCCCCCATATAAAATACCCCTTCTTTGTGGCCTTAGTTGATGCCCCTATAGTGCCAGTAATAAGTGCCCCCAATAATGTGCCAGTAATAGGTGCCCCCAATAATGTGACAGTAATAAGTGCCCCCATAGATGCCCCCCAATCATGTGCCAGTAACAAGAGCCCCCCCGAACATGTGGCAGTAACAAAAGGACCCCCCCATCATGTGGCAGTAACAAAAGGAACCCCCCATCATGTGCCAGTAACAAAAGGACCCCCCATCATGTGCCAGTAACAAGAGCACCCCCCTTCATGTGCCAGTAATAAGAGCACCCCCCATCATGTGCCAGTAATAAAAGCCCCCCATCATGTGCCAGTAACAAGAGCCCGCTCAATCATGTGGCAGTAACAAGAGCCCCCTCAATCATGTGCCAGTAACAAGAGCCCCCCCGTCATGTGCCAGTAACAAGAGCCCCCCCATCATGTGCCAGTAACAAGAGCCCCCCATCATGTGCCAGTAACAAGAGCACCCCCCATCATGTGCCAGTAACAAGAGCTCCCCCAATCATGTACCAGTAACAAGAGCACCCCCCATCATGTGCCAGTAACAAGAGCCCCTCCAATCATGTGCCAGTAACAAGAGCACCCCCCATCATGTGCCAGTAACAAGAGCCCCTCCAATCATGTGCCAGTAACAAGAGCACCCCCCATCATGTGCCAGTAACAAGAGCTCCCCCAATCATGTACCAGTAACAAGAGCCCCCTCAATCGTGTGCCAGTAACAAGATCCCCCCATCATGCGCCAGTAACAAGGCCCCCCCCCCCCGCCACATCATGTGCCAGTAACAAGAGCCCCCCCAAAGTATTGTACATATTGTACACTGGTGTCACCCGGTGCGGCCCGCACCCGCCCCACCCCCCTCGCAACACCACTGGCTCAGGCAAGATGGCCTCTCCCATAATCATGTCCATTAAATATAATAAAAAAATCTGCAATCAGAAAATAAAAAGAGATTAGGAAAAAAGCATGTGTGTTATCTGGTTTTAACTGGCAGATAAAAAAAATTATGACACATTTCCTTTAAGAACAGCTCAAGCAAGATGGTAGCCCTATAGTCATGTTCAGAAAATAGAATCAATAAATCTGCAATCAAAGGATAAAATCAGATTGGAAAAAAGGATGCATGTTGCTAGCTGGTTTTAACTGGCAGATTAAAAAAATGGTAACACATTTCCTTTAAATATAATTCCCAAACATACAAGCATATGATCGTAATAATATGTCACACTTTTGCTTTTCAGTGACTTTTTAATACTTAAAGGAGTTTTCAGAGATTCTGATATTGATGACCTATTAGATCGATGGGGGTCCAATACCCAGCTGTTTGAGGAGGCCATGGTGCTGCGACCTCCTCTCAGCTTACCAAGCACTTCACCATCCATTGAATGTGATTGAGCTGCACCAAGGCCTCATAACCGATTAATCGGATCTCAGTGGCCTAGAAAGAGGCTGCAGCACTCACTGGAGCACCACAGGCTCTTCAAGCAGATGATTGGGGGGGATGCTAGGAGTCATGACCTCCACCGATCTGATATTGATGATCTATCCTGAGAAAAACTCGCAGAACCCCCTTAAGGATTGGGGTGTGTCTGGACACACAGGCAATTCAAACCCTGCGTTCTAGAATTCTGTTTTCAAAAAGTTGCAAACAAACAGGGCTTTTACGACTTTTTGAGGTCATTTGTTCAAAACGTTTGAGACTTTCTTGCATTTCTACACCTCTCCAGTTTTGAAAAGTTGAAAAGTGGGTGTGTTAATGAGTTTCAATCCAGATTTATGACTGGGACTTTAAAAAAAAAAAAAAAAAGTCCCAAAGATACTCCAGTAGGGGGGTGGTGTTAAGTAGCATTTCTAGACAAAAGTGTTGGGTTTAAAGATGCTCCAAATTTAACAAATAACATGTGCCATTTGATAACTTTGAAGCAAAGTACTCCAAAAAAGACTCAAGGAAAACTGACTACAAATATTACCCATGATAAATTTTCCCTTTAGAGTATATGAATTACCTGGGTAAATCCAGCAGTGCTGTGAGCTATTCTCCTAATTTCCTTCCTGTTGATAACATGTTACTTGCTTTAGAATTTTCCCATTTAACCCCATGTACATGTACGGCGCTGGTGGACGTGACTTAAGGACCAGCGTCGTACATGTACGGAGGGCTGATCGGGCGGATGCCAGACCCCTGTTGTATGCGCCGATATCGGAGAAAACACAGATGCCGGCACATTAACCCTCGCACTGCCACGGTCAGCGCTGGGGACCCGATGGCAGGGAAGGCAGCCTGATGCCTTCCTTAGGCATTGTGGCTCCCTTCCGTTGCAGCCTGTGATATCCAGCCCCCTGGATATCACAGTAAGCAGGCTCTAAGTGTATTACAGTGAGTAATACACTTACAGCCAATGCATTACAATACAGAAGTATTGTGATGCATTGTAAAAGGGATCATACCCCCAGAGTGGGACAAAAAATAAAGTGAAAAAAAAAGTTAATAAGTGCTAAGTTTTGCAAAAAAATTTAAAGTCTCAAGTAAAAAAAAAGCATATTTTCCAAAAATAAAGTAAATGTTATTTTTTTTTAAAATAGGGAAAAAAAGAAAAGTAGACATATTAGGTACCGCCGCTTCTGTATCGATCGACTCTATAAAAATATCACATGACCTAACCCCTCATATGAGCACAGTCCAAAAAATTAAATCTGTGCTAAAAAAAAACATTTTTTATCACCCTACATCACAAAAAGTATAATACCAAGCGATCAAAAAGTCATATGCCCCACTAAATTGTACCAATCAACCGTCATCTCATACCGAAAAAAATGAGCCCCTACGTAAGACAGTCGCACAAAAAAATAAAAAAAACTATGGCTTTCAGAATATGGAGACACAAAAAAAATTATTTTTTTTGAAAAATGCTTTATTATGTAAAACTGAAACAACCCCAAAAGAAATTGGTATTGTCGTGTCCGTAACAACCTGCTCTATAAAATTACCACATGAGCTAACCTGTCAGATGAACATTGTAAATAACAAAAAATAAAAACTGTGCCAAAACAGCTATTTTTTTGTTACCTTGCCTCACAAAAAGAGTAATATAGAGCAACCAAAAATCATATGTACCCTAAAATAGTACCAATAAAACTGCCACCTTATCCCGTAGTTTCCAAAATGGGGTAATTTTTGGGGAGTTTCTACTCTAGGGGTGCATCAGGGGGTATTCAAATGTGACATGGCAACTTAAAATGATCCCAGTGAAATCTGTTTTCCAAAAACCATATGGCGTTCCTTTCTTTCTGTGCCCTGCCATGTGCCCATACAGCAGTTTACGTCCACATATGGGGTGTTTCTGTAAACTACAGAATTAGGGTAATAAATATTGAGTTTTGTTTGGCTGTTAACCCTTGCTTTGTTACTGGAAATGGATTAAAATGGAAAATCTGCCAAAAATTGAAATTCTGAAATTTCATCCCCATTTGCCAATAACTCTTGTGCAACACCTAAAGGGTTAACAAACTTCCTAAAATCTAAAAGGTTAAGAAAGTTTGTAAAATCAGTTTTAAATACCTTAAGGGGTGTAGTTTCTAAAATTAGGCCATTTATGGGTGGTTTCTATTATGCAAGCTTTACAAAGTGACTTCAGACCTGAACTGGTCCTTAAAAAGTGGGTTTTGGAAAGTTTCTGAAAAATGTCAAGATTTGCTTCTAAACTTCTAAGCCTTCTAACGTGCCCAAAAATAAAATGTAATATACAAAATGATCCAAACATGTGGGAAATGTAAAGTAATAACTATTTTAGGAAGTATCACTATCTGTTTTAAAAGCAGAGAAATAGAAATTTAGAAAATTGTGAATTTTTAAAAATTTTTGGTAAATTTGATATTTTTTTTATAAATAATGAAATATTTTGACTCAAATGTACCACTGTCATGAAGTACAATATGTGAGGATAAAACAATGTCAGAATGGCTTGGATAGGTAAAAGCGTTTTAAAGTTATCACCACATAAAGTGCCACATGTCAGATTTTCAAAAAATGGCCTGGCCCTCAAGGTGAAAAATGTCAGGGTCCTGAAGGGGTTAATGTCGGAAGAAATGAAAATTCATTCTTGTTGTAAAGAACACTTTGCAAATAAATTCCACCCTTACAGAAAGGTCATCATCTTTGTGTTATTTTATAGCTATGAATTATGCTTGCTTTTCTACATCATCTATATAATGTTCTTACTTTTACACAAGAGATCTTCAGCCATGGACAACAAGCAGTGATTATTTTCCGGATCAGGTCATATCTAAGATTTTGAGCAAATAACTGATGTCCCGAAGGCAAAGGATGCTATTAATGAGAAATGGGAGCCGGTTTTTTCTGTATAATGCACAAGTTTATAAGCCCTACTTTCTCTGCCAGCCTGTGTTAGAGAAGTTGCCTATGCATGTCTTCAATCTTCCAAAGCTGCCTACCTGAAAATAGAATTGAGCATTGCAATTGTGACGCAAGCCACCAAAAAATAAAAAAATGCATTATATCAATTCTCAATTTTCAGTTTTCTGAACCAATGACATACGGTAAGGAAAAGGTTGGGGAAAATAAATGGAAATACTTAACATGCGTCTGCACTGAATGCTTCATAAAATTTAAGGAGAGCAAAAGCTTGTTTGCCAGGTTTTTTATTCGCCATATATTATCCATATTGGCCATCTTCTTTGAGAATACCACTTCCCTAGAAGATCACAGTTCAATGCAATTTTTGGGTCGTCGTATCAAAGAAGTTTCACTGTATCAGGGGACTGGTAACTAAAGTGGCCTGGGAAATAACAAAAAACAAACTATAACTGACCCCATGTTGTAGGCAGAACCAAATTGACAGAAGACAGGGCAACACAAGTATGACAGGTACACCAGAAGTAGGCGGAGCCATTCAGTACCATAGTGCAGCACAAAATACTGCCCCAGCAGAACCAAATACCATAGTGCAGCACAAAATACTGCCCCAGCAGAACCAAATACCATAGTGCAGCACAAAATACTGCCCCAGCAGAACCAAATACCACGGTGCAGCACAAAATCCTGCCCCAGCAGAACCAAATACCATAGTGCAGCACAAAATACCGCCCCAGCGGGACCAAATACCACGACAGTCTGCCCCTACACTGTCTGTATGTAATGTAAGTGAAGCAGAAAATACAAGTAGTAGTGTCTGTGCAAAATAAGAAACAATAGTATTGCTGGCATCAGGTTCAGATTTGATAGAGACATCTGGCAATGAAATAGTTAATGTAATGAAGCAGATAAAATCTGTTAATTGGTTCTCAGAAAACAATAGCATATTTAGTCACAACACTATAACAAGTGTCTGCATTCCAGAGCCTGACGTGATCACTGCGGAGCCTGTGCGTGAGCTGATAACACAAGAGGGATTAATACCAGGGCTGTGGAGTCCAGAGGTCCAGTCCGGCTCCTCTATTTCATCAGCATCGGCTCCGACTTTTTCATAAATGAATAATAATTAGTAATAACAAATCTCCTGTAGTAAAATGGTAATATCAGGCTTTTTCTCACCATCATATCAGTAATCAGGCTGCTTGGATAGAACATAAAGCAGACTTGCTGAAATTCATTTTGTTATTTGTTCAGAAATTGTAAGTGTCACCTAGAAAACACATGGCTGCATAGGGATGAAGGCAGCGAGACGATATAGACCTCTACTGTACTTGTCAATGGTCGGAATTATGTAAAAAATGCTTTTTATTGCTGCTGTGACGGGTCAAAGAGGTGTGAATAAGGCACTTAAAGGGGTTTTCACATATTGAAAAACATGGCCACAGGGCTGTCTCTGGCCTCTTCATACCAACCTGGAGAAGGCTGGAGAAAGCCAAAGACGCGGAGTTGCGCAATTTGGCAGCTACCATTGACTTGAATGGGAGCTGCACAAATGGCGTAGCCCTGGAAGCTATGCTGTTTACAGGACTCTCAACGGCTTACTAGCGTCCCCGGGTTGGGACAAAGAAGCCAGAGAGCTGGTGGACATGTTTTTCAAAACGGTAACACTCCTTTAAGTGCCCCGGCCTAACACCTCTCTCCACCCTCTCCCTTCCTGGTTGATAGAGCTCTCCAAGCCCTGCTGAAAACCTGTGTGTAACATCAGTAACAGAGAGAGATAGCTTACTGTTCAGTGACTGTGCGCAGTACAGAGCGAGCAGTATCTCTGTCACTGAGGGCACATGCGCAGGTTTTCAGCAGGGTTCAGAGAGCAGAGAGACCGTGCAGGCCGGGGCACTTCAGTGCCTCATTCATGTCTCTTTGACCCTTCACAATGACAGTAAAGTAAGATTGCAGCCATGGACAAGTACAATAAAGGTAAGGGTAGACGTACTGCTTCTGTGGCTATGTAGCCATGTCACCAGTTTTGTACGTGTTTTCTATGTGACAATTTCCCTTTAAATTCCTGTAAGGAAATATGTAATGACTGGAAAACTGTGTTATGCTTTTAATAATAAATCTATGAATTTGTCTGTCGTGCAACAATAAGGGTACAGCTACACTGCAACCACACCAATGTCGCACAACATTTTTTGTACTGATAGTCAATGGTGTCACACTACGACATGCTGTGACTGCAACGCAACAGTCACATAAAAATCCAAATTGGATGGATTTTCTGCGACTGTCGCAACCGTCGCAATCCGACACCATTGACTATCATTACAAAAAATGTCACGCGACACATCGCAATGTAGTTGTTCCCAGTCGAGCGCATGGAGAACAACCTCTCTTCTACCCTCTGTTTGTGGCAAAGCAGTGACCACACGGGCAACATCTCTGACAATAAAATAAGAGCCTTAGGCTACTTTCACACTCACATTTTGGGCGGATCCGTCATGGATCTGCAAAAATGGATCAGTTACAATAATACAACCACATGCATCCGTCATGAACGGATCCGTTTGTATTATCTGTATTCTGTAACATAGCCAAGACAGATCCGTCATGAACTCCATTGAAAGTTAATGGGAGACGGATCAGTTTTCTATTGTGCCAGATTGTGTCAGAGAAAACGGATCCGTCCCCATTGACTTACATTGTGTGCCAGGATGGATTTGTTTGGCTAAGTTTCGTGAAGTGGACAGCAAAACGCTGTAGGCAGCGTTTTGGTGTCCACCTCCAGAGCGGAATGGAGACTGATTGGAGGCAAACTGATGCATTCTGAGCGGATCCTTTTCCTTTCAGAATGCATTAGGGCAAAACTGATCCGTTTTGGACTGCTTGGGAGAGCCCTGAACGGATCTCACAAACGGAAAGCCAAAACGCGAGTGTGAAAGTAGCCTAAGATTGGTAGAACATACCAATCTAGTAGCCCCACAAGATGCTTTTTCCCCCCCAAGAAAGTAGGGGGGAAATGCCCATGCGTCTTATGGGGCGAATACTAATCAAGCGCTTAATTATGTAAACGCTGATTAGTACCGGTGGACCGGGGAGCGGTGAAAGCACTAAACTCACCTCTTCCTGGTCCTCGGGACTCTGCTGTAAAGGCTGCGCACATGTGAGGGCATGTTGTGACCTCACACTGTGAGCGCACCACACCCAGCAGACTGAAGAGGAGGATTACCGAGCACGGGCGGTGAGGAGCTGAAGCGTCCTGAGCAGGAAAGGTACTTTAAGTGGGTTTTTTTATTTTATTTTGGGAGGCATATGGGGGGCTAAAGAGAGTAATATGGGGGCTGATGGGAGGCATGGGGCTCTTATCTGAGGTCTTATTGGGGGTCATTCACATTGGGGTCTGATCTGAGGTCTGATTGGGGGTCTGATCTGAGGTCTTATTGGGGTCTTATTAACATTGGGGGTCTGATTGGTGGACTGACATGGGGTGTAATGAAATTTTTTTTTTTCTTATTGTCCCCCTCTAAAACCTAGGTGCGTCTTATAGGGCGAAAAAAACTGTAAATATATTTCATGATTCACATTTCTTAACTTCCTAAGAAAGTTAAATTAATTATACAATATTAATAAGAGATTTTTCTTTTTAAGCTGAAGTCGGTACTTTTTTCCCCACTTCCAGCTAAAAATAGCCCCGACTCCACAGCCCTGATTATTACAAGTGAAGCGACTTTTCACCAGCTTTAATAAAATAAAATCAGATTATTTTTATTAAACAGATTTTAATATTTTACAGCTTTTGACATTGTATTGAGTTTGAAAAACATATGGGCAAAACTCTAAAAAAGTTATTAAAACCTAAATTAAAAATATTTTTGATATCTAGATTTCCCACAAGTGTACTCAGTCTGTGAAATACGCTTCAAGGGACAGCAGTATTTCCATGACTGAACACTGGCATTAGAATGATTTATAATGCCATGATTTCCTGCCCAAACTTGGCTGTACTGAATTGTACTTGCATTATGACGTCAGTATGGTTTAGTACAGCCGCTGTCTCATGAACTAAATACGCTCATTTGAAATAACTTCCTAAATAATCCACTATCAACTGTGAGTGGTGTTGCAAAGTGTAAATGTTTAGCAACCAGAGCAACTCGGCCATGAAGTGGCCGACCGTGTAACGTTATAGAGCAGGGTGCTGACACACGTAGTGCATAAAAGCTGCAGAGATCCAAACCTGCTCTGGCATTAACATTAGCACAAAACCATTTGGAGCGTTATGGCATGGGTTTCCATGGCCGAACAGGCAAGCCTTATATCAAGCACAATACCAAGCACGCCACCACTGGACCCTGGAACAGTCGTAACATGTTCTGTGGAGGGACGAATCATGCTTCTCTATCTGGCAGTCAAATAGACAAGTCTGGGTTTGCCAAATGCCAGGAGGTTGCCCTTCATTGTGCCAACTGTAAAGTATTTGGTGATGGAGAGATTGTTATGGGGCTGTTTTTCGGGGGTTGGTCTAAGCCCCTTAGTTCCAGTGAAGGGAAATTTTATAAGCTTCCAACTTCGCGTGAACAGTTTGGGCCAGGCGCTGTTCTAGCATGACTGTGCCTCAGTACAAAAAGCAAGGTCCATATAGGCATGGCTGGGTGTATTTGGTGTGGAAGAACTCGACTGTCCCACACAGAACCCTGACCTCAACCACATCACATACCCTTGGGATAAGCTAGAATGGCAATTTCAAGCCAGGTTATCTCGTCCAACATCAGTGTCTGACATCAAAAATGCTTCTATGTATAAATGAGCAGACATCCCTACAAATGGAGACCAACTCCATATTAATGCTTACGAATTTAGAATGAAATGTCATAAAAGCTCCTGTAGGTGTCCCAATGGTTTTGTCCATATAGTGTATTATAGTTTTTTTCTACTCTCTGTCCTCGTGGTTTAGAATCCACTAGCAGTTTGGACCAATACACAGATATTGTTTTACCATTCCTTTTTGTTCATTGTGCATGGCACTCCTTTGAGGCATTTATTGTATAAAATGTTTGCAAATACTATTAAAGCATGCATCTTATTAGAGGGAATTGGATATATTAGATGCTGAAACTTAAAAGCCCTGACCCTTCTGGTTTGCAAATAAAAGTTTTTTTGTATGTTGAAATGTCATACAATTTTATAGTATATTTTTGGTATCCATTCCTCTCCATGTTAAAGTTCTCTGTAGTCAGTCAGTGGGAACGGTTGCTCACCTCGCCTTTCTCCAGCAAGACTTTCCCTCCCTCCTGCCATGCCCTTGCTGTAGGCCTTGCATTTTGGCAATGTGACACATAATGATGACTGTTATATATTGCCTGCAGGTTCCTTTTCCATTGCAAGAGTGTCATTTTGTAATTCCTCTAGTGTCCCAGGAACTTGTTGTTGGTTCTGGTTATGTTCTAGGTCACATCAAGTTTTGTCTGGACTTTCTAGTCCACTGGACGCTTTTTAGGGTCTGTCTGTGGACCAGAGTCTGTTTGATCTGACCTGGGCCTCTTTCCCTGATCTGTTGATCTGCCTGTGTTCAGCTTCTGCCATTTGCCTGGATTCTGACCCTGTACCACTCTCCCTAGTCCTAGGACTGTTTCTCAGATTTGCATGTTCTCTGACTGCCTGACCTCACCTGGTTCTGACTATGTGTATTGCCTGATCCCTTTGTACTTTGCACTGGTGTCTCCATGGGTCAGCTGCCAACTACTGCCTGGTGGCTCCCATGCAACAAAGACCAGATCCCTGTACAGGAGGTTAAAGGGTAAAAACCTGGCGACCGCCAGGATATCCACCACAGGAATAGCCCAAAGTCAAACTGGTTAGTTGGCACAATGGTTCCAGAGCCATTGCCTGTAACAGATGGCAGTATTGGAAAGGTCCATCTGGAATGTTTCGCTCAAATGTTTTTCTTTCTTTTATACTTCTTACAAGCCACCTTATTTATTGCAGACCAAACTGATGCATCTCTTACATATCATGGCCTCTATTGAATGTCTTCATTTATAACATCCCTGTAAAGTTGTAGATTCCTGAACATTCCTTAATCCTCCTTATCCTGACTAATTTTAATGATCAGTAGTGTTGCCCTAAGAACCTTACATGAGCAGCAGCTGCAAACTAATGTGATTTTCGTTCCTCGCAGCATTAATTATAGCTAATAGTCTGCAAGAACAAAGTCTGCTGTTTTTTTTTTCTGTCTGTTAGCGTTAATCCATGAAGTGAAGTTGCACATGAAATTGTTCTGGAAGAGTATTAATATCCCTTGTATTAGAGGTTGTTACATTTGCGGGGAAGCCAAGTAGTGTGATGTGGCATTAATCTGTTAGAACAGAAACATTCTGAATATCTAATATATATTGTTTGTTGGCTTTTTAAAGCAATGTGGGTGTCGGTATAGTACAATATGTTAATTTTATGTGCCGTGCGTATCTGATTTAGCTTTTATCTACCAGATTGCGTTTACAAATTCGTTACAGTTGGAACTGCCTTTACCCTCTGTTCTGGTTTTCAAATTGTTTAAATGTGACATTCTTAATAATTTAGAGTGGGATGAAAGGATTTTTGGGACAGCAGAATGTTCATTCTTTCTAATAATATAAAACACATTGCTACTTGCTAAAAATAACAAGGCCATGTTCACTTGTAGCATATCCACTGCAACTTGCAGTACAATACAAGCTGAAAACACCATCCACATACAGTGTAGCATTAAAATGAGCATGTTGTAGATTTTAAAATTGCCAAATACTAGGGCTGGGTGACATTTCTTGGGGGCTCCTGGTTTTCTGACTGCCCCAGCATCGGAGCCTTTGCTATCTGTTCACTTGTAGCATATCCACTGCAACTTGCAGTACAATACAAGCTGAAAACACCATCCACATACAGTGTAGCATTAAAATGAGCATGTTGTAGATTTTAAAATTGCCAAATACTAGGGCTGGGTGACATTTCTTGGGGGCTCCTGGTTTTCTGACTGCCCCAGCATCGGAGCCTTTGCTATCTACGTAAGTGTACCTTACCTCGGGAGTGTTGAGATACTACTGGGAAATATTAATAATGTAGATAGATCAGTTGTTTCTGTATTGTCCGCCCAGCCACACCCACACATCCCGTGAACTTGGGGAGTAGTCATCATTGTAACATGATGTGATGCTCCCTGTGTCTATTTCTTATAATGACTCTAAGGGTGCCTTCACACGACCGTATGTATTTTGCGGTCCACAAAAAAATACAGATGACGTCTGTGTTGAGTCCTTTTTTTGGGCGGACAAAACGGACAAGAACAGGACATTTTCTATCTTTTTTTTTTTTGCGGGGCTACAGAACAGACATACGGATGCTGACCGCAAATGGTTTGATGTCCACATTTTTTGCGCACCCGTTGAAATGAATGGGTCTGCATCCCATCCTCAAAAAAATGCGGATCAGATGCATACCACAAATACGGTTTTGTGGATGGGGCCTAATGTGTATACGGACAGCACTGCTCTGTTATGGCAGCACAGGTTTCAGCTGTGGCCTAGTAGGGGACCTCTGTAATAGCACCATTCAGGTGAATGAAACTTTTGGAGCATGTCTAGCTCCATGACAAATTATTATGTTTTAATGCGTAGTTGATTTTCTTAAGTTAATGCGAGACTTTTCCATTACATGTACGTAGAGCAGTGTTCTTTCTTTTTGTGGTGAGACGTGTCCAGTATTGTATAGATCTTCTCTTGGATTTACAGCCGTCTCTGCAGGCAGTGACCTACATTGCTTTTGTGGATTTGTGCTACTAGGTTATCTGTTCAGGCAATCATATAACCTATATTCCTTTTGGCTCGATGCAGACATCTCTCACCCTCTGAAAGCTTGATTTTCTTTTCTTTATTGACGATTTAAAGCAATAGCAGATTAAGTTTGACGGCTCTGTCAATGTGGCATTTCAATGTTCAATATTCCTTGAGTATTGTAGAGCTTAAAGTAAATTTCCCACAGCTGGCATACAGTATATTCTAGACTTTTCTGAAGTAAATTTGTAACTACAGTAAAACATCCCCAAATGATCACCTTTTTAAGAAGTCCACCGCTTGATGGAAATTGAATGTTATGTAGGAAATCCATTTTTGAAAATTTAGTTGGTTATGCTGGAATTTTAAAAAAACTTTGGTCCATGCATTTTTGTGTACGTAAAGGGGTTGTCTGGTTTCTCATATTGATCACCTGTCCTTCAAGTAAATGGGATGGAGCAGCTGTAATTACTCTGCACAGCATGCAGATAAACGGTGAAGAGAATGCAGAACTCGTACAAGGTCTGTGGTCTCTTCAACTAGCTCAGGGGTAGGCAACCTCCGGCACTCCAGCTGTTGTGAAACTACAACTCCCAGCATGCATACTTGCTCTGCTCTTCTCAGACCTGCCATAGAAATGAATGGCGCATGTTGGGAATTGTAGTTTCACAACAGCTGGAGTGCCGAAGGTTGCTCACCCCTGAACTAGCTAACCAGCGGGAGTGCCAGGAGTCGGACCTACGCCGATCTGATATTCATGACCTATCTTGAGGATAGGTCATCAATATGGGATATCAGACAACCCCTTAAAGGGGCTGTCCGAGAGTTTTAAAAATGTAAATGCAGTAAAAGTTATAGCATTAAAAACAAAGGTTACTCACAACCAATCCCCAGTGGTTATCTGCAGTGATCATGTGAATGTACCTTATGTCATCACTCAGACAGAGACAATGCTGCCCACAGGTGCATCATCGCTGAAGAAGGCATGGATTTAAAGCATACCTATGCTTTCAAATAACTTTTCAGAATACGCTGCCATATACTGAGTGATAACTTATAACTGGCCATTATGTGACTTGTAGCTGGCATTTGTTAGCAGTTTTCTCTTTTGCTGGCTCCGTATCTAATGTTCCTTCCTTGGTTCCTGTACTGGTGGGTGGAGGCTACCTGCTGTCATGTCTCCCCTTAGAGTGCACATGGAGGCAGTAGATTCTGCTCCCTAACTTTCTTTCACACATACTCAGGAGCCACCATATAGGTGTTTTAGAGATGTACTGAGCAGTATTGATGTGAATAAAGTGCTTGGGGTGTAGTATGCTGGAATGTTTATGATTAGCTGCTCCAGCTTCTGTTTGTCAGAGTGTGCCTCTCTCTGGAGCTCATTCCTCTTCCCGCCTCCCCTATCCATAGACTTCTATGAGAACATGTAATCTGATCCTTCAGTGAGGTAGTAGCCTGTCTTATTCTCTCAATACAGATTTATCAAACAATTCAGAGGCAATATGACTTTAGGAAAAAAAAAAAAGATATATTACTCCCATACAGTCACTGTATTCTATTGCACCGGGCCCCGCTCACTGTAGTAATCCTATCTATAACTGTAGGCACTGCTTCATTCATAAAGTGGGCGGAGGTGGCGCATGACGTAGTGAGTTACGCTGCCAGTGCCTGCCCGGCCTCCTACCTGATACGGATATTAGTAAGTAAAGATTAATGGATGTATTGAAGATTATTGCTAAATGCCTACAGTTATAGATAGGATTACTACAGTGAGCGGGGCCCGGTGCAATAGAATACAGTGACTGCACCAGGCCCCCCTGGTTTCTCGGTATTCTCTACTGCTCACACTCCATTTTCCTAATAAATAGCGTACATGGAAATACCAAATGTTTTGTAGGAAGGATATAACATGACAGCAGTTTTCCATCTGAGGATCCAGGGAGCAAGATGTTAGCAGCTGCTCGCTCCATTTACGCAGTTGCTTGTCAATTAAGGACCAGTGTAAATTCCTGATCTGTTAAAGGCCACGTTGTACTTTAAAGGGCATTATGGTATATACTGTCCCTTAAGCACCATGTATTAAAGCAGTTTACTGAGGAAGCCAATAAAGTTTTCTGTAAATTCAAAAGCATAAAACAACATATGGCAAACGTTTAGTAAAACAATCAGGATTGCCTCCCAAACCAGTGCACAGATGTAGAAACTAATAACTTGTGGTCCCGTTTCATGAAGACTTCACAGATCACCAATACAGTAAATGATTGGTGATTTGTTGCCGAAGATCTGATGGACATTTTCACCCTAACAATCAGAACTCCTTTCATGCCAGTACTGGTTATGTGACCTCCTCCTTGGGGTGCTGCCACACATTCAGTACTGTACGTCTCCACTTTTTAAATCCACTCCTGGTTTTTGGCTTCAAAAACTGCATAAAAAACCTGAACCTGTGATAGCTCCTTTATTCTCATTGGTCATGTACCAAAACAAGCATATTGGCCAATGTAAAGGGGCCTTTCAACTTAGCTGTGGCCCATTTTGTATCTTCTGTTCCAGTTCCATGTGTCTTTAGCAGTCTTGCTGTTAGATTGGGTGGTCCTAAAATTGATCATGTACAGGTGAAACTCGAAAAAAATTAGAATATCGTCCAAAAGTTCATTTATTTCAGTAATGCAACTTAAAAGGTGAAACTAATATATGAGAGAGTCATTACATGCAAATCGAGATATTTCAAGCCTTTATTTGTTATAATTTGGATGATTATGGCTTACAGCTTATGAAACCCCAAGGTCACAATCTCAGAAAATTAGAATATTGTGAAAAGGTTCAATATTCTAGGCTCAAAGGGTCACACTCTAGTCAGCTAATTAATCCATATCCTTGCAAAGGGTTCCTGAGCCTTTAAATTGTCTCTCAGTCTGGTTCAGTAGGAATCACAATCATTTTAAGTTGCATTACTGAAATAAATGAACTTTTGCACGATTTTCACCTGTATAACACAGAGCTGCGAGGCATTATTGTAGTTAATGGAGCTTTCAGTGACTACACCAGTAACTACTTGCACTTAAATGGGGGTCACCCAGACAGTAAGCTGAGAAACCATATGAACCACAACTTGATCAGTATGGTGCTATAGGTGAAACCACAGGAAGAGGAAGACACTTTTTCTGTACAGAAGCTTTGTAATACAAATTACAGTAAATGTGCTCATAGATACCAGTCTGTTGCTAAAAGCTTCCAGAAAGATACTAAATCTGGTTTGTAGTTTCTATCCTATCTTAGGGCTCTTTCACACTTGCGTTCTTGTCTTCCGGCATAGAGTTCCGTCGTCGGGGCTCTATGCCGGAAGAATCCTGATCAGGATTATCCTAATGCATTCTGAATGGAGAGAAATCCGTTCAGGATGCATCAGGATGTCTTCAGTTCCGGAACGTAACGTTTTTTGGCCGGAGAAAATACCGCAGCTGCGCTTTTTGCTCCGGCCAAAAATCCGGAACACTTGCCGCAAGGCCGGATCCGGAATTAATGCCCATTGAAAGGCATTGATCCGGATCCGGCCTTAAGCTAAACGTCGTTTCGGCGCATTGCCGGAGCCGACATTTAGCTTTTTCTGAATGGTTACCATGGCTGCCAAGACGCTAAAGTCCTGGCAGCCATGGTAAAGTGTAGCGGGGAGCGGGGGAGCAGTATACCTACCGTCCGTGCGGCTCCCCGGGCGCTCCAGAGTGACGTCAGGGCGCCCCAAGCGCATGGATCATGTGATCACATGGATCACGTCATCCATGCGCATGGGGCGCTCTGACGTCATTCTGGAGCGCCCCGGGAGCCGCACGGACTGTAAGTATACTGCTCCCCCGCTCCCCGCTCCTACTATGGCAACCAGGACTTTAATAGCGTCCTGGGTGCCATAGTAACACTGAACGCATTTGGAAGACGGTTCCGTCTTCAAATGCTTTCAGTACACTTGCGTTTTTCCGGATCCGGCGTGTAATTCCGGCAAGTGGAGTACACGCCGGATCCGGACAACGCAAGTGTGAAAGAGGCCTTACAGGTATTGACTGACAACCATGCACAGTGCTAATTTCTTACAAGACATTCTATGTGTCATGCTTTGGGCTGTTCTGGATACGGCTAAGTTCAACTCTATGGACAAGTAATTGCATCCTGTTCACTATAATCACCCAAAAATTGAACCACAATCTTCACGAAGTGAAAATCGAAAAAAAAAATTTGGACAATGTATAATAAGTACATGCATAGTAACAAGAGGAAGCACAAAGGTGGAACACAAGGATGAGGAAAAGGACCCAAGAGGGGGCCGAGAGGTCAGCACACCAAAAATAGGGAAAAGGATAATGTAAATGAAACGCACCAAGACGCCTGGAAGCAGTAAGCCCCGGGCAAAAGCTGCAACAGAGGCAAATTTGAGGGCAAAAGCTTGGTGGTTAGAAAAAAATATTCATACCCTGGATGGTGTGTCGATCACTTAGCCGCCTCCTTACCCAACGCCGTTTCGCCAGTAACCTGGCTTCTTCCGGGCGTCTTGGTGCTTTTCATTTGCATTATCCTTTTCCCTGTTTTTGGTGTGCTGACCTCTCGGCCCCCTCTTGGGTCCTTTTCCTCATCCTTGTGTTCCACCTTTATGCTGCCTCTTGTTACTATGCATGTACTTATTATACATTGTCAATAAAGTTTTTTCGATTTTCACTTCGTGAAGATTGTGGTTCAATTTTTGGGTGATATTGGTGGCTCCACATTTTGTCAGTCAATATTTTCGTGATTTATTTCTGTCCGGTAATAATTGGGTGGCCCTGTTCACTATAATGCGGTCCAGCACTAATTATGGTGTCCTGCTGGAAAAACTGCTGAAGTACAGAATTTTGTTCCTTTTATCTGCCAGAATTTTTCCTGGAGATATGAACTTTGCCTACAGTAGACTCATTTAAAAAAAAAATAAAGCAGTATTTGTAGCCTTCGTATAATGGTCTTGATCAGCTCTTCTTAAACTGTGAGATGCCCACCAGCTGTCTTGACAGGAATGACATGTGCTGCTCAGACCTTTCTCTGATAGCAGCAGTCTATCAGTGTTGTGTTTTATGTATTTCTGTTCCATCCGAGAAACAGAAAAATGGAAAAACAACTGATCCATTTTAATCCCCATTTGTTTGATTAGGTTATTTTGAGCTTGAGTTGTCGTCAGTTTGTCAGTTCTATCAGGTTTCGGTTATTTTTCATGGGATAAAAGGTAAGGCCTGTTGTACTTCTCCGATCAAAAATAACTAAAACCTGACAGAACGGATTTTGCCCATCAGAATGCCAGTATTCAAGCCGGAAAACTCACAGACCACATTATGGGTCCAGATCCATCGGGCACTGCCAATATCTCGGATTCATTGATTCTGGTATTCTGTTCCTGTGTCAGGATGGAATACCGGAATATGGACGTATGTGTAAACTCATCCTTAGCCTTAGGGCTCATGCACACGAACGTATTTTCTTTCCGTGTCCTGTTTTTTTTGCGGACCGTATGCGGAATCATTCATTTCAATGGGTCCGCAAAAAAAACAGAAGTTACTCTGTGTGCATTCCGTTTGTCCGAATTTCAGTTCTGCAAAAAAATAGAGCATGTCCTATTATTGTCCGCATTATGGACAAGGATAGGACTGTTCTATTAAGAGCCAGTTGTTCCATTCCGCCATTGGCTCCTGAACTGAAAACTTTAGGAGCCAAATTAAATTTTTAGTCGCCAAATCGAAACCGAATCCAAATTTTGGTATCGTGACAGCGCTACGCCGATTAGATCGACGTAGGGTTGTTTCGATACCAAAATTTTGATTCGCTTTCGTCACCATAAAAAAGTATTGCGATACTCAATACCACTAAAAAAAAAAAAAAAAAAACACCCAAAAAAAGCTGCGTGCATTTCGCATTTTAGGAAAAGTTCGGCCCATAATAGAACAGTCCTATCCTATTTTTTGCGGTGACAAGGTGATTAAAAAATGGTGAATCGCATGGTTTTTATTTATTTATTTCTGTTACGGTGCTCACCGCATAGGAGATAGTTTTTAATAATTTAATAGTTTGGACTTTTCAGACTCAGCGCTATGTAATATGTTTATTTATTTATTGTTTATATATTTTATATGGAAAATTGGGAAAGGGGGGATTTAAACTTAATATTTTAGGGTACTTTCACACTAGCGTTTTTAATTTCCGGCATAGAGTTCCGTCACAGGAGCTCTATACCGGAAAAGAACCGATCAGGTATATCCCCATGCATTCTGAATGGAGAGTAATCCGTTCAGGATGTCTTCAGTTCAGTAATTTTGACTGATCAGGCAAAAGATAAAACCGTAGCATGCTGCGGTTTTATCTCCGGCGAAAAAAACTGAAGACTTGCCTGAATGCCGGATCTGGCATTTTTCCCCATAGGAATGTATTAGTGCTTCGTTCTTGCAATGCATTTGTGAGATGGATCCGCATCCGAATGCGTCTCACAAATGCTTTCAGTCACATCCAGATTGGCGGATCCGGCGGGCAGTTCCGACGACGGAACTGCCCGCCGGATCACACTGCCGCAAGTGTGAAAGTAGCCTTAGTGTTTGTGTTTTTTTTGTTTTTTTTTAACTTACTATTAGCCCCCTTAGGGACTGGAACCCTTGTCCTATTCACCCTTAGGCCCCTCTCACATGGGCGAGATTTCTGCGCGGGTGCAATGTGTGAGGTGAACGCATTGCACCCGCACTGAATCCGGACCCATTAACTTCTATGCTGCTGTTCACATGAGCGGTGATTTTAACGCATCACTTGTGCGTTGTGTGAAAATCGCAGCATGCTCTATGTTGTGCGTTTTTCACGCAACGCAGGCCCCATAGAAGTTAATGGGGCTGCGTGAAAATCGCAAGCATCCGCAAGCAAGTGCAGATGCGGTGCGATTTTCACGCATGGTTGCTAGGATGAAAGTCTATTCACTGTGTTATTTTCCCTTATAACATGGTTATAAGGGAAAATAATCGCATTCTTTAATACAGAATGCTTAGTAGAAGGTCAATTGAGGGTTAAAAAATAAACAAAAATGAACTCACCTCCTCCAATTGATCGTGTAGCTGCCGGTCTCCTGTTCTTTCTTCAGGACCTGTCAAAGGACCTGTGGTGACATCACTGTGCTCATCACATGGTACATCACATGATCCATCACCATGGTAATGGACCATGTGATGAGCTCAGTGACGTCACCACAGGTCCTTTGACAGGTCCTGAAGACCTGTCAAAGGGATCAATTGGAGGAGGTGAGTTAATTTTTTAAAATATTTTTTAACCCTCATTGGCACAGCGCCACCAATGTTTATTATACTGGGGTGTTGGGGGAGGCGCACTGCGCCACCAATGAAGATAACTGACCTGTTAATACAAATACAGGAGGCGGGTGCCGGAATCAAATAGCCGGCACCCGACCTCTATGACAGGGAGCTGCGATCCGCTGCAGTTAACCCCTCAGGTACCGCACAGTTATCTTCATTGGTGGCGCAGTGGCCACAGCCCCTCCTCTCCTCCTCCTGTCTCTCTTCTTATTGGCGGCAGCACAGGGGGGAGGGAGAGACTCCTCCACTGCGCTGCTGAAAAGAACATCGGCGGCGGGGCAGAGAACTATCATCTCCTGTGCCCGCCGCTGTATTCAACTGCAGAGCTGCGGCGGCGGGTCTAGTCGCAAATGGCGACAAGACTAAAAAGTCTTGTCGCCATTTGTAAATTCTAAGTCGCATTGGCGACCATTTTGGTCGCTATCTGGAGTCTGGAGCCCTGACACAGATGTCATCCGTATTTTTTGCGGATCCGTTTTTTGCGGACCGCAAAATACATGCGGTCGTGTGCATGAGCCCTTACAGAGATGATGTATGAAAGATACCAAGATAAGATCTATTTCATTTTTGGCATGGACCTCAACCAATGGTACAACTTGGTGAGGCTACCACATCTGCTTATCTTGTTTTTTTTTGTTTTTTTTGGCACTATTGCAGTAGTTGTTTGGTAAAAAAAAAAAAAAAAGGCTCTTTATTACTATGGAATGACCAAAATGACAACATGTGGTTTTCCAAAACTTTTATACTGATGACCTATCATCTGGATAGGTCATCAGTATCTGATCGGAGGGAGTCTGAGACCATTGACCCCCACAGATCAGCTGTTTGAGAAAGCATCGGCACTTCAGAGTTGCGTCTGTGCCACATGACCGATGATTGTGACGCCTAGGCTAAGCTGCAAGAAGGTTAGGGTAGTCCGTCAGCATCAAAGTCTTGGAAAACCCCTTTAACTTTTATAGACTTTTTTCATTCATAGAACTTTTCATGATATTACGTTTTTGTTTGCTCTTCTTGTCACTGTTCTCTCCTTGCAAGTGTCTTCTCTTTGTAGCTGTGTCTGGTAAGTAGCTTAGGTTTAGCTACTGGTTATAGAGGCCTTTTGCTCAGCTCAGGAACAATGGTTACAGATGCTTCATTAGAATGATCTCTGATCTCTCCATTCCTTATTCCTATGTGGCATCTTCTGTTATGGCATGGGAACATGCATGGTGATCATTGAGGTAAACTTACATTAAACTATACTGTAATATTACGATGCATTATGTGGGATTCCTCATAAGCTCAGTGCAGAATTTGGTAGGTTCTCTGCAGGCCATATGAACACCATTCTGATACTGTTCCTTCCTGCTAAGCAAGATTTCCTACTCAAAGTAACACATGTAATAGCTCCAAGGAATGCAGAGGAAGAATTAGCCGTCTGACTTCAAATAATATGATGTCCAGATACATTAGGTCACCAGGGGGGAAACTTTGGATAATTGCTGTGATTCTTGGGTATTATTTTTGGACAGCATTGTCATCTGTGAATAAAGATGCAGTGGAAACAGGGAGTTGAGAGGCAGACATAATTATTGTAAGTTACTGAAAACAACTTGCAAATTCCTGTGACAGAAAATCTTGGCAGGAATTTGCCAGCTGACCTGCCTTGACGCACAAATATCTCTGCTGAAAACAGGCACTGCTCTGAATTACTGCTTCCAGATGATCCCTGAGCATAGGAATTATTTGGATTCTTCTACCGTGTTCTCACTCATTATTTGGCCACATCTCGCCAACCACGTTATCAACAATGTACCCTCTTCACACAAAATGTAGATTACACCAAACTTACAGAAGGCAATCCATGCTCCAGGTGTTAGCTTTTCTGCTCTGCCATTACAATTTAAAGCCACTATTTAAAGGGGTTGACCACTCTCTGGCTACTTGTGATTAATATGTTTGTGAGATGATTATATTACACTTACTGATATAGTCTTTGTTGAAATTCTGCACCATTTTCTATAGGTCATGAGGTATGCCCCTTGTTTACAAAGTCTTTTTTGCAGTCCACACATAGGTTCTGTTCATAAGATGGCCGGTCATGTGACCAGGCAGATCACCTCCATGTGATGTCTCCTCCATTCAGACACATTGCATCTGCATTAAACTCGCAACAGAACTAGTGCAGATGGCAAGTGCAATGTTTTGGACCTGTTTTTGTCAAGTTGCACCTCTGGCTGGAGGGAAGGGGTAAGGTCAAGAATTTGGCATGGTGGGTGCCATTTCAATTTTTGCTTCAGGCATCACGAAGGCTATGTGCTTCCCTGCCCCTGGCCACAAAGCACTGATGGAAGGGGGGCCCAAGCTGAACTCTTGCACCAGGGCCCATGAACCTTTAGCTATGCCCCTGTATATAGGGTACAAATATGTAGCTGTATATTGCACATTTTCAGTCATGTTATGCAATTACAATAATCTGTAATTCATGGCAGGTATCGAATTGATCACAGTTACTTTTGCTGGACGTACACATTAGGCAACAGTTGGCCAAAACATGGCGATTCCAGCAAGATCAGCCTACAAGCTAAAGTTTACGAGGACCTCCAAACATGGGGGAGAGGGTTGGAAATGCCGAACTTCATCTTGGATTTGTGTCCAATGGGAGGTCTCTGGCAACTATTTATTTTCCACTCGCCATTGAAATAAACATGGATTTGTTGTTGTTGTTGGAGTTGCAAGATAAAGCTGTCAGATGATCATGCTTGTATGGCCAAGTGTTACCATTCACTTGTTTTTGAGTGTACATGATGATAATTGGCTAGCTTAATTTAAGAAAATGATGAGCAATAAGCTATAAATTGATCACTTGATCGACTTGTGGAAATATCCATCAAATCTTCAGAAACATTTTAATCCACTGATCGTCTGCAGTTTAAAACTCATTCCCTGTAAAGTGGCTTTTAGGCCTCTTTCACATGAGCGATCCGGATTGTGTCAGGATCTGTTCAGGAAAAATCTGATGGTTTGGCACGTAAGTTCTATCATTTCTTTTCTGCAATTGAGTTCAGTGTTTGCATTTTTTCCATTAGGATTAGGGTTGCACCGGGTATCGAATTATCAATACCCAATCGATACCGGGGTTTGCCTTTCACCGATACTAAGCTGCCCTACTGCGCAGCCTAGTATCAGAGAACATGGCACGCGCTGCTCTCAGCGTGCGCCATGTTCCCTCAGCAGCACAGGGGAGAAGGAAGCAGTCTCTCCCTCCCCCCTGTGCTGCTGCTGCCGCCTTCACCAATGAGAGGAGAGAGGGGCGGAGGAGGTGAGGGACTGTGGCCACTGCGCCACCAATGAAGATAAGTAACCCAGGAGGCAGGTGCCAGCTGCAGGATCACATACCCGGCACCCAGCCTCTATGACAGGGAGCTGCGATCAGTGACAGTTATCCCCTTAGGTGCCGCACCTGACAAGTTACTTGCCACTGATCGCAGCTCCCTGTCATAGAGGTCGGGTGCCGGCTATGTGATTCTGCTGCCTGCACCCTCCTCTTGTATCTGTAGTAAACGTTAATTATCTTCATTGGCGGTGCAGGTTGATTGGTATAGAGCAGGCATGCTCAACCTGCGGCCCTCCAGCTGTTGTAAAACTACAACTCCCACAATGCCCTGCTGTAGGTTGATAGCTGTAGGCTGCTCAGGCATGCTGGGAGTTGTAGTTTTGCAACAGCTGGAGGGCCACAGGTTGAGCATGCCTGGTATAGAGTATCGCAATACTTTTTTATGGTATCGAAATCTAATCAAAATTTTGGTATCGTGACAACCCTAATTAGGATTGCTTGCGTGAAAAAAATCTGAAGAATAACAGTCTACATCTCCTGGCCACCGTCATTGGAAAACACATTACAGGTACAACCGGATGCATTATGTTTTCCATGCAATTCCTATTCACTCCTTTGGAACCAGAGATGTGTGCAAAATAGACAATATAGAACATGCTACGATTTTTCCTGAATGCAAAGATGATGCATGAAAAACGACGCTCATGTGCACAGACCCGTTGAAATGAATGGCTCAGGATTCAGTCCGAATGCTGTGTGTTCACAACAAATGGAAAACTTGCTGCTCATGTGAAAGAGGACTTAGGGCCAGATTTATCATTAGCTCAAGTCAGAATAATGGAGTGAAAAAGTCACAAATTTTTGCGCAATCGCTTAAACTGCGCAAAAATTTGCGACTTTTTTTCTGCTCTGTACTATGCTCGCCAGTTTTCTGAAAGTGGGCGTGTTTTCTTATGTAAATCAATCTCTAGACAGATTTACTATTGCGACTATTTAAAAAGTCGCAAAAAAATGCGCAATTTCACTCCAGTCAGGACCATGCTTATTTTATGAGATGTTTTAATAGAACATGCGACTTTTTTGTAAAGACGTGCGACTTGTGTAAAGCTGCTTACTGACGGATAAACTGCTACCGTCAAACCACATTTATTACAGTCTTAAAGGGCCGATCATAAATCTGACTTGGCTAAAACTGACTTTAGCCATATGTGAAAGTGGAGTGAGCTGTCAGAGTCATGATAAATCTGGCCCTTAGTCTTCAAATTCTTTGGTTCTCTTTTGTAACATAACAATTGCATTGTCTCCATTCTTGTAAAGAGATGCACGATATGCTGTCTGGTAATACAGATTTATTTCTGCACCTGTTTTTGTTGTATTTTTAGAATATTGGGCAACACTCATCAGTCTTGATTATATGGTGTTTTATAGAGCATTGTTCAAGTGAGCTGCATAGCATTTGTGTATGCGGAGTGACTATGTCTTTTCTCCCCATTGTTTGTTATAATTGAGGCTCCATGGATGATAATACTGTTTCTAAGTTTGGCCTTTTGTAGTCATTCTAGAAATAGCTTGGAGAACAGGGGGGCTGCATTTTGCCTCTCTATGCCTTCCTGTTAGTGGTTTCAGTCTGGGCTGGTTACTTCTGCCTTTTTTTTTTTTTTATGTGAAGAACAAAGTTACGTCATAAATTTTGTCACCAGTGATATAATCCCTTACATAAGTGGTAAACAGACTTTAGCCTATTTTCCTACATTTTCTGAAGAGACACAAGGACAGATTCATTGAGCTAGATTTTAATTAAGTTTGTTACTAGCTGAGATTGAGTGTTTCTGGACAGCGTGACGCTCTTGCTGTATGTGCCCATGCCAGGACCCCTCAGTGTTACACCGTTTATGATGCACAGTGGCGATGTCAGACTTGACCCATTTAGTGATCTTGCCTTTGAAAGCTCCTGTAATGTCAGAGATTTATGCACTTGTAAAATGATTGCAGACGCCTCAAACAAACACACAATTCAAGTCCTGTTGGTTCCGTAATTGAGCTCAAGCTGTTGCTGCCTAATCTGTTTTCAAGCATTTTTATTCTTCTTTTTTGGGGGCAAAACTGGCACTACTAGAAACCATAGTACTCCTACAGTCTGCACAGATGAAAGAACTACTTTATACGCGGTTGAATGCAGAAAGGTTTTGGTTGCAACTAAATATTTTGAGAAACGATAAAAAGTGTTTTTGAGTGTGTGTGTGTGTGTGTGTGTGTGTATATATATATATATCATACAATGCAACAGCTCTCTGCAAACCAAATAAAGTACAAAAATGCATAATAATTGCTAGTGCTATACTTAATTAGAGATTCTTGGCAAATACATTTTGTACAAAATGATTTGAGCCCGTCTGCCGCACTTCAAGGCGATCTCTGTAAGACGGGTTCCTAACACTAAATTCTACCTGTTATGTGCCATGACAGCTACCATACAATTCAGGGAGTGTAGGTTCCACATGCATGCTGGGCCTGCTTTAATTTCTGTCATCTTTGGTGCCAAAATAGCCTCCATTATATCCAAGGAATGCATGTACCAACATGCATGCCGAGCCATTTGGCACCAGGAGAGGTATAGGGTGGACTCTCATTGCATTCTTTGGTGGCTATTTGGCACCAGGAGTGGTGTGGAGTGGGCTCGGCATGCATGTTTTATTGTCACTTTTTCAGGCATCAAAACATAACCCTTAACCCCTTCAGGACCGGGCTCATTTTCACCTTAAGGACCAGGCCATTTTTTGGAAATCTGACCAGTGTCACTTTAAGTGCTAATAACTTTAAAACGCTTTGACTTATCCAGGCCATTCTGAGATTGTTTTTTCGTCACATATTGTACTTCATGACACTGGTAAAATGAAGTCAAAAAAATATTTTTTTTGCACAAAAAAATACCTAATTTACCAAAAATTTGGAAAAATTTGCAAATTTCAAAGTTTCAGTTTCTCTACTTCTGTAATACATAGTAATACCCCAAAAAATTGTGATGACTTTACATTCCCCATATGTCTACTTCATGCTTGAATTGTTTTGGGAATGATATTTTATTTTTTGGGGATATTATAAGGCTTAGAAGTTTAGAAGCAAATCTTGAAATTTTTCCGAAATTTACAAAAACTCAATTTTTAGGGACCAGTTCAGGTCTGAAGTCACTTTGCGAGGCTTACATAATAGAAACCACCCAAAAATGACCCCATCTAAGAAACTACACCCCTCAAGGTATTCAAAACTGATTTTGCATACATTGTTAACCCTTTAGGTGTTGCACAAAAGTTATTGGCAAATGGGGAGGAAATTTGAGAATTTCATTTTTTTGTCTAATTTTTCATTTTAACCCATTTTTTCCACTAACAAAGCAAGGGTTAACAGCCAAACAAGACTGTATCTTTATTGCCCTGACTCTGCCGTTTACAGAAACACCCAATATGTGGCCGTAAACTACTGTACGGCCACACAGCGGGGCGTAGAGTGAAAGGTGCGCCGTTTGGTTTTTGGAAGGCTGATTTTTATGGACTGGTTTATTTACACCATGTCCCATTTGAAGCCCCCTGATGCACCCCTAGAGTAGAAACTCCCTAAAAGTGACCCCATCTAAGAAACTACACCCCTCAAGGTATTCAAAACTGATTTTACATACGTCATTAACCCTTTAGGTGTTGCACAAGAGTTATTGGCAAATGGAGATGAAATTTGAGAATTTCATTTTTTTGCCTAATTTTCAATTTTAACCCATTTTTTCCACTAACAAAGCAAGGGTTAACAGCCAAACAAGACTGTATCTTTATTGCCCTGACTCTGATGTTCACAGAAACACCCCATATGTGGCCGTAAACTACTGTATGGCCACACAGCGGGGCGTAGAGTGAAAGGTGCGCCGTTTGGTTTCTGGAGGGCTAATTTTGCTGGACTATTTTTTTTACACCATGTCCCATTTGAAGCCCCCCTGATGCACCCCTAGAGTAGAAACTCCATAAAAGTGACCCCATCTAAGAAACTACACCCCTCAAGGTATTCAAAACTGATTTTACAAACTTTGTTAACCCTTTAGGTGTTGCACAAGATTTAATGGAAAATAGAGACACAATTTCAAAATTTCACATTTTTGGCAGATTTTCCATTTTAATATTTTTTTTCCAGTTACAAAGCAAGGGTTAACAGCCAAACAAAACTCATTATTTATGGCCCTGATTCTGTAGTTTACAGAAGCACCCCATATGTGGTCGTAAACCGCTGTACGGGCACACGGCAGGGCGCAGAAGGAAAGGAATGCCATACGGTTTTTGGAAGGCAGGTTTTGCTGGACTGTTTTTTTTGACACCATGTCCCATTTGAAGCCCCCCTGATGCACCCCTAGAGTAGAAACTCCATAAAAGTGACGCCATCTAAGAAACTACACCCCTCAAGGTATTCAAAACTGATTTTACAAACGTTGTTAACCCTTTAGGTGTTCCACAAGAATAAATGGAAAATAGAGATTAAATTTCAAAATTTCACTTTTTCGGCAGATTTTCCATTTTAATATTTTTTTTCCAGTAACAAAGCAAGGGTTAACAGCCAAACAAAACTCTTTATTTATGGCCCTGATTCTGTAGTTTACAGAAACACCCCATATTTGGTCGTAAACTGCTGTATGGCCACACGGCAGGGCGCAGAAGGAAAGGAACACCATATGGTTTCTGGAAGGCAGATTTTGCTGGATTGTTTTTAGACACCATGTCCCATTTAAAGCCCCCTGATGCACCCCTAGGTTAGAAACTCCAAAAAAGTGGCCCCATTTTGGAAACTACAGGATAAGGTGGCAGTTTTGTTGGTACTATTTTAGGGTACATATGATTTTTGGTTGCTCTATATTACACTTTTTTGTGAGGCAAAGTAACAAAAAATTGAAATTCAGAAATTTCATCTCCATTTGCCATTAACTCTTGTGGAACACTTAAAGGGTTAACAAAGTTTGTAAAATCAGTTTTGAATACCTTGAGGGGTGTAGTTTCCAAAATGGGGTCATTTTTTGGAGTTTATACTCTAGGGGTGCATCGGGGGGGCTTCAAATGGGACATGGTGTCAAAAAACCAGTCCAGCAAAAACTGCCTTCCAAAAACCATATGGCGCTCCTTTCCTTCTGCGCCCTGCCGTGTGGCCATACAGCAGTTTACGACCACATATGGGGCATTTCTATAAACTAAAGAATCAGGGCAATAAATATTGAGTTTTGTTTGGCTGTTAACCCTTGCTTTGTTATGGGAAAAAATGAATTAAAATGGAAAATTTGCCAAAAAATAGCTGTTTTGGCACTGTTTTTTTATTTTTTATTATTTACAACGTTCATCTGACAGGTTAGATCATGTGCTATTTTTATAGAGCAGGTTCTTACGGACGTGACGATACTTAATATGTATACTTTTTTATTTATTTAGGTTTTACACAATAATATCATTTTTGACACAAAAAAAAACATGTTTTAGTGTCTCCATAGTCTGAGAGCCATAGTTTTTTCAGTTTTTTGGCGATTGTCTCAGGTTGGGTATCATTTTTGCGGGATGAGATGACGGTTAGATTGGTACTATTTTGGGGTGCACATGACTTTTTGATCGCTTGCTATTACACTTTTTGTGATGTAAGGTAACAAAAAAATAGCTTTTTTGACACCGTTTTTATTTAATTTTTTTTACAGTGTTCACCTGGGGGGTTAGGTCATGTGGTATTTTTATAGATCAGGTTCTTACGGACATGGCAATACCTAATATGTCTACCTTTTTATAATTTATCAGGGTTTTACACAATAATATTTTTGAAACAAAAAAAAAATCATGTTTTAGTATCTCCATAGTCTGAGACCCATAGTTTTTTTATTTTTTTGGGCCATTGTCTCATGTAAGGGCTCATTTTTTGCGGGATGAGGTGACGGTTTGATTGGTACTTTTTTGGCGTACATGCGACTTTTTTGATCACTTTTATTACCTTTTTTGGGAAGTAAGGTGGGCAAAATTTCAATTTCCTCATAGTTTTTATTTTTTTATTTTTATGGCGTTCACCGTGCGGGGAAAGTAACATGACCGTTTTATAGATCAGGTCGTTACGGACGCGGCGATACCTGATATGTGTAGTGTATTTTATTTTTTTTTTTTTTATTCAGTGATGAATGTGTTTTTTGAAACTTTACTTTTTTTACTTTTTTTTACTTTTTTTTTGACCCAGACCCACTTGGTTCTTGAAGATCCAGTGGGTCTGATGTCTGTATAATACAGTACAGAACAATATATATTGTTCTGTACTGTATTTTACACTTGTCTGAACAGATCTATGCCTTTTAGCATAGATCTGTTCAGCACCATGGACAGCAGGATGCCTGAGAGGCGTCCTGTTGCCATGGGAACCTTCCCCGTCTGCTCAGTACTGGTCAGAACTGCGCAGACGGGGAAGGGTAAGTACAGGGCTGAGGGGGGCTCTCTCCCTCTCCCATCGGGGGGCTGCAAAGGCACAGCAGCCCCCCGATGGGAGAGGGAGGGAGCTCCCTGGGCTGTTAACCTTTTCCATACAGCGGTCCGTACGGACCGCTGTATGGAAAGGGTTAAACGGCTGACATCGCAGATGTCAGCCGTTTATACCAGGGTGCCAGCAATGTGCTGGCACCCTGGTATACCCACTAGACACCAACGATCATTGAAGGGGAGGCGGGCGGGGGATCGCGATCCCGCCTGCCGCACCGCCCGCCTCCCGCACCTTACCGCACCTCCGCACCGCCTGCGACACCCCCCCTGCACCACCCGCCCACATAACATCATTCAGGGGTGCAGGGGGGGTGA
Source organism: Bufo bufo (assembly GCF_905171765.1). Taxonomy (NCBI): domain Eukaryota; kingdom Metazoa; phylum Chordata; class Amphibia; order Anura; family Bufonidae; genus Bufo; species Bufo bufo. Next base: position 222,128,863 of record NC_053392.1, read on the forward strand.
AACATCTTTATTTTGGGCATACTAAAGTTTCTGATCACCGCGGTCAGGGACCGCGGGGATCAGAAACTGCAGAAAGCGCTACAAACCGCAGGTCTGAATTGACCTGCGGTTTGCAGCGATCGCCGACATGGGGGGGTCACAGGACCCCCCTCGGCATTAACCTAAGGTTCCCGGCTGTGTGTGACAGCCGGGATCTCAGCGCTGTCACCATGTCTGCAGACATGGTGACAGTTTATGCCATGACGTGTATACTCATCATGGCGCGCTAAGTAGCAGTGCTCCATGACGAGTATACTCGTCATAGGTGGGGAATATTTTCACACTTTCTCGCTTCCCTGACAGGAATTGGGGCGATCAGAGAAGGAGAAGCACATAGTCCCTCCCTAACCCCCCCTTACCTGCCCCGATGCGCTGCGATTGGTCCCTCTGCAGTAATGGACCAATCACAGCGATCGCGGGCGGGTCAGAGCTCCAATACAGCTTCTGCCGGCTTCTCTGGTTGCCTAGCAACCCCAGCACGCCGGCTTCACTGAAGCTTCAGCGCTTCGCTCCCTGCGCTGACAGTGAAAGCCGATCACGTACATGCACGTGGGGATGCGGTGAGGCACCACATTCCCCCACGTACATGTACGTGATGTTGCGTGAAGGGGTTAAACACAAATCCTCGGCCATCTGACCACTAACTGCACAGTAGTTTTCCCTCTCTATCGGGATCTGGGTCTACCACCCAGCTCCCCAAAACTCCACTCTTGTGCTTATCCAACACAGGGTTAGAGGGTCCTGGCTCCCACAGGCCTTGGCGCAGCCTGCTCCTTCCCCAGACAGGGAGCTCTGATTGAGGAGTCCACCTTTACCTGAGCTCCTCATCTGGCTGCTAAATACCTCACATTACCAGCCTGCCTGATACACACAGAGAAAAAAACACTACTTTCCAAGCCTTTCTTCTCCTCATCCAGCTTCCTCTGTGCGAGATACACCATTTCAATGGCCCTCTGGAAGCTCCACTGCCACAATATATATACAAAAGCAGATTTGCAAATTATTTATAGTGTGAGCTGATTAGATACTGGGTCTTGCAATATGCTTTCCCCGCTGCCCTATAAGAAAAAAAGGTTCTCAGAGTTTACTTTTGGGTAGTTTACCTCTTGGTGAGGATTGTTGACTACTAAACATGCCTCTACAATACACTGGAAGACATTTTGCCAGTTGACAGACTTTGAGAGGGGGCACAGCATTGGACTAATAGAAGCAGGATGGTCATTTTGACCAATTGTTCGCCATCTAGGCTGTTCTGACCTAGCTGTTAGGAGGTGTCGGGGATGATTGGTACGTGAGGGCACACACACACGGTGAACAGGCTCAGAACGGCCCAGACAGACCACCAGCAGAGAGGATAATTTAATCCACCTACAAGCACAAGCAGTTTCATTGTCCACTATCCAGATACAGGTGGCCCCTTTATTACACACCCCTGTTTCTGCCCGGACCATTTTCAGGTGTAGCAGAAGGAAGTTTAGTGTCCTGGTGTCCATTATGTGTCCTGCCACTGACAGCCAACCACTGTGGCCTTTATTTGCAATGGTGTCATGAACAAGAAACCTTTGTAGAGAAATCGATGCACTCCAGTGTTGTGATGCAATTAAAGTATCATTTTATTGTACAAGGTTATATCGACATTCCTGATTTAGACATGTATACGCATATAATCAAGAGATCCACAATTAAAATCAACTGACGTTTCAGTCCACTAGGACCTTCCTCAGCGGTGTGGCCAGAGGTGTATATGCAGTATAGGGGATAGCTGGATCCCAAGAACAATAAACCTGGACTTCTACGGACTGGAACCATATCATCTGAAGAGACTAATCCAGGTCCTCTTTGACTGCCCCAACTGCGGATGTGATGATCTGGGGAGCTACTGCATACATTAGCCAGTCACCCCTAGTAGTCATACAAGGACACTAACAGCTGAGCGATACGTGCAGGACATCCTGCAGCTAAATGTGTTGCCTCTCATGGCAGGACTTCCAACGGGCATTTTCCAGCAGGATAATGCTCGCCCACACACCGCAATGGTTTCCCAGGAATGTCTCCACCAGATTGCAACACTTCGTTGGTCTGCTAAGTCGCCAGATATATGGCCAATCAAGCATTTTTGGGACCTGCTGGGATGCTGGCTTCAGGCATCCTATGATGCAGCATCTACAGGCCCAGCTGCAACTTCTGTGGGCAAATGTGCTGCAGCCATTTTTTGCATATTCTAAATAGTATATATTCATTTAAAATGTGTCATCAGAAAATGACCTATTGTTTATATTACGTTTTTATGTTTAACACATTCTTGATGCTATTTTCAATTTTCCATGTCAATATCTACATTTAAGCAAAAAAACATAAAATCCTGCAGTTTTTGCACTGGCCACTAAGCCTAATAATAGGCGCCACTTCTTGATTTATACAGATCACTTTACTGCAGTTATAAATTATTCTAAGGGTCCATTCACACGTCCGTTGTTTCTTTCCTGATCTGTTCCGTTTTTTGCGGAACAGATCTGGACCAGTTCTGTACCCATTCATTTTCAATGGGTCCTGAAAAAAAATCTGACATTGAGCTGTCCGATTTTTTTCAGGACCCATTGAAAATGAATAGGTACAGATCTGGTCCAGATCTGTTCCGCAAAAAACGGAACAGATCAGGAAAGAAACAACGGACGTGTGAATGGACCCTAAACCTGTCTGTAATGATAAGGAGAATATCACCTCTGTGCATAGATAAGACAGGATCCACCATTTACAGGTGATTGTCAGAGCTCATCTATTCCTTCCTTGTACAATCACCTCTGCACAGGTCACAGAGCATGCCTAGAAAACTCTCCTATAGAAGTCAATGAGGTCCCCTCCTGACCATTGTGTCTCTGGACCATGGGGCTGCAGTAAAGCTATTTTCCTAATGCTTTGTAAATGCTGTTAAGAACGGCTCAGGCAAGATGGCCGTCCCCATAACAATGTTCAGGAAACAGAATTAAAAAATCTGCAATAAAAAAATTAAAAAAGATTAGATAAAAAAGATGTGTTGCTATCTATTTTAACTGGCAGATGACATTTTTGGTGACATGTTTCCTTCAAGCAAATATACTTTAAAAGGATAAAATGCAACAGCAGAAATATTCAGTTTAGGTGTATTATTAATATATTTAATAAGTTAAGCAACTTTATGAACAATTTGCTATAGTTCTTTTATTGATCCTGAGTTACAGCTCATTTTATATCGTAGTTTGCATTCATAGCTCTGCAGACTTTAGAGTAGTGTACAGGAGAAAAGTTGCATCCTAATAAATTCTTTCACTTTTCCTAGGACATTTGGGAAATGGAAATGCTACAAAGAACCCTGCGTTTTTCCATTGCGCTAATTTTAATAGTTCTCTTAGGGCTCATGCACACGGCTGTTGCCCAGCCGTGCCCGTATTGCAGCCTGCAAACAGCGGGTCCGCAATGCACCAGCTGTGTGCACCCCGCATCGCGGAGGCGGACTTAACTCACTTGAATGGGTCCGCAATCTGGAAGGTCCGGTGCGGAACGGAGGCAGTGGTTCTGTGGGGTATATCTCCGTGCCTCCACACCGCAAAAAAATAGAACATGTTCTGTTTTTTTGCGGTGCGGACGGATCACAGACCCATTCAAGTTGAATGGGTCTGGATCCGATGCACAGAATGGCCGCGCTCGGCCGTGTGCATGAGCCTTTAAATGGAGCCTGTCACCAGGAAATTCACAGTAAAACCAGGTACAATGTCTTGTAGGTCTAGCTCAGCTGAATGCAATGATACCTGTCACTTAGCAATCTGTTGCTTCATTCTGGAGAAAAAGTGCTTTAATCCATATGCAAATGAGCATTTAAATGCACTGAGGGCGGACCCAAGCCAATCTGTACACATTTACTCCTCCTGCTTCCTCTGCCAACCTTTCCCGCTCCTCCTTAAATGATAGTGCCAGATGAGATGGCTGTGCAGGAACCTGGCCTGCTGTCCGGCTTACGTGATTATATTTTTATAACTTAAAGGTAACAAAGGTAAACATGAGCTTGTGGGCCTAATCACCTTCTCCAGTATTAGATAAAAAATCCTTGAACATTGACTGGTCCAGATTTGGGTGTTTGTACGTGATCCAACATCCCCTATGTTTTAGACTATTTGGTTTGTGCATACATATTAAAGGAGTTTTCTAATCTTGAAAAATGTTGTACAAATAGTTAACACGCAGTAACTATTTCACGCAGTAACTATTGTCTGTATCTAAAATGCCTTTGTAAGCCAGTCTCGCATTCAGTCCCATGAGCATGCTTCTGATATTTATCCTCATTTTGTGGCATCAGCCACTGAGCACATAGTTACCTACTCCCTCCTGCTAACTGATGTGTGGGGTGTCACATATTAGATGGTTCTTAGTTGCACTGCTTCATAGACCCTTACCACCACCCTTTTCACATAAGTCAGGGAGCAATAAAAACTGAGTAGATAGGAAGTATTTGCAACACGACCTTACAAATTTTAACAGAAGGCCATGCAGACAGATGTAAATAGAGGCCTGGCTCCTTCTTGCTCCGCCTCCCTTAGTCAAGTCTCCAGACTCCACCCACCATCTGACATCACCCACCAGTGCCGGTTCTATGTGGCGAACTCTGTGTGAGTACTGGGTGTCTCTGGAGAGACTTTTCCTGCGGCTGCCTCGCTAGTGTGTTCTGATGACAAAATTACAAACTTATTACTTCCCGCAGCCTCCGGCTCTCCCTCCTCCTTGCTTCCATATTCAAATCTCCGCCCACCGACATCTGATGTCAGAATCTGAGCACACAAGCGAGGCAGCCGCGGGAAAAGTATATCGTAAAGTATTATTGTATGTATGGTGGCCTGTGGCCACAAAACTTTATTATAACATCTACTTGTGGCCCCCGCCCCCTACAGTGTAACGTCTCCTTGTGGCCCCCCATACAGTATATCTCCTTGTGGCCCCCATACAGTGTAACGTCTCCTTGTGGCCCTCATACAATATAATGTCTCCTTGTGGCCCCCCATACAGTATAATGTCTCCTTGTGGCCCCCCTACAGTATAACATCTCCTTGTGGCCCCCATACAGTGTACCATCTCCTTGTGGCCCCCCCTACAGTATAACGTCTCCTTGTGGCCCCTATACAGTGTAACATCTCCTTGTGGCCCCCCATACAGTATAATATCTCCTTGTGGCCCTCATACAGTGTAGCGTCTTCTTGTGGCCCCCCCATACAGTATAACGTCTCCTTGTGGCCCTCCTACGTTATAACGTCTCCTTGTGGCCCTCCTACAGTGTAACGTCTCCTTGTGGCCCCCCTACAGTGTAACGTCTCCTTGTGGGCCCCATACAGTGTAACGTCTCCTTGTGGGCCCCATACAGTATAACATCTCCTTGTGGCTGCCCCCATACAGTATAACGTCTCCTTGTGGCTGCCCCCATACAGTATAACGTCTCCTTGTGGCTGCCCCCATACAGTATAACGTCTCCTTGTGGCTGCCCCCATACAGTATAACGTCTTTTTGTGGCTGCCCCCATTCAGTATAACGTCTCCTTGTGGCTGCCCCCATACAGTATAACGTCTCCTTGTGGCTGCCCCCATACAGTATAACGTCTCCTTGTGGCTGCCCCCATACAGTATAACGTCTCCTTGTGGCTGCCCCCATACAGTATAACGTCTTTTTGTGGCTGCCCCCATACAGTATAACGTCTTTTTGTGGCTGCCCCCATACAGTATAACGTCTCCTTGTGGCTGCCCCCATACAGTATAACGTCTCCTTGTGGCTGCCCCCATACAGTATAACGTCTCCTTGTGGCTGCCCCCATACAGTATAACGTCTCCTTGTGGCTGCCCCCATACAGTATAACTTCTCCTTGTGGCTGCCCCCATACAGTATAACTTCTCCTTGTGGCTGCCCCCATACAGTATAACGTCTCCTTGTGGCTGCCCCCATACAGTATAACGTCTCCTTGTGGCTGCCCCCATACAGTATAACGTCTCCTTGTGGCCCCCCATACAGTATAACGTCTCCTTGTGTTTTTTTCTTTTAAACGGGTATTTATCGCAATATATATCGTTATCGCGATAAATTTTTTAATATAGTTATCGTCTGAATATTTTTGATATCGTCCAACCCTACCATGTCCCCACTACCTGTTTCCTACCGGACAGATGTGGAGCGATCATCAACGCTGCATGCAGATCCTGCATGAACATCTGTCGACAGGGGGTTACATGCTTTCAATTGCATAAACCCCTTAAAAGCTGGCGGTACATATTATACTTTTTTTTTTTCGATCGAACCTGCAGAGACACTCTAATGTGTGTGGGGATCTCCCAACTCTCCCCCAACTGATGACATTCCTTTCGCCTGATCCTTTTGTTTTCCTGAGAGATAAGCAATCGCCAGAACTGTCTGGCAGTGGCTTTCTCCACTCTCCCCATAGCATACACAGACACGTTTGGCCAAACTGAATGGGTATGTTTATGGGGAAGCTGGGAGGGAGTCAGGAGAGGGAATGGGCCTTAAGCTGCCCATGCACATTCAATAGCTGTTGGCTGAATGATCACTAATTCCGATTTATAACAAGCTATCCCCCATCTATAGAATAGGGGATAACTATCTGATCAGTTAGGGTCCTACTGTTGGGACCCCCACTGAAAACGAGAATGGGCACCCCATACCCTGTGGAGCCCCCCTTAAATGGACTGAGCAGCTGGGAGGAAATGTGCGCCATCTCTCCATCTATTACAAGAATATACAAAGAGAAGCTCAGATAGGTAGGACAGCTTAGGACAAGGGGTTGCAGTGAAGCAGATTGAAGGCTCACCTTTCAGTGTTTCACTCGGAGCATTGAAAACACCACAGGAAATCGGTGGCATACGCCGGCACACCTGCAGAGGATGAGTACAGAATAAAAATCGGCACACTGCTCGTATTGGTTAGGAGACTTCAGCAGGTAATTGTGATATATTTATTCTATTGGTAGGGAATTACAAATTTCAGGGCCGAACAGGCCCTATCGTCAGATTCAAACCAATATCAAGCTGTACTCATCTCTCTCTGGAGCTCCCATAGAAATAAATGGAGTGACGACATGCACTTCTGTCCAGCTGCTCCGTCCATTTAAGGGGAGCTCCACAGGGTACAGGGCCCCTGTTTTTTTGATTGGTGGGGGTCCCAGCGGTAGGACTCTCACCGATCTGATGGTTATCCCCTATACTGTGTTGTGTTTAACTGGAAAACCTCTTTAAGGCCCTTTCCCATGTTGCAGTTATCATTTCACGTCATGTACAGTCAGGTCCATAAATATTGGGACATCGATGCAATTCTAAATTTTTTGGCTCTATACACCACCTCAATGGATTTGAAAAGAAACGAACAAGATGTGTTTTAACTGCAGACTGTCAGCTTTAATTTGAGGGTATTTACATCCAAATCAGATGCACGGTGTAGGAATTACAACAGTTTGCATATGTGCCTCCTACTTGTTAGGGGACCAAAAGTAATGGGACAGAATAATAATCATAAATCAAACTTTCACTTTTTAATACTTGGCTGCAAATCCTTTGCAGTCAATTACAGCCTGAAGTCTGGAACGCATAGACATCACCAGACGGTGGGTTTCATCCCTGGTGATGCTCTGCCAGGCCTCTACTGCAACTGTCTTCAGTTCCTGCTTGTTCTTGGGGCATTTTACCTTCAGCTTCAGCAAGTGAAATACATGCTCAATGGGATTCAGGTCCGGTGATTGACTTGGCCATTGCATAACATTCCACTTCTTTCCCTTAAAAAATGATTTGGTTGCTTTTGCAGTATGCTTTGGGTCATTGTCCATCTGCACTATGAAGCGCTGTCCAATGAGTTCTGAAGCATTTGGCTGAATATGAGCAGATAATATTGCCCAAAACACTTCAGAATTCATCCTGCTGCTTTTGTCAGCAGTCACATCATCAATAAATACAAGAGAACCAGTTCCATTGGCAGCCATACATGCCCACGCCATGACACTACCACCACCATGCTTCACTGATGAGGTGGTATGCTTAGGATCATGAGCAGTTCCTTTCCTTCTCCATACTCTTCTCTTCCCATCACTCTGGTACAAGTTGATCTTTGTCTCATCTGTCCATAGGATGTTGTTCCAGAACTATGAAGGCTTTTTTAGATGTTGTTTGGCAAACTCTAATGTGACCTTCCTGTTTTTGAGGCTCACCAATGGTTTACATCTTGTGGTGAACCCTCTGTATTCACTCTGGTGAAGTCTTGTTGACTTTAGAACACATATGGAGAGTGTTCTTGATCTGGCCAACTGCTGTGAAGGGTGTTTTATTCACCAGGGAAAGAATTCTTCGGTCATCCACCACAGTTGTTTTCCGTGGTCTTCCGGGTCTTTTGGTGTTGCTGAGCTCACCGGTGCGTTCCTTCTTTTTAAGAATGTTCCAAACAGTTGTTTTGGCCACGCCTAATGTTTTTGCTATCTCTCTGATGGGTTTGTCTTGTTTTTTCAGCCTAATGATGGCTTGCTTCACTGATAGTGACAGCTCTTTGGATCTCATCTTGAGAGTTGACAGCAACAGATTCCAAATGCAAATAGCAGACTTGAAATGAACTCTGGACCTTTTATCTGCTCATTGTAATTGGGATAATGAGGGAATAACACACACCTGGCCATGGAACAGCTGAGAAGCCAATTGTCCCATTACTTTTGGTCCCTTAAAAAGTGGGAGGCACATATGCAAACAGTTGTAATTCCTACACCGTTCACCTGATTTGGATGTAAATACCCTCAAATTAAAGCTGATAGTCTACAGTTAACCACTTCCCATCTGGGCCATTTGCCCCCTTCCTGACCAGGCCAAATTTTGCAAAACTGACATATCTCACTTTATGTGGTAATAACTTTGGAACGCCTTTATTTATCCAAGTCATTCAGAGATTGTTTTCTCGTGACACATTGTACTTCATGATAGTCATAAATTTGAGTAAAAATATTTCACCTTTATTTATGAAAAAATCACAAATTTACCCAAAAATTTGAAAAATTCGCAATTTTCTAAATTTCAATTTCTCTGCTTTTAAAACAGAAAGTGATACCTCATAAAATATTTATTATTTAACATTCCCCATATGTCTACTTTATGTTGGCATCATTTTGGAAATGTCATTTTATTTTTTTAGGACGTTAGAAGGCTTAGAAGTTTAGAAGCAATTCTTCAAATTTTTAAGAAAATTGCCAAAACCCACTTTTTAAGGACCAGTTCAGGTCTGAAGTCACTTTGTGGGGCCTACATAGTGGATACCCCCATAAATGACCCCATTGTAGAAACTACACCCCTCAAGGTATTCAAAACCGATTTTACAAACTTTGTTAACCCTTTAGGCGTTCCACAAGAATTAAAGGAAAATGGAGATCAAATTTTTAAATTTCACTTTTTTGGCAGATTTTCCATTTTAATCAATTTTTTTCTTTAACACATCGATGGTTAACAGCCAAACAAAACTCAATATTTATTACCCAGATTCTGCGGTTTACAGAAACACCCCACATGGTTTTTAGATGCCATGTCCCATTTGAAGCCCCCCTGATGCACCCTTACAGTAGAAACTCCCAAGAAGTGACCCCATTTTGGAAACTAGGGGATAAGGTGCCAGTTTTATTAGTACTATTTTTGGGTACATATGATTTTTTGATCATTCATTATAACACTTTATGGGGCAAGGTGACCAAAAAATTGGTTGTTTTAGCACAGTTTCTATTTATTTATTTTTACAGCGTTCACCTGAGGGGTTCAGTCAAGTGACATTTTTATAGAGCAGATTGTTACGGACGTGGCGATACCTAATATGTATACTTTTTCTCATTTATTAAAGTTTTACACAATAATAGCATTTTTGAAACAAAAATCTATGTTTTAATGTGTCCATGTTCTGAGAGTTATAGTTTTTTTATTTTTTGAGAGATTTTCTTATGTAGGGGCTCATTTTTTGCGGGATGAGGTGACGGTTTTATTGGTACTATTTTGTGGGACATACGCATTTTTGATCACTTGGTGTTGCACCTTTTGTGATGCAAGGTGACAAAAATTGCTTGTTTTGACACAGTTTTTTTTTTTTTTTTTTTTTTACGGTGTTCATCCGAGGGGTTAGGTCATGTGATATTTTTATAGAGCTGGTTTTTACGGACGCGGCAATACCTAATATGTATACTTTTTTTTATTTGTTTCACTTTAACACAATAATAGCATTTTTGAAACCAAAAAAATGATGTTTTAGTGTCTCCATGTTCTAAGAGCTATAGTTTTTTTTATTTTTTTAGAGATTTTCTTATGTAGGGGCTCATTTTTTGCGGGATGAGGTGACGGTTTTATTGGTACTATTTTGTGGGACATACGCGTTTTTGATCACTTGGTGTTGCACCTTTTGTGATGCAAGGTGACAAAAATTGCTTGTTTTGATTTTTTTTTTTTTTTTTTTACGGTGTTCACCCGAGGGGTTAGGTCATGTGATATTTTTATAGAGCTGGTTTTTACGGACGCGGCAATACCAAATATGTCTATTTTATTTTATTTGTTCTATTTATTTATTTATTTTTTATTCCTTACTTGGGAACTTTTTTTTTTTTACATGTGAAACTTTTTTTTTTTTTTTTTTTTCAACCCTTTATTTATTTTTATTTTTTTTACACTTTTCGTCCCCCATAAGGTCATACAAGACCTCTGGGGGACATTTGCTTCACTTTTTCTTTTTTTTTTCACAGTTGATTTCTCCTGTAACTGGGGCTGACATAGTAGCCCCAGTTACAGGACAAATGCACCCCTAGAGAGGCTGTACAGCAGCAATCCAGCGCTGTACAGCCTCACAGCAGGGCTGATCGAGGTCTCTGAGAGACCTCACACAGCTCCTGCACACTCCGGTCACGGCGGTCACATGACCGCCGGGCCGGAACAGGAAGCGCACAGCGCTTCCTTCTCTGCAGACACAGCGCTCGGTGAGCGCTGTGTCTGCAGCGATCGTGAAGGCACGGACACCTGGGAACTGTCCCTGCCTTGTCTTAGGGTTGCCCTGCTGTCACTGACAGCGGGCAACCCGATCAGCAGCTGCACGATTAGCGTGCAGCTGCTATTTCTGACAGGACGTTCTAAAACGTGCTGTCAGAAATAGACGTCCACCCATAGGACGTTTATAGTCTATGGGCGGACGTGAGGCGGTTAAAGCACATCTTGTTCGTTTCATTTCAAATCCATTGTGGTGGTGTATAGAGCAAAAAATGTTACAATTGTGTCCATGTCCCAATATTTATGGACCTCACTGTATTTGCCTTCAGTTAAAACAGTTGCCCAACTGTATGTCAGACAGTGAAGCGGCCACATTCACTGATTTTCATTGTGTTAATACGACACAACATATTGTCATGTATTTGACACACGAGGAGTCACAGCACGTGCTAGACCCAACTGTGCATGTCATTGTTTAAGAAGGTTAAGTTCAGCTTTCTTTTTTTCTTTATATCCCCTATTGTGTTTAATGTTTTTTTTTTTCCCTAATCCTTGGAATCCCACAAATAAAACAGCAACCGTCTGATTATTTTGGCCTGAAGTCAACAGTCTTTGCAGGCAGCGTCACTACATCCAAGGTCAAATATGGATCTAATCACATAAGCCTGGCAAAATATGCTTTGCATGTCCTATTTTGTGTGTGAAATGAAAGTCTGGTGCATCCCAAGTGCTGATTAGCTAGGGAAGAAAAACATGATTAACGATAATGACCTCTAACTTGTTTTTTCCAGTTACAATCCATAAGCCGCGGTCACTTTGCTTTAATAGAAGTCACTAAACAAGACATTACATATATTGTTGCTTGTAAACTAATAGACCAGCAGGGATATTTTCCGCCTCGCACCCTGCTCCATTGTGCATGTGGTCTGAATTCTATATGGGGTTTTCCAGAGATTTGAACAGAAGCTTTTCCATGCATGTATCTCCGGGTCTACAAAACTTTTATTCTTGGTTTTGTGGGGATTCTCTCTGGTAGACAGGACAAGCGGGTGCAGTATAGAAGCAAAGACACGTTTGTAACTCAAAAACTGCAGTGTTTATTCACACTAGTTGCTGGTTCACAGTATGACAGTCCATTTTCAGTATTGGTGTTCACACCCAAAACAGTTCATACAGAAAAACATTCACCTTTTGATCCTGGGTGTTTAATCCACACCAGGCTGAATGCTCAGTCTCAGAAAGTCCACCTGCAGGCTTTAGGTGGCCTGCTCGCCCGACCCACTGTCTTCATCTTTCAGCCCACACACAGGCCTCAGATCTCAGCAGAGTTTCACACAGCTCCAGTGTCAGAGAGGAGTTGTAAGGACAGGAACCACCTGGTGACTCTGGCATTTCTCTCTTTGGCCTGGCTCTTCCACTTGAGAGGGGAGTGGTCAGTCACCAGGCGGAGCGGAGAGACTCGAGTGCCCACTTGCTAGCCAGGCACTCTCTCTCCACTATACTGTACCTGGTTTCAGGTGGAATAAGCTTGCGGCTTAGGAAGACAACGGGATGCTCCTCCCCGTTAACTTTCTGAGACAGTACAGCACCGAGGCCTACTTCGGAGATGTCCGTCTGTACTATGAACTCCCGCTTGATGTCAGGCGTCGCCAAAACTGGGGATCCACACAGGGCCGACTTCAAAGCGGAGAACGCCTATTCCGACCTGCATCCCTTCAAGAGCCCTGTCAGTGGCGCGGCCACTGTAGCAAAGTCGGGAACAAACCTCAGATAATAGCCCACCATTCCCAGGAATGACTTTACTTGCCTTGTGTTGAAGGTCGGGGCCAATTCCTAATCGCCTCTATTTTGTTCACTTGAGGTTTGATAAGTCCGTTGCCCAATGACATACCCCAGGTACTTAGTCTCCTCTAACCCTATTGCGCATTTTTTGGGGTTAGCAGTTAGCCCAGCCTTCCTAAGGGAGTCCACTACAGCCTGTACTTTGGGTAGGTGACTTTCCCAGTCGGTACTGTGGATGACGATATCGCCCAGGTACGCCGAAGCGTACCGTCAATGTGGACGAAGTACAATATCCATTAGCCTTTGAAAGGTGGCGGGGGCGCCATGCAAACCAAAGGGTAACACCTTGTACTGATATAGCCCCTCCGGTGTGATGAAGGCAGTTTTCTCTTTAGCAGCCTCTGTTAAGGGCACCTGCCAATACCCTTTCATGAGGTCCAAAACTGAAAAATATCGGGCTTGTGTTAACATTTCAATTAGCTCGTTGACTCGGGGCATGGGATATGCATCGAACTTAGAAATCTCGTTCAATTTTCTAAAGTCGTTACAAAACCGTAATGTTCCGTCCGGTTTGGATATCAATACTATAGGGCTGGCCCACTCACTTTTAGACTCCTCTATGACGTCTAGTTGCAGCATTAGTTGCACTTCCTCCGAAATGGCTTGTCGCCGAGCCTCGGGTACCCGGCATGGTTTTAACCGGACTTTCACATGAGGCTCAGTGACAATGTCATGATGGATTGTGGAAGTGCGTCCAGTGAGGTCCGAGAACACATCCGTGTTCTGGCTAATAAACTACCTGGTCTCATGAACCTGTTCAGAGGAGAGGCTGTCAGCAATTCTTACTGTGGCAGCCACACCCCTCAGACAAAGGGGCCGAAACCGCTTCGCCTAGAAAACCTGGCCGCGGGCTGTCTAAAGTACAGGTTTCCCTATCTTTCCACGGTTTGAGTAAATTCACATGGTACACCTGCTCAGGCTTTCGCCTCCCTGGCTGGTGTACCTTGTAGTTTACCTCTTAAATTTTCCCAAGTACCTCATAGGGCCCCTGCCACCTGGCCAGGAACTTACTGTCCACGGTCGGCACCAGAACTAAAACCCGATCACCCGGGTTAAAGATCCTGACTCGAGCCTGCTGATTATAGATCCGACTCTGGGCTTGGTGAGCGGCCTCCATATGCTCTCTGACAAGAGGCAAAACGGTCTCTATCCGCTGTTGCATCTTGGTAATGTACTCAAGGACACTTTTATGCAGAGTGGGTTGCTGTTCCCACGCCTCTTTAGCTATATCCAACAAACCGCGAGGATGTCTTCCATATAGCAATTCGAAGGGCGAGAACCTAGTAGAGGCATGGGGCACCTCTCGCACAGTGAACATGAGATAGGGCAGAAGAAGGTCCCAGTCCTTCCCATCTTTAGACACCACCCTTTTTAACATGGTTTTTATTGTTTTATTAATCCTCTCAACGAGACCGTCCGTTTGCGGATGATACACGGACGTCCGTAACTGTTTGATATGCAGTAACTTATAGTTCCCTCATGACCTTGGACATAAAAGGGGTCCCCTGGTCAGTCAGAACCTCTGGGGGCTAGTTACCTGGCAGGTCGGTCAGTACTTACAGAATTCGTCCACCTCTCTAAACACACTGGGCCAGTAAAACCATTGTAATATCCGATCCTGTGTTTTCTTCATTCCCAGATGACCCCCGAGAACATGTTGGTGGGCTAACTCTAACATGAGTTTGCGATAAGCCTGGGGCACCACCAGCTGTTCAATGGGTTCACCCCACAGCTGGTTTACCCGATACAACATATCCTGATGAACCACAAAAGGGGGGAACACTGACTCTGCCCCAGCTTGTTGTGGTTCACCATCCACTATTAATACAATATAGAATCAGTGACTCAACCAACACGGGTATATGGAATTAGGTGCGCTCACCTGTGGCAACACCCTTGCCAAATGGTTCAAAATGTTTGAGGAAAAGAATATGGAAGGCACTCAAATATCTGGTGTTGGCATGGAAATATGTACCATATATATAATTAAAAATAGTATTTATTCAAAGGACCATATACATTTAAACACTATTAAATATGTATGCTCCACATCACATTACAATTCATCAACTGAGTACATGTTCTACTTTTCAATGTGATTGATATAATGCTGCAAACTGGTATGGTTTGCAGCAGTATATATGAAAAAAACATTAAAGGAATGGTTGAAAAATAAACCAAAAATGTAAAAGCTCAAAAATATATAGGGTATCCTCTAAATATATAGGATGCTGATAACACAATATCTTCAGTGCGCAGAAAATAATATTCTATTCAAATTCCTCAGAAATATTTCAAAAATCTAACTCTCTAGTAGATAATGAGATAGCAGACTGGTGTCCTTTTGATAAAGATCCTCTTATTCAAAGAGCAATAATAAACCATCAATTTTCTTAAAATTTTCCACATGAACTGTTTTTTTTGTATTCCTACAAAGATATAAATGTCCCTCTTGTATAATGCCCAATATAATGGGTCAGCTTATTTATGTGGCTATGTAGTGCCAATGATGGATTATATTTGTCTTAATGTATCAGTCCTGGATCCATTTAGATACATAAAATACTCCTTGTTAGTATACTCAATTGATAATCCACTATTCTTGATCAATGCTGTACATGATTCACATCGCAGGGTAAATATTGGAATACATGGTGTTAATTGCGTTACCAGTTACTTGTATGACTGGGGAGACTTTGCGGGTATAAGGCAGATATATATCGCTGTGATTCAAATGCCTTTCAGTTGTCTGGATGTTCCTGGAGTTCCACGTGGCGTCCCACGTGGTATAGAGATGCCGATACCATCAGTTCTCAATCTCTGGTTAATAGAGAATTCGGGGAGCTCCTATTTGTTACACAATCAAGCTTCAGTGTTCAATCCAATGTACTGGGTAATGTCAATCATAGGAGTACTGTCTCCTCTCAGTCCAGACGCGTTACGGAGCTTCGTGCTCCTTCATCAGTGGTAGACAGTACTCTGTATACATCGTGGTGCTTATAAGGATAACTCCTTAATTGGGGAGGAGGTATTTTGTGATCTGGCAAGCCACATTATACAGAATGGATCGTATTAATTCCCATGTCCTTATATAATTTCAACTCATAAGAGGATTTTGTTTACTCCAATTAAAATTCTGCATTATACATGAGAATATATATGAGGTCTCGCTAAATATATCCAAAGAAACGCAGTTATAACTCTTGCGTTTTTGATGCGGTTTTTGTATACATTTTAATTTATTATTATTTATACCTTACCCTATATTTTAAAGTATATTAATCAATATAGACAGTCATGCACCTTAAATGCAATCCTAAAAAGAGATAAAATAGGATTAAAAATAAGATTAAAAATAAAATAAATATATAATAAATTAAAAGTAAAAATACATGAATGGGCAGATTTGATATACTGTAGCAGTCACAATTCATTATTTATGTGTTATAAATTTATAAAATATAATAAGAATATTGTTTGCTGTTCCGTTCTCTTTATGGTCATTTTCCTACTGTTGTTTACTTCTTTATTTTCCTTTTCTTATATGTATATGAAAGATGAGAGATGGATTATGTATAAAAAAAGAGAGGAGACAGTACTCATATGATTGACATTACCCAGTACATTGGATTGAACACTCAAGCTTGATTGTGTAACAAATAGGAGTGTTCCGAATTCTCTATTGACTGGAGATCGAGAACTGAAGGTATCGACATATCCATACCACGTGGGACGCCACGTGGAATGCCAGGAACATCCAGACAACTGAAAGGCATTTGAATCACAGCAATATATCTGCCTTATACCCGCAAAGTCTCCCCGGTTATACAAGTAACTGGTAACGTAATTAACACCATGTATTCCAATATTTACCCTGTGATGTGAATCATGTACAGCATTGATCAAGAATAGTGGATTTATCAATTGAGTATACTAACAAGGAGTATTCTATGTATCTAAATGGATCCAGGACTGATACATTAAGACAAATATAATCCATAATTGGCACTACATAGCCACATAAATAAGCTGACCCAATATATTGGGCATTATACAAGAGGGACATTTATATCTTTGTAGGAATATAAAGAAACCAGTTCATGTGGAAAATTAAAAGAAAATCGATGGTTTATTATTGCTCTTTGAATAAGAGGATCTTTATCAAAAGGACACCAGTCTATCTTATTATCTACTAGAGACTTATATTTTTGAGATATTTCTGAGGAATTTGATAGAATATTATTTTTTGCGCACTGAAAATATTGTGTTATCAGCATTCTATATACTTAGAGGATACCCTATATATTTTTGAGCTTTTACATTTTTGGTTTATTTTTCAACCATCTCTTTAATGTGATTTATTCTATACTGCCGCAAACCATAGCAGTTTGTCGCATTATATCAATCACATTGAAAAGTAGAACATGTATTCAGTTTATGAATTGTAATGTGATGTGGATCATACATATTTAAGTGTTTTAATGTTTTTAATGTATATTGTCCTTTGAAGAAATACTATTTTTAATTATATATATACAGTGGGGGAAATAATTATTTGACCCCTCACTGATTTTGTAAGTTTGTCCAATGACAAAGAAATGAAAAGTCTAAGAACAGTATCATTTCAATGGTAGGTTTATTGTAACAGTGGCAGATAGCACATCAAAAGGAAAATCGAAAAAATAACTTTAAATAAAAGATAGCAACTGATTTGCATTTCATTGAGTGAAATAAGTATTTGAACCCTCTAACAAAAAAAGACTTAATACTTGGTGGAAAAACCCTTGTTTGCAAGCACAGAGGTCAAACGTTTCTTGTAATTGATGACCAAGTTTGCGCACATTTTAGGAGGAATGTTGGTCCACTCCTCTTTGCAGATCATCTCTAAATCCCTAAGGTTTCGAGGCTGTCTCTGTGCAACTCTGAGCTTGAGCTCCCTCCATAGGTTTTCGATTGGATTAAGGTCCGGAGACTGACTAGGCCACTCCATGACCTTAATGTGCTTCTTCTTGAGCCACTCCTTTGTTGCCTTTGCTGTATGTTTTGGGTCATTGTCGTGCTGGAACACCCATCCACGACCCATTTTCAGTTTCCTGGCAGAGGGAAGGAGGTTGTCGCTCAGGATTTCACGATACATGGCTCCGTCCATTTTCCCGTTTATGCGAATAAGTTGTCCTGTGCCCTTAGCAGAAAAACACCCCCAAAGCAAAATGTTTCCACCCCCATGCTTGACGGTGGGGACGGTGTTTTGGGGGTCATAGGCAGCATTTTTCTTCCTCCAAACACAGCGAGTTGAGTTAATGCCAAAGAGCTCTATTTTGGTCTCATCAGACCACAGCACCTTCTCCCAGTCACTCTCTGAATCATTCAGGTGTTCATTGGCAAACTTCAGACGGGCCTGCACATGTGCCTTCCTGAGCAGGGGGACCTTGCGAGCCCTGCAGGATTTTATTCCATTGCGGTGTAATGTGTTTCCAATGGTTTTCTTGGTGACTGTGGTCCCTGCTAATTTGAGGTCATTAACTAACTCCTCCCGTGTAGTTCTAGGATGCTTTTTCACCTTTCTCAGAACCATTGACACCCCACGAGGTGAGATCTTGCGTGGAGCCCCAGAGCGAATTCGATTGATGGTCATTTTGTGCTCCTTCCATTTTCGAACAATCGCACCAACAGTTGTCACCTTCTCTCCCAGCTTCTTGCTAATGGTTTTGTAGCCCATTCCAGCCTTGTGCAGGTCTACAATTTTGTCTCTGACATCCTTGGACAGCTCTTTGGTCTTTCCCATGTTGGAGAGTTTGGAGTCTGCTTGATTGATTGATTCTGTGGACAGGTGTCTTTTATACAGGTGACTAGTTAAGACAGGTGTCCTTAATGAGGGTGACTAATTGAGTAGAAGTGTCTAACCACTCTGTGGGAGCCAGAACTCTTTATGGTTGGTAGGGGTTCAAATACTTATTTCACTCAATGAAATGCAAATCAGTTGCTATCTTTTATTTAAAGTTATTTTTTCGATTTTCCTTTTGATGTGCTATCTGCCACTGTTACAATAAACCTACCATTGAAATGATACTGTTCTGAGACTTTTCATTTCTTTGTCATTGGACAAACTTACAAAATCAGTGAGGGGTCAAATAATTATTTCCCCCACTGTATATATATATATATATATATATATATATATGGTACATATTTCCATGACAACACCAGATAGTTGAGTGCCTTCCATATTCTTTTCCTCAAACATTTTGTACTATTAATACATTTTCCCAAGGTTGGGTCCCGGTGTTGTGCAGTACCAAAATTATCCCCGGAGACATTGAGGTCTGCCATCTCAGGCCCCGGCGGCAAGTCCTCCACGTCTCCCACCATTACACTCAGTTGGGTTGTCTCCCCCTCTTTCACCGAAGTGGCGGTCACCCCTACCGCTGGCCCTTCAGCCTCGGGTTCCCAGGGTTCTGGCCTCCCCCCGGAGAATGACCACTCTGCTGGGGTTACCCCTGTCTCTTGTGTATCAGTCACTCTCGAGGCAGGCCAGAGTGCCGGGAAGTCTCTCCCTATTATAAGTTCATAGTGTAAGTTTGTGGCAACTGCCACTTCGTGAGTCCACCTGCCGGCCCCCGTGGTTAGAGACACCAGGGCAATGGGATAGTCTTTGAAGTCCCCATGAATGCACATGACCCTGACTTTCCGGCCAGTATACTCAGCGTACCGTACCAGCGAAGCCCTTACTAGGGACACCAGACTCCCTGAGTCCAACAGGGCCTCCACTGGAGTGTCTCCCACTTCCACCTGGCACAAGTGGTTTAGAGTTTCTGGGGTACCCGCTGCACACAGCTTCCTGGCATATAACGACTGATGGAAGCCATAGTTCATGTCCATGGGTTCCACCTTATGTGGACAGTCAGCTTGTACATGGCCAGGCTCCCGACACCGCCAGCAGACTATCGGAGCCGGTGTCACGGTGGGGAGTAGGGTCAACCCCCCACCGTACAATGTAAAAGGATAGGAGATAGCTGCTAGGCCAAGAAGCCAGGAAAAGGGAAACAGGTCACCTATAGCTTCCCTAATCCTCTCCCTAACTCCTCACCATTTGAGCGGACCTGGATGGTAGGACGGCTCATACCCTGGATACCTGAGGCCCTGAGTCGCCCCGAGAATCCCTCACAAAGGAGCTGAGGAGAGGCGCCCTGTTCTTCCAGGACACGGAAGAACAGGAGTCTCAAAAGGCCTGGTAGCAGGAAAAAGGAGAGACCATACACAGCAAGAAGATCGGCAGGTAAGAACACAAGACAACACACTTACCTGCCGAAGATTCCACGACTGGAACCCGTGCATATGTACAGGAGCCCTAACACCAAACAGGATGCCGTACCAGCAACTCACACAGGTATCCAGCACACCAGGCTCCACCAGGACCCCCATGCCGCAAGGTGTATGACAGCCCCAGGCAGCGCTGCATACAGGCTAGTGGTTCAACCCTCCGGGAAACCAACCCCCTTCCGGAGGACACAACACACAAGGAAAACATCTAACATACATGCAGGGACAAACACCAACAGCCCAGACATGTAACAACAATCAAGACATACAACACACCCTGAATATAAACCCACACCTAACATACAACAAGTGAGGTAGGGTATAAGGAGCATACAAAAGGAAGACAATTTATGTCCAACAAGGTGGCCCTCAAGGACTGGACAGAATCACCCAGGAAAGGAGCAGAGCTCCAACACCAAACAAGGCTGAAGTACCACTGCCCCCAGCCCGGAAGCCACAGATAAAGTAAAGCTAGTGGCCACACCCAGGACACACCTAAGTCCCCACTAGCTAGAGGAATAACCCCTCATTCACCAAACCGCAGGGAGACACACCTTAAAAGGGAAATGCACGTGCAAACCGACAACAACACATTGCCACCGGCAACCAGTCTGCACAGCAACCGCGTCACGGTCAAAAAAACCATATGACCGTGACAGCCGGGTCCATAGGGGGCACATGCCGGGTGGGTTTGGTTGGCACAAGTCCCCGGGTCTGAGGTGGAGATTTATGGGGTTTAATTGTCCTCCTCCCGAAAGAACCCCCCTTAAAGGGTTTCTGTCACCAGATTTAACCCTATTAAGCTAGCTGACATTAGCGATGTACTAATGTCAGCTAAACGTAACTAGCCTATTCCTACTTTTATCCGTGCCCCCGTTACGCCAAAAATCTAACTTTTATAATATGCTAATTAGCCTCTAGGAGCAGGGGGAGGGCGTTGTTTCTTCTCCTTGAGGCACCATTGTCCCACCTTTGTCTGCCAGCCCTGTGCTCTGGTGAAATCTCGAGCCGTTCAGCATTCGGCGCAGGCGCGTTGAGGGAAAGACGCCGAATACCTAACGGTGCGAGATTTCACCAGAGCACAGCGCTGGCAGACAGATGCGAGCACTGCCTGGCCCTCTCAATCAGGACTTAGAGGGAGGCGACAAAGTTGGGAGAACTGAGTCTCTAGGAGCAGGAACAACGCCCCCCCTGCTCCTAGAGGATAATTAGCATATTATAAAAGTTAGATATTATAAAATGTCAGCTAGCTTAATAGGGTTAAATCTGGTCACAGAAACCCTTTAATATTCATAGTAGCCTCGTAGCGCTCCACCAGGTCTACCATCTCCAGGGCACTGCCAGGAGACACCTGGCCGATCCAGTGCTGGAGAGGGGGTGGCAGAGCCCTACAGAAGACATCAGCCAATAGTCCAGCATAGCCGTGGGACTCAGCACATCAGGCTGTAGCCACTTTTGCAAGAGGTGGAGTAAGTAATAATATTGGGGTCTCGCGGGCTCAGCCGGCTTAAACCCCCACTGATGCACCCGCTGGGCCCTGACCAACACATTCACCCCCAGTCTGGCCAAAATCTCACCCTTTACTTTTTGGTAGTCAGCCGCTTGATCATCCGGCAAGTCGAAATATACCCGCTGGGAATTGGAGGCCAGGAACGGAGCAACGACCTTGGCCCTCTAGTCTCGGAGTAGCTTCTCCCTTATGGCCACTTTCTCGTACATTGCCAGGTAGGTTTCGATGTCGTCAGCGGGTGTCATCTTAGGAATCGCTGCACGTACTGCCTTCCGGGCATTGTGGATGCTCAGGGTTGCTCCTGCTGTCTGCAAAGCCATCACATGTTGTAGCAGCAACTGGGTGGTCTCTTGCTGCTGCTTATTAGCCTTGCGTTGGTGCAGGTTTATCTCCCACTGCTGCAGATTAGCCTCCATGAGGGCCTTCACAACAGCCTCCATGTTGTCATGGGGCACGGATTGTAATACAGCTGGTTTAATGTACGACATACAACCGTGCCTGAAAAAATGCAGAAACCAAAAATATCGGCGTTCGCGCCAGCCTCACTGTCTTGCCCACATCCTCCACCAATTATGGGGATTCGCTCTGGTAGTAAGGACAAGCGGGTGCAGTATAGAGGGAAAGACACGTTTGTAACTCAAAAACTGCAGTGTTTATTCACACTAGTTGCTGGTTCACAGTATGACAGTCCATTTTCAGTATTGGTGTTAGTTCACACCCAAAACAGTTCATACAGAAAAATATTCACCTTTCATCCTGGGTGTTTAATCCACACCCGACTTAATGCTCAGCCTCAGAAAGTCCACCTGCAGGCTTTAGGCAGCCTGCTCACCCGACCCACTGTCTTCAGCTTTCAGCCCACACACAGGCCTCAGATCTCAGCAGAGTTTCACACAGCTCTAGTGTCAGAGAGGAGTAATCTACCCACCTGACACTGCTGGCTGTTTTTTATAGGCCTGTCAAAACCCGGCCTGGACCGTGGGGAGTAGTCACCCACCCAGCACTTTGACTACTCCCAGTAAGAGCCGTCCCGAATCAGCTATTTACAGCCATACTAGATAGCAAAGTGTCACACAGCAACTGCTGCTGACACATGAAAACTGGCTCTTACTCCACCGAGGCCAGGAACCTCGTTGACACATACCTATCATCCAGAATGATTCCTTCTTATAGTTTGTAGAAATGTTACATTTATTTTCATGCAGTTATATCTAAGGCTACCTACTAGATTTATTGGGAGGACAAGCTTATTACTACTTCACTCACTGTGGTTGCCATTTTACTTTGTCACTTACTATCATTCCTTGTTTTTTTTTTATTACTTGTATTGAGTTGAAAGTGCAAAGCTTTGGGCAGCACAGGTCCTATTATGCCTAGAATTACCTTAAAGAGGGCCTGTCACCAATCAAAAAATAAAAGTGAAATTTATATATTTTCTTTGGCCACACTTCTCTAAACATGGCATACTTTCACTTACGAATAGGTGCCGCTGCCCACCCCCATTCTGCAGTAAGGCCCCCTTAGATTTCTGGCACCACACTCCACTCTGAAGTGAGTAGTTTCTCCCCAGTGTGACGTTCCTCATCACACAGCCTCCTGATGCAACATGATCTTGCGACTTCTCGCGAGACCACACTGTGCCGTAGCTTTCAACGGGACAGATGCAACAGTTGGGCTCTTCTTTGAGGCAGTGTATCACTTTGGTCTGAGTTAGATGCTGCCTTGTTGGAAGCTATGGTACAGCGTGGTTTCGTGGGAAGTCCCAGTTCTTGTGAGATCACGCTACATCAGTAGCCTGTGTGAGAAAGATCCTCCCCTAGCAAAGAAGAGAAGTAACTTGTCACATCTGTGGCTAGTCACTTTAGATTGACATGTGTGGTGCCCAAAATCTCAGGGGACATTACTGCAGAATCGGGAGATGTTGTTAGGCAAGTATTTATGATATGACAAAATTCTGGGTAAAACTGACACAGAAAAGGACATAAATGGAACGGGTGAACTACTAAACTCTATGCCAGAGGGTGTTGTCCTAAAAGAGTTGAAACAGGGCCTGGATGTCTTTCTTGTCTGTATCAATATTACAGTGCCATGTGCTAAAATGGGAATACCCCTTTAAATAGAAACCTACTCTTAACCCCTTAGGGACATAGGGTGTTCCTGTACAGGTGCAGCGGGCGGTGATCGGAATTGGATGGCTGCTGAAATCAATCAGCAGGAACCCTGGGACAATGCCGAGGACAATGTGACCCCCCCTCCCCCGTATCGGCGATCGCAGCAAACCGCAGGTCAATTCAGACCTGTGGTTTGCTGCGTATTCGGGTCTCTGGTGATACACCAGATAATACACCACCAATCACCATCCTTAGATCCTGAGAGGTGATGGTGAAATCACCTCTCAGGATCGCTTCCGATTGGCTGCAGGGTGGGCGGGGGGGTTGACTTCCTGCAGCGCTGCTCTACTCCTCCTTTCTGTGTCCGGAGCCGTGGAGAGAGGAGCCCGTCGTCCAGCTCCGGAGCCCAGCACCCCCACTGAGCCACCATAGTGCCATCTGGCACTAAAAAGGTACATAGGGACAGGTTTTGGGAGAGCTTAGATAGGTAGGGATAGTCAGGGAAAGTTTAGGGGGAAATTTTTTTTAAAAATATTTTTGCATCACCCTGATCGGGTGTCTGGGGTCCACAGCACACTCAGCTGTGGACCCTAGACCCCAGTAGGGGTGCTGCAGCTTGCCCCCCACCCCCTCCACACATTTTTTAGGGCGCAAGCACATTTTTTTTTTTTCTGTTAGGTTTAGGGTAAGTACACGAACACCCGTGCCCCCACACACACGCACACTAAATAAAGTGTTCCACACACACACACACGCACGCTCCCCTATGGCCAGCCAGACGTTCTCGGCCGAGGAGGCATACGCCCTGCTTGCCTCCGACTCCGAGAGCCCCAGTGAGGACGAGGATGACCCCACTTTCCTCTTGTCATCCGCGTCCTCCTCATCATCTAGTGATGATGATGAGCCGCCAAGGCGGTAAAGATGCCGCCAGGCGGAGCAAGGGGACCCCCATGTCAGGGACCCTGTGGCCCGCACTAGTACGAGCAGCTCTGGGGCTCGTACTAGTTTTCCGGCCCACCAGATAAGTCCACCTGAGCCCCCTACCGGTGAACTTGCATGGTGTACCCCAGAGGATTTTGAGTCTGTGATTCCTGATTTTGTTGGCGAACCAGGAATCCAGATTCCCACAGTGGGCTTCACTGAATATGACTATATTATTTTTTTTTCAGTGACCACTTTGTGAATCTGATGGTGGAGCAAACTAACGTGTTCGCCCAACAGTTCATTGCTCAACACCCGGGCTCCTTTTTGGCTAGGTCCGGTGGCTGGACTCCGGTCAGTGCAGCCGAGATGAGGACGTTTTGGGGCCTCATGCTGCACATGGGCCTAGTAAAAAAAAAACAGTGTCAGGCTGTACTGTAGTGGGGACGTCCTCTACCAGACCCTACTCTACTGTATGGCCATGACACATTCCCGTTTTGAGGCCATCCGGAAATGCCTGCATTATGCCAGATCCACGTCCGCTTGTGGGACTGTGCGGAAAAATCAACACGGCCTCCCTCCCTACCCCCTCCAGGTAACTATCCCCAGAGGTGAGACCCGTGCCCTTACCAGTGGAAACCTGTTGCTGGTCAGATATAAGGACAAGAGGGATTTCCTTGTACCTTCCACAATTCAAGGTAATGGCATCACCCCTGTCCCTGTGCGAGGTACCACGGCAACGGTCCTCAAGCCAGATTACATCGTTGACTACAATTGGTATATGAGAGGAGTTGATCTCTCGGATCAAGTCCTCAAGCCATATAACGCCATGCGCAAAACACGGGCATGGTACAAAAAAGTTGCCGTCTACTTGGTACAGGTTGCCTTGTACAACTCTTTTGTGCTGTCCCAGAGCGCTGGCAGCACAGGGAAATTCCTGCAGTTCTATGAGGCAGTCCTCAAGGCCCTGATCTTTTCTGACCGGGAAAGAGCAGGCCGTAGTACCTTGGGAACTGGAGATGCCTGGATCGTCCCTGGCCAACACTTTCCAGGTGTGGTGGAAAGGACGGTCCCAAAAAAAGTGCAGAGTGTGTCACAGGAGGGGGATACGGAAGGACACCACCACTCAGTGTGTCACGTGCCCCGATCATCCTGGCCTCTGCATTGACGGTTGCTTCAGGGAGTACCACACTTCCATGGAGTACTAAATTTACAATCCCCTTCCCCAATTTTATTTCTATTTAGCCACTGACAATCGCCCAGAATTTTTTTTTAACCCCTTAAGGACTCAGCCCTATATCACCTTAAGGATTTTTTGCAAATCTGACCAGTGTCACTTTAAGTGCTGATAACTTTAAAACGCTTTTACTTACCCAGGCCGTTCTGAGATAGTTTTTTCGTCACATATTGTACTTCATGACAATGCTAAAATGGGGTCAAAAAAGTTAATTTTTTTTACATAAAAAAATACCAAAATTACCAAAAAATTTGAAAGATTTGCAAATTTCTAAGTTTCTTATTTCTCTACTTCTATAATACATAGTAATACCTCCAAAATAGTTATTACTTTACATTCCCCATATGTCTACTTCATGTTTGGATGATTTTGGGAATGATATTTTATTTTTTGGGGATGTTACAAGGCTTTCTAAGGAAGTTTAGAAGCAAATCTTGAAATTTTTTTAAAATTTTCAAAAACCCAATTTTTAGGGACCAGTTCAGGTCTGACGTCACTTTGTGAGGCTTACATAAAAGAAACCACCCAAAAATGACCCCATTCTATAAACTTCACCCCTCAAGGTATTCAAAACTGATTTTACAAACTTTGTTAACCCTTTAGGTGTTCCACAAGAATTAATGGAAAATAGAGATGCTATTTCCAAATTTCACTTTTTTGGCAGATTTTCCATTTTAATAATTTTTTTCCAGTTACAAAGCAGGGGTTAACAGCCAAACCAAACTCCAATATTTATGGCCCTGATTCTGTAGTTTACAGAAACACCCCATATGTGGTCGTAAACTACTGTACGGGCACACGGCAGGGCGCAGTAGGAAAGGAATGCCATACGGTTTTTGGAAGGCAGATTTTGCTGGACTGTTTTTTTTGACACCATGTCCCATTTGAAGCCCCCCTGATGCAACCCTAGAGTAGAAACTCCATAAAAGTGACCCCATCTAAGAAACTACACCCCTCAAGGTATTTAAAACAGATTTTACAAATGTCGTTAACCCTTTAGGTCAAGCATGTCAAACTCAAAGGCTAACATGGGCCAAAAAAACTAAATTTAAGTTTATGTGGGCCGCATCAAAAAAAAAAAAAAAAAATCGTACATTTTCATAGAACAACATTGTTGTTTCATGACTGCTGACCCCCAACATCCCGTTGCCCAATAACACAAGTGAGACCTATATATATATACAAATATTAAACTTCACTATAAGACGCACCTAGGTTTTTGAGGAGGAAAATAAGAAAAAAATATTTTTAACCAAAAGTTGTGCTTTTGGTGGGCTTTGAATTAATGGTGGTCTGTGCATGACACTATTATGGGGGATCTTTGGAAGACGCACTGTCATGTGGGGGATCTGTGGATGGCACTGTTATGGGGGACCTCTGGATGGCACTGTTATGGGGGATCTGTGGATGGCACTGTTATGGGGGATCTGTGGATGGCGCTGTTATGGGGGATCTGTGGATGGCGCTGTTATGGGGGATCTGTGGATGGCGCTGTTATGGGGGATCTGTGGATGGTGCTGTTATGGGGGATCTGTGGATGGCACTGTTATGGGGATCTGTGGATGGCACTGTTATGGGGATCTGTGGATGGCACTGTTATGGGAGATCTGTGGATGGCACTGTTATGGGGGATCTGTGGATGGCACTGTTATGGGGGATCTGTGGATGGCACTGTTATGGGGATCTGTGGATGGCATTGTTATGGGGTGGGGGGATCTGTGGATGGCATTGTTATGGGGTGGGGGGATCTGTGGATGGCATTGTTATGAGGTGGGGGATCTGTGGATGGAACTGTTATGGGGTGGGATATCTGTGGATGGTACTGCTATGGGGTGGGATATCTGTGGATGGCATTGTTATGAGGTGGGGGGATCTGTGGATGGAACTGTTATGGGGGGGATCTGTGGATGACACTGCTATATGTCATCCACAGATCCCCCTCATAACAGTGTCCCCCAATACACCGGCCCTCTGCTCACCGAAGTATTTATAAACGTGAATCCTTATCCTGTTATTAAGTTGAACTAACGCTGCGCTCTCCCATGTTCCCCTGTATCCCCACAGCACTTACGAACACGCTTCCATAGCAGGCAGAGCGGACGGTACCAGTAACGTCACTCACTGACGTCGCGCGTCTGCTCCGCCTGCTTCATTCATAAAGTGGGCGAAGCAGGCGCTCGACGTCAGTGAGTGACGTTACTGCTGCCGTCCGCTCTGCCTGCTATTGAAGCTTAAGTAAGTGCTATGGGGATACAGGAGAACATGGGAACATGGGAGAGTGCAGCGTTAGTTCAACTTAATAACAGGATAAGGATTCACGTTTATAAATACTTTGGTGAGCGGCGGGGCCCGGTGTAAGAGTACAGTGACTGCACCGGGCCCCGCCCCTAATTACGGACTCCAGCCCCTACTCTCTCACGGCTCATACATAGCAGTCTGCGATGCTGCATCTTTGCCGGGCCGCAAAGATATTCATTGCGGGCCGCATGTTTGACACCCATGCCCTACAATATACAGGTGAAACTCGAAAAATTTGAATATCGTGCAAAAGTCCATTTATTTCAGTAATGCAAATTAAAAGGAATTGCATTAATGCAGCTTAAAATTTGAATTTTGTAAAAAAAAGGTTCAATATTCTAGGCTCAAAGTGTCACACTGTAGTCAGCTAATTAATCCGTATCCCCTGAGCAAAGGGTACCTCAAAATTGTGACTTTGGGTTTCATAAGCTGTAAGCCATAATCATACAAATTATAACAAATAAAGGCTTGAAATATCTCGCTTTGCATGTAATGAGTCTATCTCATACACTGCGTGCAGAATTATTAGGCAAATGAGTATTTTGACCACATCATCCTCTTTATGCCAGTTGTCTTACTTCAAGCTGTATAGGCTCGAAAGCCTACTACCAATTAAGCATATTAGGTGATGTGCATCTCTGTAATGAGAAGGGGTGTGGTCTAATGACATCAACACCCTATATTAGGTGTGCATAATTATTAGGCAACTTCCTTTCCTTTGGCAAAATGGGTCAAAAGAAGGACTTGACAGGCTCAGAAAAGTCAAAAATAGTGAGATATCTTGCAGAGGGATGCAGCACTCTTAAAATTGCAAAGCTTCTGAAGCGTGATCATCGAACAATCAAGCGTTTCATTCAAAATAGTCAACAGGGTCGCAAGAAGCGTGTGGAAAAACCAAGGCGCAAAATAACTGCCCATGAACTGAAAAAAGTCAAGCGTGCAGCTGCCAAGATGCCACTTGCCACCAGTTTGGCCATATTTCAGAGCTGCAACATCACTGGAGTGCCCAAAAGCACAAGGTGTGCAATACTCAGAGGCATGGCCAAGGTAAGAAAGGCTGAAAGACGACCACCACTGAACAAGACACACAAGCTGAAACGTCAAGACTGGGCCAAGAAATATCTCAAGACTGATTTTTCTAAGGTTTTATGGACTGATGAAATGAGAGTGAGTCTTGATGGGCCAGATGGATGGGCCCGTGGCTGGATTGGTAAAGGGCAGAGAGCTCCAGTCCGACTCAGACGCCAGCAAGGTGGAGGTGGAGTACTGGTTTGGGCTGGTATCATCAAAGATGAGCTTGTGGGGCCTTTTCGGGTTGAGGATGGAGTCAAGCTCAACTCCCAGTCCTACTGCCAGTTTCTGGAAGACACCTTCTTCAAGCAGTGGTACAGGAAGAAGTCTGCATCCTTCAAGAAAAACATGATTTTCATGCAGGACAATGCTCCATCACACGCGTCCAAGTACTCCACAGCGTGGCTGGCAAGAAAGGGTATAAAAGAAGAAAATCTAATGACATGGCCTCCTTGTTCACCTGATCTGAACCCCATTGAGAACCTGTGGTCCATCATCAAATGTGAGATTTACAAGGAGGGAAAACAGTACACCTCTCTGAACAGTGTCTGGGAGGCTGTGGTTGCTGCTGCACGCAATGTTGATGGTGAACAGATCAAAACACTGACAGAATCCATGGATGGCAGGCTTTTGAGTGTCCTTGCAAAGAAAGGTGGCTATATTGGTCACTGATTTGTTTTTGTTTTGTTTTTGAATGTCAGAAATGTATATTTGTGAATGTTGAGATGTTATATTGGTTTCACTGGTAAAAATAAATAATTGAAATGGGTATAAATTTGTTTTTTGTTAAGTTGCCTAATAATTATGCACAGTAATAGTCACCTGCACACACAGATATCCCCCTAAAATAGCTAAAACTAAAAACAAACTAAAAACTACTTCCAAAAATATTCAGCTTTGATATTAATGAGTTTTTTGGGTTCATTGAGAACATGGTTGTTGTTCAATAATAAAATTAATCCTCAAAAATACAACTTGCCTAATAATTCTGCACTCCCTGTATATTAGTTTCACCTTTTAAGTTGGATTACTGAAATAAATGAACTTTGCTCTATATTCTAATTAAAAAAGTATTCTAAAATAAAAAAGTATTGCGATACTCGACACCACGCGAAAAAAAATAAAACACCAAAAAAGACGCATGCATTCCGCATTTTATGAAACGTCCGGCCCATAATAGAACAGTCCTATCCTATTTTTTGGGGGGACAAAGAAACCAAAAAAAATTGCGAATTGCTCGTTTTGTTTTTTGTTTTTCTGTTACAGCGTTCACCGCATAGGAGATATTTTTTAATATTTTAAAAGTTTGTATTTTTTATTGTTTATATATTTTATATGTAAAATTGGGAAAGGAAGTGATTTAAACTTTTTGTACTTTTTTTTTTTACTTTTATTTACTAACTATTAGCCGTCTTAGGGCTAGAACCTGGGATCTCGTTGTGCATCCGTTCCGTGCATTGGGGACCGCAATTTGCGGTCTCCAATGCACTGACAATGTCCATGCGGCGGCCGGAATGGATCGAGACCCATTCAACTTGAATGTGTCCGTGATCCGTCTGCACCGCAAAAGTTCAATTTTTTTGCGGTGTGAAGGCAGGGACAGAAACACCACGGAAGCACTCCGTAGTGCTTTCGTGGGGTTCCAATCCGTGCTTCCGTTCCGCATCTCCGTGATTGCAGACCCATTCAAGTGAATTGGTCCGCATCCGTTAGGCGAAGTGCACACGGGCCGGTGCCTGTGTATTGCGGACCAGCCATATGTGGGCCGCAATACGGCCACGGGCACACAACGTTCGTGTGCAGGACTTCACACTCCCTGCTGCCCTGTGTTTTGTGCACACAGCAGCAGGGAGCTTATCATGGCAGCCAGGGCTTCAGTAGCGACTTGGCTCCCATGGTCACCGATCGGAGCCCCTCAACTTCACTGATGGGGCTCTAATTAGAAGCTGCCACTGCCACCAATGAGGAAGAGGGAGGGGACCCTGTGGCCACTACCACCAATGAATATAACAATGAGGGGGGGCGCCTGTGGCCATTGCGCTACCAATGATTATAATAGTTATAATACTGGGGGGGCTGGGGGCGCATTTAGTCACCAATGTATAATTAACACATTAATTTAAGTGTAGGCAGCGGGTGTTTTCAGCGGTATCACATACCCAGCACCCGCCCTCTATAACAGGGCGCTGCGATCCCTGGCAATTAACCCCTTAGGTTCAGCACCTGACGGGTTAACTTCCAGGGATCGCAGGGCCCTGTCATAGATGGCGGGTGCCAGTTATGTGATACCGCTGCCGGCACCCGCTGCCTACACTTAAATTAATGTGTTAATTATAATTATTGGTGGCGCATTGGCCACAGCACCTCCCCTCCTCTTCCCCTGTCTCCTGTCATTGGTGGCAGTGGCACAGGGGGGAGGGAGGGACTGCCTCCTTCTCCCCTGTGCTGCTGAGAGCAGCGTGTGCCATGTTCTCGAACAGCAGCGCAGCCTAGTATCATTAAGTAGTAAGACCCGGTCTTGTATCGATCCTGGTCTAAAAGTATCGAAACTTCGATACCCGGTGCAACGCTAATAAGGAGATAAGTTTCCCCCTAAGTGTCTACAACAGGATGAATGGTTGATTGCACCAAATATGTAGCTCTAAAACAGTAAGAATAGTCATACTATATACTTCTATTATACAAAGAACACCTGCAGTTCCAAAGGTCTGTATTCAGCATGATCGTTTATATATATATGAACCCTTTGGAATGATATGGATTTCTGCACAAATTGGTCATAAAATGTGATCTGATCTTCATCTAAGTCACAACAATAGACAATCACAGTCTGCTTAAACTAATAACACACACAAAGAATTAAATGTTACCATGTTTTTATTGAACACACCATGTAAACATTCACAGTGCAGGTGGAAAAAGTATGTGAACCCTTGGATTTAATAACTGGTTAAACCTCCTTTTGCAGCATTAACTTCAACCAAACGTTTCCTGTAGTTGCAGATGAGACGTGCACAACGGTCATTAGTAATTCTTGACCATTCCTCTTTACAGAACTGTTTCAGTTCAGCAATATTCTTGGGATGTCTGGTGTGAAACGCTTTCTTGAGGTCATGCCACAGCATCTCAATCGGGTTGAGGTCAGGACTCTGACTGGGCCACTCCAGAAGGCGTATTTTCTTCTGTTTAAGCAATTCTGTTGATTTACTTCTATGCTTTGGGTCGTTGTCCTGTTGCAACCCATCTTCTGTTGAGTTTCAGCGGTGGACAGATGGCCTTAAGTTCTCCTGCAAAATGTCTTGATAAACTTGGGAATTCACTTTTCCTTCGATGATAGCAATCCGTCCAGGCCCTGATGCAGCAAAGCAGCCCCAAACCATAATGCCCCCACCACCATACTCCACAGTTGGGATGATGTTTTGATGTTGGTGTGCTGTGCCTCTTTTTCTCCACACATAGTGTTGTGTGTTTCTTCCAAACAACTCGACTTTGGTTTCATCTGTCCACAGAATATTTTCCCAGTACTGCTGTGGAACATCCAGGTGCTCTTCTGCAAACTGTAAACGTGCAGCAATGTTTTTTTTGGACCGCAGTGGCTTCCTCTGTGGTATCCTCCCATGAAATCCATTCTTGTTTTGTGTTTTACATATCGTAGATTCGCTAACAGGGATGTTAGCATATGCCAGAGACTTTTGTAAGTCTTTAGCTGACACTCTAGGATTCTTCTTCACCTCATTGAGCAGTCTGCACTGTGCTCTTGCAGTCATCTTTACAGGACGGCTACTTCTAGGGAGAGTAGCAGCAGTGCTGAACTTTCTCCATTTATAGACAATATGTCTTACCGTGGACTGATGAACAGCAAGGCTTTTGGAGATACTTTTATAACCCTTCCAGCTTTATGCAAGTCAACAATTTTTAATCGTAGGTCTTCTGAGAGCTCTTTTGTGAGAGGCATCATTCACATCAGGCAATGCTTCTTGTGAAAAGCAAACCCAGAACTGGTGTGTGTTTTTTATAGGGCAGGGCAGCTGTAACCAACACCTCCAATCTCATCTCATTGATTGGATTCCAGTTGGCTGACACCTCACTCCAATTAGCTCTTGGAGATGTCATTAGTCTAGGGGTTCACATACTTTTTCCACCTGCAATGTGAATGTTTACATGGTGTGTTCAATAAAAACATGGTAACATTTAATTCTTTGTGTTATTAGTTTAAGCAGACTGTGATTGTCTATTGTTGTGACTTAGATGAAGATCAGATCACATTTTATGACCAATTTGTGCAGAAATCTATATCATTCCAAAGGGTTCACATACTTTTTCTTGCAACTGTATATACACTCACCTAAAGAATTATTAGGAACACCAGTTCTATTTCTCATTAATTCAATTATCTAGTCAACCAATCGCATGGCAGTTGCTTCAATGCATTTAGGGGTGTGGTCCTGGTCAAGACAATCTCCTGAACTCCAAACTGAATGTCAGAATGGGATAGAAAGGTGATTTAAGCAATTTTGAGCGTGGCATGGTTGTTGGTGCCATAAGGGCCGGTCTGAGTATTTCACAATCTGCTCAGTTACTGGGATTTTGACGCACAACCATTTCTAGGGTTTACAAAGAATGGTGTGAAAAGGGAAAAACATCCAGTATGAGGCAGTCCTGTGGGCGAAAATGCCTTGTGGATGCTAGAGGTCAGAGAAGAATGGGCCGACTGATTCAAGCTGATAGATGAGCAACGTTGACTTAAATAACCACTCGTTACAACCGAGGTATGCAGCAAAGCATTTGTGAAGCCGCAACACGCACAACCTTGAGGCGGATGGGCTACAACAGCAGAAGACCCCACCGGGTACCACTCATCTCCACTACAAATAGGAAAAAGAGGCTACAATTTGCACGAGCTCACCAAAATTGGACTGTTGAAAACTGGAAAAATGTTGCCTGGTCTGATAAGTCTCGATTTCTGTTGAGACATTCAAATGGTAGAGTCCGAATTTGGCGTAAACAGAATGAGAACATGTATCCATCCTCTGATGGCTACTTCCAGCAGGATAATGCACCATGTCACAAAGCGCGAATCATTTCAAATTGGTTTCTTGAACATGACAATGAGTTCACTGTACTAAAATGGCCCCCACAGTCACCAGATCTCAACCCAATAGAGCATCTTTGGGATGTGGTGGAACGGGAGCTTCGTGCCCTGGATGTGCATCCCTCAAATCTCCATCAACTGCAAGATGCTATCCTATCAATATGGGCCAACATTTCTAAAGAATACTATCAGCACCTTGTTGAATCAATGCCACGTAGAATTAAGGCAATTCTGAAGGCAAAAGGGAGTCCAACACCGTATTAGTATGGTGTTCCTAATAATTCTTTAGGTGAGTGTATATATGTACGTATATATGTGTGTAAGTTCCGCGATCACTCAAAAACGCAACCATCTATTTTAACGAAACTTTGTATACACATCCCTTGCTACCTGGAAAGAAATCTTGTGGGGTTCACAGCTCTCTAGGACGTACCGTTCCTGAGATATTCCCCTAAAAATAATCTGCATTAGCCAATACAAGCCTGCAAGTCTTTCTCTTCATATCCCAACTGCCTTACACACGGTCACATGTCCCTTATCAGCTAATAGAAGCTCGCAGGGCCTTACACACAGTACACTCCCCACATACACACAGTTTTACTTCAGGTTTCCATAACAACCCAGCCATTTTTCTTCACTGCTGTAGGTCAGCTTTAGGCTACGGCTACATAACGACATGTTTTGTGCGCCAATAAGTCATACGACACATAGGGCACAACTACACTGCTACATGTGTTGCGCGACAATTTTTATAATGATAGTCTATGGTGTTGCACTGCGACATGAGACATGCTGCGACACGACAGTCACAGCATGTCACATGTCGAAGTGCGACACCATAGTCTTTCATTATAAAAATTGTTGATGCAAAATGTCGCACGACACATGTCGTCGTGTAGCCCTAGTATTAAAGGGGCAGGGCGCTGTGGAGGTCACTGTTAAAGGTGCGAGCACTGTGGAGGTCACTGTTAAAGAGGCGGCCACTGTTTATGTTACTGTTAAGGGGACAGGCTGCTGTGGAGGTCACTGTTAAAGGGGCAGACACAGTGGAGGTTCCTGTTAAAGGTGCAGGGGCCACTATTAAAGGGGAAACTGCTGTGGAGGTCACTGTTAAGGTAGTAGGGTACTGTGAGGTCACTGTTAAGGCAGCAGGTATAGTGGAAGTCACGGTTAAGGGGGCGGGCTCCTGAGGAGGTCACTGCCAAGGGATTGGGGTGCTGTGAAACTTGCTGTTAAAGGGGCAGGCTGCTGTGAAGGCCAAAGTTAAGGGGATGTGCTGCTGTGGAGGTCCAATTTTAAAGTGGCAGGGCACTGTGGGGGGGGCAGTGTTAAGGGGTGGGGAACTGTGTTGTTCACTGTTAAAGGGGCAGGGTGCTGTAGAGGTCACTGTTATGGGGGATACTGTCGATATCTTTTAGTGACACACACAAACATTAAAGAGGACCTTTCACCTATTCTTACTCTATGAACTAAGTATACAGCCATGTGGAGCGGCGCCCGGGGATCTCACTGCACTTACTATTATCCCCAGGCGCCGCTCCGTTCTCCTGCTATGCCCTCCGGTATCTCCGTTCCCTAAGTTATGGTAGGCGGAGTCTGCCCTAGCGCTGGCCAATCGCATTGCAGAGCTCACAGCCTGGGAGAAAATAACCTCACAGGCTGTGAGCTCTGCGCTGCGATTGGCCAGCGCTAGGGCAGACTCCGCCTACCATAACTTAGGGACTGGTATCTCCGCCTACTATAACTTAGGGAACGGAGATACCGGAGGGCATAGCGGCAGAACGGAGCGGCGCCTGGGGATAATAGTAAGTGCAGTGAGATCCCCGGGCGCCGCTCCACATGGCTGTATACTTAGTTCATAGGGTAAGAATAGGTGAAAGGTCCTCTTTAAATGAAATAGATGAAATATACCTGAGAGAAGCCGGGTCCTTCTGCTAGTATTACAATAAAAACAGAAGTGTAAAGTCATTTATATATCTGTTGTCTGGCCATCTATCTGTTCCTCTAAGATAGGAATTGCAAAGTTTCTGCATTTGCATGACTCTGCATCTCTGACTGATGACTTGTGAGGATTGCAATAGTATTTTATCATATTTTTGTATTTATTTTAATGGGGAAGACAACCAGGGAGTAGAGATAATTCCCCAGGCCGTATCCAGCTGTCCAGTAAAATAACATATTGAAGCACATCAGATGCAGAAAAATGTGAGTGTGTGCTGAGACAGCAGGGGAAGTCCTTGTGGAATGTCCTGCCTAGCTCTTTGTGTTTCAATGCTTGGAAGTGCAGTCCTGCAGATGTTTCCTCAAGCTAGAGATGCTGTTTACAAACAGCTCTTTCAAGCCGGTGGTCCTCTGGAGAGACGTATCGGTCATGAAAAAGAATACACTATGAAGGTCAATAAGAAGCCTGTATCTACTTTGTGAAGTTCATGCTTGCACAACAGTGATTTAAGTAACCCATTAGTCACAAATAAGCAGGTTGTCAAATGTACTCCTGGAGTTACAAGAAAACATTTGTATCCCTTCACCTCAGTCCTTTGAAATGGGTAGATATTCACCATCATTTCAAGTGGTCATAGAGGGACAGTTAGGTTTTATTGTGCTGAGAGCGCTCTTTTTGTTGTAAGCCTATAATGTTTAACAGATTTTTTTCATATTCCTTAACTTGTGCATGTTTTTGTCCTGCCCCGTACATCTACTAGTTTACCAGATTACCTGTCCAGCACACTATATGGCCAATATTAGTGCCCACCCAGTACACCTCTTTCTGACTGCACGTGCGCAGTCTGCTTTTCACATACAGTACATGCACAGTTGAGAAACAGCACAAAACCCTGTATGACGACATGTACAATAAGCAAAGCCAGGAAATGTCATATTTCGAATGTGTGTCACATTTATATTTTACACATCCGGAAGAGGAGAGACCCTGAATCAACACATTGGAGTAAATTAGTAAGTGAGAGATGATGGAAATTAAAATTGCCTTATCTATAGAAAGTAAACGCCTATTTACTGGGACCAACTGAACAGGCAATTATTGGGAACAGTTTGTTCCCAATAATTGACTGCTTTTCAGAGGAGGTGAGAGCTGCATTTACATCCAGCAATCATCTTTTCTGTATAGGACAAGCTATCATTGTTGGAGTTACTTGTCCCCATTCAGATCGATTGCTTCTAGGCAGCAGCTTTAAAAGCCCCTTTACATAGGCCGGCACAGCAGGCAGTTATCGGTAACAAATTATTTGTTCCCGATAATGGACTGCTTGTCAGAAGAGGTGAGAGCTGCATTTACATGTATATAGTGAATAATTGCTTCTGGGCAGCAGATCTCTGTTTAAAGGGCATCTGTTAGCAGATTTTTACCACCAACACAGATGCCTTTAGCTGCCTAGCGCACATCCAACAGGTCAGCCAGTTTCATAATTACCAATCTTCTGACAGATGCCTTTTAAATGGGACAATCTGCTGCCCAGAAACTGTGATTTCGGTGGACAAATCATAAACGCTTTCACCTGATATTTAGTCGTTCATTGGGTGATCATTGGCATCTTTACATAGGGCTATTATCGGGAATGAGCATTCCTAGGAGCTCTAATTCCTGGCAACCAATTCCTTGTACCAATCATTGGCCCCTGTAAAGGGGCCTTAATCTCAGATACCCCTTTCATTTTGAACTATTACCTTTGTATAGTTGGAGCAATGCTGATACAGGCTTGCTAAAAATGTTACAGGCTATTTTTCAGAAATCAATATTAAAGCCAGATCTTTTGGCCATATTTTACATCCCACATTTTCCTCTTTGTTGGATTATATGGCTACAAGAGGAAACTGGGATCATATCCATTATTTATTGGTACTTTGAATGACTGATTCAGTGAAAGTTTCCTTCCAGCAATGTCCAGTGCTCTGGATGTTCAGAAGTAAGCAGTAGATAGAATATTGAAGATCTACATGAAGCTTGTTTTCCTAGCTGAGCATGTGCTGAATACAGCAAAGAGTAAACAAACTGAAACCAGACATTTGAGTCTTGGCCAATTTTCTGAACAGATATTCCTCCAGCTACTTTTACTTATAACCCTAGGAGTAGGATGGAGAATAATTGGGGATTTTCTTGTGTAGCTCCAGGATCCTCGTGTTTAATATTTACTGTAGTCTATAAACCTCCTCTTTCCTTGGCAGTTCCAAATGAGATCTCGATATGATAAAACTGTATTAATCACAAAGGGAAATTAAAGCGCAGTTTCTGCAGCATACTGTACAACACAAAGTACATAAAATACAATACAGTACCTTTACAAACAAATTCAAAATAACTCTAATTAAAAACTAATACAGCAATTTATCTAACATCTATACAATATATAATAGACATGCCAGAGAAATATTTGAATGAAATAGTACAATATATGAAATTCAGGAAGTGGCTTACATAATAGGAGGCCAATTATTTTGGGATCTGGGATTTAATTATATTGTGGATGCTTTACTCAGGAAATCTCTGGTCCATCTTGCCATTGTGTCCAACTTCTTGGGCTATATACTGTATATATATATATATATATATATATATATATATATATATATTCTTGTAGAAAAATATCCTAATTTGTAAAAACTTGCCATTTTCTGACACCCATAACTTTAGAATTTTTTCATCTACAGAACTGTGTGAGGGCTTGTTTTTTTGCAGGCTGAGCTATATTTTTATAGTTTTATAGGTACCTCTTTGGGAAACATATGACTTTTTGATCACTTTTTTTCCCCAATATTTTGAGAGGTGCAAAGTGATAAAAAAAATAGCAAATTAGGAGTTTACTGTATTTTTTATTTTATAAGACCCATATCAGACTCCCATACCGGATCCTCGGATCAGACTCCCATACCGGATCCTCGGATCAGACTCCCATACCGGATCCTCGGATCAGACTCCCATACCGGATCCTCGGATCAGACTCCCATACCGGATCCTCGGATCAGACTCCCATACCGGATCCTCGGATCAGACTCCCATACCGGATCCTCGGATCAGACTCCCATACCGGATCCTCGGATCAGACTCCCATACCGGATCCTCGGATCAGACTCCCATACCGGATCCTCGGATCAGACTCCCATACCGGATCCTCGGATCAGACTCCCATACCGGATCCTCGGATCAGACTCCCATACCGGATCCTCGGATCAGACTCCCATCAGAGCTAAAATAAATAAATTAACTTACCTCTCCTGCTCCACCGCTACTCTGCAGGTCCGGCGGTCTCTCCTGCAGTCACACTTTCAGGTCTTCTCCAGTCCTGAAGTGCACTGGGACCTGACTGCGTATAGCGTTAGGACATAGTACACTCACTACGTCTTGATGCTATACACTGTCAGTACAATGCGGCATGGTGCCAGGAAAGAAGAACAGGGAGCGGTGTGTACAGCCTATAGTTTTTCTTGTTACATCATTCATTGTGCAAGGAAAAATTATTTTTTTTATTCAGTCATTTTCGGATTCGCCAATACCGATTATGTTTATTTTCTTATTACAGTATACAGTGTGCATTTGGGATCTTCTGTTAGCTACTATTGCAGTCTAGGGGACTTTCACTTGCTACGTATCAGGCTGTGCCATGGGCACGGCTTTTCAGGCAATTCGCTATGACAGAGCTCATAGCCTTCACAAGGATGTCACAGCTACTGATTGTTGGCTGTAATACACAACTGGCAACTGCCGGAGTGGGATTAGCTGATGACCCCACTCCATATATCTCTCGCACCTCACTGACATGCTATTATGTCAGGGATCGCAGAGGGGTTAATAAAAGTACTATTAGCAAAGTACTATGGATTCTTGTAATAATCATTTATTTTCCTTATTTCGTCCTTATTTACTTGCTATGCAGTTTAAATCTTGGCACTGAAAACTGCATACCTTACCACTTCTGCTGTTTTTTCACAGGCTTTGAGCCGCCATTGAAATTAATAAGAACTGTAAAGCTGGTCATATACATCAGATAAATGTTGGCCAAACCTGCCTATCTTGACGGGACCAACAATCTAATTCCTGTGGGGGCCTGCCAACTGTTTCCCAATGGCAGATGTCGAAGGAGATGAGGTTCAGCCAGATGTTTTTCAGCTGCTCGATTCTTTTATTCTCTCTGGTGTCTGGCAATGGCTTTCTCCTCTTTCAAGGCACATGCATGCTCTGCAGAGCTGAGGGACCATGTGTATGGAGAGGTTGGGAGAGACAGAATTTGAATTGGCCAGGGATTATGTGGGCATTTGTACAGTTGTTACTACCTCAGTTTAGGTGTTCCTTTCTACTTATTTTTGCATTCAAATAGGCAGGGGCATGGTATGACAATAATACACACAATGCTCTTGCAGTCCTGAGAATACAGGCATTTCAGCACCTACAAAGCAGCACTTGGCCATCCTCTGTGCAGGGAACTGTAGCACAACCCCATCTGTGTGAATCTGCACAAACAATGGCCAGAAGGGAAACCACTGGTCTATAGACCTTTCATTCTTAGGACTAGCAACGGTCCCAGAGATTGGACCCCAGTGATCATAAGGTCATATCTTAGTGATATAGCATCACTTTATCAAATGGGTATAACTCTTTAAGGGCTCATGCACACAAACTCATGTGTCGGCCGGGACCGTGCTCAGGACTGCAAATTGAATAGGATCTGCATCCGATGGTCCGCACCGCAGAAAAGTAGTGCATGTACTACTTTATTGAGGTGCAGAGGCACGGACAGAAAACCCACAGAAGCACTCCATAGTGCATCCATGGGCTTCTGATCCGTGCCTCCATTCCACACCATATCATCCGGAATGCGGAACCCATTCACTTGAATTCAAGTGAATGGGTCCGCATCCGTGATATGGTGTGCACACGACCAGTGCCCGTATAGTGTGGACCTGCCGATTGTGGGCCGCAATACGAGCACAGCAGGGCAATGGCCGTGTGCATGAGCCCTAATTGATAATTTTATTGGTTTCACAGCCCATTGTTTTTGACCATGAGATCAAGGGAAACAATTGATATATTGAGAAGGAAATGTGTATAGGTATTGATGTAATAACCTTCTAATAAACTGAAGACATTGCATTTAAAAAAAGAGCTGTTCATAAAGGAGTTAATGCATGGGCAAGCATCAAATATGCTAGATGTCCCTGTAGAAACTAGCATAATGCAATCTATAAGCATCAAATATGTAAACAGAAAGTGCGGGTTTTGTTATGATATCTGCATTGCAGACTTGTATACCATCCACCAATAGGAATCAGATGGGAAATCACACAACATAAAACACCGCATATGCAGTGTATGCATTTGTAAGGAGCACATCCTCCTCCTTCACTGAAATCAATGGCCCTTGTAATCACCGAAAATGAGAAGATATTTCAGATTACGACATTGCGATGCATATCTGAGTTGTTATGCCGTTTATAACTTTTCTTCCATATTTCCATATTTCGGTAGTATATTTATTTCTATTTAATTACCCGTGTCACAGATGAGATGCAGGGTCTGCGAACAAGCTGCTGTATTGCAGTGCAGTTTGCAATCGTTTGAAAATTCAGATACTAATTAGGAAATTCTGATATGTAGCATTTCTTGAAGGAATTACAACCTAGTGGTACCCTGTGGCTTGGGTCTTACAGATGGGCAGTACTACAGACCCAAGCCTGTACTGCATCGAGAAAATAAAACTGTTATCCCCATGTTGAGACATTGTTTCAGTACTGCTATAACCATTCCCTGTCTTCAGTTCAATGGTCAGATTATCCTCTGGGTTATAATTTATTTTCTATTTTGTCCACCCAATCACTTAAAGTCCTTTATTCTGTCTTTAGTCCACCCCTTTGTTTTTGTTTTATTATTGCGTTGCACTTATTTTGAGCTAAAAATAAAAAAAAATTATTTGTTCTTTATTTAAATTCAGAGTCCCTTTCTCTGCCTTGAGATTCCCTAGTAGCAGGCTCTATATTTTTGTTCCATCAGGCATCTCAGCTGATGGCTCCTTATCTCTGACCTTATAAATGCTCATTATAGCTCAATTCTTATCTTATTGATAGCAGTACTATTCACACAGCCAGATAAACAGTTAACCCTTTGTGATAGAACGGCTGAATATTTTTAATAAAGACCAATAGAATTTTTTTTTTTTTAGCACAAAATGAGTAAAATTCAGTCATAACAAATTTCCCTGAAGATGTACATAGCCTTTGACCTCAGACGGACACAGGGGGTACAGATACGCCCTGATGTCTGAGTCCTTAAGGAGCGCCCTGTGTATTTCCGATCACCGCCGAGCGGCGGGCGGTGATCGGAACAGAGTGCCTGCTGAAATCATTTAGCAGGCACTCTGTGACAATGCCGAGGGGGGTCCTGTGACTGTATCGGTGATCGCAGCAAACCGCAGGTCAATTCAGACCTGCGGTTTGCTGCGTTTCCGGGTCATTCGGGTCTCCGGTGACCCGATAACCCGGAATAGGATGGTGATTGGTGGTGTGATAATACACCACCAATCACCATCCTTAGATCCTGAGAGGTGGCAGTGACATCACCTCTTAGGATCGCATCCTATTGGCTGGACGGGGGTTAACTTCCCCCAGC
Organism: Bufo bufo; assembly: GCF_905171765.1. Lineage (NCBI taxonomy): Eukaryota > Metazoa > Chordata > Amphibia > Anura > Bufonidae > Bufo > Bufo bufo. The sequence goes on from NC_053392.1 coordinate 222,171,921, forward strand.
TCTGCTCTCCTCCAGACTGCTTCTGTGGAGCCAGGAGAGAGGAGCCCGTCCGTCCACCTCTGAGCCCAGTGCCATCTGGCATTTAAAAGTTATTAGGAGCAGGTTTAGGGAAAGGTTAGATTAGGCAGATTTTGTGCTTCACCCTGATTGGGTGTCTGGGGTCCTCAGCACACTCAGCTTTTTTTGGGCGCAAGCTTTTTTTTTTGTGCGTTCGCTGACTGTGGCCGACTCTTTTAGCGTCTGGCCACTGTTAGCGCATCGCCCACCCCACCGCTGTCAGCTTCGGACCGCTAATCAGCGAGTTTGAATTGTTTTGTTTTTTAAATTTTGGGGGCTTTCATTTATTTATTTTTTTAAGTTTTATATATATTTTTCAGTTAGTTTTAGGGTGGGTTAAGGTAGGGTATAAGTGAACGTGAACACCCGTCCCCCCACACACACGCACTCTAAATAAAGTTTTACACACACACGCACAAACACACTCCCCAATGGCCCACCAGACGTTCTCGGCCGAGGAGGCATACGCCCTGCTTGTCTCCGACTCCGAGAGCCCCAGTGAGGACGAGGATGATCCCACTTTCCTCTTGTCATCCGCATCCTCCTTATCATCTAGTGATGATGATGAGCCCCCAAGGCGGCGGCGCCAGGGGACCACCATGCCAGGGACCCTGTGGCCCACACTAGTATGAGCAGCCCTGGGGACATGGTGTAAATAAACCAGTCCAGCAAAATCTGCCTTCCAGAAACCATATGGTGTTCCTTTCCTTCTGAACCCTGCTGTGTGCCTGTACAGTAGTTTACGACCACAAATGGGGTGTTTCTATAAACTACAGAATCAGGGCAATGAATATTGAGTTTTGTTTGGCTGTTAACCCTTGCTTTGTTACTGGCAAAAATGGATTAAAATTGAAAATTTGCCCAAAAAATTTAAATTCTGAAATTTCATCTCCATTTGCCAATAACTCTTGTGGAACACCTTAAGGGTTAACAAAGTTTTTAAAATCAGTTTTAAATACCTTGAGGGGTGTAGTTTCTAAAATGTTGTTTCTATTATGTAAGCCTCATAAAGTGACTTCAGACCTGAACTGGTCCTTAAAAAGTGGGTTTTGGAAAATTTCTGAAAAATTTCAAGATTTGCTTCTAAACTTGTAACGTCCCCAAAAAATAAAATGGCATTCCCAAAATGATCCAAACATGAAGTAGACATATGGGGAATGTAAATTAATAACTATTTTTGGAGGTATTACTATGTATTTATAGAAGTAGAGAAATTGAAACTTGGAAATTTGCTAATTTTTTAAAACCTTAGGTAAATTTGGTATTTTTTTATAAATAAAAATGATTTTTTTTTACTCCATTTTACCAGTGTCATGAAGTACAATATGTGACGAAAAATCTATCTCAGAATGGCCTGGATAAGTAAAAGTGTTTTAGCGTTTTTCACACATAAAGTGACACTGGTCAGATTTGCAAAAAATGGCCTGGTCCTTAAGGTGAAAATGAGCCCGATCCTTAAGGGGTTAAGTATCTCATAGCACTAACTACATTATTTGACTTGATCTAAAATTGCAGTGTCGCCCTGTAAAAAGACTTTTCTCCAAAGCTATCCTTATTGCTTTGTTCCAATATTGATGTATTCATTGCTTTGTGGATAATCTCGAAGTACCTCTCCCATGATAAAATATTCTATATGTGTATTAGTTTGAGAATTCTGGGACAACACGTCATGTTCATCGAGAAGCACCTTCCAATCTTTCCATATCTTTTGCCATTTTCTGTATGACAGAAGTATAATTATAGCAATATCTTCTCAACTTGAAACCTGTCACAAGACACATTCAGCTTGCAATTTATATTCTACCTGATCAGGATTCAGGACCAGGATTTTTCTCATATTTATTTATTCTGTATCCTGGGACAGGAGTCCAGCTCATGAAGATTGTTCCCATGGAAGTCGCAATATTCTCTGTGAATAGCAATAAATTGTTTGCAGATGTTGCCGAATGATATTTTCTAGCAATATACTGTATAACTTTCGGTAAATCTGTTTAGGCCATATAGCATAAGTAGTTTCAAGCATTTAAAAAAGGCATGAAAGCTACTGATCTTCAGGATAGGTCATCAGTATCTGATCAGTGGGGGTCCGACTCCTGGCATCCCTGCAGATCAGCTGTTTGAAAAGGCTGTGCTTGGTATTGCAGCTGAGACCCATTTGGGCAACTTTCACACTTGCGGCAGTGTGATCCGGCAGGCGGATCCGCCGATCTGACTGACTGAAAGCATTTGTGAAACGGATCTGGATGCGGATCCGTCTCACAAATGCATTGCAAGGACGGATCCGTCTCTCTGCTTGTCATGCGGATAGACGGATCCGTCTTGTATCTTTTTTCACATTTTTACCGGTCTGATCCGGCACTAATACATTCCTACGGGAAAAAATGCTGGCATTCAGGCATGTCTTCAGTTTTTTGGGCCGGAGATAAAACTGTAGCATGCTGCGGTTTTATCTTTTGCCTGATCAGTCAAAACGACTGAACTGAAGACATCCTGATGCATCCTGAACGGATTGCTCTCCGTTCAGATTGCATGGGGATATGCCTGATCAGTTATTTTCCGGTATAGTGCCCCTGTGACGGAACTCTATGCCGGAAAAGAAAAACGCTAGTGTGAAAGTACCCTTACTTGAATGGGACTGCGCTGCACTTAGGCCATGTGATGAACATCGTCACTGGCTTAGGAAGAGGCAGCAGCGCTCACCAGAACACCACCGTCTTTTCAAACAGCTGATCGGAGGGGATGCCAAAAGTTGGACCCCTACAATCAGATACTGATCACTTAAACACTTGGACAACTTCTTTAAGCCCAAACCAGGCAAGCTGTAAAAAAAAAAATTCCCTGCTAGTCTCCGCAACGTCAGCCTTGAGATTGACAGTGCCTCTGCCATAGATATTAAAAACACTCAGGTTAAATTCGTTCCACAGTCGCAAAAAATCCATCTAAGGGCTCATGCAAACGAACATATGCCTTCCGAGATATACGGTCCATGAGCGAGCCAAATGTCCTGGAGCGGCAGCGATCATGTGCACGGGAGCGCACAGCATCATAGGTTACTATGGCGCTGTGCACGTCGGGCCATCCATGGGACTACTGTCCCACACTCATGATCATGCACACGATCGCTGCCACTCCAGGATATATGGCTCGCTCATGGATCATGTCTCGGAAGGCATATGTTCGTGTACATAAGCCCTTAGATGGATTTTTTGGCGACTGTCACAGTATGTCGCATTGTGACACCATTGATTGGTGTAGCTTTAACCTTTTTGTTGTGTGACTTTTGTCATTGTGTAGCCGAACCCTAACAGAGAAAGGTGGGCTAACCTGAAGCTTCCTGCCCCTTCATATTTTCTCTGCCTGGGAAGTGCAATACTTATACAGAAGTATGCCTGATGGTGTTCAATACCCCATAATGAGAAAGTGGAAACAAAAACCTTGCTAATTTATTGAAAAGGAAAACTAAAATCTTGCATTGACATTCAGACCCTTTAATACCTAGTTGAAGCACCTTTGGCAGTGACCACAGCCTCCAGTCTTGTTGGGTATGATGCCACAATGTTTTCATACCTCGATTTGGTGATTTTCTGCCATTTTTCTATTGCGGATCCTCTCAAGCTATGTGAGATTGGAGAGACCATCTGTGGACAGCCGTTTTCTACTTTCTCCAGAGATGTTAATTTGTGTTCAAGTCAGGGCTCTGGCTAGGCCGCTTAAGAACATTCACAGAGTTGTCCCTAAGCCACTCCTGTGTTGTCTTATTGTGTGCTTAGGGTCTTTGTTTTGATGGAAGGTGAACCTTTGACCCAGTCTGAGATCCAGAGCACTCTGGAACAGGTTTTCATTAAGAATATCTCAGTATTTTGCTCCATTCAGCTTCCCCTCAACACTGACCAGTCTCCCTGTTTCCGCTGCTGAAAAACAGGCCCACAACATGATGCTGCTACCAGCATGCTTCACTGTACGGATGGTATTTGGTACGTGATGCCTGGTTTCTGCCTTACATGATGCTTACAATCGAGGCCCAAAAGTTCAATCTTGGTTTCATTAGAGCAGAGAATCTTGTTTCTTACTGTCTGAGAGTCCTCTAGGTGCTCTTTTGAAAACTCCTGACGGGCTTTCATGTGTCTTCTACTGAGAAGAGGCTTCTGGTGGAGTGCTGCAGTAATGAAAGTGCGGGGCCTGGAAGAAAACCAGGGATCGGTGAGTATAGCCAGCACTAAGTCACCTCTCTCTGCGCGTCCTGCATACTAAAGAGTGCTTCCATAATGAAATAGCTCATTAGTATTTGCTTTATAAGACACATTGCCATTTGTTCTCCGCTTTTAGGTGGGGGGGAGTGTGTCTTAAAGTGAGAAATACGGTATATACTCTTCAATATTTTCCTATATAAGACTGAACTGTGTTCTTCTTCATTAGAACGGTGTAACAGGAATCAGTCTAATCGTCGCCATTATGTGTGATTATAGAGCGTCTGTGTGGATCAGTCATGTAGTTACATCACGCAGGAAGTTTTAGTGCCTGTACCAGTGACACAGATTTATGCCCATTCATTTATGAAGAGAAAGTGTGTCACTGAAGCCTGATTCAGTCTGTTGCTATGCAACCGGCCCACATGTTGTAGAATATATATATATATATATATATATATATATCTAACTTCAAGAAACATCTATGGAAGTGGTTGTCAAAGATTAGAAAATAATGGCTGCTTTCTTCCAAAAAATGGTGTCACACCTGTCCACAGGTTGTGTGTGATATTGCTGCTCAACCCCCATTTATTTCAATAGAGCTGAGTTGCAATACCAGACACAACCCATGGACAGGCGTGGCCCTCATGCTTTTATTCCTGGACGACCCCTTAAATTGAACACATGGGAAACTCTAGTTTTGAGTGGATTGAATACAATACTTTTACTAATACTACTGTATTTATGCTATAAATAGCATGATATAAAAGGGGTAAGGACCATGGGGGAGATTTATCAAAACTGGTGCAAAGGGAAACTGCTTTAGTTGCCCATAGCAACCAATCGGATTCCACCTTTCATTTTTCATAGCTCCTAGAAGCATAGTTGCTAGGGGCAACTAAGTTAGTTTTCCTTTGCACCAGTTTTGATACATCTCCCCCAATATCTTGGAGCGAGTTTTCTGTCCGGATGTGATGCGTGTATTGAACACACAGCGTCCGCACTGGATCCCGACCCATTCATTTCAAAGGGTCTGTGCACCTCATCTTTGCGTTCTAGAAAACTCGCAGCATGTATATTGTGCATGTTTCGCGCAGCCCTGACCCCATAGAAATGAAAGCAATCTGGATGAAATACGTTTTTCGCTGGGAGATATAGATTGTTATTCTTCAGGTTTTTTTTCACAAACAATCTGTGTGAAAGAGGCCTAAGTCTAATCATGTTGTTTGATCGGAGATAGCATTAAACTCTATGTAGTAATGTGTGAGCAAGAATTAAAGGGGTGTTCAGAGATTTTGATATTGATGGCCTATCCTCAGAATAGGTCATCATTATCAGATCTGATAACTGATGATCAGCTATTTGAAGAGGCCATGGTGCTCCGTGGCCTCTTCCTAGGCCAATGACATCATGTTCCATGGTCACATAGCCAGGGTGCATCTCAGTCCAATGGACAGCGCTGTGCTTGGTAAGCTGCGAGGAGGTAGCAGTGCTCACCGGAGCGCTGTGGCCTCCTCAAACAGCTGATCAGCAGGGTGTCAGACCCCGATCAGATATTAATGACCTATCCTGAGGTCATCAGTACCAAACACCCAGAAAACCCCTTTAGGCCTCCTGCACACGGCCGTTTTTTTTTCCCGTTTACTGGCCGTTTTTTGCGTTCCGTATACGGTCCGTATACGGAACCATTCGTTTCAATGGTTCCGCAAAAAAAACTGACTGTACTCCGTATGCATTCCGTTTCCGTATTTCCGTTTTTCCGTTCCGTTTTAACATAGAACATGTCCTATTATTGCCCGCAAATCACATTCCGTGGCTCCATTTAAGTCAATGGGTCCGCCAAAAAAACGGAACACATACGGAAATGCATCCGTATGTCTTCCGTTTCTGTTCCGTTTTTTGCTGAACCATCTATTGAGAATGTTATGCCCAGCCCAATTTTATCTATGTAATTACTGTATACTGTATATGCCATACGGAAAAACGGAACGGAAAAACGGAACAGAAACTGAAACAATAAACGGAACAACGGATCCGTGAAAAACGACCGCAAAACACTGAAAAAGCCATACGGCCGTGTGCAGGAGGCCTTAATCAGAGAATATTGTTGACGTCAAAAGCATAAATATTAAAGGGAATCTGTCAATATAGTCTAGGTAACTATTTACTGTTTTGGGCCCTACTAACCAAGTGTTTTTCTTCTTTTTTTCCTCATCAGAGCTATAACTTTTTATTTTGCCATCTATGTAGCTGTATGAGCGCTTGCTTTTTGTGGGACAAATTGTATTTTTAAATGGTGCCATTTTTGGGTACACATAACTTTTTAATTAACGTTTAATAAAACAGCAATACTGCTATTGAGTTTTTATGTTATAAATTTAGCGACATAAATTTTTCATCATAAATAACATATCTTTATTCTCTGGGTCAGTATGATTACAGCAATTCCAAATACATATAGTTTTTATTTATTTTTTAAGTTTTACTACTTTTGTGCAATAAAATCTTGCAGAAAATCTTTTTGCATCGTCGCATCCTAAGATTTTTTTTTTTCTTTCTATATCGTTGTGTGAGGGCCTGATTTTTGCTGGACAACTAGTAGTTATTATTGGTATAATTTTGGGGTAAATAAGGCCTCTTTCACACAGGCGTTGCGGGAAAAGGTGCGGGTGCGTTACGGGAACATGCGCTATTTTTCCACGCGAGTGCAAAACATTGTAATGCGTTTTGCACTCGCGTGAGAAAAATCGCGCATGTTTGGTACCCAAACCCGAACTTCTTCACAGAAGTTCGGGCTTGTGATCGGTGTTCTGTAGATTGTATTATTTTCCCTTATAACATGGTTATAAGGGAAAATAATAGCATTCTGAATACAGAATGCATAGTAAAATAGCGCTGGAGGGGTTAAAAAAGAAATAAAAAATAATTAAACTCACCTTAGTCCACTTGATCGCGCAGCCGGCATCTCTTCTGTCTCCTTCTTTGCTGATTGCAGGAAAAGGACCTGTGGTGACGTCACTCCGGTCATCACATGGTCCATCACATGATCCATCACCATGGTAAAAGATCATGTGATGACCGGAGTGACGTCACCACAGGTCCTTTTCCTGCAATCAGCAAAGAAGGAGACAGAAGAGATGCTGGGCTGTGCGATCAAGTGGACTAAGGTGAGTTTAATTATTATAATTTTTTTTAACCCCTCCAGCTCTATTTTACTATGCATTCTGTACAGGGTCGGCGTCATAACCCGGCATCCCCGGGCAAGTGCCGGGGCCCAATGCTCCTGGGGGGGCCCACTGAGCTGCTATGAGCACATCCATCAATACAGATGGGAGCTCTCACTGCTGTCATTTCACATACGCAGTACCCCTTTGGTGGGCCCTCTGAGCTGCAGAGACTCAGAACACGCCCCCTCTACACAGGACACGCCCCCTCTACACAGGACACATGCTGCCTGAGGAGAGAGACCGCAGAGCTGGAGCAGAGAAGTGTGAACACAGTCTGTGAGTGAGTCTGCACTGTGACTGGCTCTTGTCTGTGGGATAGAAGGAAAGGGAGGGGGAATCTTCGATCTGCCGCTTCATTCTATTTAGTGGTTTTACTGTTTCATTAAGCAGTTTGCCTCCATGACACCTGCCCCCCCCCCCCCCCATATCCTGTCCTATCTCATCCTCATGGAGCCCCTGCTGTCTCCTTTCCTCCCTCGTGTATCCAGGGCTCCTGTCCCACCCTCCTGTCTCCTATTGCTGCCCTGCACAGACCTCCTGCCACTACTTCTTGTATGAATCCCCCTCAGAGCCCCTTCCACCTACTTGCTGTGTCCACCCCTCCTGTCCATCCAGGGCCCTTATCTCACTCCTCTTCCTCTCATTATGGTGGCATCTGAACCGCATTCACCATAAGGACCTTCTAACGTCACAGGGTCATGTGACTGTGCCCCCCACTCCGTACTGTGCCCCTTTATACCCTGCATTGTGCCCTCCTACCACACCCTGTGCAGTGCTCATAGTCACTCCTTGTACTGTGCCCTCTTATACCCTTTTATCCGGTCACTGTACAGAGGTGTTATCACTATATGGCGGTGTTATCACTATATGGCGGTGGTATCCAATAACTGCATGGCCATAACTGTATCCCCTTCCCTGCCCACACCACTTTTTTTAGACCAGGCATAAGCGGGAAAAGATACAGATTGCGGTGTTAAGGACCTTTGCGCCACAATCTGTGTCAGAAATACGCCTAATATAGACGTATTTCTATATAATAAATGACCCCCTAATTGTATTATTATTCGGGGGTAGGGCTAATATCTTTATATTATATAGATTCTAGTGTATTATACTGTGCCAGGTATTTCCCAGTAGAAAATGATACTTGGGAAGCACAGTCCTCTCCCCTGACCACCAGGACCAGGTAGCGCTCTGTCAGTACATGGCGGCCTCCCCTCTCCGCCACGCTGCTCCGCTGTGTACTGGTGCTTAGGGTACTTTCACACTTGCGTTTTTCTTTTCCGGCATAGAGTTCCGTCACAGGGGCTCTATACCGGAAAAGAACTGATCAGGTATGTCCCCATGCATTCTGAATGGAGAGTAAGGGCTCTTTCACACCTGCGTTCTTTTCTTCCGGCATAGAGATCCGTCGTCGGGGCTCTATGCCGGAAGAATCCTGATCAGGATTATCCCAATGCATTCTGAATGGAGAGAAATCCGTTCAGGATGCATCAGGATGTCTTCAGTTCCGGAACGGAACGTTTTTTTGCCGGAGAAAATACCGCAGCATGCTGCGCTTTTTGCTCCGGCCAAAAATCCCGAACACTTGCCGCAAGGCCGGATCCGGAATTAATGCCCATTGAAAGGCATTGATCCGGATCCGGCCTTAAGCTAAACGTCGTTTCGGCGCATTGCCGGACCCGACATTTAGCTTTTTCTGAATGGTTACCATGGCTGCCGGGACGCTAAAGTCCTGTTTGCCATGGTAAAGTGTAGTGGGGAGTGGGGGAGCAGTATACTTACCGTCCGTGCGGCTCCCCGGGCGCTCCAGAGTGACGTCAGGGCGCCCCAAGCGCATGGATCATGTGATCGCATGGATCACGTCATCCATGCGCATGGGGCGCTCTGACGTCATTCTGGAGCGTCCCGGGAGCCGCACGGACTGTAAGTATACCGCTCCCCCGCTCCCCACTACTACTATGGCAACCAGGACTTTAATAGCGTCCTGGGTGCCATAGTAACACTGAACGCATTTGGAAGACGGTTCCGTCTTCAAATGCTTTCAGTACACTTGCGTTTTTCCGGATCCGGAGTGTAATTCCGGCAAGTGGAGTACACGCCGGATCCGGACAACGCAAGTGTGAAAGAGGCCTAATCCGTTCAGTTTGCATCAGGATGTCTTCAGTTCAGTCGTTTTGACTGATCAGGCAAAAGAGAAAACCGTAGCATGCTACGGTTTTACCTCCGGCTAAAAAAACTGAAGACTTGCCTGAATGCCGGATCCGGCATTTTTTCCCATAGGAATGTATTAGTGCCGGATCCGTCCTTCCGGTATGCGCATGCGCAGACTGAAAAAAAGGTGAAAAAATAAATGCCGGATCCGTTTTTGCCGGATGACACCGGAAAGACGGATCCGGCATTTCAATGCATTTTTTCGACTGATCAGGCATTTTTAAGACTGATCAGGATCCTGATCAGTCTTACTAATGCCATCAGTTAGCATACATTTTGCCTGATCCAGCAGGCAGTTCCGGCGACGGAACTGCCTGCCGGATCTCTCTGCCACAAGTGTGAAAGTAGCCTTATTCTGACACTAGGGCTGGGTTCACATCCTATTTTTTCCATATTTAATGAATACCAAAAATGTCTGCGTTAACAGATGCCTCAGACCGATGCCGTACAGTGGCGTCCGTTCACCATACAGTTCCATGGTAAAAAAAACATATACGTTAACGTATGCATTTTTTACTTGACTCTGCAGGATACAAAAACGTGGAGTGCTGCACATTTGTATACATCAAACCGATAGGAAAAACGTAATGTGAACACACATTGGGGGGGAGGGGGGCGTACTAAATTTCGCTGTGGGGCCCAGTCAGTTCTAGCTACATCACTGCACATCTCCTTCTCTCCTCCAGGCCTGGCCCTCTGCTGCAGCGGGCCGCCGTAGAGAAGGAGCGCAGGGAGCTGCGGTTAGTGAATGACAGGACCACCAGCTCCCCTGCAATGATAGGTATGTGAGGGGGCCACTGGGGGGTCATTCATCACACTGTGAGGGCCCCTTACACAGTATAATGACTCCCAGTGCCCCCCATTTAGTATAATGATCCCCATTGACCCTCCATTTAGCATAATGACCACCAGAGCCCCCATTAAATATAATAACCCCTTGTGCCCCCTCCATACAGTAAAACCCCCAGTGTGGGGGCGACTGGGGGTCATTATTCTGAATGGAGGGTCACTGTGGGGTCATTATACTGTGAGGGCCCTTTACATAGTATAATGACCCCCAGTGTCCCCCATTTAGTATAATGATCACCAATGACCCTACATTCAGTATAATCACCCCCAGAGCCCCCTCCATACAGTATTCCCCCAGTGTGGGGGCGACTGGTGGTTATTATTCTGAATGCAGGGCCACAGGTGGTCATTATACAGTGGGGGGGAATTGGGGGTTCATTATACTGTGTGAAGGGCCACTAGTAGTCATTATACTGTGTGAAGGGCCACTAGTAGTCATTATACTGTATAGGGGCCACTGGGGGTCATTATACTGTGTAGGAGCCAAAGGGGGACATGTCAATGTAAAAAAATGCCTCATGGGGGCCCACTGGGATTTATCGCCCAAGGGCCCACATGAACCTGGAGCCGGCCCTGATTCTGTATTCAGAATGCTATTATTTGCCCTTATAACCACGTTATAAGGGGAAATAATAATGATCGGGTCTCCATCCCGATCGTCTCCTAGCAACCGTGCGTGAAAATCGCACTTGCGATTTTCACGCAACCCCATTCATTTCTATGGGGCCTGCGTTACGTGAAAAACGCACAAAGAGGAGCATGCTGCGATTTTCACGCAACGCACAAGTGATGCGTGAAAATCACCGCTCGTGTGCACAGCCCCATAGAAATGATTGGGTCAGGATTCAGTGTGGGTGCAATACGTTCAACTCACGCATCGCTTCCGCGCGGAATACTCGCCCGTGTGAAAGGGGCCTAACACTTTTTGATCACTTGTTATTAAGTTTTTTTTGGTCGAATCGAATATACGTTTCGAATATACCCTATCAAATTTATTTATACATTTACCTGTTTGATGCCCTGATCGGACACGTTAGTCCGAACTATAAGTGACTGAAAACCATACCGAAATCCAAGTGCTTATCGATAGCCTTAAGGGTCATTCATTGACATTTTTCAACTATATAGTATTGCTAGCCTTCGCTGTACAGACTATTCCTTTAACCCCTTGTGGAGTAGCATTCATTTTGTAACATTGAGGACTGGAACACACTGGTCTGACATGACTGAAATGTGAGGATAGCCACAGCAATCCTCAATTTGCAAAACACTGCCTTTCTAAGAATTCTCTGAACATATGACTGCGCATATATATGTTTATATACTTTCTTATATATATTTACTTCTTCTATCCATTAGTGGTCCATTTTAATAGAGCCACATCCAGTGGTCGATTTAGAGTTTTATTTACATTGTGTATGTTAATGTATTGGCGCCTTTTATTAATTGTGATAGCCATTTGTGCTTTATTAATTGTTATAGCAATTTGTGTTTTAATGTGGATGTAACATAATAAATCTTTTGAATATATCTAATAATATCCATTGGTTCCAGATAGTTGAGTGCCCCCTGACTATCTACTTTATTCATTTTTCCCACTGCGACCAAGGGTAGGCCGCAAGGGCTGTGCACCGCATCCAGGTGATACAGGAGGTTGTAGCCACTGTACTCTATACACTTTTCTCAAGTTTTTTTTGGTGGTGACTATAAATTAGCTATTCTGGCATTTTCTCATGATGTTCACCGTAGGGCATACTTTACATGATATTGGTGTAGTGCGGGTCGTTACGGATGCGATGATACAAAACATGAGGGAGATTTTATTTTTAATTAATTAAAAAGTGTATTTTCAATGGAATTTTTTTTTTTTTTTATTGGATTTTTTTATTTAATAAATGTTATTTTTGTAACCACTTAATAGTCCCTCAAGGGGACAATAACAGGCATTTTTTTGATTGCTTCTAAAATACAATGCACTATCCCTATACATTTTAACGTCAGTGCTATAATGACATTAACCAGCAGGCTGCGCCTCCTGGGGAACACTCATGGCAGGCTTGGAGCCTACATCAGGTCCCAACCTGCTTTTAGACACATCGGCACCCCGTTTTGCACGGTGCTGATGAGAGACAGAGGGAGTACGCTGACATGTGGCGGGCACCATTGCTAACGGCATGTAAGGGGTTAAATAGCCTGGATCGGAACTCCTATCGGTCAGGGCTGTTAGAGCAAGAGCACGGTTCTCATGTGAGAGCCAAGCCCCTGCTCTCTGCTGCACGGGGGACTCATGCAGCACTTAGACCGGGTCGCACATTGTCAGGACTATTATGTTAGCACAGCAGTCCAGACTGTGTATTTCAGCCTATCTTTAAGTGCTGACAGTGAAGGAACAGGGGCAGTAGGACAAAAAAAATTGGCAGTCTGGACTCATCTACGGTACTACTCATGTATTACTGCAGATTGTAGTCCAGAATTGGGGGGACAGGTTGCCTTTAAAATGTACTGACCCATATAATTGTACAGTGTGTGCAGGACATGCTTACCGCCTTGTGTTTAACTGATCATTATAAAGTTGAGTCTAGCTATTGACGTGTACTGTGGAGATCATCTATAGAGTGAACAGGGGCTTTGGTGCCATGAAGGTCAGAAGTGCTGCAGCGGTACAGTCTTACGGAAACATGCTGGCATTTCCTGCTTATGAGACAGTGTCGCCATGAGGCTGCTAGAAGCAGTATGACCTGATTTCACTCAAGCTGACCTAGACATGGCTCATATCTGTACCTTGCCTCTGAAAAACGCTGCCTCAACTATATTTGTCCTTGCAATTGTATGAATTGGAATTAGAAGAGATCTGTAAAGCAGACCGTCTCGCAGCAGAGTGTTTATTCACAGACAGTGACTGTTTTGGTGTTTATTTTTTAGATGCCAACTCAGGCATCATGCCGCAGTTTTTGCTGCTCGGGTGCGGACCTATTCAATTCAATGGGGCCGCAAAAGATGCGGACAGCACTCCGTGTGCTGTTCGCATCCGTTGCACCGTTCCGTGGCCCCGCAAAAAAATATAGCATGTCCTATTCTTGTCCGTTTTGTGGACAAGAATAGACATGTCTAGAATGGGCCGCCCTTTCCGTTCCGCAAATTGCGGAAGGCACAAGGGCGGCTTCCGTTTTTTACGGATCTGTGGTTCGTGGAAAACGGCACGGTCGTGTGCATGAGGCCTTAATTGAATGAAAGTGATGTGTTCCAGCTGGGAATCTGTGACTGTATTACTACAAGACTCTATGGACACGATTAAACATTGTACGATGCAGCACTGTCAAGTAGCACATTAAGGCCTCTTGCACAAGACCGTATGGCTTTTTCAGTGTTTTGCGGTCCGTTTTAAACAGATCCATTTTTCCGTTATTTGTTTCAGTAGTGTTTCCGTTCCGCTTCCGTTCTGTTTTGCTGTTCCGTTTTTCTGTTTGGTTTCAGTTTTTTACGGATCGCAAACAGAAACGGAAGCATGGCATATACAGTATACAATAATTGCCTAGAAAAATTGGGCTGGGCATAACATTTTCAATAGATGTTTCCGCAAAAAACGGAACGGATAATACGGATGCATTCTGTATCCATTCAGTTTTTTTACAACCCCATTGACTTAAATGTGATTTGCTGGCAATAATAGGACATGTTCTATCTTTGAACAGAAATACGGAAATGGAATGCATACAGAGTACATTCCGTTGTTTTTTTTTTGCAGACCCATTGAAATGAATGGTTCCGTATACGGACCGTATACAGAACACAAAAAAAGGATGCCTGATCAGTCAAAATGACTGAACTGAAGACATCCTGATGCATCCTGAACGGATTACTCTCCATTCAGAATGCATTATGATAAAACTGATCAGTTCTTTTCCGGTATAGAGCCCCTGTGACGGAACTCTATGCCGGAAAAGAAAAACGCTAGTGTGAAAGTAGCCTCACTTACACTTCTTTTTATGTTTATTCTTGTTTATTCTATAATAATAAAAACCACTACACAAAAATTCTGATATAAAAAGATATTTTTATTGTAAGTGTGGTGATAGAGGGATCCAGATATTAAAATTATTGTTAGGAGTAGGCAACCCCTCGCTTTACATTCCTGTAGGGGGTCATCACCTCTTCCATGGCATTCCAGGTCGGAGATTGTAGCAATAAAGACCAGTATGATGGAACAACTTCATAGAAACCAGAGCCCTATCATAAAGTGTGAAGATGTCAGATACCAGCGTTATACAGACCAGAACCATTAGAGGGGTCAGGAAAAGGCTTGTGTCCTTTGCACCGAGGTCACACATGAAGCCCCTATCTTGCAATATACATCAAAGAAATAAGTGGACAAATCCATGTTTGAGCCACGTGCTTCCTCCTGAGAACTTAGGCCATGTATGTTCTTCCATGGTATCAAATTCCCATAGATCCCAGCTCAGTAACAGGGAGCAATTAGATAACTCCATCTATCCTGCCACTACCTCCGCCATGTTTTGTATGCACGTGTGTGGGAAATTCGGACGGAGTGGATGGAGGTAATATGAAATTGCTAAGGTGAATAATCGAAAAGATATTTCAATATAAAGATTTTGAGTCAGACTTGGTTTCTAGCAAGTGGTCGTAAAACCTGTCATAAAAGGTAATTACCATATTTCCTGGCCTCTGACATCACAGGTGGGGGGATGATACTGACCCTTTTTTTATACATGCATGGAGAAAAGCAAACTGTTGTTTCTTTGGGGATCACTAGCTTGATGGATTGACCAATATTTCTGCTTTTCCAAGCAACCAGACTTTACCGTTGCGTAACGTATTAAGTTCTGTTTTTATTCCTTTTATTTTACAAACTGTTATTTTGCACTGTGTTTATATGTCTGTATATTTTATGTTATATTTTCTCTGCTAGCCCCATTGTTTGTACGCCCTGTCCTTTTTTGATATTACCCCTTCAGGTCCCTGCCATTTTTCACCTTCCTGCCCAGGCCATTTTTTGCAAATCTGACATGTCACTTTATGTGGTGATAACTTTAAAACGCTTTTACTTATCCAGGCCATTCTGAGATTGTTTTCTCCTCACATATTGTACTTCATGACCGTAGTAAAATTGAGTAAAAAAAAATTATTTTGATTTATAAAAAATGCCAAATTTACCCGATAGATGCCAGCACAGGGAAGGAACACTATACCGGCACTGCACATGCGCGAGCTCGCGCATCGCGAGATTACGGCTATCTATCGGTTGATGAAAGGAGGAGACATAGGCGGTGCTGGGCTCCTTCACAGGCGGGCATGGCTGGGCACAAGGAAGGTTAGTCACCTGAGGTAGGCGGATCGAATGAAAGGGAGGGCGGCGATTTCAGCTCAGAAGACGGCGCTGGGCACCTAAATGAGATGGCTGCAGCCGGGCACCTTTCACCATGAGACGTCCCCTTGGACACATTTTGAAGTGATTGACAGGTGATATAAACAGCTTTTTTATGAATATAGAGCCACAGGGGCATTTGATAAACTCACTTTAGGATTCAGTGTTTTACAAGGGACATCGCCATATGCTTAGCCTTTTAGGCCTCATTTCTGATGACAGAATCCCTTTAAGGACGAGTTGAGGTCTGAAGTCACTTTGTGAGGCTTACATAATAGAAAACACCCAAAAATGACCCTATTTTAAAAACTACACCCTCAAGGTATTCAAAACAGATTTTACAAACTTTAACCCTTTCGGTGTTCCACAAGAATTAATGGAAAATAGAGATAAAATTTTACTTTTTTGGCAGATTTTCCATTTTTATCCTTTTTTTTTTTTCAGTTACAAAGCAAGTGTTAACAGCCAAACAAAACTCAATATCTATGGCCCTGATTCTGTAGTTTACAGAAACACCCCATATGTGGTCGTAAACTGCTGTACGGGCACACGGCAGGGCGCAGAAGGAAAGGAATCCCACATGGTTTTTGGAAAGCAGATTTCACTGGGATAATTTTAAAGGCATTCTGTCACCAGGTTTCACCCCCTCCAGATAAAAATATGGTTATGTTCAGGGAGCTTTAACCATTCCTAATGTGGTCTTATAAATGTAATCTGTAGGCTCATTTTGCTAAAAAAAAAACGCTATTACTAACCTGTCAATCAACAGAATAAGGTGCCCAAGGGGATGTAAATGGCTCCAAGCTGCCACCCGCACCTGCTGCCGTTCGTGCCTAGCGCCGCCTCATAATCTTCTGTGACGCCTCCTGCTCTCCCTCCCCCCTCCTGTGACGTCTCCTGCTCTCCCTCCCCCTCCTGTGACGCCTCCTGCTCGCCCTCCCTCCCCCCTCCTCCTGCTGTGACGTCTCCTGCTCTCCCTCCCTCCCCCCTCCTCCTGCTGTAACATCGCAATGTTACAGCAGGAGGAGGGGGGAGGGAGGGAGAGCAGGAGACGTCACAGCAGGAGGAGGGGGGAGGGAGGGCAAGCAGGAGACATCACAGGAGGGGGAGGGAGAGCAGGAGGCGTCACAGGAGGGGGAGGGAGAGCAGGAGGCGTCACAGGAGGGGGAGGGAGAGCAGGAGGCGTCACAGGAGGGGGAGGGAGAGCAGGAGACGTCACAGGAGGGGGAGGGAGAGCAGGAGGCGTCACAGAAGATTATGAGGCGGCGCTGGGCACGAACGGCAGCAGGTGCGGGCGGCAGCTTGGAGCCATTTACATCCCCTTGGGCACCTTATTCTGTTGATTGACAGGTTAGTAATAGCGTATTTTTAGCAAAATGAGCCTACAGATTACATTTATAAGACCACATTACGAATGGTTATAGCTCCCTGAACATAACCATATTTTTATCTGGAGGGGGTGAAACATGGTGACAGAATCCCTTTAAGCTGCCATGTCACATTTAAGCTGATGCATCCCTAGAGTAGAAACTCCAAAAAAGTGACCCCATTTTAGAAACTACACCCCTCAAGGTATACAAAACTGATTTTTACAAACACCTTAGATGTTCCACAAGAATTGATGGAAAATAGAGATGAAATTTCAAAATTTCACTTCTCTGGCAGATTTTCCATTTTAATCAATGTTTCTCCACTAACAAAGCAAGGATTAACAGGCAAACAAAACTCAATATTTATTGCCCTGATTCTGTAGTTTACAGAAACACCCCATATGTGGTCGTATACTGCTTTACAGGCACAGGGCATTGCGCAGAAGGAAAGGAATGCCATATGGTTTTTGGGAGGCAAATTTCACTGGAATAATTTTAAGCTGCCATGTCCCATTTGAAGACCCCCTGACGCACCCCTAGAGTAGAAACTCCAAAAATGTGACCACATTTTGGAAACTACGGGATAAGGTGGCAGTTTTGTTGGTACTATTTTAGGGTACATATGATTTTTGGTTGCTCTATTTTACACTTTTTGTGAGGCAAAGTATCAAGTATGGCACTGTTTTTACTTTTTGTTGTTTACAACGTTCATCTGACAGGTTAGATCATGTGGTATTTTTTTTTCTAATTGTATATTTATTAAATAATATAGATATGAAAATGCACATTTACAATAGATTAATGCACAATAGTACAAGGTAAAGGATGAAACATGAAGTACATCACATTCATAATGATTGAGCACTTGCAACACTCGATAATAATCAATGATGAAAAATGAGAAACCGAGCAGAAATATAAGAATAAAATGTACTAAGGGAGACTGTGTCTATCTGTAATCAGTCCAAAGTAGGACTACTTAGCGGTATATCCTAGAACAAGAAGACATCAGGTAGCAGTGGAGGAGTCTTAAAGACCCAAAAGCCCAAAGCTTCTCAGCTAGTAATGCTTTACCTAACAAATAACCAAAAGACAAGACAAATAACATAGACAAAGACACAAGGGGGGGGGGGGGAATACCTCTTTCTCATGAGGTCGTTAAGGTTGCCTTGTGGCCCAAGATCATGTGGTATTTTTATGGAGCAGGTTGTTACGGACGCGACAATACCAAATATGACAACTCCACATTATGAAAGCTGTTTTTTTTTTTGTTTTTTGGGCTACTGTCTTGTGTATGGGCAATTTTTTTTTGGGATGAGATGACGGTTTGATTGGCACTATTTTGGGGTGCATATGACTTTTTGATCGCTTGCTATTGCACTTTTTGTGATGTAAGGTGACAAAAAATTGCTTATTTGACACCGTTTTTTTTTTTGTTTTTTTTTACGGTGTTCACCTGAGGGGTTTGGTCATGTGATGTTTTTATAGAGCAGGTCGATACGGACATGGCGATACCTAATTTATCAACTTTTTTTTCCCCCTATTTTTTACACATTTTTTTAAGTTTATTTTGGGAAAAGGACGCTTTTTAAATTTATTTTTAACATAGTAACATAGTACATAAGGCCGAAAAAAGACATTTGTCCATCCAGTTCGGCCTGTTATCCTGCAAGTTGATCCAGAGGAAGGCAAAAAAAACCTGTGAGGTAGAAGCCAATTTTCCTCACTTTAGGGGAATAAAAAATTCCTTCCCGACTCCAATCAGGCAATCGGAATAACTCCCTGGATCAACGACCCCTCTCTAGTAGCTATAGCCTGTAATATTATTACGCTCCAGAAACACATCCAGGCCCCTCTTGAATTCCTTTATTGTACTCACCATCACCACCTCCTCAGGCAGAGAGTTCCATAGTCTCACTGCTCTTACTATACTTGAAACTTTTAATATTTTTTTGTAAAACTTTATTTTTTTTACACTTTATTTTTTGTCCCACTCTGGGACTTCAACTTTTGTTGGTCTGATCCTCTTTACAATGCATCACAATACTTCTGTATTGTGATTCATTGGCTGTAAGTGTATTACAGACTGTAATACACTTACAGCCTGTTTGTCTGTGAGATCCAGGGGGCTGGATCTCACAGGCTCTCCCAGAAGGCAGCCACGATGCCTATCCAGAAGGCAGCCACGATGCCTATGTTTCATGCAAATCCAAGAGGACCTGTCACCCATGTGTCTGAGGCGCATCAGTGACATACTGATAAAGCACCACGTGCAACAAGGGTGAGCAGTACCCAACAGTAAAATTTGCAGTGAAACCCAGTACAACCTTTAGATTTTTTTATTTTGGGGTTGACATGAGGATTTACATATTTTAAATGTGATGTCCTTATTATAAGACCAAGCACAATTCTGTGAATGGGATTAAAGGGATTCTGTCATGAGATTTGAGCCCTATAAGCTAAACATATGGCCAGGTCCGTACTAATAACATGAATCCTAAACTGCCCTTATTAAACCTGCTTGTGGCTCTATTAGCCCAAAAAACTGGTTTTTATAAGCTGTCACTCACCTACCTAAGGTGCCCAAGGGGTTTTACGTTAACCCAGGGTGCCCGCCCGCACCCCTCGCCGTCTGGTGCCCAGCGATGCCTTCCTCACCTCAGCCCCGCCTCCGCAATCCTCCCGTCCCTCTGCTACATCCGGCGCCTGCGCAGTAGGCTCAGCCTGATGCGCCGCGGACTCCTGGCAGCGGCTTCGTTGAGCAGTAATGGAATGAATGTTGGGCCATTCCTTCATTATTTCTATTAGAAGTTATGAATGAATTGCTAGCAGTCTGCAGTAAGGGTACAGAGGTGGTAACCAGTTTGGGGGTGTACCTGCACAGTCTGACAATGGCAGCACTGACTGGATAGAGTCAGAATGTGCATGTACACACCCTCAACTGGTAACATCCATCTGTATCCTTACTGCAGACTGCTAGCAATTGATCCAAAACTTCTGTTTGAAATTATATAGAAATAACATAGAGTGATAAGAAGAGATGTTCCAGAATTGTTATTACATGGGGAATACATGTAACTATTAAAACAGCCATGTCAGAAGTGGTGACAGGTCCTCTTTAAGTGAGACAACCCCTTTAAATTGGTACTAGTCATACTTTATTTTCCCAGCCGCAGGGAAAGATTGGGATAGATTGCGCTTTCATAGCAGTTTTTACTGCAGGAAATAGCTGGGCTCAGGCTTCGGGACTCCTGCTATGAAACCATGTATTCATCCAGTCCCTTTAATAATGGAATGTTCATATGATATAGGAAAAACATCATTTTGGATTTGTGACTGCATAGTAGATTGCCTAATAGACCAGTCAGATTTTGGCAGTTCGTGTTGTGCTCTACTTTATTTTTGTGTGAGTTGTGAGTCACAACTTTGTTTAATTACCGGAATATCCTGAGAGTTTGTGCCGTATTTTGCTCATTTATGGGAAATTATTGTGCTATACTTGTACTTATTTACGGGGATGTTAGACGAACCCATTCCACAAATGGTCTCTCCTTCTAATGTTTTTGTTCTATTTGATTTGTTTTTCCATGTTTAGTTTTATTTTATTTTTTCTGTGCTAGTAGTTGTCTAGGTTAAGGAACCATTTCCTTTTTGGAAATGTTTCCATCCTTCAGCTTCACAGTGTGACATCCTGATCAAGCACATTTCTCTTGTGGATACTTTTCCTTCTCATTTTAAAAGAATTGTCTCCAGAATACCATGTAACGTTCTTGAAGGGAATCAAAAATCATTTCTGGTAGAGATTGGCACTGATGTGCTTTTATGAGTTGCTGTTGAAGCATCTACAGTGGTGTATGACAGTGTGAAAACCCATCAAAATTTTCTAGATTTCTGCATAAATTTAACCTAAAACTACATCAGATTGTCACACAAGTCCTAGAAGTAGATAAAGATAACCACATCAAATGAGTCAAAAATATTACACTTGGTAATTTATTTATTGAGGAAAATGATCCAATATCACATATCTGTGAGTGGCAAAAGTATGTGAACATTTAGGATTTGCAAATAATTAATTTGAATGTGACATTTTTAGGCTACTTTCACACTCATGTTTGGTGCGGATCCGTCATGGATCTGCACAGGCGGATCCGTTCAGATAATACAAACGTCTGGATCCGTTCAGAATGGATCTGTTTGTATTATCTGTAACATTGCCAAGACGGATCTGTCTTGAACACCATTGAAAGTCAATGGAGGACGGATCCGTTTATTATTGTGCCAGATTGTGTCAGACGGACACCTGTCCGCCTCCAAAGCGGAATGGAAATGGAACGGAGGCAAACTGATGCATTCAGAATGCATTAGGGCAAAACTGATCAGTTTTGGACCGCTTGTGAGAACCCTGAATGGATCTCACAAACGGAAAGCTAAAACACCAGTGTGAAAGTAGCCTTAGGCCTCATGCACACGACAGTATTTTTTCACGGTCCGCAAAACGGGGTTCCGTTGGTCCGTGATCTGTGATCGTTTTTTCGTCCGTGGGTCTTCCTTGATTTTTGGAGGATCCACGGACATGAAAAAAAAAGTCGTTTTGGTGTCCGCCTGGCCGTGCGGAGCCAAACGGATCCGTCCTGACTTACAATGCAAGTCAATGTGGACGGATCCGTTTGACGTTGACACAATATGGTGCAATTGCAAACGGATCCGTCCCCCATTGACTTTCAATGTAAAGTCAGGAGTTAATATACCATCGGATCGGAGTTTTCTCCAATCCGATTGTATATTTTAACTTGAAGTGTCCCCATCACCATGGGAACGCCTCTATGTTAGAATATACTGTCGGATATGAGTTAGATCATGAAACTCATATCCGACAGTATATTCTAACACAGAGGCGTTCCCATGGTGATGGGGACGCTTCAAGTTAGAATATCCTACGAACTGTGTACATGACTGCCCTTTGCTGCCTGGCAGCACCTGATCTCTTACAGGGGGCTGTGATCAGCACAATTAACCCCTCAGGTGCCGCACCTGAAGGGGTTAATTGTGCTTATCATAGCCCCCTGTAAGAGATCGAGTGCTGCCAGGCAGCAGGGGGCAGTCATGTACACAGTTCGTAGTATGAAAACTCAGCTCTGAAAAAGCTTTTATGCAGACGGATCTTCAGATCCGTCTGTATGAAAGTAACCTACGGCCACGGATCACGGACACGGATGCCAATCTTGTGTGCATCCGTGTTCTTTCACGGACCCATTGACTTGACTGGGTCCGTGAACCGTTGTCCGTCAAAAAAATAGGACAGGTCATATTTTTTTGACGGACAGGAAACACGGATCACGGATGCGGCTGCAAAACGGTGCATTTTCCGATTTTTCCACGGACCCATTGAAAGTCAATGGGTCCACGAAAAAAAACGGAAAACGGCACAACGGCCACGGGTGCACACAACGGTCGTGTGCATGAGGCCTTAGTCAGTTGTTTTCAATCAGTAGGATAGCAATAAGGGGTGAGTGGACAACTTGTTTTATTTAGCCCCTTCTACCCCGGGCCAGTTTTCACCCTTCTGCCCAGGCCATTTTTTGCAAATCTGACGTAATAGCTTTGCAACAGTTTTATTTATCTAAGCCATTTTGAGATTGTTTTCTCGTGACACATTGTACCTTATGATAGTCATAAATTTGAGTCAATATATTTCACCTTTATTTATGAAAAAAATCCCAAATTTACCAAAAATTTTGAGAAATTTGCAATTTTCTAATTTTCATTTTCTCTGCTTTTAAAATAGAAAGTGATACCTCATAAAATATGTATTACTTAACATTCCCCATATGTCTACTTTATGTTGGTATCATTTTGTAAATGTCATTTTATTTTTTTAGGACGTTAGAAGGTTTAGAATTTTAGAAGCAATTCTCAAAATTGTAAAAAAAAAAAACACTTTTTAAGGACAAGTTCAGGTCTGCAGTCACTTTGTGGGGCTTACATAGTGGAAACCCCCCATAAATAACTCCATTGTAGAAACTACACCCCTTGAGTTACTCTAAACTGATTTTACAAACTTTGTTAACCCTTTAGGTGTTCCACAAGAATTAAAGGAAAATGGAGATGAAATTTAAAAATGTCACTTTTTTTGCAGATTTTCTATTTTAATAAAAAAAATTCTTTAATACATTCAGGGTTAACAGCCAAACAAAACTCAATATTTATTACCTTGATTCTGCGGTTTACAGAAACACCCCACATGTGGTCGTAAACTGATGTAAGGGAACACGGCAGGGCGCAGAAGAAAAGGAGCACCATATGGTTTTTGGAAGGCAGATTTTGCTGGACTGGTTTTTAGATGCCATATCCCATTTGAAGCCCCTCTGATGCACCCTTACAGTAGAAACTCCCAAAAAGTGACCCCATTTTGGAAACTAGGGGATAAGGTGCCAGTTTTATTGGTACTATTTTGGGGTACATATGATTTTTAATTGCTCTATATTACGTACGGACGCAATTATATTTCTTTGTTTCAGTTTTACATAAAAAAGCATCTTTGAAAAAAAAATTGTTTTTGTGTTTTTTTTTTTGTTTTTTTCTGCCGATCATCTTGTGCATGGGGCTCGTTTTTTGCAGGAAGAGTTGACTTTTTTTGTACCATTTTTGGGTTCATATGATTTTTTGATCATTCATTATTACACTTTATGGGGCAAGGTGACCCAAAAATTGGTTGTTTTGGCACAGCTTTTATTTATTTATTTTTACAACGTTCACCTGAGAGGTTAGATCATGTGACATTTTTATAGAGCAGATTGTTATGGACGTGGCAATACCTAATATGTATACTTTTTATTATTTATTAAAGTTTTACGCAATAATAGCATTTTTGAAACCAAAAAAATTATGTTTTAGTGTCTCCATAGTCTGAGAGCCATAGCTTGTCTATTTTTTGACCGATTGTCATTTTTGGGATGAGGTGACGGTTTGATTGGTACTATTTTTGGGGGCATATGCCTTTTTGATCGCTTGGTGTTGCACTTTGTGATGTTAGGTGAAAAAAAATAATCTTTTTTGGCACTGTTTTTGTTTTATTTCTTTTTACGGTGTTCACCTGAGGGGTTAGGTCATGTGATATTTTTATAGAGCAGGTTGTTACGGACGCGGCAATACCTAATATGTCTTTAACACACTAATAGCAGTTTGGAAGCAAAAAAAAATCATATTTAGTGTCTCCATTGTCTGAGAGTCATATTTTTTTTCACCAATTGTGCTATTTTGGGGGGGCATACGCCTTTTTGATCGCTCGATGTTGCAATTTTTGTGATGTAAGGTGGCAAAAAATGTTTTTTTTGTCACGGTTTTAATTTTTTAAGGTGTTCAACTGAGAGTTTAGGTCACTTGATATTTTTATAGAGCTGGTTGTTACGGACGCGGCGATACCTAATATGTATACTTTTTTTATTTATTCCACTTTAACACAATAATAGCATATTTGAAACAAAAAAATGATGTTTTAATGTCTCCATGTTCTGAGAGCTATAGTTTTTTTTTATTTTTTGAGAGATTTTCTTATTTAGGGGCTCATTTTTTTTGCGGGATGAGGTGACTGTTTTATTGGTACCATTTTGTGGGACATATGACTTTTTGATTGCTTGGTGTTGCACTTTTTGTGATGTAAGGTGACAAAAATGGGTTTTTTTTTACACAGTTTTTATTTATTTTTTATGGTGTTTATCGGACGGGTGGATCATGTGATATATTTATATGTGTTTTTTTTTCTATTATAAAATCAGGGGAAAGGGGCGTTTTTTTCTTTTTTTACTTGAAACCTAATTTTTTTTTTTTATGAAAACACTTTTTTAAGTAAAACACTTTTTTTTTTTTTTTTACTTTATTTCTGTCCCACTCTGGGACTTCAACTATTTTGTAATGCATTGCATGTTAGTGCGCATGGCATTGGGCTGCCTTTTCAGCCATTGGGTCCCCGCCACATAAGCGTGGGGACCCGATGGGCTCCCTCACCCGCCGCATGCACCTCCTATGCCACGGTCAGCGCTGACCGCGGCATAGAAGGGGTTAATCCGCCGGCATTGGCTTTTACAGCGATGCCGGCGGATACAGCAGGGGCCCGGCTATCAGGGACTGCCGAGCCCCTGCAGTGATTGGGCACGTACCGCTCCGGTGCCCGCCTGATCACCATGACGTAATAGGACGTCAAAATGCGGCAAGTCACTTGCCGCCATGACGTACTATTACGTCATATGTCGGGGAGGGGTTAAAGACCAGGGATCTATCAAAGTCTAATATTCACAACAAACGGAAGGAGATTTCTGAGGACCTCAGAAGAAGAGCTCATCAGGACGGAAAAGGTTACAAACCATCTCTAAGAGTTTGGCATCCACCAATCCTCAATCAGATAAGACCATTATGACCCTCCCCAAGAGTGGTTGATTAAGAAAGATCACGGCAAGAGCTAGGTGTGTAATAGTCTACGAGGTCACAAAGGAGCCCAAGGTAACGTCTAGCAACTGAAGACCCTTCTCTCATTAGCTAATATTAATGTTCATGAGCAAGGTATGCCTGGCAGGATCGCAAGCTGCTCTCCAAAAAGAACATTGCTTCCCATCTGCAGTTTGCTAAAGTTCACCTTGACAAGTCAGAAGGCTGTTGGAACAATGTTATGTGGACGGATAAGACCAAATTGAACTTTTTGACTTAAATGAGAAGCATTATATTTTAAGAAAGGAAAACACTGCATTCCAGATTAAAAATCTCATCACATCTGTGAAACATGGTAGGGGAAGTATTAAGGTTTGCCCTGGTTTTCTGCATCTGGGCCAAGACATCTTGTGGTCACTGTTGGAACAAAGAATTCTGAATTATACTAGCAAATTCCAAAGGAAAATTGTCAGGACATCTGTCTGTGAGTTGAATCTCAAGAGAACGTGGGTCATCCAGCAATACAATGGCCCTAAACACACAGGTTGTTCTACCAAAGAATGGTTAAAGAATGGTCAAGAAGAATAAAGTTTAACAAAATGGCTAATTTAAAGTCCTGACCGTAATCCAATAAAGATGTTGTGGAAGGGCCTGAAGGTAGCAGTTCATGGGAGGAAACTAACCAATGTAACAGAGTTGAAGCTGTTTTATATTTCTTTCACACACCCCACCCTCACCTGCATCTCCTTTGGCTCACTGTCCACGTTTGACCCAGTCATAGCTTCTCATTTCTTCTGTTCCTACGAATTCACTTCTGACCCCATTCCCTGACACCTACTCCCGTCTTTTTCTCTGGTTGTCACCACTCATCTAACAAAAATCTTCAACCTCTCTCTCTTCTGGTATGTCCCCCTCCTCTTTTAAAAACTCTTATCATTACTCCAAAAAACTTTCCTTTGACCCATCCTGCACAACAAACTACAGACCAGTCTCAAAACTTTCCTTCATCTCTAAAATCCTGGTCTACTCTTGCCTCATCCGCTATCTCTCTTCTTACTCTCTCCTTGATCCATTACAATCTGTTTTCCGCACCCTACATTCTACAGAAACTTCCCTCACCAAAGTGACAAATGACCTCCTAATAGCAAAATGCAACAGTGACTATTCTCTGCTCATTCTCCTTAACCTCTCTGCAGCTTTTGACACCGTAGACCACATCTCCTACTCACCATCCTCCAATCTATCAGCCTAAAGGACACTGCTCTCGCCTGGTTTTCTTCATATCTCTCTGACTGCTCTTTCATTCGCTGGCTCCACTTCTTCTCCTCTCCCTCTTGCTGTTGGGGTTCCTCAGAGTTCAGTCCTAGGCCCTCTTCTCTATCTACACAGCCCCAATTGGACAGACCATCAGCAGATTTGGTTTCCAGTACCATCTCTATGCTGATGACTCACAACTACACACTTCACCCCCAACATCACCCCTGCTGTATTACAGAACACCAGTGATTTTCTTTCTGCCGTCTCTAACATCATGTCCTCTCTCTGAAACGGAATCTTTCAAAAACTGAACTTCTTGTGTTCTTTGCATCTACTAACCTACCTAAACCAGATATCTCCATCTCAGTGTGTGGCACTACCATCTCACCTATGCAGAACACCTGCTGTCTCAGTGTTATGTTTGACACTGATCTTTCCTTCACCCCCATATATTCAATCTCTCGCCCATTTACTGTATGTTGCCTGCACCTCTAGAATCCATCCTTTTCTCACTATGGAAACAACAAAATCTCTCTGCCCTAATCCATTCCCGCCTCGATTACTGTAATGCACCATTAATTGGCCTCTCCTTCACCAGACTTTCCCCTCTCCAATCTATCCTTAATGCAGCAACTAGGGTCACCTGTCTGTCTAACTGCTACTTTGATGCCTCCGCCCTGTGCCAGTCATTGCACTGCTTGCCCATACAGTATAGAATCCAATTTAAACTACTTTTTCTCACCCACAAAGTTCTCCACAGTGCTGCACCCCCTAGATCTCTTCCCTTATCTCTACCACCCTACCCATGTTCTACGCTCTGCAAATGACTTATCACATACCCTGATCTAATTTCTCTCCATATATAGCCCATTTATCTTTTGTCACCCCTATCTCCTCATAGATTGTAAGCTCTTGCGTGCAGGGTCCTCATTCCTCTTGTTCTAATTATTGACTTGTCTGTTGCTATGCTTTCTGACATGAACCCCTGACTGTAAAGCGCTGTGGAATATGTTGGCGCTATATAAGTACAGATTATTAATATAAGATCATTATTATACAGAAGAATGGTCTGAAATTCCTCCAAACCGATATGCAGGACTAATCAACAATTACTGAAAATGTGTTCAGTTGCTGTTATTGTTGCACAGGGAGGTCACACCAGATACTGAAAGCAAAGGTTCACAGACATGTGAAACTGGATCTGTTACCTCAATAAATAAAATTGCAGGTTTGTCGACTGATCAGGAGCTTATTTACATGGGGACATCTATCGACATGTCCATGACGATACATGTTGACAATGTAATACGCTAAGAAAGTATGTTCTGCTAAGTCTGGAGTGGATGTTTGTTTGTTTTTTTTATTTTATTTTTTTATATTTTTAAGGGGTGTGCCGTATATCATATAACTTTATTCTGCGATGGAGGTCTCATCAATACGAATATGGCGATACCAAATTTATAAAGGTTTATTTCATTCTTTTTGATACTGCCCACGATCCATAAGAGTTTGAATAATCCCCCTGGAAGACCCATAGTGGCTGATTCTATTTTATCCCTACTGGCTCTATATCTTGAACCAATTCTTACACCAAGCATTCTTGTTCTTTTCTGCTTGATACCAGCAATTTTCTTTGTAAGATACATAGCTTAGTTACAATTTCTGTTAAATGCTGGTTATTAAGACTGGATGTTATTAGTTTTTATACTTCTGTTGAACATGACAAGGGATTAGCAGCCACAGCAGAACTTTAGACAACTGAGTCCGAATTTTAAATCTCCTACAACAGGAATTCTGTATGAAACGGCTTGAGTTGTTTTTTCAGATAAATTCGTTTTTGTTTGGAGATGATTTCTATGGCCAACAATGGGGGACTGCAATGGGGTCTAATATGTAAATGCATATATGATTTCTTTTCAGCATAGATCAGTTTATCCTCATCAATTGTTTTAAGCACATGCTCACATCTAGCTTCGATTTATTGATGACATATTTTGCATATGGACATAGGCCCAAATCATCCATTGTGGCCTTCTTTCAGTTTATTGATGGAATATACCCTGAGTTGAGTTTTACACTACATATGAGTAAGTAAGAAGTCAGTATTTTATATAAGTGTGTGTATATATATATATATATATATTCAAACTACCAACAATAAAACAAATAAACAAAAATCATTAGCATTGCTGCATCCTAAAATGTCGTAATGGAAAAAATACAAATCACATGGCTGATTTGCAGTTTTTTTTTTTTTTTTTTCTTGCTTCACTTCCCAAACAAAAACTAAATAAAAAAGGATCAAAAGTCATACACACAAATGGTAAATGATCGATCTGCAAAAAAGGGGACCTTACACAGCTCAGTAGAAGTAAAACGACGTAAATATAAAATGGTTATCGGGTCAGAGTATGACGATGCAAAGAAAAAATAAATTTTTTCCAAATTTTTTTTTTTTTTTTTTTTAAATACCTTAATTTATATAGTTTTTGTAACAGGTCAGTTTTACAACATAGGGAACACCATAAAAGCAAAACCCATAAAACTATGGCAGAATTGCATTTTTTTCCAATTCCATCCCATATTGTATGCAATATTAAATGGTGCCATGAGAAAGTACAACTTGTCTCTCAAATAAAGCAAGCCCTCATACAGCTATATGAATGGAAAAAATAATAGTTATTTCTCCAGGAAGGAAAGGAGAAGAAAAATTGCAAAAACAAAAAATCCAAGGGTTTTTGAAGGGATAATGATTTCCATTGTGAACCTTAAAAAACTGATCTATTATTCTTTCCTCTTTATTGAGTCTCCGTCCCCAATATGTGTGAGGTTTGAATTTAAAGGTGAGCTTTATTTGTTGAAATATGAAAAGTAAAAAAAAACTGACATTGTAGTTATTCTTGCTGAATTGATTGATATTTTATTAAAAAAGTAAAATGAGTATTTTAACATTTATGAAGATGATAAATTTTGAATATCTTAACAAATTGCTTTCTCTTTTTTTCTCACCAACAGACATACTTTTTGGCAGTACCGTCGTGAAAACCCAAACACCAAGGTTGGAGGTCCTCCACCAGATGGGATGCCTGGATTTAACAGTGGAGTGATGCTGCTGAACCTAGAAGCCATGCGACAGTCCAAACTTTACAACCAGCTGTTAGAACCCAATGCAGTGCGCCTACTTGCAGAAAAATATCATTTCAAAGGTCATTTGGGAGATCAAGACTTCTTCTCCATGATTGGGATGGAGCATCCAGAACTGTTTTATGTTCTAGACTGTGGCTGGAATAGGCAGCTGTGCACCTGGTGGAAAGATCAGGGCTATGCTGACATCTTCGACCTGTATTACAAATGTGAAAGTCACATAAGAATTATCCATGGTAATTGCAATACTCCAATTCCAGAATAATAGGGCTCAGGGTTATTTAGAGATGGAAAAATCAGTGGTTAAGTCTGCTATGCGATTTCACAAAAATGGGGTGGACATTTATGTATTTTTGAACTTTTTATGATGTAAAAAAAAATCACGAAGGTCCAACTAGACGTGGCATGCTGTTTTCTAGGGATGAGCGAATAGACTTCGGATGAAACATCCAAAGTCGAATCTCATAAAATTTTGTTTTAATACTGTACGGAGCAGGAGCTCCGTACAGTATTAGAATGTATTGGCTTCGATGAGCCAAAGTTATTGCTTCGCGAAGTAACTTTATAAATTAATTTGTACTGTAAAAAAACATTTCACGAACTCGGGTTCAGTTCCAAGGTACCACTTGGAACCGAACCCGAGTTCAGGAGCTTATACATCAGAGCCAATACATTATAATACTGTACAGAGCGCCTGCTCTGTACAGTATTAGAACGAAGTATTATGCGAATCGACTTTGGATGTTTCATCCGAAGTCAATTCGCTCATCCCTAGTGTTTCCCATGGTTTATATTTCCATGAATTAATAATTGGATTTATTTTCTCTTTTAATAGTAGGGAACTCTTGGAAAACTGTTCAAATTATACAGAAATATACTTTTAACCAGAACTCTTTGGATTGATGAAAATCTTTCCTGAAATGTTTTATAATGTGCCAATCCCTCAATGACACATTAAAAGAATACCGTATGTTGACTTGCAGGAGCATACTGTCAAATAGAACAGAAAAAACGGTCTATGCTCTGCCAAAGCTGCACAGATCTTTTTATGTGCACATACGGCAAATTTCAATAACCACTTGCTTTAAAGAATCATACTATTATTATTTTGTGTTTACAGATATGGAGCATAGGTAGAGGTCTTTAACCAGACCTCAGGTATGAAAGGTTTTTGTGGTACTAGAACTTGTCTAGAAATATTGATTCTTTCCTCTAAAAATTAATTGACATTTCTATTCTTTAAAGGGGTTGTCTGAGTTCAGAGCTAAACCCGGACATAACCAGAATTTCACCCAGGCAGCCCCCCTGACAGGAGCATCAGAGCAGTTCATGCTCCGGTGCTCTCCTTTGCCCTGCGCTGAATCGCGCAGGGCAAAGGCATTTTGTGGTGTTCTGGTGACGAACCGGGCTCTCCTTCGGGCTGCCAGGCAGAGGCTTCCGCCCAGCACTGTGCCTGTGACGTCACCGGCACTGATGGGCGGGCTTTAGCGCTGCCCTAGCCTGTAAAACGGCTAAGGCAGCGCTAAAGCCCGCCCATCAAAGCCGGTGATATCACTGAACACACTGCTGGGCGGAAGCCCTTTAAAGGGGCTTTCCAAGTGTTTTTTTTTTTATCGGTATCTGATCGGTTGGGGTCCGACACCCCCTCCGATCAACTGTTTGAGAGGGCAGCAGCGCTTGCACTAGTGCCGCAGCCTTCTCTCTGCTTACCAAGCATAGCGATGTACATTGTATTGGGGCTGTACTTGGTATCACAACTCAGACCCGTTCACTTCAATGGGGCTGAGCTGCACCTAGGCCATGTGACTGATGAACATGTCGTCACTGGCCTAAGAAGAAGGTCTCAACACTACTGCAAGCGCCGCTGCCTTCTCAAATAGCTGATCGGCGGGGGTCTCGGATGTCAGACCTTCACCAATCAGACAAAGGATAGGTCATCAGTGAAAAAGAAAATTAATAAATGATGTACCCATTTTTGGCCCGGGGATCAGCCGTAAACTCCAGGGGAAGATTGATGTGGCTACTAATTTTGTTCACAGCGGCTGCTTTGTCAAGGCGATCCCAAGTGAGGAAACCATCTTTGATTCTCATATCGAGAGGGAGTATGGACAGGAGATGTTCAGTAGGGACAACCCACTTGAATTACAGAAACAAATTTTCCTTTCTATAAATGTGCCAAATCCATATAAGATTTGCAAATCCACAGCTTGCGCTTAAAGGGGTTTTCAGTTTTTTTTTAATACAAATAGGCTGTATTGATGCACAGGCTTGTATTCATGACCAATACAAATAGGTCATCGATACAAACAGGCTGCACAGCCCCTTTAGGGTCCATTCACACGTCCATGTGTGTTTTACGGATCCGCAAAACACGGACATCGCCGGCACTTAATAGAAAATTTCGGACAAGTATAGGACATGTTCTATTTTTTTCGGGAACGGAATTGCTAGCACACAAACATACACATAGTATGAACACAGAAAGATTTACTACTCCTGTCTAATATTTAGACAGTGTAAACTTAGACAGTCTAAAGATTTCTGGTGCATTGACAACAGTACATGTGGGCCATTTTGGATGTTAGCAACATCCTATAATATTTTTAATTTTAAGGATGGAAAATAAAATTACAAATTGTCTTACAGTCAACATTATTTTGAAATAGACATCTGTTACGAATGTTAAAAGTTAACAGAAACGTGCCTGTAATATATGTGTTATTTTATTTAGATGGATTGAAATGTGTCTGTATGAAATTAAAATTAAAATCGGCTGCAGAGTAAATTGTATAAAAAAAAAATACTGTACTTGAAGAATTTGTTTGCTTTCATCTGCAATAGTCATGTAATGGTGCCTCTAAAATGTTGCATTTTTTATTTGAATGTGTTGCTTATTGTTATTTTTAAATAAAAAATTTATTGGACAATGTTATTTTTGTATGTAACACAACATCCTTCTGCATAGCAATTTTTTGAAGCAGCTCTGTCAGGTCTCCTATGTTAGTATGGTAGGGATTTGGAGTTCTGAACATTATTAGTAATAACAAATTTTGTAGATACACTGGTAACAATGGACTTTTTCTCACTATCAAGTAAGTAATAAAGCTACTTATAGAACATGAAACATATTTATTGAAATACAATATCTGAAATTCCTGAAATTTTTTACATTTCTGTAAATATATAAAACACCATGCATTTAACAACTGGAAAACGCTGTTAGACACTTAATTTTAGGAACTCTATGAATTTATACTCTGCTATATATTTATGTCCTGGAAATTCAGAGAATCATGTGCAAGTCTAAATAGGAATAAAAATAAATATTAAAAAGTTTAGCTGTTATATTTAGTGGGCTATATTTTAAGGGCTTGACTAGGAAAAAATAACTTTTCCCAGGAGCTTCCAGCCTGGCTCTGTTATGGAAAGAATCATGCTTACCTGCTCCATTCTGTCTTTTGCTACATGGCTTGTTTACGCATGGGTATGATCATCTGTTCCTCTGCAGCCAATGACTGGCTTCAGCAGTGACATGTCTACAAGAAGGATGCATCACCGCTAAAGCCAGTGGTTTGCTGCAGCAGAGCAGGTGTTCATGCCCATGCCGAGGAGTACATAAACAAGTGGTGGTTGTAACAACTGGAAATGAGCAGTGTATAGGAGTATCTCAATAAATTAGAATATCATCAAAAAGTTAACTTATTTCAGTAATTAAATTCAAAAAGTAAAACTCGTATACTTTATAGATTCATTACATACAGACTGATCTATTTCAAGCATTTATTTCTTTAATGTTAATGATTATGGCTTACAGCTAATGAAAACCCAAAAGTCAGTATCTTAGAAAATTAGAATATTGAAGTTCAATATTGTAGACTCATGGCTTCACACTCTAATCAGCTAATCAACACAAAACACCTGCAAAGGTTTCCTAAGACTCTAAATGGTCCCTCAGTAGGCTACATTATCATGGGGAAGGCTGCTGACTTGACAGCTATTCAGAAGACAGTCATTGACACCCTCCACAAGGAGAGTAATCCACAAAAGGTCATTGCTAAAGAAGCTGGCGAGTGATATATCCAGGCATATCACTGGAAAGTTTAGTGATAGATAAAGGTGTACAAGCAACAGGGATAACCAAAGGGATTATCAGAAAAAGGCCATTAAAGAATTTGGTGGAGATTCACAAGGAGTGGACTGTAGCTGGAGGCAGTGCTTTAAGAGCCACCACACACAGACATATCCAGGTCATGGACTACAACTGTCAAATTCCTTGTGTCAAGCCACTCATGGCCCAGAGATCATGTCAAAAGAGTCTTACCTGTTCTAAGGAGAACAAGGACTAGAATGTTGCTTACTGATCTTAAAGGGATTCTGTCAGCTAGGTTTAGCCTATAGAGATGAGGACATGCGCTGCTAGATTGCCGCTAGCATGTCCACAATATACATTTTCCATAGCTCTGAGTGCTTTTACTCAGTCAAAAAAATTATGCGCAAGTACACTGCATGTTAGTGCCGACCTAGTGTTCCTTCTCTGTACTGGCATCAGCCTCAGGGAATGAACTGCGCATGCACTAGCTGGCATACGCAAGATTACAGCGATTTAACTGTGTGACGTCGGGGGAGCAAACAGGAGATTTGGAGGATGCCAGGCGGAGCTGGGCTCCTTCACAGTGGGCATGGCTGAACTACTGAAACATTGGTAGAGGCCCCTTGGGCTCCTTACTAGCCTCATTTAGATATATATAAAATCATTTTTTTGACTGAATAAAAGCACTCAGAGCTATGGGAAATGCATATTGCGGATGTGCTAGCGACAATATAGCAGTGCATGTCCTCAGCTATATTGGCTAAACCTAGCTGGCAGAATCACTTTAAGTCCTGTTTTCAGATTAAAGTAAATTTTGCATTATGCTAAACAGCTGCAGAGAGCTGCTTTTTATTCATATGCATGAGCAAGTTTGAGCACCAGTGGGTGGGACTTAATCCTTGGAGCACTGCTTTTGTAACACCTGCTTGTCCTCTGTACATTCCCCCCATCTTGTTTGACAGGGCTAGATGTCATGCAATAAAAAGATTTGAAACCGCGCTGCTTAAGATCCAGTCGAACGCTGCACAGGTGAAAGAATCAGGGTATTAGCCTCCGTCCTCCTCTCTCAAGGGGTTCAATCCTCCTCTGACACCTCCTCTCAAATCTTTTACAGGGTCAGCTCACCAGCAGACCCGCACCTCAAATCTTTTACAGGGTCAGCTGACCCTGTAAAAGATTTGAGGTGCGGGTCTGCTGGTGAGCTGACCCTGTAAAAGATTTGAGAGGAGGTGTCAGAGGAGGATTGAACCCCTTGAGAGAGGAGGACGGAGGCTAATACCCTGATTCTTTCACCTGTGCAGCGTTCGACTGGATCTTAAGCAGCGCGGTTTCAAATCTTTTTATTGCATGACTCGAGTGTGAACTACCCACCACACCACATCGGAACCAGCAGCGCAAGTAACTGTCCGTGTTCTGGGACACAGGACTGACATTTCTGTTTTTTACTTTATTGCATACAGGGCTAGATATCAGCATACTGAGGATAGAGATGTGTCCTAGCATGTACATATCATATACACTACTTACTGTAGCCTAATACATATTGCTAGGTTCTTTATAATCATATATTGTGCCTGTGAATAAACCAGTAATATGTTTTATGTTTCTAAGTATAAAAAACACCATTCTCAATATACTAAAGCTTGAACTTAGGAACTCTACATGCAAGGCTGACCTCTTATCATTAAGCTAAAGCCTTACTATATAAAGAATATTGTATTTTCTACACTTAGAAATCTTTATACATATTACTGGATTCTTTATAATTATATATTGTGCTTGAGTATAAAGCAGTAATATGCAGATTAGCTTTCTAAAAATAGAAATCCACTCTTCTCATTATAAGTATACAGTAAGTAGTGTTTATGATACGTATATGCTAAGACACGACTCTTCCCTCAGCATGCTGATGTCTAGCCCTGTCAATCAAGAGGAGGAGGTAGTGTGCAGAACACAAGGGGGTGTTACAAAAGCAGTGCTCCAAGGATTAATTTAAGACCCGCCCCCTGGTGCGCCAACTTGCTCATTTGCATGTAAATAAAAAGGCAGCTATCTCTATAGCTGTTTATCATACAAACCAAAAGGATGGTATTGTTTTTATCAGTATGATGAGCCCTACCAGGCAGTATACCTAGTTTAACCCCTTAAGGACTCAGCCCTATTTCACCTTAAGGACCAGGCCATTTTTTGCAAATCTGACCAGTGTCACTTTAAGTGCTGATAACTTTAAAACGCTTTGACTTATCCAGGCCATTCTGAGATTGTTTTTTCGTCACATATTGTACTTCATGACACTGGTAAAATGAAGTAAAAAAAAAATCATTTTTATTTATAAAAAAATTGCAAATTTCAAAGTTTCAATTTCTCTACTTCTATAATACATAGTAATACCTCCAAAAATAGTTATTACTTTACATTCCCCATATGTCTACTTATGTTTGGATCATTTTGGGAATGGTATTTTATTTTTTGGGGATGTTACAAGGCTTAGAAGTTTAGAAGCAAATCTTGAAATTTTTCAGAAATTTTCAAAAACCCAATTTTTAGGGACCAGTTCAGGTCTGAAGTCACTTTGCGAGGCTTACATAATAGAAACCACCCAAAAATGACCCCATTCTAGAAACTAAACCCCTCAAGGTATTCAAAACTGATTTTACAAACGTCGTTAACCCTTTAGGTATTCCACAAGAATTAATGGAAAATAGAGATACAATTTCAAAATTTTTATAATTTTTTTCCAGTTACAAAGCAAAAGGGTTCAAAAAATAAAGTACAATCCCTGTTCAGATATTATTTCCTCTAGCGCTGCAAATTCCAGGACAAAGTGAGTGAAAATAATCCGCACAATAAAATGAGAAAAGAAGGATTGCGCTGCAGGAGAGTATTCTTATTATATTCAAGTCCCAAAAATATTGGTGTTCTATAGTCTGTGGAAATCTTCAGTCAAACAGGTTCATCTATACACATCAAACTCAACTATGGTGTGGAAATCTGAAAAAAATAGAAACCGCACTATGGTGTAGTAACTTCTCAAAGGAGGTGTCGCCTGTGAACAGGTTATACTCACAAGACTCAGATGATATTAAGCATAACAAGCAGGTTCAGCGATGTCATCCACCAAAAAACATTGAAGTGAAGGTGAAACTGAAGTAGTCAGAAGGTCCGGAAAACAGATACAGGTATGCGTTGTGGCTAGTAGATGTTCAATCAGCCTAAGATGTCGCCTTCTGAGCCGCACGGACGGGGTGCTTGACCGCTTGTATAGAATCTTGCAAAGCTCCACAATCCCAGAGAAGGAAAGACCACTTTCACAGGATATCACCAGACTCTCCACTCTTCAGGTTCTCAAAGAAAGGAGGTCAACCAATAGTGAAGTACGTACCACAGTGTTAAATGAAAAGATTTATTATACTCACAAAAAACACAAGTATAGGAGCAAGTTAAAATAAGTACAAAGGGCACTGTGTACTTATTTTAACTTGCTCCTATACTTGTGTTTTTTGTGAGTATAATAAATCGTTAACCCTTTAGGTGTTCCACAAGAATTTATGGAAAATAGAGATACAATTTCTAAATTTCACTTTTTTGGCAGATTTTCCATTTTAATAATTTATTTCCGGTTACAAAGCAAGGGTTAACAGCCAAACCAAACTCAATATTTATGGCCCTGATTCTGTAGTTTGCAGAAACACCCCATATGTCGTCGTAAACCGCTGTACGGGCACACGGCAGGGCGCAGAAGGAAAGAAATGCCATAAGGTTTTTGGAAGGCAGGTTTTGCTGGACTGGTTTTTTTGACACCATGTCCCATTTAAAGCCCCCCTGATGCAACCCTACAGTAGAAACTTCATAAAAGTGACCCCATCTAAGAAACTACACCCCTCAAGGTATTCAAAACTGATTTTACAAACTTTATTTTCCATTAATTCTTATGGAACACCTAAAGGGTTAACAGAGATAAAATTTCACTTTTTTGGCAGATTTTCCATTTTAATAATTTTTTCCCAGTTACAAAGCAAGGGTTAACAGCCAAACCAAACTCAATATTTATGGCCCTGATTCTGTAGTTCACAGAAACACCCCATATGTGGTCGTAAACTGCTGTACGGGCACACCGCAGGGCGCAGAAGGAAAGGAATGCCATACGGTTTTTGGAAGGCAGGTTTTGCTGGACTGTTTTTTTTTTACACCATGTGCCATTTGAAGCCCCCCTGATGCACCCCTAGAGTAGAAACTCCAAAAAAGTGACCCCATTTTAGAAACTATGGGATAGGGTGGCAGTATTGTTGGTACTAGTTTAGGGTACATATGATTTTTGGTTGCTCTATATTACACTTTTTGTGAGGCAAGGTAACAAGAAATAGCTGTTTTGGCACCGTTTTTATTTTTTGTTATTTACAACATTCATCTGACAGGTTAGATCATGTGATATTTTTATAGACCAGGTTGTCACGGACGCTGCGATACCTAATATGTATACTTTTTTTTTATTTATGTAAGTTTTACACTATGATTTCTTTTTTGAAGCAAAAAAAAAACATGTTTTAGTGTTTCCATAGTCTGAGAGCCATAATTTTTTCAGTTTTTGGGCGATTACTTTAGGTAGGGTATGATTTTTGCGGGATAA
Organism: Bufo bufo; assembly: GCF_905171765.1. Lineage (NCBI taxonomy): Eukaryota > Metazoa > Chordata > Amphibia > Anura > Bufonidae > Bufo > Bufo bufo. Next base: position 222,210,750 of record NC_053392.1, read on the forward strand.
GATGGCGGTTTTATTGGCACCATTTTGGGGTGCGTGTGACTTTTTGATCGCCTGCTATTACACTTTTTGTGATGTAAGGTGACAAAAAATGGTTTATTTAGCACAGTTTTTATTTTTTATCTTGTTCGTCTGAGGGGTTAGGTCATGTGATATTTTTATAGAGCCTGGTCGATTCGGATGCGGCGATACCTAATATGTATACTTTTTTTTTATTTATGTAAGTTTTACACAATAACAGCTTTTTAAAACAAAAAAAATGATGTTTTAGTGTCTCCATATTCTGAGCCATAGTTTTTTTATTTTTTGGGCGATTGTCTCAGGTAGGGGCTCATTTTTTGCGGGATGAGGTGACGGTTAGATTGGTACTATTTTGGTGGGCAAACGCCTTTTTGATCGCTTGCTGTTGTACTTTTTGTGATGTAAGGTGACCTAATATGTATACTTTTTTCCCCCCCTATTTTTTACCCATTTTTTTAACTTTATTTGGGGAAAATTACGTTTTTGTTTATTTTTACTTGAAACTTTTAATTTTTTGGGGGGAAAACTTTATTTTTTCAACCTTTTTTTTCAACTTTTTTTTTCACTTTATTTTTTGTCCCACTTTGGGACTTGAACTTTTGGGGGTCTAATCCCCTTTACAATGCATTCTAATACTTCTGTATTGGAATGCATTGGCTGTATGAGTAATACTGTGTGTATTACTCATACAGCTTCCGGCCTGTGAGATCCAGGGGGCTGGCTCTCACAGGCTCGTCACCGGAAGGCAGCGCTAATGCCTCAGGAAGGCATCGCGCTGCATCCATGCCATCGGGTCCCCCCTACAACCGCATGGGGACCCGATGACACCACCCGCCGCTGCCGCAACCGCAGGTAAAAGCCGCAAACCGCAGGTCTGAATTGACCTGCGGTTTGCTGTGATCGCCGATGCGGGGGGGTCGCATGACCCCTTCTGGCGTTGTGACAGGATGCCCGCTGAATGATTTCAGCGGACATCCTGTTCCGATTAACCCCCGCCACGCCGCAATGTAGTTTTAAAGTTAGGACGTACTGGTACGTCCTGGGTCCTTAAGGACTCGGCAAACATGGCGTACCGGTACATCCTAAGTCCTTAAGGGGTTAAAGGGGTTTTCCAGGATTTAACAATTGATGACTCCATTCAGCACTGGTATAGGCTGGAGTAGGTTTAGATTTTGTATATTTCATTTTGTCTGTATTTCTGCGTCCTGAGTTTTATGACGGTATTGTCCCTAAGCGTAAGCATATAGTTTTATGGCTTATTGGTGCGTATGTACAATGTAACAGCATATTATTGGTTTTATAAAAAAATGTAATGTTCAAAAAATTTTAATAATAAATTGAGATCTATAGAAAGGAAGCCTGTATATGTTTTTCAGTAGTAGTCTTCTATCTGCACACTCAACCATCAGTAAAGTATTGTGGAGGATCATGGGTAGTATATGAGCATTTGGAGTTGGCAATTTGTTTTTTATTGAAGGCATTTTGATAAAGACAAATTTGATTAGGTAAAATGATTCTATACAAGAGAATACCCCAAGCACTAACACTGTTTTTACATGGCGAATGTTTGCCATGTGAACATGCCCTCAGGATGTATCCATTGGTGTTCTCAGTTCAACATACTGACCATCCCTAAGCCCAGATCTCAACATAATTTAAAGAAGCGGTCCAGTACTTTCCCCCCTTATTCATTAGATGCCTACTGTGGCATGATATGCACTATTCCTTTTCTTTCCCTGCACAAAATCCATGTTTTCTTTCTATCAAGTCATGTCATCCATGGTGGACCTCCTGGTTGTGCCTGATGTCTCTATATTCGGAGGATGTCACCATCTTCTCGTGAGACCCACTTCTGGCTGCCTGCAACATGGCAACACTTGCTGCTGCTCTCTCCATTGAACAGCTTCCCACTCTCTTCCCCCGTTCTAGTTAGGCATGGGCACACAAGAGGGAGTGCTACCTCTGAAGGAATGATTACTCAATGTCTGTGTCCGGCCGGGAGCTCCTCCTACTGGTAAGTGACAGGTCTGTGCGGCGCATTGCTTAATGACCTGTCACTTACCAGTAGCAGGAGCTCCTGGCCGGACACAGACATCGCAGGTAAGTATAATGCTTCTACAAATTGCTAAGTAACCATGGCAACCGGGACTGCAGTAGCGTCCTGGTTGCCATGGTTACCGATCGGAGCCCCAGCGATTAAACTGGGACTACGATCGGTACTCTCCGCTGCCACCAATGATAGGGGGGGAGATTTTAATTAGGAGGGAGGGGAGAGGGCCCACTGGCCACCAACGAGTTAACTACACGGGAGGGAGGAGGGGCCGGCTGCACTGGACAACAAAGAGTTAACTACAGGGGAGGGAAGGGGGCCAGCCGCACTGGCCACCAACGAGTTAACTACAGGGGAGGGAGGGGGGCCGGCCGCACTGGACAACAAAGAGTTAACTACAGGGGAGGGAGGGGGGCCCACTGGCCACCAATGAGTTAACTACAGGGGAGGGGGGGGCGGCCGCACTGGCCACCAATGTGTTAACTACAGGGGGGGGCTGCCCCCTGCTGCCCGGCAGCACCTGCCAGGCAGCAGGGGGCAGTCATGTACACAGTTCTTTTAGTATATTCCAACCTGAAGCGTCCCCATCACCATGGGAACGCCTCTGTGTTAGAATATACTGTCGGATCTGAGTTTTCACGAAGTGAAAACTCAGCTCTGAAAAAGCTTTTATGCAGACGGATCTTCGGATCCGTCTGTATGAAAGTAACCTACGGCCATGGATCACGGACACGGATGCCAATCTTGTGTGCATCCGTGTTCTTTCACGGACCCATTGACTTGAATGGGTCCGTGAACCGTTGTCCGTCAAAAAAATAGGACAGGTCCTATTTTTTTGACGGACAGGATACACGGATCACGGTCTCGGCTGCAAAACGGTGCATTCTCCGATTTTTCCACGGACCTATTGAAAGTCAATGGGTCCGCGAAAAAAAACGGAAAACGGCACAACGGCCACGGATGCACACAACGGTCGTGTGCATGAGGCCTAACGCTGTGAAAAGGGAGTTGATGCAGTCGTTGAATTACACTATTGTTGAGGCTAATTAAGGGAGGAGAATGCCAGATTGCTTCTTCTTTGGGATTACTTGAATCATAAGAAGAAGAAAATGCATCCAACTTCGAAGTCTAAACTTATTAGGGTATATTCAGACAAAAAAAATCACAAGAAAAAACAGATAAAAACATCCTGCACGGTATGATAAATAAATATGCGGATGTCCCCTGGCCACATTCACATTCGCGGTCTGTTTGATAGGAAGGGCAAAAGTGCACAAGAATGCTACTCCCAAGATATATTCAGACATACCAACTTTGTTGCAGAAATCTTAGGATTGCAACTCTGTTTAATTGATTTGAATGGGGCTCTTTCAGGAGCAAGCACATGATTTTCTTGTTTGTGTAATCTGCTGTTAACTTGTTTTCTGTATATTTTCTTGACATTAAAGATTATATATCCTTTGCATAATGACATTTTGGACTGAAAATTAAATGAATGAAATCGTAGTGATGGCTTTTGCACAGTAATGTGTCTATCAAATGACCAGCTGGAAGCATATAGTTAAAAGGGTTTTCCAAGATTTTTTTTTTACTGATGACCTATCCCCTGGATAGGTCATCAGTATCTGGTGGGGGTCCGACACCCGGGACACCCTGCGATCAGCTGTTTTGAGAAGGCAACGGTGTTCCTGAGAGTGTCACGTAGTGATGTGGGAGGGAACACCACACCAACAACAGGAGGGAAGGGAAAGGGAAACAGACACCACCTATGGAAACCCTAACCCTTGCCCTGACTCCTATCCGTATGAACAGACCTTGAGGATAGGAATATTCATACACTGTAACCTAAGACCCTGGAAACCCTGAATTGCCCTGGGCTTGAGACGGCCTTTCCTTCCAATATGAAAGAACCAGTGTCTCCCTGAGGCCTAGTAACAAAAGACAGAGGGGAAACAACAAAATATAAAAGGGAAGTAACACTTAACGTCTTAAATAAATGGACATGCAGGAACTAAGAAGAGGACCACACACCAGCACTTCCAATACCAAACAAGTTATCAACCGCATAGCATGATGGGTGAAGCCAGACTAAATAGAGGAGTTGGAAGGACCACTAAGCTACACCTGAGACAAGAGGTGTGGTCATTACCAGCAACAACACTGAAAACAAATGAAACCAAAGAGGCTGTCAGATCACATCACGTGCATTCAGTTACTTAGATCTTCTGACACCCGTCACGTTAGAGACCGTGACAGTACTCCCCCTTCTATGGGTGGCTTCTGGACACCCAGGACCGACTTTATCCAGATGAGCTCTGTGAAAGGCTTTCAGCAGCCGACTAGCATTAACGTCGACCACTGGAACCCACATCCTCTCCTCTGGTCCGTAACCCTTCCAGTGAACGAGGTACTGAAGGGATCTACAGAGAACTCGGGAGTCCACTATCCTGGCGATCTGAAATTCCAAAATACTGTCCATCATGACAGGAGCGGGAGTGTCATGCCTTGCCCTGTGAGTGATCTGAGAAGGTCTGTCAGACTTGCGGCACTTGAGCCTATCTGACAGATTGCTTTGTTGTGTTGTTGGGCAGGGTCCCACCTCCTCGCAGGTTTTGCTCGTTAGTCAGTTAGTGATGCTATTTATCTCCACCTCTCACTTGCACTTGCAGTTAATAGTTTCTTCTGGAGTTCTCTGCTGGTGCTTGGTGGATCTCCTGCTCCCAGACCGTCTTGAGATAAGTCCTCTTTTCTTCCCTTTTGTTGTATTTCCTGGCTAGGCCTTAGGAAGACACTGGTTCCTTCATCTCTTGCAAGAAACTGGTTGTCTTATCGCCTGTTCCCTAGCTGAGGGTCTGTTTCAGTTGCAGCAGGGATTAGGTTCTAGTGCATGAACACGTCTACCATTGGGATTTGTTCATGTTGTTAGCAGTGAGTGAAAGGCTCAGGGTTTGTCAGGTGGGGACCATTCCCTGTTCCTTAGCTGTGGGGCCTAGCCTGGTGTTTTGTTACCTGTTAGTTGTGTTTGGTTTGCTTTCCTTCCCTCACCTTCCATGACAGGAAGGCAAGGAGGACGGTTCAACAGGTTTGACATATCTCTTCAACAACGACTTATGGAACACATTATGAATCTTCAAAACATAAGGAAGTTCAAGATGAAAGGCTACCGGGTTAATAATGGCAGTGATCTTATATGGACCAATAAACCTAGGGCCCAACTTTTAAGAAGGTACTTTCAACTTAATATTTTTTGTGGACAGCCACTCTCAGGTCCAGACCATTCATATGTCTCTTGTCAGCCATACGTTTATACTTGTTGCCCATCTTTTTCAGATTATTTGCCGCCAAATAGATGACAAAGAAGAGGAAAATCGTTCCTCTTCAGGTATACTAGAAGTCTCAGTACCAGAAAATGTGCCAAATTGCGGGTGGAACCCATATGCCCCAAAAAACTGTGACTTATCAGTGGACTCCTGTCTATGGTTATTTATGGCAAACTCGGCCAAAGACAAAAATGAAGACCACTCCTCCTGATTCTCCGAGACAAAACATCTCAAGTAAGTCTCCAGATTCTGATTAGTGCATTCAGTCTGTCCATTCTACTGAGGCTGAAAGGCCGAAGAGAAGGACAATTGTACCCCCAGACGAGTACAGAACGTCTTCCAGAATTTGGAAACAAACTGAGTCACCCTATCAGACACCACATCAGAAGGAATACCATGTAATTTCAGGATATTATTGACAAACACTTGTGCAAGAGTTATAGCATTAGGTAGACCTGGCAATTCTATAAAGTGCGCCATTTTCACGCCATCACAGTTTTTCCTGAACAATTCGGTAAATCTGTGATAAAATCCATGGATAAATGAGTCCAAGGTCGGCACGGGATGGGCAACGGATGTAAAGATCCGGAAGGCCGAGTATGTGTCATCTTAACACGTGCACAAGTACTACAAGTTTACACATAGTCCTCAAAACACTTATGCAACCCCGTCCACCAGAATCTACAAGAGATGAGATTGACAGTGGATCTGCTCCCAGGATGTTGTCACGGATGAAGTTAGCAGATAGCTGGAACATATAAATAAACGAGCGACTGGCTTGATCCCAAACTAAGCAGCTTATAGGTGAGCCCTATAAAACTCTAAGAGCTCGCTGAGGTGATGGAAACTATGCAACCATTCACAGGCTCAGAGTGGTATTTGAAAAGGAGATTAATGAACACCCTAGGGACGCTGCAGGTGGATTGAAGAGAAGAGGGTAATTCAGTAGTTAGAACATTAGAGAAGGTGTTGAAATATACAGAAGACCTGGTAGTGAGGGGGAGGGGAGGGGTGGGAGGGTCAGTTGGGGTCCGTTAAACAGAAGTTGTGGGTTGAGTTTACATGAAAAATAAAAATGGATAGTCATACGGACAATAAGAGGTTATAGCGCAATTGTGTGTAACATCAAGATATGCAACAATTGTAATGTGAAGGATGTATAATGTATGTAATATTACATCAATGTCGTAAAACATCAAGATGTGCAACAACTGTAATGTGAAGGATGTACAATGTATGTAGCACTGCATCAATGTCGTTGTAACCACCTGTATTGAAATGAATCAATTGGATATGATTTATCTATTTTAATAAAAATGATATTTAAAAAAAAAAAAAAACTCTAAGAGCTCTCCCTGACTGCTATGCACATGCAAGGGTCTGTATGCTAGACGATTGCATGCCCGCGTACCTAATACTGTGTGACACCTGAAAACCCTATAATAGTGAGGGGACACGACAACCGGCTCCCTGCACTTAATACGGAGGGAGTCAGGGTCACCTAGAATCAAGCCAGCAAGGAAACACAATAAAGTAAATGACTTTTCTGAACAAACAGCAGAAGCAGCCTCCAGCAGTGAACACCTCATCCAGGAAGTAGTATAAACTGCAAAGTGAGGCAGTATGGGAGGGATTATAAAGGAAGACAATTAGTCGAAATAAGTGACACCTGGCAGAAGGAAAGGAGATGAGAAAGTGAAACCAATACAAAGAACATCATACAAGAGGTAGAGAAGAACGTCTGCCAGATCTTCTCACAGAACTGGCGGTGACAGTACCCCTCCTTCTACGGGTGGACTCCAGACACTCAGAGCCCACCTTCTCAGGATGAGACCTATGGAAAGCCCTGATGAGACGAGTGGCCTTAATGTCCGCCACTGGGACCCACATCCTCTCCTCAGGACCATAACCCTCCCAATGAACGAGGTACTGAAGAGAACTGCGGATAATGCGAGAATCCACAATCCTAGAGACCTGAAATTCAAGATTACCATCAACAATAATCGGAGGAGGAGGCAAAGAGGAGGGTACAGTGGGTTGGACATAAGGTTTTAATAGGGACTTGTGAAAAACATTATGGAAGTCTGAGGAAGATCAAGACAAAAGGCAACGGGATTGATGACGGACAAGATTTTGTAAGGCCCAATAAACTTAGGACCCAACTTCCAGGAGGGAACCTTCAGTTTGATATTCTTTGCAGACAACCACACCAGATCACCAACATTCAGGTCCGGACCAGGCACACGTCTCTTATCCGCCACACGCTTATATCTCTCACTCATCCTGTTCAGATTACCCTGAATCTTTTGCCAAATAAATGACAAACACGAGGAAAATCTCTCCTCATCAGGTAAACCAGAAGACCCCTCTCCAGAGAATGTCCCAAACTGCGGATGAAACCCATATGCACCAAAAAATGGTGACTTATCAGAGGACTCCTGGCGACTGTTATTTAAAGCAAACTCAGCAAGGGACAAAAAAGAATACCAATCCTCCTGATTCTCCGCCAGAAAACAGCGCAGATATGTCTCCAGATTCTGATTGACGCGTTCGGTCTGACCATTCGACTGCGGGTGAAAAGCAGAAGAGAATGACAACCGAACCCCCAAGCGAGAGCAGAAGGCCTTCCAGAATCTGGAAACAAATTACGTGCCCCTATCAGAAACGATGTCTGAAGGAATGCCATGCAATTTAACAATATGATCGACAAACGATTGCGCCAGCGTCTTAGCATTGGGTAACCCAGGAAAGGGAATAAAATGTGCCATTTTGCTAAAACGGTCCACTACCACCAGTCTTCCCCGAGGAACGAGGCAGGTCAGTAATGAAGTCCATGGACAGATGCGTCCAAGGACAGGAAGGAATGGGTAACGGGAGGAGAGAACCCGATGGCCATGAATGAGGGACCTTGGCACGAGCGCAGGTCTCGCAGGCTGCCACAAAACCCTCAACCGTCTTACGAAGAGCCGGCCACCAGAATCTCAGAGCAATGAGATCCATTGTGGCTCTACTCCCCGGGTGCCCAGCAAGGACAGTATCGTGGTGCTCCTTAAAAACTTGTGTCGTAAAGCGAGAGGCACAAACAACCTCCCAGGAGGACAAAGATCAGGAGCCTCTGCCTGGGCTGCCTGAACCTCTGCCTCTAAATCAGGATAAAGAGCAGAGACGACCACCCCTTCAGCCAAAATGGGACCCGGGTCTTCAAAGTTCCCCCCTCCCGGAAAACAACGTGACAGGGCATCCGCCTTCACATTTTTAACCCCAGGGCGGAAAGTAACAACAAAATTAAACCTAGAAAAGAACAAAGACCATCTGGCCTGTCTCAGGTTCAGACGCTTGGCCGATTCCAAGTAGGCCAGATTCTTATGGTCGGTAAACACGGTAATAGGGTGTCTGGCTCCCTCTAACCAATGGCACCATTCCTCAAAAGCTAATTTGATGGCCAACAACTCCCTATCTCCCACATCGTAATTTCTCTCTGCAGAGGAGAGTTTCCTTGAGAAAAAGGCACACGGTCGCCATTTGGCAGGAGAAGGACCCTGAGATAAGACCGCACCAACACCCACCTCAGAAGCATCCACCTCAACAATAAAAGGTAGAGAGACATCAGGTTGTACCAAAATGGGAGCGGAAGCAAAACTCTCTTTAATACTAGAAAAGGCTTTAAGCGCATCTACCGACCACGAGGAAAAATCCACCCCCTTTTAGTCATATCAGTGAGTGGCTTAACAACAGAGGAATAATTCAAAATTAACTTTCTGTAATAATTGGCAAAACCCAAAACCGCATCAGCTCCCAATCAAGCACAGCGCGGATCTTCACAGGGTCTATCCGAAAACCAGAAGCGGAGAGAAGAAAACCAAGAAATTGAATCTCCGGAACCGCAAACACACATTTTTCCAGTTTAGCGTATAATTTATTCTCCCGCAGAATCAGCAAGACCTGACATAGGTGGTCCCGAATCCGATGAGTCTTGAAATCAGGAGAAAAAAATCAAAATGTCATCTAGATACACCAGTACAAATTTCCCCATTACATGATAAAAAATGCTGTTTACAAAATGTTGGAAGACGGCCGGAGCATTCATCAAACCAAAGGGCATAACCAAATTCTCTAAATTACCCTCAGGGGTATTGAAGGCCGTCTTCCATTCGTCCCCTTCCCTGACCCTGACTAGGTTGTATGCGCCTCTTAAATCCAACTTAGATAAAACTTTAGCCGCAACAATCTGGTTAAACAGGTCCGGGATCAGAGGAAGTGGATATGGATCACGAATTGTGATACGGTTCAGCTCCCTGAAATCCAGACAAGGTCTTAAAGAAGCATCTTTTTTTCTTAACAAAAAAAAACCCAGCAGCAACAGGTGACTTCAAGGGTCGGATGTGTCCCTTTCTCAGGCTCTCAGAGAGATAAGTACGCATAGCGACTCTTTCAGGTTGGGAGAGATTGTATAGATGTGATTTTGGCAGCTTGGCGCCTGGGATGAGATTAATAGGGCAGTCGTACTCCCGGTGAGGGGGCAACTCCTGGACACCACTCTCGGAAAACACATCCGAAAATTCTGAGAGAAAAGATGGCACAGTCTTGGTAGAAACTTCTGAAAGAGACGCCGTGAGGCAATTCTCTCTGCAAAACTCACTCCAACCATTTATTTGCCTTGCTTGCCAATCAATGGTGGGGTTATGTTTAGTGAGCCAGGGTAGCCCCAACACTAGAGGAGTAGGTAATCCGCTTAAGACGAAACATGACATATCCTCAACATGAGCGTCACCCACAGTCAAACAGATATTGTGAACTATGCCCTTTAACGATCTTTGAGAAAGTGGAGCGGAATCGGTAGCAAAAACAGGTATATCCTTTTCCAAAGTGCATACCTGGAAACCATGCGTTGTTGCAAATTGATTATGAATGAGATTGACAGCTGCTCCACTATCTACAAAAATCTCACAAACAATGTTCTTGCTGTCTAGCGCCACCCTGGCAGGTAGGAGAAAACGGGAACTACAAGCAAACGGCAAACCTTCAATTTCCGCATCAACCTTGCCAATAGTAGCAAATGGAAAGTTTTTAGAGGTTTTCTTTTGTTTTGTTTTTATTACCCTCAGAAAACGCCATGAATCTCTTAGAGGGGCAAACATTAGCCAAATGATTTATACCCCCACAACAGAAACAAACCCTCCTCTGAGAGCTGAATCCTCTACTATCAGATGCAAGCAAACCCAAATGCATGGCCTCCTCCTCAGAGGGGATTGAGACAGACTGAGACCCCTGCGCACTGAATGAGACAGCCCCACTGTCCTTGGGCTGAATATGACAGGAAAGAGTAGTCTCCTCTCTCTCTCTAAGACGCCTGTCAATACGAACAGCTACAGACATGGCTGACTCTAACGACGCTGGTCTCTCATGAAAAGCGAATGCATCTTTCAATCTTTCCGAAAGACCATGGCAAAATTGACTTCGGAGTGCAGCATCATTCCAACCAGTATCAGCTGCCCATCTCCGAAATTCAGAACAATATATCGCTGCGGACTGTTTACCCTGGCATAAAAGATGCAGTTTAGATTCAGCCAGAGCAATACGATCCGGGTCATCATATATCTGCCCCAGGGCTACAAAAAATTCATCCACCGATTGGAGGGGCCATGCCCCCACCGGCAGCGAAAAGGCCACAGACTGAGCGTTATCCCTGAGCAGCGAGATGATGATCCCCACCCTCTGCTCCTCATCACCAGAGGAATGGGGAAGTAGGCAAAAATGGAGTTTGCAAGCCTCTCTAAAGCAAACAAAATTCTCACTACCCCCGGAGAACGTATCCGGAAGCGAGATCTTATGCTCGGAACAAACTCCATGAACACCAGCAGAACCGGTCACCTGAAACTGAGACACAGTTTTACGGAGATCTGCTACCTCCAGCGAAAGACCTTACATGCGGTCAATCAAGGTTGAAACCGGATCCATGCTTAAGACGGTTATGGCGGTTTATAAGGTCACGGATGAAGTTAGCAGATAGCTGGAACATATAAATAAACGAGCGACTGGCTTGATCCCAAACTAAGGAGCTTATAGGTGAGCCCTATAAAACCCTAAGAGCTCTCCCTGACTGCTATGCACATGCAAGGGTCTGTATGCTAGACGATTGCATGCCCGCGTACCTAATACTGTGTGACACCTGAAAACCCTATAATAGTGAGGGGACACGACAACCGGCTCCCTGCACTTAATACGGAGGGAGTCAGGGTCACCTAGAATTAAGCCAGCAAGGAAACACAATAAAGTAAATGACTTATCTGAACAAACAGCAGAAGCAGCCTCCAACAGTGAACACCTCATCCAGGAAGTAGTATAAACCGCAAAGTGAGGCAGTATGGGAGGGATTATAAAGGAAGACAATTAGTCTAAATAAGTGACACCTGGCAGAAGGAAAGGAGATGAGAAAGTGAAACCAAAACAAAGAACATCATACAAGAGGTAGAGAAGAACATCTGCCAGATCTTCTCACAGAACTGGCGGTGACAGATGTCCTGTGAGAACTGTACAGTGATATTTCTCGAACACCTTGTGAAGTAATTCAGAAGGAACAAACAACTTCCCCGGAGGGCAAGAATCTGGTGCATCTCCCTTGGCCTCCAAAACCTCTGCCTCAAGGTCGTTCTTAACCCCAGGGCGATAGGTGACAATGAAATTAAATCTGGTAAAAAAAACAACGACCATCTCGCCTGCCTTGGGTTCAGTCACTTAGGCTGCAAGCAGCGTTTTGGTGTCCGCCTCCAAAGCGGAATGGAGACGGAACGGAGGCAAACTGATGCATTCTGAGCGGATCCTTTTCCATTCAGAATGCATTAGGGCAAAACTGATCCGTTTTAGACCGCTTTTGAGAGCCCTGAACGGATCTCACAAACGGAAAGCCAAAATGCCAGTGTGAACGTAGCCTTAGCTGACTCCAGGTAAGCCAGATTTTTGTGATCAGTAAGCATAGCAATAGGATAAATTGCTTCTTCCAACCAATGACACCATTCCTCAAAAGCCAACTTAATGGCCAGCAAGTCATAATTCCTTTCTGCAGCCAAGAGTTTCTTAGAGAAGAATGCACATGGGCACCATTTACTAGGTGAAGGACCCTGCGACAAGACTGCTCCTACCCCTACCCCGGATGCGTCAACTTCCACCATGAATGGCTGTGACACATGCGGTTGCACCAGTATAGGAGCAGAAGCAAAACATTCTTTCATCGCTGAAAAGGCTTGTAATGCCTCATCAGACCAGACTGAGACATCCAAACCTTTCCTAGTCGTGTCCGTTAAAGGTTTAGCCACAGTCGAGTAGTTCAAAATGAATTTACGGTAGTAGTTGGTGAATAGAGGTGGCCTTGAAGTTCACCCGGCGGTCGTTTCATGGCGTACTTTGTGTTACAATCCTACAGGCTCACCTGAGTCAGAGGATAGCTGGCTGGAGGTGGAGCCCAGTGGCAAGGACCGCAGGCAGGTTGTAGTTGCAGCGTAGTCAGACAGAGGCGTAATCGGTTAGCAGGCGGTGGGTCAGGGCAGGCGGCAGTGAGCGTGGTCAGACAATCCGGATCGGGAACGGTGGAAGCAGGTCAGTTGGTAGGGACAAGCAGAAGAGTAGTCGGGGACAATTCCAAGGTCGGCAGCAGTCAAGTTGGTAGCAGTAGCAGCAGAGGAACAGCAGTAGATGCAGCAGGATCAAGTCCAGAAGAACAATAACCAGCAGGGATCTGGTGCAAGAGGCTGGGCTTATAAAGAGGAAGTAGCAGGTGCAAGGAATCACAGAGATTAACAAGGCAAGGCTGGAACAAGGTAGATCAAAGAGTTCAGTAGAAGGAAATGTCCAGAAGGGTTGGTAGTCTAGTGGCTAGAGCTACTGCCTGGGACATGGCTGGTCACTGGTTCGAATCCCGACAGTACTCCCCCCCTTCCAAGGTGACCTCCGGGCACCGCAGATGATGGTTTATCGGGATGTCTTTGGTGGAAAGATTTTACCAGTCTGGGGGCATGGACATTTTCCTCCGGGTCCCAGGAGTTATCCTCGGGGGAATAGCCTTTCCACCCAACTAGATACTGCAGCCTTCCACGGTGGAGTCTGGAGTCAAGGATCTTGGCCACAGTGTATTCCTCCTGGTCTTGTACTCTTACCGGAGGAGGAGGAGGGGGGTGGCGGCCTGGGAAAGTGTTCTCAACATGTGGTTTCAGGAGAGAGCAGTGGAAAACCGGGTGCACTCGGATGGAGTCGGGAAGGTCGAGTCGGAAGGTGACTTCATTGATTCGAGCCGTGATCCGGAAAGGACCCATGTATTTTTGGCCCAACTTCCGGGAGGGAACCTTTGGGCTTAGGTTTCTGGTGGAGAGCCACACCTTGTCCCCTACCTGGAATTCCGGAGCGGGTTTGCGGTGTTTATCCGCTGCCTGCTTGAAGCGGCTCTGGGCTCGATGTAGATTGTCCCGAATATTTTCCTGTGCCTGTTGTAGACTTGCAAGACGTTCGGCCACAGCTGGGACTGTGGTGGAAATGGGCAAGTGAGGGATGAAGGTTGGGTGTAGGCCGGTGTTAGCGTAGAACGGGCTGTATTGGGTAGAACTGTGCTCCGCATTGTTATAGGCAAACTCGGCCGTAGAGAGGTGGTCCAGCCAGTCGTCCTGCAGATGGGTGACGAAACAGCGCAAATACTGCTCGAGGGTTTGATTCGTTCTCTCGGTCTGCCCATTGGATTGGGGGTGGAACGCAGAAGACAGGTTCACCTTGATCCCAAGGGCTTGACAGAAGTTTCTCCAGAACCTGGAAGTGAACTGTACTCCCCGATCCGAAACAACATCGTCCGGGGCCCCATGTAGCCTAAAAACCTCTCGGAGTACGAGATCGGCCGTCTGTTTGGCGGTAGGTAGGCCCTTGCAGGGGATGAAGTGGGCCATTTTGGTGAGACGGTCGACGACGACCAGAACGGTGTTCATGCCTTTGGAGGGAGGAAGTTCCACAATAAAGTCCATGGAGATTGAACCCCAGGGGCGGGAGGGAACCGGGAGTGGACATAGCAAGCCCACGGGGGAGGAGCGGGGGGTCTTGTTGCGGGCGCACGTCGTGCATGAGGAGACAAACCTCTCGGTATCTTTTCTGTAAGTTGGCCACCAGAAGAAACGGGAGAGGAGCTCCTGGGTCCTTCTGATACCCAGATGGCCGGCCGGTTTGGAATCGTGGTTGAGTTTAAGTACGTCAAGTCGTGCAGATTCTGGTACGTACAACTGCTGATCCCGGTACAACCAGTAGCCACCCTTGAGAGTAAGGTTTACAGCTCCAGGTGGGTAGGTGAGGAGGTGATCGTTCTCATACCCTTCCTTGAGGGAACCCAGAAGTTCCTTCAAGTAGGTGGCTCCTATGATGCTTCTGTCGGGAAGGATACCGGCCGGAGCCTCATTGATCTGAGAGGTTTCAGAGAACATCCTTGAGAGAGCATCCGCTTTGCCGTTCTTCGACCCAGGGCGATAGGAGATAACAAAATTGAATCTGGAGAAAAACAGACTCCACCTGGCCTGTCTGGCGGTGAGTCTCTTGGCGCTGCGGATAAACTCTAGGTTCCGGTGGTCAGTGTATACAGAGATGGGATTATGGGCCCCCTCCAGCAAGTGTCTCCACTCGGTGAAAGCGTCCTTGATTGCCAGCAGTTCCTTATTCCCGATGTCGTAATTCCGTTCAGCGGGGGACATCTGGCGGGAGAAGAAAGCGCAAGGGTGTAGGAGCATCTTTTCCCCTGAACGTTGAGACAGAATTGCGCCCACCGCAGCGTCGGAGGCGTCCACCTCGACCGTAAATGGTAATTCAGGGTTTGGGTGGGCCAGGATCGGGGCAGAGGTGAAGAGGGACTTCAGTTTAGCAAAGGCCTCCTGTGCCTCCGGAGTCCACCCGAAGGGGACAGTCTTTTTTGTTAGTTGAGTGATTGGGGCGATGATTTTTGAAAAGTTCCTGATGAACTTCCGATAAAAGTTTGCAAAACCTACAAACCTCTGGACCTCCTTTTCGTTCTTCGGGGCAGGCCACTCAGTCACGGCCTGGATCTTCCGGGGATCCATACTTAAGCCCTCCGGTGAAATAATATAGCCGAGGAATTGGGTGGAAGTCTGTTCAAATTCGCACTTCTCCAGCTTAATATAGAGAGACTGTTCACAGAGTTTCTGTAGCACCCTGCGGACATGCCCACGATGTTGTTCAGGGTCTTCTGAGAAAATCAAAATATCGTCCAGATATGCTACCACAAATTGGTCAAGCATGTCCCTGAGGACGTCGTTGATAAAATGTTGGAAGGTAGCAGGGGCATTGCAGAGGCCGAAAGGCATGACCAGATACTCAAAGTGACCATAGCGGGTTCGGAAGGCGGTTTTCCACTCGTCCCCCGGGCGAATTCGGACCAGGTTGTAGGCTCCTCGGAGATCGAGCTTAGTGAAGACTTTTGCCGCCCGAAGTCTCTCAAGGAGTTCAGAAATCAGGGGGAGAGGGTACCGGTTCTTCACAGTAACGTTGTTGAGCTTTCGATAATCTATGCAAGGGCGTAGAGAAGAGTCTTTTTTCTCCACGAAGAAGAAAGGGGCCCCTGCAGGGGATGTGGAAGGTCGGATAAAACCTTTTTTTAGATTTTCGTCTAAGTACTCCTTCAGGGCCTTTAGTTCCGGCTCGGAGAGGGAGTATATACTGCCGAATGGTATTTCGGCTCCAGGTAGCAGCTCAATCGGGCAGTCATAAGGCCGATGCGGGGGCAGTTTGTCTGCATTTCTTTTGTCACAGACATCCTGGAACTCCAGATATTGAGGGGGTAAAAGCTCCTTGGTCGATAGTCCAAATATGGTAGGTTCTTCGGGCGGAGAAGGGACGGATTTACGTAAACAGTTCTGAGAACAAAAGTCCGAGCGGAACCGTATGCAGCGGGCATCCCAGTCCACCGAGGGGTTGTGAGTTTCCAACCAAGGGATGCCTAGGATCACCGGAAACTTAGGGGAGGTGATCAGGGAGAAGTGAATGGTTTCCTGATGATCGGGTTCGACGAGAAGTTGAAGATCAGCGGTCTGGTGCGTAACCGGCCCAGAAGAGAGCGGGGTCCCATCGACGGTTTCCAGATCGATGGGGGCTGTCCTGGTTACCAGTGGTATGTTGTTCTCATGGGCGAAGGTCAAGTCCATGAAATTTCCGCCAGCCCCCGAGTCAAGCATTGCGGAGCAGGGAAGCTGTCGTTCCCCAATGGTGATAAGGATGGGAACAATGAAGTGGGACCCGGTACCTGTAGTGTCCATGGTTTCAGAGGCCAAGGGTGAAATTGTAGCTTGTTGTAATTCCCGTAATTCAGTGACAGCAATGGTTCGGCAAGTCTTATTGGGGCACCTAATAGCGAAGTGCCCTGGCTCGCCACAGTAAAGGCAGAGGCCCGCGGCCAGTCGTCTCTCCTTTTCAGCAGCCGATAGAGTCTTGCGCAGTGTGTCGACCTGCATCGGTTCGGTGGAGGGTTGGTGAGCCGGCTGAGTCATTGGAGTGAAAGGGTACGCGGGCCTGTTATCTAAGGACCAGAGTCTTTCTCTCCTTCTTTCCGCGAGTCTCCGGTCAATTCGGATGCACAGTTGGACGAAGTCATCCAGATCGTCTGGGGCGTCTACCCTGGCGAGCTCATCCTTTATAAGTTCGGAGAGTCCGCGGCGAAATTGACTTTTCTGAGCAGCGGGGTTCCAGGTGGTGTCCGTGACCCAGCGGCGGAACTCGGAGGAATACTCGGCTACAGAGCGTCTTCCCTGCCGTAGACTGTGCAGCCTAGCCTCGGCAGTCGCGCAGCGGTTAGGGTCGTCGAAGACTTGGCTCATGGCTGCGGTGAAGTTGTCTAGATTATTTAATAAGAGACTGTGGGACTCCACATATGGGGATGCCCATGCCAGGGCCTCGTCAGTTAGAAGGTTAATGATGAACAGGATCTTCTTTCTGTCCGAGGAAAAGGAGCCCGGCTGCATCTGAAAGTAGATACGGCACTGGTTGAGGAACCCCCGAAACTGGCTCCGATCGCCGTTAAACTTTGACGGGAGAGGCATGCGGGAGTCTGTGACCGCGCTGCGTACGTCCAGTAGTTGACGCTGTAAATCGATAATTTCTCTCTGTTGACTCTGGATTGCGCCTTGAAGTTGAGTCATTTCCTTTTGGGCAGAGGTGCCAAACTCCTGAAGTTCGGAGACTTGTTTGCGCAGGGTGGCCATCGCGGACTCCATTTTCTGGCTGGTTATTCTGTTACAATCCTACAGGCTCACCTGAGTCAGAGGATAGCTGGCTGGAGGTGGAGCCCAGTGGCAAGGACCGCAGGCAGGTTGTAGTTGCAGCGTAGTCAGACAGAGGCGTAATCGGTTAGCAGGCGGTGGGTCAGGGCAGGCGGCAGTGAGCGTGGTCAGACAATCCGGATCGGGAACGGTGGAAGCAGGTCAGTTGGTAGGGACAAGCAGAAGAGTAGTCGGGGACAATTCCAAGGTCGGCAGCAGTCAAGTTGGTAGCAGTAGCAGCAGAGGAACAGCAGTAGATGCAGCAGGATCAAGTCCAGAAGAACAATAACCAGCAGGGATCTGGTGCAAGAGGCTGGGCTTATAAAGAGGAAGTAGCAGGTGCAAGGAATCACAGAGATTAACAAGGCAAGGCTGGAACAAGGTAGATCAAAGAGTTCAGTAGAAGGAAATGTCCAGAAGGGTTGGTAGTCTAGTGGCTAGAGCTACTGCCTGGGACATGGCTGGTCACTGGTTCGAATCCCGACACTTTGCTTGTTCGCGATTTGCCGACCATATGGTGATATTCGCACGCGCCATTTTTTTTGCATAGCGCCGAACTTTGACCCATGACACATCCATCAGGTGGGACAGGACAGCCAATTGAGACGTTTCAGCACATGGACACACCCCCAACCCTATAACAGAACCCGATCTGGCAGCGATTTTACATTTTGTGTTTTGCCAGTGTAGGGAGAGGTTACATTTTGGAGCAGGGACAGTTAGGGACACCAAACCCTAGCTAATAGGGCCACAAAATTCCTTTTAAGGACTGGTATAGGTGTGCTATCGATAGGTGATATAGAGGGGTGTGATATACTTATAATATACTTTCTAACAAAGAAATTATATTATAGTGTATTTGTATTGTGCAGTAGTTGTGTGCGGTAGTGTTGAGCGGCATGTCCCATATTCGAATTTGTGATATTTCGCAAATATTCGTTTCGAGATTATTTCGCATATGCGATAAATCGTAATTTTGAAAAAAATCGCATAATGCGAATTTCTTCAAAAAAGAACATATAGCATTTAATTTAGTGCTATATTTTCTTTCGAAGAATATTCGTCATATTATAAAACATTATTATATACCAATATAGTGAATAGACTATTAAAAAAAGATTCTACCACTATATTAGCTAAATTACTATAATTTTTTTCATTTGGCGAATATTCTCTATAATACTTACTATATATTCTTGTTTTAGAATATTCGATTTTTTTTAATCTATCTTTACAGTTTTTAACATACTCCTCCCCGACAAGCGTCACGTCACTCACCATGTGATCGCCTGGTTAGAATATACTATAGTATCTGAGTTTTCCATGCAATCGTAAAAACTCAGATCGAAGGTATATTCTAACTACTGCGACAGGGTTAGTAATATTTTTAAAATATTTGCGTAATCGCTGTTTGATAATTCGCGCATTTGATAATTCGCTTATTCGCTATCACCACCTAAGTTAATATTAGTGTGATGCGCATGTGCGCGCGCATTGTAGGCGTGGTTTAGCGTGCGCACGCACGTTAGTTTGTTTTTCATAGTCTGCAAAATTGCACGGAGAAGATGGTGGGCAGCAAATTTAGAGATGGAGGACGAACTCCTGCTAACTGTAAGTACAACACTTTATGTGATAACTTTTTGAATGCATGTTCGAACAATATCTGTATACTAACTAATTAATTAATTAGTATTCGCGAATGCGCAAATATGTGAATATATTTGCGCACTAAATATAACTTTATCTTTTATCAAGTCTGATTAGATATTCATCATTGTTGTAATAAGTACTTTGTCTGTAGCAAGTATGTATGTATGGACAGCAAAGAAATATCAAGCACATGCACATTGCATATAAATTTTCCCACCACACACTGTATACCACACGCAAACACACACACACATAGTCTATATATTAGAGTTTATGTCTTGTTGGTCTGGAGAAAAAAAATACATTTTCTTCCCGCCAGTATTTGCTGGTTCATTTAGCGTTACCCAGGGTGCACCACGTGGAGGCGAACCAGCTGTACACCCCATACGGTACGTCACTTCACTAGACAGGTACATCTCAGCTCAGCAATATACAGTACAGACCAAAAGTTTGGACACACCTCATTCAAAGAGTTTTCTTTATTTTCATGACTATGAAAATTGTAGATTCACACTGAAGGCATCAAAACTATGAATTAACACATGTGGAATTATATTCATAACAAACAAGTGTGAAACAACTGAAAATATGTCATATTCTAGGTTCTTCAAAGTAGCCACCTTTTGCTTTGATTACTGCTTTGCACACTTTTGGCATTCTCTTGATGAGCTTCAAGAGGTAGTCCCCTGAAATGGTTTTTACTTCACAGGTGTGCCCTGTCAGGTTTAATAAGTGGGATTTCTTGCCTTATAAATGGGGTTGGGACCATCAGTTGCGTTGAGAGAGAAGTCAGGTGGATACACAGCTGATAGTCCTACTGAATAGACTGTTAGAATTTGTATTATGGCACGAAAAAAGCAGCTAGGTAAAGAAAAACGAGTGGCCATCATTACTGATGAAATGAAGGTCAGTCAGTCAGCCGAAAAATTGGGAAAACTTTGAAAGTAAGGGCTATTTGACCATGAAGGAGAGTGATGGGGTGCTGCGCCAGATGACCTGGCCTCCACAGTCACCGGACCTGAACCCAATCGAGATGGTTTGGGGTGAGCTGGACCGCAGAGTGAAGGCAAAAGGGCCAACAAGTGCTAAGCATCTCTGGGAACTCCTTCAAGACTGTTGGAAGACCATTTCAGGGGACTACCTCTTGAAGCTCATCAAGAGAATGCCAAGAGTGTGCAAAGCAGTAATCAAAGCAAAAGGTGGCTACTTTGAAGAACCTAGAATATGACATATTTTCAGTTGTTTCACACTTGTTTGTTATGTATATAATTCCACATGTGTTAATTCATAGTTTTGATGCCTTCATAGTCATGAAAATAAAGAAAACTCTTTAAATGAGAAGGTGTGTCCAAACTTTTGGTCTGTACTGTATACGATTGCTCAGACCCCATACACATACAACAGGAAAACGATTTGATCTAATATTTCCACCTTCTAACAATTAAATACTTATGGCTGTGTTTTTGATGGTAATAATCCTTGTATTTCATAAATTTGGGATTATATGTTTGCATATACAGTCGGGTCCATAAATATTGGGACATCGACACAATTCTAAATTTTTTGGCTCTATACACCACCACAATGGATTTGAAATGAAATGAACAAGATGGACTTTAACTACAGACTGTCAGCTTTAATTTGAGGGTATTTACATCCAAATCAGGTGAACGGTGTAGGAATTACAACAGTTTGCATATGTGCCTCCCACTTGTTAAGGAAGCAAAAGTAATGGGAGTCATAAACCATGGCGAGAGGTGCACAGAATAAAACTACAACATGTCAGCATGGTTTGCGGAGTTCCTGCCCAGGAACTCCGCCACGATCCCTTGATAGTCAATGTTGCTGAAGCTGTAGTCTGGGGCCACACGTACACTAGCGGCAGGACGGATCCGACAAGCTGTTTTGGAGGTTCCAGAGGTCTCTGCCGCTAGTGTGAAAATAGCCTTAATTAGCATTTCTTATTAGTTCTGAGTTGTTTCTCTAAGGGCCCATTCACACGTGCACAATTTCATTATTTATTTTTCTGAACTGAATTGTGGACCCATTCATCACTAAGTGGGCCGCACGATGTGCGTCCCGTCTCCGGAAAAGCGGACCCGCACTTCTGGGTCCACATTTCAGTTCATAAAAAAAATAGAACATGTCAGATTGTTGTCCTCAATTGCGGCCAAGAATAGTCATATTCTATTATTACCGGCTATGTGCGTTCTTCAAAATGCGGTCCGCCGCCGTATCACCACGGCCAATTTGGATGTGGTGGAGGTCTCCACAGAGGAGGAGGAGGATGATGAGCAGGCGGGCCCCTCCCACAGTATAATTGGCAGTGCCACCAACCCACCTGATGTGGGCAATGATGTGGAGGTGGCAGCGGAAGACCCCGGACCCTCCGAAGGGCAGAAAACCAGCGCCCCAGCTCCTGCCCTGCTGAGGAGGATATCCCCACCCCAGCTCCTGCTAAAGAGGAGGACTTAATAACCACCCCGCACCAGGAGGGTAAATATGTGCACACATCATTCAAATTATGTATACATCACATATTTAGAAACATTAACCCTCTGTACCCCATGACCGTCTTTACCTTAATGCTCATTTAATTTTTCTTAAATATGAAAGGTATCTATTTTTGTGCTAATAACTTTAAAACGCATTTAATTTTCATGGGCATAGTTCTATTTTATCATCACACATTGTACTTCATAGGGAAACAAATCACACATTGTACTTCATGACAGTGGTAAAATTTAGTCCAATTTTTAATGGCTTATTCTTACAAAAATTAACTAATTCTAAAAAATATGAATAAAAAAAATATTCAAAATTAAAATTTCTCCTTGTGCTACAATAGAGATTAATAGAGATAAAGTAAATGTATTAATATACAATCGCCATATGCATATATCATGTTTAGATCATTTATTAAATGAAATATCAACTTAGGCTTAGAAAGAAGGCTTAGAAATTGAGAAGAAAACAATTTAATTATTAAATACTGTTTTAAAAAAAAAGGTTTTTCAATAACATTTCAGTTATGCAGTCACTTTATGTGCCTTACATAGTGTAAACGACAAATAAATAACCCCATTTCAGAAACTACACACCCTCTAGCTAATCAAAATTGATTCTATAAACTCTGTTAACGATTTAATTGTCCAACGCTAATCTAATGAAAAGTTAAAAAATCTAAATAATTTGA
Source organism: Bufo bufo (assembly GCF_905171765.1). NCBI lineage: Eukaryota > Metazoa > Chordata > Amphibia > Anura > Bufonidae > Bufo > Bufo bufo. The sequence goes on from NC_053392.1 coordinate 222,233,271, forward strand.
GCAAATTATACATTTTAATATATTTTGTTTGAAAACATTGAAGTGTTAAGATCATAAAAAATCTTAAACGTATTACCCAGAATAAGTATTTTACAAAAAGAACAAAGTTGTGCACAAAAACTGATCTTTGGTCGCACAGCAGACTTCAGACTGCAAGAAGCATAATATGGCTTTAGGCTAGAGGATTTAGATTAATGGTAATTGGGAGCTATGTCGCATATTAAGAGAAGACACCCTTACGTGACCCTAGAGTTGAAAACAAAACAAAGTGACTCAATTACGCAAACTACACCCTTCAATGAATATACTAAGCAATTAGATCAATCCGCCATTTAACATAATCAGGCAACGATTGTCTTTTTAAAAAAAAATGTAATTGAATAAAAAAAAAAAAAGGATTATACACACATTTTTTTATTTCACAAGTGGTAACAGGACTAAATGCTCCCCACATTTAGTTCCACTTTTCGCCGATAATACACCTGAACACCACCCCATATGTGAATTTATGCCTCTCCCTGTGCAGCTATAGCGCTGCCATTGGCTGTAGAGTTGTAACTCTCCAAAATCAGCGCTTACAGGGGAACAAAACACTGGTGTCCCCTGCCTCAACTCTGAGGAGACAGGTGCTGTCATACTGTATTGTTTAGCATCAGTCACCTCCACATGACACCTCCTGTCCCCCTTTAGCTACAATACTTATGTCTTAGTAATCTGTCCAATAGGAGAGATCGAGGCAGCAGGTGTTTGCAAAAAGCTCCCAAAGCCCTTATTTAAAATAATTGGCTACCTGCTCAGTAGATCAGCTATTGGACCACGGTTCATGAGCCATTTTGTCCAAGGAACCTTTTTTTATGGCGCACAAATAGTACGGTGCAGTTCCGAAAGTCAGGAAACGCTGCACCCTACAATTATATATAGGTGATGAAGAATATAAAAGTAACAACAATAATGGGAAAACAAAAAACACATTAATATAAAACAACAGCCATGCACAATAACTCTTTAATCTACATAAACTAATATTATATAACACAACAAATTTAATTCTACACTACTAAACTGTCACTAAATAATCTACTATATAACTACATTAAATATTGTATACTTTAAAAATGACACTTAAATTCTCTGCACTTAACCAAATACTACACAAAATTCAATAATTGCCTCTTATTGTTAATTGATATATTTATTTTTTGTGTTTTCATAACAGTAATCAAGAAAATGGCTAATAAAATTATTAGCATGAAGGAAAGGCACCGCAAAACCGTCAGAGAATTCCGAGCCCACATTCGGAAATCACAAGCGATGCTGCAGGAGTTCAATGATAAATACGCAGAAGACCTGCAAGAATTATCAGACTTCCAGGAACAACTGCAAAATTTGCCCTAAACAAAGTTATTTAACATTTTTTTTTATTATTAAAAAAGTTGTTTTCCGTTATATTGTTTCCTTTCTTTTTTTTCAATAAGGTTATGTTTTTGTCTAATTTTAACTGTGGACTTATCAGTAAGGACCCTTTAGTCCAGGTTCAAAGTAAGCAGGGTTCGGACAGACAACATACATGTTAACAGTGTAGTATAAGGCCTACACATAAATAAGCTTTTTGAGGACAGCAGCAGCAGTTAAAGCTAATGGTGTATTCTGAGGTATATACATAACAAATCAACTTGATCAGGACAGCAGCAGGTAGAGCTAACGTTGTATTATGAGGCCTACAAGTCAGCTTGATATGGACAGCAGCAGCAGGTAAATGTAGTGTTGTATTATGAGGCATATACATAACAAATCAACTTGATCAGGACAGCAGCTGCAGGTAGAGCTAACATTGTATTCTGAGGCCTACAAGTCAGCTTGATATGGACAGCAGCAGCAGGTAAATGTAGTGTTGTTTTCTGAGGCATATACATAACAAATCAACTTGATCAGGACAGCAGCAGCAGGTAGAGCTAATGTTGTATTCTGAGGCCTACAAGTCAGCTTGATATGGACAGCAGCAGCAGGTAAAGGTAGTGTTGTATTATAAAGGGAATATACATAACAAATCAACTTGATCAGGACAGCAGCAGGTAGAGCTAACGTTGTATGCTGAGGCCTACAAGTCAGCTTGATATGGACAGCAGCAGCAGGTAAAGGTAGTGTTGTATTATAAAGGCATATACATAACAAACCAACTTGATCAGGACAGCAGCAGCAGTTAGAGATAACGTTGTATTCTGAGGCCTACAAGTCAGCTTGATATGGACAGCAGCAGGTAAAGGTAGTGTTGTTTTATGAGGCATATACATAACAAATCAACTTGATATGGACAGCAGCAGTAGGTAAAGTTAACATTGTAGTTTGATGACTAAATTAACAAATCAACTTTATCAGGACAGCTGACGGTGTTGTATAAGGACTTCACATAGCTACAAAGGACAAACAACTAGCTTGACCTAACTCAGCATGATCATGACAGACAGCAGCAGCATCTGCAGCAGGTAGATATTAACGGTCGAGTATAAGACCTAAACATATCTCGTCCTAACTCAGCAGGACAGGCAGCAGCAGGTAATATGGATTGTCAAAAGGCCGAATGATAACTCGCCATGATCAGGACAGACAGCAGCAGAATCAGCATCAGTTAGATATTAACAGTGGATTATACGGCCTACACATAACTCTCAATGATCAGGATAATAGCAGCAGTCATTGGTAACGGTGGAGTATAATGACTACACAGAACTCTGAAGTATCAGGACAAGATCAGCATGCAGTTGGTAAGTTAATGTTGTATTCTAAGGCCTACACAAAGTTTGGCATAACTAAGCAGTAATAGAGAGTGGCATGTTATTATTTTGCAGCTGACAAATTTTGTCACGAATGGGGCTGCGGAAGACCGATTAAATAACTATAAAAAAATTATACAACCCCCAACTACAGCATGTTTATTCATCGCTTACATAAACACTGTTGTACCATTAAAATAACCCATTTATATGAAAAAAAATTATAAAAGTTCATTAATTTTTTTTTATTGAAAAGGCCAATATAACATTGAACAATATATCATTTATCTTAAACAAAATGCACTGTAAGTTATATTAGAAAATAATTGTTTAACGCACATTAATTAACCTTTTTGTGAACACACTATTACCTTTCTAATGTATTATTGACCAAACCTTTATATTACAAACTACAAATCTAAATTCCAAATGTGTAATAAATAAAAAATATATATAGATTATCAACCAAAATTTAACATAAAATAAAATAATACTTTTAAAAAAGTAGCTTACCGTATTTTTCGCCCTATAAGATGCACTTTTTCCCCCAAAAGTGGGGGGAAAATAGCAGTGCGTCTTATGGGGCGAATGCTGCTGATTTTGCCGTATTTTCAATGATACACCAGCCGCGATGCCCCGCAGCGGGTGTATCAGCTGTGAGGAAGGAGGGGCTTGGCGCCGGCATCTGCTTTTATAATGACAGCGGGGCTCGTGCAGTGACTGTATTCTACTACACGGGCCCCGCTCACTGTATAATCGTATCTGTAATAGTTAATTATGTATATACCGGTAATCGCATAATCAGCGCTCCTTACAACTACAAGCGCTCGGTAGGTAGCAGAGAGGAGGGAGGAGGCAGGCCGGGAGGACGGGCGGGCGGCGCGTCACTCACTACGTCACGCGCCTATGAATGAAGCAGGCGGCGTGGGCGCATGACGTAGTGACTCACGCTACCAGCGCCTGTCCTCCCGGCCTGCCTCCTCCCTCCTCTCTGCCACCTATCGAGCGATTGTAGTTGTAAGTAGCGCTGATTATGCGATTACCGGTATATACATAATTAACTATTACAGATACGATTATACAGTGAGCGGGGCCCGTGTAGTAGAATACAGTCACTGCACGGGCCCCGCTGTCATTATAAAAGAAGATGCGACCCCCATCCCCTGTATTGAGGGTCATTCACTACAGGGACACTTATGGAGGGGATCTGTGGATGACACATAGCATAAGATGCTATATATGTGTCATCCACAGATCCCCCCCATAACTGTCATACACAGATCCCCATAACAATGCCATCTAGAGACCCCAATAAGAGCCACCCACAGATCCCCCATAAGTGTCACCCACAGATCCCCCATAAGTGTCACCCACAGATCCCCCATAAGTGTCACCCACAGATCCCCCATAACAGTGCGTCACCCACAGATCCCCCATAACAGTGCGTCACCCACAGATTCCCCATAACAGTTCGCCATCCACAGATCCCCCATAACAGTTCGCCATCCACAGATCCCCCATAACAGTGCCCCATCCACAGACCACAATTAGTTCAAAACCCACCAAAAGCACACCTATTGGTTCAAAATATTTTTTTTCTTATTTTCCTCCTCAAAAGCCTAGGTGCGTCTTATGGGCCGGTGTGCGTCTTATAGGGCGAAAAATACGGTATATAAAAAAATTTGATCCAACTATCTATACTGTGATCAAAATCTCAACCTCAATAAGACTATCTTGTATAGTAAAATTGGCTTAAGTTATATTAGTGACAGTTTTAACAAATATGGTAAACATCAAATGTGTCTGAAAATTTTTAACAATTGATGAATGGGTAAAGAATTAACTAGCATGAATCAGATATAGGGTCTCGTTTGTTAAACTGGGCATGTCGGAGCATAGCTTCCTCAATAAAGACATTAACATGTGATGCAATGAGTAGAATCACTCACAAAATGGTGACATGGCTTCAAGATCATTATACTGTCAGCAGTTTATTCCGAAAGAATTAAATCTGGGTTTATATTACACTATAGAGCAAGTCCAGCAACGAAACCCTTCGTGAAAAAGATAACTAAAGTTTATTGAGAATGACAAACTAGACTATATAGTTATCCAGGTAGGCCCACACTTGGCTGGGTAAAGCTCACTAATGGGTGGGGAAGGTGTCCCTGAACTGCTACCCTAGTCTAAAACCTCAGCCCAGGGACGTCCCCTAGTGGTGGGGACTCCCTGTCCTCGAGCCTAGCCTCGCCTCCTGTCTAACCCTGAAATGGTGACAAGTTGTGAAAGCTGGTGTCAGAGTGGCCTACCAATGGATGACTAACACATACACAAACAGATAGAAAAAAGGTGCCCACTGTATACAACCCTCGTGACGGAGCGCCAGGAGGTACAGGGTACACCAGGTATATTAAAAAACACAAAAACGCACTCTAGTCGTTTGATAAATGATATAGAGTGATAAAGAAAAGAAACCCCGACGCGTTTCACCCACGGAGTGGGATCATCAGGGGGTGTTGGGGGTGAATATATGATGATATTCAAAAAAACCTCGATAATCAACAAACGAAGCATATAAACGTAAAACAGGCCCCGTTGAGCACTAATGCGTCATGAGATATTGCATTAAATAATATTGCGTATTGGAATCAGACCCAGCCTTAGTATAAAGGTAAATAGATAAATAAATGCCGGATGGCAGAATACATACGGTCAGTTGACAATAACCTGAGTAGTTGAGGAACATGTGATGGACACACACAACATACAGGCCTCAGTAGGAGGAAAAGGAAATATATGTATATACGTATTGTGCATTACCTATTCGCGGTGTGACCATTATAAACAATTACCTTGGTCGAGAGGGCAACTCACTGAAAATTCAGCGGTACCCAATATCCAATTCGGTATGATCGTACTGGATAGATGCCAGTGCGATAGGCTATAGGAATGATAGTCACAGAGCATCAAAGATGGTCTCTCCGCGCTTCATGATACCGCCCAGATCATACAGTTGGGGTATAACTGTGAAATGAAAACAATCACCATGCTACTGCATTTAGCCTAAGGGTATGGTCTCTAATAGAGGAAGAGAAAGGGGAATGTGTCCAACATACCTAAATGACAAGATAGTGCCAATTTAAGTCAGCCTCCCAGGATGCAGCTCTTATAAGTACAGGTTTATCGACCATAGAAGACCTAAAATACAGTAAGAACCTAGTTATTCATCCTGTAGACCAGAATGATATGGTAGAAAAATACCTCACGCCTATACTCACGTCAAGTGGCCATCCAGCAGGGGTCAGAAAAAGAAGTTCCCCTAAGGGTCTGATACACTATGTGCTAACAATCACCCCATTTAAATACCCCTCCTTCAAATTACCAGGGCGTAATTAACACCTGGTCCAAGTAGGCTGACTCACCTCAGTGCGGCGGCCGACATGTGCATGTGTTTCAGCGTGGAACGCACGCGGAGACGAGCACTTCCGGGCTGATGCCGGGCGGATATCCGGTAGATGGAACGCAGCCGTCTCAATACCAGCCACACCTCCTGTGCTTCGTATGGAAGAGAGGAGACGTGTTAGGTCTAGGGTAGGCATACCCAGACGGGGATATTTATTAAACAGTGAAGGCGGCTTATTAAATTATAGGACAATCGCCGCCCCATCACAGGCATACGTACCAAGATGGAATAAGGAGAGGAGGTGGGAAAAATACTGGAGGTGGGGGGAGGTTAAAGAGCTATATAGAAAAGTACATATAATTCTCTGGTATGTAAGGCCCCTTACTGATAACAAGGTGGCACAGTAATAGATATGGACAAATGAAGGTCCACCAAAAATGATACTACATTCGGGTACTTAACGTACCCAGGCCTAGTAACGGGAGAATACATTTTTCTGATGCCAAACATGCTGACGGGACCATCCCTAATTCAGGGAACATCCAGCCGCTGGGCCAGGGGGCCAGGCACACGTGGCTTTAGTGGTATAAGGATATGGCGATATGTTATCAATGGAGATATAGAAATAAGGAACAGGGGAGGGTGCCGAGGCAGGGAGAATCTCAGTGAGATGTTCATAAAAAACATGAATACGTGAGTCGCTCGTTGAGGCCACTGGGAGATTGTGATTGAAATGTATGGATCCACTCACTCTCTTTTTGTAATATTCGCCTGTCCCAGTCCCCGCCACGTGGGGAGGGAGACACCAATTCAAGGACAGTGAAAAGAAGAGATGAGGGGTCACCCCCGTGACACTCATTGACATGGGTGGCTACAGGGGTTGCCTCCTTTTTAATCACGTCATTGATGTGCTCGAGGATTCTCCTCCTGAATTCCCGTATGCTCTTGCCCACATAGTCTATGGGGCATGGACATTGTCAAAAGGAATAGTCTATGTATGCCAAACAGTTAGTGAAGTTACGGACCTGATAGGACTGTCCCGTGGCAGAGCAAATGATTGATTTAGCAGTAGACACATATTTACAGGCCTTGCATCTGCGACATTTAAAAACCCCCACGGGTTTACGATCTAGCCATGTGCCACTTTTCATAGGTGGTGAATAGTGGCTGTATACGAGACGGTCTTTTAGACTCTTTCCACGTCTATAAGAGACCGCAGGATGTTTGGTTACGATGTCAGAAAGATCAGAGTCCATGTGTAATATTGGACAATATTTTTCCAGCACCTGCCTGATTTCCCTATTGGCGATGTCAAAATCGGCGAAAATCCGTGCCGCCTGTGGACGGTCCACTGTTCTACGTTTAGGTACCAGCAGTTCAGTTCGAGCTTTAGTCGATGCGTGTTTAAACGCATCCCGTAATACCCTTTGGGGGTATCCCCTAGCCAATAATCTCTCCTGCAAACTCCCTGCCTCACTGAAGAATGATGCATCATTGGAGCAATTCCTCTTGACCCGGAGGTATTGACCCCTGGGTATTCCTCGTTTTAGAGGGGTAGGGTAGTAACTGCTCCAGTGAAGCAGGGAGTTTGTGGCCGTACTTTTCCTGTAGATGTTGGTCGACAGAGAGTCCCCCGTTTTGGTTACTCTCACATCCAGGAAGGTAATACTCACCGGGTCCAGCTCGTAGGTGAATCTGAGGCCCACCTCATTTAGATTGAGATCCGAGACAAATTGTTTAAACCCTGTGGGTCCACCCTTCCAGACCACGAACACGTCGTCTATGTATCGCGTCCAGAACTGGATATTGTCCGCCCACCGGACGACGTGGTCGGGAAATACATGGGTATCCTCCCACCAGCCCAGGAAGAGATTGGCATAGGATGGGGCACATGGGCTGCCCATTGCCGTCCCCCTGAGCTGGTGGTAGAACCGTGCATCAAATAAGAGAAAATTATGGCTAAGGGTGAACCCCAGCAGCTCCAAAATAAAGGCGTTGTGCAAGGCGCACTGGATCCCCCTAGTTCGGAGGAAATGGTCAACGGCTCTAAGTCCACAATCATGTGGTATAGAGCTGTACAACGATTCGACGTCAATGCTACCCAGCATGCAGTCTGGATCAAGGTTCAAGGTGTTAATTTTGTTGAGGAAGTCCATCGTGTCCCTCGTATATGCCGGGAGGGACACGACGAACTCCGACAGAACCTGATCCAGATAGATTCCGCAATTCTGGGTTAAGCAGTTGACGCCTGAGACTATAGGGTGACCCCTCAGGGGGGATGTCCCCTTGTGTATTTTAGGGAGCCCATAAAACGTGGCTGTCAATGGTGTTGCTGGTAGTAAGAAATCGTATTCAGTTGTACTTATGACCCTATTATTTAAGCCTTTAATTAAGATCTGCTTCAAATCTCCGAGATAGGAGATAGGAGCTTCGGGATCGCAACCGGCAGGACAGGGGACAGTAGCAGATCTCCAGATTATCAATTTATCGACTAGGAGTCTCAGCTCGGAGGAGGTGGGGGTCCTTAAGAGGGGACTGTCGTTTGTACCAACCACGAACTTCAGCCTCTTCACTTGGACTAAGGACCTCCACCTCTTTTGCAGAAGACTAAAGTGGCACAAGTTTTTTAAGACCTCCAACAGGGACACGTGTCACAGACTGGGCCTGGATGAAGATGACTTTGGGGACCTTCAAAATCTGACTGACCTTAGCAGGGAGCAGGGTCGAGCCCCCGGCACAGGCCCATTTACTACACTCAGGTCTAAAAGTAAAAGAATGCCACCTCCATCTAGCTATGAGCATGTAGACATTTTCCTCCAAATGGTCATGCGTGATCTTGAACAGCTTGGTCAACTGAAACCCAAAACATTCAACCTCTCTGTCACAGAAATGCAGGCACTTAAATCACTTAAAAAAGACGATACTATCGTCATTAAGCCATCTGACAAGGAGGGCAATCTGGTCATCCTGGATTGCGATTTATACAAACGCATGTGCCTGGAACTCTTGAAGGACAGAGGGGGTTATGAGATCCTATCCAGCAATCCAACCCAATCCTATCTCGGAGATTTGAAGCAGATCTTAATTAAAGGCTTAAGTAATAGGGTCATAAGTACAACTGAATACGATTTCTTACTACCGGCAACACCATTGACAGCCACGTTTTATGGGCTCCCTAAAATACACAAGGGGACATCCCCCCTGAGGGGTCGTCCTATAGTCTCAGGCGTCAACTGCTTAACCCAGAATTGCGGAATCTATCTGGATCAGGTTCTGTCGGAGTTCGTCGTGTCCCTCCCGGCATATACGAGGGACACGATGGAATTCCTCAACAAAATTAACACCTTGAACCTTGATCCAGACTGCATGCTGGGTAGCATTGACGTCGAATCGTTGTACAGCTCTATACCACATGATTGTGGACTTAGAGCCGTTGACCATTTCCTCCGAACTAGGGGGATCCAGTGCGCCTTGCACAACGCCTTTATTTTGGAGCTGCTGGGGTTCACCCTTAGCCATAATTTTTTCTTATTTGATGCACGGTTCTACCACCAGCTCAGGGGGACTGCAATGGGCAGCCCATGTGCCCCATCCTATGCCAATCTCTTCCTGGGCTGGTGGGAGGATACCCATGTATTTCCCGACCACGTCGTCTGGTGGGCGGACAATATCCAGTTCTGGACGCGATACATGGACGACGTGTTCGTGGTCTGGAAGGGTGGACCTACAGGGTTTAAACAATTTGTCTCGGATCTCAATCTAAATGAGGTGGGCCTCAGATTCACCTACGAGCTGGACCTGGTGAGTATTACCTTCCTGGATGTGAGAGTAACCAAAACGGGGGACTCTCTGTCGACCAACATCTACAGGAAAAGTACGGCCACAAACTCCCTGCTTCACTGGAGCTGTTACCACCCTACCCCTCTAAAACGAGGAATACCCAGGGGTCAATACCTCCGGGTCAAGAGGAATTGCTCAAATAATGCATCATTCTTCAGTGAGGCAGGGAGTTTGCAGGAGAGATTATTGGCCAGGGGATACCCCCAAAGGGTATTACGGGATGCGTTTAAACACTCATCGACTAAAGCTCGAACTGAACTGCTGGTACCTAAACGTAGAACAGTGGACCGTCCACAGGCGGCACGGATTATCGCCGATTTTGACATCGCCAATAGGGAAATCAGGCAGGTGCTGGAAAAATATTGTCCAATATTACACATGGACTCTGATCTTTCTGACATCGTAACCAAACATCCTGCGGTCTCTTATAGACGTGGAAAGAGTCTAAAAGACCGTCTCGTATGCAGCCACTATTCACCACCTATGAAAAGTGGCACATGGCTAGATCGTAAACCCGTGGGGGTTTTTAAATGTGGCAGATGCAAGGCCTGTAAATATGTGTCTACTGCTAAATCAATCATTTGCTCTGCTACGGGACAGTCCTATCAGGTCCGTAACTTCACTAACTGTTTGGCATACATAGACTATTCCTTTTGACAATGTCCATGCCCCATGGACTATGTGGGCAAGACCATACGGGAATTCAGGAGGAGAATCCTCGAGCACATCAATGACGTGATTAAAAAGGAGGCAACCCCTGTAGCCACCCATGTCAATGAGTGTCACGGGGGTGACCCCTCATCTCTCCTTTTCACTGTCCTTGAATTGGTGTCTCCCTCCCCACGTGGCGGGGACTGGGACAGGCGAATATTACAAAAAGAGAGTGAGTGGATCCATACATTTCGATCACAATCTCCCAGTGGCCTCAACGAGCGACTCACGTTTTCATGTTTTTTATGAACATCTCACTGAGATTCTCCCTGCCCCGGCATCCTCCCCTGTTCCTTATTTCTATATCTCCATTGATAACATATCGCCATATCCTTATACCACTAAAGCCACGTGTGCCTGGCCCCCTGGCCCAGCGGCTGGATGTTCCCTGAATTAGGGATGGTCCCGTCAGCATGTTTGGCATCAGAAAAATGTATTCTCCCGTTACTAGGCCTGGGTACGTTAAGTACCCGAATGTAGTATCATTTTTGGTGGACCTTCATTTGTCCATATCTATTACTGTGCCACCTTGTTATCAGTAAGGGGCCTTACATACCAGAGAATTATATGTACTTTTCTATATAGCTCTTTCACCCCCCCCCCTCCAGTATTTTTCCCACCTCCTCTCCTTATTCCATCTTGGTACGTATGCCTGTGATGGGGCGGCGATTGTCCTATAATTTAATAAGCCGCCTTCACTGTTTAATAAATATCCCCGTCTGGGTACGCCTACCCTAGACCTAACACGCCTCCTCTCTTCCATACGAAGCACAGGAGGTGTGGCTGGTATTGAGACGGCTGCGTTCCATCTACCGGATATCCGCCCGGCATCAGCCCGGAAGTGCTCATCTCCGCGTGCGTTCCACGCTGGAACGCATGCACATGTCGGCCGCCGCACTGAGGTGAGTCAGCCTACTTGGACCAGGTGTTAATTACGCCCTGGTAATTTGAAGGAGGGGTATTTAAATGGGGTGATTGTTAGCACATAGTGTATCAGACCCTTAGGGGAACTTCTTTTTCTGACCCCTGCTGGATGGCCACTTGACGTGAGTATAGGCGTGAGGTATTTTTCTACCATATCATTCTGGTCTACAGGATGAATAACTAGGTTCTTACTGTATTTTAGGTCTTCTATGGTCGATAAACCTGTACTTATAAGAGCTGCATCCTGGGAGGCTGACTTAAATTGGCACTATCTTGTCATTTAGGTATGTTGGACACATTCCCCTTTCTCTTCCTCTATTAGAGACCATACCCTTAGGCTAAGTGCAGTAGCATGGTGATTGTTTTCATTTCACAGTTATACCCCAACTGTATGACCTGGACGGCATCATGAAGCGCGGAGAGACCATCTTTGATGCTCTGTGACTTTCATTCCTATAGCCTAGTGCACTGGCATCTATCCAGTACGATCATACCGAATTGGATATTGGGTACCGCTGAATTTTCAGTGAGTTGCCCTCTCGACCAAGGTAATTGTTTATAATGGTCACACCGCGCATAGGTAATGCACAATACGTATATACATATATTTCCTTTTCCTCCTACAGAGGCCCGTATGTTGTGTGTGTCCATCACATGTTCCTCAACTACTCAGGTTATTGTCAACTGACCGTATGTATTCTGCCATCCGGCATTTATTTATCTATTTATCTTTATACTAAGGCTGGGTCTGATTCCAATACGCAATATTATTTAATGCAATATCTCATGACGCATTAGTGCCCAACGGGGCCTGTTTTACGTTTATATGCTTTGTTTGTTGATTATCGAGGTTTTTTTGAATATCATCATATATTCACCCCCTATCACCCCCTGATGATCCCACTCCGTGGGTGAAACGCGTCGGGGTTTCTTTTCTTTATCACTCTATATCATTTATCAAACGACTACAGTGCGTTTTTGTGTTTTTTAATATACCTGGTGTACCCTGTACCTCCTGGCGCTCCATCACGAGGGTTGTATACAGTGGGCACCTTTTTTCTATCTGTTTGTGTATGTGTTAGTCATCCATTGGTAGGCCACTTTGACACCAGCTTTCACCACCTGTCACCATTTCAGGGTTAGACAGGAGGCGAGGCTAGGCTCGAGGACAGGGAGTCCCCACCACTAGGGGACGTCCCTGGGCTGAGGTTTTAGACTAGGGTAGCAGTTCAGGGACACCTTCCCCACCCATTAATGAGCTTTACCCAGCCAAGTGTGGGCCTACCTGGATAACTATATAGTCTAGTTTGTCATTCTCAATAAACTTTAGTTATCTTTTTCACGAAGGGTTTCGTTGCTGGACTTGCTCTATTATGTAATTATCACCCTCTAATATCTATTATTATAATCCTTGCTGGACTTGTAGTTTATATTACACTAGCATATGAAAATAATCATTATATAATTGTCAAGAAGTAAGATTACATATAAATGTATATATCTATATATACAGTACAGACCAAAAGTTTGGACACACCTTCTCATTCAAAGAGTTTTCTTTATTTTCATGACTATGAAAATTGTAGATTCACACTGAAGGCATCAAAACTATGAATTAACACATGAGGAATTATATACATAAACAAGTGTGAAACAACTGAAAATTTGTCATATTCTAGGTTCTTCAAAGTAGCCACCTTTTGCTTTGATTACTGCTTTGCACACTCTTGGCATTCTCTTGATGAGCTTCAAGAGGTAGTCCCCTGAAATGGTTTTCACTTCACAGGTGTGCCCTGTCAGGTTTAATAAGTGGGATTTCTTGCCTTATAAATGGGGTTGGGACCATCAGTTGCGTTGAGGAGAAGTCAGGTGGATACACAGCTGATAGTCCTACTGAATAGACTGTTAGAATTGGTATTATGGCAACAAAAAAGCAGCTAAGTAAATAAAAACGAGTGGCCATCATTACTTTAAGAAATGAAGGTCAGTCAGTCAGCCGAAAAATTGGGAAAACTTTAAAAGTAAGGGCTATTTGACCATGAAGGAGAGTGATGGGGTGCTGCGCCAGATGAACTGGCCTCTACAGTCACCGGACCTGAACCCAATCGAGATGGTTTGGGGTGAGCTGGACCGCAGAGTGAAGGCAAAAGGGCCAACAAGTGCTAAGCATCTCTGGGAACTCCTTCAAGACTGTTGGAAGACCATTTCAGGGGACTACCTCCTGAAGCTCATCAAGAGAATGCCAAGAGTGTGCAAAGCGGTAATCAAAGCAAAAGGTGGCTACTTTGAAGAACCTAGAATATGACATATTTTCAGTTGTTTCACACTTGTTTGTTATGTATATAATTCCACATGTGTTAATTCATAGTTTTGATGCCTTCATAGTCATGAAAATAAAGAAAACTCTTTGAATGAGAAGGTGTGTCCAAACTTTTGGTCTGTACTGTACATGTGGCAATAACGCTCCATTACCAAAACCGGATTACCACACGGATGAGTATAACGCCAGTCACACCCAACCATGTAGAGAGGTCAACACGGAAGCCAGGCATCTTTTCCAGGACAACAGACAACCCATGTTAGAACCTAAGTCTGTATTAAAATAATAAATAAAATAAAAAACTTTTATTAGGTTTATCAATCAATCCTGTACAATGTTAAGTGCACAAAACCTTTTAACAATGGAAGCCCACATGCGGTCCCCACCTTGCTACAGTAAGAACCACAACATGGACGCCAAAAACCCAATTAACCGCCTCCGGACCGCCTAACGCAGGATCGCGTTCCGGAGGCGGCAGCCCTGCGCAGAGTCACGCATATATGCGTCATCTTGCGAGACTCGAGATTTCCTGTGAACACGCGCACACGGGCGCGCGCGTTCACAGGATCGGAAGGTAAGCGAGTGGATCTCCAGCCTGCCAGCGGCGATCGTTCGCTGGCAGGCTGGAGATGCGATTTTTTTAACCCCTAACAGGTATATTAGACGCTGTTTTGATAACAGCGTCTAATATACCTGCTACCTGGTCCTCTGGTGGTCCATTTTGTTTGGATCGACCACCAGAGGACACAGGTAGCTCAGTAAAGTAGCACCAAACACCACTACACTACACTACACCCCCCCTGTCACTTATTAACCCCTTATGAACCCCTGATCACCCCATATAGACTCCCTGATCACCCCCCTGTCATTGATCACCCCCTTGTAAGGCTGCATTCAGACGTCCGTATGATTTTTACGGATCCACTGATACATGGATCGGATCCGCAAAACACATACGGACGTCTGAATGGAGCCTTACAGGAGGGTGATCAATGACGGGGGTGATCACCCCATATAGACTCCCTGATCACCCCCCTGTCATTGATCACCCCCCTGTCATTGATCACCCCCCTGTAAGGCTGCATTCAGATGTCCGTATGATTTTTACGGATCCACTGATACATGGATCGGATCCGCAAAACACATACGGACATCTGAATGGAGCCTTATAGGGGGGTGATCAATGACAGAGGGGTGATCACCCCATATAGACTCCCTGATCACCCCCCTGTCATTGATCACCCCCCTGTCATTGATCACCCCCCTGTAAGGCTGCATTCAGATGTCCGTATGATTTTTACGGATCCACTGATACATGGATCGGATCCGCAAAACGCATACGAACGTCTGAATGGAGCCTTACAGGGGGGTGATCAATGACGGGGGTGATCACCCCATATAGACTCCCTGATCACCCCCCTGTCATTGATCACCCCCCTGTAAGGCTGCATTCAGATGTCCGTATGTTTTTTACGGATCCACGGATACATGGATCGGATCCGCAAAACACATACAGGCGTCTGAATGGAGCCTTACAGGGGGGTGATCACCCCATATAGACTCCCTGATCACCCCCCTGTCATTGATCACCCCCTTGTAAGGCTGCATTCAGACGTCCGTATGATTTTTACGGATCCACTGATACATGGATCGGATCCGCAAAACACATACGGACGTCTGAATGGAGCCTTACAGGGGGGTGATCAATGACGGGGGTGATCACCCCATATAGACTCCCTGATCACCCCCTGTCATTGATCACCCCCCTGTCATTGATCACCCCCTGTAAGGCTGCATTCAGATGTCCGTATGATTTTTACGGATCCACTGATACATGGATCGGATCCGCAAAACACATACGGACGTCTGAATGGAGCCTTACAGGGGGGTGATCAATGACAGGGGGGTGATCACCCCATATAGACTCCCTGATCACCCCCCTGTCATTGATCACCCCCCTGTCATTGATCACCCCCCTGTAATGCTCCATTCAGACATTTTTTGGGCCCAAGTTAGCGGAAATATTTTTTTTTTTCTTACAAAGTCTCATATTCCATTAACTTGTGTCAAAAAATAAAATCTCACATGAACTCACCATACCCCTCACGGAATCCAAATGCGTCAAAATTTTTAGACATTTATATTCCAGACTTCTTCTCACGCTTTAGGGCCCCTAGAATGCCAGGGCAGTATAAATACCCCACATGTGACCCCATTTCGGAAAGAAGACACCCCAAGGTATTCACTGAGGGGCATATTGAGTCCATGAAAGATTGAAATTTTTGTCCCAAGTTAGTGGAAAGGGAGACTTTGTGAGAAAAAAATATAAAAAATCAATTTCCGCTAACTTGTGGCAAAAAAGAAAAATTTATATGAACTCGCCATGCCCCTCATTGAATACCTTGGGGTGTCTTCTTTCCAAAATGGGGTCACATGTGGGGTAGTTATACTGCCCTGGCTTTTTAGGGGCCCTAAAGCGTGAGAAGAAGTCTGGGATCCAAATGTCAAAAAATGCCCTCATAAAAGGAATGTGGGCTCCTTTGCACACCTAGGCTGCAAAAAAGTGTCACACATCTGGTATCGCCGTACTCAGGAGAAGTTGGGCAATGTGTTTTGGGGTGTCATTTTACATATACCCATGCTGGGTGAGATAAATATCTTGGTCAAATGCCAACTTTGTATAAAAAATGGGAAAAGTTGTCTTTTGCCGAGATATTTCTCTCACCCAGCATGAGTATATGTAAAAAGACACCCCAAAACACATTGCCCAACTTCTCCTGAATACGGCGAAACCACATGTGTGACACTTTTTTGCAGCCTAGGTGGGCAAATGGGGGGCCCACATTCCAAAGAGCACCTTTCGGATTTCACCGGCCATTTTTTACAGATTTTGATTTCAAACTACTTACCACACATTTGGGCCCCTAGAATGCCAGGGCAGTATAACTACCCCACAAGTGACCCCATTTTGGAAAGAAGACACCCCAAGGTAATTGCTGATGGGCATAGTGAGTTCATAGAAGTTTTTATTTTTTGTCACAAGTTAGTGAAATATGAGACTTTGCAAGAAAAAAAAAAAAATCATCATTTTCCGCTAACTTATGACAAAAAATAAAAAGTTCGATGAACTCACTATGCCCATCAGCGAATACCTTAGGGTGTCTACTTTCCGAAATGGGGTCATTTGTGGGGTGTTTGTACTGTCTGGCCATTGTAGAACCTCAGGAAACATGACAGGTGCTCAGAAAGTCAGAGCTGCTTCAAAAAGCGGAAATTCACATTTTTGTACCATACCTGTAGTTTGTAAACGCTATAACTTTTACCCAAACCATTTTTTTTTTACCCAAACATTTTTTTTTATCAAAGACATGTAGAACAATAAATTTAGAGCAAAATTTATATATGGATCTCGTTTTTTTGCAAAATTTTACAACTGAAAGTGAAAAATGTCATTTTTTTGCAAAAAAAATCGTTAAATTTCGATTAATAACAAAAAAAGTAAAAATGTCAGCAGCAATGAAATACCACCAAATGAAAGCTCTATTAGTGAGAAGAAAAGGAGGTAAAATTCATTTTGGTGGTAAGTTGCATGACCGAGCAATAAACGGTGAAAGTAGGGTAGGTCAGAAGTGTAAAAAGTGGCCTGGTCATTAAGGGTGTTTAAGCTATGCAGCATCAACAGGATGGAAGTTGGAAATGGTTGAGTATAAGGTCTACACTTGGCATAACTCAGTAGGAACAGCATCATCAACATTTAAAGCTAATGATGTAGTGTAAGGACTAAACAAAAATCAGCATGATCAGCAAATTCAATAGCAGCATCAACAGGATGGAAGATGGAAAATGTCTAGTATAAGGCCTTAACATAGCTCTGAATAACTCATCAGGACAGGCAGCAGCAGGTTCAAAGTGTGCAGTAGGAATGTGTACCCAGATATAGGGTCCCTGCCCATGCCTGCTGGTCCAAGCATCCATTGTGAGATGCACACTGTCGCTGACAGCGTGATCCAGCGACAGGGATACATTCTGCACAATGTGCTGGTGTAGGGCAGGGACGCCAGTCCTGGCAAAGAAATGGCGGCTCTGGAAACGCCATCTGGGTTGTGCCTGCTCCATCATCTGCCGGAATGGATTGCTGTCCACAAGATTGAAGGGCAGCAGATGTTGGGCGATAACCCTTGCCAGGAGCCCATTGAATGAATGCACGCGTCGGTCCCCGGGGGCGTAGGGCACGGTACGTTCAAAAAGGTCAGCAACCGTGGGCTGACGCAGGACGGCAGTGGAGGACATAGAGGAGGGTGCGGTGGAGGCAGAGGTCTGGTTGCCGGTACCAGTACCTCTAGAAGAGGAAGCGGGGGAGTGGGAACGCCTTGTTGGAAGTGGTTGGGGTGGCTGCACTCGCATGTGCTGGATGAGGGCAGTGGTACCCAGCCGAGCCGCAGACCTCCCTCTCCTCACCCTGGCATGGCACAGCTTACAAATGCCAATTGTGGCATCATCTGGTGCCAGGGTGAAGTAAGCCCAAACAGACGACTTACGCACCGACCTCCTGTCAGATGGGATGGTGCTGACTTGTTCGGGCTCGGTGCGCACAGGTGGAGTTGGCTGCTGCTGCCTCCTCCTACTGCCATTACCAGTGGAGCCCCTGACGCTGGGCTTACTGGCAACCTGTCGCACCGTTTGTCTCTGGTGCCTACCTTCCTCCTCATCAGTGCTGCTGATGCCTGACAAGGGAGGTGGCACCCATTCTCTGTCACCCTCCTCTTCATCCCCCGATATGTCATATCCAGGGCTAACCAGTGGTGGACTGAGGGGAACAGCAGACGTGGAGCCCCTGACCTGGCTCCTCTGTACCCTCACTGATGCCTGGGTCTGACTAGGTGCGGGGTTTCGCTGGCTGAAACCGCCCGCACCTGTTGGAAGGGATGTCACTGGGGTACATACAGGTGGTACCCCCTCCATCTTCTCCTCCATCCCTTCCAAAAGGTCCTGACCCTGAGGACTGAACTGCAAGTCAGCCTCCTGCATTACCTCCCCCAAGGTGTCCCTCTCACTGTCGCTGTCAAACAGGAGCAGGGACGATTCTTGGGGGCTGGGGGTTGGTCCTATAGGAGACGAACTGCTGCGGCTGCTCGCAGCCGGGGCAGAGGACTCCATGGAACTGGCTTGTGCCATGAGAGACACTACTTCCTCGGCATCCTGAGAGGAAATTTGCCTGCTGCCAGTGCCCAAAAAATCTCGAATAAGGCGGACGCCCCTGACACCTGCGTCCGCACCTCAGTGGGTAGAGGAGCGGCCCCGTGCTGGCAGCGGTCCAGCACTGGGTCCAACTACTCTCCTAGCCCTGCTGCTCGATCGTGAAGACCTCAGATTAATTTGATTATAGAAAATCTAATTATAAAATTAGGGAAAAACTTTATTGGGATGGGAACTGTGGTGCAATAAATAAAACAAAAATTATCTATAATTATTCAAAGTAAAATGTTTTTTGTTTGTTTTATTATTTAACAAACAAAAGACGCAGACACTGACGCAGACACTACAACAACTAGACAGTAAAACTAGACAGTAAAAAAAAACACAAATAAACATTTTTTTTAACTAACAAAAGATGCAGACAATGACGCAGACAATACACAAACTAAACTGTAAAAAACAAAAAAAAAATTTTTATTGTTTTTTTTTAGTTTTTAGATTGAACGGAGACACTAGACACAGATGGAGACACTACAGCAACTAAACAGTAAAAAGCTAACACTGAAATAAACTTTTTTTTCTTTTTTGTTTTTTTATTTAACTAACAAATGACGCAGACACTGACGCGGACAATACACCAACTAAACTGTAAAAAACGGACACAAACTTTTTTTTTGTGTTTTTTTTTTTTTCTTACTAACAAAGGACGCAGGCACTGACGTTGACAATACACCTAATAACCGGTAAAAAACAAACACTAAAACTAATAAACTTTTTTTTTCAGTCTTTTCCTTTTTTAATTTAACAAACACAAGACGCAGCCAATAACGCAGATACTATAACAACTAAACGGTAAAAGACTAACACTAATAAATTTCTTTTTTTTCTTTTAAATAACAGAAGACAAAGACAAAAACGCAGACACTACACAAACTAAACAGTAATAAACGAAAACTAATAAACTTTTTTTATTTTTTTATTACAGACACTAAACTAGAAAACTCAAAAAAATCTAAAGCCTACACTATACCTAACCTACACCCTGCACTAGAAACTATCAGCTAACTATTCACTAGCCTAAATAAATGATTATATTTCACATAACTATACCCTACACTACACCCTGCACTAGAAACTATCAGCCAACTATTCACTATCCTACATAAATGATTATATTTCACCTAACCATACCCTACACCAGAGGTCCTCAAACTTTTTTGCACCAAGGTTCAGTTTCATGCAAGACAATTTTCCCAGGGACCGGGTGGGGAAGGGAAGGGGGTTCTGGGGGGCTTAGGGTTGGGCGGGGCTTAGCTGGTGCTAGGCTGACTGATTCACGCGCATAACAAAACACAAGGTGCATATTAAAATATATAACACTATATAATGACTATATAAACTGACTAGGGTCTCTGCTGCACTGGTCTGTGCTGCGCTGTACCGTATTTTTCGCCCTATATAAGATGCACCTAGGTTTTAGAGTAGAACTATAAGACATTACACCTCAGGTCAGACCAGCAATCAGACTCCCAATGTTAATCAGACCTCGGATCAGACCCCCAATGCCTCAGATCAACCCCCCAACCTTTAGCCATCTATCAGCCCCCATGTTAGCCATCAGCCCCCATGTCAGCCATCTGCCCCCCATGTCAGCCATCTGCCCCCCATGTCAGCCATATGCCCCCCATGTCAGCCATATGCCCCCCATGTCAGCCCCAGTGCAAAAACAAAAACTTACCTCTCCTGCTCCTGGTCACCATTGCGATCCTCTTCATTCTGCTGACGGCTTTGTATCGCGGCGCACAATGTGAGGTCACACAGCGACCTCACGCTGTGCGCAGCCCTGCACAGCCGATAGCCTAGCCGAGGACCAGGAAGCGGGGAGTACAGATCCTTCACCGCTTGCTGCTCCTCCTGTACTAATAATGCGCTTCCATAATGGAAGCGGTTCATTAGTACCACGTTATAAACGGCCCTGATCGCCGCGGCCCGGCAAACAATATTCTAGGGCCCGGTCCTTGGCCGCGGACCGGCGGTTGGGGACCGCTGTCCTACACTACACCCTGCACTAGAAACTATCAGCTAACTAACCTAAATAAATGAATAGATTGCACCTAACTAACACTGTACCCTAAACTTTAACCTATCAGCTACACTAAACTACCCTATCTAACACTATCAGATTCACTAAATAATAAAATCGATTTGTAATTTGCTTTTGACAAAGCACAGCACTGCACAGTTTCAAGCTCCTCTCTCAATCACCACCACATGAAACTGCACAAAATGGCTGCCGTGAAAAAAATCTTATATAGTAAGGGGTGGGCAACTTTCTGATTGGTTGCCAGGAATGTTGCTAACCTGTTTGACTCCTTCTCATTGGCCCACAAGCTAAAATAAGGGGGGGGGGGGGATTAGTGTCCTTAGGAAGTGCCGATATTCGCAGCTGTGCAAATATATTTGAATACGAAGATTCGACCCTCAATCACTTACTCGGCAATGTGAGTAAGATTGGGGCTTTTGGACTTTTGGGACACAATCAAGAAACAGTGGGGGATGATGACATTACTTAAGGCTACTTTCACACCTGCGTTAGGTGCGGATCCATCTGGTATCTGCACAGACGGATCCGCACCTATAATGCAAACGATTGTATCTGTTCAGAACGGACCCGTTTGCATTACCATGAACAAAATTTTTTTATTTTTTTTTGTTCATGATAATGCAAACGGGTCCGTTTTGACTTACATTGAAAGTCAATGGGAGGCGGATACGTTTTCAATTGCACCATATTGTGTCAGTGAAAACTGATCCGTCCACATTGACTTATATTGTAAGTTAGGACGGATCCGTTTGGCTCTGCATCATCAGGCGGACATCAAAACGCTGCAAGCAGGGAATGGAGGCTGAACGGAGGCAAACTGATGCATTCTGAACGGATCCTTATCCATTCAGAATGCATTGGGGTTAAACTGATCCGTTTTAGGCCGCTTGTGAGAGCCCTGAAACGGATCTCACAATCCGACCCAGAAACGCCAGTGTGAAAGTAGCTTACACAGTACAGATCATTGTAATCTGTACAGTGGAAACAAAAATTATTTAAAAAAAACAAATATTCGTCAAGCGAATATTTCGAAATTCTACATATTCGCGAATATAGTGCTATATAAATGCTAAGCTCTTTGCCTCTCTCTTCTGGGATAAGTGCCAATATTCGCAGCAGCGCAAATAAAGTCGCATTACGAAGATTCGCGCTTCAATCACTTTCTCGTCAATGTGAGTAAGATTGGAGCCTTTGGACTTTTTAGACACAATCGATAAACTGGGGGGATGACATTACTTTACACAGTACAGATCATTGTAATGTGTGCTGTAAAAAAAAAAAAAAAAATATTCGTAAAACGAATATTTCAAAAATTCTACATATTCGCGAATATGGTGCTATATGAATGCTAAGCTCTTTGCATCTCTCTTCTGGGATAAGTGCCAATATTCGCAGCAGCGCAAATAAAGTCGCATTACGAAGATTCGCGCTACAATCACTTACTCATCAATGTGAGTAACATTGGAGCCTTTGGACTTTTTACATACAATCGATAAACTGGGGGGATGACATTATTTTACACAGTACAGATCATTGTAATGTGTAGTGTCAAAAAAAAACACGAAAATTCGCAAACAAATATTTCGAAATTCTACATATTCGCGAATATGGTGCTATATGAATGCTAAGCTCTTTGCCTCTCTCTTCTGGGATAAGTGCCGATATTCGCAGCAGCGCAAATAAAGTCGCATTGCGAAAATTCGAGCCACAATCACTTACTCGTCAATGTGAGTAAGATTGGAGCCTTTGGACTTTTTAGACACAATCAATTATATGTGTACAGTGAATTTGTGTAAAAAAAAAACGAAAAAAAAAACAACTGTTTGAGGGCTGCGATATACCTTCTTCCGCAAAATACTGATTGAGGGGTGCCATATACTTGTTTCCGCCAAATACTGATTGAGGGGTGCTATATACCTGTTTCCGCCAAATACTGATTGAGGGGTGCCATATACCTTCTTCCACAAAATACTGATTGAGGGGTGCTATTGCTATATATATACCTTCTACCAACAAATACTGATTGAGGGCTGCGATACACCTGCTTCCACAAAATACTGATTGAGGGGTGCCATATACCTGTTGCCGCCAAATACTGATTGAGGGGTGCTGTTGCTATATACCTTCTACCACCAAATACTGATTGAGGGCTGCGATACACCTGCTTCCACAAAATACTAATTGAGGGGTGCCATATACCTGTTTCCGCCAAATACTGATTGAGGGGTGCTATATACCTGTTTCCTTCAAATACTGATTGAGGGGTGCCATATACCTTGTTCCACAAAATACTGATTGAGGGGTGCTATTGCTATATACCTTTTTCCACCAAATACTGATTAAGGAGCTGCGATACACCTGCTTCCACAAAATACTGATTGAGGGGTGCCATAAACCTGTTTCCGCCAAATTCTGATTGAGGGGTGCCATATACCTTCTTCCACAAAATACTGATTGAGGGGTGCTATTGCTATATGCCTTCTTCCACCAAATACTGATTGAGGGCTGCAATACACCTGCTTACACAATATACTGATTGAGGGGTACCATATACCTGTTTCCGCCAAATACTGATTGAGGGGTGCCATATACCTTCTTCCACAAAATACTGATTGAGAGGTGCCATATACCTGTTTACGCCAAATACTGATTGAGGGGTGCCCACTACCTTCCACAAAATACTGATTGAGGGGTGCCCTATACCTTCTTCCACGAAATACAGATTGAGGGGTGCCATTGCTATATACCTTTTTCCACCAAATACTGATTGAGGACTGCAATATACCTTCTTCCACAAATACTGCTCTTCTCTACGGACTTAGGCAGAGGGTCATTTAGAAAATGACAGGCAGAGGAAGAGGCAGACCGTTCTGCAGGGATGGTAGGGGTTGGGCAGGTGCACCAGGCCGGAGCCGAAGTGGGAAGTTGGAGAAGGCTCGTGCGATAACTTCAAAGGGCGCACCAGAGTTGTTTGAGTGGCTCACTCAGCCTTCTGCTTCTGCACCCTGCTCATCCTTTGTATCTGCACCCTCCTCACTCTCTGCTGTGTGCACCCCCAAAGACACCACCACCACCATAGCCCCTCCACTCGAGTCAGAGGAATTATTTTCCCATCCATTCCCAGAGCTTACTGATGCGCAGCCATTCTTGGCATCGGATGGGGAAGAGGATGTAGCAACGGCCACCACCCATCGGTCTGACGACAGTACCCAGATCATCCCAAGGAGTGTGGTCCCCGCTGTTGCTGCCTACTCCAAGATCTCTAATGTCAGTGGTAGTGAAGGTGACAATGATGACGTGTCGATGGACGTCACGTGGGTGCCCACAAGAGAGGAAGAAGAGTGGAGTTCAGAGGGAGAGACAGAGCAGCAGATAGGGAGGAGAAGCAGGCAGAACTCGCAGTGCACAGGAGGCAAAAAGCAGACTGAAAATGTATCTGGAGCGAGCCATCCACCATGCACGGTCACATCTTGCGCTCCCAGGACACCGGCACATGGCTCCGCAGTGTGGACTTTATTTAACGTGTCAGCTGCTGATAATAGTATTGCCATCTGCAGCCTGTGCTGTCAACGCATTAGTCGCGGTAAGCCCAACACTCACCTAGGGATGACCACCTTAAGAAGGCACCTGGTCTCCCATCACTGAGTCCACTGGGAGCAACCCCATCAGAACCCACAAAGCCACACTCCCGGCGCTTCACTTCCTTCCTCTTCTCCTTCTCCTCTCTCCTCCTATTTGTCCTCCACTCCACCTTCGACCGTGCCGTCGTCGCGTTCATCTGGCACAAGGCAGGCTTCAGTGGCCCAAATGTTAGAGCGTAAAAAAATTATGACGCTGGATAATCCTCTTGCCCAACGGCTGACCGCTGGCTTGTCAGAACTGCTAGCCCGCCAACTACTGCCATATAAATTGGTGGACTTGGAGGCCTTTAGAAAATTTGTGGCTATTTGCACACTGCAATGAAAGGTCCCCGGAAAGAAATGTTTCTCCCAGAAAGGCATTCCTGAAATACCGTATATGGCCACGTTCAGCGGCAAGTTAATACATGGTCTAGCAAGGGAAGGTACATAACTTTTACTGCCCACTGGGTGAACCTTCTATAGGCCATTAAGCATGTAACCCGTGGCACCCGTGTGGATTTGGTGTTACCGCCACAGATTGCATGCAGGCCTGCCTCTTCTTCTCCTCCTCCTACTCCATCCTCCGTCTCCTCCTCGGCTGAATCCTCCTTTTCCACTGCTACCGCCTCTTCCGCTGCACCCCCCAAGCTCCTCAGAACCTATTCGACGTGCCAGGTGAGACATTGCCATGTTGTGCTGCGGCTGTTGTGCCTGGAAGCCAAGAGCCACACCGGTCCTGCACTCCTTTCAGCTCTGCGGTCACAGGCCAATCAGTGGCTAACCCCTCTCATTTTGACAGTTGGTAAAGTGGTGGGCAACAATGGTGCCAATCTGCTAAGCGTGCTGAAACAGGGCAAAATGACACATGTTCCATGGTACATGTCCTGAACTTAGTCGTGCAGGGATTCGTTGCCAAATACCCCGGGGCCCAGGACGTCTTGCGGCAGGCCAGGAAAATCTCTGGCCATTTTAGAACCTCTTACACGGCCATGACTCACCTTGCTGACGTTCAGCGGCGACACCACTTGCCCGTCAGCCGTCTGATTTGTGACTGCCCGATGCACTGGAACTCCTTCTTGTATATGCTTCAAAAGCTGATCCACCAGAAGCATGCTGTTAACGACTACCTGTACGAACTGTGCGGCAGAACATGTTCTGGGGAGCTTGGTTATTTTTTCTCACTGCGCCAGTGGCTGCTCATGCGCGACCCATGCAGACTTCTGCGGCCATTTGATGAGATCACCAAACTGGTCAGTTGCAGCCAGGGCGCCATCAGTTACATCGTACCTTATGTCTTCTTTCTGGGGTGTGCATTGCGTCGTGTCATTGATCAAGCCGTCGAGGAGCAGGAGCAGGAAGATGAGGAAGTCGCAATGCTGAATGAATTTCCAGGGGGGGCTACTCCATCTGAGACAAGTCAGCAGGAGTCTGAAGAGGAGTCAGAGGAGGATGGTGGCTGGGGGGAGGAGGAGCAAGAAGAGCAGGCTTTGATGGAGACTTTAAACTTTTCGGGGATCCCTGGTGTTGTCCGTGGCTGGGGGGAGGAGATCGAGGACGACATTCTACTGGGCGATGAGCAGGAGCCAGGGCGCTCCACCACTTCCAATTTAGTGCAAATGGGAGCCTTCATGCTCCAGTGTTTGAAGAGGGACCCCCGTAATAAAAAGCATAAAGGGCAAGGACCAGTACTGGGTGTCAACGTACTTAGACCCCCAGTACAAACACAAAATGGCAGACATGTTACCAGCATCACAGAGGGCTGTCAGAATGCAGCATTTCCAGGCCTTGCTGCGAGAGATGCTGCATTCTGCTGTTGTGGGCACTGGCAGAGGAATTTCCACCCACTGCGAAACAGGTGCGGGTACCAATCCTACCGTGCCTGCAAAAAGAGGTCGGTTTAAAGATGTGTTGATCACTTTGGATATGAGATCATTCAGCCAACCCATCGACAGCCACCCTCCGGATCCAGCCTCAGGAAACGCCTAGACTGACAGTTGTCCGACTACATCGGGTTAACGGCCGATGTGGACGCTCTGAGAAGCGAGGAACCCCTTGACTACTGGGTGTGCAGGCTTGACCTGTGGCCAGAGCTGGCACAATTTGCCATGGAACTCTTGACTTGCCCCTCATCGAGTGTCCTTTCCGAAAGGACGTTCAGCGCAGCAGGGGGGATTGTGACTGATAAGCGCACTCGCCTAGCTCACAACAGTGTGGACTACCTCACATTTTTCAAAATGAATGAGGCATGGATCTCGGAGGAATTCAACACCTGTGATGACCATGTGTAATTGAATTTCCTTTCACTGTACAGAGATGTTATCCGGTCAATGTATGGCAGTGGTATCCAATAACTGGATGGCCATAACTGTATCCCTTTCCCTGCCCACGCCATCTTATTTTAGACCTGGCATGAGCGTGAAAAATATGCAGATTGCGGTGCTAAGGACCTTTGCGCTAGAATCTGTGTCAGAAATACGCCCAACATAGATGTATTTCTATATAATAAATGACCACCTAATTGTATTATTATTCGGGGCTAGGGCTAATATCTTTATATTATATAGATTCTAGTGTATTATACTGTGCCCTGTATTTACCAGTAGAAAATGATCCTCGGGAAACACAGTCCTCATCCCTGACCACCAGGACCAGGTAGCGCTCTGTCAGTACATGGCGGCCTTCCCTCTCCGCCACGCTGCTCCGCTGTGTACTGGTGGTTATTCTGACACTAGGGCTGGGTTCACATCCTATTTTTGCCATACATTTAATGCATACCAAAAATGTGCGTTAACAGATGCCTCAGACTGATGCCGTACAGTGGCGTCCGTTCACCATACAGTTCCATGGTAGAAAAAAAAAATGACGAAACGTAGGCATTTTTTTAATGGACTCTGCAGGATACAAAAGCGTGGAGTGCTGCACATTTGTATACATCAAACCGATAGGAAATAAAAATTTTCTAGGCTTCCAGGCTATTTTTGACAGTTTCCCTTTAAGACGCATAAAAATAGCCCCTGATTAAAATACATATTTTTTGTGGGAATTTTTGCCAATGATCCCCCTCTGGTATATCACTGTCCATGTTGTGGGACTACTTGTGTACTTCTAGTAAGTGTTTGCTGATTGCAAATATGACCTGAAGGTTTTTCAGGTTCGCCTGCCATTAAAGTGAATGGGGCCCGCTGCGAACACGTGGTTCGCAAATATTTGATCGCGAACGCACATTCAAATTCGCGCATCGTCCTGGCCGATGTTCGTCCATCGCTATTGGTGAACAACAAAAACCGCCTAAGCGCTTTCAGATTTTCGGGTCGATCCCAGTCCAACACAACACCTGGATCCATACAAAAACCTGAAGATGAGAGTAAGTAATCCAGGAATTGCACTTTCTGAACTGCAAATACACACTTCTCCAACTTAGCATACAATTTATTCTCTCTTAGGATCTTTAACACCTGTCTCACGTGATCCTGATGAGTCTCCATGTCTGGAGAATAAATTAGTATGTCATCCAGATACAGAAACCTCCCCACCAGATGATGAAAGATATCATTAACAAAATGCTGGAAAAACGCAGGAGCATTAGTTAACCCAAAGGGCATGACCAGATTCTCAAAATGACCCTCTGGGGTATTAAATGCTGTCTTCCATTCATCCCCTTCCTTGATCCTTACCAGATTATATGCACCCCTTAAGTCCAACTTGGAGAACACCATGGCACCAACAATCTGATTAAACAAGTCAGGAATTAAAGGAAGAGGGTACGGATCACGGACCATAATCTCATTGAGCTCACGGAAGTCCAGACATGGCCTAAGGGTAATTTCACACTAGCGTTTTTATTTTCCGGTATTGAGTTCCGTCCTAGGGGCTCAATACTGGAAAAAAAAATTATCAGTTTTATCCTAATGCATTCTTAATGGAGAGCATTCCATTCAGGATGCATCAGTTCAGTCCCTCTTATGTTTTTTGGTCCGAGAAAATACCGCAGCATGCTGTATTTTTCTCTCCGGCCAAAAATCCTGAACACTTGCCTGAATGCCGAATCCGGCATTAATTTCCATTGAAATGTATTAGTAAAATTGGCGCATTGACGGTTCCATTCTTCCGGTCTGCGCATGCGCAGACCTTTAAAAATGTGAAAAAAATAAATACCGGATCCGTTTTTCCAGATGACAACCGGAAAGACAGATCCAGCATTGCAATGCATTTGTCAGACAGATCCGAATCCGTCTCACAAATGCATCCATTTGCGTTAGGATTGCCTGGTCCGGCAGGCAGTTCCGGCGACTGAACTGCCTGCCGGAATCCTCTGCCGCAAGTGTGAAAGTAGCCTAAGAGTTATGTCTTTCTTCTTTACAAAGAAAAACCCTGCTGCCAGTGGGGATTTGGAAGGTCTAATATGTCCCTTAGCCAAACTTTCGGCAATATACTCTCGCATGGCTGCTCTTTCGGGTTCAGAAAGGTTTTATAACCTAGATTTGGGCAACTTCGCTCCGGGAATAAGATTGATAGGATAATCATATTCCCGATGTGGGGGTAAATCCTGGCAACCACTCTCAGAAAATACATCAGAAAAATCGGAAATAAAAGTGGGTACAGCTTTAGTGGTTAAGACAGAAAGAGATATATTAAGACAGTTGTCCATGCAATAATCACTCCAATCGAGAATCTGTCTTGCTTGCCAGTCAATGGTAGGATTATGTTTGCTTAACCAAGGTAAACCCAGAACCAACAGAGCAGGCAGACCCTCCAGCACAAAACATGAAATGGATTCCTGATGAAAATTAGCTATTCTTAAACGGATGTCCTCCACCATCTGTGACAAACATTTCTGAGTAAGTGGTGCGGAGTCAATTACAAACACCGGAAAAAAAAATTCTAATGCACTTAGCATTAACCCATGCATATGGACGAACTGACCATCAACTAGGTTCGCCCCCTCCGCCACTGTCAATAAACACTTCAATTCCCACAGTTTTGGACTCTAGCACCACCTCGGCAGACAGGAGAAATCGGGTACTACCAGTAAATGACAAAAGTAAGTTCTCTGACTCCCCAACCACACTACCAAGAGTAAGATGGGGATTAAACTTTTTTTTTTTTTTTTCACCTTGACGCTGAACGTAAGGACAAATATTAACAAAATGTCCCCTTTTTCCACAGGAAAAACATACTCCCTTCTTATAGCAGGCCCAGGGGTATCTCCCCCTAACTGCATAGGTTCGTCACCAGGCATAAACTCAGGAGTCTCTCCACTAAAAGTGTGAGAGGAAGCCTGCCATGTTATATGATGATTTGTCCTCAGAGCGAACGACCTAAGATCTCTCTCTCTCAGGTGTCTATCAATACGTATGGCAAGGGACATAGCCACTTCCAATGACTCAGGATTTTCGTGAAAGGCCAATGCGTCCTTTAGCCTCTCGGATAATCCCTGGCAGAATTAGCTACGGAGAGCTGGATCATTCCACTCCTTATCTGTAGCCCACCACTACGTAACTTAGTCTCGGCCAGGGAGATCATTGTAGATAAGACCTAGAGCTCTAAAAAATTTATTTACCAACCAGAGGGACTGTGATCCGGTTGGTAGAGAAAAAGCCCAAGACTGAGCGTCCCCTTTAAGCAATGAAATGATAATACCAAGAAAGTATATATATATATTGAACCTTTTTAAAATATACCTTTCATTATTTATCTTTAAAATATATACCCCATGACTTCCGGTTCCGGCGCCAGCATGGTCGGACGCACTGAGTAGAGCTCCACTCCAACTTGCTCTGCAAACCACTGCTCCCTAGCTATCTTGGCAAAACTCGAACCGATCGGTACCGTGTTTCCCGTCGGGGGTGCATGGACCGGTTTTTAGTGACCATGGGGAGCAGAAATAAGCAAAAAAAACTGCAGAAAGCGACACAAGCGCTGGCATTGCCGTGCGAAATGGCGGACCTGCCCCCCTCGTTACCGTTAGCTAGTGAAGATCCTCCTGCATCTCTTCATGATGAAACGAGTGGAGACGGAGAAAAACAATCTGCAGGAATAGACTATAAAAGTCTGGAGGTAGCGGCGTGAATTCTACCGGACTCGCAAGAGTCATTGGCCACCACAGTGTCAGCCTCCCTGGCGCACCTGCACCAAGATATAGCAGAACAAGGCCGCCGGATTGAATCGGTGGAAGAAAGAGTTAGTGCGCTGGAAGAAGCGCAGGCTCAGAGCCAGGCTACGTGCTCTATACTCCAAATAGAGAATAAACAGATGAAGGCCAAAATAAAAGATTTAGAAAATCTTTCCCGCAGAAACAACTTACGTTTGGTGGGAGTCCCCGAATCGGTCCCTGCACGTGATCTTGTGGCCCTCTGTGAAAAAGATCTACCAATTGTACTGCAAATGTCAGCGGCATGCAAAGTGGAAAGAGCCCACAGAATAGGTCCGGCGCCGCCACCACCAGCCGACCAGCGAAAGGGAGGATCGCAAAACTATACAGCTCTGACCCAGAGACCAAGACAAGTGATAGTTCGATATCTGGACTATTCGGATAAAGCATCGATCCTGCGAGCATATAAGAAACGGAGGGACCCACTTGAGATAGGAAGCTCCCGAATCCTTCTCTTTGAGGACTTTTCTGTAGATGTGGCAAAACGCAGAAGGGAATTCTCGCCAATCTGTTCCAGTCTCTATCAAGAGCAAATCAAATTTGCGCTGATTTACCCTGCAACGCTGAAAGTTCATTCGCCAGATGGCAATCTACTCACCTTCCAAGACCCGAAGATAGCTCGCCGAGAGCTGCAGCAGTTCATATCCAAGACCTGATGAGGAAACCCGGCTTACAGCTGTTAAAGAATAAAGAGGCGATTAAAGCCCGGAAGAAGAATTTAATCCTCACCTGAACTCTATATTTTTAAGAGACACTGGGTAATGTTGAGGGGTACTGTTCCTTTAAGGGGGATGTCGATGTGTTGCTTACATGTTCTTCCTTATGTTAAGAGCTAAGTTTTTTGAGGGCAGAGTTTATTTACAGTGTGTCCCTGTGGGGGGAGGAGATTATGCTGGGAAGAAGTGAAGTCGATATTTACTACTACATATTGCCCAAAAATGTTTTTTTTTGTTAAGGTTAACTCATGTTCTATGTTGGGGGAACGGAAGGAGGGGGAGGGAAGTTTAAAAGTTACTCGTCTCGACTGGGATATCATGCGTCAGCCAAGTAACTTAGTAAGGGCAAGATGACGAAGATAGTTACTTGGAATGTCAAAGGATTGAGGTCTCCCCAAAAACGCATGATGATACTTAGACACCTAAAACGTTTAAGGGTAGATATAGCCCTACTTCAAGAGACCCACTTAGATAGGAAATATTTCCCCCGCATGCATAAGTTGTGGGTAGGACAGGTTTTAGGCTCCCGCCGTTGGGCAATAAAGGAGGGGTTTTGATGTTGATTCACAGATCCCTAAAATGCCAGGTTGCTTTCGTAAAGGAAGATATAGAGGGAAGATGGTTACATGTGGTTCTGCAATTCCCAACAGAATCTCTAAGCATCTACAATATATATGGGCCAAATGAAGCTAACAAAGAGTTCTTCAATTCTGTGAGAAATATGATCATGCAGGATACAGCTTCTCATACAATTGTAGCTGGGGACATGAATTCAGTTATGTGTCATGATGAGGATAGATGTAATATACAGGGTAAACATATAACACCCCGTCATAGAAATAAAATCTTGAGTAAAGTAGTAAAGGACCTGGGGCTTTATGACGCATGGCGAGTTAAACATCCAGAGGACAGGGAATATACTCATTTTTCCCTAGTACATGACTCCTGGTCCAGCTTGGATTACTTTCTGACTTCTGAACTGCTATTACCCAAAATTCGAGAAGTGGAAATAGGGGAGCTGGTGATATCTGACCACTCCCCTGTGATCATAGAAATTACAGATAGCATCCCAAGGGGTAAGGATTTTTTGTGGAGATTTCCATCGGACCTAGCCTCAAATGAGAAATTCGCAGAAATGTTAAAGCATTGGTGGATGGAATATTGGGACAATAATTCAGATTCAGGAGATGTACGGTTGGTATGGAGAGCGGCAAAAGCAGTCCTTAGAGGCAATATCATAGCTTACGTAAACAAACTTAGGAAGACTACGGCACAGAAGCTTAGGTTGCTATCATCAGCGTTAAAAGATTCATACACTGCCCACAAAAGAAACCCCTCGGATAGTACTAAAAGAAAATGGCAAGAAAAGAAGCTAGAGTATGAACATTGGTTGAGGCAAAAGGAGGAGCTGGAGGGTAAAAGACGTGAAGCAAAATATTTCAAATATGGAAATAAATCTGGGAAACTGCTGGGCTCATTAGCGAGAGGAATACGCCCATCCGCACATATCACAGGATTAAAAAATAATAGGGATGTTCTATGTCACCAACCACAAGAGATAGTGGGTATCTTGAGCGACTTTTACAAGTCTCTTTATTCTAGAGATGAGAGGAGAGATACACAAGGGGTAGGATGGCTGAACTCTTTGAATTTGCCAAAAATATCACAGGAAGATCTGTTGACACTGAATAGGCCTGTTACGGAGGAAGAAGTAATGGAGGTAATTAAGAAGTCGAGTAATGGGAAGGCCCCAGGCCCTGATGGCTACACTAATGAAATCTATAAAGTCATGGCCCAGGATATAACTAAAGCACTCACAAAACTGTATAATGACATATTGCAAGGGCAGCCGATACCAATTGATATGAATACGGCCTATATCAAGGTTTTACCCAAGGAGGGGAAAGATAGCAGGTTGGCAGCGTCATATCGTCCCATCTTTCTTATAGATAGCGACCTAAAGTATCTTTCTAAATTGCTTGCGGATAGACTTGCAAAGTTTTTACCAAAACTTATATCACCTCATCAGGTGGGATTCATACAGGGCAGGTCAGCTGTATACAACATTAGGAAGATAATGGCGTTATTAGATGATATCAAGGCCAATCCGCAATTTCACCCATCCCCAGCTTTACTATCCATTGACGCTGAGAAGGCCTTTGATAACGTGAGCTGGGGATGGCTGAACGACGTATTGGACGCCATGGGGTTTTCACGTGAATTCCGTACATATGTTACATCTTTGTACAGCACTCCGATGGCTAGGGTGGCTATTCCGGGTTTTTTATCAGATCCCTTTCAACTTCAAAAAGGCACCAGACAAGGGTGTCCGCTATCTCTCTTACTCTTTAATATTGCATTAGAACCGCTTTCAAAGGCGTTGAGTTGGAATGATTCAATTAGGGGAATACCCATTGGGTCTCAAACGCTTTCACATGCGTTATTTGCCGATGATTTATTAGTGTTCCTAGCCTATCCAAGGTCTGACATCCCAGCACTTTTTGATCTCCTATCATATTTTAACATGATGAAATCTGAGTTACTAGATTTACCCCCCCCCCTCAGCACAGGGTGGAATTTGACCAGCAGGAAGTACCTGTAAAGATAGCTTCTCAATACATCAAATATTTAGGTATAAAAATTGGCAGAGCCCCAGATACACTTTATTCCCTAAATTATCCTCCATTCATTAAAAAAGTTTTGGCGGAATTGGTGAAATGGGAGAACCTGCCTATTTCATTTCTTGGTAGGTGCTATATGATAAAAATGATGAGCTTCAGTAAACTCCTCTATCCCATGCAGACTCTGCCACTCCTCCTAAAACATACTGATGTCCAACTATTGTCACAGGCATTTTGCGCCTTTATTTGGCAGAAAAAAAGGTGCAGGATAACTATGCAGACGCTTACTAGACTTAAGTCAAGAGGTGGTTTGGGTTTCCCAGACATTAGGAAGTATAATTTGGCTAGTTTGATGAGGCATGGCTTAGACTGGATTCATGATACGTCCTATTATTCGGTTCTTCATATAGAAAAAGAACTGGTAAAGCCCTGGAATCTAAATGCACTATTACATACAAAGTTTTATCGATTGCCTTCATCGGTGAAACAGAGCGTTCTCCTTAGAGACACTATAGCAACCTGGAGAGCAATCAGGAAAACTTTTGGTCTCCCATGTGAGATCTCAAAAAACATGGTATTATGGGGCCACCCTGACTTTGAATCTGCTATAACCAATAAACAACGGGTACAATGGGCACAAAAAGGGGTTTCAAAGGTCAGTCACATATGGAAGCAAGAAGAGAGGAGAATTTATAACTTCCAGGAGATACAGTCCACGTACGGAATCTCTCCGAATCATTTTCTAGCATACTATCAGATTAAGGTCTTTCTACAAGGAAAGGTGAGAGATTTATCTAAGGTGTTTCTACCTGGCCCATTCGATACATTGTTAGGCAATGGAGGCAGCCGGAAAGACCTGTCCTTCATCTATAGTTGCTTGCGAGAGGAAGAGTCGACGAGAGGAGACTTATCTTTATTTAAGACCTGGCTAAAAGATTTTCCGGATATGAACCTCCCTGATCAGTTATTAGAGGGATGGGACAAGATGCGGAAAACGAGTAGTAATGAAATATGGAGGGAATCATACTTTAAAATAATGCATAGAGCCATATATGGTTTCCACTTACCAAAGGGTACAGCCCCTGTTTTACCTGATAGGATAACACACTGCCCTAA
This sequence comes from Bufo bufo, assembly GCF_905171765.1. Taxonomy (NCBI): domain Eukaryota; kingdom Metazoa; phylum Chordata; class Amphibia; order Anura; family Bufonidae; genus Bufo; species Bufo bufo. The sequence goes on from NC_053392.1 coordinate 222,268,764, forward strand.
ATGCAGTCTTCCTGCAAACACTGATCTCATGCATGGGCTGTGGTCGTGTATAAAAACCCAGGATTATTGGAAATCCCTCATTGCTAAAATCAATACCAAATGTCAAGTGAAAATCCCTGTAGATCCAGAGCTAATCTTATTTCATGTAGGGAGATCTAAAATACAACCACGACTAACAGATTCAATGCATGTGATTCTATTGGCGGCCAAACGTAGTATACTAGCACATTGGCTTAGCCCTTGTTTACCTAATATAGATGAGGCAATTCGTTTGACCACACGATGTGTGAGACTAGAAGGTATTGAGGCGGAAAACTTTAAATCAAAATTGACAGGGCCTTTTTTCAAAAAGTGGAGATCATATATGGATCACTTTTTTACTAAGGAAGAGATCTTGACTATTGTTACACCGTTTGTCCAAAAGGAATGGTTCTTAAGATTGGGGAATTCAGATCCATGGTATATGTTACTCAATGAGAAGAGCAAAGCATAAAATTAGGGAGAGGGATTTGATATTTTCCATATTCATTTTGCTATAATCTAGAGTCGAGATGAGTGGGTGGGGGAGGGGGGGTTTGGGAGGATTATGAAGGGGAATGTAAGAATTATGTTGTAAAAAAAATATACCCCATACTGGTGGCTGATATCATACAATAAGGTGCAGACCTCAGGCCGGCTACTTACTCGACTGGTGTTTGCTGAAAAGCGTAGATTCAGCTGATTTAGATTAATTTGTTCAAGAAAATTAGTCAGAGATGGGTCATCACCCCTCCAAATAAAAATGATGTCGTCGATAAAGCGATGCCAGAGCACCAGGTCCGTCCCCAGCCGCGGGCGAATGTAGGAATCCTCCCACTGCGCCATAAAAAGGTTCGCATAGCTAGGGGCGAACCTGGTGCTCATGGCAGTCCCAGAAATGATAATACCAACTCTGACTCTCATCCCCAGATGAGAGTGGACATAACTTAAAGTACAATTTACACGACTCTCTGAACCAAATGAAATTATCACTTCCCCCTGAAAATCTGTCCAGAAGTGCAACCTTAGGTTCAGGACAGGCCTAGTAACTACTACTGGCACCAGCAGCCTGTGATCCCTGGATCTGCGTGCAGAGGTCAGCTACCTCCAAAGACAGACCCTGCAATTGTCTAGCCAGTGCAGCGATTGGATCCATAGCCTCACTGACACAAACAAAATGATGGTTTTCGGTGGCTGATAATGTCACATAGTGATGTAGGAGGGAACACCACACCGACAACAGGAGGGAAGGGAAAAGGAAGCAGACACCACCTATGGAAACCCTAATCCTAGCCCTGACTCCTATCCGTATGAATGGACCTTGAGGGTAGGAATGTTCATACACTGGAACCTAAGACCCTGGAAACCCTGAATTGCCCTGGAGTAGTGTCTGGGCTTGAGACGGCATGTTCCTTCCAATATGAAAGAACCAGCGTCTCCCTAAGGCCTAATAAAAAAAAGACAGAGGGGAAACAACAAAATATAAAAGGGAAGTAACACTTAACTTCTGAAGTAAATGGACAAGCAGGAACTAAGAAGAGGACCACACACCAGTACTTCCAATACCAAACTGAAGCTATAAACCGCATAGCATGATGGGTGAAGCCAGACCAAACAGAGGAGTTGGAATGACCACTAAGCTACACCTGAGACAAGAGGTGTGGTCATTACCAGCAACAACACTGAAAACAAGTGAAACCAAAGAGGCTGTCAGATCACATCACGTGCAGCCAGTCTCTTAGATCTTCTGACACCTGTCACGTTAGAGACCGTGTCAGTGAGAGCCGCTGCCTTCTCGCAGGCACAGTGCCGTACATTGTACAGCGTCTGTGTTTGGTATTGCAGCTCAGCCCCATTCACTTGAATGGGGCTGAGCTGCTTCTAGGTCACGTGATCAATAAACATGTCATCACTCGGCCTAGGAAAAGAAGAAGGAAGGCCACGGCGCTCACAGGAATGTCGCTGCCTTCTGAAACAGCTGATCGGCGTGGGTCCCGCGTGTCGGACCCCCACCTATCAGAGGATAGGTCATCAGTAAAAATCCATGTCCCTAGGGTTTCAGTGTTATGTATATGTATGGTTAGGGGTGGTGCATATTTAATTTAATTAAATATCCTCAACTGTATTTCTCGTGCTGTGTTCACATACATGCAGCCTGCTCAGTACAGCATACAGTGAAATCAGTCAGACATACTCTGACAGCTCACCCTGTAGCTCTTATCTCTGGTCTCCTGAATTAGCTTTTAAACTGATATGTTTACAGTAAAATGACATAAACTTATATATAAAAGGATGTCAGCTCAAAAGATTCTTCAGGAAAGTCAAGATAATGGCTACAGAGTGAGTGAGACAGATTTCCCTGTGCAGCCTGCAATGCATCTGAAGACATGCAGGCTACAGGAAACAGTTAAGATTTTTTAATTAAGACCAATTGCAAAAATGATTTTTTTTAATCACATAATAGATGCAATTCAATAAAAAAATAGATGCAAAGGGGTCCATAGCCTAATTTATAATATACTATCACTATGCTATAGTATAATACTGTACAACCCTTTAACATGCAGATACCATCCCTGAAGTTTCATGAATAAAACTTACATCTGAGTTAAATTAAATGCAGCACACACTTGACCCATAGGCTCCTTTTGCATTCTAGGACATTAGTCTCTGCATATCACAGTTACAGACACCAAGTACATTTTGTGCCCAAGGCTCTTCTGAAGGCTTGCCAGCTATTGTACTAGCCAAATTATATCATAAAAGGCAAGCTTGCTTCCTCTTTTCCTATAATACTTTTGAGTAGACATACAACTGACTCTTTGGGTGTAGTTTTAATATAAGAGCAGAGGAAACGCAGAAAACATTCATATCAGCATGCTGAGAGCACATACTCACTGACCTATTTTTCGTGCAATATTAAGCAATACATCAGCATTATTATACTCCCACTTAGAGAAACTTCATCAACCAGTGTGAGATGCTTCCTAATGCCAAGGAGCACATGTACTTTCTTGAAGTGATTTGTGCTGATTAATGTTTTAGCCGTTTTAGGGGAAGCTTTTCAGTCAGTAGGAAAATTATCATTGAGCACTAGGCACCAAGTAGCCACTAAAAGCATTTCTCTTTTTTAAAGCCCAGTTTTTCCCTGAACACAGCGTTAAGCCTACTCTTGTAAAGTCATAAAGATTAAAAAAAAAAGTGCAATCCATTTTAAAAAGGGTAGAGCTATTACGACAAAGTGTTTGCAATCAGAGCTTTCGGCATATGAGATGACTGGATTAAATTGCCATACTTTGCTTGCCCCTGGGAAAAAATCTGCAGCGTTGTTAAAGGCAATGTGACAGTGGTGTGCTTCTCTCTGGGCACAGCAGCCGTACTCATCATTAAGTTAATATATAACTCTAGGAAACCAGGAAACTGAGTTATAGCATCTGACATTTATTGTATTCATATACAGTACTGTATATTGTGTTTATGTATATATTAAATAACAGCAGGAGCCAGGCATTTGTGAATTCTAACTACTCATTCATTACTTCAATATATTACACATCCAGGCAGCCATCACCCTACTCTTCGATCATTTGCCCATTCCTGAACATAATTAGTAAACAGAGGCATCTTGTATAGTCGCTACTAGGGATGAGCGAATAGACTTCGGATGAAACACTACCTGAGATGTGGGGATATTTGATCCCACAATCCGTTCACCTGTGTGAATAAACCATAGGGGTCTACGGTCTATAGCTGGCCTCTACATAACTTCGGTGCATCCAGCGCCAGTTCTAAATATAAGACAGCTTTCTTTGCTGTCTTACATTTAGACCATTTTCTACACCCACACCACTCCCACAATTTTAGACCTAGCATAAGCGGGGTGAAGTCACAGATAGCAGCGCAACTAACTGTTACGCCGCCATCTGTGCCTGAAATCAGCCAAATTTAGGCGTATTTCAGAATAGTAAATGGACTTGCCAATTTCAGCCGGACTATCTACCCTCTAATGTGTATGGGGACCTAACGACAATCCCGCCATTGTCAAGGGAGATAAGGATATGGCTGGATTTCAGCATGCCCAATCATTTTGTTCTTGGCAAGACTTGATCTGAGACTCTCAGCCACTATATTTTGATCAAAACACATCTGTGCCCGCCTCCCAGCGCCAAGGTGTTCTCAGTCAGGTAGGTCCTACTCTAAACCTGCCGTTGGGCATCTACATTCAGGAGAGCAGAACCTGCACTTATAGTGAGAGCTTAGTCCCTAAATAATTTGCATCTATTGTGTTAGTGCATTATTTTCTGTGATTTTTCTTTTATAAATGTAGCCATGCACATCTGAATATTCACTTATCATGTCGTGCAGGATTTTTATTTTACCTTTTTCTGTGACTTTTGATTAGTTAGTGATAATCCGCTTTAATATTATGTGGATAGTAGTATTTTGCCCCGCCTATCCCACAGGCGACCTTGATTAGGTGGTACATATAGCTGTGCGTGCTCCTCCTCTCATTGGTTGCTTGATACACACAGAGGTGACTAGGAGCAGGACACTATATGTGCAGGGTCTGCTCTCCTAAACATAGATACCGAACGGCATAGGTAAGTTTAGAGTAGGACCTGCCTGACTGAGACCACCTTGGTGCTGGTAGGTGGTCACAGATGTGTTTTGATCACAGATGTCTTAGAGTCTCAGATTTTATCATACCAGAATGAGGGCTTAGTCCATATATAATGTTTGCATCTGCTGTGTTAGTGCATTATTTTCTGTGATTTTTCTTTTACAAATGTAGCCATGGACATCTGTATATTCATTTATCATATCACTCAGGATTTTTTGTATTTTTTTATGTGACTTTTGAAGACTTGATCATTGCACACATGATCATTTGGGGTGTCGGCAGAGATAACTATTGGCCGACAGGTTTCTCATGTGTGGCCAGGTGAAGTCACACACATTTCTTGCAGAAATAGTTTTGTGACTGTCCCATTCATTTGAAAAGTGCTTGCAGCAATCCATGCAAATCCATTTCTGCTACAAATCCTCTGTGGATGAATTCACCTCTAGGCCTTGTTCACACATTTTTTTTATTATTTGTAAAGTGTTGCAAGTGTTTTTGGTGGCGGTTTTCATAACATTTGTACTATTTGTGCGAGTCCTATTGAGAAGTCTATTTAAAAAAATACCAGAAAAATTTACCATACCTAGTGCATGCTGCGTTTTTGGGGGGAAAAAATTGCTGAAGATGCCACAAATACAGCATTGTTAGTAGTGTTTCATATTTCCCTATTTCCAATATTTTCAAATGAAACATTTGGCTGGAAAAGAAAGCTTAAAAAAATCGCATGAAAAATACTTTTTTTTCTCAAAAAGAAAATGCTAATGTAAAACCACCCTTAAAGGGAATGTGTCATCAGAAAATAACCTGGTGTTTAAATCACTTTTTTATGTTTAACATATTTTTAAATAATTTTGATGATGTTATTTTTATTTTCTATGTCACTTTTTATATTTAGACTAAAACAAAAAATCCTGCAGTTTTCGCCCTGGCCCCTATGTCTAATAATTGACGCCAATTCATGGTCTGTACAGATCACTTTACTGCTGTTAACTCCTTGCAAACCTGCCTGTAATGATATCACCTCTGAGTATAGATAAGACAGGATCCATCATTCACAATAGGTGATTGTCAAAGCTTATCTATTCTTTCCTTGTACAATGACCTCTGCACAGAGCATGCCTAGAAAACTCTCCCATGTAAGTCAATTGGGGCCCATCCAGACCATTGTCTATGGACCATGTGGCTGCCTTAAAGAAATTTTCTTAATGCTTTGTAAATGCTGTTAAGAACAGCTCAGACAAGATGGCCGCCCCATAATAATGTTCAGAAAACAGAAGTAAGAAATCTACAATCAGAAAATAAAAACAGATTAGAAAAAATGAGATGTGTTACTATCTGGGTTTAACTGGCAGATAAAAAATTTCCTCACATTTCCTTTAAAGAGAACCTATCACTTATTTTACTCTACTCTCACTAAGGGCAGCATAGTATAGTGAGAGGCCTGCTGATTTCAGCGATCCGTCACTTTTGAGCTGGCAGTCAGTACTTACTGACATGCCGAACCCGGCAGTGTGCACCATCACTGCGGAGATGAGTCTGATGAGGATTTCTGTCTTCACCTCCGGACCATGACTGACAGGTGTCTTTTCTGTTGTGCATAGAAAGAAAACCCAGGAGGGTGGAGACAGTGGCGCACCTACAGGGGGGGTCCAGCGGGTCTGGACCCCCCCTAGAACAACCAACCGAAATTATTATTTTTTTAATCCTTCAGGGCCACACCGCCGATCACCACAGGCGGCGCGGCCCTGGATGTAATTGTGGCGGCGGCGGTGGTGGTGGGGGGGCCGGGGGGGCAGTGGGAGTACTAGGAGATGAGCGCTTCCATTGTGAAGCGCTCATCTCCATATCTAATCCATCTGTATCGCCGTCCTTAGGACAGCGATACAGATGCCTGTGCTGTGCTGCGGCAGGGAGGGAGAGGCGTGTCCTATCAGAGGCCGACTCAGGCGAGATGACGTCATCATCACGCGCCTGAGCCGGGCAGCACACAGCAGGGACACAGGCCGGAAGAGCCTGCATCGCATCGCTGCTGATGGAGGTAAGTATCAGTGTATTTTTTATTTTATTTTTGTTGTTTTTTTTGGAGGGGGGGAGCTGGCACTAAAGGGGAGAACGGCACTATGGGGAATCTGGCGGTACTTTTCTTTTTTAGGTGGCACTTCTTACTGGCACATTATGGGGGGGGGACCATGGGGGAGAGGAGCACTATGGGGGCTCTAAAGGGGCTTTTTTTTACACATTATGGGGGGCACTATAGGGGAGAACGGCACTAGGGGGCAACTGGTGGCACTATAGGGGCATTATTTGGGGGGCACCATGGGGGAGAGGAGCTCTATGGGGCCTCTAAAGGGGCTTTTTTTTTTTACACATTATGGGGGGCACTATAGGGGAAAACGGCACTAGGGGGCATCTGGTGGCACTATAGGGGCATTATTTGGGGGGCACCATGGGGGAGAGGAGCACTATGGGGGCTCTAAAGGGGCTTTTTTTTACACATTATGGGGGGCACTATAGGGGAGAACGGCACTAGGGGGCAACTGGTGGCACTATAGGGGCATTATTTGGGGGGCACCATGGGGGAGAGGAGCACTATGGGGCCTCTAAAGGGGCTTTTTTTTTTTACACATTATGGGGGGCACTATAGGGGAAAACGGCACTAGGGGGCATCTGGTGGCACTATAGGGGCATTATTTGGGGGGCACCATGGGGGAGAGGAGCACTATGGGGGCTCTAAAGGGGCTTTTTTTTTTTTACACATTATGGGGGGCACTATAGGGGAGAACGGCACTATGGGGCATCTGGTGGCACTATAGGGGCATTATTTGGGGGGCACCATGGGGGAGAGGAGCACTATGGGGGCTCTAAAGGGGCTTTTTTTTGACACATTATGGGGGGCACTATAGGGGAGAACGGCACTATGGGGCATCTGGTGGCACTATAGGGGCATTATTTGGGGGCACTATGGGGAAGTGGGGGTACTAAAGGGGCCTTTTTTTCTTATTGGCACATGGGGGCATTATGGCATCTGGTGGCACTAAGGGGGCATTTTTTACTGGCGCATTATGGGAGGCACTATAGGGGAGGGCGGCACTATGGAGGAGTGGAGCACTATTGGGGCATATGGTGGAACTTTATGGGGCGGCACCATGGGGGAGAGGAGCACTATGGGGGCATCTGGGGGGTCTAAAGGGGCTTTTTTTTATTGACATATTATGGGGGCACTATAGGGGAGAATGGCACTATGGGGCATCTGGTGGCACTATAGGGGCATTATTTGGGGGCACTAAGGGGAAGTGGGGGCTCTAAAGGGGCCTTTATTCTTATTGGCACATTATGGGGGCATTATGGCATCTGGTGTCACTGAGGGGGCATTTTTTTACTGGCACATTATGGTAGGCACTATAGGGGAGAGCGGCACTATGGGGGAGTGGAGCACTATTGGGGCATATGGTGGCACTTAGAAGGGGCATTTTTTACTGGCATATTATGGGGGACACTATGGGGAAGGGGGAGAGGAGCACTATGAGGGCATTTACTGGGGCACTATATAGGGGTATTTTATACTGGCATACATTATGGGGACATTAGCTCAACAGCGGGCACTAAGCGGGGGCATTTCATGTACTGTCATATTGTAGGGAGAATTATTAGTACTAGGAGGTATTATGCGGAGCTTTGCTAATACTGGGGGGCTATGAGGAACATGATTACTAGTATGGGCACTATAGGGGCATTATTACTACTAAGTGTGCTCTGGCAGAGAATTATTTCTATTTTGGGGAGCCCTGTTACTTTGGGGGGCACCCTGCCACAGTATCAGCTTAGCACAATAATTTTTGGGGGACATTATCTTTATACTATTAGTGTCTGGGCGCAGTTATTTTTTTAGAGCACTGTGTGCCAATAATTGTTGAGGGGGGCACTATCTGTGTGGTAGTAGTATTTTCAGGGGGACTGTTTCTGCAGTATAGTATTGGGGGCACAGCGGGCACAGTATTGGGGGTGGCAGGAAAGGGTGTTCAGAAGATGTGAAGATGATGGAAATGTGGGAAACTAATGTCTGTTTGTTAATCTCTGCAGAGATGGGAGATGGCTGAAAAATCATCATGGCGGTCTGGTCTGAATGGAGAAGATGAGGAAAGAGAACGTCTACAACAAAGGTGACATCACAGGATGTAAGAGGTATGTGGTGCTATGTAGGAGAGGAGATGCTCCGGCTCCTCCCCCTGCCATTTGCAGAAGGAGGATTCAGAGCTAGGTGAGGACGGTCAAGGGGGGCAGCAGGCCACGGGCGGGTGGCAGATGGTGGGGGGAACCACAGGCCTTGAGCAGGATCAGGGGAGGGAGGAGAGCGAAGGAGCTTCCTGGCTGTAGCTTGTTATATAAGCAGGCAGTGCAGCCAGGACAGACCCCCCCTCCCTCTCCGTATGATGTGTAGAGACAGGCCGCAACTCTAGAATGTCAGCTGTACAGTGTTTGTTGGGAGTGGCCTATTATATGTAGGAGGGGCTTTTAATAATGGGCGGGGCCCAAAAATTTGCGGCGCGCTTCGCTTTTAGAATCTCCAAGTAAATGAATCAGCGCAACACACTACACCCTTTCCCTCCATTTTTAAATATAAAGGGGGCTTTGAAAAATTCAATTAGCACAGCGCACTACACATGCCGCATTTTTTTGCCTTTCGGACCCCCCCTAAACAAAATTCCTGGGTGCTCCCCTGGGTGGAGATAGAAAATCTCATTGGACTCTACTCCTTGGCAGTGCTGTTGCATGCTGCAGGGTTCGGCATGTCAGTACTGACTACCAGCTCAGAAGTGACAGACCTATGAAATCAGTGGGTCTGTCACTACACTAAGCTGCCCTCAGTCCATGAAGCACACCAAATGATGAAAAGGAGACAAAATACAGATTCTATTTTCTAGGCCTTTGTATTTAGCACAGGAGCACATGCTACAAATCTCCGATGGGTTATATAATAAAAGCCAGAGAGCATTGCCCCTGTAATGAATATAAAAGCACTTAATGCAGAGCCTTTTCTGTCTCCCAGTCTTCATTTTAGAAGCAGGTCCATGTTGCAACATTACATAATAGAAGCAAAAGCAGATATAGAAATACATCCCAAAAATATGCAATTTAGTAATCCCCGCATAGTTGGAGATAACACTTTAAAAAAATCTGTGCTATGAGACAAGGATATATGGCAAGATTTATACCTCCCTTTACAGACAGAAGCTGCTATTTTATTATGCCTTGCACTCCAAGATGTCTGTATTCATCATGAGTGCCCTGTTGATGACTGATCCTGTGTATGATCATCCACAGTGAGCATTTTTATGTTACATGTCAGAGCGCTGTCCCTTTGCTGGCAGTCACTGTATATCTTGCTCATGCAGCTTCTTTTCTCTCTGGGTCATGATACTGGTATATTAATGAAGCACCCTGTCGTGTCCTCTTACGTCTCCGCCAATCAGCGCTTGCCTTCTTCTACCACCCAAAAAAATGTAATTGAATCTTTCTTGCCTTGAGGAGAATTGTAGAGATGAACTCCTGCCTTGCATTTGGGATTGCTTTCTGGAAAATCAGTGCTTGTTTGGATCGTTTTAGTTTCCTTCTCTTTGACAGAATAAGGACTTGAATAGCTGTGCAGTGACGTAGATCGAGGAGTTATGCTAAGACTGGCATTACAATGGCCAGTTATAATATAAGGCAATTGGTACAAATTGTGCAAGCCTCTTAATAGATTTCGCACATCTTCCAGCACTCTGTGTGCCAGAAATGTAGTTCTATGCCAGCAATGAGCTGGTGTCTGTTTGAAGGATAATTTATTAGTAATGAGAGGATTTCTTGAAATTCGATTCGGATTCGATTCAGCTGAATAGGTCAATTCAGTTGGGGTCTGAATAAAGTTGACCTAAATCAAAAGTTCTCCGATTGACCTGAAAAGATGACATTCTGGGACTGTATGCAACTCATTTCAAGCTCTTTAAGCCAAGACAGCATTAGTAATCTTAAAATGACAGTGACATATATGTCTATGGGTAAAGCATGGCTTCTGGTGGTGACAAACAGCTTTTTTTTTTAAAACAAACTGCACTGTACGATTTGGACTGAAATGTTTTTGCTTGTTGAAGGCAATTGCCCGCTGATGTACTGTATATACACACACCTTCTGTGGTCATGTCATCCTCCTTCTTCATCTTTCCTGTCTTCTGCTCTGAAAAATGGCTGATGCTATTTTCAGAAATTTCGCAAAAAAAATTGCACTTGACCCAAATTTTTTAAAAATGTGGATCAAATTTGATTATTTTACAATCGATTTGCATATCTCTATAATTATGCCAGTTTCTGGCTTACATTCTAGTACATCTGATGGGCCATCAGAAGCTATGTCCAATCCTGATAATCCTCGCCCGCTTTTCTTACCCCTTCTAAAAAGTGGTGGGGGAAGTGAAAAGTTGCAAATGATGCAGCAAATATGGTATGCACCATAATATGCTACCTTTTTATACTACTATTGTGCCATAAACTATTTGATAAATGTGCCTTGGACAGTTTTCGTTTTAGACAGTTTCATAAATCTCCATAGTAGTACGTGTGGCAGCATTGGGTTATAAAATAACTATATAAAAGTGCATTAATTTTACTGAGATTCAAGTGGACTCCAGGATTTTGGGGACAATTTGTTTTGGAGTATTTTAATGTACAGTCAGGTCCATAAATATTGGGACATCAACACAATTCAAAAATTTTTTGCTCTATACACCACCACAATACTGTAGATTTGAAATGAAACGAACAAGATGTGCTTTAACTGCAGACTGTCAGCTTTAATTTGAGGGTATTTACATCCAAATCAGGTGAATGGTGTAGGAATTACAACAGTTTTCATATGTGCCTCCCACTTGTTAAGGGACCAAAAGTAATGGGACAGAATAAAAATCATAAATCAAACTTTCACTTTTTAATACTTGGTTGCAAATCCTTTGCAGTCAATTACAGCATGAAGTCTGGAACGCATAGACACCACCAGATGCTGGGTTTCATGCCTGGTGATGCTCTGCCAGGCCTCTACTGCAACTGTCTTCAGTTCCTGCTTGTTCTTGGGACATTTTCCCTTCAGTTTTGTCTTTAGCAAGTGAAATGCATGCTCAATCGGATTCAGGTCAGGTGATTGACTTGGCCATTGCATAACATTCCACTTCTTTCCCTTAAAAAACTCTTTGGTTGCTTTTGCAGTATGATTTGGGTCATTGTCCATCTGCACTGTGAAGCGCTGTCCAATGAGTTCTGAAGCATTTGGCTGAATATGAGCAGATAATATTGCCCGAAACACTTCAGAATTCATCCTGCTGCTTTTGTCAGCAGTCACATCATCAATAAATACAAGAGAACCAGTTCCATTGGCAGCCATACATGCCCACACCATGACACTACCACCACCATGCTTCACTGATGAGGTGGTATGCTTAGGATCATAAGCAGTTCCTTTCCTTCTCCATACTCTTCTCTTCCCATCACTCTTGTACAAGTTGATCTTGGTCTCATCTGTCCATAGGATGTTGTTCCAGAACTGTGAAGGCTTTTTTTAGATGTTGTTTGACAAACTCTAAACTGGCCTTCCTGTTTTTGAGGCTCACCAATGGTTTACATCTTGTGGTAAACCCTCTGTATTCACTCTGGTGTAGTCTTCTCTTGATTGTTGACTTTGACACACATACACCTACCTCCTGGAGAGTGTTCTTGATCTGGCCAACTGTTGTGAAGGGTATTTTCTTCCCCAGGGAAATAATTATTCGGTCATCCACCACAGTTGTTTTCCGCGGTCTTCCGGGTCTTTTGGTGTTGCTGAGCTCACTGGTGCGTTCCTTCTTTTTAAGAATGTTCCAAACAGTTGTTCTGGCCATGCCTAATGTTTTTGCTATCTCTCTGATGGGTTTGTTTTGTTTTTTCAGCCTAATGATGGCTTGCTTCACTGATAGTGACAGCTTTTTGGATCTCATCTTGAGAGTTGACAGCAACAGATTCCAAGTGCAAATAGCACACTTGAAATGAACTCTGGACCTTTTATCTGCTCATTGTAATTGGGATAATGAGGGAATAACATACACCTGGCCATGGAACAGCTGAGAAGCCAATTGTCCCATGACTTTTAGTCCCTTAACAAGTGGGAGGCACATATGCAAACTGTTGTAATTCCTACACCATTCACCGGATTTGGATATAAATACCCTCAAATTAAAGCTGACAGTCTGCAGTTAAAGCACATCTTGTTATTTTCATTTCAAATTCATTGTGGTGGTGTATAGAGCCAAAAATTTTAGAATTTTGTCGATGTCCCAATATTTATGGACCTGACTGTATGTAACATACTTTTACACAAAGCGCAGTGGTGTTGTTCTGGTGTAAGCTTTTGATGCTTTTTTTTTTTTTTTTTATCAGAACCAGAAGTAAATCTTAAAGGAGTTGTCAAACTTTTTGAAAATTATGACCTATCTTCAGTATAGATCATTGAGTAGTGGCTATACCAAGATAGGTCATCACTATCTAACTGGTGGACAACTCTTTTACACAGAGGAAGAATATAAGACTGGGTTCACATATGCAATTCTAATGTCCAAAACTCCTATTACTTTATTGCTTAGGTTGAAAGGTCCACTAACTTCAACCATCCTCAAACATAGGTGTTTTTATTCAAATCAAGATCAGTCCAACTGCAGCCAACAATAACTTAAGAGGGGGAAAGAAATTCTTCCCGACCCCACATGATTTTCTTAAATCCGTTAAACATATGTAACTAAACTGAGTATTTCAAAGTGTGACTACTATTACTGTAAAGAAGTCTTTCCAACATTAATGATTGTCTTCTGTCTCTGGTGCATTGTACAGTTCTTGGAATTAAATCATGTACCCATTTTTGACAAAAATAAAACTTAACACACTAGGAACACTTAGGGCCTGTTCACATGGCATATTGTGATGCTGTCAAAATCCACAGCCTATACCACAGCAGAAACCACTGGCCACAGTTGTTAATTTTGAATGCTGACCCGCTCACAGCATAGTTCCACTAAATTAAGCTAAATTTCAAGCTGACCCTGTCTGCGGCTCCAAGTGGCGGCTGTCCACACACCATGACCCTTTTGGCGCAGTCACAGCTTTAAATCGCCAGCTTGCTAATGCAGCACTGCCTCCCATTGAAAACAATAGGAAGCAGACACCATGTGGCCGCTGGCAGAACTTTGACACGGTGTCCACACTGGAAGTGTAAATCCACTGTTATTCTTGTTCCCGTTATAAGACAATTAGGTGTTTGAAGTCATGGAGGCTACCACATGAGAGCTCTTTGTTGGAATGTGTGGCCTGCAACGGAAGTGAGAATTAATGGAGCCTATATGGGATCTCATGAGAAAAGAGGATGATGTTTCGTGGCCTAGAGAACGTAAATCATGTTGCATGATGGGAGGGGCGGCGTGTTGATCTGGGAAAGCTTGACTTTGAGGAGGAAAGCACTGGCCTACTGTAAGCAACTAATTTGCATATGGTGTGAACAAGAATAAAAGTGGATTTTCTGCAGATTTATACAAGGGATCAAAGATCCCTTCTCTAGCACCATAAGCATATGAAAATGGTATTGTGGGCAGTATGTCATTCTGCTTCCTCAGATACACCCAGTTTAATGTCTTTTCCCCCTTGCATCATGCCTGCTCCTCCAATACTGTTTCAGTTTGTGCCCCATAAAACATACCACTTAGGCCTCATGCACATGACCGTTGTCTGGGTCCGCATCCGAGCCGCCGTTTTGGCGGCTCGGATGCGGACCCATTCACTTCAATGGGGCCGCAAAAGATGCGGACAGCACTCCGTGTGCTGTCCGCATCCGTGGCTCCGTTCCGCGGCCCCGCTAAAAAAATATAACATGTCCTATTCTTGTCCGCGCTTTGAGGACAAGAATAGGCATTTATATTGCCGGCGCCCGTTCTGCAAATTGCGGAAGGCAACACAGGCGGCTTCCGTTTTTTGCGGATCCGCGGATTGCGGACTGCAAAAAACAGCACGGCCGTGTGCATGAGGCCTTATACTCACTCATAGGTTACTGCTCTGCCCAGGAGAAAATAATTGTGCTTGTTTATTAGACTGCTATCTATAAGGATTTTCTATATTTTGATAAAATGTTTGTGATGTTACTTCTCTATTCACATACAGTATTTTTTAAATAAAAAAAATTAGAATAGAAACAAAAACATTTATTTAAAGGGATTTCCTGGGAGTAGAATATTGATGACCTATCCTCAGAATAGGTCAACAATATCTGATTGTTGTCAACTCCCAGCACTCCTGCAGATCAGCTGTTTGAAGAGGCTGCTGCGATCTGATGAGTGCCACAGTCTCTCCCTAGGCCAGTGACGGCATGGCATGGCATAGGTACAGATAAAAGAAAATAGAAGACAGGAGGCCGCGCCTCGTGTGTGTGGCTGTATAACAGTTAAATCGCACTATATATAAGAAGTGCTTACCATTTGTTGTTGTGATGAGCCACAACAACTGTAGATAGCCTTGCTGGTATTTGCCCGTCCAGCGTGCAGGATCCTGTACTGCTGCCAAGGTCCTTTTCTCTGCCGCAGATGTGGCAATAGAAATAAAACTTAAAGCAATAAAAAGGGGGGATTTTGAACCTTTTGTAGTGGCACTGTAAACAGGAGAATACGTGCCAGGTGATATTATTAAAAGAAGAATTTTTATTCTATAGTCAACGCGTTTCGAGGACATACAGCCCTCTTCATCAGGACAATAGTAGCGTAAGGTGGCATAGGTACAGCTCACACCCATTCAAGTAAATGGGCCTGGGATGCAACACCAAGCACAGCTGATCAGCGAAGGTGTTGGGAGTCAGACTCTCGCCGATCAGAAACTGTTGACCTGTACTCAAGATGGGGCATTAATATTCTACTTGCGGAAAACCCCTTTAATCTGCCATCTGATTTTAATAGATACTTGCTTCTGTCACAGAAGTGCAAGATAATGTGGCCTTTTACAAGGCCAAAAGCAGGACATGGATATAAGCATAGTCAGGCATTGTATGCTAGAATTTTTGTTGGGCTAATATTTGATATTTTCCCATAATCAACCATTTTCAAAATGCAGAATACTTAATCTGAGACCAACTATGTTCATGTTATGGTGTAAATTTACTGTAATTTTGTTATTTGGTAATCATTGGAAAATGAATTCTGACCTAATAAGCAAAGGATTAAAAGGGTTATTGATCGGTTATCCACCCAAGCCAACGATTGGCTGAGTAGTCTTTTCCTGTGTGTCTAAATGGGACCAGGAAGTAGAGACCAGTGGGAGTCAGTAAGCAGCGGAACAAGAGATCAGAGAGGTGATTATCATTTCTCTGAATCCTTTGTCAAAAACTTTTCTTGCTTGACTACCCCTTTTAGCCCCCTAATGTTGTAAAGGCGATCTATCAACAGAAAACTAAATTATATTTACATCAGGTTTTATTATAAAAAATTTAAAAAAATTGCAATTCTTCTGGAGCTCACTTGTATCAGCTTTGCTGTATAGCCAGAGTCACCTTATTATCATAAGAGAGCAAGTGATATAATGTGGAGCTCTACGTAACATAAAATAGCAACTGTGTATAGTTAACACACAGCTAAAGCTCTGTATGTGTGTTCTTTATCAGTCTCATTCTTCTGGGACTGAGGGCTATACTCCCTAAAGACTGTAACACGAAAGTTCTATTGATTGCAGCTGCCATGAAGCACACATCCTGTTGTACTTCTATACAGACAGTCCAAGAAGGAAGTGTGTGTCACCAACATGGCCACAATCAGAAATGGCTTTAAAATATAAATGATTAGAACAAACCCATTTTTTTTCTTTCACTACTTAAATCTAATTAATAAAACATTAATCAAAAAACACAAGACACGCCCTTTAAGGCATTTCCTAGAGCTATAGGTAAATAATCACAAATGTATGAGCATAACACTGCATGACTGGTCATACTGTCACATCAATATCTATCCTGTGGTTTCTCGCACCAGTATTGCATTTTTATAGAATTACTACTGTTCTGGCCCAAATTCTCTCAATTCATTATTGTTTAATTTTTTCCCCAGTGGTTGCATTAACTGTGCATAAACTTCATGCATAATTCACTAAATATTGGAAAATTAAAACAAATATTTGCAGATGAAAAGGAAAGCCATTTATGAGAATACAATAAGCATTGATCAAACAACCAGTTAAGTACAAATTTTAGCCTTTCAGACTGATTAGTGTATGAACTGCTGCAAGACATGGATTTCCTTGGTAGGAAAATGTGATGGAAATTGTACTGCACATGTGATTGATTTTTTTCATTTTTATTTGTTTTCATCTATGAAACAATGATATGGTGTATAACAATTGTATCCTCATTGACAAAAAAAATAACACACAAGGAGTTGTTGGAATTGAATGAAACATTATATGTGTGAATGTAATTATGATTTTTGTGATTTCAATATTAGATGAAAGGAGGCTCTAGTACACTGTTGGACCGCCTGTAGCCTGGATACAAGATGAGATTTAGTAGGGTATAGAGGCAAAAATGGTTCTGTATGGTATCACATGGCACATTTGTCCACAGAGGTTGCAGCTGGGCTTTTAGGTCCTGCATACTGGTAGGTTGCTGGTTGTTGGCATCCCAGCTGGTTCCATATATGCTCAATTGGCGATAAATCTAGTGACTGGGCAGACCAAGGAAGTGTTTCACCCAACCTGGTGGAGAAATTCCTGGGAAACCCATGCTCTGTTATAGCTGGCCAGCTAGGACCAGTCCTAGGTTGCTAGTATAGCTTATATGTGTATACAGCTAGACCTGCCAATAGCCTTAATACAGTTCCTAAGAAGAGTTACTTACTGTGACATCATGTTTTGTATGTCATCTAACTGTTATATTTTGTGTTCACAGAAGCAGAAAAAGATAATATGCCTTTAAGATTCATTTTGTAATGTAAGGTAAGCTCAGTGACACAGCAGAAAGCATAGTGTTAATCTGTTGTTGCTGGGCAGAAGTCTAGACCAATCAAAGCCAGCTTCTCACACAGCAAGAGTTTTCACCAATCACAGCCAGCCTCACACACAGCCTGTCTGGGAATTCCCCAAGCAGGAGCTGCTGGAATCATTATTTACCAGAGACAGGAGCTGAAGAGACATTCACTCCACTGAGAGCTGAGTTTTATGGGAACAAGAGGCCAAAATAGGTAGTTAAAACAGTTATATAATGTTCATATTGTTAGTATTGTGTTTAGAACTGTATACTGAACTAGATATATATGTGCTTACTTACAGTTCCACCAATTGCAACCATACAATTGCAAATGCAAATTGCAAGCTACAAATTGCAAGCATTCAATTGCAAGCATTCTGATTCCATATTGCAATACAAATTGCATACAACCATACCAGATCATACTCAACCAATCTGCAAATAGTTACTGCTAACTGCTTATTGCAAATTGCAACCAAATTCAGCAAGCGAACTATCAGTTAGACCTCATATACCTCTCAGAGAGATCATAAAGTGCTTAAATAACTTAAAGTGACAGTACAGATACTGAAGAGAGAAATATATCCACCATTTTATGTTGAATGCATACCACCATTTTGTGATATCTTTTCAACACGTGTTTTGTACATGGACTATCTGCTGTGGAGGCGGCAGTGTTATATATGAAGAAAAGTTGAAGTTAATAGAGAAGTTATTTGAAGCATTTGGTGTGCTCTTTAAACCTACTGTTTCCATAGAACGGCGCTAGAGGAATTACAGAGTAATAGACAGTCTGGTTAGACTAAAAGTCAGAGATATCAAAATTCTTATAATGCCACAGCACAAAAGGCACTTCATAGTGCTGAGCCTGCCACAGTGGAACTATTGCCCTCAGAGGGCGAACTTGCACAGTAAAGGGTGCTTTAGAGCAGCGGAGCGCCAGCATATACCGCCGCGCAGCAACTGTTCCCTGAGTGAGCAAGCAAAGACGTCTCAGCGGAGCTACCATAAAGGCCATAGAACGTGCGCATTAGTCAAACTGCAGCCAACTCTTAAAGTGGCAGAACGGCAAAGGCAAGATAGTCAGAGAAAGAGTGCCAACCCTCCTGCAATCCCTAGGGAGAGAAAGAGACGCATAGTGGGAGGCCAAAGTCCAGAGCTAGAGTGCCTGCACCGCTATCCATGGAGAGACCACGTACTGCAGTCAGCTAGTTTCCCACTGGGCCCAAAGCTTGCAGCAGCGTATCCAAGCCAGCGTATCGCAAGTCATCACAGATCATCGTAAGTCATCACAGAGCATCGTAAGTCATCACAGAGCATCGCAAGTCATCGCAGAGCATCGCGAGTCAGCGCAGAGCATCGCGAGTCAGCGCAGAGCATCGCGAGTCAGCGCAGAGCATCGCGAGTCAGCGCAGAGCATCGCGAGTCAGCGCAGAGCATCGCGAGTCAGCGCAGAGCATCGCAACTCAGCGCAGAGCATCGCAACTCAGCGCAGAGCATCGCAACTCAGCGCAGAGCATCGCAACTCAGCGCAGAGCATCGCATCACATCAAGAAAAGACAAGTCTCCTTTAAGACAGACATTTGTTCCAGCAATCTTCAGATCGCAGTATCCTGCTCTTCAGAATAAGGTCAGAGCTTTCCTTTTATTACTTATCATTGCATATAGGCTTTGGCATAAAGAGATATTTTTGTGTTCAGATAAAGACTTTAAAGTAAAACAAAGGACAGTTTGTATTACACGGACTCTATTGCATTTAAAGTGAAAGGCATTTATTGCCTGCATTTATCGCTGTTACATTTAAAGTGAAAATCATTTATTTCTGCATTTGCCAATATTGCATTTAAAGTGAAAGAACTCTTAATATTTGTATTGATTGTTATAGCATTTAAAGTAAATGTCTGAACCTAGTATTACCATGCCACTGTTAGAGGATACAAAGATAGATAAAGTAGAGGGGGAAGAGCAAGGGAACCTGTCTGAGGTAGAAGAGTCTGATGCAGTCTTGCCTCAAACAAATATAGCCCAAACAGATGAACTAAGATGTTCATGACGTGCCAGAAAACCGACCCCAAAGATGCTGGAAAATTTGGAGCAAGAAGCAGCACTGAAAGGAAAAAAGTTCACCAGAATGTATGAGAAGTGGAAATTATACATTAAAGGCATTCGTGGAAAGTTAAAACAAAGAAGTATAAAAGGGAACTTGAGTGATATGGTAGAGACGGTAGAAGAATCTGAATCAGAGCTTATGGCAGCATATGTCAACCTGCGGTCGCTTATGACACCTTCCCAAGACATTGTTAGGAACATGGACACATGTACTGCAGTCACTAAAGATTTAGTAAAGCTCATGAGAGAACTTTCCTCTGCAGCTAATTACGGGGTGTCTGGGACCTTCTCTGGTTAGTATACTACAAGAGAGCAGAAATTGAAATGGAAGCTGCCATCAAGGCGCAGCACCAACTGATCGCTGAAAAGGAAGCTGAAAAGGATGCACAATGCCATCAGATGGAAGCTGCAATGGATGCACAACGCCATCAGATGGAAGCTGAAATAGATGCACAGCTCCAACAGATGAAAAGTCTGGAAAGGCAAAAAGAAGTTAAGATCATAGAAGCCAGACTCAGAGTACGCAAAGAGGATATGAATCAGAGTAGTCATAGGTTCAAATCTGTTCTAAGTGAATAAGCAGACTCCTTCTTTCCTACTTACGCCCATGAGAATGGAAGGGAATCTCCAGCATTTAGTGAGAGAATAAGTTATTATCCTTCCATCCCTGCTCAGAAAAACAAAGAGAGGCTTAGTCCAGTGTTAGGAAAACGGTGTGTGAATTTACCCTCTATCTCTACCAGAAAAGATAAAGAAAAGGACTCACCTAATTCAGAACTAAGTGAAAAAATAGAACCGGATGATTCTATTCCTAGATCGGCAATGCTCAGGAGAGTGTTACAACTATTGTCCCAACAGGACAACAGAGAACAGTCCTCGCTAGACTTCCCGTGCCAGAACCCACTGTATTTTCAGGAGACGTACTGAAGTTCATAGAGTGGAAGGCAAGTTTTGAAATGATCATTGAGCATCATTGCTTCAGTCCAATCAACAAGTTATTCTACCTTCAGAGATATGTTGGTGGGAAAGCAAAGAAAGTTCTTGAAGGTAACTTCTATAGAAAAGACGAAGAAGCCTACAAGCAAGCTTGGGAAAAATTAAATGCAAGATATGGTCATCCTTTCTTAGTACCAAGAAATTTTAGAGAGAAATTGAATAACTGGCCTAAAATAGGTCCTAAAGAACACTTCAGACTCTTTTGATGCATGTGTCTTTACAGAGGAAGAGGTTCTAAGTCAGCTGTCTAAAATTAATACAAATAAGTCACAGGGGCCTGATGGGATACACCTAAAGCTATTAAAAGAGCTTAGCGGTGAACTAGCAAAACCATTAACAGATTTATTTAACCAATCACTGGTAACATGAGTTGTGCCTATTCACAAGAAAGGTAGTAGGGAGGAATCGGGCATCTATAGGCCAGTAAGCCTGACATCAATAGTGGGGAAATTAATGGAAACCTTACTTAAGGAGAGGATTGTGGAACATCTAAAATCCCATTGAAAGATGAAAAACAGCATGGGTTTACTTCAGGGAGATCATGTCAAACTAATCTTATAGATTTTTTTTAATTGGGTGACTAATATAATAGATGGCGGAGGTGCAGTAGACATCGCTTATCTAGACTTTAGTAAGGCTTTTGATACTGTCCCACATAGAAGGCTTATCAATAAATTACAATCTTTGTGCTTGGTCTCCCATATTGTTGAATGGATTAGGCAGTGGCTGAGGGACAGACAACAGAGGGTTGTAGTCAATGGAGTATATTCAGACCATAGTCTTGCTATCAGTGGGGTACCCCAGGGATCTGTTCTGGGACCCATATTGTTTAATATCTTCATCAGCGAAATTGCAGAAGGCCTTGATGGTAAGGTGTGTCTTTTTGCTGATGACACAAACATTTGTAACAGGGTTGATGTTCCTGGAGGGATACACCAAATGGAAAATGATTTAGGAAAACTAGAGGAATGGTCAAAAATCTGGCAACTAAAATCTAATGTTGATAAGTGCAAGATAATGCACCTGGGGCGTTAAAACCCAAGAGCAGAATATAAAATCAGTGATACAGCCCTAACCTCAGTATCTGAGGAAAGGGATTTAGGGGTCATTATTTCAGAAGACTTAAAGGTAGGCAGACAATGTCATAGAGCAGCAGGAAATGCTAGCAGAATGCTTGGGTGTATAGGGAGAGGCATTACCAGTAGAAAGAGGGAGCTGCTCTTGCCGCTCTACAGAGCACTAGTGAGACCTCATTTGGAGTATTGTGTGCAGTACTGGAGACCATATCTCCAGAAGGATATTGATACTTTGGAGAGAGTTCAGAGAAGAGCTACTAAACTAGTACATGGATTGCAGGATAAAACTTACCAGGAAATATTAAAGGACCTTAACATGTATAGCTTGGAAGAAAGACGAGACAGAGGGGATATGATAGAAACTTTTAAATACATAAAGGGAATCAACAAGGTAAAAGAGGAGAGAATATTTAAAAGAAGAAAAACTGCTACAAGAGGACATAGTTTTAAATTAGAGGGGTAAAGGTTTAAAAGTAATATCAGGAAGTATTACTTTACTGAGAGAGTAGTGGATGCATGGAATAGCCTTCCTGCAGAAGTGGTAGCTGCAAATACAGTGAAGGAGTTTAAGCATGCACGGGATAGGCATAAGGCCATCCTTCATATAAGATAGGGCCAGGGGCTATTCATAGTATTCAGTATATTGGGCAGACTAGATGGGCCAAATGGTTCTTATCTGCCGACACATTCTATGTTTCTATGTTTCTAAAATAGGGTGAGGAAACGCATCTCCCCTATATTGACACCTAGACTCCCTAATGTCGCCGAGTGGGGAGGGGAGTAGTACATTTCCCCACAGTGTCCAAGATTTAGAAAGTAAAACTTAGATTATATAGTCTAAAACTGCTCCAGATTTATCTCAGAGGTTGATGCTGGATCATAAATTGTGTCCACCTTTAGACTGTCTAGTCTAAATTTACACCACCTGTTACAGTAGTTTGCTTACTGTACGGCCAAGGTGTGACCCAAAATTAATGCAAACTTTGGTGCACATTCTTGCGTCTTAAACCACGTTCCCACTAACCCTTGCCAGACAAGGGGGAAACAATTGTCTAAAACAATGTGTTGCAAAGCATGTACCTCATTTTTCCCCACAAATTATGCCGGAATTCTAACACATTTTGATTAGTAAATTTCTCCCACTCTTCTCCCACATGTTAAAATAATTGTCCCAAAACATAATTTGATTCACAAGGTAGATAGGAGATAAGTATCTAATCACGAGAACTGGCATCTCAAGATCCCCAAATGAATGGAGCAGTGGTAAAACAGGTGAGCTGCCATTCCATTCATTCTCAATTGGAATGGCGTAGCTAGCTGAGTACTAGACTATTCATTCAGGGAACTTGGGACCCCTATTCTTTTCAGTGGTAGCAGTCCTTGCAATCAGACCCCCACCAATTGGATACTTATGCTCTATATTGTGGATAGGAAATTTGTTTATATATTGGGACAACGCTTCATAAGTACAATAAGAGTTCATAAAGTCCGTTTTATAGCTGAAACATTAAAACTTAGATTATTACAAATATGTGGAAGTTTTAAACTTACAAGGTTTGCATGAAATTACAAAAAGAGATCCTTTTGTCTGAATGGAGCTAAGCTCCAATTCCAGACACAGCTGCTGATTACAAGTTGTGCTGTTTCTGGTGAATATTTTTTTTCTAATTTCATACAATACCTTTAAATCCATGTTTTGTTACTAGAAAAAAAAATAGAGGCCACACGAGTTTAACTGAGTAATCAATTATTTATTTCTGTTATTAATAGAGACTATAAAGTCCCTAATTCAAAGGCTCCTTGCAGACGAGCGTGTCCGGATTAGGTACGGATGCGTCCCGGTGCATTGCGGCAAACCCGCGCGAGTAGGAACGCAATTGCAGTCAGTTTTGACTGCGATTGCGTTCCGATGTTCAGTTTTTATTGCGCTGGTGCAATGTGTTTTGCAGGCGCGTGATAAAAAACTGACTGTGGTACCCAGATCCGAACTTCAGGTTTGGGTTAGTTGTAGTGTAGATTGTATTATTTCCCCTTATAACATGGGGGGCCCCTTTCA
The DNA here is from genome assembly GCF_905171765.1 of Bufo bufo. Taxonomy (NCBI): domain Eukaryota; kingdom Metazoa; phylum Chordata; class Amphibia; order Anura; family Bufonidae; genus Bufo; species Bufo bufo. Next base: position 222,292,682 of record NC_053392.1, read on the forward strand.
CACGGGCGAGTTTTCCGCGGGGGTGCAATGCGTGAGGTGAACGCATTGCACCCGCATTGAATCCGGACCCATTCATTTCTATGGGGCTGTGCACATGAGCGGTGATTTTCACGCATCACTTGTGCGTTGCGTGAAATTCGCAGCATGCTCCTCTTTGTGCGTTTTTTTCACGTAACGCAGGCCCTATAGAAATTAATGGGGTTGCGTGAAAACCGCAAGCATCCGCAAGCAAGTGCGGATGCGGTGCGATTTTCACGCACGGTTGCTAGGTGACGATCGGGATGGAGACCCGATCATTATTATTTTCCCTTATAACATGGTTATAAGGGAAAATAATAGCATTTTTAATACAGAATACATAGTACAATAGGGCTGGAGGGGTTAAAAAAAATAATTTAACTCACCTTAATCCACTTGTTCGCGCAGCCGCCATCTCTTCTGTCTTCATCTGTGAGGAAAAGGACCTTTGATGATGTCACATGGTCCGTCACATGCATCGATTTTCACGTAGCCCCATTCACTTCTATAGGGCCTGCGTTGCGTGAAAAATGCAGAAAATAGAGCTTGCTGCGATTTTCACACAACGCACAAGTAATGCGTGAAAATCACCGCTCATGTGCACAGCCCCATAGAAAGGAATGGGTCCGGATTCAGTGCGGGTGCAATGCGTTCACTTCACGCATTGCACCCGCGCGGAAAACTCGCCCGTGTGAAAGGGGCCTAAAGCTGTTGATCCAGAAGAAGGCAAAATCCCTGGACACACTTGGCCAATTAGTGATAAAACCCTGGATCAAAACTATTAATTAGTTGCTAATTATTATTAAATATTAACCTTAACGCTGATATCATTTTTGTTTTTATTTTTTATTCTATATAAGAATGTTAATGCTAATATAATCCTAAAATTCCAATTACAAACTATTAATACTATGCTATAAATAATAATAAGGTCCCTAATACTTCAAGCGTTAATCCAGAAGAAGGCAAAAAACCTTCTCGACCCCAGGAAAAGGCGATCAGTTCTAGAACCCTGGATCAAAGCCATTAACGAGTTGCTGATTCTTATTAAGTATAAACTTTAATAATTATGATGATTTTATTTTTTTATTCTATGTAAGAATATTATTACTAATATAATCCTAAAATTCCAATTTGACAGTAATAATAATGCTTTGCTCTAAATGATAATGAGGTCCCTAACACTTCAAGTGTTTATACAGAAGAAGGCAAAAAAAAAACACCTGGACACATTTAGCCAATTTGTGACACAGGAAAAATTCCTCCTCAATCCCTGGAAAAGGCGATCAGTTGTAGAACCATGGCTCAAAGCCTTAACTAATTGCTAATTATTGGTAGATATTAACATTAATGCTAATATAATTTTATTGTATGTAAGAATATCATTAATAATGTAATCCTAAAATTCCAACCGATGTAAGAATATTATTACTAATATAATCCTAAAATACCAATTTGACAATATTATTAATACTATGCTATAAATTATAATGAGGTCCCTAACACTCAAAATGTTGATCCAGAAGGCAAAAAACCTGGACATATTCATCCAATTTATGACACAGGAAAAATGTCCCCGTGAATAGGCGATCAGTTCTAGAAGCCTGGATCAAAGCCACTAAATAGTTAATAATTAATATTACACTAATAAACTAATTATTAGCTATATTTTTTAGTTTATTATAGCATTATTATTGTCATTAACTTTATTACTAATATTAAACTAGAACTATAATTTGACAATACTATTAATGCTATAATTTTATTACTTACTGATGATCTTGATGTCCTCCTCACTGGTGTTCTTCTTCCTCTTCTTATCTTCTCTCTTCTCTTGCCTGTTAAATACTTCAACTTTTGCCATCTTTATGGTCTCTTCATCGTTCAGCCCCTCACACAACATTCTAGTAATTGCTTGCTGTGCCCAATGTTTATCGCTTGGTCTTGGTGTTGGTTCTTCATCCAGTAGCAAAAACTGCCTTTGAGCAAACAAACTTGTTGGCATGAGGCACTAGGAAAACAAGAGATAAGTACATTTTCTATCCCTATGACCTTCTAGAGCTATAGAAAGAGCATCAAAATATATTTTCAAACTCAACAGCATGCTCACTCACCTCCTTTTTGAAGAGAGAAAAAGGGAGGAGTTTCATACAAAATGCCAGTCTTGATAGACCGTCCTCTGGTGTGATGCTGGCATAAACTGAAGAGAGAACACAAGAAAAAAGGATCAATCAAACATGCACAGAAACTGTCAAATACACACATAAAGATCACTTGTTCACTATTCAGAGTAAGGGTACTTTTACACTAGCGTTTTTCTTTTCCGGCACTGAGTTCCGTCCTAGGGGCTCAAATCCGGAAAAGAACTGATCAGTTTTATCCACATGCATTCTTAATGGAGAGCAATCCGTTCAGGATGCATCAGGATGTCTTCAGTTCAGTCTTTTTTACTGATCAGGCTTTTCAGAAAAGCGTAGCATGTTGTATTTTTACCTCCGGCCAAAAATCCGGAACACTTTGACTGAACGTCGGATCTGGCATTTTTCACACTGACTTGCATTAATGCCGGATCCGGCGCCGTGTGTTCTGTCAAACCAGATCCGGCTTTTGCATGTTAAACCCGAAAAATTAGAAAAAAAAGTTAAAGTCCATAAATGGCGGATCTGTTTTTTCCAATGCATTTTTTCATTGTGATCAGAATCCTGATCAGGATTCAAATGTAATCCGTTTTCACACGTTTTTACGGATCCAGCAGGCAGTTCCGGCGACGGAATTGCCCGTCGGATTCAAACAACGTTAGTGTGAAAGTACCCTAAGATATAGTATGTTCAGTTTATAGCAGTCATTATTTGATGAGTTGCCCCCTCCATCATCAGGCATGGAGCATTTCACCACACAGACTCAACTGTAGTATAAACCACTGTCTATGTTCCCCATTAGTACCAGGGGTACACCATCTATCAGACAAGTTGAGCTTCTGGCCCCAGCTGGTGTTCTGCAGGGGGTTGCAATTCAGACAGGATCATACCAGATCCAGAGCTGCTTGACTGTCCAGTCCACATCATTGTTATCTTCCTTGTATCCAAACAAAAAACAAAAAAAAGGAAAAGAGTCAACATTTTATCTAGCACAAGTTACTGAATGGAATGCATGACCCAAGCCACCAATTATAGCAGGCATGCTCAATCTGCGGCCCTCCAGCTGTTGCAAAACTACAACTCCCAGCATGCCCAAACAGCCTACAGCTAGCAGCCTACAGCAGGGCATTGTGGGAGTTGTAGTTTTACAACAGCTGGAGGGCCGCATGTTGAGCATGCCTGAATTATAGGGTCAATTTTAATGATAGCTTTTTACCAGTGTGTCTCCATCTGGAAAACGTGTTATTATATCCTTGTGATCTACTGTATTGTCCCATCAGGACAGTGGTCAGCAACCAAAGTCATTGGTGCAGATTTTAATACTGGGGCACTATGGGGTCATAATTATTAATTGGGGCACTTTAAGGCCATTAGTACTGGGGCACAATAGGAGGCATTATTATTACTGAGGGAATTTTTAGGGGGCACTATAAGGTCAATATTATTACTGGTTGAAGTATAGGGTGTATTACTATTACTGGAAGCACTGTAGGGGGTATTAAAGCACCATTCATTCCACAGCGCTGTACATATGAGAAGAGGTATACATACATAATATAGACAATTGCACTAATCATAAACAAGACGAGTTACAAACTGGTACAGAAGGAGAGAGGGCTCTGCCCGTGAGGGCTTACAATCTACATGGTATGGGAGAAGGACACAGTAGGTGTGGGTGAAGTTGGTCATGGCGGTCTGGAGGCAGCAGGGTCACTAGTTGTAGGCTTGTCTAAAGAGGTGGGTTTTCAGGATTTTTTTGAAAGATTCCACTGTGGGTGAGAGTCTGATATGTTGGGGTAGCGAGTTCCAGAGTGTGGGGGATGCACGGGAGAAATCGGAGTCGATTGTGGGAAGAGGCGATAAGAGGAGAGGAGAGAAGGAGGTCTTGTGAGGATCGGAGAGTGCGTGTGGGGGTGTATCGGGAAAGTAGCTCAGAGATGTAGGGAGGGGAAAGGTTATGGACAGCCTTGTATGTATTTGTTAGTACTTTTAAGTGAATTCTCTGGGCAATGGGGAGCCAGTGAAGGGATTGGCAGAGGGGAGAGGCAGAGAAGTAATAGGGTGAGAGGTGGATTAGTCGAGGAGGATAGATTGGAGGGGTGCGAGAGTGCTAGAAGTATGTATAGTTTGTATATATAGGGTAATTGTAGTCTATAAAGTGTTGATATATATATACTGGGGCACTATATGGGCATTAGTACTGGAGCACAATAGGGGGCATTCTTATTACTGGGGGAATTGTTAGGGGGTACTATACGGTCAATATTATTACTGGTTGCACTATAGGGGGCATTACTAGATCTGGAGGCACTGTAGAGGGCATTATTATTACTGGTTGCACAACTGGGCTTTCAATTGATGGGGCACTATAGGCAGGCATTATCATTAGTGGAGGGGACTTTTGTCTACAGAATAGTATTTAGGGCATTTAGGAGCACAGCTGGCACAGTACTGGGGATAACAGCAGAATTACACTGTTGGGGCACCAAGGTGAAGAGTCTGATGGAAATGTGAGGACAGAACATGACAGCTGGCACTGGCCAAAGGCCACCACAGAAATCCAGCTTCTGAGGAGCTATTTTGTGTTACTGGGGCAGTAGTATATTGTGCTGCACTGTGGTACTTGGTTCTGCTGAGGGCAGTATACTGTGCTGCACTGATGTATTTGGGTCTGCAACACAATACACCACTCCAGCAGAACTTCTACTTGGGCAGTAGTATATTGTGTTGCATTGAGGTATTTGGTTCTGCTGGGGCGGTATATTATGCTGCACAGTAGTACTTAGTTCTGATGAGGCAGTGCATTCTGCACTTTGGTTCTGGTTCTGCTACATAACTAATATACTGCCCCAGCAGAACCAAATACTGCAGTGCAGCATAATATACTGCCCCAGGTGACCCAGATACCACAGCGAGGCACAGTATACTGCCCCAGTGAAATAACCAAATTCCACAGTGCAGCACAATATACTATCCCAGTAGAAGTTCTGCTGGGACGGTGTATTGTGCTACACTTTGGTATTTGGTTTTGCAGCAGAACCAAAGTGTAGCACGCCATACTGCCCTTCTGTTGTATTGTTGGCCCTGCCCACTTGATTTGACCCTGTCTACTTGTGTTGGCCCCATCTTCTGTAAATCTAGGCCTGACTACAACATGGGGCCACTTTTCCAGGGACTGAAGACTTTCTGAATTTCTGAATGCATTGTATATCATCATTATTCAGACATACAGTAAAATGTTTCAGTGTGTATGCATCCAGGTTATACTGCATATGTTTGTGATATTATGTATACTTATAAAGTAATATGGAATATGGAATAAAGCAGTGTTCACGGACAGACATATTCTGCTGCCTCCCTCCCATGCCAAATTCTCACCCTAAGGCTCCATTCACACGTCCGCAAAATGTGTCCGCATCCTTTCCGCAATTTTGCGGAAAGGGTGCGAACCCATTCATTCTCTATGGGGACGGAATGTGCTGTCCGCATCCACATTTGCGGATCCGCACTTCCGCATCCGTGCTTCCGTTTCCGCAAAAAAATAGAACATGTCCTATTCTTGTCCGCAATTGCGGACAAGAACAGGCATATTCTATTATGTCGGCAATGTGCGGTCCGCAAAATGCGGAACACACATTGCCGCTTTCCGTGTTTTGCGGATCCGTGTCTCCGTGTATCCGCAAAACACATTGCGGACGTGTGAATGGAGCCTAACCCCTTCCCTCCAACCCTACTGTTAAAGACATACTTGGAAAACAACCTTCTAAACACACCATTCTGCAATCTCCAATACTGTGCCCACTATGCTCCCCAATATTATACTGCAGAAACAGATAATCCACCTGAAAATACTAGTACCACACAGATAGTGCCGCCTTCAATAATTATTGCCACACAGTGGCCTAAAAAATAATTGTACCCAGCAAATCGTGTCCTTGAGACTAATAGTGTCAAAAACATAGTGTCCCGCAAAAATAATTATGCCAGGGTGCTGATACTGTGCCAGAGTGCCTCCCACTGTAATAGTGCTCCCAAAGGTCCTATCAATAGTAATAATTATCTACCAGACTGCACTTAGTGTTAATGGTGCCCCCAATGGTAATAATACTACAATTGTGCCACCACCCCAATGCTCCCCCAGTAGTAATAATAGTAATAATTCCCTTCATAATATGTGCCAGTACAAAAAATACCAACATATAATATAATATGTGCCAGTACAAACAAAACCCTTATGTCTGCTAGTACAAAAAAAATACACCCTTGTAGTGTATGACAGTATAAAAAATGCCCCCTTAAATTGTGTGCCAGTACAAAAAATACCAACTGTTAGTGCCTCTAGTAGGGCCAATGCCCCTATAGTGCCCTACCATAATGTGTGCCAGTACAAAAAATACTCTCTTATGTGTGCCAGTACAAAAGTAGAAACATTGCCCCCATAGTGCTTCTCCCGCATAGTGGCCCAACAGCATGCTGCCAAATAGAAATAATAAAGTAAAATACTTACCTTCATGAGGCCTCTTCCAGTCTGTGTCCTGAGCTGTATGCTGCCTGGCTCAGACAGCAGGGATGACGATGACATCATTGTGCTGGCTGTGCCGATCTCTGATAGGCTACAAGTACTAGGCCTGAAGCCTATCAGAGGGAACGGCCTGGCAGGAAGACATCCCTCCTGTGGCCTGCCGCAGCATTCAACTATATCACTGTCCTCAAGACAGTTGAATAAGGAGAGGTGAGCGCCAATGGAAGTGCTCATTGACCACAGCCCTGCTGCCTCCCCAACTTGTCCCTAGGCGGCACTGCTTGACAGTGCGCGCTTTCCTGTTTGGCTCCTCCTGTAGCACTGGTGGTCACCCCAACAACACACTTTTGGGGTCTAAAATTTTTCCTTCATTTTTTACACTGTATAGAGTAATATGAATTTACAAACAAATTTATTCAGTGTATTATTCTAAGCTAGCATAAATGCTGTGTAGTCTGATTTTATGAAGCCACTTACAGTACGTGTTGTTCCAGACTTATTGTTCATAAACAGCATATGATTCTTACAAACAGTCAAATCTTAGGACCTGGTGCTATAGATTTCAGTCAGGTACTTCAGCTTAGTTTATGCTTTATACACTGCATACACTTTGGATTCCAGTGGATAGATTACTGCTACTGACGTAGAATTCTCTGTGTTCCCAGAACAAGCAGTAAATCCTCAGATTCTTTGTCTGTGATGTTTTTATGGCATTGTGCTATGTCCTCTTTATCTGATCATTCTTCCTGCCTGAGGAGACTCTCTCCCTATGAATTCTAATTAAGTTATGCTTTAAAGCGACTGTATCTCTAAAATTTAAGCTGAACATCAATTCAAAAATCTAATCATGTCACTCTGAGAAGTATTTGCCGTTATCTCCTGCTGAGTGTTACTTTAAGTATATTTAAGTATTATTTAAGTATAATAGGTTGTGCACCAAATGTTTGGCAGCATATTGCAGATGTATAGATCTAAGTACACATTTTATAAATAGAGGAAGCCATTTTCTAAAATCTAGACTGAATTTGAATGTTTATATAATGTTGTATAGTTTTTGTACATATTTTTCTTTCCTGTACAGATGTTTTACCAATATCTCGTACATTGTAAGTCCTCACAGGCAGGGCCCTCTCTCCTTTTGTACCAGTTTGTAATTCGTCTTGTTCATGCTTGGTGCAATTGTCTGTATTATGTATGTATATCCCTTATCATATGTACAGCGCCATGAAATGAATGGCACTTTAATAATAAATAATAATAATTACCTACTGTACCACCAGTCTCTGCTGACAGATATCTCTCCCGTTCTCTATATTTTGTAACACTAGCCATGTATAGATGTTCAACTTCAGTCATGGATGCTACTAAACTGAAACCTTTTTGTCTATAGCAATGCACAGGGAATATGCTGGCTGCTTATTCACACCGTAATGTAGAAGATAGAGCTGCACTGCTGTAATACAGTCGGAGTGAGGAGTTTAGGGCATATGCAGTACGCCAGTCCTGCAGGGTGAGTGAATGTGAGGTCAGGGTTAATAGGCAGAACGAGGGTTGCTCTTGGTACTCACAGTTTTTATTTACCCTGGGCAGGCGTACAGCAGTGATGGAGAGGCTGGCACATGAATCCTCTGGGGCACTCTCTGTGTATAGGGACCAGGCCAAGTGGTAGGTGAGGTGCCCTGGGTGTTGGAAGTTTAATGTGCCGGTGGCAAGATCCCTTATAGTTCGTGACGCCAGTGCCGGTAACGGTGGCACACCGATTTGTTGTAGGAATAATTGAGGTACACAAAGTTGCAGTGAACCAGAACTTCTTTTTACTGAACAGTTCAACTATTTACAGGTTTCAGTTAGTTCCACATGTAAAATGTTGGTCACAGGCAGGCTTCACATAAGTGGCAGGCAAAGTCTTTGGAAGATACTCAGAGGGAATAACACTTACAGATCAGGCTGTATTTTCCTCAGATCCTGTCTGGCTTTCTCCAAGGCTCGTATGCCCTATAGCTGGCTTTATCCTTGGGTAGGGAAAACTTCCTCTTCTATAAATCCTCTTGCTGTAAATATCCTTCTGCCCTTCAGCTTCCTATTTAGCTGGATAAAAGTGGCTCTGCACTGTACTTTTCAAGGTGCTAGATATCTTCAGGAGGCAACTTCTTCTCCTGGGTTAACTTCTGAGTTTTGATTACTCAGGAACCTCAGGCAGGCTAGACTGAGCTACTTAGCCTCCTGGACTGGACTGAACTATATATACTAGGGGGTTCCCTAGCTCCCTCTTTTCTGCCTAGGAGGAGGAACTACACCCCTAATAGGCCTGGTACACAGGAGATAACATTAAATTATACATTACAATTAGGGCTGCACGATATGGGAATTTTGTGCGATTGCGATTAGGGCCCTAAAAATTGCGATAACGATATGCGATGCGATATTTTAAGGGAATTGTGCTAGAGGTCTATTTGCTTGGATTTTCCCATATGAGCCGCTGACGCGGCTGGGTATGACATAGTTATGGGGGATCTGTGGATAACGCCGTGTTGTGGGGGGGATCTGTGGATGATGCCGTGTTGTGGGGGATCTGTGTATGACGCCGTGTTGTGGGGGATCTGTGGAGGACGCCGTTATGGGGTGGATCTGTGGAGGACGCCGTTATGGGGTGGATCTGTGGAGGACGCCGTTATGGGGTGGATCTGTGGAGGACGCCGTTATGGGGTGGATCTGTGGAGGACGCCGTTATGGGGTGGATCTGTGGAGGACGCCGTTATGGGGTGGATCTGTGGAGGACGCCGTTATGGGGTGGATCTGTGGAGGACGCCGTTATGGGGTGGATCTGTGGAGGACGCCGTTATGGGGTGGATCTGTGGAGGACGCCGTTATGGGGTGGATCTGTGGAGGACGCCGTTATAGGGGATGTGTGCTATGACACATAGGGCCATGAGGGGGGGGCAGCATAAGACATATAGCATCTTATGCTGGTCCCCCTCATGGCCCTATGTGTCCCCTCATGTGTCCTAAACTGTGCACATAACTGGCTTTGTGTGTAAAGTATTTTACTAGTGTGTGAAACAATCTCTCTCCTATTGATAACAGGTCCAGCCTCTGTACTCACTGTCACTATGAATGCACTACAGCGAGCGGCAGTGAGCTGGCCGGCCGGCGCGTGACTGACGTCACTTAGTAACGCTCCTCCCACTTCAGGAAGCAGAGGCGTTACTAAGTGACGTCAGTCACGCGCCGGCCGGCCCGCTCGCTGCCGTTCCCTGCAGTGCATTCATCGTGAAAGTGAGTACAGAGGCTGGACCTGTTATCAATAGGAGAGAGATTGTTTCACACAGTAGTAAAATACTTTACACACAAAGCCAGTTATGTGCGCGGGGCCCCTTCATATATAATCGCGGCATTTTCGGGTTGGCCAAATCGCCATATCGCATTTGCCGATTATCGCGATTCGATTATTTTTTCGATTTATCGTGCAGCCCTAATTACAATGCAATATAAAATACCATAACCATGTTCTACAGGAGGTGGAGAACAACGTGACCCAATTGACCCTTGAGTAGTGCCCACCCTTACGTAGTGGGACACTACACATATTTTCCTCCAACATTAGTACTATCCTGCCTAATCAGGTAAATGTTGTTGGTGGCAAATTTTCTAAGTAGATCATGCAATTCCTGAAATACCACCTAAGGCCTCATTTAAATGTCCGTGTCTGTGGTGATGATGGTGACAAGATGGTCAGTGTTTCTTTCCTGAAAGCTCCTCTGCGTGTCTTCCATATTGACATGCACTGCTGTGCTGAAAAAGGTATTTCCAGAGCATTTCCTACCAATGGTAGGGAAAACCATTGACAAAAAACAGAATTATTATTATTATTATTATTATTATTATTATTATTACGTTTATTCCAGGGTGCTGTACATATGAAAAGGAAAAATACATAATACAAAAACAAGTACACTCTGCATGAACCAATTGAGTTACAAACTGGTACTGAATGATAAAGGACCCTGTCGGCAAGGGCATACAATCTAGCACACTGATGTGTGAAAGAGGCCTAACAAGACCAGATCGAGAGCATCATTGATCAAAAAACTGTATATTTGACTGAAAGTTGAATTTACTTTCTCTGCAAAACATCCATAAATTTTAGCAACTACCTTGTCCTAGTTTTGATGGTCATATGTTATTTCAGACAAGCACTCTCACAAAGATTTGCTTCATGACCACTCTATATATTGTTCATAGAGCTTTGGAGCATTCACTATACACATCAGGAAAACTTGCATTTAAAAGCTTTTATAGTTTGCCAATAAAATAACTTTTTCAGCAACTTTACTTTGTTACTATTGTGTAGTATGGTAGGGAAAAAAGACATCTATTAAAACATGAGATAGTGAATGTATGGAGTTTGGTGCCAGGTAGGGTTATCCAGGTCCCTATATGCCTTGTTTTGGACCACTCCTAGAGCAGTGGTGTGTGGTGTTCAGTGACAGATGATCCAGACAAGTCAAGAGACACCAATGCGTGGCACCAAGGGGATAGGCAAAATCATAGTCAATGGATAAGCCAAGGTCAGATGAGTTCGTTCAATATGGTAAACAGGCAATAGGTCAGGTTAGGCAGCACAGGGTCAATAAAATGAACAGGCAGAGGTTAGGACAAATGGAACAGGATCAACATGGTAAACAGACAGAGGTCAGCCACCAGGAGTTCAGAAGACACAAAGCACCTTTGTAGGGACTATGCAAGCTAGGAACCTTATTGTTCAGACACCTACCCTTAGGGGAAGGCATCTTATATATGCCAGGGAAAGCAGCCATTGGCTGAGGCCTGATTGGACTGTGCGGATGGTGTTTTAATAGCCAGTGAGAGTGCATGTGTCTTAAGGGAACGCACACCAGAAGGTGGGGATGGCCAGAAACGTGGAATGACAGAGATAGCTCACACTTGCACATTGGAGAGGAGAAATGCTGACTAGCATGGACCACTGGCACCACAGAGCTGCAGGAGGGTTGAGTATTCCACTGGCTGTGCCTCCCAGGAGAGGGGAGATGCCACTGGGCATGGACATCAGTGTATGAATCTTCCTAATAGTCCAGAACTGGGTTTTGTATAGCAAGGATATGTAGACCGAGTTGGGGTGTGGTTTGTGCTTATTTTGCAAACTCATTGAAAACTGATCTTTGATATTTTATATAATCCAGGAGCCCTTTTCCCCTTAGGCTAATTACCTGGTGTGATAAGGCTTTAGTGCAGTGAACAGGGATTCACATGTGACCCTGCTTGTACTGAGCACAGTCATTCTTATATATACATATGCTGTGGAGTGATGCCGCAGCTGTCTCCTATAAGAAAAAAAGGGGGGGGGGGGAATATTGTCAGTCAATGCTTTATGGGATACATAGTAAAATGGGAACATTTTTGTTCTGGGTGCTTGTAGGAATAGTTGCCTCTTGCTGTGAGTGATAGTACAGGCAAATGGCTGTGCATGTGCGCTCCTGAGGCTGCTAGTGTAAGAGAATTACTAGCAGCTTTGGCTGATGATGAACAATGATAAATGGTTGCCGCTGTTTGCTAGTTCACTCTCTTCCCCTAGATGTATAGAACAGCTCTAATGCTGTGGCACATGTCCTGGAGCTGTTCTATAAAAGCAGCAATAGATGAAACAAGGTGGCCGAGGATGGGAGCTAATGCCAGAGGAGACAGAGCAGTGGCCGGGGAACGGAGCTAATGTGTATGCTCGCGGGCCTCTGCGCTTGCATTTCTCGGCCAGCAGAAAGGCAGGCTTTTTCAATTGTTGTGTGCAAAGACGAGTAGTGTATAAAAGGGAGCAAATTTGAAGATACTGGGGAAAAGAGCCATTATTGAAAATGAACCTATATTAGTAAGTTATTCCTCTCAACTTATTACACATAATATATTCAACTTCATGGGGTAAAACAATCCTTTTAATTAGTACACAGCTCCTTGGACTCTGCATTATATCACTTAATTAATCACCATATTTTCTACATAATGTGTTTATGTTTGTTGTTACAAAATTATATTTGCAGCATTACTTAAAGGGGATCAACAGGAATTAAGAAAATGAAAATACTTTATTACTTTATTATAAATATGTTCCCAAATAACTTTCATAAGTTATTGCGAGGAATACGGATTAATATTTACTGTCAGCCATGTCCTCACACACCCATTTGCTGACAGATAGCGGAGGTAGTGAACTCCACAGGAGGGCCCTGCTTCAAAGCCCCCAGCCCTGATTGTCACTTGATGCACCTCTTGGCATAGTCAATGTACATGCAAAATAAGTTTCCACCCCCCCAGCCATCTGAGTGTCAGTTGGCAAGGAAGAAAGCCCCAGGGGGTCCAGGCTTCAAGGAGAAGGTCACACCTCAGTCCACCAGTTTGGAGCCAAGCTGAATCCTGCAGGAAAACCCCCAGCATGGGGTATCCGTCCTTGCCCAGGATCAATGAGACCTCCCAGACATGTTAGCACCTACCTTTCATAAGGAATTATGAATTGCCTGGCCATCGCAGGCGCAAACCGGATACATATTTGTGTCCCGGTGGCCACGAGGTACGTGCCCATGGTCTTTGTTTATTGGGACAAGGTCAGGGGAGGAAGGTATCCATATCTCCCCATAGAAACCACATAACGGTACCAGGTTTGGACTCTACTTGTAGCCGGAACCCAGGCAGGTCCATTGGTCCCAGAACCGTCTCCCTGTGACCCTCTGGTCTGGAGCTATGAACCCTAAAGGGTTTTGTGGGTCATTTGCTGCCAGCCCAGAAGAGGGGGAGTGGACCCCTCCCTGAGGCCAGGAGGGGAGGGGCTGGCTACAGGTTAAAAGTCTGGTGCCAGCAAGTAGGCGCGTCTTTCTCTGAAGAGGGGTCACATCCTACAAATGTGTTTAGAGGGACCCAGGAAATAGCTGAGATCACGGCCCTTCATGTGGACTCCAGCAAAGAACATCCCCCAACCAAAAGGAACTTTCATCTTACCCAGTAACTGACTTTTACACTGCTTAACCCTGTTATAACCATATACCCTGTAATCTGTAACCTCAGATCACTGTATATATTGTCTGTTTATATTGTGTTAAATCTAGTGTGCCTTTACGGCGATTAAATCTATAATTTAATCTTGTGCTATCTTGTATCTCGATCACGAATCCCCACGTCCGTGTTTTGGCCTAGTTATAAGCTACTGCGGGTTGGTTTCTGACCCTATATAATCCCGTTAGCGGACCGGGCTTATATAAAACGAGAACTGGGGGCAGATACCCGGGCTGAGGAGGCGCTGTTTCACTGCGGCAGTGAAAAGGCTCTCTCAGCTTGTTGCCTCTCTGTGCCCGCGTGGACAGAAGGTGTGTGTGTAAACTATACCAACCTGACCTTACGTGCTCCACTGGAGGGCGTAACTTCACGTTTTTGGTAAACCCGTAACCATACCACGTCTCGTGAGCTCGACGTAGTTGACGTCAAGCGGGCACGAGGTGTGGTATTCATCACAGTTATAATAGCTCATTTTGTCTGGGGAGCAATCATCAGTGGAAATAAAATGGCCGCCGTCCTATTAGGACACACATAACCTGTCCTTATCACACAGCAGGACAAGTTACTTCACAACACTGAGGTAAAGAGCTGCCTCATCCTCTTCTCATCTCTACTTGTCATAGATTATGATCCTGAATACAGCTGATAATACATTTAGCTGAATCTCTGTTGGAATGAAGTTCATGAGGAGACATGAAGTACAAAGAGGATGTACAGGACAGACTGTGGTAATGTGGGGCTGTACTTCATGTCTCCCCATGTACTCCATTCCTACAGATATTCTGCTGAAGATCTTATCAGCTATATTCAGGATCATAATCCCTGACAAGTAGAGCAGAGAGGGGGATGAGGCAGCTCTTTAGCTCAGTGTTGTGAAGAAATATATTTATAATAAAGTTAATTAAATTTAAGTATTTCGATTTTCTTAATTCTCTGAGAAACTCTTTAAATTTTATAGTCTATTCACTGATAGTATTATTTTTTTTTTGCACATTTAGCCCTTTTTTCACACATACGAGGGGATGCTGAGAAGTTCCTGGCTTCGCCTCCTTCCAGTTGGAATTGAAAAATGAATTTTGCATAATATGAAAGCTTGATATCTTGTTATGTAACTATGCAAATATCAGACGTTTACGATTGTTATAACTATTTTTAATTTCAGGTAGAACCTAAGATGGCGGAGGCACAAGGAAATTTCACTTCTGTGGAGTTACGGGTCATCATGAAATTTTTGTTTCTCTAAGAAAAGTCTGCAAAGGACTATCACACTGAGATGTCACAAACACTAAGGGAGAAATGTCCTCAGTGTGAATGTCCTTTCCCTGGACAAACAAAAACTTCATGACGGCCCATAACTCCACAGACTTGAAACTTCCTTGTGCCTCTGCCATCTCAGGTTTTACCTGAAATTAAAAATAGTTACAACAATCGTAAATATCTGATATTTGCAGATGGAAGGGGGCAAAGCAAGGAACTTCTCAGCATCCCTTCGTACATGCACTTTATTTTGAGGTATTATCCTTTTCATTGTTGGGAGAATATTTGTGTTGTAAATTATATATTCTTTGTACGTCACCCAGAACTGCTAATTCTATTCCCCTAGAAGTGTTTTTCTTAGTGGTAGGAGTCCCATTTATACGCACAGAATCGTAGTGCACATGATTGATATAGGAAGGTGCTGGGTTTCGGTCCATTTCCATATTGGAGGCATGGTGAGGTGATGTCAGAGACTACTCCAGAAGTTGCGCTTCGGATATCTTCGCCTTAACAAGCATCGGCCTGGGCTGAAGCCATTTTTTAGCTTGGTGCCTCACTACAGATCATGCGCCGCAAGTCAGATTCGATTTATGGGACTGTCACACAGGACAAACCACTATTGAGTGATGTTGAGTATTTTAGGGCAGTCCATTTTCATCATAGTTAGTCCTCTTAACGAGGCATAATATATGCGAAATGCGCGTCAAAGCTTGCAGGGAGCAGTCACTCTTCCGGGGTAAGCTACATCTTTATGCACATCTTTATGCATTGATTCAATTGTGAACAGGGGTCATTCTTACAACAGTATTGATATACACTGCGTGCAGAATTATTAGGCAAATGAGTATTTTGACCACATCATCCTCTTTATGCATGTTGTCTTACTCCAAGCTGTATAGGCTCGAAAGCCTACTACCAATTAAGCATATTAGGTGATGTGCATCTCTGTAATGAGAAGGGGTGTGGTCTAATGACATCAACACCCTATATTAGGTGTGCATAATTATTAGGCAACTTCCTTTCCTTTGGCAAAATGGGTCAAAAGAAGGACTTGACAGGCTCAGAAAAGTCAAAAATAGTGAGATATCTTGCAGAGGGATGCAGCACTCTTAAAATTGCAAAGCTTCTGAAGCGTGATCATCGAACAATCAAGCGTTTCATTCAAAATAGTCAACAGGGTCGCAAGAAGCGTGTGGAAAAACCAAGGCGCAAAATAACTGCCCATGAACTGAGAAAAGTCAAGCGTGCAGCTGCCAAGATGCCACTTGCCACTAGTTTGGCCATATTTCAGAGCTGCAACATCACTGGAGTGCCCAAAAGCACAAGGTGTGCAATACTCAGAGACATGGCCAAGATAAGAAAGGCTGAAAGACGACCACCACTGAACAAGACACACAAGCTGAAACGTCAAGACTGGGCCAAGAAATATGTCAAGACTGATTTTTCTAAGGTTTTATGGACTGATGAAATGAGAGTGAGTCTTGATGGGCCAGATGGATGGGCCCGTGGCTGGATTGGTAAAGGGCAGAGAGCTCCAGTCCGACTTAGACGCCAGCAAGGTGGAGGTGGAGTACTGGTTTGGGCTGGTATCATCAAAGATGAGCTTGTGGGGCCTTTTCGGGTTGAGGATGGAGTCAAGCTCAACTCCCAGTCCTACTGCCAGTTTCTGGAAGACACCTTCTTCAAGCAGTGGTACAGGAAGAAGTCTGCATCCTTCAAGAAAAACATGATTTTCATGCAGGACAATGCTCCATCACACGCGTCCAAGTACTCCACAGCGTGGCTGGCAAGAAAGGGTATAAAAGAAGAAAATCTAATGACATGGCCTCCTTGTTCACCTGATCTGAACCCCATTGAGAACCTGTGGTCCATCATCAAATGTGAGATTTACAAGGAGGGAAAACAGTACACCTCTCTGAACAGTGTCTGGGAGGCTGTGGTTGCTGCTGCACGCAATGTTGATGGTGAACAGATCAAAACACTGACAGAATCCATGGATGGCAGGCTTTTGAGTGTCCTTGCAAAGAAAGGTGGCTATATTAGTCACTGATTTGTTTTTGTTTTGTTTTTGAATGTCAGAAATGTATATTTGTGAATGTTGAGATGTTATATTGGTTTCACTGGTAAAAATAAATAATTGAAATGGGTATATATTTGTTTTTTGTTAAGTTGCCTAATAATTATGCACAGTAATAGTCACCTGCACACACAGATATCCCCCTAAAATAGCTAAAACTAAAAACAAACTAAAAACTACTTCCAAAAATATTCAGCTTTGATATTAATGAGTTTTTTGGGTTCATTGAGAACATGGTTGTTGTTCAATAATAAAATTCATCCTCAAAAATACAACTTGCCTAATAATTCTGCACTCCCTGTATTGGTAGTTGCAGGTTAGGCACTTTATGTGCCTTTAGTATCCAGGGCCTTGTCCCTGTTGATTGCTGCGAGCATTCATATGGCTTTATTATATTTGGAGGCTGCTACGCCATTTTAAAACTTGAAGTTGTCTTTGGCCCATATTTTTAAGGTGTCCTTCGGTGATTGTGTTATTTAAGTCCGGATATAACGGAGATACCCTGTGGTTCAGTGTTTACTGCTCCCAATACAATTGGTAATCTATTTCCAGGATAATGTGACATTTTTGGGGGGGAATTATATGTATGTATTTTTTAATTACCGGTATGTGTATTTAATACATTTATTTTCTATAGGAATTTTTTGAGCTCTTTATTTGTTTTTGTTTTTTTCTATTACGTTAATTATGGAGCGCAGTACCAAGTCATTATGATCTTATTATTGAGACTAGTGGTAACTTTCTTCATTATTTCTGCAAGCTCCCTTAACGCCTTTTTTGTTTTGTTTCTACACTGGATCTGATATTGGTGACTTATTCTAAAGATTGGTAATCATTATATATAATCTGGAAAATGAATCATCAGTGACATAATCTTAATTAGCGTGAGGTAAATCAGAGTATGGTAAAATAATAAACAATCAGCATCCAGCTTTGCTCCCTGCTACTATTTGGCTGCTGTTCTGATCCCTGCTCCTCTCCACTTCCTGTTTTCAGACTCAATACACTAGAAGGGAACAGGAGGTGGAGAAGAGCGGAGCCCAGAGCAGTGGCTAAACGGCAATGGCGGGTGATCAGTAAATTGAGTATTGACTTTTTATTATTTTACCCCACCTTGTTTTAAATTAAAATTATGGAATACTCCTTTAAATTATTATGAACAAACACGCCATGAGATTTTACTTACTGTTGTCACTTTGCAATAATTTTGGATAAAATAACAAAAAGGGTTTATATAATATTTTTTGCCTCATCTACACACCTCCAATCTACTGGCTACTTCTGTCGTACTACTACATAATTTTCTTTTCATATTATTTAGGTCAAATCTGTGGGCACGTAATAGAAGCTGCAAGGCAGAAAATTAGGTGAAGCCAGTAAAATGTATATGATGTGCATGCTTTGCTAGAAATTATGCGTCACTAAAGCAGTTGCATAACAAGAGGAAGCCAATTATTACAGGAATATGTCTCAAAACTTTTTAATCTGCTTTATGCCCTTGGGAGGTAAGTATACTGAATGGAAAAGCACTTGATGCTTTTCTTTGACCTACATTTCTGACAGCGGGATATCCACTATAGACACTGAATGGCATCAAGGGCAGTCCTTTATTGTGCATTACAGGAATAATAAGCAAATAATAGCTATGAATGGAATATGGAGCACTGACCTACGCATAACTGCTGGAGTCCTTTGATTGTTCATTGAGGTATCTTTACAAAAGGTTTATTCCTATCAGCAACTTAAAGGGGTTCTCCGGGAATTAAGAAAATGAAAATACTTAAATATAAATTTATGATAAATATGTTCCTAAATACCTTTCATTAGGTATAATGGCTTGTTTTATCTGGGGAGCAATCATCAGGAGAAATAAAATAGCCGCCATCCTTTTTATTTTATTTTTTATAGTGTTTATTTATAGAAAGCATTTTAGATCTGCAAACTTCTCCATAACCCAAAGGGATACAGAAAACAAAGACAGCCAGACAACAAGTCCGTAATCCAGTACATAGAAACATAGAATGTGTCGGCAGATAAGAACCATTTGGCCCATCTAGTCTGCCCAATATACTGAATACTATGGATAGCCCCTGGCCCTATCTTATATGAAGGATGGTCTTATGCCTATCCCATGCATGCTTAAACTCCTTCACTGTATTTGCAGCTACCACTTCTGCAAGAAGGCTTTTCCATGCATCCACTACTCTCTCAGTAAAGTAATACTTCCTGATATTACTTTTAAACCTTTGCCCCTCTAATTTAAAACTATGTCCTCTTGTAGCAGTTTTTCTTCTTTTAAATATTCTCTCCTCTTTTACCTTGTTGATTCCCTTTATGTATTTAAAAGTTTCTATCATATCCCCTCTGTCTCGTCTTTCTTCCAAGCTATACATGTTAAGGTCCTTTAATCTTTCCTGGTAAGTTTTATCCTGCAATCCATGTACCAGTTTAGTAGCTCTTCTCTGAACTCTCTCCAAAGTATCAATATCCTTCTGGAGATATGGTCTCCAGTACTGCGCACAATACTCCAAATGAGGTCTCACTAGTGCTCTGTAGAGCGGCATGAGCAACTCCCTCTTTCTACTGGTAATTCCTCTCCCTATACACCCAAGCATTCTGCTAGCATTTCCTGCTGCTCTATGACATTGTCTGCCTACCTTTAAGTCTTCTGAAATATTGACCCCTAAATCCCTTTCCTCAGATACTGAGGTTAGGACTGTATCACTGATTTTATATTCTGTTCTTGGTTTTTTACGCCCCAGGTGCATTATCTTGCACTTATCACCATTAAGTTTTAGTTGCCAGAATTTTGACCATTCCTCTAGTTTTCCTAAATCCTTTTCCATTTGGTGTATCCCTCCAGAAACATCAACCCTGTTACAAATCTTTGTGTCATCAGCAAAAAGACACACCTTACCATCGAGGCCTTCTGCAATTTCACTGATAAATATATTAAACAAACAATATGGGTCCCAGAACAGATCCCTGAGGTACCCCACTGGTAACAAGACCTTGGTCTGAATATACTTCATTGACTACAACCCTCTGTTGTCTGTCCCTCAGCCACTGCCTAATCCATTCAACAATATGGGAGTCCAAGCCCAAAGACTGCAATTTATTGATAAGCCTTCTATGTGGGACAGTATCAAAAGCCTTACTAAAGTCTAGATAAGCGATGTCTACTGCACCTCCTCCATCTATTATTTTAGTCACCCAATCAAAAAAAATCAATAAGATTAGTTTGACATGATCTCCCTGGAGTAAACCCATGCTGTTTTTCATCTTTCAATCCATGGGATTTTAGATGTTCCACAATCCTCTCCTTAAGTATGGTTTCCATTAATTTCACCACTATTGATGTCAGGCTTACTGGCCTATAGTACTCATACAAGGATCCCTAATCGGGAGATACATCAGAATAAATCAGTGACAATATGTTACTAAACAAGTAGGCAGTCCCGTGTTACATCATGGCATATTTACGAGTACAGCACCAGACACCCATTCACACAAACACACACACACACACACACACACACATACGTCCTAGAGTCCCAGAGCCCTGCACCTAAAATCAGATAGTACCCTGCACACTTAACCACAAGCCCCAAATCTGAACGAACCTATCAGGAGTCCCCCTCACTGCATTAGTGAGTTTGTACATCTGTAGGTCAGCGTTTATTAGTTGGATCCAGGAACCAAGGGTGGGGTTCTTTGGTGGTTTCCAATTCAAAAGGATTGTTTTCCTCCCATAGAACATAAGTAAATGGAGCAGCTTCCTTCCATATTTGGTTGGAACTATTTCTGTCACCAAACCCAACAGACAGACTATAGGAGAGAGTATCCCCGGAAGCCCCAGCTTTGAGGGGATAAAACCACTAATTTCACTCCAGTACCGCTGCACAACAGGACAAGTCCATACCATATGATATAAAGATCCTCTCCACACCTGGTACAAGAAGGGTCTGGGAGCCTATGCATATGATGCAGACGCACTGGAGTGAGATAAACCCTGTGTACCCACTTAAGTTGAATGAGCTGGTCACGAGCGCTTATTACCATGTTCATCCAGACAGAGCTCAGTTCCTCCAGGTGAGACGCCTCCAGATCTGGGATATCAACCCTCCAACGCTCAAAGGAGCGACAGAGAATCTTGCATCTTCATAATTTCAACATAGAATGATGAAATAGGTTTATATGGTTGTTTCAACCGAGCCACAGACTCAATGGGGCCCCATTTTAAACACA
The DNA here is from genome assembly GCF_905171765.1 of Bufo bufo. NCBI lineage: Eukaryota > Metazoa > Chordata > Amphibia > Anura > Bufonidae > Bufo > Bufo bufo. The sequence goes on from NC_053392.1 coordinate 222,313,998, forward strand.
GGGATAAAGATTTAAATTGGGCCTCACAGGCGTGCCTCAGCTGGAGGTACCGATAGAAACATGTACGGGGCAAATTTCTATTCTCTGCGAAGGCTCTCAAATGAGCAGAATACCCCATCCACATACAATTGAGTGAGTACTTCACACCGCTTTGAGGCCAAAATTCATAGTTAGGTAAGTAAAACAGTTCTTGCAACTGCTTGTTGCGCCACAATGGTATATACGGGGACCAAGCATCACTCCCCTCACTCTCAATGTGCGTCACCACAAACTGCTTCCAAGCCATCACCACTGCAGCCATCGCTTCAGTGTAATGTAAGGCTAAGGTCACTCCTCCCCGATATATTAAGTTGGCCAATGCCTCATAAGAGCCCACCAGAGCCGCCTCTAATACCACTGCAGGATTATTGGCATCAGCCCTGATCAACCAGGAGGCATACACTAATTGGGCAGCAATGTAGTACAAATACATATCTGGTAGTCTCAACCCCCTTGATTATATAAGGCTTTCAAAGATTTCCTAGCAATGCGAGGGGACTGGTGTTTCCACAGAAAAGGGGAAAAAATCTTATCCAGGGAATCGAAGTGGATATGGGGGATCTTTGTAGGAGCTGCTCTGTACAGATATAGAAGTTTAGGTAACAAAGCAATTTTTATCATATTTGTTCTACCTAATATTGTCAGTGGCAAATTTTCCCAAGCTTCCAGTTTACGAGTAATATACTCCATAGTGGGCACTACATTGAGACGATAGAACTGTGAGTGATCCCTGTGTACCTTGATCCCCAACTAGACAAAACATTCAACTACCTTCAAACGTGACAGGGGCGTTATATCTGCGGGATCCATCTCATCTATTAAGCAGAGACTAGATTTACTCCAATTGACCCTGAGGCCTGAGTATTTCCCAAAGCCATCTATGGTATCCAAAAGTGCTTCCAAGGAGGGACCTGCATCAGCTAGGTACACCAGTAGGTAATCCGCATAAAGCGAAATCTTTTCCTGTATTCCAGCTATAGACCATCCCTCAATCAAACCCGATCCAATGACTAATTGGGTAAGGGGTTCCATAACTAGGGCAAATAACATAGGTGATAAGGGACACCCCTGCCTAGTACCTCTATGAAGGCCAAAGGGGCGCGAGAGGTATCCATTAACCCTAACCCTTGCCATAGGGGCCTGGTATAATATTTGTACCCACCTTATGAAGGATTGGGGGAAGCCCAGACAACGCAATGTCTCCCACATAAAATTACATTCAACCGAGTCGAATGTCTTTTCATTATCAAGGGAGGCAATCGCTCGGGATCCTGCGTTATCATGTGAGACCTGTAAGTTGGTAAAACTACATCCCTGAGGCGTCTAGCGAGAAGTTTAGCTAGGATTTTCGCATTTACGTTCAAAAGGGAGATTGGTCTATAGGAGCTGCACTGGTCCGGAGGTTTCCCTGGTTTGTGGATTACCACAATAGTCGCCTTTATGAATGATGGGGCAATCTGTTGCACTCAAAGGCGTAGTTAAAGAGTTTTAACAACCGCACACTTTGTCTACATCCGTCTTATACCATTCTAACGGCAAACCGTCTGGACCAGGAGACTTCCCCACCATAATGCTTTCTATCGCTGCCCTGACCTCCCCCACCTCAATGGGAGCATCTAGAAAAGATCTGTCCGAGTGAGAAAGTGGCATAAGCTGGACGTTCTTCAGAAACCCCTCAATATCACTAGCTGTATAGGGCGTTTTAGAGGTATATAAGTCAGAATAATAACAGGCAAATTGAGTACAAATATCACCTGGTTGGAAAAACTGAATTCCCTCCGCATTAGTAATAAGGGAGATCACTGTCTGAGGATTTTCTGATTTCGCTAAATAAGCCAAAGCCCTCCCGTTTTTGTCCCCTTCCGAGAACACGACTTGTTTCTGATACAATAACGTCTTCTGAGTATAGTCTAGCAGATGAAGATGATATATCCTCTGGGCCTCTTCCCACTCTCCTCTGGTCTCTGGGCTAGGATTCTGACTATACTCATATTCTTTGTTAGCTATCGCTACTTCTAGTTTGGTCCTAGTACTCACTAATTCTTTCCTATGCGAGGCAATGGCATGTAGAAATGTGCCGCGCAGTACCGCCTTGAAGGGCTCCCATTCAACAGCAGGATTAGTTGACCCCTCATTTGACGCCCAGTAATCAGTTGCTACCTCAAGAGCTGCACACGCCACTGGTAACACCTCCAGCCATCAAGCATTGAGATGCCACTGCCTGTCCGGGGGTGCCAGCGGCATGGCCAAAATCACTACTAACGGGGCATGGTCAGAGATACTCTGCAGAAGGTATTCCACCTTAGACAGCCACGGCAATAGCTCCCTGTTCACAAACACCAAATCTATACGGGACAAGGTATCAAAAGAAGCCGAGTGACAGGAATATTGACGATCATTTGGGTGAAGAAACCTCCATCCTTCCATCAGAGCGTGTGCATCGGCCCAATTGGCAAGAGACCTATTATGCGAGGCCTGGGGGCGGAGTCTATCTGATTTTATCTATCATGATTTGACGGTCAGTCGGCAAAGACGATACCTTCCCCATAATATCATCTAGTACTCCTCTCTGAAAGGGGGAGGGGGGAAATGTATAGGCCCACCACTATGTAGTCTATTCCCCACATAGCAGTGTGTATAATAACATACCGCCCACACAAATCAGTCTGCACCGATTGTAGTTTAAAAGGTATTGATTTAGATACCAGGATAGAGACTCCCCTAGCGTAATTACTGTATATAGCATGGAATGATGAACCCACCCATGAGCGCTTCAATGCTAACAGCTTTTGGCCTCTCAAGTGAGTCTCCTGGAGCAATACCATATCTGGGGAGAATTTCTTCAAGTAATTAAACACAAGAGATCTTTTCACTTTCTCATTGAGTTCCCTGACGTTCCAGGAGATAAAGTTACAGCACGCCATCATGTAATAGGGCCAACCACATATGTCACAAAACTCCCAGGACATCCAGGTCATTCACTCACCCATACACACCACAAGACAAAAGACAAAACATACATAACATTTAGTAACCCATAACAGTGGCAAAGTTAGGCATAACCCCCCACCCTGCCCAGACCACCCCAACCTATCTGAGCCTATCATCCCAAACTTAAGGCTAGCAATTTCTTGCTAAATCGGAGAGTCCCAGTAAACGTATACTAAATAGTCCCCAATTTAAACCTGAGAACATATAAATATACAGTAAGTGAAGACGTTCAGACTATCATCATCTCCCGCAGATAATTTGGACATCCGTAAGGTGCACAAAAGCATTGAGGCCTAGGAAGTCCTGGAAGCTCAGCCTTTCCCGTCAATCCAGTCCGAGGCCTCCTCTGGAGTAGTGAAAAATTTTACAGAAGTCACCATCTTGGATCCTTAAGCGCGCTGGATACAACATAGCATAACAGAGGCCCTTTTCCCTCAGGCGAGCCCTCACTGCAGAAAACTGGCGTCGCAATTTTTGGACCTCCGAGGAAAAGTCCGGATAGAACGAGATTCTGGAGTTTTCAAATCTAATATCTTGTATCTGACGGGCTGCCGCCAGGATAGTATGACGGTCCCGATAATTCAGAACCTTCAATATGAAGGGGAGCACCGGAGCACCCGGCGGCAAGGGTTTGGTAGGTATTCTGTGCGCTCTCTCAACAACAAAAGTGGTGAAAAGATCTATGGGATCCAGACATTTTTTGATGAGCTGCTCTGCAAAGATACCCGGCGACTGGCCCTCAGCCCTCTCCGGCAGGCCCATAATACGTATGTTATTTTGCCTATTACAGTTTTCGGCGTCATCCACTTTTGCTTGCAAGGCCTTCACCTGCTGCTGTAGGGCTCTGACGTGATTCCCTCCCAAGTGGGCCACATCCTCCACTTCACCCAATCTCCGGTCCACTTCAGTGGTTCTGTCCCGGATTTTATCAATTGATATTGATAAAATCCGGGACAGAACCACTGAAGTGGAACAGAGATTGGGTGAAGTGGAGGATGTGGCCCACTTGGGAGAGAATCACATCAAAGCCTAAGACAGGTGAGGTCAGACTGTAGGTGATCTATTTTAACTGTGAGAGTGGACTGACACTGCGTGATAGCTGACATTATTTTACTCAAGTCGATCGCCTATTGGTCAGGTAGGCTATCAAGACCCTTGTCTTCCATTTGACTCATGACATCCACCATTAATTTAGGAGGAAGGGGCCCACCAGAAACGCCCGTCTTGCGGCCCATGTATATACGTCTTAAAATAGGGTGCCAGAAGAGGGCTGTCACCCCCCAGATCCAGGTGGAGCAAGTGATCTCTAGGTCAGTCAGACCAATCTCCCTACAGAGAGCAGTGTGCATTATAAGAGGGACCCTGTCGATCCCAAGGGCCTCAGCAGTAAGAAATAGAGCAGTCTATGAGGTGCAGAATCCCCACAACCTTCCCCAGTACCTGCTGAGGATATGCTGTCAGTCCATTCTTCATATATTGGTGTTGCCAGACAAAAGTGTAGGCAGGTCTAGGTATACTCGGGTAGGGACCGAGGATATTAATAAAAGGGCCACCGGTCAGCCCCACCGATCCACAATCCATCGTTCAACCCAGGAACAGGCGGCGCAGCATCCGCTGCTCACCGCTACAGCGCAGGCAGGTCCCGGTGTGTAAGCCTGATGTAGTTTGTGCACTAGCGTGGACGCGATCACCCGCAGGCAGCGGATTAGAGTCCCAGGGACACCACAAGGAGAGGGCTGGGGTAATCAACCTACCCTCTCACCAGTAGTCACAGGTCCGCAAGCACCGGACAGGAGACAGGTGCTGACAGCCTAAGTTGCCGGAATCCAAGATGGAGCCAGGACATGCGGATCGGAGGCAGGTAGTAGGCCTTACAGGGTTGATAGTCCTAGGAGGATAAGGATATGGCCCCCAGACAGCTCAGTTTCACTTGTTTAGTGGAATTCCCGTGCCTCAAAGAAAAAATCAGCACGAATGGCCAGGATATTAAACGGATGTTAGAGGAGCCGATGCCAGAAGCGTCCTCACTCCATGACAGTTAGGCCTTAGTACACACAAAACCTGTCCTGATCACACATGAGGACAAGTTACTTTACAACACTGAGCTAAAGAGCTGCCTCATCCTCTTCTCTGCTCTGTTTGTCAGTATACAGCTGATAAGATCTTCAGATTAATCTCTGTAAGAATAGAGTTCATCAGGAGACATGAAGTACAGAGGGGAGGGTGTGGATAATGAGCAGCAGCTATTATATGCAGTCTCCATTACCACAGCCCACAGTCTGTCCTGTTCGTCCTGTCTGTACTTCATGTCTCCTCATGAACTCCATTCCTACAGAGATTCAGCTGAAGATCTTATCAGCTGTATTCAGGATCATAATCTGACAAGTAGAGCAGAGAGGAGGATGAGGCAGCTCTTTACCTCAATGTTGTGAGGTAACTTGTGTGTGTACTAACAGGACGGCAGCCATTTTGTTTCCCCTGATGATTGCTCCCTAGACAACATGAGCCATTATAAATAATGAAAGGTATTTGGGAAAATATTTATTATAACGTGTAGATGTGATGTCATCGGCGCAGGCGCATTGAGGATGGAGCGGCCGAGCGAGCGACCGCCTCTCAGTGCGCCTGCGCCGACTGAATACCGTTACGGCGCAGGCGCGAGATCTTAATAGCAAACAGGGCCAGCAGAGAAAGATCCCGTCCGCTGGCCCTGTCAATCAACATGCGGAGGGGGCGTCTTTAGGATAGGAGGATGCGGCTGCTACCAGCAAGTAGCCGCCCTACTTGCTGGTAGCAAGGTAATTTTCATATTTTAAAAGTACGTTTTTAACAGAATCTGCTGAACCAAAATGATTAATTACAGTATGTATGCATAAATCGCAGTATAGGGATTATAAGTAACCAAAAAAAAATAATAACTGTTTAGTGGGGTGACAGAAGCCCTTTAAGTAATTACACTCCAGCATCTGAATAGACTTTACAGTGCTAACTTTCTAGAAAATGCATACTTACCATAGGAGGAAATATTAACAGTTTGCACAATTCTAAATCTAATTTAAGGTTTATATTATTGATTTGGAGTATTTATTTTGATACTGTGGGGACAGAAAGACATAATTTACATGTTTACTATATAATATTAAGATGAGGATGAGCTATGGATTGAAGAAAATACACTTAAAGGGGTTGTCTAATCCCAAAACCAAATTTTATTTAGGGACAAAAAGTGTTTAACATAAAGAAAAAAGGGCACTCACTTATTCAAATCAGCGTTGGACCAAAAATTTTACTGTGGTCTGTGATCAGCTTTATCCATTCACTGAACTTTTAAAGGGGTTGTCCGCTTTTTCAATACGGATGACTAGTGATGGCCTTGCGGTTCGCCCGGCGGTTGGTTCGCGACGATCTTTGCGAGTTCGCGATCAGCCGAACATGCGAACATATGCCGATGTCCGCGTGAGCCATGTTCTTTTGCATTGCGCCGAACTTTGATCCATGACACATCCATCAGGTGGGATAAGACAGCAATTGAGACGTTTCAGCACATGGACACACCCCCAACCCTATAACAGAACCAGATCTGGCAGCCATTTTACATTATGTGTTTTGCCAGTGTAGGGAGAGGTTGCATTTTGAAGCAGGGACAAGCTGTTAGGAACTTAGGGACACCAAACTCTAGCTAATAGGGCCACAAAAGTCCTATTAAGGACTGGTAACAGTGTGCTATCGATAGGTGTGATACACAGAGGGGTGTGATATACTTATAATATACTTTCTAACATAGAAAGTATATTATAGTGCATTTGTATGCTTATAGAAAATACTGGTTGAGGGCTGCAATCTATCAGCTTCCACAAAATAGTGCTAGAGGTTTTCCATATACCAGCGTCCACAAAATGATTGCTTGAGTGATATACCAGCTTCAACTAGGAACTGATTGAGGCCTGCCCTATATCAGCTTCCATAAAATAGCGGTTACCATATACCAGCGTACACAAAATGATTGCTTGAGGGTGGTAAACCAGCTTCAACTAACAACCAATTGAGGCCTGCCATATATCAGCTTCCACAAAATAGTGATAGAGGTTTTCCATATACCAGCGTCCACAAAATTACTGCTTGAGGGTGATATACCAGCTTCAACTAACAGCTGATTGAGGCCTGCCATATATCAGCTTCCACAAAATAGTGATAGAGGTTTTCCATATACCTGCGTCCACAAAATACAGATTGCGGGTTTTGATATACCAGCTTCAACTAACAACTGATTGAGGCCTTCCATATATCAGCTTCCACAAATACTGCTCTTCTCTAAGGGACTTTGGCACAGGGTCATTTTGTAAATGACAGACAGAGGAAGAGGCAGGGGTGGTAGGGGTCAGGGAGGTGCACTAGGCCGGAGCCTAAGTGAGAAGTTGGAAAAGGAGCATGCGATTAGAGGAGGTAGCAACGGCCGCCACCCAGCGGTCTGACGACAGTACCCATATCAGCCCAAGGAGAGTGGTCCTCGCTGTTGCTGCCTACTCCAAGATCTCTAATGTCAGTGGTGGTGAAGATGACAATGATGATGTGTCGATGGACGTCACATGGGTGCCCACAAGAGAGGAAGAGGAGGGGAGTTCAGAGGGAGAGACGGAGCAGCAGATAGTGAGGAGAAGGAGGAGAAGCAGGCAGAACTCGCAGTGCACAGGAGGCAAAAAGCAGACTGCAAATGTATCTAGAGCGAGCCATCCACCATGCACATCTTGCGCTCCCAGGACGCCGGCACATGGCTCCGCAGTGTTTGCTTTTTTTTAACATGTCAGCTGCTGACAATAGTGTTGCCATCTGCAGCCTGTGCTGTCAACGCATAACTCGCGGTAAGCCCAACACTCACCTAGGGATGACCGCCTTAAGAAGGCACTTACCCTCCCATCACTGAGCCCATTGGGAGCAACGCCGTCAGAACCTACAAAGCCACACTCCCGGCGCTCCACGTCCTGCCTCTTCTTCTTCTCCTCCTCCTCTCTCCTCCCATTTGTCCTCCACTCCACCTTACACCATGCCGTTGTCGCCTTCATTTGGCACAAGGCAGGCTTCCGTGGCCCACATGTTCGAGCGTAAAAAAATAATGACGCCGGATAATCTTCTGCCCAACAGTTACATATTTATCCTGTGGCCGCCTAATGTACCTCCAGCCACAGAATCCAAAGTTCTTTGCTGTCAGGTGAATGCCTATTACCTAATTTTTGGGGCATGTACTGGCCGACAGTTACATTTTTTATCTCTAGCCGCATAATCACACCCCTGTCTCACTCCTCTGACTCTCATTATGGTGGCGTATGAACCACATTCACCATAAGGGCCTTCTAATGTCACAGGGTCATGTGACTGGCCCCCCACCCCATACTGTGCCCCTCACCACGTACTGTGCCCCCTTATACCCTGCATTGTGCCCTCTTACTACACCCTGTGTAGTGCCCCTAGTCATTCCCTGTACTGTGCCCTCTTATACCCTTTTATCCGGTCACGGTATGGCGGTGTTATCCAGTCACTGTACAGAGGTATTATCCGGTCAATGTACGGCGGTGGTATCCAATAACTGTATGGCCATAACTACACTGCTCAAAAAAATAAAGGGAACACTTAAACAACACAATGTAACTCCAAGTCAATCACACTTCTGTGAAATCAAACTGTCCACTTAGGAAGCAACACTGAGTGACAATCAATTTCAGATGCTGTTGTGCAAATGGGATAGACAACAGGTGGAAATTATAGGCAATTAGCAAGACACCCCCAATAAAGAAGTGGTTCTGCAGGTGGTGATCACAGACCACTTCTCAGTTCCTATGCTTTCTGGCTGATGTTTTGGTCACTTTTGAATGCTGGCGGTGCTTTCACTCTAGTGGTAGCATGAGACGGAGTCTACAACCCACACAGGTGGCTCAGGTGGTGCAGCTTATCCAGGATGGCACATTAATGCGAGCTCTGGCAAGAAGGTTTGCTGTGTCTGTCAGCGTAGTGTCCAGAGCATGGAGGCGCTACCAGGAGACAGGCCAGTACATCAGGAGACGTGGAGGAGGCCGTAGGAGGGCAACAACCCAGCAGCAGGACCGCTACCTCCGCCTTTGTGCAAGGAGGAACAGGAGGAGCACTGCCAGAGCCCTGCAAAAGAACCTCCAGCAGGCCACAAATGTGCATGTGTCTGCTCAAACGGTCAGAAACAGACTCCATGAGGGTGATATGAGGGCCCGACGTCCACAGGTGGGGGTTGTGCTTACAGCCCAACACTGTGCAGGACGTTTGGCATTTGCCAGAGAACACCAAGATTGGCAAATTCGCCACAGGCGCCCTGTGCTCTTCACAGATGAAAGCAGGTTCACACTGAGCGCATGTGACAGACGTGACAGAGTCTGGAGACGCCGTGGAGAACGTTCTGCTGCCTTCAACATCCTCCAGCATGACCGGTTTGGCATTGGGTCAGTAATGGTGTGGGGTGGCATTTCTTTGGAGGGCCGCACAGCCCTCCATGTGCTCGCCAGAGGTAGCCTGACTGCCATTAGGTACCGAGATGAGATCCTCAGACCCCTTGTGAGACCATATGCTGGTGCGGTTGGCCCTGGGTTCCTCCTAATGCAAGACAATGCTAGACCTCATGTGGCTGGAGTGTGTCAGCAGTACCTGCAAGATGAAGGCATTGATGCTATGGACTGGCCCGCCCGTTCCCCAGACCTGAATCCAATTGAGCACATCTGGCACATCATGTCTCGCTCTATCCACCAACCACAGACACACCACAGACTGTCCAGGAGTTGGCAGATGCTTTAGTCCAGGTCTGGGAGGAGATCCCTCAGGAGACCGTCCACCACCTCATCAGTAGCATGCACAGGCGTTGTAGGGAGGTCATACAGGCACGTGGAGGCCACACACACTACTATGCCTCATTTTGACTTGATTTAAGGACATTACATCAAAGTTGGATCAGCCTGTAGTGTGTTTTTCCACTTTAATTTTGAGTGTGACTCCAAATTCAGACCTCCATGGGTTGAAAATTTTGATTTCCATTTTTTTTATTTTTGTGTGATTTTGTTGTCAGCACATTCAACTATGTAAGGAGCAAAGTATTTCAGAAGAATATTTAATTAACTCAGATCTAGGATGTGTTATTTTTGTGTTCCCTTTATTTTTTTGAGCAGTGTATATCCCTTTCCCTGCCCACACCATCCTTTTTTAGACCTGGCATGAACGTGAAAAATATGCAGATTGCGGTGCTAAGGACCTTTGCGCCACAATCTGTGTTAGAAATACGCCTAACATAGACGTATTTCTATATAATAAATGACCACCTAATTGTATCATTATTCGGGAGTAGGGCTAATATCTTTATATCATATATTCTAGTGTATTATACTGTGCCCTGTATTTCCCAGTAGAAAATGATCCTTGGGAAACACAGTCCTCATCCCTGACCACCAGGACTAGGTAGCGCTCTGTCAGGAAATGGCGGCCTCCGCCACGCTGCTCCGCTGTGTACTGGTGCTTATTCTGCCACTAGTGCTGGGTTCACATCCTATTTTTGCCATCCATTTAATGCATACCAAAATGTATGCGTTAATAGATGCCTCAGACTGATGCCGTACAGTGGCGTCCGTTCACCATACAGTTCCATGGTAGAAAAAAAAAATGACGCTAACGTATGCATTTTTTGTTAATGGACTCTGCAGGATACAAAAACGTGGAGTGCTGCACATTTGTACACATCAAACCGATAGGAAATAAAAATCTTCTAGGCTCCAGCAGGGCACATTTTTGAGAGTTTCCCTTTAACCACCTCCCGACCGCCTAACGCACGGATGCGTCCGGAAGGTGGTTGATTCATTCCTCCTGGACGCATCCGTGCGTCATCTCGCGAGACGCGAGATTTCCTGTGAACGCGCGCACACAGGCGCGTGCGCTCACAGGAACGGAAGGTAAGAGAGTGGATCTCCAGCCCGCCAGCGGCGATCGTTCGCTGGCAGGCTGGAGATGTGATTTTTTTAACCCCTAACAGGTATATTAGACGCTGTTATGATAACAGCGTCTAATATACCTGCTACCTGGTCCTCTGGTGGTCCCTTGTTTGGATCGAAACAGGTAGCTCAGTAAAGTAGCACCAACCACCACTACACTACACTACACCCCCCCCCCGTCACTTATTAACCCCTTATTCACCCCTGATCACCCCAGATCACCCCATATAGACTCCCTGATCACCCCCCTGTCATTGATCACCCCCCTGTCATTGATAACCCCCTGTAAGGCTCCATTCAGAGGTCCGTATGAATTTTACGGATCCACTGATAGATGGATCGGATCCGAAAAACACATACGGACGTCTGAATGGAGCCTTACAGGGGAGTGATCAATGACGGAGGTGATCACCCCATATAGACTCCCTGATCACCCCCCTGTCATTAATCACCCCCCTGTCATTGATCACCCCCCTGTAAGGCTGCATTCAGATGTCAGTATGATTTTTACGGATCCACTGATACATGGATCGGATCCGCAAAACACATACGGACATCTGAATGGATGTGTAGCCTGCGGGTTTATTCAACCAGGTAAAACCTTTTACAGCTCCAATTTGTCAAAAACGTTCCCCATCAGGGATTTCATCAACTGCAAGACGCAGGGCGTCATTTATAAGATCACTTGCGCCTGCGGTTTGGAATACGTGGGAAAAACTAAACGCGAGCTGCGTAGACGCCTGGGGGAGCATCTTGGCGACATTGCCAATAACAGGGACACGGCAGTGTCAAGACATGTCCACGATCACCATCAGGGGAATTCAAATTGCCTCAAGGCAGTAGGAATTGAGCAAGTTGTCCGCCCGGCCCGTGGTGGAGACTGGGACCGCATGCTACTCCAGAGAGAATCCCGCTGGATTTTCACGCTGGGCACAGTCTCACCCACGGGGCTTAATGAACAGCTTAACTTCAGCTGTTTCATATAGCTCAATGATGGGTCACCTATAATGTATCTTGATGGTGCCTCTATATGTCTTGATACATATACATAGTGGTGTATGCATATTCACTGCTATACCCCTTATCTGGGTATATACCATCACCTTCCCCATCCCCCTCCGTCCTCGTTTACCTGTCCCTTTTCCTGATGTCATTTCCCTTTTGCCCCTTTTACTTGTGTTCTTATACTGCCAACATAGCCTTGATTCTTATATTTGTTTTATCTATATGCCATTAATACCTTATCTATATTAAAAGCGCAGCAACATATCTGGAGCTGTGCGGTCCGACGGTGCCTGGGAATAGCGTCCTGTTTGCTAGGCAACCGTCGCGTCATCTCGCGTGCATCTGCGAGATGTGGCGTGGTGACGTCACTCCAGTCACTTACGTCCGCTACCCTGCCCTCCTCTCTCTGTGCGTAGCTTCGTTCCGCGCATGCGCGGACGTCCACCGCTCGCTCCGACTGAGGTGGGTGTGTCTTTAGCCAAGCCTCATTTTGAAGCTGGCTTTCACTTTAAAAGGTAGCGTCTCTCAAGCGCTACCTAGGCTACATCAGTCCATGCGTCTCAGTGAGCTGTTAGGAGAGGGTTCTATATCTTGACCCCCCCCCTTTCCTCCTATAGCTAATTCGCCCACTTGGATCCATATCTGGATCGTGGGATATTTTGTGTCTGTGTAGAGTGCACTATTGACATTATTGTCAGTGCACCCTGCACAGGTCCAGCCCAAGCTCCCATGTTACCCCTGATGAGCTTGTTACTCATCTCTCCTAGCGAAACGTGCATGTAGGGACCAGGTAAGCAAGGGCTTTCTAGGGCGCACAATTCCAGGGTGAGGTTCCTGTTGGTGACTGGTGGCGGGTCCCCGTCATCCGGTCACATAGGCCAGCGTAGGTTCCTAGGGTAATTCTAGGGCCAGCCAGTTTTGCCAACCACCCTGTTTCATGCTAATTGCCGCCAGCAACGGTGTGCACATCAATCAACACCGGCCGGACAATTGCTGATTTTGGAGCGTTTCATCTATGTGGTAGGACCAACCGGTTACTTATTGGTGCCGCCGAGCATCATTTATCTGATATTGGCACTTTTTGCATCCGTTTGGTATACCGCCGTGTTGCTCCGAATGTGTATATACATATAATTTGTTGTTATCTGTTATCTCGGGACCCATTTTTCTAATTGCTCTAATTAAACGTTAAGTTTTACTCTGACCACATATTACTTCTTCTGTTTGTTCCAGGTGGTCACCCACAATATTTAAATTGCTATTTTTGGACATCTGAATGGAGCCTTACAGGGGGGTGATCACCCCATATAGACTCCCTGATCACCCCCCTGTCATTGATCACCCCCCTGTAAGGCTGCATTCAGATGTCCGTATGATTTTTACGGATCCACTGATACATGGATCGGATCCGCAAAACACATACGGACATCTGAATGGAGCCTTATAGGGGGGTGATCAATGACAGGGGGGTGATCACCCCATATAGACTCCCTGATCACCCCCCTGTCATTGATCACCCCCCTGTCATTGATCACCCCCCTGTCATTGATCACCCCCCTGTAAGGTTCCATTCAGACATTTTTTTGACCCAAGTTAGCGGAAATTATTATTTTTTTTCTTACAAAGTCTCATATTCCACTAACTTGTGTCAAAAAATAAAATCTCACATGAACTCACCATACCCCTCACGGAATCCAAATGCGTAAAATTTTTTAGACATTTATATTCCAGACTTCTTCTCACGCTTTAGGGCCCCTAGAATGCCAGGGCAGTATAAATACCCCACATATGACCCCATTTCGGAAAGAAGACACCCCAAGGTATTCCGTGAGGGGCATATTGAGTCCATGAAAGATTGAAATTTTTGTCCCAAGTTAGCGGAAAGGGAGACTTTGTGAGAAAAAAAAATATATAAATTTCCGCTAACTTGTGCCAAAAAAAAATAATTTATATGAACTCGCCATGCCCCTCATTGAATACCTTGGGGTGTCTTCTTTCCAAAATGGGGTCACATGTGGGGTATTTATACTGCCCTGGCATTCTAGGGCCCCTAAAGCGTGAGAAGAAGTCTGGGATCCAAATGTCTAAAAATGCCCTCATAAAATGAATGTGGGCCCCTTTGCGCATCTAGGCTGCAAAAAAGTGTCACACATGTGGTATCGCCGTACTCAGGAGAAGTTGGGCAATGTGTTTTGGGGTGTCATTTTACATATACCCATGCTGGGTGAGATAAATATCTTGGTCAAATGCCAACTTTGTATAAAAAATGGGAAAAGTTGTCTTTTGCTGAGATATTTCTCTCACCCAGCATGAGTATATGTAAAAAGACACCCCAAAACACATTGCCCAACTTCTCCTGAATACGGCGATACCACATGTGTGACACTTTTTTGCAGCCTAGGTGGGCAAAGGGGCCCACATTCCAAAGAGCACCTTTAGGATTTCACAGGTCATTTACCTACTTACCACACATTAGGGCCCCTGGAAAATGCCAGGGCAGTATAACTACCCCACAAGTGACCCCATTTTGAAAAGAAGACACCCCAAGGTATTCCGTGAGGGGCATGGCGAGTTCCTAGAATTTTATATTTTTTGTCACAAGTTAGCAGAAAATGATGATTTTTTATTTATTTTTTTCTTACGAAGTCTCATATTCCACTAACTTGTGACGAAAAAAAACTTCCATGAACTCACTATGCCCATCACGAAATACCTTGGGGTGTCTTCTTTCCAAAATGGGGTCACTTGTGGGGTAGTTATACTGCCCTGGCATTTTAGGGGCCGAATGCGTGAGAAGTGGTTTGAAATCAAAATCTGTAAAAAATGGCCTGTGAAATCCGAAAGGTGCTCTTTGGAATGTGGGCCCCTTCGCCCACCTAGGCTGCAAAAAAGTGTCACACATGTGGTATCGCTGTACTCAGGAGAAGTTGGGAAATGTGTTTTGGGGTGTCATTTTACATATACCCATGCTGGGTGAGAGAAATATCTTGGCAAAAGACAACTTTTCCCATTTTTTTATACAAAGTTGGCATTTGACCAAGATATTTATCTCACCCAGCATGGGTATATGTAAAATGACACCCCAAAACACATTGCCCAACTTCTCCTGAGTACGGAGATACCACATGTGTGACACTTTTTTGCAGCCTAGGTGGGCAAAGGGGCCCACATTCCAAAGAGCATCTTTAGGATTTCACAGGTCATTTACCTACTTACCACACATTAGGGCCCCTGGAAAATGCCAGGGCAGTATAACTACCCCACAAGTGACCCCATTTTGAAAAGAAGACACCCCAAGGTATTCCGTGAGGGGCATGGCGAGTTCCTAGAATTTGATATTTTTTGTCACAAATTAGCGGAAAATGATGATTTTTTATTATTTTTTTTTTCTTACAAAGTCTCATATTCCACTAACTTGTGACAAAAAAAAACTTCCATGAACTTACTATGCCCATCACGAAATACCTTGGGGTGTCTTCTTTCCAAAATGGGGTCACTTGTGGGGTAGTTATACTGCCCTGGCATTTTAGGGGCCGAATGCGTGAGAAGTGGTTTGAAATCAAAATCTGTAAAAAATGGCCGGTGAAATCCGAAAGGTGCTCTTTGGAATGTGGGCCCCTTTGCCCACCTAGGCTGCAAAAAAGTGTCACACATGTGGTATCGCTGTACTCAGGAGAAGTTGGGAAATGTGTTTTGGGGTGTCATTTTACATATACCCATGCTGGGTGAGAGAAATATCTTGGCAAAAGACAACTTTTCCCATTTTTTTATACAAAGTTGGCATTTGACCAAGATATTTATCTCACCCAGCATGGGTATATGTAAAATGACACCCCAAAACACATTGCCCAACTCCTCCTGAGTACGGAGATACCACATGTGTGACACTTTTTTGCAGCCTAGGTGGGCAAAGGGGCCCACATTCCAAAGAGCACCTTTCGGATTTCACAGGTCATTTACCTACTTACCACACATTAGGGCCCCTGGAAAATGCCAGGGCAGTATAACTACCCCACAAGTGACCCCATTTTGGAAAGAAGACACCCCAAGGTATTCCGTGAGGGGCATGGCGAGTTCCTAGAATTTTATCTTTTTTGTCACAAGTTAGCGGAAAATGATGATATTTTTTTTTTTTCCCTTACAAAGTCTCATATTCCACTAACTTGTGACAAAAAATAAAAACTTCCATGAACTCACTATGCCCATCACGAAATACCTTGGGGTGTCTTCTTTCCAAAATGGGGTCACTTGTGGGGTAGTTATACTGCCCTGGCATTCTAGGGGCCCAAATGTGTGGTAAGAAGTTTGAAATCAAAATGTGTAAAAAATATCCGGTGAAATCCGAAAGGTGCTCTTTGGAATGTGGGCCCCTTTGCCCACCTAGGCTGCAAAAAAGTGTCACACATGTGGTATCGCTGTACTCAGGAGAAGTTGGGAAATGTGTTTTGGGGTGTCATTTTACATATACCCATGCTGGGTAAGAGAAATATCTTGGCAAAAGACAACTTTTCCCATTTTTTATACAAAGTTGGCATTTGACCAAGATATTTATCTCACCCAGCATGGGTATATGTAAAATGACACCCCAAAACACATTCCCCAACTTCTCCTGAGTACGGCGATACCACATGTGTGGCAATTTTTTGCAGCCTAGGTGGGCAAAGGGGCCCACATTCCAAAGAGCACCTTTCGGATTTCACCAGTCATTTTTTACACATTTTGATTTCAAACTACTTACCACACATTTGGGCCCCTAGAATGCCAGGGCAGTATAACTACCCCACAAGTGGCCCCATTTTGGAAAGAAGACACCCCAAGGTATTCGCTGATGGGCATAGTGAGTTCATAGAAGTTTTTACAACTGAATTTTACAACTGAAAGTGAAAAATGTCATTTTTTTGCAAAAAAATCTTTAAATTTCGATTAATAACAAAAAAAGTAAAAATGTCAGCAGCAATGAAATACCACCAAATGAAAGCTCTATTAGTGAGAAGAAAAGGAGGTAAAATTCATTTGGGTGGTAAGTTGCATGACCGAGCAATAAACGGTGAAAGTAGGGTAGGTCAGAAGTGTAAAAAGTGGCTTGGTCTTTAAGGGTGTTTAAGCTATAGGGGCTGAGGTGGTTAAGACGCATAAAAATGGCCCCTGATTAAAATACACATTTTTTGTGGGAATTTTTGCCAATGATCCCGCTCTGATATATCACTGTCCATGTTGTGGGACTATTTGTGTACTTCTAGTAAGTGTTTGCTGGCTGCAAATATAACCTGAAGGTTTTTTAGGTTCACCTGCCATTAAAGTAAATGGGGCCCGCTGCGAACGCGCGTTCGCGAATCGTCCCGGTTGATATTCGTCCATCACTACTGATGACCTATCCTCAGGATAGGTCATCAATATCAGATTGGCAGGGGGATGACTCCCAGAACAAACGTCGATCAGCTGTTTGAAAAGAAGGTGCCAGCCGTGCCAGCGCTGTATTCTCTTCATTGTTTACCTGCTTGCCATCAGAACCACAACGGTGAGCAGGTATATCTACAAGCAGTCTCATTCTTCTATATAGGATGGCTCCTTCCAATTCACTTGAATAGGAAGGAGCCGTCCCATTGAAGTGAATGGGACTTAGGCCTAGTTCACAAAATCGTTTTTTTTGCGAGTGTACGGGCTGTTTGTTTGTGGTCCGTATACGGAACTATTCATTTCATTAGTTCCGCATTAAAAACGGAATGTGTTCCGTAAGCATTCCATTTCCGTATTTCCGTTCTTCCGTTCCGTTGAAAGATAGAACATGTCCTATTATTGCCCGCAAATCACGTTCCTTGGCTCCATTCAAGTCAATGGGTCAGCAAAAAAAATAAACGGAACACATACGGAAATGCATCCGTTTTTTCGGAACCATCTATTGAAAATGTTATGCCCAGCCCAATTTTTTCTATGTAATTACTGTATACTGTACATGGCATACGAAAAAACGGAACGGAAAAACAGAAAGGAAACGGAAACAAAAAACGAAACAACGGATCTGTGAAAAACGGACTGCAAAAAACTATAAAAGCCATACGTTCGTGTGAACAAGGCCTTAGGAAAGAGTCATTCTATTGATGTGAATGTGCTTACTTGTAATTACACTTGCTCACTGCTGTGGGTGTGATGGCGAGCAGGTAAACAATGGAGAGAAGGCTGAGCTCATAAGAGCGCAGCTTTCTCTTTAAACAGTTGATTACAGGGCGTTCTGGGAATCGGCCTCGCCAACCTGATTTTAATCCCTTATCCTGAGGATAGTACAAACACAAATTGCAGAGCAGCACTCACGGACCTTGTCGACCACACCGGAATGAATCAGCCAAGCCAAAACTGCAGATCCTCAGCAGTCATCAGATCAATAATCAACAAAAAGGCGATGGCAGCATCTCCAGTGCTTTCTTTATTAATCGTCCTTCAAAGAGTGTGTATAAAAAAAGCCAGACAGCAACGTTTCGGCTACATAGTAGCCTTTATCAAGCTATCAAGCCTGAGGATAGGTCATCAATATTTAAAAAAAGCGGACAATCCCTTTAAGGCTAGATTCACAGTTTGTATCTCTTCTTTTTTTTTTTTATCCATCCTGCTTATTCTACAATGTATCCCACAAAAATTGTAGTCCATGTAAAGTGCAGACTTTTAAAGGGAGGCTGTCCGCTAATTTTCTCCACTCAAACTGCTTGAATTGCATTGTAGTTCATATACACAGTTCACAAAAAACTAACTTTGTAGCAATGTGTTAATGAGCTCACAAGTGCCTGGGACATTTTCTATTGCTGTAAGAGCCCAGCCCCTCGATGTTACTCGTCAATAACTTCTCGCCTGTCTTTCTGTATACAGGCCAGTGCCTGCTTACGTCACTGTCTCTGCTCCTGAAATCCCACACCTGTGCACATTGCTGCTGGATCCGGGCATGCGCCGTACAATGCTCACTATGGGCAGCTGCATCAATGATCAGGTTGCACACGGACTTGCTGCAAGAGGAAGAGGGTATTGTACGGTGCATTCCTAAGCCTGGCGGTGATGTGGACTGGCGCAGGATTTCAGAGGCAGAGCTGTAAGCTGAACACTTTGGGAGGAGTTATAGATGAGTAATGCCAAGGGGCCTGGGCACTTGCTGAAAACTTCCCTGGCACTAGTGAGCCTATTACATATCGCTTCAAAGTTTGTTTTTTTCAGCATCACAACAGCAGACAAGGGAAACAAACAATGTGATTCAAGCAGTTTGAGTGGAGAAAAATTAGGAGACATACAGCTAGAAAAAAGTTATTCCAACACATACCGATTGAACATATGCCACAAACACACACCTATTGTCAGACACAAATGTTGTCAGAACACAAACGCTGGGAGACTTCCCAACATATACAGGAAATGAGCAATACAAACATGGCAGGAAGAAAGCCTAAGGGAATACTCCATCAGCAGTGAAAGAGTGCATAAGGTGCATAGACATTAGAGATGTCCCGAACTATTCGCCGGTGAACATCGCTTGTTCGCGTTCGCCGCGGCGGGCGAACATATGCCATGTTCGGTCCGCCCCCTATACGTCATCATTGAGCAAACTTTGACCCTGTACCTCACAGTCAGCAGACACATTCCAGCCAATCAGCAGCATACCCTCCCTCCCAGACCCTCCCACCTCCTATCAAAAAGCAAGGACAGCATTCATCTTAGGGCTCTTTCACACCTGCGTTCTTGTCTTCCGGCATAGAGTTCCGTCGTCGGGGCTCTATGCCGGAAGAATCCTGATCAGGATTATTCCAATGCATTCTGAATGGAGTGAAATCCGTTCAGGATGCATCAGGATGTCTTCAGTTCCGGAACGTAACGTTTTTTGGCCGGAGAAAATACCGCAGCATGCTGCGCTTTTTGCTCCGGCCAAAAATCCGGAACACTTGCCGCAAGGCCAGATCCGGAATTAATGCCCATAGAAAGGCATTGATCCGGATCCGGCCTTAAGCTAAACGTCGTTTCGGCGCATTGCCGGAGCCGACATTTAGCTTTTTCTGAATGGTTACCATGGCTGCCGGGACGCTAAAGTCCTGGCAGCCATGGTAAAGTGTAGCGGGGAGCGGGGGAGCAGTATACTTACCGTCCGTGCGGCTCCCCGGGCGCTCCAGAGTGACGTCAGGGCGCCCCAAGCGCATGGATCATGTAATCGCATTGGACACGTCATCCATGCGCATGGGGCGCTCTGACGTCACTCTGGAGCGCCCCGGGAGCCGCACGGACTGTAAGTATACCGCTCCCCCGCTCCCCGCTCCTACTATGGCAACCAGGACTTTAATAGCGTCCTGGGTGCCATAGTAACACTGAAAGCATTTTGAAGACGGTTCCGTCTTCAAATGCTTTCAGTACACTTGCGTTTTTCCGGATCCGGAGTGTAATTCCGGCAAGTGGAGTGCAACGCAAGTGTGAAAGAGGCCTTAGATTCATTCGGAAGCTGCAGTGTTAGTGAGAGGAGGGACAGTGCAGCTGCTGATGATTTAATAGGCAAATCGATAGCTAGGCCAGTGTATTCAGTGTCCACTACAGTCCTCAAAGACTCATCTGATCTGCTGTAACGACAGCATCCTGACAGCACTCCAAAAAGCCCTGTGTACTGTGCCCACTACTGCCAGTGCCCAGTGCCACCATTCATATCTGGTGTCACAGTAGCTTGCATTTAAAAATAAAAAACTAATTTTTCACTGTAATATATTTGCAGTTGCCTGCAAGCGTGTGTGTCAGGCCTACAGCGTGTACTGTGCCCACTACTGCCAGTGCCCAGTTGCACCACTCATATCTGGTGTCACAGTAGCTTGCACGCATAGTACAACTAATCGGAAAAAAAATGACAGGCAGAGGCAGGCCACCCCGCAGGGGCCGTCGTGGTCGTGGTGATGTGATTTCTTTTGGCCCTAGAATAATGCCCAGTGTTCAGAGGCCACGTACCCTGAACTCGAAAAGTTCTGAGGACATAGTTGACTGGCTTACACAGGACACCCAATCTTCTACAGCTTCCGCTCGGAACCTTGATGCACCATCCTCCTCCAGCTCAGCTTCGGGCACCTCTCAAGTTACCACTCGCCCGCCTGCACCACCAACACTAGCACCACAGCTGCTTCACTTGATCTGTCAGAGGAGTTATTTACACATCAGTTGGAAGAAATGAGTGATGCGCAACCATTATTACCAGAGGATGTAGATAACAGGGATATGTCTCAGTCAGGCAGCATTACACACATGGACGTACGGTGTGATGATGATGATGATGTTGTACCCGCTGCTGCTTCCTTTGCTGAGTTGTCAGATACAAGTAAAGCGGTTGATGATGACGATGTGTCCGTGGATGTCACGTGGGTGCCCGCGCGAAGAGAAGAAGAACAGGGGGAAAGTTCAGATGGGGAGACAGAGAGGAGGAGGAGACTAGTTGGAAGCAGGGGGAGGTCGTCGCAAGGAGCTAGTGGCACAGTCAGACAGCATGTATCGGCACCCGGGGTCAGCCAGACAGCACGCCAATCAACGCATGCTGTTGCCACCACCAGAATGGCATCATTGCAAAGCTCCGCAGTGTGGCATTTTTTTTGTGTGTCTGCCTCTGATAACAGTGATGCCATTTGCAACCTGTGCCAAAAGAAACTGAGTCGTGGGAAGTCCAACACCCACCTCGGTACAATTGCTTTGCGAAGGCACATGATCTCACATCACAAACGCCTATGAGATCAACACATGATGAGTACAAGCAGCACACAAACTCAAAGCCACCATCCTCCTCCTGGTCCAGCATCTTCAGCCATGTCAACCACTGCTGTCCTCCTTGCCCCCTCTCAAACATCCGCCACTCCGCCTCTCACATTCAGCAGTTCCTGCTAATCTGCCCACAGTCAGGTGTCTGTCAAGGAAATGTTTGAGCGTAAGAAGCCAATGTCACAGAGTCACCCCCTTGTCCGGCGTCTGACAGCTGGCTTGTCGGAACTCTTAGCCCGCCAGCTTTTACCATACAAGCTGGTGGAGTCTGAGGCCTTCAAAAAATGTGTAGCTATTGGGACACCGCAGTGGAGGGTACCCGGCCGAAATTTCTTTGCACAAAAGGCAATCCCCAACCTGTACTCTATTGTGGAAAAGGAAGTCATGGCATGTCTGGCACACAGTGTTGGGGCAAGGATCCATCTGACCACTGATACCTGGTCTGCAAAGCACGGTTAGGGCAGGTATATCACGTACACTGCGCATTGGGTAAACCTGCTGACAAGCATGGAATGCGTGGCTCTGCAGAGGAGTTGGTGACACCGCCACGACTTTCAGGCAGGCCTGCTGCCACCTCCTCTACTCCATCCTCTTCGCTAACCTCCTCAGCTGAGTCCTCTTCTGCTGCTGCGTCTTGCTCCACATCAACTGCACCCCCCCCAGCTCCCCAGGGGCTATTCCACATCCCGGATACGACAGTGTCACGCCGTCGTTGGGGTTGACTTGCCTGAAAGCAGAGAGTCACACCGGACCAGCACTCCTGTCCGCCCTGAACGCACAGGTGGATCAGTGGCTGACTCCGCACCAACTGGAGATCGGCAAAGTGGTGTGTGACAACGGAAGCAATTTGTTGGCTGCATTGAATTTGGCAAGTTGATACATGTGCATGGCACATGTGTTGAATCTGATCGTACAACGCTTTATGCATAAGTACCCAGGCTTACAGGACGTCCTCAAGCAGGCCAGGAAGGTGTGTGGCCATTTCAGGCGTTCCTACACGGCCATGGTGCACTTTTCAGATATTCAGCGGCGAAACAACATGCCAGTGAGGCGCTTGATTTGCGACAGCCCGACACGTTGGAATTCAACACTCCTAATGTTCGACCGCCTGCTCCAACAAGAAAAAGCCGTCAACGAGTATTTATATGACCGGGGTGCTAGGACAGCCTCTGCGGAGCTGGGTATTTTTTTGCCACGTTACTGGACACTCATACGCAATGCCTGTAGGCTCATGCGTCCTTTTGAGGAGGTGACAAACCTAGTCAGTCGCACCGAAGGCACCATCAGTGACATCATCCCATTTGTTTTCCTCCTGGAGCGTGCCCTGCGAAGAGTGCTGTATCAGGCCGTAGATGAGCGTGAAGAGGAAGAGTTGTGGTCACCATCACCACCAGAAACAGCCTTATCAGCATTGCTTGCTGAACCTGCGGCAACGCTGGAAGAGGAGTCTGAGGAAGAGGAGTCAGAGGAGGAATGTGGCTTTGAGGAGGAGGAAGACCAACCACAGCAGGCATCCCAGGGTGCTCGTTGTCACCTATCTGGTACCCGTGGTGTTGTACGTGGCTGGGGGGAAGAACAGACCTTCAATGGCATCAGTGAGGACGAGGAACGGGACATGAGTTGCTCGGCATCCAACCTTGTGCAAATGGGGTCTTTCATGCTGTCATGCCTGTTGAGGGACTCTCGTATAAAAAGGCTGAAGGAGAACGACCTGTACTGGGTGGCCACGCTACTAGACCCCCGGTATAAGCAGAAAGTGGCTGAAATGTTACCGTATTACCGGAAGTCGGAAAGGATGCAGCAGTTCCAAAACAAGTTAAAAAGTATGCTTTACACAGCGTATAAGGGTGATGTCACAGCACAACGGGAATCTAACAGGGGAAGAGGTGAAAGTAATCCTCCTCCTACCATGACCACGCCGGCAAGGACAGGACGATTTACAGACGTGTTGTTGATGGAGGACATCCAGAGCTTTTTAAGTCCTACGAATCGCCACAGCCCTTCAGGGTCCACCCTCAGAGAACGACTCGACCGACAGGTAGCAGACTACCTCGCCTTAACTGCAGATATCGACACTCTGAGGAGCGATGAACCCCTTGACTACTGGGTGTGCAGGCTTGACCTGTGGCCTGAGCTATCCCAATTTGCGATAGAACTTCTGGCCTGCCCCGCTTCAAGTGTCCTGTCAGAAAGGACCTTCAGCGCAGCAGGAGGTATTGTCACTGAGAAGAGAAGTTGCCTAGGTCAAAAAAGTCTAGATTACCTCACCTTTATTAAGATGAATGAGGTATGGATCCCAAAGGGACTGACAGTAAGGGATGCATTTGAGTAAAAAAGGCCTGATGAGATGCCTTGGGCTATAAAATGGTTCACACGCTGCTGTATTTAATCTCTGCATGCCGGATGACTTGCGTGACTTCTCCGCCACCAACTAGGGTTCAAGCTGCAATGTTTTAGTGCACTTTCTGCCTGGAAAACATCCATTTTTCCGGCCGCTGCTATAGAACAATACCTAGTTTTTCAGGCATGTGTACATGCCTAATTTTTCTGGCCTCTGGTGCTGCACTGTGGCTGCAAAAAAAAAAAAAAAGGCACATACATGTGTCAATTCCCCTTCGTGATCGTTACCTTGTTGTGGTGAAGGG
This sequence comes from Bufo bufo, assembly GCF_905171765.1. Lineage (NCBI taxonomy): Eukaryota > Metazoa > Chordata > Amphibia > Anura > Bufonidae > Bufo > Bufo bufo. The sequence goes on from NC_053392.1 coordinate 222,338,419, forward strand.
GCTTGCGTATCACAATGAAGCGATCACCTCTATGAGTGTGTTGGCAATGGCAATGTTGGCACACCCCAGATGAGATAAGGTTGTTGCTTCATTGTGAACAGACCAAAAGCGATCGGCTGGATAATTTTGCATAGAAAAAACATTAATTTTCTTTGTGATCATCTAAGGTGATCATTTAAAGCCTACTAGGCCAACAATGGGCCCACACTGCAGAATCATTGTTTTCTGGGTCACTTAACTGTCACTGAACTACCTCAGCACGACCATAGGCTTTGAAAAACCGCCATCGACTGCAATCTCGAGCACAGTCATCACCACACCAATATTGACGCATAGAGAAATAAAATTTATGTCATGAGTGTGTCAACTATTGACAACTCTTTGTGGTTGTCTAAACTCTATTCCATACACGTCCCCTGATAGGGGACGTAACAGGGATTAAACTGATAGGAATAGTACTACTTAACATACCACTCATATCTGGTAGCACAGTACATTGCACGGCGCACGCGCAGTGCCCCAAATTGGAAGTAAGAGGACCGACCAAGCATCTTTTTCCATCTCCCGGTTCCTAAAATCTATTCCATACACCGGCCCCTGATAGGGGACCAAACAGAGATTAAACTGGTATGAACAGATTTTTTTTAATTAAAAAAAAGAGGACAGCCTCTGCGGAGCTGAGTATTTTTTGGCTGCGTTACTGAACGCTCATGCACAATGGCTGTAGGCTCATGCGTCCTTTTGCGGAGGTGACAAACCTGGTCAGTCAAACCCAAGGCAACATCATCGACCTCATCCCATATGCGTTTTTTCTGGAGCGTGCCCTGCGAAGAGTGCTGGATCAGGCCGTAGATGAACATGAAGAGGAAGAGTTGTGGTCCCCATCACCACCAGAAGCAGCCTTGTCGTCGTCGATAGCTGGACCTGCGGCAGAGAGAGGAGTCTGAAGAAGAGGAGTCAGAGGAGGAAGGTGGATTTGAGGAGGTGGAAGACCAACCACAGCAGGCATCCCAGGGGGCTTGTTGTCACCTTTCGGGGACCCTGGTGTTGTACGTGGCTGGGTGGAGGAAGAGACCTTCAATGACGTCAGTGAGGACAAGGAACGTGACATGGCTAGCTTGGTATCCAACCTTGTGCAAATGGGGAGTTTGCGGTTGTGCAAATGGACTGTTTGCGGTTGTTTGCGGTGCGTTAAACGGGGAGTTTGGTCTGTCATGGTTTGGTCTGTCACTGTGAAGCGGGCGTAACCCTTACACTACCTGATCGATACAACATCATACCTGATGTTTTAAAGCACGTTATTCCAAACAATTTAGTAATGTTAGGTGATTTATGCCCTTTATGGATTAAAACCCGACTCTGCGTCAACTACGTAATTTTCCATGGGAGTTTTGCCATGGATCCCCCTCCGGCATGCCACAGTCCAGGTGTTAGTCCCCTTGAAACAACTTTTCCATCACTATTGTGGCCAGAAAGAGTCGCTGTGGGTTTTAAAATTCGCCTGCCTATTGAAGTCTATGGCGGTTCGCCCGTTCGTGAACATTTGCGGAAATTCGCGTTCGCCATTCGCGAACGGAAAATTTTATGTTCGCGACATCTCTAATAGACATACCAGTATATTTAAAGGGGTTACCTCATCTTAGACATTGGTGGTATATTTCTAGGTTATGCCACCAATGTCAGATACGTATCCTATCCTATCTCCAGAATGAGACCGCTGAAGCAAGCGAATAGCAGCCATACATGCTCAGCCATCCTCTATTTATTTCTATGGTTCTGCTGAAAATAGTCTAGCACTGACTCGACTATCTCCGGTAGTCCCATAGAAGGGAATGGAGCTTCCATTATGTGCTGTCTATTCATTTCATAGTCTAGTGTAAATGCTACTGCCGGTCAGTCCACCGTCGTGTAAATCCTGCTGCTGGTCAGTCCACAGTCTGGTGTAAATGCTACTGCCGGTCAGTCCACAGTCTGGTGTAAACGCTTGTGCTGGTCAGTCCACAGTCTGGTGTAAACGCTTGTGCTGGTCAGTCCACAGTCTGGTATAAACGTTTCTGCCGGTCAGTCCACACTCTGGTGTAAATGCCACTGCCGGTCAGTCCACAGTCTGGTGTAAATGCCACTGCCGGTCAGTCCACAGTCTGGTGTAAATGCTACTGCCGGTCAGTCCACAGTCTGGTGTAAATGCCACTGCCGGTCAGTCCACAGTCTGGTGTAAATGCTACTGCCGGTCAGCCCACAGTCTGGTGTAAATGCTACTGCCGGTCAGTCCACAGTCTGGTGTAAATGCTACTGCCGGTCAGTCCACCGTCTGGTGTAAATGCCACTGCCGGTCAGTCCACCGTCTGGTGTAAATGCCACTGCCGGTCAGTCCACAGTCTGGTGTAAATGCCACTGCCGGTCAGTCCACAGTCTGGTGTAAATGCCACTGCCGGTCAGTCCACAGTCTGGTGTAAATGCCACTGCCGGTCAGTCCACAGTCTGGTGTAAATGCTACTGCCGGTCAGTCCACAGTCTGGTGTAAATGCTACTGCCGGTCAGTCCACAGTCTGGTGTAAATGCTACTGCCGGTCAGTCCAGTCTGGTGTAAATGCTACTGCCGGTCAGTCCACAGTCTGGTGTAAATGCTACTGCCGGTCAGTCCACAGTCTGGTGTAAATGCTACTGCAGGTCAGTCCACAGTCTGGTGTAAATGCTGCTGCCGGTCAGTCCACAGTCTGGTGTAAATGCTGATGCCGGTCAGTCCACAGTCTGGTGTAAATGCTGCTGCCGGTCAGTCCACAGTTGTGTAAATTCTGCTGCTGGTCAGTCCACAGTCTGGTGTAAATGCTTGTGCTGGTCAGTCCACAGTCTGGTGTAAACGCTTGTGCTGGCCAGTGCACAGTCTGGTGTAAATGCTACTGCCGGTCAGTCCACAGTCTGGTGTAAATGCTGCTGCCGGTCAGTCCACAGTCTGGTGTAAATGCTGCTGCCGGTCAGTCCACAGTCTGGTGTAAATGTTGCTGCCGGTCAGTCCACAGTTGTGTAAATTCTGCTGCTGGTCAGTCCACAGTCTGGTGTAAATGCTTGTGCTGGTCAGTCCACAGTCTGGTGTAAACGCTTGTGCTGGCCAGTGCACAGTCTGGTGTAAATGCTACTGCCGGTCAGTCCACAGTCTGGTGTAAATACTGCTACCGGTTAGTCCACAGTCTGGTATAAGTCTAGTTCCTTCCTAACAATCGTCAGCCTCGTCTGTCAGGGTAAACTGGCTTTTTAGGCAAGTGGATAGAGTTGCTCTAAGCCATTTGTATTTTTATTAAATGCGGCTCTACGTAATTATTAGCAGTTTGTGTATAATTTTTCATGACATAATATCTGGCATATATTTTGTATTTATTTTTTTGGTGTTCCTGATCTTAACTGTATTTTCCATGCAGTGACAATTCTGGAGCATCTTTAACTATACATTGTGCATTTCTTATTTTTTTTCCTACTGAAGTTAAGAGTAAATGAACAACTGGATTTTACCAGTTGGGGGTGTGTCCCTACACAGTTTGACACTGGCAGTGCTGATTGGACAACTGGTAATATCCATAAACTTCTAGTGGGAATAAATGAGGAATGGTACAACAGAGTCATACGAATGAATCCGACAAAATGGTCATTTAACTCCTTAGTGACCACCAATATGCTCTTTTACAGGCGTCTCTAGGGAGTCTTAGGCTGTGCCGCCACCTTTTTGCGGCTGTAACATAACAGCCAGGCTTCTGCTCTAATGGTCTGGACTGGCAGGAGCACCAATCCAGGCCGTTGAACCCCTTACATACGGTGAGCAATTGCACCCATGGCAAGTAAGTTACGAAGGGAGCAGATTCCCTCTGTCTCCCATCGACACCCTGCAAATGAGATCACAGAGTACTAATGTCAGTGCAGACAGGTCAGGGCCTAGTGAAGACCCCAGTCCTGCCTCTAGTGTCCCTTTCTGGCGCAGACTGCTAGTAAATGTTAATATTGCACTGACATCAAAATACATTGCACTACAAAGTATGAGAACGAGAGATGGCTGCTGCCATCGCTGATCCCCATACAAAATCATTGCTCCTGGACAGCAGTGTGCTGTTTAGACAGCACAATCTGCTGCCCAGATGATTGACATGTCCACACCTCAGATCATTACATCTTATGAACAAGCGTTTTGCTTATTCATTGGGTGATCTGCAGCACCTTTACACCTTTCATAAGAATGCTTGTTCCACATAACTGGCCTGAACTTTAAGCCGTGTAAATGTGGCTTTACACCGCTCGATGGAGCAGACGATCTTCGCGATGGAAGCATTCCTTCCTGACAATCGCCTGCTCGTCAATGGAGATGACTGCTGCATTTACATGCAAAGATCCCCTCCACAATATGGGAGCAATCGCTAATAAGATTGCCCATCCCTATACGGAATCGTTGTTTGTGGGCAGCAGAGTGCGCACCAACAATATATTATCCAGTGAATGAGCATTTTGCTCGTTTATTAGGTGATCAGCGGCACCTTGAAACAGGCCAATTATTGCTCGTCGGAGATAATCTATCAGAATATTGGGCAACGTAAAGGGGCCCTAAGGTTCCATAGTGCAGAGAAAAAAGTAAATGAACCCTTGAATTTAATATTCAGTAGATTCCCCTTTAGCAGCAATCACCCTTACCAAATGTCTTCTGTAGTTGCAAATAAGATTTGAGAATGATTTTGGACTAGTTTTTACTGCAAATGTGTTTTAGATCATCAATATTTCTATGATGCCGTGCAGGGGCGTTGCTAGGTCAAAACATTCAGGGCCTGGGCCCCTGATATTTGTCCCAGGCCCCGAATGTACTGCCTGACAGCTAGATACAACTGTATTGCTGTCCTCAGGACGGCAATACAATTGTATCTAATGCATTGGAAAAGCTGAAGGACCTGTGATGACATGTCATGTGACCAGTAAAACAGGCAGTGGTTGAGAAGGACCTGCGATGATGTCACCATCATGTGACCAGTGCAGGAGAGGATGTCAGTAAAGAGGAGAAGTCCTGGGGGAAGAAGCTGTGGTGATGTCTGCTACATGAGGAGAGGTAAGTGAAGAGAGAGGCAGAGGAATGCTGGGAGTTGTCGTTATTTAACTGGGACTGTATGTTAGGGCTGAAGGGAGGGATGTTATTTACATGGAACTGTGTGTTGGTGGTGGCTGGGGATGTTATTTACATGGGACTGTATATTGGAGGGGCTGAAGAGAGGGGAGTGATGTTATTTATATGGGACTGTATTTTGGAGGGGGCAGGAGAGATGGTGTGATGGTATTTACATGGGAATGTATGGTGGAGGGAGGATCAAAACTACAGGGGGCATTATAAATACTGGGGGCACTTCAGGGTGAGCATTATAACAGTAGGGGTCGATATAAATACTTGGGGCACTGTAGGGGCATTTTAAATCCAGGGGACATTAGGAGTTCTTATTACTACTGGGGGCTCTATAGGAGGGACTTATAGATCCACCTTATTTCTACTAAGAGCACTATGGGGACCTTATTACTACTGAGGGGTCTGTAGGGCGCTTTATTACTACTGAGGAAACAATGGGGGGCCTTATTTCTACTGGGGGCTCTGTGATGGTTTTATTAATACTGGAGGGCTCTTCTACTAATGGGGGCACTGTAGGGTTCAGTATTACTAATGAGGGCATTCTAGAAAGGAATTACTGGTGGGACTATAAGAAGCACTATTACTATGGGGGCAGTAATTATTCTTCAGGATAGTATTTGGGGGTATTGGGGAGCACAGCGAGCAGCAGGATAACACTGTGGGGACTCCAGGTTGGGAGATGATAATTGTCACGGCGGGCGTGCACTCAGTCTAACAGATAACGCACCAACCAGGCTCTGGGCGAGAGACAGGGGAAGGGTCACCTCCTAGCTAATCCCTGACCTCTTTCCCTGCACTGCTCAGCCCACCTACAGACCTTGAAGGTTGGTATGAGATGTCCCCGTGCCTGGGCTGACAAAACCCTGAATTCCCTGAGATGGTGAAGTAGGGAAATAGGAGCAGCCTGCTCGCACAAAACCTGGATGGGCTAGATGACACAAAACAACCAACTAGAAATAACACTTATCTTCCTGAGCTGGAACAGACAGCCAACCTTCCTTCCTAGCTTCCAAGACCACAATGATGAGTATAATCCGCTCAGGGCACTGGGCTGAGGAGCTATTTAAACTAATGACTCCACCCAGTGCACCTGATGAGGGGCTGATCCAGCACGACTCCAAAACAAACACTAAACTCGTGCTGCAATCCTGGCCGACCTCCGCACATCGTCAGAGTGGGGCATGACAATAATAGAAATGTGAGGAAGCTAAGATGTCTGTGTGTCACACTCTGCAGAGACGAGGCGGCTGAGAGAAGATGTCCGGACTGAATGGAGAAGATGATGACAGAGAAGATCTACATCAGAGAAGAAGTCACCTGGGGGCCCTGGATGTGACAGGTATGTGCTGCTGTATAGCCGTGCAGCACAGCCCTGATGCCGTGCAGCACAGCCCTCTTCAGGTCATTCCAAGTAATTTGAAAGGACTGACTTACCTTTCCTTGCAACTGTATGATTTTTATGTTTTATTACTTTTTTAGGCTACATGCACATGGATGCAATTTCCGGAACAGAACGGGCGGCCCATTATAGAAATGCCTATTCTTGTCCGCAAAACGTAACCGCAGATGTAACCTGAGCCCTAGGCAGCCAAGTCCACCTGTCCTTGCGTCAGGCTCTGGTGGAGAACCTAGGGGTAGCCTTAGCTTCCTACCAACCAGAGTGATTAAGGAAGATTGGTAGCAGTTGATTAGTTTGCTGACTGGGGTTCTGGATGGTGAACATAGAATTTACTTATAACAGCTTTTTAATTTCTGAACACTTTGCATATGCTGGGAGGGCTATTCAAGAAGGGATTCTCCTTAAGTGGGTCTCCCAGTTTTATTTAATAATATTTGTAACATTTAAACTCCCTAGTATGTCTAATTGAACTGTGAAACTGCCTGAAGCTTTTTAAGGCATTGGGATAAGCAATGTTTCAAAGAGTCAAAGAAATATAGAAATTTTGGAAGTATGATCATTAATAATATTCTATATTAATAATTAATATTTCCCTTAACAACCACTCTCTGATTTCTATCACTGAGCCAGTTACTCATCCACATACATACATTTTCTCCCAGTCCAAGCATTCTCATTTTATATACTAGCCTTTTATGTGGCACAGTATCAAATGCTTTGGAGAAGTCAAGATATATGACATCCATTGATTCGCCGCTGTCAAGTCTAGAACTTACCTCCTCATAGAAACTGATTAATTTAGTTTGACATTACCGATCCCTCATGAAGCCATGCTGATATGGCGTTATATGCTTATTTTCATTGAGATACTCTAGTATAGCATCTCTTAGAAAACCTTCAACTAGTTTACCCATGACTTACTGGCCTATAGTTTCTGGGCTCTGCTTTTGACACCTTTTTGAATATTGGCACCACATTTGCTTGCCGCCAATCCTGTGCAATGCTCCTTGTGAATCTAGAAATAGAGTCTTTAAATATCAGAAATAAGCCTCTGTCTATCACACTACTTAATTCTCTTAGAATATAGGGGTGTATGCCATCTGGTCCTAGCAATTTGTTTATTTTATTCTTTTTAAGATTCCGCAGCACTTCTTCCTGGGTCAGACAGGCCACCTTTAATGGAGAATTTATTTTGACACTTTGCATTTCATCTGACAGTTTATTTTCCTCAATAAATACAGTGGAGGAAAAATATTTATTAGGTTCACGTTCTCCTCATCGCTGTCTACAACTCCTCCCTCATCACTCTATAAAGGCCCAACACTTTCAGGTTTATACTTTTTATCATTTATATAATTGAAGAACATTTTAGGGTTAGATTTGTTCTCTGGCATTGAATCTATGTCTCCAGCTTGGCTGCTTTTATTTGTCTTTTACTTTTTTTCCCTTATACAGGGAGTGCAGAATTATTAGGCAAGTTGTATTTTTGAGGATTAATTTTATTATTGAACCATGTTCTCAATGAACCCAAAAAACTCATTAATATCAAAGCTGAATATTTTTGGAAGTAGTTTTTAGTTTGTTTTTAGTTTTAGCTATTTTAGGGGGATATCTGTGTGTGCAGGTGACTATTACTGTGCATAATTATTAGGCAACTTAACAAAAAACAAATATATACCCATTTCAATTATTTATTTTTACCAGTGAAACCAATATAATATATCAACATTCACAAATATACATTTCTGACATTCAAAAACAAAACAAAAACAAATCAGTGACCAATATAGCCACCTTTCTTTGCAAGGACACTCAAAAGCCTGCCATCCATGGATTCTGTCAGTGTTTTGATCTGTTCACCATCAACATTGCGTGCAGCAGCAACCACAGCTCCCAGACACTGTTCAGAGAGGTGTACTGTTTTCCCTCCTTGTAAATCTCACATTTGATGATGGACCACAGGTTCTCAATGGGGTTCAGATCAGGTGAACAAGGAGGCCATGTCATTAGATTTTCTTCTTTTATAGAGAAAGAAATGAACCTCCCTGCGCTCCCTAAGTTTAGATGTATAAAAATCAACCCGGATGGGGTGATACCGCAGCTAGAATGTCCTGAAAAGGAGCTGTTGTCCTCCTTGAGGTAAAATATCCTGCTTCTGTGGAGTATTCCAGGTAGAAAACTTCCTTCTGAGTTGGCGTGGGCTCTTCTTTCACCTTCTAGCGTGAGCGCTGCCCCGGCCGGAAGCAAGCGCTCTGCGAGGTGGCTGGTTACTTTGGTTGTCCTAGAAAAGCTTTTCTAGGACAACCAAAGTAACCAGCCACCTCGCAGAGCGCTTGCCAACTCAGAAGAGCCCACGCCAACTCAGAAGGAAGTTTTCTACCTGGAATACTCCACAGAAGCAGGATAGGAAAGAAGGTTCCATCAACCGCAAGCAGTACGCACACCAGAGCCAACCCCTTTTCAGGTAGGAATTACACTGGTATCATCCATATGCTCCCAACCTTAGTAGTCTCACCTCATACCCCTCTATTGAGACAGCCGGTGGACGCTGCACTTTGCCGGTATATTGTCTCCCCTCCCCCCACTCTGATCGCGTCCTCAGTCCATCCAGTTCTCTCACCCAGCATCAGTAGCCGCTTAGACTGTATTTCCTGCGCTTATGTCCAGTGCCACCCACGGGTGACACACTGATTTTCACTCTTTCTTCTTTTATACCCTTTCTTGCCAGCCACGCTGTGGAGTACTTGGACGCGTGTGATGGAGCATTGTCCTGCATGAAAATCATGTTTTTCTTGAAGGATGCAGACTTCTTCCTGTACCACTGCTTGAAGAAGGTGTCTTCCAGAAACTGGCAGTAGGACTGGGAGTTGAGCTTGACTCCATCCTCAACCCGAAAAGGCCCCACAAGCTCATCTTTGATGATACCAGCCCAAACCAGTACTCCACCTCCACCTTGCTGGCGTCTGAGTCGGACTGGAGCTCTCTGCCCTTTACCAATCCAGCCACGGGCCCATCCATCTGGCCCATCAAGACTCACTCTCATTCCATCAGTCCATAAAACCTTAGAAAAATCAGTCTTGAGATATTTCTTGGCCCAGTCTTGACGTTTCAGCTTGTGTGTCTTGTTCAGTGGTGGTTGTCTTTCAGCCTTTCTTACCTTGGCCATGTCTCTGAGTATTGCACACCTTGTGCTTTTGGGCACTCCAGTGATGTTGCAGCTCTGAAATATGGCCAAACTGGTGGCAAGTGGCATCTTGGCAGCTGCACGCTTGACTTTTCTCAGTTCATGGGCAGTTATTTTGCGCCTTGGTTTTCCACACGCTTCTTGCGACCCTGTTGACTATTTTGAATGAAACGCTTGATTGTTCGATGATCACGCTTCAGAAGCTTTGCAATTTTAAGAGTGCTGCATCCCTCTGCAAGATATCTCACTATTTTTGACTTTTCGGAGCCTGTCAAGTCCTTCTTTTGACCCATTTTGCCAAAGGAAAGGAAGTTGCCTAATAATTATGCACACCTAATATAGGGTGTTGATGTCATTAGACCACACCCCTTCTCATTACAGAGATGCACATCACCTAATATGCTTAATTGGTAGTAGGCTTTCGAGCCTATACAGCTTGGAGTAAGACAACATGCATAAAGAGGATGATGTGGTCAAAATACTCATTTGCCTAATAATTCTGCACGCAGTGTAGTTCAATGTTTCCTCAATGCCTTCCTGTTTTAGTGATTTAAATGGGTTTTTTTTTCCATTTATTGTTTCCTTTACATTTCTATTTATCCACATAGGTTTTTTCTTGTTCCTTACACTGTTATTCCCATAAGGAATGTATCTCTCACAATTAGAGTTTTTGCTTCTAAAAAATATCCCATTTTGGTGCTGCATTTTATTTTTTCAGGACATTGTTCCAGTTAGTGAGGCTAATGGCCTCTCTTAGGTGGTCAAATTTAGCTTTTTTGAAGTTTGATATTTTTGTGCCTCACTGAAGAAGCACCCTTTTGAATGATAATTGGAAGCTTATTATTTTATGGTCACTATTTCCCAGGTTCTGTCAGGTCAATACTAAGTCCAGTATAGCCGTCCCTCTAGTCAGGTCCTGAACCAGTTGGGAGAGGTAATTGTCTTTGGTTATTGCCAAGAACCTGTTTCCTTTATGAGATGTACAGGTTTCAGTTTCCCAGTCTATATCTGGGTAGTTGAAGTCCCCAATAATATCAACCTCTTTATAATTTTCAGCCTCATCTATTTCCCTTAGTAGTACATTTTCTGTGGACTCTGGTATATTAGGTGGCTTACAACAAACTCCTATCAGTATTTTATTATTGTTTTTACCTCCATGTATTTCTACCCACAGTGACGCCACATTTTCATGTCCCTCACTTATATCTTCCCGGAGTGTTGGCTTTAGGCTACTTTCACACTTGCGTTAGGAGCGGATCCGTCTGGTGTCTGCACAGACGGATCCGCTCCTATAATGCAAACGCTTGCATCCGTTCAGAACGGATCCGTTTGCATAACCATGAACAAATTAAAAAAAAATAAATTATTATTATTTTTTTTTTTTTTTTGTTTCATGATAATGCAAACGGATCCGTTTTGACTTTACATTGAAAGTCAATGGGGGACGGATCCGTTTGAAAATTGAGCCATACTGTGTCATCTTCAAACGGATCCGTCCCCATTGACTTCCATTATAAGTCTGGACGGATCCGTTCGCCTCCGCACGGCCAGGCGGGCACCCGAACGCTGCAAGCAGCGTTCAGGTGTCCGCTCACTGAGCGGAGCGGAGGCTGAGCGCTGGCAGGCGGATGCATTCTCAGTGGATCCGCCTCCATTGAGAATGCATCAGGGCTGGACGGCTGCGTTCGGGACCGCTCGTGAGCCCCTTCAAACGGAGCTCACGAGCGGACACCTGAACGCAGGTGTGAAAGTAGCCTAAGACAGGACTTTACATAAAGGCAAAACCCTCCCTCTCTCAACCCTTTTTAAAAAGACTGTAACCCTGTATGTTAACTGCCCAGTCATAGCTATTATCCAGCCATGTCTCAGTTATTCTCACTATGTCATAGTTCCCATCAGACATTACTACTTCCAGTTCACCAGTTTTATTAGTCAGGCTTCTGGCATTAGTATACTGTACATACAATTAAGTTTTTATATATTTCTTACCCTTACATAAAAAATTTAAAATAACATCAAGAATTCTTCAAAATTTGTTTAATATCAAAACATAATTTAAACAATAGATTACACGTTTCATTTAAGATTGTTAACATAGATCGTCTCTAATGTCATAAACAAGTATGGGCCAATAAGAACTTAAAAGAAGATTGATCCGGGTGTACAGTGCAACCACTTTATGGAACCTATCTGAGCAGATGCTATTAATAATAGAAGTTCTGTTACCAGAATTCACAATATAAGCTAATACCTACATTATTAGATAGATCTCTTAGGCATGATGAGCATGATGTACTTACTCTGAACGTTTTTCTGCATTTCATATGGCGAGCTCGACATGCATTTTCAAAGTACACCAGCCTTATCAAGTCCAAGAGATCTACTTAGTAGTGTGTGCAGTTTGTATTATAAAATCTGATGACATAGCCTCCTTAAATAGCCAACATTTTCTGAAACAATGTATTGTAAGGGATCGCCTCTTATTCGGGGGTCATTCTCACAGATACACCTTTAGGACACCAGGTTTCAGGTCCAAACAGTGCATTTATTGTTCACACTCCAACCAATACAGGTTATCATGAAGTCGCAGCTTCACCTAACACATGTGACATCCACATAAAATAATAAATACTCGCCCGTCCAGGCTCTAACTAAACATAAAGTTTCCTGACTCACCTAGGTCCCAGTTCACACCCTGTGAACTCATGCGGCTTTGTCAGCCAATGTCCCACAGCCTCCTGGCTGTACAGAGCACAGTACGCCCACTGTCTCCAGTTCAGTATTTCTTGTGGGGGATTGGGGCCCAGTAGTCTGCCTGACTATGGCCCTGCGACCCTCTTAGGCGTCGCTGCGTCCCCCAACTCCAGGCTATCTCCCAGCCTTGTGGTCCCTCAGCCTTGCCCAGCTGAGACCACACAGACAGAGCCTCCAGGCCTCTGTCCACAGGTAACACACTACCCCCTTTCTGACACTCTGGGAGGTGCCTTATGCCAGGCTGATTACCTCCAGCTTCTCTCACCTATGGTGGAACAGGGGTGTGGACCGCACTATCCACCCCTTCCTTGCCTCTAACCTGAGTGAGACCTGTCACTGTCTCACAGTATACATATTATACATTATTATATTATACAATATATATCAGGAATTGACAGGGACACCGCATCAACAAAATGAAAAAGGATTGAAATAAGATTTTGGTAAATTGCTTATACAGATATACTTTATTTCAACCTGGTTCTCATTTATATTCCAAAGCTAAGTTCCACAGTGCTCTTTGAAATCACCACTGCTGCCCTGCTCTTGACTCATTTAAAATGCTGTAAAAGAAACAAACTTCTGTCACACGTATGGTTCAAGCAAGAAGAGATTGTATGTGCCAGCCTTTTCCATTTTAGACTGTCAGTTTCTAAATCTCCTGCCACTCAAAACCAAGGGTTTTCATGTTATACTATTAAAATCAAATATTTTAGAGGCATTACAAATTTTTTCATGATTGAGAATAGAGATGAGTGAATCGAATTGCACGAAGTGGAATTCGATCCGAATTTTAGGATAAATTCGATTCGCCTAGAAGCCGAATTTCCTCATGCTTCGTGTCAGCGAATCGATTTAACCTGAAATAGTATAAAAAAACAAAATTCAAACTTACCTCCTCCATTTGCTCGCGACGGGCCACCAGCCTCCTTCTTGCTTGAAGATCTCGGCCAAAATCCTGTGCGGCGCAAGATTACATCATCATGTCGGCCAGCGTGATGATGCAATCTCGCACTGCATGGGATTTCGGCCGAGATCTTCAAGCAAGATGGTGGCGGCTGGCCCATCGCGAGCAAATGGAGGCAGTACGTTTAATTTTGTAAGTTTCAATTATCGTTAATTTTACACTCAGATGCCACGATCATGTATGAACATGGCATCTGAGGGGGAGCTATCGCCGCTCCCTGTCATTGCACCTGCTACTTACAAAAAAATGGGCTTTGTGACAAAGTAATTCGACACAAAGCGAATTTTTTGGTAAAATTCAACGAAGCAGCGGAATCAAATTTTCTATAAATTCGCTCATCTCTAATTGAGAAGACTGACATAATACATGGAAAATATTTTTTTTTATCCTAAAATAATGCATATAACTAGAGATGAGCAAAGTTTTGAAAAATTTGACTCAAACAATTTGTTACAGTTCTTAGAAAAATGTGATTTGTTTAAAATTAACTTGTCACGAATTGCAATAAATCAGGTATACCCAGGCCATTCTGCATAATCTCAGTGTGAAGGCTTGGAACTTAAAATGCAGGGACAGTGCAGGGAGAGGGTATCGCCATGTGCATTACATTATAGTGCACCCACATTCATAGTTAATCCGTTCTGTAGGTACTGTGCCTTCAATATTACAGGCAGTTGTAATTTATCATTGTCTACATCACTGTGCAAGGCACCAAGATTCATAGCCAATCCCTTCTGTTAGCTGTGGAATTACTGCGAGTCAGTATTATAGGTCAATAACTGTGCAGTGCCTCAAGATTCAAGTAGTGGCCCGATGACAGAGTGGGGATGGTGGCGGCAGCAGCAGCAGTATTGGCCCATTACAGGGTGGGGACGGTGCCGGCAGCAGCAGTGGCAGTAACCGTGACAAAAGTAAGGAGTGGGGGCAGCAGCAGTGTCAGTAAGGCTGTGTTAACGTCACTATATTTTGGTTCTTCTGATCCATCAGAAGAACATAAAAAAAAACAACAATCCTGTATTTTGAGCATCCATAAAGCCTCATTCAGATGGTCAGTATTTTTTAGCAGTAAGCCAAAAATAGAAATGCGTCCAGAACAGAGATAAAATGTAATGGAATTATTTGCATCTTGTCTGTGTTTTGGACCCACTCCTGCTTTGGTTTACAAATTCTGATCAAATACTGATGCAAAACACTGACCAAACACTGACTAAAAGAACATATTAACTACGATGAATTTGGATTGAGTTGGTGGAGTATGGCAATAATCCAGCTGCCATGTTTGATCCATCCAGCATGTTTGGCCCATCTGGTTTTAACTCAAATACATGTTGAAAGCAAAATACCATTAAATTCATAGTATGCAGGGATCCCGGACCTTATGGAGGGATCCACATGGGCTAAAATTTCATTGCACTGCACAATGACGTTGAATTTGTTTAAAATTTGTCTTGGCTGTCAAAGTGACGCAGAATAAAATTTTCCATACCAGAACGTGGTAGCTAGGAATTATGAATTTGGGTCCAGTTGGTGGAGCAATTTGTCTGGTAATACTGTCGTAGTTCTGACCATACACCATTGCAATAACGATGCAGACTATTTTATTTTTTTCCGCTAAAAGAAGATATTAGCCATGATTAATTTGGTTCGAGTTGGTGGAGTGAGTTGTGTGGTTCAGTGTGATAATCAACGACACTCCTCCCATATGGCAATAATCCAGCTGCCATGTTTGATCCATCCAGCAAGTTCGGGCCATCTGGTTTTAACCTAATACAAGTAGTTATTTGACCCCAGGCGTTCCGCATCCAACTTCATGGAGGTTCAAGTGGCCAGTCCAAGTTCAGCACTAAGTGTTCTGTGATGAGCTTAAATGTCCAGGGCTGCACTGAAGGGATCACTGTGTGTCTACCTTTTGCCGACAGGTGCAGATTACCAGTTCAACTTCATTCATCATAGGGATCGGAGATTGTAATACTGGAGCAGACTAAATTATTTGGTAAAAGACTAATTTATTCGCTAAAAGAATAATCTTTTTGATACAAGGCTAATGTTTTTGCTAAAAGTACACTGCTCAAAAAAATAAAGGGAACACAAAAATAACACATCCTAGATCTGAATTAATTAAATATTCTTCTGAAATACTTTACATGTTCTTTACATAGTTGAATGTGCTGATAACAAAATCACACAAAAATAAAAAAATGGAAATCTAATTTTTCAACCCATGGAGGTCTGGATTTGGAGTCACGCTCAAAATTAAAGTGGAAAAACACACTACAGGCTGATCCAACTTTGATTTAATGTCCTTAAAACAAGTCAAAATGAGGCTCAGTAGTGTGTGTGGCCTCCACGTGCCTGTATGACCTCCCTACAACGCCTGTGCATGCTCCTGATGAGGTGGCGGAAGGTCTCCTGAGGGATCTCCTCCCAGACCTGGACTAAAGCATCTGCCAACTCCTGGACAGTCTGTGGTGCAACGTGACGTTGGTGGATAGAGCGAGACATGATGTCCCAGATGTGCTCAATTGGATTCAGGTCTGGGGAACGGGCGGGCCAGTCCATAGCATCAATGCCTTCGTCTTGCAGGAACTGCTGACACACTCCAGCCACATGAGGTCTAGCATTGTCTTGCATTAGGAGGAACCCAGGGCCAACCGCACCAGCATATGGTCTCAGAAGGGGTCTGAGGATCTCATCTCGGTACCTAATGGCAGTCAGGCTACTTCTGGCGAGCACATGGAGGGCTGTGCGGCCCTCCAAAGAAATGCCACCCCACACCATTACTGACCCAATGCCAAACCGGTCATGCTGGAGGATGTTGCAGGCAGCAGAACGTTCTCCACGGCGTCTCAAGACTCTGTCACGTCTGTCACATGTGCTCAGTGTGAACCTGCTTTCATCTGTGAAGAGCACAGGGCGCCAGTGGCGAATTTGCCAATCTTGGTGTTCTCTGGCAAATGCCAAACGTCCTGCACGGTGTTGGGCTGTAAGCTCAACCCCCACCTGTGGACGTCGGGCCCTCATATCACCCTCATGGAGTCTGTTTCTGACCGTTTGAGCAGACACATGCACATTTGTGGCCTGCTGGAGGTCATTTTGCAGGGCTCTGGCAGTGCTCCTCCTGTTCCTCCTTGCACAAAGGCGGAGGTAGCGGTCCTGCTGCTGGGTTGTTGCCCTCCTACGGCCTCCTCCACATCTCCTGATGTACTGGCCTGTCTCCTGGTAGCGCCTTCATGCTCTGGACACTAC
Source organism: Bufo bufo (assembly GCF_905171765.1). Taxonomy (NCBI): domain Eukaryota; kingdom Metazoa; phylum Chordata; class Amphibia; order Anura; family Bufonidae; genus Bufo; species Bufo bufo. Next base: position 222,355,115 of record NC_053392.1, read on the forward strand.
GCTGACAGACACAGCAAACCTTCTTGCCACAGCTCGCATTGATGTGCCATCCTGGATAAGCTGCACTACCTGAGCCACTTGTGTGGGTTGTAGACTCCGTCTCATGCTACCACTAGAGTGAAAGCACCGGCAGCATTCAAAAGTGACCAAAACATCAGCCAGGAAGCATAGGAACTGAGAAGTGGTCACCACCTGCAGAACCACTCATTTATTGGGGGTGTCTTGCTAATTGCCTATAATTTCCACCTGTTGTCTATCCCATTTGCACAACAGCATGTGAAATTGATTGTCACTCAGTGTTGCTACCTAAGTGGACAGTTTGATTTCACAGAAGTGTGATTGACTTGGAGATACATTGTGTTGTTTAAGTGTTCCCTTTATTTTTTTGAGCAGTGTATAATTTTCCAGATAAAAGAATAATTTTTACAACAAAAAATGACAATGAACTTGAATCAATTTATTTGCACTGCCCAAAGGGTGTTACATAAGACCAGTCTGTAACACTAAATCACAGTAATTGTTTGGCTAACAGAAATTGTTAAATATCAATGTGGACACACCACAAACAGTAGAATGAAACAGGTGTATCACCCCAATTTGTGAATCAGGGCCTAATAGAATTGCTTATCTACGATTCAATTTGTCTATCTATAACAACACAGATTACGTATGAATGGCGCAGCAAGTAAACTAGATAAACACACCTATATATTAGACTGCCGTTTGACAATGAGTCTGATGCACAGTAAGGCCACTTTCACACGAGCGAGGTTTTCTGTGCGGATGCAATGCGTGATGTGAACTCATAGCTCCCGCACTGAATCCATTCCTGACCTATTCATTTCAATGGATGAGTGCACATGAGCATTGTTTTTCACGCATCAATTCTGCGCAACGCAACGTGAGAATCGCAGCATGAAAACGCATTGCGTCCGGATGTAACCTGGATTCAATCTGAATGCAATGCATTTTTTACCGATGGTAAATTGTTCAGTTTTCATGCGCGTGAAAAACGCATCAAAACTGATTGCACCCACACGGAAAACCCTGAACACAATTGCAGAAAAAACTGACTGAACTTGCTTGCGAAATTGTGCGAGTTTCACTGAACGCATCCTGAGAGAATCCGTAACGCTCATGTGAAAGTGGTCTAAGTCTATGTATATCAGAACAGATTAAATATAATTGGCGCAGCAGATGAGATAGATAAACGTGCCTATACTGTCCTCATACACATTAGCACGGTGTGTAATCTGACATGTATCTAAATCCCCTGTCTTCATAAGAAAAAAGCTGTGAAGCTGTAACCTTCTCTTTTATTGCTAGTAGATTGTAACAGGAAAGGTGAAACTACAGGATAAAATAACAGTAGTATTTCAGAATATATGTCAACTGTACAGTGCATAGGATACAGATAATCTGCTATACATACAGTACATGAGGTAATAATGCAAGCTGATAATGTGCTATCTAATGTAGCAAACATACATAGAATCACAGTATAATTACACATAGATAGTGCTCTTGCCAACTATGCTTGAAACAGGCTGTAGGCACTGAACATGGGGCAGAAAACAAGTCATAGAGTGTGGCTTCTCACACTGACATAAGATGCCTGCTACTACTGCAAACAAGAACAGGAACACAATGCATAGAAACTACAAGCTAGAAAAAATACACTAAACCACCAGTAGATGGTGCTATTACCATACAATATAATACAGATGGTATTGAAATGCAGACAATCTGAACTGGTATACTCACACAAATAACTTGATTCGCAGCTGAGGACAGTGCCTATATATTAGACCGCCTGTTGACAATGAGTCTGATGCCTAGTAAGTCTATGTATAACAGAGCAGATTAAGAATGAATAGCACAGCAGGTGAACAAGATGTACAGGTGATTACAATGAACCTGCACTGTCCCTGTAGTCTCCCTATAGTATCTGAAAACTCTCCATACGATCTCCCTACTGTCCCTATCCAATATTAAAAGCTTTCTAACACACTATCCTTAGCACTTGCCACATCTCTCCCTATGCTCACTTCACAATAAAATGGTGGCGACCACGCGGGATGAGGCTTTTATAGGGCTATGACATCACATGGGATGCATATCTGCTGATTGGCTGGCTGCACGGCATTATGGGTCATATCACATTTCTGGGCTTCTTACTTTCACTTTGTAATATGTGTAGCCTCCATTGGAGGAAAAAAAAAGATTTGTTACCACGAAGCGCAAGGAAATTCGAATTTGTGGCGTATCCAGTTTTGCCTGAAATTCGTATCGAAGTTAATTAGTTTCACTTTGATTTGCTCAACACTACATATAACATATCTAAGCAACTGCATATTTTTCTAGATTCAGTAAATGTATAAAATACCAACATATTATATAATTTCTGTAATATGATATCCTGCTCTTTATTAGAGTTGAACGCACTTTGATAATAACATGATATAATGCTCAACTGCATTAAAGGGATTCTGTCACCTCTCATAACCCAAATTCGGATTTTAAACCAGTCATGCTCCACAGCTTACCTTGAATCGGCTGTGCTGTTCTATATTGTAATCCGTCCAGTAGTTTTGCAGAAAAATGACTTTAATAATTATGCAAATTAACCCTGAAGGTGCCCAGAGGGGCGTTATGTTCCCCTTTGTGTGCCCAGTAACGCCCCTCTTACAGTGCCCAAAACGCCTTCCTCCAGAATCCCTAACCGCCCACAGCGTCTCATCCCTCTCCTCCCCCTCCCTGACGGCCGAGCGAAGTCTCGCGCAGACGCAGTACCCACTGAGGGCTGCGCCAGTGCGATTTGCTGGAGACTGAGGGAAGAACGAGCATCGGACGTCACTGGGATCGGCGCATGCCCAGTGACGACGATGAAGCTCCTGCCCTCAGTCTCCAGCAAATCGCACTGGCGCAGCCCTCAATGGGTACTGCGTCTGCGCGAGACTTCGCTCGGCCGTCAGGGAGGGGGAGGAGAGGGATGAGACGCTGTGGGCGGTTAGGGATTCTGGAGGAAGGCGTTTTGGGCACTGTAAGAGGGGCGTTACTGGGCACACAAAGGGGAACATAACGCCCCTCTGGGCACCTTCAGGGTTAATTTGCATAATTATAAAAGAATCCCTTTAATTAACATTAACTGAACTTGCATTGCCTATTGAAAGATTCATAGTTACCTGCCCCTGCCACTCCAGTGCTGTACTCTGGCTCTTGTTCCTCTATCTTCTGATCCTCGGTTTCTTTTCTTCTGGCCAGGGCATAGACATGATCACCTGCGCCACTGCAGCTAGTGACTGTCTTCAGTGGGGCGGGAGCAGGTAAATATGAATCATTCAGTAGGCGATGCAGGCTAGAGGTCTTCAGTCAATTGCTAAAGATGTTGTCCAGTCCCAAAATCAAAATTCTTTTTATGTGCTCCTTACAATGCATACATACTATTACTCCCCCAATACCTGTTTTTCATGTCTGACCTTCCTCCCTGGAAGACATCACATTATCCTGGCAGATCTGCTTACTTTCTCCCCTTGTTTTGTTGAATACATAACTTTATTGATACACAAGCCTGGCTGCACTGCACAGTGATAAGTCACAGGCTGGACACGCCCCCCACTGCTCTGCCTGCAGCAGATACTCCTATAACTCCTGTGTCTTTCTACACCCAGACATGAATCTACTTCTCCCTCAGTGTCTAAATCCCATTACTGACAGGCTCTGCCCTCACGTGTATCTAATCCTATCCTGTGTGATACAGCCTGCTGAGCGGTCTATCTAATCCCATTACTGACCGTCCACAGGCTCTTCCCTCACCATCTCCAGAATGTAATAAACAGCTGGAAGCAGCAAGCGTATCCAAACACATCTGTATCTAATTCTATCCTGTGTGATACAGCCTGCTGAGCGGTCTATCTAATCCCATCACTGACCGTCCACAGGCTCTGCCCTCACCATCTCCAGAGTATAGAACAAAGGACCGGCACTTCACTGGTGAACGAATCTTTAGCTTTATTGAAGCATGGAGGGAACAGCGCAGATGCGACACGTGTTTCGGCTCAGGTATGAGCCTTTGTCAAGCATAATGAATTACTGCATGAAACACATTTAAATAGTCCGCCCATATCGGCGTCAAACGTGATGAGGTCACGTCACCATAGAAACAGAGATACACAAAACATAAAGCGCAATAGTTACAAACATTGTTGCTACAGAATTACAATGCTGTTCAACATATAATCCAATTACTTCTTATTGTCTCAATCAAAGTGGGTTTCACAGAAAAAAAAAGTATGCAAATGGTGTAAGAAAGAAATACAATGGATACAACAAAAATAAAAAAATAACAATAATTACCCTGTGAAATAAGTCTCCCACAGGTTACACATAATCTGAGAATGTCAAATCCTGTTGCTTTTTTCATTTGTTTCATTTCCTCTGTGACTAAACAAATGCAAAATATATATTCTGTATTAAAATACAATAATAACTACTCTCTATTATCATGATATAAAAACAACTTTTCCTTACAGAAATGCATTTAAATCGTATTCCCGATTTAGACCCTTTGGTTCAATGGTCTGCAGGGTGTGAATCCAAAAACTTTCACGTTTCTTGAGTAATAGCAACCTGTTGCCACCTCTGCGTGGTGGCAGCACCTGCTCGATTATCTGAAACCTCAGTTGCGAAACATTGTGAGCACATCTGTCAAAATGAGAGGCAACAGGCAACAGCAGATTTTTCTTACGTATGGTAGATTTATGATTGCTGAACCTATCCTTCATTCTGACAGATGTCTCACCAATGTATAATAAGCCACAGGGGCACTTTAACAGGTACACAACAAAGTTGCTATCACAGGTAAAGAAACCTTTTACAGGGAATTTTTTACCAGTATGTGGATGGAAAAAGGATTCACCCTTAATGACCGCAGAACAGTGAACACACTGTAAACAAGGGAAAGTGCCCCTCTTGGGTGTAGAAAGGAAAAGTTGACGAGGCATATTCATGATACCTCCTATGTCTGCTTTAACAATAGTATCCCTAATGTTCCTAGTTCTCTTGTAGCAGATCATAGGGATATCATGAAATTCAACAATGTTCGGATAGGCTGTGCGCATAATCCCCCAATGTTTATTGACCACATGGCGAAATTTATTAATCCATGAATGATATTTAACAATAAACTGTAACCGTTTATTGTCAGTATGAGACTTTGATGTCTCCATCTTGCCACTACATTTCTTCATCTCAGAATCTAATAGGGGTCTAGGATATCCCCTCAAAGAGAACTTTTTGGCCATCTCATTGAATCTGACCTCCCTCACTGATTCATCCGACACAATTCTCTTGATACGTTTAAACTGTGAAGAGGGTAAAGACCTCTTCACAGAAGGTGGATGGTTACTGTAGTAATGTAACAGACTGTTCTTATCTGTTTTTTTGATGTACAAATCGGTCTGTACACAATTATTATGATCCTTCATTACTAAGGTGTCTAGAAAATTTATAGTGGATTTTTGTATATAAAATTTGCCTCAAGCCAGGACATGTAACTATTTGCGTATGGCGGTGCGGCATGCGAGCCCATCGCGGTACCCCGTTTCTGCTGAAAAAATGTATCCTGGAACAGGAAATAGTTTTCCTGTAAAATTAATTCAAGTAATTGTAGAATTTTTTTTTTCTTGAACAGTGTATTTTGACAATTCCAGGATCCATTCTACAGCAGTGAGACCTTTTGTGTGCTCAATAGATGTGTACAGACTACATACATCATATGTTACAAACAAATCTCCTACCTCAAGATGTAAATCTTTAATATCTAACAAGAATTGGTTAGTGTCTGAAGGGTTAACAAGTCAGCACAAAGACTGAGTGGATGTGAAGTTTTGTTGCTCTCTAATCCTCAACTTCATATCACATACTCAGCAGCCACGTTCGGCCCAAGCAGCTGAACTGATCGCCCTCACTAGAGCTTGTTGTCTTTTTGAGGGGGAAGATGTAAATGTTTATACCGATTCCAAGTATGCCTTTGGGGTTGTACACAATCATGGGGTAATCTGGCAGAGGAGAGGCTTCATAGCTGCAGATGGGAGACAAATTTCACATTCCACCTTAGTACATGATCTCCTGGCCGCCATCCAATTACCGAGCAAAGTTGCTATTATCCATTGTAAGGCACATACTGGACTCCTAAAAAACACATATAGCTAAAGGGAATGCCCTAGCTGATCAGTCAGCAAAAGAGGCTTCTATTAGAACGGCAGCGACAGTTCAAATGCCTTCCCTAGTTCCAGTCATTACCCTTACTGACATTCTATTGCTCAGCCTCCAGGATTTGGCTACCAGTAGTGACAAAATAGAATGGCAGTCGGTAGGTGCAGTACAAGACCCTAATACGGGTCTTATCTGCAAAGAGGGGAAGCCATGTATCCCAGTTGCAAGCGCCCCGATTTTAATTGCACAGTATCATAGTCTTGGCCATAGGGGAGCACAGGCAACCACTGACCTCATTCAGAGAGATTTTTTATACTAGGTCTTAGATCAAAGGTACAATCTTATGTTTTACGGTGTATTATATGTAGCAGAAATTAGGATGCAGCCTAATAAGAATACTGGTTACTCACCATTTGAGGTCCTAATGGGAAGACCCTTCCCCAACCCTTGGGGTCCAAAGGCCCCTGTGATAGAAAAAGGGGATCTAGAAGTAGTACACGCAGAATATGTGAGGAAACTTGTAAAAATCTTAGATCAAATTGAACAAGATATTGCTCGTGCCTCTCCTTTCTCTCCACAGGAACCTACGCATCCTTTCCAACCAGGAGACGTGGTGATAGTCCAGCGCCTGGCAAAAGGACGAACACAGACTGAGTTCCCGTTTGGACCACCCACCCGAGTGGCAGCAGTCACCAGAACAGCGATTCTCACAGAAGAGGCTCCAATCTGGATTCAGGCTAGCAGAGTGAAAAGGGTCCCTTAGGCTTCTTCTCCGGTGACGGACAAAGATAAAGAGGGTGAAGCAGGTGTGAAATCCCTGAACAAAGAGGGGAACTCAGAAGAAGTTTCCCTGAAAAGTGCCTTGCCACAGGCTGAAGATGATGACCCCACAATATTCTGGGAGATTTGTTTGTCTGCTGATAATTATTAATCCCTTAGCTCCCGTCCCCTTTTATTCTGAACAGAATAGTATAGTCAGGATGGCAAAAGCCCTAAATGTTAGTTCATTGTGCCTTAAAGACTTACAGAGCCCACGGGATCTTATACAAACATGTGTTATTGCTGTGCCTACACCCGATGAATCCCTCCTTGAAGTTTGGTCGAAGGCTAACAATACCCAATCTTTTATTCCCTTGTATGACCTCTGTGGGGAGTGTCAGAAATCAGGAAATAGCAGGGATAATATTAGAATAACTACCATTAACCTGACTGCAGCAGAAACTTGTTTTACCTTTTCCCAGGATATGACTTTATATTGTGATGGTAGAGACATAAAAAGTGGATTACCTAAGAATAGTGTATATGAGTATATTGACGACACCTGTAAAAAGAATAGTAGACTTGCTAGCTCCCTGGATAATTCCATGAGTTGTAATAAGACCATTGTGACTCCCAGTTTTATCTATAATATAATGCTCCCTAAGGGATGGTTATTGTCTTGTGGTAACAGCACTTACAATTACATTCCTGCTAATGTTATTGGAGGTCCCTGTGCGTTATCCAGGCTGACTTTGGCCCTTCCCAGTCAACCCCCTATCAGGAGAGCTTATAGGTCGGTTACCAAGACTTTATCAGAAGACTGTGACTCTACTTTACCCCTTCTCAGCCGTACAGAATATACAAGTTTGGGCGCCTCTATATTAGGAGTGCCTGGACTGGCTATATATAATACTCGTACTATAAATTCTATTGCATCGGTTTATCAGACATGCTTTTAGATATACAAGGCGTAAGAGGAGCAGTGCTAGAAACTAGATTTTACTGTAGATTATCTGTTACTGAAACACAATATAGGATGTCAAGATTTTAAAGGAATGTGTTACTTTAATTTATCTGATCATTCCAGATCAATCCAGTCCCATATTCAAGGGTTACATGAAATTGCTAATAATATCAGGAAAGATGTTGAGTCATCCTCTTGGTGGTACTGGTTATTGAGCTGGCTGCCGGATTTGAGTTGGTTAAGAACATCATTTATCAGTATTGCAATTATAATTGCTTCCTTGATTGTCATATGTTGTTGCATCCAATATATTCCTTCCCTCATACAGATGTTTTGTGGAATGTGTCCAAAACCCACAGACCCTGGACAATCCTATGCTACTTACCTCTCTACGAGAGAGAAAAGTTAATTCATATTCATGAATTAAGAGGGGATTGAAGGGTTAACAAGAATTAGCTATGTAATCTGTATGAAGGACAGAAGGTTGGGTGACATCATATTGAAGGGTGAATATATATACATTTACCTCATCTCTGTATAAGGAAAAGTTTCTAGTCAGCGAAATTATAACAAGAGTTGCTGTCTGTATAAGGGACTGCTATTATTGTAATGAGAGCCGCAGCTATTCTCGTATGTATGCATGGATGTATATAAGGCCAGTACAACCAATCAATAAATAGAACTGTTACTGACATCATACTGCTTGTGTCACTGACATGTTCTCCAGACGTCTGTCTTCGGGGACAAAGGATGAAATCACGGTGCATAGAGAGAAGGATAAAATTACTCTTTCAGTGTCTAATACAAATGATGGCATATTTTTTGTTAATGGGGTAAGTACTTTTTCAATCAACATGGCAGGTGCAGACAAAATGGAGTCATTGACGCAATTCTATTGAGCACACAAAAGGTCTTACTGCTGTAGAATGGATCCTGGAATTGTCAAAATACACTGTTTAAGAAAAAAAAAAAATTCTACAATTACTTGAATTAATTTTACAGGAAAACTATTTCCTGTTCCAGGATACATTTTTTCAGCAGAAACGGGGTACCGCGATGGGCTCGCATGCCGCACCGCCATACGCAAATAGTTACATGTCCTGGCTTGAGGCAAATTTTATATACAAAAATCCACTATACATACAATCATGTATTGTGTGGCATCGCTTTATAGACGACATTTTTTGCGTATGGCGGGGGCGGCAGCGAGTCCCTTGAACAGTTCACCCAGTATTTAAACAACATATGGCCCGAGTTATGTTTCGCAGTTCAGTATGACCCACAAAAGATAAATTTTCTAGACACCTTAGTAATGAAGGATCATAATAATTGTGTACAGACCGATTTGTACATCAAAAAAACAGATAAGAACAGTCTGTTACATTACTCCAGTAACCATCCACCTTCTGTGAAGAGGTCTTTACCCTCTTCACAGTTTAAACGTATCAAGAGAATTGTGTCGGATGAATCAGTGAGGGAGGTCAGATTCAATGAGATGGCCAAAAAGTTCTCTTTGAGGGGATATCCTAGACCCCTATTAGATTCTGAGATGAAGAAATGTAGTGGCAAGATGGAGACATCTAAGTCTCATACTGACAATAAACGGTTACCGTTTATTGTTAAATATCATCCATGGATTAATAAATTTCGCCATGTGGTCAATAAACATTGGGGGATTATGCGCACAGCCTATCCGAACATTGTTGAATTTCATGATATCCCCATGATCTGCTACAAGAGAACTAGGAACATTAGGGATACTATTGTCAAAGCGGACATAGGTGGTACCATGATTATGCCTCGTCAACTTTTCCTTTCTACACCCAAGAGGGGCACTTTCCGTTGTTTGCAGTGTGTTCACTGTTCTGCGGTCATTAAGGGTGAATCCTTTTTCCATCCACATACTGGTAAAAAATTCCCTGTAAAAGGTTTCTTTACCTGTGATAGCAACTTTGTTGTGTACCTGTTAAAGTGCCCCTGTGGCTTATTATACATTGGTGAGACATCTGTCAGAATGAAGGATAGGTTCAGCAATCATAAATCTACCATACGTAAGAAAAATCTGCTGTTGCCTCTCATTTTGACAGATGTGCTCACAATGTTTCGCAACTGAGGTTTCAGATAATCGAGCAGGTGCTGCCACCACGCAGAGGTGGCAACAGGTTGCTATTACTCAAGAAACGTGAAAGTTTTTGGATTCACACCCTGCAGACCATTGAACCAAAAGGTCTAAATCGGGAATACGATTTAAATGCATTTCTGTAAGGAAAAGTTGTTTTTATATCATGATAATAGAGAGTAGTTATTATTGTATTTTAATACAGAATATATATTTTGCATTTGTTTAGTCACAGAGGAAATGAAACAAATGAAAAAAGGAACAGGATTTGACATTCTCAGATTATGTGTAACCTGTGGGAGACTTATTTCACAGGGTAATTATTGTTATTTTTTTATTTTTATTGTATCCATTGTATTTTTTTCTTACGCCATTTGCATACTTTTTTTTTCTGTGAAACCCACTTTGATTGAGACAATAAGAAGTAATTGGATTATATGTTGAACAGCATTGTAATTTTGTAGCAACAATGTTTGTAACTATTGCGCTTTATGTTTTGTGTATCTCTGTTTCTATGGTGACGTGACCTCATCACGTTTGACGCCGATATGGGCGGACTATTTAAATGTGTTTCATGCAGTAATTCATTATGCTTGACAAAGGCTCATACCTGAGCCGAAACACGTGTCGCATCTGCGCTGTTCCCTCCATGCTTCAATAAAGCTAAAGATTCGTTCACCAGTGAAGTGCCGGTCCTTTGTTCTATATTGTAAGTGAGCTTTCATACCCTGGACACGAGCACCACGACTCTGCAAGAGGAGTGCCGACCCTCTTCAATTTTGTAACCATCTCCAGAGTGTGAAAAACAGCTTGAATCAGCAAGCGTATCCAATCACATCTGTATCTAATCCTATCCTGTGTGATACAGCCTGCTGAGCGGTCTATCTAATCCCATCACTGACCGTCCATAGACTCTTCTCTCACTATCTCCAGAGTGTGATAAACAGCTGGAATCAGCAAGCACGTCCAAACACATCTGTATCTAATCCTATCCTGTGTGTGTGCCTGATACACATCCTGTTGTGTGCGATACTGCCTGCTGAAGTGTACATCTAATCCCATCTACTATGATACTGCCTGCTGAAGTGTACATCTAATCCCATCTACTATGATACTGCCTGCTGAAGTGTACATCTAATCCCATCTACTATGATACTGCCTGCTGAAGTGTGTATCTAATCACATCTTCTATGATACTGCGTGCTAAAATGTGTATCTAACCTTATATCCAACACTTTCTTCAGGATGATGTGACACATTCCTTCCCAATAACAGCCTGCTCCTCAGTGGAGGTAAGAGCTGCATTTACTTGCAGCAATCACCTTCACTGTATGGCTAAGGAAATTGCTTGTCCCCTTATCATTGTTTACACAGCACGATCTGCTGCCCAGAAATGATGATTTAGGTGTCCACATAAACCATGATTTCACCCGATGAACAAGCATTTTGCTCATTCATTGAGTGATCTGTGGTACCTTTACGCTGGTCGATTTATTGGGAAAGAGCGTTTGCACTACTGTTCATTCCCGATAATCAGGCCGACAATTACCCCATGTAAATCCAGCAGATGGGGGTCAACCATCCTTGAGCCTTTACTCTGTAGACCATAGTATAAAGTGGCAAGCTTTTCTGATATATTTGTTTAAAAAAAACTGTCTGTGTATAATGTAGGATGGCTAAAGTTCTATTAGTCATTATCCTCTGTATGTTTTTTATGTGTCATTCTTAATGTCATTTTTGTTCTGGTGTCTTTTTTCAGGGTCCCCTTCAACACCACTCCAAAGATTACAAAAAAAAAGAGTGGATACATAGCAACCTACTGGGACCTTGTCCATTTGGTCCCTGCTGCAGTCATTATGACATAAAATAGGCTGCATCCATCTTGATCAACATGGAGTTCATTTATCCCAACAGTCATATGGACACCATTTCTGTGGTGTCTAGCCTGGTCAAAACCCTTTTGTAGCAAAACTGATAGGACACAAGTAACTAAAACACACAGGAACCAGGAAGCTTGTGCAATATATAGCAAACAGCAGTACTAGAACAGGATGTACTGTCTGTTTACAGGGCCATCACAACAGTACAAATGGCATTACTGCACCAGACTAGTTAAGGGTCTCACCTGAAAGTGGTTGCCATAAAGTGGAAAGAACTGCAAAGTTTTTCTTAGCAGATTTAGATTAATAAATAACATGTGGATGCATGATCCATGTGTTTTTCTACAGTTTATTGCATTACTATAAAAAGCCTAGTCCAAAAGCTGGCCGACACTTTCTTCTAGTCAGCACTTGCTTGTGAGTAGTCTAATATACAAGACCTACACAGTTTTCAATAATGACTGCGTCTCCCACCAGAAGTTTAACCACTTAAGGACCACAGGTTTATACCCCCCTAAAGACCAGGCCCTTTTTTACAAATCGGCACTCCACAACTTTAGCGGTTTATTGCTCAGTCATGCAACTTACCACCCAAATGAATTTTACCTCCTTTTCTTCTCACTAATAGAGCTTTCATTTGGTGGTATTTCATTGCTGCTGACATTTTTACTTTTTTTGTTATTAATCGAAATTTAACGATTTTTTTGCAAAAAAATGTCATTTTTCACTTTCAGTTGTAAAATTTTGCAAAAAAAACGACATCCATATATAAATTTTGCTCTAAATTTATTGTTCTACATGTCTTTGATAAAAAAAAATGTTTGGGTAAAAAAAAATGGTTTGGGTAAAAGTTATAGCGTTTACAAACTATGGTACAAAAATGTGAATTTCCGCTTTTTGAAGCAGCTCTGACTTTCTGAGCACCTGTCATGTTTCCTGAGGTTCTACAATGGCCAGACAGTACAAACACCCCACAAATGACCCCATTTCGGAAAGTAGACACCCTAAGGTATTCGCTGATGGGCATAGTGAGTTCATAGAACTTTTTTTTTTTTGTCACAAGTTAGCGGAAAATGATGATTTTTTTTTTTTTTTCTTACAAAGTCTCATATTCCACTAACTTGTGACAAAAAAAAAAAACTTCCATGAACTCACTATGCCCATCAGTGAATACCTTGGGGTGTCTTCTTTCCAAAATGGGGTCACTTGTGGGGTAGTTATATCCGAAAGGTGCTCTTTGGAATATGAGCCCCTTTGCCCACCTAGGCTGCAAAAAAGTGTCACACATCTGGTATCTCCGTATTCAGGAGAAGTTGGGAAATGTGTTTTAGGGTGTCATTTTACATATACCCATGCTGGGTGAGAGAAATATCTTGGCCAAATGCCAACTTTGTATAAAAAAATGGGAAAAGTTGTCTTTTGCCAAGATATTTCTCTCACCCAGCATGGGTATATGTAAAATGACACCCCAAAACACATTCCCCAACTTCTCCCGAGTACGGAGATACCACATGTGTGACACTTTTTTGCAGCCTAGGTGGGCAAAGGGGCCCACATTCCAAAGAGCACCTTTTCGGATTTCACAGGGCATTTTTTACACATTTTGATTTCAAACTTGTTACCACACATTTGGGCCCCTAGAATGCCAGGGCAGTATAACTACCCCACAAGTGACCCCATTTTGGAAAGAAGACACCCCAATGTATTCCATGAGGGGCATGGCGAGTTCCTAGAATTTTTTATTTTTTGTCACAAGTTAGTGGAAAATTATGATTTTTTTTTTCTTTTTCTTACAAAGTCTCATATTCCACTAACTTGTGACAAAAAATAAAAACTTCCATGAACTCACTATGCCCATCAGCGAATACCTTGGGGTGTCTTCTTTCCAAAATGGGGTCACTTGTGGGGTAGTTATACTGCCCTGGCATTCTAGGGGCCCAAATGTGTGGTAAGGAGTTTGAAATCAAATTCTGTAAAAAATGACCAGTGAAATCCGAAAGGTGCTCTTTGGAATATGGGCCCCTTTGCCCACCTAGGTTGCAAAAAAGTGCCACACATCTGGTATCTCCGTATTCAGGAGAAGTTGGGGAATGTGTTTTGGGGTGTCATTTTACATATACCCATGCTGGGTGAGAGAAATATCTTGGCCAAATGCCAACTTTGTATAAAAAAATGGGAAAAGTTGTCTTTTGCCAAGATATTTCTCTCACCCAGCATGGGTATATGTAAAATGACACCCCAAAACACATTCCCCAACTTCTCCCGAGTACGGAGATACCACATGTGTGACACTTTTTTGCAGGCTAGGTGGGCAAAGGGGCCCATATTCCAAAGAGCACCTTTCGGATTTCACAGGGCATTTTTTACACATTTTGATTTCAAACTTGTTACCACACATTTGGGCCCCTAGAATGCCAGGGCAGTATAACTACCCCACAAGTGACCCCATTTTGGAAAGAAGACACCCCAAGGTATTTCGTGATGGGCATAGTGAGTTCATGGAAGTTTTTATTTTTTGTCACAAGTTAGTGGAATATGAGACTTTGTAAGAAAAAAATAAAAATAAAAAAAATCATCATTTTCCACTAACTTGTGACAAAAAAAATAAAATTCGAGGAACTCGCCATGCCCCTCACGGAATACCTTGGGGTGTCTTCTTTCCAAAATGGTGTCACTTGTGGGGTAGTTATACTGCCCTGGCATTCTAGGGGCCCAAATGTGTGGTAAGTAGGTAAATGACCTGTGAAATCCAAAAGGTGCTCTTTGGAATGTGGGCCCCTTTGCCCACCTAGGCTGCAAAAAAGTGTCACACATGTGGTATCTCCGTTCTCAGGAGAAGTTGGGGAATGTGTTTTGGGGTGTCATTTTACATATACCCATGCTGGGTGAGAGAAATATCTTGGCAAAAGACAACTTTTCCCATTTTTTTATACAAAGTTGTCTTTTGCCAAGATATTTCTCTCACCCAGCATGGGTATATGTAAAATGACACCCCAAAACACATTCCCCAACTTCTCCTGAGAACGGAGATACCACATGTGTGACACTATTTTGCAGCCTAGATGCGCAAAGGGGCCCACATTTCTTTTAGGAGGGCATTTTTAGACATTTGGATCCCAGACTTCTTCTCACGCTTTACGGCCCCTAAAATGCCAGGGCAGTATAAATACCCCACATGTGACCCCATTTTGGAAAGAAGACACCCCAAGGTATTCAATGAGGGGCATGGTGAGTTCAAAGAATTTTTTTTTTTTTGCCACAAGTTAGCGGAAATTTATTTTTTTTGTTTTTTCTCACAAAGTCTCCCTTTCCGCTAACTTGGGACAAAAATTTCAATCTTTCCTGGACTCAATATGCCCCTCAGCGAATACCTTGGGGTGTCTTATTTCCAAAATGGGGTCATTTGTGGGGTGTTTGTACTGCCCTGGCATTTGAGGGTCTCCGCAATCATTACATGTATGGCCAGCATTAGGAGTTTCTGCTATTCTCCTTATATTGAGCATACGGGTAATAAGATTTTTTTTTTCCGTTCAGCCTCTGGGCTGAAAGAAAAAATGAACGGCACAGATTTCTTCATTCGCATCGATCAATGTGGATGAAAAAATCTCTGCCAAAAAAAGAAAAACGAGGGGAAAGGCGTCTGCCAGGACATAGGAGCTCCGCCCAACATCCATACCCACTTAGCTCGTATGCCCTGGCAAACCAGATTTATCTATTCACATCAATCGATGTGGATAAATAAATCATTGCCGGGATTTTTTAATTTTTTTTATATATACAAAGTGTTTGCCAAAGTATATGAACACCGCCACCTCCTCAGCTCATATGCCTCGGCAAACGTATCTTTTACTGCAGAGGAGAAATCTCGTCTTGCAGCGCCGCATACACCGACTTGCGTGTAATCTGACAGCAGCGCAATGCTTCTGTCAGAATGCACATCAGTGCTGCAGCTAGTCGATCGCTTGGTCCACCTAGAAGGTAAAAAAACAAAACAAAAAAAAAACAGGCCGCAACGCAATAAATTTATTAACATTAACTTTAGAGAACATTAACTTTTATAAACTTTTGAAACAGAACAATAACTTTTTTGCTTACCGATGATTTTTTTTTGGTTTTTTAGTTTTTTTACCTTTATAGGACAAACCTCTCCTTCCCCATGGGACAATGTGCAAAGCGCAAATCGCCCAGAGATGTGGCGAAGTACATTATGCACTTTGTCCCAGGTGAAAGGAGAGGTTTGTGGCAGCTCTGTGTGAAAGGGCCCTAATAGCCCTGTGTGCCTGTCCTGTGTCACGCGATCCCTACACTAATAGTGTACCTGAGTGTGGAACTTGCGGAAACACTCCCCTATGCATAGGGCAGGCTGGTCAGGACAGTCAGGACAAAAAACGGTGGTGTCACGCCTTATTCCAGCCCTGCTGCAGACACGACATCTTTTTCTTGGGGAACGTTGAGTTGGGGTACCAGGATAGACAGACGGGAAGTGTCTGCCATGTAGCCGGCTCACTACATCAGGGCCTTGGGGCACGGACCCTCCTGGATACAGGAGTTCCGAAATGATCTCTTCCTGGAATTTTAGGAAGGATCCTGTTCTCCCAGCCTTACTGTAGAGAACAAAACTATTATACATCGCCAATTGAATTAAATATACAGACACCTTTTTATACCAGCGTCTGGTGCGTCGGGAAACTAAATAGGGAGCCAACATCTGGTCATTGAAGTCCACCCCTCCCATGTGAAGGTTATAGTCATGGACAGAGAGGGGTTTCACAATGACTCCAGTTGCCCGTTCAATTTGGACAGTCGTGTCTGCGTGAATGGTGGACAGAAGGTAAACGTCCCTCTTGTCCCTCCACTTCACCGCGAGCAGTTCTTGGTCACACAAGGCAGCCCTCTCCCCCCGTGCAAGTCGGGTACTAACGAGCCGTTGGGGGAAGCCCCGGCGACTAGGTCGCGCGGTGCCACAGCATTGAATTCCGACTAGATGTAAGTGCCGAAAGAGGGCCACGCTTGAGTAAAAATTGTCCACGTATAAGTGATACCCCTTGTGGAGTAAGGGTGACACCAAGTCCCAGACAATCTTGCCACTGCTCCCCAGGTAGTCAGGACATCCGACCGGCTCCAGTTTTGAGTCTTTTCCCTCATAGACCCGAAAACGATATGTATAGCCTGTGGCCCTTTCACAGAGCTTATACAGTTTGACCCCATAACGGGCGCGCTTGCTGGGGATGTACTGTTTTATGCCAAGGCGCCCGCTAAAATGTACTAGGGACTCGTCTATGCAGATGTTTTGATTAGGGGTATACGCATCTGCAAATCTGGATGACAAATGGTCTATGAGGGGCCGAATTTTATGGAGCCGGTCATAAGCAGGGTGGCCTCTTGGATGACAGGTGCTATTGTCCGTAAAATGCATAAAGCGCATGATGGCCTCAAAACGTGCCCTAGACATTGCAGCAGAGAACATGGGCATGTAATATATTGGGTCTTTAGATCAATATGACCGCAATACATTTTTTTTTGTTAGACCCATGCTGAGGAGAAGGCCCAAAAATTTTTTTAACTCGGAAACGGTGACTGGTTTCCACCGGAAAGGCTGGGCATAGAAGCTTTCCGGATTGGCGGTAATAAACTGTGTGGCGTAGCGGTTGGTTTCTGCCACAACTAGGTCATAGAGATCCGCGGTGAAGAACAGCTCAAAAAACTGAAGGGCCGATCCTAAATGAGCCGTCTCCACGCGAACTCCAGACTGGGCGGTGAAAGGGGGCAATACGGGTGCGGCGGAAGCAGGGGAGTGCCAATTGGGATTTGCCAGCACCTCTGGGAGACTAAGGGTTCTACGGGCCTGTGAACGCGGTGGCTGCGACAGGGGAGTTACTGCACGTGCCACCGTACCAGCTGGAACTGCCCTTCTGGTGCTCGCCACTTCACCAGGGAATACGGCAGTGCTGGTAGAAGGTCCAGGGTGTGCTGCGCTGCTGGTGTATGCCGCACCATGAACAAGATCAGCGCTAGCACCACTCTGCTGCAAATGAGGGTCATCATGCAGGGTAGGCAGAACTCTGACATGGGATCGGGTACGTCTGGCCGTAGCAGGGACCTCTACCTCGTCATCCTCACTAGCGGTTAGAGTGCCACTGCTGTCTACAGGTTCATATTCTGAACCACTGGATTCAGCGGGTGAGTCGTCCCCATCGCTTTCATCCATCAGGGCCAGAATCCTGTAGGCCTCTTCAGCGGAATACCCCTTGTTTGACATTTTGGGTTCACTAAATTTAGGGGGTATTCCTCTGAGACTACCCAGGAAAAAGAGCAAACCTACCTAGCAAAAAGGAGTGCTTGCGAAGTAAAGCTGCGACCGCTAATAAAGATCCAAAAAGCTCAAAAGTGATCTTTATAGCGGCGCAGCGATTTTATGGTGTTTTTGCAGTGATCAGAAAAAAAAAATTCTGTCACTGCGGCGGGGCGGACTGAACGCAAGTGTGCGCACAAGATCAGGCCTGATCGGGCGAACACTGCGTTTTTTGTAGAACCTAAGGTGACCCTAATGTACTTATATAGATCTGATTGCAATCAGTATTGATCACTTACAGATACTATATAGTACTAGTGCTGATTAGCGACAGCGATGACGCTAATCAGCGACTAATCGGTGACTGCGGTGCGGTGGGCGCTAAACTACCTAACAAGTGGCTAACTAACTGGCGGTGATAAGGGACCCTTACAGGGGGGGTGATCAGTGACAGGGGGTGGACAAGGGGGTGATCAGGGTGATCAGGGAGTCTAATATGGGCGATCAGGTGCTAAATAAGGGGTTAAATAAATGACAGGGTAATGTCTAATGTGTAGTGTGGTGATTTGGTGCTACTTACTGAGCTGCCTGTGTCCTCTGGTGGTCGATCCAAGCGAAAGGGACCACCAGAGGACCAGGCAGCACTTATATCAGACGCTATTTTCAAAATAGCGTCTGATATAAGCATTTCATTTGTCCATTCAAAAATCTACAGCCTGCCAGCCAATGATCGCGGCCGGCAGGCTGCAGAAGAACTTGTGCACTATGCGTTCCTGTGAACGCGCGCTCCTGTGTGCGCGCGTTCACAGGAAATCTCGGCTCACGCGAGATGACGCCAATCGGCGTTAGCGTAGCCTGGGGGAGCCGCAGAGATCACGCCTTTCGGCGTTACAGTAGCGGTAAGTGGTTAAAAATCATGGTGAGAAATATGGCCAGGAGATTGGGCAGTCCAGTTGCTCAGGCAACTATACGAGAAGCCTCTCCTGCAAAAGGATCTTTGAGCATTGTGTGGCTACCTTGGTAATTAGGCCACCTGCTCTACCAGGAACAATATTTGAAGTACACTTTAAATAGGTGGGCTTTATATAATAGGCAATGGTTTGCAAGAATGGGCACAATTTAATTTGTTCAGCTGAAACTGCAGAAGCCCCAAATAGTCTTTTATTTCTCCATCAGTAACCTACCATATTACTAGAATTTTGGGTCACTGTGTCAAAGAAGGTAATTTTTCTCCTGGAGTCAACAAAAGACAAGGATGGAGTATATGAAATATAGAAAAGAGCCCAAGGAGCTCCTGCCATTTGTCTATATTGGTGTAGATTCTTCTGATGGCTTTTCTGGTTGACTTCTGTTACATACCCTTTATAACAATGCTATCTAAAGTAGACACTTTCTTTATATTGTTTCCATGTTCATTGTGTGTTCTGACTCATATCTGAAAAAAACATTCCTATAATGTTAATGATAAATAGACTGTATAATAATTTATGAAGTTCTGTTCTGTAGCTTTTCTTAGAAAACCTCAATCTGGAGTGAACTTTTTATACATGACTTGAGAATGATTCATAATATATCACTGCACGATATTACTCACTTGTCAGCATTATATGGTAGATGCTATTTTAGTTAGTTGCAATGTCAATTTCTACACATTTTATTCTGAACCCTGAGGGTCTAGTTTAGGCTAAGTTCACACATGGTGCTACTCTACAGTTTTTCCACTGCCTTTCTTTGAGTAGAAAATTTAAGTATTTATATGTTTACATGTGATTTATTAACATTTGTAAAAATCTCATTCAGTTTTAAAAATGTTTTTCCTCAGTAACATAACTGAAAACAGAAGGTAAAACCATGATCTGTGACCACAAGGGACTTTTACATACCGAAGGGTAGGTTTCTGTACCAGCTATTATAAAAAAACAATAGGATCTGCAGGTTTCTTTCCTGCAGTTTTACTTTTGCGGTTGAGGAACTTTCTTATCCTTGAATTGCATTCTGAGATAAGCTAGCTTGCATGTCTCACTGAGAGAAGTGTAATCCTGGGCTGGATATTCTAGTTGTTTTAGATGGAAAATTAGATTGCGTGCCTCATTATCAGTTGAAGTCCTTGTGTTTCATAAATCAATTTCTCCTATTTTTGTTCCACTAAGTTTTTGGTGGTAGCCTCAAACTGTTCAATAGGAAAAGGAAAACTATCTCATACCAGGAATACATCACTTTCTGGGTAACAACTTTTTAGCAAAACGGATCAAAGGAACTTTGCTTAGCTACCTGAGAGGCCTTGGTTGAGGTAGTATTTTTTCGTTTGGAGGGTGCCGAATATGCTTGAGGAGTTTAAAAACTCAGTCAATGTTCCTCTGGGTTTCTGGGAAAAATATATGAAAATTAGCACATCTTAATCTGTTTTCACACCTAAACTCTGGAATATTTCCAGACTATCAGGTCCAGAGATTTACTGGAGTTGGCCTTTCATACATGTAGCTGTCACCCTGGAGATGTTCCATGTCAGGTGCGTTCTGACTGCAGAGGGGGAAATGTTGCAGGTGCCTAAGCACAAGGCAGAAACTTTAGGCATGGCCCACTGTGATTTTGTGGAACATTTACTAGTGTTTTCATACATGCACTCACACAAAACACGGATTTAGTGCTAGGACTCTGAAGAGAAATAGTCTGAGTAAAGTTCAGGACAGTTATTGCGTATGTCTGTGTTCCCACATACAGCCCCTCTAGCAGGGGCGTAGCTATAGGGGAAGCAGGGGAAGCGGCTGCTTTGGGGCCCTGGCCAAAAGGGGCCCTTCCAGGAGGAGGACTTAAAGATTTTGTCAGGGCCCCCTCAACAGTATTACACAATAAAATTATATACAGTGACAGTATAGACAGTGTAGGAAACGGATGAAACAGCTGCCGGCCCTGGTCTGAGAGAGTGATCTTTACTAGCCACAGGAATGGCGGCGGTATGAAAGGAAGGGGGAGGGGGGCCCCATTCAAAAATTAGCTGTGGGGCCCAGTCATTTCTAGCTACGCCACTGCTAGGTAAAATTCAGAAAATGTCTGGATTCCACCGTAAGTGTGTTTGGAGCTTTACATTCTCTCTCTCAATTCGGCAACCCTTATAATGTTTGCACAGTTCTAATGCAGTCACTTCAGTCTGGGAGATGCAGTCAACACAGTGTTTCTTGGACCAATCACAGTCGGGTGAATCAGGCCTAAGAAAACGAAGAATTTACTGCAATTTACATCAATTATATAGTGCCACAAATTTTACTGCACTGTAAGGCTTCTTTCACATCTGTGTTTTTGCTAGATCCGGCAGGGTTCAGTAAAAACGCTTCCATTAGTATAATACAAGTGGCTGCATCCGTTATGAACAGATCTGGTTGTATTATCTCTAAAATGGCCATGACGGAATGGGCGCTAGATACGTTTTCTTTTGTGTCCGAGAAAACTGATCCAGCGCCATTGACTTACATTGTGTTTCATGCCGGATCCATCTTGCTCCACATCGCTTGCCAGACAGAAAAATACTGCTTAAAAAACCATTTTAAAACTTGGATGTGAAGTCTGCTTCAGTACTCAGATTCCTGTTTTAAAATGGTTTTCAAGTTTAAAAATCGAATGCCGTTTTGGTTTAGATCACCAAGAAGATCCAACCCCCTCACCAGTAAAATGGGAGGCTCTAAAGTGTGTGCTGAGGGGCATCTTCATCTCACATGGCTCTAGACTAAAGAAGGAACGTACCCATAAGTTGTCAGTCCTCCTATCTGAATTAGACCGTAAGGAAGCCCAGAATAAGGCCTGCCCTAATACCGTCCTTAAATCGGATATCTCCCTCCTAAGACAACAAATTTTACAGATCCTAGATCAGAAATCCCTTTGTGTTAGAGACAAACTTAAGCGAGGGTGCTTTGAATACAATAATAAGTGTGGGAGGTGGCTTGCTAGAGTAATTCACCCTCGTGCTCCTTTGACCCATGTAGAGGCCTTGAACTGCTCCTCGGGAGGGCTAATTCACGCACCATCCGAGATATCAGCGGAATTTAGATCTTACTATTCGACTCTATATAACTTACACCCTACGGAAGGGGCACACAACCCCCACGAGTAAGAAAATATGCAACGCTATCTCTCCCGCTTTGGCCCTAATCGGATTCCCATCGACGCAGCGTCCTCTCTGGAGGGAGATTTCACCCAATCGGAGATCAAACGCGCTATTAGTGACTTGAAGGTCGTAAATGTCCGGGCCCGGATGGGCTGTCACCCCGTTTCTACAAGGTTTTGACTGACGACCTCGCCCGGACCATGGCGGATGCCTTCAATTCTATATCTAGGGACTGCCCCTTTCCGTCACAAGCCCTGCAAGCGCATATAACAGTTATACCCAAGCCGGGACGGGACCTTACTGCTTGTTCAAACTACAGGCCCATTTCCATTTTGAATGTCGACCTTAAACTCTATGAAAAAATCCTTGCCCTGAGACCACACCCCTTCATCCCAGAGTGTATACATAGAGAGCAGGTGGGATTCGTTCCGGGACGCGAAGCCCGAGACAATACCCTTAAATCTCTAAGTCTAATAGCTAGGGCGAAATCACTAAAAATTCCCCTGTGCCTCCTAGCAGTCGATGCCGAGAAGGCATTCGACAGGGTTAACTGGCGATTTTTAGAGGAAACACTAATTCACATAGGTCTGGGTAATAACATGCTTTAAAAGATCATGGCATTATACTCTGCTCCTTCAGCTTGCGTACGGGTTAACGGATTGCTATCATCTCCTTTTCTGATTCGGAACGGGACAAGACAGGGATGCCCCTTATCGACATTTCTATACATCTTAGTGATGGAGTCCCTGGCAAATTCCCTACGAGCAAACCCTTCCATTAGTGGTTTTAAAGTCGGTAATTAGTTGCTGATGATTTGCTCATCTATCTAACCGCCCCCAGAGTTGGCTTACCGTCAGTACTTAAGGAATTTGAGTTGTTCAGTCGCCTCAGTAATTTTAAAGTTAACGTCCAAAAGTCTGAGATACTAAATATTTCATTGCCCTCTCAAGAAGAGACCTCTCTTAAAGACTCTTTTTCTTTCCGATGGACCTCCCAGTCCATCAAACATCTGGGAGTCCATATCCCAGCAAACCTTGTCCATTTATTTAAGCTGAATTACCAACCCATGCTTTGTACGATAGAGGCTGACTTACAAAAGTGGTCCCCCCTATACATATCCTGGTTTGGTAGAATTAATACCATCAAGATGGATATTTTACCTAGGCTCCTATATATATTTCAAACTATACCCTGCGAAGTCCCACTCACCTACTTTAACAGATTAAAAAGCCTGATTTCCCATTTCACTTGGCATAATTCCAAGGCTAGACAAAGCTACGCGACACTCACGAGAGCCAAAGGGGCTGGAGGGGTGGGTCTTCCCAATCTTCTCACCTACTATAGAGCTGCGATCATGAACTGTATTCTAGACTTACACAATAATCGTGCGTCAAAGTTATGGGTTGAACTAGAACTTGAGGAGGCCCCCAACTTGGCGACTGGAATATTTTGGTTATCAAAATCGGCTTTTTATAAGCTACCCCAGTGCAAATCCAATCAGCTTATTTATTCTCTTGCCAGGACATGGTTTAGATTCGCAATTAAGCTCCGCCTGGCACACATACCAGGCCCTCTAACTACATTATCTGATCATCCGGACCTACCACAAGGTCTTAAGAACATCCTGTCCTTAGGCCCCCACAACGTTGAGCCTGTTAGGATACGAGATATTAGCAACCAACAGGGCATCATTCCATTGAACACTATTTCACATATCATTCCTTCGGCTCCTGGGCAATGGTTCTTATATTTTCAGCTCCGTAGCTTTGTCTCCTCCCTGCTGCCTGACTTGCAGACTCGCCGTGGGTTATCTGACTTTGAGAAATTATGTATAACGGGCAGTGTACCCAGACATGCCATTTCACTGCTATATGCTATGCTGAACACCGAGGAGTTGGGGGGCTCTGCTTTGGATCCCATCTGCACCAAGCTTAAATTTATGACGGATTGGGAGGCTGAACTGGGTTCCTCGTACACCATCGACCAGTGGAAAAGGTTTTTGCTTTTCTCACATGCTCTGACAATATCTTGCAATCTGCAAGAACTGAACTATAAAGTGTTGACTAGGTGGTACAGGACCCCGGTTAAACTTCACCAGTTCTATCCGGCAGTACCCACCACATGTTGGAGGTGCTCATCGGGTGTGGGCTCCATGTTGCATATCTGGTGGGAATGTCCGGGGGTTGCACACCTATGGGATGAGGTGTTCGCCCAGCACAATCATATATATAGAACGAATGTGGATGCTTCACCTTCCATAGCCCTACTATCAATTTTCCCAGGGCGCGTGGCTCAGGTCAAAAAAGGGTTCCTGCGATTGTTTGTTCTAGCCGTAAAACAAATAATCCCACACAAGTGGAGATCGGCCGAGAGCTTGGAGAGGTCCCAATGGGTTGTTGCTCTTGACTCCCTGGTGCACATGGAGGAAATGGGCGCCACGGATCGAAAAACCTCACAGGCCTTCTTTAGGATATGGGACCCCTGGCACCTCTTTCGCTCTTCAGTGGCGTTCTCAACCTGGGTAGCTTCTGGTACCTTACCCTCAGACACATCATGAGCTGTTTGATAGATAGCACGTCCTACGGATACACCCTTCCCCTATCCCCCCTTCTCCCATGTGTCCCTTCTGTGTTGTCCCCCCCATGTCACGTGTAGGTTGTTGTGTTCGGACGTTAACAGCAAATATATATACATG
This sequence comes from Bufo bufo, assembly GCF_905171765.1. Classification (NCBI taxonomy): domain Eukaryota; kingdom Metazoa; phylum Chordata; class Amphibia; order Anura; family Bufonidae; genus Bufo; species Bufo bufo. The sequence continues at coordinate 222,380,139 of NC_053392.1, forward strand.
CTACCAGTCCTTTACACTCATTTGCTCTGTTACGTGTAATAGGTTTGTTTAGATTTGATTTATTATCATATGTCATACCTGATGGGGGTTGATTAACTCACCTCTCGCTTATTTGGAATACTTTGATGCATATACATATCCTGATAGATATCAAAGTCCCTATATCACAAAATTGTATAAGTAGATAGATATGCATGGTAACGGGAAGTTTTTTTCCTCCATATACATGCAATGTATGGCATTATACTTTTTTTTTTATTGTGTTATTGTGTACTCATACAACACTGGAGAAGTGTCTTGATTCAGATCACTCCATGACTTACAAATGTTTGTAAAGCTTTATTGTTAAAATGCTTCAATAAAAAAGAGATTGAACCACAAAAAAAAAAAAAAAATCGCATGCCGAAGTTATTCACCTAAGTCTCGTGAATCTTCGGTGATAACAAATTTCACCTCACTGGAGGCCATACATTTTAATGCTAGATTTTTTATGCTATATGGAGAAGGGTCTCCGTACAGCATTAAAATGAACTTTTGAGCGAATCGACTTTGGAACTTGGATCCAAAGTCCACCCCCTATAAATATAAAATGTATTTGCCTTTCACCTCCCATACACTCATCGGCCTGACCTAGTGGGCTTCTCCCATGACACTTATCCTCTAGGGGACACCCATGACTGATCGGGTTTTTTATCATCAATCTGCGCTCATCATGGCTCTGCAGTGGGCAATGTAAAAGGGCCCTTACACTGCCATTATCAGAGTTCTCTCAGTCCATTCCCAACATTGCTTTTTGTACCAAAGGTATTACAGAGACACAAAATAAAGATGATAATAAAGGCAGGTAGCCTGCTTGGCGAAGGTTATTGTAGTCCACCAACATCAATGCCAGCCCATTCACAGCAGCATGATCTTGTGCAAAATATTAAATAGGGGCATGTAACAAGGAGTATGGGAAAATCAGATGGTTCACCGAACCAATCAGTGGTGGCGAACCGATGGCACGGGTGCCAGAGGTGGCACTCAGAGACCTCTCTATTGGCACCCGTACCCTGGAAAAAGTCTATGGTGTACCAATATGCCGTAGACTTTTCCTCCCATTCATCAGCACAGGCCGAAATACCATATTGCACTGTAGTATTCAGGTTACATTGCCATGATGACACTTTGCGATAAATAAGTGGGCTTTGGGTTGCAGTTTGGGCACTCGGTCTCTAAAAGGTTCGCCATCACTGGCCTAATTAATCAATGTCCATGCCTTTGGGTTTGGACACTTTAATGTGACCAAAATAAACTGATCTGGCTATTTTGCACTATAGCTGTAACTAGTTCTTCTGTGCCAAAGCAAGAACAGAACCAATAACCCCAAAGAAAGATGGGAGAGACGCACATATAAAATATATGTAATTTATTAAGACATGATCAAATAACAAACAATATATAAGACATAAGGCACAAGGGTACAGGAGAGGGGGAGACCTCATGTAAGGAGGTCATATGCAACCTCCCTCCCAAACACCCAGCTGACAAGGAGAAGGAGGTCACAGTCCTGGGTATACACCAGCATGAAATAAAGTGAGAACTGTAGGTTCACTCAACGTAACATATACTCATATGTATGCTGCATGCAAAGAAAAAGTAAATAAATAAAATGCAAGATAAAACCACACATGGCAGACAAGCCCGCCCAGGGGCCAAGGATAGTCGCATGAAATATGCAAATAGCCTGTGAGCTGTAAATACAAGCAGAGGCAAGTGTGCCAAGTGTGGACAATAAAAAAATGACAGTTAACTGAGCATAGCAACAAAACATATATTACCCATGATATGCGGGTCCGATCACATGACACGTGGGCGCACGCCAGCCGGCCCACAGATAGCCAGGTATAGGAGCGTCTCTACAATGCCGCCCGAACAGCGCACCAAAGCGATGTGCATATGCCAGGTGGAGACAATATGTGAAGGACAATAAATGGATGACGATATATAAAGAACAGTATATAGAGGAAACAGGGATCAAAATATTGGTAATTAACACGATCGTACAACATATCAGGGTAATATATATAGAGAAAGCAACATTTTATAGTGCCCCTATCACCTTCACCCTTGGGAGTATATATGTAACCCTATGAGTCTTCCCCTATTGTTGCTATGGCAAAAAACACTACAGTATAATATTGTAATTTGACTACATATGCTGTAGAAGCACATTCACAAATGATAAATCCCTGCGGTGATCCCATACTGGGCATAAGTCATGATAATTATAATAACCTAGACCGTGAGTGAGGACATGGCCCTAAACCAAAAAAGTATGAAAAATAATAAATACGTGAAAATATATAATTTAAGCAATGTGACAGTAGTGAACATATAATATAATAATCATGATTTTGACAAAAGTGAATAAATAATACTGGAGAATAAATATACAGTACAGACCAAAAGTTTGGACACACCTTCTCATTCAAAGAGTTTTCTTTATTTTCATGACTATGAAAATTGTAGATTCACACTGAAGGCATCAAAACTATGAATTAACACATGTGGAATTATATACATAACAAACAAGTGTGAAACAACTGAAAATATGTCATATTCTAGGTTCTTCAAAGTAGCCACCTTTTTCTTTGATTACTGCTTTGCACACTCTTGGCATTCTCTTGATGAGCTTCAAGAGGGTAGTCCCGTGAAATGGTTTTCACTTCACAGGTGTGCCCTGTCAGGTTTAATAAGTAGGATTTCTTGCCTTATAATTGGGGTTGGGACCATCAGTTGCGTTGAGGAGAAGTCAGGTGGATACACAGCTGATAGTCTTACTGAATAGACTGTTAGAATTTGTATTATGGCAAGAAAAAAGCAGCTAAGTAAAGAAAAACGAGTGGCCATCATTACTTTAAGAAATGAAGGTCAGTCAGTCAGCCGAAAAATTGGGAAAACTTTGAAAGTAAGGGCTATTTGACCATGAAGGAGATTGATGGGGTGCTGCGCCAGATGACCTGGCCTCCACAGTCACCGGACCTGAACCCAATCGAGATGGTTTGGGGTGAGCTGGACTGCAGAGTGAAGGCAAAAGGGCCAACAAGTGCTAAGCATCTCTGGGAACTCCTTCAAGACTGTTGGAAGAGCATTTCAGGGGACTACCTCTTGAAGCTCATCAAGAGTGTGCAAAGCAGTAATCAAAGCAAAAGGTGACTACTTTGAAGAACCTAAAATATGACATATTTTCTGTTGTTTCACACTTGTTTGCTATGTATATAATTCCACATGTGTAAATTCATAGTTTTGATGCCTTCATAGTCATGAAAATAAAGAAAACTCTTTGAATGAGAAGGTGTGTCCAAACTTTTGGTCTGTACTGTATATATATATCACTCTCAACTAAAAAATAGGGATATGGATGCTAACGCATCAAAGGGAAGAAGTTATCCCCCCCATATCCTTATGTGAATTCATGTGAAAAAACAATCTCGTTAATTCATATACATGCATATGTGCAAAAAAAGTAATAATAATAAATATTAATGCATAATAATGATCAATAAAAGGTAAAACAATCTAATGATCATAAAAATTATGAACTCATATAAAGTGCACTGTGCAGTGAGGCCATAAGCACAATAGCCACACAGCCAAAACAAATAATAACATACATTAAAGCCATATAGCCACCCACTGATATGGCCGCACGGATCAACCCACACAGAGAACACGAAGAACAGAATACAACAACTAATTCTCATGCTGTGATATGAATATTATAATGTTGGTAGACAGTCGATATCCGTAATTCTATAAGGCATATTCTGCTCTGCAACACGACACAAAGAAAGCCTCCAAAAGGACCACACCATCGCAGCCATCAAGTATACTAAGAAAATACAAATAATATCAATGAATACATGATAAAAACAACTAACACATATTAAGATAAAAAGCACGATTTATAGAAAAGACCTGAAGCTAACCATCTCGTTGAGACCTTTAGGGATCTCACTCTTAAGCAGAACAATCCACTTGGTCTCCAACTGCAGAAGGCGCTTCTTGATGTCCCGTCCACGGCAACCCAAGAACACCCTATCAATCCCCATGCATTGTAACCCACGAGGGTCCCCCTCTGTGGTGATCTCTAAAATGTAGGGCTATGGGTTGAAACTGGCTCACATCATCCTGTGTAGTGGCGGCAGCCTGCCAAATTTTACTCGCGTGTTCGAAAATCCTAACATGCAACTCCCTGGTGGTCATCCCAACATACAGGCACTTACAAGGGCAGGTGATCAAATATATCACAGAGGCAGTCCTGCATGTGATATGTTGCACAATGTGGTATTCACGTCTGCCCTCGGAGTCCCCAAATGTAGAGGACCGGACCGTATACCTGCATGCCTGACAGTTATTGCACGGATAGGAACCCTACTTAGGCCCCTTACTGCCAAAAATGTATGATGGCGATGGAGATACATAGTGGCTGCTGGTAAGTAAGTCATCTAGATTTTTAGAACGTCGCCATGTCACTTGGGGATAGTCCTGAAGGGTTGCCCGCAAGTCACTGTGGCGAAAATAACCTCGCCACTGGGTTTTGGAGGGGCCTGTTTACCAGCCTCCTGCCTCAGGATTATGGCCCATACTAACTTAAAAGGAGAAGACAGACTGGCCGCACAGCTTAAATCTGTGGAGCTGTTTTGGGCAGGAAAGCCATGCTTGTGGTCGGCCGAATGTGACTTCCATGGAATTCGGGAACCCTTGCTCGGATCTGAGTGATTTTTGGATATGTTGTTCACCCAGATCAGAGCTATCCATGGATGTATACATTATGGGGATATCTGGGGTTTTGAGGTGTGTGACAGAACCATCTGTCTTTGAAATTGTATTGTATGTTATGTGAGGGTACCCAGATAGCTAATTTTATTGTATTCGTGTAGTCTGAGTGCCATTCACCTAATAATATGCACTCAGACTTGAGCTATCTGGGGATATGTTAAATGTCTGTGTTTACTGTAAGGGTTGTGACATTGTATGTTTAAATGGTGATTTCTGTCCTGTTGTCCCCACATGTGTATTGGCGATTTCCCTTTGACCTGAGAGATAATTGAATTACTCCTCGGGTGTCTCCAGGGCAGAGAGGAGGAAACCATGATGTATTGTGTCTGTGTATCCTGAATTGCTGCATATCTGTCCTGTGTCACAGTCTTCCATCTGGTCCCCTAGGGGAGTGTCCACCAGGTGGGGACCTGCATAAATACAGGCGGGTAGCCCTCAATAAAGAGTTCCTGTTTTACACTCAACATAGAGCCTCGTCTCATGTGTGTGGGGATTGCTATACGTGTATACTCCCCTGGCTATTACTCCTAGCTCTTGTAAGAGCTGTTTATGTTCCTGGTTTGTGTGGTGGTATCGGTGTCGAGCGGAGTGCTTGGAGTCCTCGGGAGGCACTGGGAGCATTTATCAACGGAGGTACCCAGTCGGGGTGCCAGGAGATCCGTTACATTGGTGGCAAGCAGCGGGATCGTACCCACAGCCAGAAGGACAGCTACAGGAGACACCATTCCATGGACTTTACAATTTGAGGGCAACGCATGTCCTAGTACAGCGACCCTGACAGCACCAGAATGGAAGCAGCAGTAGAGTACGATGAGGGTGTCATGGATGACCGAGATGCAGTCTGCAAAGGCATCTGGTACCAGGTACTGGGTATTGTGGAGTATATGCGGGACGAGAGACTCCCCACGGAAGACCAGCGGTTGCAGAAGCGAGTAGCCCTGCGGATGCCCTTCCTGGGAGAGCAGCCCCGGGAGGAATGGTAAAGGAATTGGAACTCCTAGCATGGCAGGAGCTGTGGCTGGAAGATGCCTACCACACGCTCTGGTGGTATGGGGCACAGTACCTACCCAGGACAGCTGAGCATGACAATCCAGAGGGAGAGGAGTTTGATGGTCCTGGCTTGTTATGGGAGACTTTTTCAGAGCTGGAGTTTGGGAGCCCTACACAAGCCCGGTTCAGGGACCTCTTTGAGTGGCGGGAGAGCAGGTATGACTGGGACGACACTCATGAGATTGAGCAGGACCTGGTCCACCTGGTGACCCGGGAGATGGAGCTGTAACAGGGCTACCAGCAGCTGTTCCACTCCAGTGAGAAGGCTCAGCAGGAGAGCAGAGTGACAGACCCAGACCTCTTCAGCTGGGAAGATATTGTGGAGTTTTTCTGGGAAGAACCCCAGGGTGTGGGTGGAGATGGGACCGAGGTCTCTCCACTGGTCCTGCAGGGAATTGGGAGCCCAGTCTCCATTCCCCAGTGGCCGGCTGAGTTACAGGGGGCAGAGACAGTCGGTCCTGTCCCCCAGCGGCAATGTGATTTATTGGGAATTGGGAGCCCAGTCTCCATTCCCCAGCGGCAGGCGGAGTTACAGGGGGCAGAGACAGTCGGTCCTGTCCCCCAGTGACAGAGTGTCCAGCAGGGAATAGAGAGCCCAGTCTCCTTTCCCCAGCAGCAGGACACTGTATTGGGAGCGGAGACGGTCGGTTGCCCTCCCCAGCGGCTGGAAGTATGTATGGGAGAGGAGCTCGTTACCCCCTCTCCCCAGCGGCAGCTTAACGCACCAGGGGGAGACAGTAAGCCCCACAACAGTGCAGATGGGACCGTGGTCTCTGCACTTACAGCACAGGGGGTAGGGACAGTCGGTCCTGTCCCCCAGCAACAGGGCTGTTTAGCCAAAGGGGAGACAGTCGGTCTCCCCCTCCAACAACCAGACTCCAACCAGGCTTCTTCCGTGGTAGCGCTGGCACCAGGGCAGAGTACCGATGATCCCTGCCCACAAAGCAACCTCCACTCCAAGCCAGGGAGCAACACAGAGACCAGGAGTACCAGCTACCAATATAACCTTGGTGGACTCACTGGACAGAGACAGGCTACCAAATTCAACAGGTCCAGTATTTGGTTGTGGGTGGGCTGCCAGACTAACTCAGGTACCGACCGGCGTGAGGTCAGGTACCTGGTTAGTCTTCCCTGGGAGGGGGAGATGTGTGGCGAAAATAACCTTGCCACTGGGTTTTGGAGGGGCCTGTTTACCAGCCTCCTGCCTCAGGATTATGGCCCATACTAACTTTAAAGGAGAAGACAGACCGGCCGCACAGCTTAAATCTGTGGAACTGTTTTGGGCAGGAAAGCCATGCTTGTGGTCGGCCAAATGTGACTTCCATGGAATTCGGGAACCCTTGCTCGGATCTGAGTGATTTTTGGATATGTTGTTCACCCAGATCAGAGCTATCCATGGATGTATACATTATGGGGATATCTGGGGTTTTGAGGTGTGTGACAGAACCATCTGTCTTTGGAATTGTATTGTATGTTATGTGAGGGTACCCACATAGCTAATTTTATTGTATTCGTGTAGTCTGAGTGCCATTCACCTAATAATATGCACTCAGACTTGAGCTATCTGGGAAAATGTTAAATGTCTGTGTTAACTGTAAGGGTTGTGACATTGTATGCTTTATTGGTGATTTCTGTCCTGTTGTCCCCACATGTGTATTGGCGATTTCCCTTTGTCCTGAGAGATAATTGAATTACTCCTCGGGTGTCTCCAGGGCAGAGAGGAGGAAACCATGATGTATTGTGTCTGTGTATCCTGAATTGCTGCATATCTGTCCTGTGTCACAGTCTTCCATCTGGTCCCCTAGGGGAGTGTCCACCAGGTGGGGACCTGCATAAATACAGGCGGGTAGCCCTCAATAAAGAGTTCCTGTTTTACACTCAACATAGAGCCTCGTCTCATGTGTGTGGGGATTGCTATATGTGTATACTCCCCTGGCTATTACTCCTAGCTCTTGTAAGAGCTGTTTCTGTTCCTGGTTCGTGTGGTGGTATCGGTGTCGAGCGGAGTGCTTGGAGTCCTCGGGAGGCACTGGGAGCATTTATCAACGGAGGTACCCAGTCGGGGTGCCAGGAGATCCATTACAGTCACTATCCGAGAGCAGTATTGGCCAGTGTTTTGTTAGTATTTCATGTATTTTGCGCCACTGCATGTTGAAAGGGGTAATAAAACGGCAACAGGTATTGTCAATCTTAGATCTACTACTGGTTAGGAGGGAATCCCTATTAGCAGACTTGGCCCGTATATAGCCCCTCTTAATGTCAGCCTGGTTATAAGCCCTATTACGAAACCTCCTAGACAACTCCCCAGACTGTGTCTCAAATTTCTGATCGCTGGAGAAAACACGTCGGAGACGCAAGAATTGCCCCACCGGAATGGCCCTCACTGTCTGCGGGTAGTGTGCAGATTTTGCATATATAGCAAGGTATTGGTGGAGGTGGGCTTTCTGAATAGGTCCGTGGAGACCCGGCCGTCACTCTCCCTGGAGATGAGAATGTCCAGGAATTCCATCCTGTCCTGGCTGTAATTCCATGTAAGCCTAATATTGAGGGTGTTGTTATTGAGTTGCTGGAGGAAGGACAAGAGCCGGCTCTCCGTGCCCTGCCAGATGAAAAGAACATCGTCGATATACCGCGACCACGAGACCACAGAGCCATAGTCAGGGAGGTTCTGGACTATGTCTCTTTCCCACAGTCCGAGGAACAGGTTGGCATAAGAGGTCGCACATGTCGACCCCATCGCTATTCCCCGGAGCTGCAGGAAGAGGCGGTCCTTAAATGTAAAATAATTGTGTCTCAAAATAAAGTCCAGAAGCTCCGTTACAAACACAATAATGTCTGGATCTAAGTCTGCCATACGTAAAAAGTATTGGCCAGCTCTGATCCCGTGGTCGTGGCATATTGACGTGTAAAGGGCCTCAACATCACACGTGACCAGCCACATGTCCCCCTCCAGCGACACCCCATTCAATTTCCGCAATACATCAGAGTTCTTCTGTGTCCTCAGATATACTAACAGGAATATATTTATAAACCGATGAGCATTTTTTCTTTTCCAGTACAATTAAAAAATTTAGGGCTGTATTACTAACTTGTAGCTATAGGCAGCAAGGCCATGTGTTCTCTAAAGCATATTTGATATATGAGGCCCAGGCTGTTTTATTGTGTAATATCATCTGATATCTGGTCTATAGACATCATGTAACATTAGTATTAGCTTATTCAAATGTTTCTTTCTTCAAGCATGGCTGCTATAATAGGAAGTTGAGCACATTCTGTTTACTGTCTGGTAGATTTTTCAAATACTTTGATATTCTGCAATGTTCAGAAGAGATTTATGTGGGTCACCGGGTGCTTTTTTCTTTGCAGTTAGTGTAATGTTTTCTACAGATCTTCTTCACACAGAGACTGAACGTGTTAGAAAATAATTGAATTTGTTTTTTGGTGGAGAGGATACTGAAAATTATTGAGAAAACAGTAAACTGTAGCATTACTAAAACATTAGGGTTAAAGGGGTTGTCTGCTTTTTATATTGATGACCTATCCTTAGGATAGCGCAAAAAGAAAGATGTTCAGGAGCAGCACAGCAAACGGCTAGTGTAGAGCGATAATGGAAATCATGCAGCAGCTGGGCAAGAGATCACAGATCCAGAGTGATCCAAGGGTATGTAGAAAAAGTGGAAGGCCACAGCAGCATATCCAAAATCCTTCTGCTTGACAAAGGCTATTCCTAGCCGAAACGTTGCTGCTATTTTTATGCTGCTGTTATGCGGTGATCGATTGAAATAAAGAAGGATTTTGGATATGCTGCTGTGGCCTTCCACTTTTTCTATCCTCAGGATAGGTCATCAATATGAGACTGGTGGGGATCTGATTCCATGCACCCCCACTGATCAGCTGTTTGAAGAGACTGCTCATACGAGTGCTGCCTTCTCTTCAATGTTTACATTCTCCCCATTGCCATTGCAGTGGTGAGCAGTGTAATTACAACTAAGCCGTCCCATTCAAAAAATGCAGCAAAAGATTGCATGGCTCCAGTAAGCTCTGATATCAGCATCATGATGACTCTAGGATTACCTGTACAGAACTGTAGCAAGTTCTTAAATATATTTGAAACCTATCTTAACTACAGTACCTTCTAAACTAGATATTTTGCTTGAGATAATGCCGCCTTGAAGGCAAAGGATATTTGATACTGATATTTTAGTTTTGGCTTTTCTATTTGTACTGCTCCTTGTATTTTTGTATTTTTCTTTTTTTTACAAGTCATGAATTATGAAAGCATCTTCTCTTCAGACAGACATAGGTTTTGTGTTACACAGGAATAGTTCTGCAAGGATAATTATTATCTGGACAGTTTTATGTCATAGAGATTGTGCTTATACTTTGCTTTGGATTGATGAATGTGTGTAACTAAGTTACAGTTAATAACATTCTTAAAAAAGTCGTCATGACTATAAATCATTGTAATGCGGCAATATATTAGCAGCACCTATTATTCACACAGAAGTGTTTGTTATGTTTAAGCTACCATAGAAGCAATGACATCTGTAGATAGACACCATCCTATTCAGCCCACAAAAGTACCAGAATATCCTCCTGTGGGCCCACACTCTGACACAATAATGTATCGCTAAGGCTACTTTCACACTAGCGTTTTCAATTCCGCTATTGAGATCCATCATAGAATCTCAATAGTTGAAAAAACGCTTTAGTTTTGTCCCCATTCATTGTCAATGGGGACAAAACTGAACCGAACGAAACTGAATGCTCCAAAATGCATTCTGTTCCGTTTGGTTGCGTCCTCATCGCGGACAGAATAACGCTGCAAGCAGAGTTTTTCTGTCCGCGATGTGGTGCGGAGCAAGACGGATCCGTCCTGGCACACAATGTAAGTCAATGGGGACGGATCCGTTTTCTCTGACACAATAGAAAATGAATCCGACCCCCATTGACTTTAAATGGTGTTCATATGACGGATCCATCTTGGCTATATAAGACATTATACAACCGGATCCGTTTATGACGGATGCAGACGGTTGTATTATTGTAACTGAAGCGTTTTTTCTGATCCATGACGGATCTGCAAAAAATGCTAGTGTGAAAGTAGCCTAATAAGTCAGGGTCTTTAGGACTAGCAGAAGCTGACCTTCCAGATCTAAGTTGAATATACCATATATGCAGCCTGTGCAACCTCACAGGGGTAAGTACCAAAAGCAGCCCACCAAATCCTATCAAGGAAACAACAATGCTTTCTAATGTCTTCTTCATTATTTTTTCTTGCACAGCTACTACTTCTTTCATAGTGGCGTAACTGGAACTGCCTGGCGCTTAGAGAAGAAGAGCATGGAACGGTGAGTAGTACCAGTGCTAGGACTAGGAGCACCATACTCACCTCTCCCAGGGCCCTGAAAATAAATCCATTTGTCATCCTCCTGGCCCCCTTCCTGAGGTTGGGCCCCATAGCAGCCGCTTCCCCTGCTTCCATGGTAGCTACACTCCTCTTCTTTCCAATCTCTGTTACAAAAAGCTTAGCTATAGGACATTCATTCTATTTATGATAATAATGTAATTAAAGTGGTTGTCTGACCAGCAATAATGTAGAGTCCAGGCACTTAACTCTTTAGGCTACTTTCACACTAGCATTTTTGCTGGATCCGGCAGGGTTCAGCAAAAACGCTTCTGTTACTGATAATACAACCATCTGCATCCGTTATGAACGGATCCGGTTGTATTATCTGTAACACAGCCAAGACGGATCTGTCATGAACTCCATTGAAAGTCAATGGGGGACGGATCCGTTTTCTATTGTGTCAGACAAAATGGATCCGTTCCCATTGACTTGCATTGTGGGTCACGACGGATCCGTCTTGCTCCGCATCCCAGGACGGAAAGCAAACCACAACATGCTGCGTTTTTCTCTCCGGTATGAGAATGGAACGGAATGCATTTTGGAGCATTCCGTTCTGTTCAGTTACATTTTGTCCCCATTGACAATGAATCGGGACAAAACGGAAGCGTTTTTTTCTGGTATTGAGACCCTATGACGGATCTCAATATCGGAAACATTAACACTAGTGTGAAAGTAGCCTTAGATGCCGTGGTCAAGCACGACCACAGCATCTAGATGACGGAAAGGCCGGAAGCACGTGCTTCCACATTAAGACTGGCTCCCATGTGCAGTGTTCGAGGAAGCTGGTCTTTAATTCTAATATCCTGACTCTCTGAAGGTGGCAGGCCAACATGGGATAACAGCAAATTCAGCGTATACTGTAGTACTATGTATAAGCAAAAATAAATCTAACTGCTGATAATTGTAGCCTCCCGGAGGGGCTAAAAGAAGTTAAAAATTATATAAAAAATACAAAAACTTAAATCACCCCACTTTCCCTAGAATAAAAAATAAATACATAAACAATAAAAAAAATATAAACATTATGGGCACCACCGCTTCACTTACCCTAAAAAAAGTAATAAAATGTGATCAAAAAGTCAAATACACTCCAAAATGGTATCAAATAAAACTACAGATTGTCCCACACACAGCTCAGTAGACATAACTATAAAAAAAGTTATGGGGGTCAGAATATGGCGTAAATAAAAAAATAAAAATTTCAATGGTTTTATTTTTTGTTTAGTATTAAAATAGAAAATGTGGTAACATTGTAATCATACTGACCCAGAGAATGAAGGGCACAGGTCAGTTTTGCTGCATAGGGAACGCCATAGGGACAAAACCCATAAAACCGTGGCAGAATTGTGTTTTTATTTTCCAATTCCACTCCATTTGGAATTTTTTTTCCCACTGCATTGTATGCCATATTAAATTGGCGGCATTAGAAAGTACAACTTGTCCCACAAAAAGCAAGTCCTCATACGGCTATGTGAACGCAAAAATTAAAAAGTTATGGCTCTAGCAAGACTGGGAAGAGAAATGAAAAAGAAAAAATGAAAAAAACTCTGGTATCCAAGGTGTTAATATCATTTAGGGCACAGACAAGCTTATACAGCAAAGTAAAAAGCTTTGCTCATCTCCTAAAGGTCCCTCCTTTCCAGTCCCTCCGTCATGTCCATTGTTTACGTGATTGCCCAATCATGAGCCTAAGTGAGTTTGTGCTCATTAACGGCCTGTGACCGCTGAGGCCAGGTATGCTGCAATAAGATATAGCAGAAAATAGACACATTTAAAATCAAATATTGACTTGGGAAACTGAGGCCTTTGATGACTACATTCCAGCTGATGAATGCAGGACTCTGCATCTACATTGTTGGCATCTATAGTGTGGCTTTATATGTGTTGCTTATGTTTTTTTATGACGATGGAAACGGGGGCACAATTTGGTAGCTTGGACAACCTTGAGATGGAGAAAGATGTTGGGCAAGCATTTGTAGCAATTGCAGATACACAAGCAATTATTGGTCTAGGATAGTGTCTGAGAAGCCCTTATTCTTTCTATATACAACATTCTACATTACTCATTGTATGGGTTAAATATTGCAATGACTATGTATGTAGTACCCTGGAGCAGGAGTACTTAGAAGTCTGGCCATTTGCCTATTTCCCCTATGCAAAGTTATAAACTTCTTACTTTATTTCACTTGAAAGGGTTAACTTGCACTGTTTAATAGTTGAAACTGCATTTTATATGTATGTTGTGATATACACTGCTCAAAAAAATAAAGGGAACACAAAAATAACACATCCTAGATCTGAATTAATTAAATATTTTTCTGAAATACTTTGTTCTTTACATAGTTGAATGTGTTGACAACAAAATCACACAAAAATAAAAAATGGAAATCAAATTTTTTAACCCATGGAGGTCTGGATTTGGAGTCACACTCAAAATTAAAGTGGAAAAACACACTACAGGCTGATCCAACTTTGATGTAATGTCCCTAAAACAAGTCAAAATGAGTCTCAGTAGTGTGTGTGGCCTCCACGTGCCTGTATGACCTCCCTACAACGCCTGTGCATGCTCCTGGACAGTCTGTGGTGCAACGTGACGTTGGTGGATAGCGCGAGACATGATGTCCCAGATGTGCTCAATTGGATTCAGGTCTGGGGAACGGGCGGGCCAGTCCATAGCATCAATGCCTTCGTCTTGCAGGAACTGCTGACACACTCCAACCACATGAGGTCTAGCATTGTCTTGCATTAGGAGGAACCCAGGGCCAACCGCACCAGCATATGGTCTCACAAGGGGTCTGAGGATCTCATCTCGGTACCTAATGGCAGTCAGGCTACCTCTGGCGAGAACATGGAGGGCTGTGCGGCCCTCCAAAGAAATGCCACCCCACACCATTACTGACCCAATGCCAAACCGGTCATGCTGGAGGATGTTGCAGGCAGCAGAACGTTCTCCACGGCGTCTCCAGACTCTGTCACGTCTGTCACATGTGCTCAGTGTGAACCTGCTTTCATCTGTGAAGAGCACAGGGCGCCAGTGGCGAATTTGCCAATCTTGGTGTTCTCTGGCAAATGCCAAACGTCCTGCACAGTGTTGGGCTGTAAGCACAACCCCCACCTGTGGACGTCGGGCCCTCATATCACCCTCATGGAGTCTGTTTCTGACCGTTTGAGCAGACACATGCACATTTGTGGCCTGCTGGAGGTCATTTTGCAGGGCTCTGGCGCAGTGCTCCTCCTGTTCCTCCTTGCACAAAGGCGGAGGTAGCGGTCCTGCTGCTGGGTTGTTGCCCTCCTACGGCCTCCTCCACGTCTCCTGATGTACTGGCCTGTCTCCTGGTAGCGCCTCCATGCTCTGGACACTACGCTGACAGACACAGCAAACCTTCTTGCCACAGCTCGCATTGATGTGCCATCCTGGATAAGCTGCACTACCTGAGCCACTTGTGTGGGTTCTAGACTCCGTCTCATGCTACCACTAGAGTGAAAGCACCGCCAGCATTCAAAAGTGACCAAAACATCAGCCAGAAAGCATAGGAACTGAGAAGTGGTCTGTGGTTACCACCTGCAGAACCACTCCTTTATTGGGGGTGTCTTGCTAATTGCCTATAATTTCCACCTGTTGTCTATCCCATGTGCACAACAGCATGTGAAACTGATTGTCACTCACTGTTACTTCCTAAGTGGACAGTTTGATTTCACAGAAGTGTGATTGACTTGGAGTTACATTGTGTTGTTTAAGTGTTCCCTTTATTTTTTTGAGCAGTGTATATCCTGTTCATTGTCACTGTATTTGCAGGGCTCTATGGAAAGGGTTGGTGAATACTGAGAGACATTTGAGACTTTGAATGTGAAACTGGTAACCACAGCTGCCATAGAATTTAAAGAAGAGCATGTTTTGGAGGGAAAAAGCCAGACATGTTTACCACCAAAACCAAATAGTTTGCAATTTCTTAGCAGAATACATCTCTATAACATTAATCTTAGCCTGAAAAGTTTTGGTGTGCTAAGAAGACTTAAGTGGGTTTCTCAGGAATTTTAAACTTTTTTTACTCACTTATCTGCTTATCTGGAGGACTTTTATTTCCTTTCTGTGGGTGGGCAGCAGCTCATATGAGACAATCAAGCACCTGTGTTTTCCATGATGCATTGCAGTTAACTCCTTCCTCCCCTGCATAGAAAATAGCCACTCACATATAGCCCCAGAGATACCTTATTTTTCGCCCTATAAGACGCAACGGCCCATAAGACGCACCTAGGTTTTTGAGGAGGAAAATAAGAAAAAAATATTTTTAACCAAAAGGTGTGCTTTTGGTGGGCTTTGAACTAATGGTAGCCTGTGACTGACACTATTATGGGGGTCTGTGGATGGCACTGTTATGGGGGTCTGTGGGTGGCACTGTTATGGGGGTCTGTGGATGGCACTGTTATGGGGTCTGTGGATGCCACTGTTATGGGGGTCTGTGGCAGGCACTGTTATGGGGGTCTGTGGCTGACACTCTTATGGGGGTCTGTGGCTGACACTGTTATGGGGGTCTGTGGCTGACACTGTTATGGGGGCATCTGTGGATGGCACTGTTATGGGACATCTGTGGATGGCATGACACTGCTATGGGGGGATCTGTGGATGACAGATAAATAGCATCTTATGCTATTTGACATCCACAGATCCCCCCCATAACAGTGTCACCCACTGTGAATGACCCCCAATACAGGGGGTGGGGGCTGGCATCTACACTAGTTTTTAAATGGCAGCGGGGACCCAGTGCAGTCATTGTATTCCATTGCACCGGGCCCCGCTCACTGTACTAATGGTATCTACTGTAACTGCAGGCAGGCAATGGTTAACTATAGATATGTTCGATCCAGCACTGAGCAGCCTGTACTTACGATCATAGCAGGCTGGAGGCAGGAGGCTGGGGTGGGCGGGCACTGGCAGCGTAACTTCCTACGTCATGTGCCTGCGCCGCCTGCTTCATTCATAAAGTGGGCGGAGCAGGCACTTTATGAAGTTACGCTGCCAGTGCCCGCCCGCTCGCCCAGCCTCCTGCCTCCAGCATCCAGCCTGCTATGATCGTAAGTACAGGCTGCTCAGTGCTGGATCGAACATATGTATAGTTAACCATTGCCTGCCTGCAGTTACAGATACCATTAGTACAGTGAGCGGGGCCCGGTGCAATAGAATACAGTGACTGCATCGGGCCCCGCTGCCATTACAAAACTAAAAGCCGGCCCCCAGCCCCTCCTCCCCCCTCGCTGATACACACGCTGGCCGCGCTGTGCAGCTTGCGGTCGGCGATGTATCAGTGTAAAAATGGCAGCCTTCGCCCCATAAGACGCACTGCCATTCTCCTCCCACTTTTAGGGGGGAAAAAGTGGATCTTATAGGGCGAAAAATACGGTACATATGGTTTTTAATGCCCTCAAAATTTCCTTCTCCACTCTCTAGAGAGAGATAGCTGTCTATTTCTTTGAATTCAGAAATAGGGATGAATGAATAAAAGGTGTCTACACTACTTCTTTATATGATCATTATGCCAGCACTGAAGGGAGAGGAAGGGAGCAGGGAAGTCTCTGAGCATGTTAGTCCACAACTGAATGCAGGAGAAGGTGCACCAGAAAGTTAAACAGCAGGGGGCGCCGCTGGAAAATGGAAAATGTACATAAACAATACCTTTATTGCATATATACAGTATATATCCATACCCACTGCATCTATTTTACAAAAAAATACTGTGTTATCAGTGGCATTACATAGGACCACAGGTAACATCAACTACATGATCTGCATACAAAGAGTGATCATTGTTTTCTTTAATCTGTTGTGTTACATGGGACTGCATGATGGTATATGACAAATATACTGTATTTGCGTTGTAGTTTTATGAACAGAGTGCAGATAATGTATTCGATATCACCCTCAGTCCCATGTAATGCCACAAACAATATATTGATCATTCTCTGTGTACATATAATGTAGTTGATGTTACCTGCAGTCCTATGTAACACCACATTCAGATAACACATGGATAACATGGGCAAGGTGATCACTCAGGCACTAGCTCAGGGCCAAAGGCAAGAGACAGCCCACAGCCACTTAGACAGTGTGAATACTCATCAGACAGACTCCATACTCTCTTACTTGTTTGGAGCCATAATAAATCCATTTATAATGTCATAAATCTGTCTATACCATGATGTGTGTGGATTGGACTGCATTTGCATAGTGACAGGTTGCTTTTAAGCTTCTTGGTCATGAATTCTAAATCAGCTCTAGAAGGGAGAACAGTCATCAGCTTTTGCAAATATTGGTAGTCACTGTAAACATCTGGTTTGATATCACCACAGCCAATCACTGACAGCAGTGGAGACTGGATCCCCTTGTGTCATGTAACCATTGGTCAGAACAGTAAGGGGAGCTGGTCACCATTGGCTGCAAGCAATGTCAAACCGGATGTGTACAGTGAGGGAGCTCAGCGGAGCCTCTCAGGCCTAGAGGAGAGAGTCAGCACCGGGAAGCAGATCATTAAGCTCCCCTTTTCACGTTTGGCCAAGTGGGAAGGTTTGCCAACTGCCCTCCCCCCCATTCAAGTTCCCACTTGTCATAAGAACATAATTGCTATCCACATCAACGTCTACATCTTGACTTGTATTAGAGAGTATTTTTAGTTTTGTATTTTGGTTAACATTCATAAAGATAATGATTTAAACAAGAAAATATTCTCCTGATAACACAGGCATACAGTAAATGATCTAGCAATCCTATTTCTTAGCTTGGTACAACTCCTTTTTGAAGCTATTACATTGCATTCTTTCAGTAGCGTCCTGGTTGCCATAGTTACCGATCAGAGTCCCAGCAATTAAACTGGGACTCTGATCGGAACTCTCTGCTGCCACCAATGATGGGGGGGGGATTTTAATTAGGAGGGGGGGAGAGGGGAGGCCGCACTGGCCACCAATTAATTTAATACAGGGGAGGGAGGGTGGGCCGCACTGGCCACCAATGAATGTAATACAGGGGAAGGAGGGAGGGGGTACGCACTGGCCACCAATGAATGTAATACAGGGGAGGGAGGGGGGCCGCACTGGCCACCAATGAATGTAATACAGGGGAGGGGGGCCGCACTGGCCACTAATGAATGTAATACAGGGGAGGGAGGGGGGCCGCACGGGCCACCAATGAATGTAATACAGGGGAGGGAGGGGGGCCACACTGGCCACCAATGAATTTAATACAGGGGAGGGAGGGAGGGGGGGCAGCACTGGCCACCAATGAATTTAAAACTGGGGAGGGAGGGGGGTCTGCCCCCTCCTGCCTGGCAGCACCTGATCTCTTACAGGGGGCTATGATACGCACAATTAACCTCTCAGGTGCGGCACCTGAGGGGTTAATTGTGCGGATCACAGCCCCCTGTAAGAGATTGGGTGCTGCCAGGCAGCAGGGTGCAGTCATGTACACAGTTCTTAGTATATTCTAACTTGAAGCGTCCCCATCACTATTGGAACGCCTCTGTGTTAGAATATACTGTCGGATCTGAGTTTTCACGAAGTGAAAACTCAGATCTGAAAAAGCTTTTATGCAGACGGATCTGCGGATCCGTCTGTGTGAAAGTAGCCTACGGACACGGATCACGGACGCGGTTGACAATCTTGTGTGCATCCGTGTTTTTTCACGGACCCATTGACTTGAATGGGTCCGTGAACCGTTGTCCGTCAAAAAAATAGGACGGACAGGAAACACGGATCACGGACGCGGATGAACAACGATGCATTTTCTGAGTTTTCAACTGACCCATTGAAAGTCAATGGGTCCGCAGAAAATCACAGAAAACGGAACAACGGACACGGATGCACACAACGGTCGTGTGCATGAAACATTTTCTGAATTTGTAGGATAACCCCTTTAGGCAATTTACTTCTTTTCAGAGCATTATTTTATACTCTATGTTGTATCTTTTTGTATGGTAATATATAAATTTACGGCTTTTATGAACTAGTACCGCCACTTGAAATTCTATTTATTACTGTGTATAGTGAAAGATTACAGAGACAAATATATCCAGGCAGTGTTATATCAAAATAAATAACTTAATACAATATTAATTATTATTAATATAATAATCTAACAAGAGGTTATACAATGAACAGATCTGTTCTCCCTAGTAATTTCATATGTATGTAAGCAAATCACATCACCCCATGCTCACTGTTTGTTGCCATTTGTATCTGTATTGCCGTGACTAACAAACAATTTGTTGGTTATAATTTGCAGCCATTCATCCTATTCATTTGCAGTTGATACATTTTATGATTAAATAGCTGTTGTATCCCTAAAGTGGGATTATGAGCCTTCAGAATAGTAATAAATGAGGAAGCATAGATTTGAGAGATTGCTAGAAATGTTGTTACTAATCCTCTCTCCGGGTTCACCCTGTGTAACAGGTTGCTAGTGCTTACTTTGGGAAATCCTAATTGACTCTAACCCTTAGTTAATGTTTAGAATGTAATCTCTGGATGTATTTTACGATTGTCTAAATCCTCTGTCTTCTGATTACATAACACAGTCAGTGTTAGCAAGTCAGCCTGCCAGTAATCAGCTGGACAAAAACTGTGCAGCGGTTTCTCTCCGGCCGATTCTCACCATATTTGCCGGGTTCCAGCCGAACCACTGTCGGATACATGTCCCTGAGGCTGTGTCCCTTACCTGATACTACACGTGAGACCCCCCGTGGGGACAGCACCACTTGGTCTACCTGTAACCTTTCACATAATGGGAATAGTGGCTAGGAGAACAGTGGCTTAATTTAGGCCCCCAAGACACTAACTAGGCTAATGGAATGATTGCTTTACTCTAATTACCAATCTCATGCCTGGCCTTATGTGGACATAAAGTCCGTCCAGCACGTCTCACCTCATGGCTCCGGGGTCTGGATGAGTATGGCGTGTGTGTGTGTGGACTGTGCTTCCCCCAGCGCCCCTGCCGAATTTCCCAGTGAAGGCACAAGGTCCAGAGGTTGAGCGAGTCCTCTTGTCCTCCGTCCCCAATGCACTACCCCAATCTATTAACAAAGTTTATATGCACGCACCTTTAAATACCAATTGAAGGAATACACAATATAAACCACAACAATAAAACTCAATGTAGCTGGCGCTTTGTGCTGGCAAAAGTTTGCATTGCTTAGAGCTGTGTGAAGTCCATCGATCCAATAAGCTTTAGTCCACAGTCAGCTGTTCACAAACGCAATCAAATTCATGTGTTTTTACAAGCATTTTTTCCCCATAGAGAAACCTATAGGAAAACACCTGAAAAATTCCATCCCTAAAGTATGCCATGAAAAAAATGCAAACAATAGCTAGTTGTGTGTAATACGGTTTTATCCAAAATGACCAAATAGGTCTTCCCATCAATCTATTTGTTGCACACACTTGTGACTAAGCTTAAAACAATAACCCAACATCCTAACGTTGGCAACAACTCCAAAGCTTCTTGTTCCAATGTATACCCTTTCCCATGGCTGCTGATCATGTGCTGAGCTCGCTCATTGTTTCCACATTACTTCTTACTTCTCATTACAGCTCTTTCCACAATGCTTTCCTGCTGTCTGTCTCTCCTGATAGCCCAGTGACCTTTATTATTCTGTACAGTTTTATGGACATTCGTGTAATCACTGTATGCCAGTTATGTCTTTCTGTTCGTCCGAGGATGAGAGTCGAGCATTTTTCTGGTTGTCCACAGAAAACAATGGTGGCAAATCTCAAGCTGTAGGTACACATTTGTCAGCAGTGATGGCCGAGAGAGCAGCACAGCATTTATATAGACAGTTTCTATATACAGTATATATATATATATATATATAAACTGAATACAAATACCATAGTGATGCAGCATGTGCTGCAAACAGTAATTGCTAAAATGTCCCCACAGGGAATCCTTCCCTTGTCAGGTCTATGCGTGGTGCTAACAAAGCCTGTTATTACCAGCTCACTATTTATTCTCACTATATGCAGTATGCCTCGCTTCACATGTACAATCAATCCCCTGCTCTCTGCACTGCAGTGTGTTTTTTACCAGTTACATGATGCTCGGTTCAATATTCAGCGTTGGTTTAATCAAAGCCTGCAGATATCATAAATCCTGCAGGTACCATGTGGCTTTATGGGCTGCAGCCATAGACTCGAACTGAATTACAGCTTGGAGGCTGTAATTGGAAGCACTGGCTGATATTTATAGAGCATGAAGAGCAGGGAGTGAATTGCAGAGTACTGTGCATCCATTTTAGATACGATCTTTGTTTAGAAAACTACCCCCCCCCCCCCACCAAAAAAAATTAATGAATGGAAGGTTTCAAGCACATTCAGACATTTCTGCAAAGCATTTTCTGGTATTTGCAAAACATTATAAAGATCTTCCAGAGGATGTGATGGTACATAAAATATTCATGAAGAATGTGGATTTATACCCAAGCGATGGTTCTGCACTTAACCAATTCATGATCGTTTATTTCTCATACTTATATAGTGCTATCGTATTTCGCATCGCTTTACATACATTGCCATCACCCACGGTCCCTAGTGGGGCTCACAATCTAAATTCCCAATCAGTATGTCTATAGTGTGTTGGAGGAAACTGGAGGAAACTCACGCAAACATGGGGAGAACATAGAAGCTCCAGCAGATGTTATCCCAGTGATGCAAGGCACGAGTGCTAACCACTGAGCCACCATGCTACCCTAAGTGATAAGTCAAATTTTCATATTTTGGTTATATAACCAGTTAAAATTCTGCTGGTTGGTACTGGAAGCAGTGGAGAAACTTGGTGTCATCCCTAACAGCTTAGGGGGAATTCGCACTTGTGTTAGGGTATTCCCTTAAAGGTCTCATTTATAATGGAATATAACGGAATTCATAGACGGAATGCAAAACGGAAGCCTTTAAGAAGCATTCGTCATAATAGAAGACATGTAAGGGGTTCAACAGCCTGGATAGGCACTCCTGCCGGTCCGGGCTGTTAGATCCAAGAGCACGGGGACCCGTGCAACGCTTAGACTGGGCAACCGTGAAAAGACACTGCTGCTCTCCTAAGTGACCGACGTAAAAAGGCATATGGGTGGTCACTAATGGGTTAATAAAGACCAATTGAAAAAAAAAGATTTTTAGCCTGAAATGAGTAAAATGCAATAGAAATGTACCCCCAAAATTGCCCATAGCCTTAGGGCTTCTATTTTATTTAATAATGCTAACTTGTGAAAAGAGAGCCATTAAATGTGATAAGACATGTATTCATAAGTAAAATCTAGTCTTAACAGCCTCATGCACATATAGATGTAAATACAGTAGGTTTTAACTGAAGAACTGTTGTATAAAATAACAATAATATATTTTAGCAGCTAAAGTTGAAAATAGCACTCCTATGTGGAGACACGCTGTGTTTTATTGACCGGCCCAGTGATGGCTATTGACCGTCTAGTTATTGCGGTGGAGAGCAGCAGAGTCTGAACCTGATTTCTACACAATGTCAATGAGGAGTCACTAAGGTTAACAATTTAATATATGAGCAAACATATTTACGTTAAACAAATGTATCTGCTTCAACATCGTTCTTCATTTTTTATTCTTTTTCATATTTTTCACTGTGACAAGGGAAATAGATTTCAATATGAAATGTTCACCTTTGCCAGTGCCTATATTGCAAAGTAGTGGAGAAGAGATGTTCTTATGATAAAACTCAGTGTGTCAGGATTTAGAAAAGGTAGAAAAAACTCTTCAGAGATTTGTTCTGGCACTGAACAGCCCAACCTTCAGGAAAAAGAAACCGACTCTTTTAGCTGCACATGAAATATTCATAGTGTGGAGCTCGTGAGAGCCAATTACCACAATCCCTGGCTGATATGGAAACATTTTAAGAGGACAGAATAATTTGCCTGGTGACTTGTTTAGTTACAGAGCACGTGCTACCAGTAAATTAGCACTTTATTAGATTTCTTTTGGGGATTTAGTTGCAAGGTTTATTTTTTTTCTCTTTAACCAATTTTTTTTTTAGAGATGCAGATAGTGTACTGTAATCAACAGTCCCTCACCTTATGATTATTTCCTGCAAGGTACAGTTGATATAAAATACATGGTTGACAACATGTGCTCATCATCATCATCAGATGCAATCTCCTGCTTATTCTGCTTATTTCGCAGTGGCAAAATAGAATTCCATTATAGGTTCCGTTATAACAGAGTGTGACAGCCATTTTGTTACAAACTGGCCAACCTCTTTAAGGGGGTGGCTAGAAAATATTTTCCTAAACAGCACATGATTAAAGTGGTAAGATCATTCATTGTAATAATTAAAGGAACTATGAAAAGTTAGGGCGGGTTCGCATTGGCGGTACTGAATTCTGTTATAGGTTTCATTATAGCAGAATTATAACAGAATATAACAGAATTTTAGGATGGAATGCAAAAACGGAAGCCTTTAAGAGGCATTCCCCATAGCCATGTATTAGGACGGAGCTAAATGGAATGCCTCTTAAAGGCAGCGCTCATACATGCTAATTGTGCCTTTTTCTACATTCACAAATGTTCACATATTCACGAGAACTAAATAAACCTAAAAACTCTAAGATCCAGATCCCATTTGTGAAATGATGATTAGTTGTAAGGGGTGACTAGATCTGCACTTGCTCATATTCTCAACCCTGTAGTTATGGGCGGACTGACCATAAACCCTAAAGGGAAATTTCCCAATGGGCCGATGCCCAGATGACTGCCCAAGCCCTCCTCTTGGCCGCCAGCCTGGTATATAATGATCTGATGCTAATATTTCATGCTGCACTATAGTATTTGGTTCTGCTGAGGCAGTATTTTGTGCTGCACTAAGGTATTTGGTTCTGCTAGGGAGGTATTTTGTTCTGCACTATGGTATTAGTGACCTTGCCCACTTCTGTTGTCCAACCTTCTGTCATTTTGGACCCTCCTACAACATGGGACCATTTTTAGGGTTTTTCCAGGGCTACTTTAAGCTCCCAGTCTGTTCCAGCCTATAGTAAAAAAAAAAAAAAAAAGACCTCCCCAAATGTAACAGATGGCATATAGCCTCTAAGGTAAGAGGGGTGATAACCTGAAAAAAGTTCCTGTACCTCAAGTCCACTGGTATCTGTGCAACAGGAGAAATGGCAGTAAGGAGTTGTGATAAATTTTCCTGATGTCACTTGCAGTTTCCCCTTCCCATCTTTCCCTTACATGCACACCCAGACTCCAGTTGAGTCCTGCAACCCAAATACTTTCCCTACAGTATTGATTCTGGGATCATCTGTAAACTGAGAATCTCTTTAATATGATACCAAGATATAAGCTGTCGTTTTTTATGTTCTTGCCATGAGAAGTGTTTAAAGTCATATTTTATACCTTATGTCCTTGGCAATAAAGCTCATTATCCAGCATTTAGTATCCATGGTAGACATGTTGACCATTTTGTTTCTCTTTATACTGCGTGATTCTTTAGAAAGTCTCAGGATCAGCACAAAGGCATGTGGGAGAATCAATGTCATATACTGTAGGTTTTCTAATCGATATAACATTCTTGAAAATGCACGACAGGGAAAGGTAATATGTATTATCTTGATCAAAACTGTGCTCCAGTGTCCCAATGTGCACTCAGAGCTTTATGTAAGCGTTTCATACAACAGTATTTTAAGGACAATGTGTTACTTTGCTTCAGGGAAAATGATCAGCATTCAGCACTCTCTGCAGGCTGGGAATGGGGTAAGCACAGGGGTAACTGAAGACCCCTCACCTGTCTATTTTAGTAAATACTTGAATTTCGCATGAAACAACAAATCTTGAGGAACTTTTCTTATGATACTAGTAGTTGTGCCCTACCTCTGTTATTCTTCCTGGTAATGAATAGATAAATAGACAATTGGGTGTTACATTTCCGCAAATCAATAGCCTGTGTCCCTAAACTGTTTGATACAGCCTGTCCTGATTGGACAGTGTCACAGTGTGTGGGGATGTTAACAAGGGAAATGGTAACGCCAAGTCAATGTATTCAAATATTTTAGGATTAATAACAGAGGAACAGTTAAAAACCGGGTGTCTATTTTCATTTTTGCATTTTTGATTTTTCTTCCCCACGTTTCAATAGCCATAAATGTTTTATTTTTCCGTTCACATAGCCATATAAGGGCTTATTTTTTGCGGGACAAGATGCATTTTTTAATGCCACCATTATATTTAACATGTCTTGTATTGGAAAACGGGGAAAAAATTATTTGTGGGGTAAAATTAAAAAAATCCTCACAATTCTGTCAAGGTTTTTGGGGTTTTGACATCATGGCGTTCACTGTGCGCTAACAATGACATGACATCCTTATTCTGCGGCTCAACACAATTGCAGTGATACCAAACTTGTATAGTTTTTATTTTATATATTTTATATATATTTTGTATAGTTTTTATTTAGTTAATTACTTTAAAAAAAAAAAACTTTTATGAAAAAAATTATCTAAATTTTATTTGCATCACCATTTTCTGACAGCCATAACTTTGGAATATTTTTGTCTACAGAGCTGCATGAAGGCTTGTTTTTTTCTTAACAAACTGTAGTTTTTATTGGTACCATTTTTGTGGTATGTACAACTTTTTGATCACTGTTAATAAAAAAATGTTTGGGGGGACAATATGACAAAAAAAATGGAGAATTGCATGTTTTTCATTCTTTTTCCGTTACAGCTTTTACCACACTGGAAGTTTTTTTTTATATTTTAATAGTTAATTTTTTGGATGAGGTGGTACCTAAAATGTTCTTTTTTTAATTGTTTATATATTTTTTTAGATGTAAAAATTGGGAAAGGGGGGTGATTTAAACTTTTTATATTTGGGTGTTGTTGTTTTTTCTTATCTTTTTTAACTTTTTATTTAATAACTTTTGATCCCTTGTCCTATTCACCCCAACAGAGACTATTAGGTTGAATAGGATTCTGATACTGTCCCTGCTGATGGCATTATGCATTAAGGGGTTAAAACCTATAGGGGAGAAAACCTATGGTAGAATCTGCAGGGGAAAGGGGGACAGACAGGCAGAGCCACTATGTCAGCACAGAGGGGAGGAAGAGATCACATATGGACTTCAAAAGGAGAGAGCAGTATAAGAAAGAAACTGTAGGACCAGTTTGCAAACTATATAGCAATGGGTCTGAAATGGAGATTGCAACTTGAAATTTGTTTAGCTCAAGGTAACCACTAACATATATAACAATATATTTTTACATGTCAAATGTGTCCATAATCTTTCTCTGCTGCATACCTCTGAAAAAAATGAAATAATATAATTTCCATCATGAAATACTGATCCCTATATTTCCTTCTATCGATTTCACGTTGTCTTGTATTTGTAGTATCGTACTGGGGCATTCTGTACTCCACATTCTTTTCCTTTAAGTACTCTTATTGTATAATTTAGGCTGTTCTGGTTGATTGTTAAGGAAAGTGAGAAATACAGTTGTAGCAAAGATTAACTTGGCACTTATCCCGTTAAATACACTACTGACGCAAACTTTAAATTGACACTTAATGCAACAAAAGCCATTGTAAAAGTCAAGCTATAGATTGCTGCTGATGTCTATTTTAGGCTACTTTCACACTGGCGTTCCTGGGTCTGCCTTCAAGGCTCTCACAAGCGGCACAAAACGGATCAGTTCAGCCCCAATGCATTCTGAATGGATAAGGATCCTCTCAGAATGCATCAGTTTGCCTCCGTCCAGTCTCCATTCCGCTCTGGAGGCGGACAATAAAACGCTGCTTGCAGCGTTTTGATGTCCGTCTGACGAAACTGAGCCAAACGGATCCGTCCTGACACACAATGTAAGTCAATGGGGACGGATCCGTTTTTACTGACACAATATGGTGCAATTGAAAACAGATCCGCCTCCCATTGACTTTCAATGTAAGTCAAAACGGATCCGTTTGCATTATCATGGAAAAAATAAAAAATAAAAAATAATATTTTTTTTTTGTTCATGGTAATGCAAACGGATCCGTTCTGAACGGATACAAGCGTTTGCATTATAGGTGCGGGTCCGTCTGAGCACCTAAACACAGGTGTGAAAGTAGCCTAATGCATTAAGTGTCAAGTTAAACTTTGCTACATCTGTAACATGCACAGAGATATATCATGACTATACCAGTTTTGGGGATGCAGTATTAGTATATGTTCACCAAGGTTCCATTTGCATGGTCAGATTTCCTGCTGTAAAGCATGCAGGTCAATGATACAGTAAGTTGATTGGCGCTCAATTAAATCCATTTACATGGAACAATTATCATTTCTGTATGTGATGAAATGATCTTTAGGACGGTTGTCTGAGTACATACAGCTTCATTATTGTTAGAAACCCATCCCATAAGTCGATGTGCTGTAGACAACCAATGATTTTTTTGCCTGTATAAAAGATATGATCAGTCAACAAACAAGTGTTTACTCATTTGTCAGATGGATCACTGGGAATGTTAACATTGGGAAATCATTGGGAACAAATGTTCGAACCAGCATGCTCCCTGTCATTGGCCCGTGCAGCAAAACAGCTTCTTTAGAGATCATTTTTACTAAGTACAGGGGCAGACTGGGAACTTAAAGTGGGCTTGGAAAAAAAACTAAACGTGGCCTCATGTTGTAGGTGGGTTCAAATTGAGATAAGGAGTGGGAACACAAGTAGACGTAGCCAACACAAGTAGTTGGGGTCAGCAATACCATAGTGCAGCAGAAAATACCACTCTCTAAATTGACAGAAGGCAGGCCAACACAAGTAGGTAGGACCAATACATGTAGATGTGGTCGGTAATACCATAGTGCAGCATAAAATACTGCCCCAGCAGAACCAAATACTGTGGTGCAGCACAATATATTGCCCCACAAGCTGTCTTTCTGTGGTGGCCATCAATTTCTACTGTGTTCTGTCCTCCTAGGAGGTGAGATGTGGACCACAGGACCAAGACAGCCCTAACTCCAGGGCATCAGCCCACCGGGAAATCTCCCTGTAGGGTCTATGGCCAGTCCACCCCTGACTATGTAAATAAATCATCGTCCCAGTGATGCACAAATAATACATTTCTTATATTTGTAAGTGAAAAGTATAAAGACGAGCAAGTACAGCTGACCTTTGTGCTCGGTTTTTGAAGGTCTATCATGTGGTATGGCAGCATTGATGGTTAAATCTTGCCAATGAATGCTAATGCTGGGTTACTTAGTGAACAATCTTCAGTACATGAAGCATTTGGAGAAATGTGCAAGTCTATAGAGAAGGGTTTTCTGAATGATTTTATTGCAACATTTGAACCATCTCTAGAGGGCTTTAGTGCAGACTTTGTAAAATGCTGTGTAATATGCTCCTTAGACATTCAATTAGATAGTTCCTGGCAGGGATTTGTACAAATAGCTGCTCCCCTCTTTCTGGTGCTTGTGTATTAGGCAATCTGGAAAATAAGGGGTTTTGATTTATAATTTACTATTTCCTCTAAGACAGGAGTCATTGTGTGGTTTGACAGTGGGATCATTTCCAGCATCCATCTGTGCTAATGGCTCTTTATAGCACTATTACAAGACTCACTTGTTTGGTGAGTTTTAATGCTATACATTTAATTAGTATATTGAGTTAAAGTACTAATTCTTTCACAATGAACAGTTTTATTTATTAATTTGAAATTCTGACCAAAACCTCAAAAAAGGATATTGTATCATATGACGTGCAGCATACCTTATGTATTTAATGCATTCCAGAGTATGTGGAGGATATTTTGTGACAAAATGACCTGTGGTTTACATACTATTTGATTAGTGGCCATGTTGGATGAAGTGTGAGATGAGGAAACAGCAACACTGAACATTGTATTTGTGTAAGTGAAGTTAAATAATTTGGACTGACATTCTGCTGTTTGGCCGCTGTTTCCTAAGCATAGCTGAAAGGACTGCATTTTTTTTTTCATGTGATGTTGAAAACTTTCAGGGGTGGAGTTCCAAAGTCTGGACAGGAAGTGATACAGCAGCCATCTTAGAGTGAGTCTGGGAGAAGCACACAGGAGCGGTGTAAGGAGAGAATCCCTCGACATCCAAGCATGTGAGCATCTTTCAGGGACCAGAGCTGCAGCCAAGTGGAGCTGATCGTGTCCAGAGGAAGGAGAATTGCTGCCAGGAATGCAGGTGAGAGCTGAGGAGTAAAGCCACAGACACTTCGGTACCGCATGCTTGTTTGGAGAAACCTTTGTCCGGACCACAGTCACCAGCTTATACAGAGCAGATCTGGGTCGGTAAGACCAGGCCTGTTTGTGTTAAGCCACAAGTATTGTTAACTACTCATAGCAAGGACTTCACAGTTAAAGGTGCAGTTCACACCGGAGAGCTGATAATCGTTACAACTAATTCAAGCCAGGCTGGTGTTTACTCAGAAGAATAACTATAGGCACATGCTTATTGATCAGTTATTGGGGGAATACTATAGCATGTAATAAGATAGTAAGCTGTTGTGCTGTACCGCGGGCTAGCCCGCATCATGCACCAAGACAATAGTTCCTGATTCTAGGGTAATAACAGGTAAGGCGTGGCTGATCTATTTGAGCCTGCCAGTAGGTAAATTTACCGATCTTACCTCCAGCATCTGCCGTAGGGCACTGCGCTGTACGGCACAAGAGTCTCAGCCCCCTGGCTGGATGTATGTAAATTTATTTGTGTGTAACCAGCATCTGTGCTCGTGTTCATTACACGTTTAGGTAAAATACGGTTTTGGCAAAACTGGTGTTGTAGTTGCTTTCCTCACTCGTGACTTCGCTGTATCCTGGGAAGCCCATCCCGGTACATGGCTTACAGAAGAGCAATGAAAAATTAAAAAGATGCCAGTTTAGAGGGAGGTAGGGCCACATAAGGGAAAAGCACTATAGGTCAGATATTGAGATTTATTCCTTTAAAATGTGTAACTCTGTAATGCTAATGTATATACCAGTGCAGAAGAAAAAGCTAAAATGAAATACCAAATGATGTACATCAAAATAATCTCTATGCCAATATTGTAATACTGTACCCATTAAAGAGGATCTGTAATCTCCCTGACATGTCTGTTTAGTAAGTACTTGCATTCCCCAATAACAATTCTGGAGCATCTTTTTTTTTATAACTGTATGTTGAGACAGTCCTCTATTTTTCCTACTAGAAGTTTATGAGCCTGTAACTGAGTGCTAGCAGGCTCATAAACTGTGTCCATGCACAGTCTAACACTGGAGGCACTGATTGGACAGTGTTAGAATGTGCAGGAACACAACCCCAACTGGTAACAGCCAGTTAGTAATTCATTTTTGAACCACTGGTAGGAATAACAAAGGAATGACATAACATAGAACTATAAGAATTGATGCTCAAGGATGTGTTTTTTTTTTTAAATGCGGGATACAATGATTTACTAAAACAGACATGTCAGGAGTGGTAACAGGTGTTTTTTATGAAAATGTTATTCTTGTAGTTCTTGTCTTTTCAAATTATCCAGAATCTATTGGCTTCTCTGGATTCTAGATACTGAGGACTTATCCAGGGTAGGTCATCGATAGCAGATCGGTGGGGTTACGACAGCTGGCACTCCCACGGATCAGCTGCTTTCTGAAGCCACTGGTTCTCGAAACGAAACAGCTGGTGGAGCTGGCAGAAGAAGGCTCCATCCACTGTGTAGTGTCTTTGCAGGTGTACTGAAGCTCAACCCCCATTCACTTACCGTATTTTTCACCCTATAACACTCACTGGCCCATAAGACGGTTTTAGAGGAGGACAATAAGGAAAAAAAATTTTTCATTAGACCTCAGATCAGACCAGCAATCAGACCCCCAATATTAATCAGACAGCTCACAGCCCCAATCAGATCCCCAATGTTAATAAGACCTCAGATCAGTGCCCAATATAAAGAAGACCCCAATCAGTCCTCAGATGAGACCTCCATGCCTCATATCAGCCACCAGCCATATGTGATCAGCCCTCAGACATATGTAATCAGCCCCCAGACATATGTAATCAACCCCCCGTTATATGTAATCAGCCCCCAAACATATAATCAGACCCCAGTCATATAATCAGCCCCCAGCCATTATTCAGCAGCCCCCAGCCTCAGATCACAAAATAAATAAACAACTTACCGGTACCTCTCGTGCTTCTGGATACCGCTGCTCCTCTCCTCCAGCGCGATCCTCTTCCTCCTGCTGTTGGCTGTGCTGTGAACTGGTGTGCACAGTGTGAGGTTACAGAGCGCCCTCATGCTGTTCGCAGCCACTGCACAGTCGACAGCCAAGGACCAGGAAGCGGTGAGTACAGAGCCTTCACCGCTTCCCGGTCCTCCGGTACTAATGAGCGCTTCCATAATGGAAGCGCTCATTAGTATTCACCCCATAAGACGCAGGGGCATTTTTGATTACATATGCACACTCAGCAGAGCTGTATTTGGTCTACATTTGTCTGAATAGAAACACCAACTTGTGCTGCAAAAGCAAGACCCCATAAAGCTGTGTTGATGGAAAAATAAAAAAGTTAATTTCAGAATGCCGGGTTAAAGAATCCTTGTCACTAAGAATTTAAAGTGATATCCACCCTTTAACATATTTTTATAGGTTCAACATCCTTCACTGCTGAATTTCTTATTATATCTCTAAGTGGTTGTCCCATGAAAAATATTTGCCCGTTTTCAAACCAGCACCTGGATCTGAGTACATTTGTAATTGCATGTAATTAAAAATTTAGTATAGCCACTGAGTTATTCAGTAAAACTGTATCGGTATAGCGCCACCTGCTATTTGCCCTTTTTCTTATTTCTCTGTCCACTCTACTGAAATGGACACAACCATTCTTAAACTGCCTTCTGAGCTGTGATCAGTAGAGAGCTGCAGCAGAAAAGACACGACCCATAAGCTGCAGCTGAAAGATGAGCTCCCTGAGTTGTCAGCTTGATATAAATCCAGCAGAGCAATTGGAACAATTCATGGGTAGATCTGTGTATCCATGTAAGGTTCTCGCTTTGTTAGAAAGAGGTTGTCATGTTACTACAGTCCTGATCAAAAGTTTAAGACCACTTGAAAAATGGCAAAAAAAATCATATTTTACATTGTTGGATCTTAACGAGGTTCCAAGTAGAGCTTCAACATGCAATAAGAAGAAATGAGAGTGAGACAAAACATTTTTTGAGCATTCAATTAATTGAAAATAACGATTAAACTGAAACAGGCTGTTTTTCAGCTGATCCAAATTTTAGGACCACATGCCTTTAAAAGGCCAAATCTGTGCAAAGATGTGTATTCATTGTCATTTTCTGTCAGGTAGTCACACGTTGTGATGGCAAAGGCAAAAAAACTCTCCCTTTTTGAACGTGGTCGGGTTGTTGAATTGCATAAGGAGGATCTCTCATAGCGCGCCATTGCTGCTGAGGTGCGACGCAGTAAGACAGTCATTTGGAATTTCTTAAATGATCCTGAGGGTTATGGAACAAAAAAGTCAAGTGGAAGACCCAAAAAAATTTCACCAGCACTGAGCCGGAGGATCCAATTGGCTGTCCGTCAAGACACTGGACGATCCTCGACCCAAATTAAGGCGCTTACTGGTGCTGACTGCAGCCACATAACCATCAGACGGCATCTGAGACTGAAGGGCTTCAATGACAAAAAATGTCTTCAAAGACCTCGTCTCCTTGAAAGCCACAGAACTGCTTGTTTGGACTTTGCAAGACAGTACCAAACACGAGACATTCAAAGGTGGAAGAAAGTTTTATTCTCTGATGAGAAAAAATTTAACCTTGATGGTCCTGATGGTTTCCAATGTTACTGGCATGACAAGCAGATCCCATCTGAGATGTTTTCTACGCGCCACAGTGGAGGGGGCGCTTTTTCCTTCAGTGGAACAATGGAGCTTCAGGAAGTGCAGGGGCGTCAAACGGCCGCTGGCTATGTCCAGATGTTGCATCATGACTGAGGGCCCTCGTCTGTGTGGTAACGACTGGGTTTTTCAACAGGACAACGCTACAGTACACAATGCCCGAAGGACAAGGGACTTCTTCCAGGAGAATAACATCACTCTTTTGGCCCATCCTGCGTGTTCCCCTGATCTAAATCCAATTGAGACCCTTTGGGGATGGATGGCAAGGGAAGTTTACAAAAATGGACAACAGTTCCAGACAGTAGATGGCCTTCGTGCGGCCGTCTTCACCACTTGGAGAAATGTTCCCACTCACCTCATGGAAACGCTTGCATCAAGCATGCCGAAACAAATTTTTGAAGTGATCAACAATAACCGTGGAGCTACTCATTACTGAGTTCATGTTTGGAAGTTGGATTTCTGTTTTGGGGGGGTTTAGGTTTTTTTGGGAGGTGTGGTCCTAAACTTTTGATCAGCTGAAAAACAGCCTGTTTCAGTTTATTCGTTTTCATTAAATTGAATGCTCAAAAAATGTTTTGTCTCACTCCCATTTCTTCTTGTTGCATGTTAAAGCTCTACTTGGAACCTTGTTAAGATCCAGCCATGCTAAATATGATTTTTTGCCATTTTTCAAGTGGTCTTAAACTTTTGATCAGGACTGTATATGATATCGGATTTTCATTTTTTACATTAATCATGGCATAACCCACTGGGAGGAACAGGTAGGGAGTTTTCTGCATACAGTTAAAAGAGTGTACAATAATGTCTAAAGCTCCCTCTAGTGGTAGTAGACCAAACAATGTCTCAGTGGTTAGCACTGGTGCCTTGCAGCCCTGGGGTCCTAGGTTCTAAACCGACCAAGGACAACATCTGCATGGAGTTTGTATGTTCTCCCTGAGTTTGTGTGGGTTTCCTCCGGGTACTCTGGTTTCCTCCCACACTCCAAAGACATACTGATAGGGACCTTAGATTGTGAGCCCCATTGGGGACAGCTTGATGCTAATGCCTGTAAAGTGCTGCAGAATATAGTAACGCTATATAAGTGCATAAAATAAATAAATATACATAACCTATCCTGTGGGAAAGCGTGGAAGCCACTGTAGGACTGGCTATACATATTAGACAAATGTAGACCAAATACAGCTCTGCTGAGTGTACATATGTAATCAATAGGGAGAATAGAGGAAGCTGCTGTCAGATTCCTTCACTGGCAACTTAAAAAAAAATTGGACATGCGGAAATCGAATGGCCAGATCCTACTCTCCGCTATCTGCTGTCAGGTGTGAGTTGGAAGGCTCCAAAACATATAAGATATAGCAGTGGCGACTCTAGGATCAATATATAGGAGGGGGGGCACAGAAGATACACGGTCAAAAATGGGGGGGGGGCACTAATAATTTTCACCAGCTAATCCTACTACTGAAAAATACTAAAGCAGCCGCTTCCCCTGCAGCTACGCCCCTGCCGCCGGGGTAATATAATTAAGGGGTATCAGGGTACATTGGGTGTAATATAACTGAGGAGGGCTATCAGACATTATAAAGGGGTAATATTGCTTACATTACCCCTGTATTACGTCTCTGATAGGATAGAACTCCTTAGTTATATTACCCCTGTATAATGTACCCTGATACCCCTAAGTTATAGGGGTATCAGGGTTGAGGAGGGGCTGGGCGCAAGCAGGCAGGCCATGAGGCGAGGTAGTGGGGGTACATACTTTTTTTGAAACTTTTTATTCTTACTTTGTTTTCTTCTTAGCTTGCCTAGGGGCCGGCCAGGGCAGGGCCAGGCAGAGTTCTTGGGAAGTTGCCACACACAGTCCTCCTCTCCTGTCCGAAGCTTGGGCCTGGGCTGGGCACAGACAGGCTCACTGACACTAGCAGACGCAGTAGCAGAGCTGCAGAACAGAAGCAAGCGTTCGCGCGGGCAGGCAGGCACGCAGCTTTACGTGGTGATGTCAACTCTGCGGCTGCCGCACTCCTAGCCTGCGCCCGCCTTGCACGCTCTTCCTCCGCTGGGTCTGAACGCCACCCCCATCTGTCATGTCTGTCTGTGTATGTTGTCTGTGTTGTGATTTGTGAATCACTCACTCAGTAGTGCAGGCTAGAGATGGGAAGTTCGGATCTTTCACATGAACCGATTCATGAATCGAATCTTCGGCTCTGCTGAGCTGAGACGCAAGTGAACCGAAGAGCTTAGGTGGTGCGCATGCGCGGATGCTTCAATTCACTTGCTGACTCGCTGAGTCGGCTCTTGGCACTTGGTCTGAGCTCTGACTGAGTGAGGAAGGGAAGCGGACAGGACTCAGGAGCCCTGGTGTGCATTGTTGTGCAATGTGACAGTACAACCAAGTGAAGTGAATGCACAGGGAAAACTGTATGTGCTAAGTTGATAACAGTAACACTGGCTGATAATAAAATAGTCCACAGTCCGCACAGACATCACAGAGGAAAATAACTAGTGTGAACCCACACTTAGTTATATAGCTACTGAATGAGACAGAAGTTTCAGAAGAAGGGATGCCTTTAACATATATATCTCCTTGAGAAGCCAATTTGGGGGGGCGGCAAGGAATGACCTGGGGGGGGAGCAATTGCCCCCCCTTACCCCCCTGTAGCGACGCCACTGAGATATAGTTAATGTATGTGGTCAGATTAAAAGGGTTTTCCTGTTTGCATCGACATCCTTTAAAATAATTATTTATGAAGGTAACTGCAATTTTGCAATGTATTTCTTTTTACCTTTATTGCTCCTTTTTTCCGTTCTGGGCTGTGGTCACATGACTATGTCCATGCAGCTTTTTCTCATTTCCTGTGATGTTATGTCCATACAGGACATTCATAGGGAAGTGTCTATGTAACTAGCTGGGTGGGAGGAGCTATAAACTAACTGGACGTTGTTACAGACAGTGATAGGGGAGTGTCTATGTAACTAGCTGGGTGGGAGGAGCTATAAACTAGCTGGACATTGTTAGGGGTAGTGATAGGGGAGTGTCTATGTAACTAGCTGGTGGGAGGAGCTATAAACTAGCTGGACATTGTTAGGGGTAGTGATAGGGGAGTGTCTATGTAACTAGCTGGTGGGAGGAGCTATAAACTAGCTGGACATTGTTAGGGGTAGTGATAGGGGAGTGTCTATGTAACTAGCTGGTGGGAGGAGCTATAAACTAGCTGGACATTGTTAGGGGTAGTGATAGGGGAGTGTCTATGTAACTAGCTGGTGGGAGGAGCTATAAACTAGCTGGACATTGTTAGGGGTAGTGATAGGGGAGTGTCTATGTAACTAGCTGGTGGGAGGAGCTATAAACTAGCTGGACATTGTTAGGGGCAGTGATAGGGGAGTGTCTATGTAACTAACTGGTGGGAGGAGCTATAAACTAGCTGGACATTGTTAGGGGCAGTGATAGGGGAGTGTCTATGTAACTAGCTGGGTGGGAGGATGTGATTGGTTTACATGGTGAAAACAGGTCAGGAAAGTCCAAACTGAAATACAAAAGTATAGGAAAGATGTACATAAAGTAAAAAACTACATGAGTAGATGCATCAAAAACCATAGTAATCCATGAAAATCCCTTTAAGGACACATTTAGAGGTACTGCCTCTACCACCACTGTGACATCCACTTTTTGTTTGGTGACTGTTTGGACTGCTGACATAGATTACTCACTTAGACACAGAGCATATTACCTTGATGTGTACACATGTTTTCCAGCCTTCTCATTCATTTCCTGTTCAATAATGGATGAATGA
Organism: Bufo bufo; assembly: GCF_905171765.1. Taxonomy (NCBI): domain Eukaryota; kingdom Metazoa; phylum Chordata; class Amphibia; order Anura; family Bufonidae; genus Bufo; species Bufo bufo. Next base: position 222,417,085 of record NC_053392.1, read on the forward strand.
TTGGAAAATATTATGTCTTCCTAGCTGAACTTGAAAATAAAATCCTCCTCTCCAGACTTCCTTTTTTCCTTGTTTCAACTTTCATAAACAGGAAATCCCATTATAACATTACAACAGCGGTGATTGTAGCCAAGGAAAACTGTCGCTTATAAGCAAGAAAGGATTAGGTCTTAAATCTGACTTCTGCTTGTTTGACACATTATAACTTGTTAATGAAATAATGAATTGTAAATGTGTTGCTTTCCATTAAATGAGCAACTATGATATTATAACAATGTATATATTCTGTTTTATGGTGACTATTATGACACGGGGATAGTAAATGTAGCATTGAAATTGACTGTTGTTCTGTTGTCTTATTAGTGCAAGTCAAGATTCTAAAATATCTCAAGTCTAAGAGTCACCCACAATCCTATGCTATGAAAATAGATAAATACATGCTGCCATGAAATCACATATGTGTAAAAATGTGTGTGCTTTCTCATGTAAGCAAATACCATTGCCAAAGTAGATTGGTTTGTCAGTGCCCCCCCTGTAACCAACATGTCTTGCCAGTCGCCCCCCATCAGCTAGGCCCTTGAGCTTGCTACTTTTTAAACTACCAACGAAATGCTGTGCTTCTATATGCGTAAAGGGGTTGTGCAATGTCACATACTGACTACCTATCCTCAATCAGATCGGTGGGGGTCCAACTCCTGGCACTACCACCAATCAGCTGCTGTGGCGCTCATCCTCTTTACCAGCTGTAATTACTATGTACCGCCATTTCAGACTAGACGGTCTGCAGCTAAACACCGAAGATGACACAGTGATCGCATTAGTGCCACGGCCTCTCCAAACAGCTGATCAGTGGAGATGCTGGGAGTTAGACCCTCACTGATCTGATATTGATGATCTATCCTGAGGATAGGTCATCAGTATCAGACACTGCACAACCCCTTTGATGGTTTTTATCAAGGTGTTTTAAAATCGGTGAAATTTGCGCCTTTAATCTTAACTCGGCTATAATGTCAGTATTCTCAAAAGACTTTGTTCTATCCTTTATTTCCCAGGTGAACTTATGATAATGCATGTAAAAATGCAAAGGATGACATGTTGGATAATATCAACTGTTCCTTCACAGACAGAGGACACTATTTTATTATATCTTTATTATTCTAATTATCGTTGCTATTGATTGCTATGGCAATAGTTACCCCTATATTTAAAAAAATGAAATTAGAAAATAAACAAATCATAAAATAACTAAAATATCAATAATGAAACTTTTTGACAAATTTTTGCTGTATGAAAATTCAACCGTTTATTCTCATGTATGGACCCATTCAAGTGTATAAGCAAGTGGGGCAAATATATAATATCTAAATGATCATCAAGATTAACATTAGAGACCAAATATATACTGTATTCCGTATGTGTAAGAACATTTTATCTACTCCTATCCCACTGAAAAAATATTTATTTTTAGTTATAATATTCCTTTAATATCCTGTCTGTCTACAAAATACATTTACAGATAACCATCAATATTTTACATAGAGACCAACTGCAACCTAATGCAAACTCTGAAAAACGTCTACCATGTAATCAAACCCCACACCGTATTTATTTTAGGAGTGATTACAGGCCTGATGCTGAATTCTTGCAGAATTCTAGAGTAATTTTCTTTCCTTTGCTGCCATGAAATAAAGCATTGTATTTCAAGGAGGATTTTCCTGATATGATGATACTCTGCTGAGTTGGAATGTAGTATTCTTACTTACAGTTCTACAGATGTCTGCGACTATATAGAACATAGTTTCATTGCCATTCTTGCAGTATTTATTTTTTCTTTTGCAGCATGTCCTGGTTTTGGCACAAGAATATATATTTTTTCCAAATTGTAATAAACTGCGATGATCGTTATCACACAGGTGCATGGTAATTTAGAAGGGTAGCAACGAATTTAATGAAAGTTGCTCATGTTTCCTTTTTCCTGACCTGTGCCAAGAATCAAAGAGCAAACATCCTGCGTTTGGTTCTGTTTAGCAATCTGAGACTGTTGAGGCGGCTTAGAGCAAGCGAATGAAATAACTAACAAATCAAAACAATGTAATAGGAGACAAGGAGTAGCATTGTCCTTCTATATAACAAGCATGCTTTGTGATAGGTGCCGTCTATAGATATGTAGTGCCATAGTATAAGTTGTAAGCAGCACTGTATACAAACAATGCTGTACATATTAAAATGATTATAGAATGAATTACTGTACTAAAGATTCAGCTGTTAAAGGACATTATTTGTGTAGTATTTTATGTTTATATGGATCATCTAGTGAAGTCTTTTTGACTGCAGGAAAGCAAAGCAGAGTAGCCAGGACAATAAAACATCTTCCTTTTCTCATACAGGTGAAACTCGAAAAATTAGAATATTGTGCAAAGTTCATTTATTTCAGTAATGCAACTTAAAATGTGAAACTAACATATGAGATAGACTCATTACATGCAAAGCGAGATATTTCAAGCCTTTATTTGTTATAATTTGGATGATTATGGCTTACAGCTTATGAAACCCCAAAGTCACAGTCTCAGGTACCCTTTACTCAGGGGGTATGGATTAATTAGCTGACTAGAGTGTGACACTTCGAGCCTAGAATATTGAACCTTTTCACAATATTCAAAATTTTAAGTTGCATTACTGAAATAAATGAACTTTTGCATGATATTCAAATTTTTCGAGTTTCACCTGTATATTTTTTGCCAGCAGAGTAAAGACTGTGTTCCAATAGTTTGTAGTCTGCATCCCACTTACAAACATTACAGCTTGCAGCCATTCTCATGTTGGTAGGTAGTGTTGAGTGAACCCGAACTGTAAAGTTCGGGTCCGTATCGAACTTTGTGAGTTCGGGTACCCGGACCCGAACCCGAACTTTGCTGTAAAAGTTCGGGTTCGGTGTTCGGGCATTTAATAAAGCTTGTTGAATGGCTGCAGGGCAGCCAATAAACAAGCTTTTAAGCTGTAGGCACTTAGAAGCCATCACAGCCATACCTACTAATGGCATGGCTGTGTAGTACAGAAATAGATTACACAAAGAGAATGGCGTGAAGCCGCAGTAAAGGCCCCTCAAAAAGAGCTTAACTCAGAAACTGATAGAAAACCTACAAAAGGGCACTGAAAGCTGATGAACTATAAAAATATTATTTTATTGGGTACATGATTAAAAGCATACATGGAGATAACAGACAAATGCACGAAAGTGCAGCACAATCCTGGGAGAGCTGGTAGAGTACAAAAAATAGTAAAAAGACAGAAGTGACCCGGGTAGGGATGTATCTAAATAAGGCAAGGTTACCATATAAGATATATGTTGAAGGGATACCCACTATTGATGGGAGTATATATAATCTCGTCAAATATAAAGTGCAAGTGCAAGCCTATATCTAAGCAAAGGAGAGGAGAAATAACCCTTCAATGTGGGTCCCTGAACACATATATATGCATATACCTATTCAAGTAGTCTGAGCGGGTAAATAAAGTGCATGTGCAAATCACATAACAATTTATAAGAAAAAACACTTGGTGAGTGTTTGGTCACAAAAACACAAGACAACCGCAGAAGTTTAACAGGTAAGTAGATGAACAGGAATGAGGTCACATACCGTATATAAAGTGATGGTAAGTCCACAGGAAGACTGCACACCCCGACGCGCGTTTCGATTTGAAACCTTCCTCTGGGGGTGGCTGTGATTGGCCAGTGCTTCATGTGACCCAGCTTCTATAAAAGCTGGATCACATGTAGCACCACCTATCAGCTCTGAGTATTGCAGGGACAGGAAGCAGGCAGTTGAATTGAGAGAGAGAGAGTTAGGAATCTGGCTATTTGTTTTGTGGGTGACCTACAGTATAAAGATTTTTTGTGGGTGCAATACACGAGCTTTGCACCCCTGACACAGAAATATAATACTAAATCTGGCTGTTAATTCTGTGGGTGACCTATAGTGATCTCTTGTGGGTGCAATGCACTATCCTTGCACCCCTGACACAGAAATATAATAATTAATCTGGCTGTTAATTCTGTGGGTGACCTATAGTGATTTTTTTGTGGGTGCAATCCATCATCTTTGTATCCCTGTAACAAAAATATAATAGTTAATCTGTCTGTTAGTTCGGTGGGTGACATATTCCAATTTTTTGTGTGAGGTACACCCGCACTGCATATATGACAGGGAAATGAATACAGTTAATCCGTCTGTTAGTTCGGTGGGTGACATATACCCATTTTTTGTCTGAGGTACACCTGTATTGCATATGTGACAGTGAAATTGATATAGTTAATTTGTCTGTTAATTTGGTGGGTGAAATATACCCAATTTTTGTGTGAGGTACACCTGTATTGCATATGTGACAGGGGAATTAATATAGTTAATCCGTCTGTTAGTTTGGTGGCTGACCTTAAAGAATGAGTAGAGCATCAAATAAGGGACATGGCCCTGGTCGTGGTGCTGCTGGTGTTGGTGGAACTCCTGTTGCAGGGAGAGGACGTGGTCGATCTGTGCCAGCTACAAGCCCAAATGATACACCTTCCTCAGGTGCACGTAGACGACAAAACTTCAGCGTTATTTTGTAGGCCCGAATACCGGTGTACGAATGGCGAGGCCAGAACAAGTAGAGGCTGTAGTAGATTGGGTGGCTGACAGTGCCTCCAGTTCCTTCACATTGTCTCCCACCCGGTCCCCTGCTGAAAGTGCAGAGTTGGCACCTGCAGCCCATGTGCATCTGTCTTTCACCTGACCCCCTTGCAAATCAGCCAAGCAGTCTGGACCCCAAGTCATGCAGCAGTCTCTTATGCTTTTTGATGACTCTGCTGGCAGGGTTTCCGTGGGCCATCCACCTAGACCTGCCCCAGAAGTGGAAGAGATTGAGTGCACCGATGCCCAACCACTTATGTTTCAGGATGTGGACATGGGAGGACCACCGCAGCACGTCTCTGATGATGACGAAACACAGGTGCCAACTGCTGCGGCTTTCTGCAGTGTGCAGACCGGCAAAGAGGGCATGGGTGAAGAGTGGGTGGAAGATGATGTGGAGGATGATGAGGTCCTAGACCTCACATGGAATTAAGGTCATGCGAGTAACGTGTGCAGTTCGGAGGAAGAGGTGGTGGTCACACAGCGCCAGCCGCACAGCAAAAGAGGAAGCAGGGTGCAAAAGCAGAGTGGCCGTCCCCTAGCCAGTACACCCAGGGACTGAGCACACCAAAGCCAGCTCCAAGGAGTTCCCTGGCGTGGCAGTTCTTCAGACAATGTGCTGACGACAAGAGGCGAGTGGTTTGCACGCTGTGCAATCAGAGCCTGAGCACCACTTGCATGACCAGGCATCTACAGGGAGTGCAGAATTATTAGGCAAGTTGTATTTTTGAGGATTAATTTTATTATTGAACAGCAACCATGTTCTCAATGAACCCAAAAAACTCATTAATATCAAAGCTGAATATTTTTGGAAGTAGTTTTTAGTTTGTTTTTAGTTTTAGCTATTTTAGGGGGATATCTGTGTGTGCAGGTGACTATTACTGTGCATAATTATTAGGCAACTTAACAAAAATCAAATATATACCCATTTCAATTATTTATTTTTACCAGTGAAACCAATATAACATCTCAACATTCACAAATATACATTTCTGACATTCAAAAACAAAACAAAAACAAATCAGTGACCAATATAGCCACCTTTCTTTGCAAGGACACTCAAAAGCCTGCCATCCATGGATTCTGTCAGTGTTTTGATCTGTTCACCATCAACATTGCGTGCAGCAGCAACCACAGCCTCCCAGACACTGTTCAGAGAGGTGTACTGTTTTCCCTCCTTGTAAATCTCACATTTGATGATGGACCACAGGTTCTCAATGGGGTTCAGATCAGGTGAACAAGAAGGCCATGTCATTAGATTTTCTTCTTTTATACCCTTTCTTGCCAGCCACGCTGTGGAGTACTTGGACGCGTGTGATGGAGCATTGTGCCGCATTAAAATCATGTTTTTCTTGAAGGATGCAGACTTCTTCCTGTACCACTGCTTGAAGAAGGTGTCTTCCAGAAACTGGCAGTAGGACTGGGAGTTGAGCTTGACTCCATCCTCAACCCGAAAAGGCCCCACAAGCTCATCTTTGATGATACCAGCCCAAACCAGTACTCCACCTCCACCTTGCTGGCGTCTGAGTCGGACTGGAGCTCTCTGCCCTATACCAATCCAGCCACGGGCCCATCCATCTGGCCCATCAAGACTCACTCTCATTTCATCAGTCCATAAAACCTTAGAAAAATCAGTCTTGAGATATTTCTTGGCCCAGTCTTGACGTTTCAGCTTGTGTGTCTTGTTCAGTGGTGGTCGTCTTTCAGCCTTTCTTACCTTGGCCATGTCTCTGAGTATTGCACACCTTGTGCTTTTGGGCACTCCAGTGATGTTGCAGCTCTGAAATATGGCCAAACTGGTGGCAAGTGGGATCTTGGCAGCTGCACGCTTGACTTTTCTCAGTTCATGGGCAGTTATTTTGCGCCTTGGTTTTTCCACACGCTTCTTGCGACCCTGTTGACTATTTTGAATGAAACACTTGATTGTTCGATGATCACGCTTCAGAAGCTTTGCAATTTTAAGAGTGCTGCATCCCTCTGCAAGATATCTCACTATTTTTGACTTTTCTGAGCCTGTCAAGTCCTTCTTTTGACCCATTTTGCCAAAGGAAAGGAAGTTGCCTAATAATTATGCACACCTAATATAGGGTGTTGATGTCATTAGACCACACCCCTTCTCATTACAGAGATGCACATCACCTAATATGCTTAATTGGTAGTAGGCTTTCGAGCCTATACAGCTTGGAGTAAGACAACATGCATAAAGAGGATGATGTGGTCAAAATACTCATTTGCCTAATAATTCTGCACGCAGTGTAAATGCAAAGCACAAGCTGCAGTGGAGTAAACACCTCAAAAACCATAAAATATCTCAGGCTCCTCCTGCTTCCTCTTCTTCTGCAGTCTCGGCCTCTTCCTCCCCCTCTGGAGTGACAGTGGCACCTGCCACCCAGCAAGCAGAGGATGTAGCAGCAACACCACCACCTCCACCACCGTCACCCAGCATGTCCACACTGTTCCATGGAAGCGTTCAGCTGTCCATCTCCCAAACACTGGAGAGAAAGAGGAAGTACCCCCCTACCCAACCATGATCGCTGGCCCTGAATGCTGGCCTTTGAAATGCTGTCATTCCATCTGGTGGAGACGGAGACTTTTAAAAACCTTATGGCGGTGGCTGTCCCACAGTACGTGGTTCCCAGCTGCCACTACTTTACCAGGCGAGCCATCCATGCACTGCACAACCAAGTGGCGGACAAAATTAGGTGTGCACTGCGCAATGCCATCTGTGGCAAGGTCCACATAACCACTGATACGTGGACCAGTAAGCACGGATAGGGACGTTATATCTCCCTAACTGCACACTGGGTAAATGCAGTGGCGGCTGGGCCTGAGGTGGATAGCAGTTTGGCGCATGTCTTTCCGCCACCGAGGATTGCAGGGCGTTTCTCTTTGCCTCCTGTTGCTATTCCTCCTACTCCATTTCCTCCTCTACCACCTCCTCATCCGGTCAGCGTAACACCTTCAACACCAACTTCAGCATAGCCAGGGGGAAACGACAGCAGGCAGTTTTGAAATCCATAGTTTGGGGGAAAAACAACAGACCGATGAGGGGTTGGTGTCTCTGAGCCTCAAGCCCAGCCTGGTGGTGTGTGATAACGGGCAAAATCTCATAGCAGCTCTAGGCCTAACCGGTTTGACGCACATCCCTTGCCTGGCGCATGTGCTGTATTTGGTGGCGCAGAGGTTCCTGAAAAATTACCCCGATATGTCAGAGCTGCTGCAGAAAGTGCGGGCCGTCTCTGCACGCTTTCAGCGTTCTCACCCTGCTGCTGCTCGCCTGTCTGCTCTGCAGCGTAACTTCGGCCTTCCAGCTCACCGCCTCATATGCGATGTACCCACAAGGTGAAAATCCACTTTGCACATGCTGGAGAGACTGTGGAGTTTCATCTGCAGCATGCACAGGTCAGTTGCTCTGGAGAACAGCACCACTTCACCACCAACGAGTGGGCCTCCATGCGGGACGTGTGTGCCGTGTGGCGCTGTTTCGAGTACTCCTCCAAGATGGCCAGTGCCGATGACACTGTCCCCAGCGTTACTATCCCACTTCTATGTCTCCTTGAAAAAACACTTTGGGCGATGATGGAAGAGGATGTGGCACAGGAGGAGGAGAAAGAGGGATCATTTACAAGGGTTTCAGGCCAGTCATTCACAAGTGGCTCAGAGGGTGGCTTCCTGCACCAACAGAGGCCAGGTACACAACTTTCCAGCCAGGACACAGTTCTGGAGGATGTGGAGGATGATGAGGAGGAGGAACCGTGTTCACAGTAGGGTGAAACCCAAAGCAGCTCATGATCATCACTGGAGCGTGGCTGGGGGGATACAGAGGACACAGACGATACACCTCCCACAGAGGACAGCTTGTCGTTGCCTCTAGGCAGCCTGGCATACATGAGCGACTACATGCTGCAGTGCCTGCCCAACGACTGCCGAGTTGCCCACATTCTAACCAGTGCTGATTACTGGATGGCCACACTGCTGGATCCCCCTACTAGGACAACGTGCCATCCTTAATTCTGTCACTGGAGCGTGATAGGAAGGTGCGCGAGTACAAGAGCACGCTGGTAGATGGCATTCCCACCTGACAGCGGGGGCACAGTGGAAGCACATGGCGAAGGCAGAGGAGGAGGAAGAAGTCCCCAACGCAGCTGGGGCACCGCCAGCACCTCATAAGGGAGGGTTAGCATGGCCAAAATGTGGAAAAGCTTTGTCAGCATGCCACAACAACCGGCACCACTAGCTGATATGGAACGTCTTAGCAGGAGGCAGCATTTCAGCAACATGGTGGAACAGTACGTGTGCACATGCCTACACGTACTGACTTATGGGTCTGCCCCATTCAACTTCTGGTTCCCCAAATTGGGCACATGGCCTGAGCTTGCCCTTTACACCATGGAGATGCTGGCCTGCCCTGCGGCCAGTGTATTGTCCGAACGTGTGTTTAGCACGGCAGGGGGGGTGATCACAGACAAGCGCAGCCGCCTGTCTACAGCCAGTGTGGACAAGCTCACGTTCATTAAAATGAACCAGGTATGGCTCCCACATGACTTGTTCGTACCTTGTGCTGAGTAGACAAGTATACCGGCCTCACCCAGCCATTGTTATACTCCGGTGCACTTTCTCTTTGCATTCTCTTTTCTATTTCCCAATGTTTTGGGGTCTTCCCAAATGTATAAAAAAAAAAAAAAAAGTGTTGGCTACCTCCTTCTCCGCCACTTTCACCACCTTCTCAACCTCCTACTCCACTTTGACCTCCGCCTCCTAGTTCAAGATTATTTTTTTATATTTTTTTATATTCTATGTTATTTTAAGTAATTTCCCTATCCACATTTGTTTGCAGGGCAATTGTCCTGCTCTTACCTCCATTTTGCTTCCTTTTGTAGCCCTCTAGCCCTTACTATGTCTATTTTACAGGCATTTTGAACTTCCAGGTGTTCGCTCATCCTTATTGTTAGGCCAGGCCCCCTGCTGTCCCGCTGCCTCAGGCGGTTAGTGTATCACCCAATTCACACTGCCCTTTCTCTGCCTGCAGTGGGCCAGGCGGCTAGACTCTCTGTTACTGACTATGAATTTTGCCTGAACCTTTGGTGATTCGTATCGTTGTCTCTGACCCCCGTGGGTCAGATGTCAAACACACTGGGACTACTCCAGGAGGTAGTGGCCTGGTGGCTCCCCTGCAGCAAAGGCCAGATCCTTGTATAGGGAGTCAAAGGGTGAATATTAGGGGACAGCCAGAACAACATGCTTAGGTTTAGCCCAAAGTCAACCCAGGTGGTTTACACAGTGGTTCCGTATCCACTGATCGTTACAGTCATTAAAAAGGATTTTATGGGATGAAAACAATGATAGGCATATGCTTTTGATAGACCATCAGTGCTTACTTGGTGGGGTCTGACCTCGAAATCCCATCTATAATGAGATCATATTATACATGCATAAAACTGTATCTGGCCCTGCAGCTCAGACGTATTCTAGTGCAGTGGACTTGTTGTTCTTATATTGAGTGGAGTCTTGGGGAGCCTGAGTGTCACATACAGTATCAAACATTGATGGCCTATGCTAAGAATAAGCCATCAATGTCTTAGTCCCAGAATTCCCTCTTAGGCTCCATTCAGATGTCCGTATAAATGGTTGCACTGTAACACAGTCGGCACTGCGCTGTCAGTGGTGCGGTTCACGTGCCCGGGGTTGGCGTCCCGCTCACAAGTAGAAGAAGAAAAGGACCGGCACTCGCAGATTAAATGCACTTCTTGTATATTTATTGCCACATCAGAAGAATGACGCGTTTTGACTCACTTCAAATAGGTAAAGGTACAGAGAATAGCGGAGATTTAAATAGCCCGCCAGATCTGACGTCATAAAGCATAACGTCAGGTTTTCAAGGAGACAGCATAAACAAACATAATTACAGAAGCATCAAGGTTCAGGTAGATAGGGAAATGACATGGGAGGCATATTAGAATAATAGTATCGTGGTCATGGCATAATGCAGGGCTGGTCAACCTTACGGACATAAAGAGCCAGAAAAAAACTTATGACTACCAGGAGCCACAAGCTATACATCGAGCGGTTGTGATTTATTTTTCTGTTACGGCGTTCACCGCATAGGAAATATTTTTTAATATTTTAATAGTTCACACTTATTCGGGCATGGCGATATGTAATATGTTTATTTTTTATTGTTTGTAAATTTTATATGTAAAATTGGAAAAGGTAGCGATTAAAACTTTTAGAATTGTGGCTTTTTTATTATTAAAGGGGTTGTCCGAGTTATGAAAAAAAATAATATAGCACTGAAAATCTGATATATAACTGAGCTAAGCAAGTTTTATGCAAAAAAATATATATATATTTCCTCATTTTCCTGGTTCTTTTTTGGCCCTTTGTTTACATGCAATAAAAACAATCTCTGCCCCTCCCCTTGCTCTGCTAAGGGAGTAGATACAAGAGCTGCCCTGAGTGACATGTCTGCATGCAGGGAGACTCTGCAGCATGTTGTATGTGTAGGACTACAAGTCCCAGCTGTATAATGACACTGCTAAGGGAGTGGATACAAGAGCTGTCCTGAGTGACATGTCTGCCTGCTGGGAGACTCTGCAGCATGCTGTATGTGTAGGACTACAAGTCCCAGCTGTATAATGACACTGCTAAGGGAGTGGATACAAGAGCTGCCCTAAATGCTGGGAGAATCAACAGCAACTTGTAAGTGTAGAACTACATGTCCCACCTGTATAATGACACTGCTAATACACACAGGATCTTCCCCCTACCTCTCTCTAGTATGTCAACTCCAGTGCCCAGAATTGTCTCCTCACTGCCTGCAGAGCTGTGCAGCTGAAGGGGTTAAGAATCCTAGCAGAAAGTAGACGGCAGTAAAGGGGGGCGTGGCCAGCACAGTGACGTTTCGTTTACAGGCTTGTAAATGACCTTTATCAGAGCAGGGAGAGAAGCTGACATCACAGGTCATGTGACCCTCAGTGAAATCTGAGATAAAGTGAGTTAATTGAAAAGCTGTTATATTTGCCTAGTTAGGAACATAGAAAGAACAAAAAAATAACTCGGATAACCCCTTTAACTATTAGCCCCCTTATGGGCTAGAACCCTTGTCCTATTCACCCTAATAGAGCTGTATTAGGGTGAATAGAACTTCACACTCTCTCTGCTGCCCTGTGCATAGTAGACACAGCAGCAGGGAGCGTACCATGGCAGCCAGAGCTTCAGTAGCGTCCTGGCTGCCATGGTAACAGATCGGAGCCCCAGGATTACACTGCTGGGGCTCCGATCAGAAGCTGCCATCCTGGGGCCACTGCCACCAATGATACTAATACTTGGGGGGGCACTGCACCACCAATGGTTAGAATTTATAATACTAGGGGGTCCGCACTGCACCACCAATGAATGTAATTAACACATTCATTCAAGTATAGGAGGCAGCGGGTGTCGGCGGCGGTATCACATACCCGGCCTCAATAACAGGGCATGCGATCCGCTGCAATTAACCCCTCAGGTGCCGCAACTGAGGGGTTAATTTCCGTGGTTCGGCGGATCGAATGCCCTGTTATTGAGGCCAGGTATGTGATACCGCTGCCTCCTATACCTGAATTAATTACATTCATTGGTGGTGCAGTGGCCACAGCTGCTCCCCTTCTTCTCCCTGCTATCTCCCCATTGGTGGCAGCAGAAGCCGTGTCACAGTGGAGAGGGAGGGACTCCCTTCTTCTCCACTGTGCTAGTGAAGAGAACATGGTAGGCGCTGAGAGCGGCACATGCCATGTTCTCTATTAGCAAATATGTGGCCACAGGATGAGAAAGGAGCTCATAGGGTAAATAGGTAAAGATGAAACAGCGTTCTTCAATTTAAGGTGAATATGTGCTGCTCACCTGTTTGGGTTGCACCGATTGGGTGCAACCGTGATGAAGGTCCGCTGGATTAGCTAGGTATCAGGTTGGAGCTGCCGTGTCCAAAAGAACCAAGGGCGAGGGCCAAGTCGCCACTTAGTTAATTGCTAGAAATACTGACAGTGCCCGTCACGACCTTTGTGGTCTGGCGAGCTGGTGGACGTGAGGCGCAAATCCCAACCGGATTAGACAAGTACGGGTTTATTGAGAGACAACGCGTTTTGGGGTGCGCATGACCCCTTTATCAAGTCTGGTGTGCTGCAGCTGCAGGTGCAGCTGGATGTTTGTTGTTCGTTTAATGCTCCCCGGTCACTTTTACTGACAATGTAGTACAATGCTTTGCCAGAGATGAATTAGGTATGGCTGAAGCGCTGTGGCCTTGCTATTATACTTCGTCAGGCAATGCTGTTGCGGTGGTGAGGCTGGTGTAGCTGGGGTATTCTGACCCGGCTACTGCACGTGGTGCGTGCTGTAAGGACACAGGGAGCACTGCTCCCTGTGTCCTTACAGCACGCACCACGTGCAGTAGCCGGGTCAGAATACCCCAGCTACACCAGCCTCACCACCGCAACAGCATTGCCTGACGAAGTATAATAGCAAAGCCACAGCGCTTCAGCCATACCTGTCACGAGGGTGTCAAAAGCCACGCCTGACTCCGTTATACCCGGGGTCAGGAAGTCGCAGCAGGTGGCTGCGCGCTCTATGTAGAAAGATTGTGCTGTTTCTTTATGGTAGCTTTCTGGGTTTGCCTTGCAACCCTTTTTGGCTCACTCAGGGATCCGTAGCTCCTTCTCCTCAGCTGTTTCTTGTCCAGCACTGCCAACCTCCTTATATTCCCCTCTCCCACCTTCTCTGGTTGCCAGATATACAGCTTCCTGCCTGGACTTCTATACTGACCCACTGGAGCTGTGTAACTGTGTTCCCTGGTTGTTGTTCCAGATTGTTATCCTCCGGATCCCTGTTGGGCCTTCGTGGTCTGCTGTTGTCGCCCACCTGGGATTATATGTTTGTCTGTATTGTCTGTCCTCTCCTTGGTGTTTTCCTCTTAGTGTCAGTGGTGCGGACTAGTGATCCCACCGCCCCGTTCACTACATAGGGCTCATCTTAGGGAAAGCCAGGGTTTAGGCACGTGATCGGCATACGGGTGAGGAACCCGTCTAGGGACGTCAGGGCAGTCAGGTGCCAGCCGCAAGGTGAGTCAGGGGTCACCACCTTTCCCTCTCCCTTGGACAGGGCCTTCCCATTTCCCTCCCTTTTCGTGACGCCGGTCATTACATTATATCTGGCCCTTATTTTGTGTAGGTAAAAAAAAATTGCTGCTTTGTCAAAGCAACTTCAAGGCCTGTCTTTAGAGGTGGCAGGATTGAAGGCGTCGGTCCGCCAGCAACAGCAGCAATTACAACAGACCGCAAGCCCAGCGGTTGCTACAGGTAACCAGGTTGTTGCGGAACCCAAGGTTGCTCTTCCTGACAGATTTTCTGGGGGAAGGGACAAATTTGTGACGTTCCGTGAGGCCTGTAAATTATATTTTAAGTTGCGCCCTTACTCCTCTGGTAATGAAGAACAGCGGGTGGGGGTTGTTATTTCCCTGCTGCAGGGGGACCCGCAATCCTGGGCGTTCTCTTTACCCGCTGATTCCCAGGCTCTCCGGTCAGTGGATGAATTTTTTGGGGCCTTGGGTCTCATATATGACGACCCTGACCGAGTCGCACTGGCTGAATCAAAATTACGGAGACTCCTACAGGGAGAGCGGCCAGTAGAGGAGTATTGCTCAGAGTTCCGTAGGTGGGCTACGGATACCCAGTGGAACGACCCGGCTCTCAGGAGTCAGTTCTGCTCTGGGTTATCCGAAAGGATTAAGGATGCGCTTGCGCTGTATGGGACTCCCTTTTCCCTTGATGCGGTTATGTCCCTTGCTATCAGAATAGATAGACGTCTTAGGGACAGATTGAAAAAAATGGAGCAATTGGTAACCCCACCCAAGCAGCAGTTAGTCTGTACGGACTTAGACGAGCCTATGCAGCTAGGAGGAACTACTCGTCAGGTCCATCCTCCTGAGGCCCGCCGTAGGCGTGGGGTTTGCTTTTTCTGTGGGGAGAGGGGTCATTTTATTAATGTCTGTCCTTCCTTCCTCAAAAACAAAAGACCGTCGGAAAACTACTAACCCCAGGCTGTGTGGAGTATGTCAGCCGGGGGGTATACGTTTCCTCCATACGAACATCGCAATTTGTGTGGCCAGCGGTTGTTGTTTTTGGCGTTAAGATGGAGACTATTTCTTTTTTTCTAGACAGTGGAGCAGGAGTAAATTTGATAGATGCCCATTTTGCCCACACTATGGGTTTGTCTCTCTGTACGCTACAGAGACCTATTCCCATATTCGCTATTGATTCTGCTCCTCTGTCTCAGAGAAACCTCACTCACATTGTCCATAACTTACACCTTCGGGTAGGGGACCACCATAACGAGTTGCTTTCATGTTATGTTCTGGAGGGGCTTCCCACTCTGGTGGTGTTGGGTCTTCCCTGGTTGGTAGCGCACAATCCAGTGGTGGATTGGCAGGCCAGGGAGATATTGGAGTGGAGTGAGCATTGCAGAGAAAATTGCTTAAATAGCAATTGCTTAGTCGCCTCCATAGCTACCCTACCTACATTTGTTTCAGACTTTGAGGACGTTTTTTCTGAAAAGGGTTGTCAGAAGTTACCACCTCACCGTCCTTATGATTGCCCGGTTAACCTTATTCCCGGTGCAAAATTACCCAAGACCAGGTTATATAATCTTTCGGGTCCGGAGAGACAAGCCATGAAAGATTATATCTCCGAGAGCTTGGCTAAGGGACACATCAGACCCTCTTCTTCACCCGTGGAGGCAGGGTTTTTCTTCGTTAAAAAGAAAGATGGGGGCCTGCGTCCTTGCCTAGATTTTCGCAAATTAAACCGGATAACCATCCGAGACCCATACCCTCTTCCTCTCATTCCTGACCTGTTTAATCAGATTGCGGGTGCTAGGTGGTTCTCCAAACTTGATCTTAGGGGGGCCTACAATCTGATTCGTATTAAGGAAGGGGATGAGTGGAAGACAGCTTTTAACACCCCTGAGGGGCATTATGAAAATCTAGTCATGCCTTTCGGTCTGACCAATGCTCCTGCTGTCTTCCAACATTTCGTTAATGACATTTTTAGTCATCTTATCGGCAGGTTTGTGGTGATATACCTAGATGATATTTTAATTTATTCGTCGGATCTGAAAACACATGAGGTGCATGTCAGACAGGTACTGCAGGTCCTACGGACTAATAAATTATATGCTAAAATTGAAAGTGTGTTTTCGCCTTTCAGGAAATACAGTTCCTAGGTTATCTATTATCTGCTTCAGGTTTCCGTATGGATCCTAGGAAGGTCCAGGCAATTTTAGATTGGGATCTTCCTGAGAACCTCAAAGCACTGCAACGGTTCTTGGGCTTCGCAAATTTCTATAGAAAATTCATTAAAAACTATTCGGTGATTGTAAAACCCCTTACTGACATGACTAGGAAGGGGACTGATTTTTCTAAATGGTCTGACGCCGCTAAAATTGCTTTTTTCTCTCTAAAAGAGAGGTTTACCTCGGCACCTGTACTAATCCAACCTGATGTCTCCCAGCCGTATATTGTTGAAGTAGATGCGTCAGAGGTGGGAGTGGGGGCTGTGCTGTCTCAGGGTGCGTCTCCTGGCAAATGGCGTCCTTGTGCTTTCTTTTCTAAAAAACTATCTGCAGCAGAGAAGAACTATGATATTGGCAATAGGGAACTATTAGCTATTAAACTAGCGTTTGAAGAATGGCGTCACTTTTTAGAGGGGGCAATCCACCCCGTCACTGTGATTACGGACCGCAAAAACCTTCTGTACCTCGAATCAGCTAAACATCTCACCCCTAGACAATCTAGGTGGTCGCTATTTTTTACCAGGTTTAACTTTGTTATTACCTATCGTCCTGGGGCGAAAAATACCAAGGCAGATGCATTATCTCGTTGTTTCCCTGGAGGGGGTAATGTGAGTGATCCGGTACCCATTCTACAAAGAGGACTGGTTGTCTCTGCGGTACACTCTGTTCTGGAGGGGAAGGTGTTAGAGGCCCAGGGGGACGCCCTGGTCTCTTGCCCCTCAGAGAAATTGTTTGTACCGTTGAACCTGCGTCTCGAATTATTAAAGGAACATCATAATTCGGCACTTGCTGGGCACCCGGGTAGTAAAGCAACCTTGTAGCTATTGTCTTGTTGTTTTTGGTGGCCAAGGTTGCGTCAGGATGTAATGGATTTTGTGTCTTCTTGTTCTACTTGTCTGCGCGCGAAAGTCTCTCATACACATCCTGAAGGGTCTTTATTGCCACTTGTCATTCCCAATAGGCCATGGACACATCTGTCAATGGATTTTTATCACTGACTTTTTCTGTGGGTAAAACAGTTATCTTGGTAGTAGTGGACAGGTTTAGCAAAATGGTACACTTCATTGCGTTACCCGCACTACCTAATGCTAAGACTCTTGCTCAGGTATTCATCTGTGAAATCGTGAAGCTTCACGGGGTCCCTTCCGATGTTGTTTTGGAAAGCTTTTTGTTCCCGTTTGGGGGTACACTTGTCCTTTTTCTCAGCTTTCCATCCTCAGTCGAATGGACAGACTGAGCGTACCAACCAAAACCTTGAGACATATCTAAGATGTTTTGTGTCTGAAAACCAAGAGGTGTGGTCATCATATTTACCGTTAGCCGAGTTTGCCATAAATAATCGCCGTCAGGAATCTACTGGTAAGTCGCCATTTCTTGGTGCATATGGTTTTCATCCCCAATTCTGTACTTTCAAAGAGAGGGGGTCTTCTGGGGTTCCCGAAGAGGAACGGTTTTCCTCATCTCTTTCATCGGTATGGCAGAAGGTGCAAGCTAACTTGAAAAATATGGGAGGTAAATATAAATGCATGGCTGATAAGAGACGGTCGCCAGGTCCGGACCTAGGAGTGAATGACTATGTGTGGTTGTCTACTAGGAATATTAAATTAAAGGTTCCCTCTTGGAAACTGGGTCCTAGGTTCATTGGCCCTTACAAAATAGTAGCCATCATTAACCCCGTGGCTTTTCGCCTGGAGCTACCTCAGACTTTTAAAATCCATAACGTCTTCCATAAGTCGTTACTCAAGAAATATGTTCCACCTCTAGAACCGTCAGTGCTGCCACCCTCTCCTGTTGTTGTGGATGGTAATCTAGAGTTTCAAATATCCAAAATTGTTAATTCTCGTCGGGTCCGCCGCTCTCTTCAATATCTGGTGCATTGGAGGGGTTACGGTCCCGAGGAAAGAATGTGGGTTCCAGCGTCTGAGGTAAACGCCGACAGGTTAGTTTGGGCTTTTCATGCCTCTCATCCTGAGAGACCTAGTCCTGAGTGTCCGGAGGCCCCTCGTAGAGAGGGGGGTACTGTCACGAGGGTGTCAAGAGCCACGCCTGACTCCATTATACCCGGGGTCAGGAAGTCGCAGCGGGTGGCTGCGCGCTCTATGTAGAAAGATTGTGCTGTTTCTTTATGGTAGCTTTCTGGGTTTGCCTTGCAACCCTTTTTGGCTCACTCAGGGATCCGTAGCTCCTTCTCCTCAGCTGTTTCTTGTCCAGCACTCCCAACCTCCTTATATTCCCCTCTCCCACCTTCTCTGGTTGCCAGATATAGAGCTTCCTGCCTGGACTTCTATACTGACCCACTGGAGCTGTGTAGCTGTGTTCCCTGGTTGTTGTACCAGATTGTTACCCTCCGGATCCCTGTTGGGCCTTCGTGGTCTGCTGTTGTCGCCCACCTGGGATTATATGTTTGTAAAAGTGACCGGGGAGCATTAAACGAACAACAAACATCCAGCTGCACCTGCAGCTGCAGCACACCAGACTTGATAACGGGGTCATGCGCACCCCGAAACGCGTTGTCTCTCAATAAACCCGTACTTGTCTAATCCGGTTGGGATTTGCGCCTCACGTCCACCAGCTCGCCAGACCACAAAGGTCGTGACGGGCACTGTCAGTATGTTCTCTATTAGGCTGTGCAGCTGCTTCCCATCTCCACCGCTAGAGCCACACTTGAAGCGCCAAAGAGCCGCATGCGGCTTGAGAGCCACAGGTTGGCCACCCCTGGCATAATGCATACAATTGGGAACAATATTGTATGATATACAATGAGGATATACCATAAGGAATGTAAATCAAACTATGTGGAGACGTGTAGATCTGATGGTGGGAGGCTATAAGCGTAAGTTTTAGGATGATTTCTATAGGAAAAAAGGGGAGAAGATTAGGAACATTGCAATGAAAAGGGTATGATATCATAAGAAACCACTAATCTCAGAGTTTGTAATCTGTGGATCCAAAAGGCCTCGCGTCTGTCGCCGCCCCTTTGTGGTTTTAATATCTGCTCAATGATCTGAAAGCGGAGTTGGGATACATTGTGACGGCATTTGTATGCATTATGCCATGACCCCGATACTATTATTCTAATATGCCTCCCATGTAATTTCCCTATCTACCTGATCTTTCCTATGTTTGTTTATGCTGTCTCCTTGTCAACCTGACGTTATGCTTTATGACGTCAGATCTGGCGGGCTATTTAAATCTCAGCTATTCTCTGTACCTTTACCTATTTGAAAAAGACTCAAGTGTAAGTCGAAACGAGTCATTCTTCTGATCTGGCAATAAATATACAAGAATTGCATCTAATCTGCGAGTGACGGTCCTTTTCTTCTTCTGTCCATTTAAATGGGTCCGCATCCGTTTCGCAAATTGCGGAACGGGTGCGGACCCATTCATTTTCTATGGGGATGGAATAGATGCGGAGAGCACACTATGTGCTCTCTGCATCCGCATTTCCGGAGTGCGCCCCCAATCTTCCGGTCCGCGGCTCCGGAAAAAAATAGAACATGTCCTATTCTTGTCCGCAATTACGGATGAGAATAGGCATTTCTATGGGGGTGCCGGCCGGGTGTATTGCAATGCACTACGGACGTCTGAATAGAGCCTTAACTTGTAGGTTCCTTGCTATATTCTCTAAACCTTCATTTATTTTAAGTTTTTTTTTTCTCAAGATAAACATTTCTGGCCCAATGAGTAGACAAGCCATAAGTATCTGCTCAGTGCGGTCTGATAGGGGAAATCCTCCAGTCCTCAGAACCAGAGTGAAAAGGTGACCACACATACAACAGACACATACCGTACAACAGATAAACATATAGCAAACTAAAAAAAGTACCTACCCAGTCTATACTTCTTTTTCTGCCATCACTTTTGAATTTTTTTAATGTTGTTACTGTTTATGCTGTTAATATATTTTTTTTGAATGGACACTTAAAGGGGTTATCCCATGATTATTGTAAAAAATGAAAATCAGCCATCATATAGCACATGACAATCTCTTTGTAAGAAAACCTTGTACCTCACATGGATCCAGAGATCTCTCCATTCATTGCTCTGCAAGATTTATATCAAGCAGAAAGCTCAAGTAGAGCATCTTTTCTGCCTCAGCTCAGGGGGCATGTCCATTCTGCTGGAGCTCTCTCAGGAGGCAGATGAAGGATGAAACTGAGCATGTGTGGCCTTCTCAGCGAGCGGACATAGAAATAAGAAAAAACAAACAGCAGGTGGCGTTATACATATACATTTGCTATACAAAAATTTGAATTACAAAATTATTAAGATCCAGGTGCTGATGTGAAAACTGTAGAATATTTTTCGTGGGACAACCCCTTTAAGAGATCTAAACTCTAGATACTGAAGACACTGAACCTGAAGTTAATGAAGACACCTAAGTTGAAGATACTGAAGACACCTAAGCTGAAGATACTGAAAGGCACCTAAGCTAAAGCCCCCAAATTGCATGTATTGTACATCTTTTGTAAACAAAAGAAGTATCAGATCAAGGCACTGCATGATGTGAAAGGGGCCTTAAGGACCTTTTACAAGGGCCGAGAATCTCATAGATCATCGCTAACGAGCGTTCATAGTAACGCTCGTTAGCGATGATCTGGCAGTGTAAATGTACCGCCGATTACCAGATGAATGATCGTAACGCTCATTCATAGGGTAATTGGATCTTTTGTGCGAACATTCAGTTATGGGGAAGTGTTATGGCATTAGCGATCACTCCTCCCCATCTCTGGAGGAGATGGCTGCATGTAAATGCATTGGTCTCCTCCACCAGTGAGCAGTAGCGTTCCTTCTCCTCCACCAGCGTTCCTTCCCAACAATCTGGTGTAATATCGTCCTGTGTAAAGGGAACTTTAGTCACAATGAAGGACATGCCTGTCCAGCCATACAAAGCATCACATCAAGCACGATAGTTTTGGAAAGAAATCCAATAAAAAAACACTCACCCCTGTTATGATAGGACCACTGTTCACCTTCATTATGAGTATTGCATCCAATGGTTATACAATATGTGTATGTGTGGATAGAAAGTATTGCCATAGAATGTGTGCAAGGTCAAAGTTGTACATACAGTAAGGCTAAGTTCACACGAACGTGTGTGATCTGTGGCCGTATTGCGGCCCGCAAATCGCGGGCCGCAATACACGGCCACAGTTCCGTGTGAATTCTGCATCACGGATGCGGACCCATTCACTTCAATGGGTCCGCAAATCCGGAATCGCGGAATGGCCGCACGGGACGGGACCCCTCGGAAGCACTACGGATTTCCTCCGTGGGGTTATGTCCCGTACTTCCGTTCCGCTAAAAGATAGAACAAGTCCTATCTTTTTGCGGAACGGCCGGATCGCGGACCTATTAAAGTGAATGGGTCCGCGATCCGATGCGGCAGACCTACGGCCGGCGATCGTGCATTGCGGCCCGCTATTTGTGGGCCGCAGCACAGGCACGGGTCACACACGTTCGTGTGAACTCGGCCTAAGATTGTTTTTCCCTTCGGCTGTAAAACATGTATCTGTTATGTAGAAAAAGTGCATAATGCATCATCCATCATCAGGTCAGGGTTCCTAACAGTGATAGTTCCAATGTATTAGAGAAAGTTTTTAGTGCAGTTCACAGGTCAAGACGCACACGTGATGTGAGGGAGCGCAGGTCTGCCATGTAACATACTGTGTATCCTTAGCAATGGCTTGTCAATTTGTCTTCCTGACATCTGCTTATTCTTTGCTCTCCTTTGTGTATCCTAGGAATTATGTTTATTCAGTAAGTAGATTAAACTCGTCTGGCTTCCATTGTGAATGTGGTGTTTTTCTAGGTGTAAAGGTTGAGAAGAGGCAGCTAAATGGTTCAAGAACTTCAGCTGATGTTATGTAGACATATGGTTCCTGATAGTTCTTATAAAAGCTGTCAGAAATAAACCAAAGATAAACTGCTAAAATTATTTTATTTCCTGTTGCCTAGATAGCGCCAATGCTGTACAGATATTGGCAGCACTCACATCACTAGCTGCTCCCTATGCTAGACATACATACACATTGGGGCGTAATCACAGGGAGAACATATACTAGTCAGCCATTAAAGAGGTTGATTAAATTAAACTAAGTTCAAGAAACATTAAAAAATTAATAAATCATGAAGAGGGCATTGGCTATTTGTTCAGTCCCACCAGATTAACCATCACCTTACCCCCAACCCACCACCTAACCCATGGAAATAAACACACCACACCACTGCTTGGATTTAATCGGCCACAGCAGCCGTTTATTGAATAAATACACAATATAACATAAGTTAACCAATGACGAGGGAGGTCCTAGAAGCCCCAATAACTTCATAAACACTGGAACACCTGCGTCTCCATCTTGCCCCCAGCCGTTGAACGCAGCTCGGAGGCAGCAACTGATGGACGCGTAATTAGTTACTACCAGCTCCTCAATGAGAGTCCAGCCCCTCCCGCGGGGCCCTCCCATCCTCAGGTACCACCATATTCTTCCACTTCAAGGACCTCCCCCGCCTCCACGACTGCCGCGACACATACAAAACACCAACACTTCCCCCACTACTACTTCCATTAGGGACGGGAGGGTGGGCGTTTCGCTCCCCTGGCCGCACTGCTCCTGCTTCCGCCTCCTTCCTCTGTCTCCGCTCTGGCCGCACCCCCGTTGCCCTAGCAACTCGCGCCTCTTCCCCAATCCCGCCCCCACTCACACTTGACCCTTTCCTCACCTGTCCTTCACCGCCAAGCCCCTTCATGTTCGTCCTCCCCCACCGCTACGCTCCTGTCCGGCCTGACTGACATCACTCACCTGCTAAATCCCCCGCAGCTCCAGCGCCAATTCTCCAGTGGTCCCTACCGATCTTTCTTAACTTTCCTGGAGGGATGACATGTAGGAATGACACCCGCAGCCAATCGCCGGCCTCATTACAGATGTTAACATGATGATGCGAAGGCCAGTGATTGGCTGCTTTGGTCATGTGGATGTAAGGCGCCTCTCGGTCCAGGAAAGTAAGCACTGACCGGCGGGGATGTTTGGACAGGGATTTATACTGGCAAGCTGCAAAGCCAATATAAAGAAGAAATGATGATGCTGAACCCAGCATGTCCCAAACCCCATCAGTAACTCTTCAGTAACTGGACATTTATCATTGGACATAGGCTTTAAATAGCAATTGTATACTATAATCTGATTATTAGATGACCTGATAGCATGTGGGGTTGCTCGGGGTAAATCTGATCCCCTGCAGTTATCCTGACATTCTGCCAGTAGATAATAGGTTGTTGTTGTTCATCCCAGTCTACAGTTTACAAAGAGGATTTAGTCAGATTATCATAGAATAACTGTAGTCTTCTGATGGGTAGCAGAGAAACTCTGTGGGCAGTCTTGTATGTGGTTCCAAAAAAATACTATGTTCAAAATGAAAGTATAAGGCCTAGGAAGACATTTAGGTGGGCCCTGAGTAGATCATGTGATTAGGATTAATTGATAAAATGCACAGTTGTTGTTTGGACCAAACAATTTTACAAGTAATAGCGTAGACTTAATCTAGCAACAACGACAAAAAGCACGTCAGATCAGAATTTTGACAGATCAATTTTGAGGTCAGTGTCTATCACATTCTTTTCTGTCACATAGAAAATGTGAGTGACAGCAATAGGTGATCGAAATCAGTGATTATGGATGACAAAAATGGGCTAGTGTTCAAGCTTTAACCCAACTACGTAGGAGTATTCTCCTTTTAAAGGCGTCCATATGCCTATATGTCAGCCGACACTCCCCCATACACATATATTCTCAGATCAGCTGAACGTATATGAGTTTTCAAAGGAGGGGAGAGGATATCCTGATTTTTCTCTCCTCTGACATCATCTGTTGGGAGAGAGTCAGAAGCTCCCAATACACATTAGCATGAGAGCTGATCTAGACCAAAAACGGTGGGTTTGGCAGACGATACACTAAAGGGTTCGGGGGCATTTATTGTAAGCAAGCTGATTGTGCAGCTGATGCTTCATTCTTTTGTCATGTGTTTGCTCTTTTTGGAACATACGTGTGTGTGCAATATATAAGAAAAGAAAATCATGTGAAATATTGTTTTTGTCAAAACCACAATGCTTTTGAGCAGTGAAGTCTTTGGCATGGTTGACTTTCTAGTATATGGCAGCAGGACATTTTATTATGGTAGATCTATAGTAACTTCTGTTATATTACAGATGACACAGCTTATGAACGATCATGACAATAAATGATAGCTCAGCACAAATGTGTAATTATGTCTACGCTGATGCAGAACATTCAAGGTGGTTGGTTTCTCCTGACCTGGAGGAACCACTGACACCCTGGGACACTGGACCTTTGTGTAACACCATGTACCTGGTAAGGCCATCCAATTATGAAGCTATTGAAATAGGTAGCATGCTACTATTTTCTGCAACAGAATTCTTTTGGCAGCATAACCCAAAATCTAAGTAAACATTTTCCGATGGATGTGAATGGCGATTAACATTCCTGAGATAAGGAGTGCGGTCATATTTTATGTGAATGTCTGCACACAATATTTTCCAAAATGCTTGTCTAATTAGATCTGTGTAAACATTATCTGCATGAAATTTTACCTGTTTCCTTTTTTTGGGTTTCTCTATTGCTGTTGCTTATTGACTCCTAAACACGCAGAGTCGAGAAATGTATCCATTCACATTACTATCACAGTAATAATAAGACCATCTGCCATATCATGATTAACAGCATGATAAAATGTAACATATTGCAGATTACAATTTGGAGCTGGTAAATCCGTAAGACAAGAGACATTTAAATATTAGTTGACCTGATGGATTAGTTACAGCCGTGTGAGAAGAACATTTAATAAACTCAGCTGCAGATGACAATGCTTTGTAACCTTGGCATATTGGGTACACAGCGCAGTTAACATAGGATTGATGATTTCTGTTTAGTATTCATTAATTCAGGGAACATTTTTCTGCAGCTGTACAAATTAGAAATAAATACAGTATTGCATTAAAAAGAATAATAGGAAAACTCAATTTTCTATTGTGTTTTGCCTTTGAAAATCTGAGTGATGGTAAAAGTGTCATAGACTGGAAGGTTATGTACAGGTCAGATACTCAGCTGTACTATTATTTTATAGAATATTTTGTTCAGTTTAACTATTAAAGGGGGGGGGGGGGGGGAGGTGTTGTCAGGAAATGACCTATTGTTTGAATTAAGTTTTATAGTAAACAGTTTTTTGTAAAATAATTTTTGATCAATTCTCCATGTCACTATCTATATTTTAAAAATCCAAAAATTCGGCAGTTTTCACACTAGCCACTAAGCTTAATAGTAGATGCCACTTCCTGGTCTGTAGGTATCACCTTTCAGCAGTCATCTCATGATCATCACAGGCAGGATTACAGTGGCAGATATTACCTCTGTATAGATATCGCAGGAACCGCCATTCACAATAGGTGATGGTCACAGCTTACGCACTACCTCGTACAATGGCCTCTGCACAGATCACAGAGCAGTTTTAGAAAACTCTCTAGAAATCAATGAGGTCCCTTCCAGACCATTGTGTCTACGGCCCATGTGGCTGCTGTAAAGCAATTCTTTTAAATATTCTCTAAATGCTGTTTGGCAGCTCCCAAGGCAGTTCAGGAAGTGTAATAAAAACCATCTACAATCAGAAAATAAAAACATTAGAAAAAAAAAGATGTGTGTCATTATCTGCCTTTAACTGACAGAATTTTTTTTTATAGAGGACATATTAACTTTAAACTGCTGAAGCAGTCCACCGAAGTTCACTGAGCTTCATGGTTCCATTAAGAAGCACAGCACAATACAGTATATCTTTAATTAAAATATTTATTAGAAAAGTGTATTTTATTTGAAGTATGTTATTTGATTTGAAGAGTGGAGATGTCCCGAACTATTCGCCGGCGAATAGTTCCCGGCGAACATCGCTTGTTCGTGTTCGCCGCGGCGGGTGAACATATGCGATGTTTGGTCCGCCCCCTATTCGTCATCATTGTGTAAACTTTGACCCTGTACCTCACAGTCAGCAGACACATTTCAGCCAATCAGCAGCATACCCTCCCTCCCAGACCCTCCCACCTCCTGGACAGTATCCATTTTAGATTCATTCGGAAGCTGCAGTGTCACAAATTTGACTAAGTTGTAATCGCAATGCGATTAATACAGGTTATATTAATCGCATTGCGAATTCAACTTAGAGCTAGGTTTCTAATGGTTGTTGTATTGCTAGAATATAACGAAGATTGAGAATATAGTGCTATATTCGTTATATTCGTCAATTCTAGCAATACAACCATTATGAACTCAGATCTAAGTTGTAATCGCAATGCGATTAATACAGGTTATATTAATCGCATTGCGAATTCAACTTAGAGCTGGGTTCCTAATGACCCTGTACCTCACAGTCAGCAGACACATTCCAGCCAATCAGCAGTAGACCCTCCCACCTCCTGGAGAGCATCTATTTTAGATTCATTCGGAAGCTGCATTCTTAGTGAGAGGAGGGACAGTGTAGCTGCTGCTGATTTAATAGGGAAATCGATAGCTAGGCTAGTGTATTCAGTGTCCACTCCAGTCCTGAAAGACTCATCTGATCTCTGCTGTAAGGACATCACCCCAAAAAGCCCTTTTTAGGGCTAGAACATCAGTCTGCTTTTTTTTTTCTAATTGCAGTTGCCTGCCTGCCAGCGTGTGTGTCAGGCTCACAGCGTATACTGTGCCCACTTGCCCGGTGCCACCACTCATATCTGGTGTCACAGTAGCTTGCATTTAAAAAAAAACGAAAACTTTTTTGACTGTAATATAATAGCAGTCAGTTGCCGGCACGCGCGTGTGTTTCATGCCCTGCAAGTGCACAGTGTCACCAGCGCAACTCATATCTGGTGTCACATTCGATTCCATTTAAAGAAAACAATTTAAAAACAACAATTTTGACTGTGAATAAATAGCAGTCAGTTGCACACACGTGTTTGTGTGTTTAAGGCCCAGCTGCAAGTCCATAGTGTCACTTCAGCGCCATTCATATTTGGTGTCACATTCGATTCCATTTAAATAAAAATAAAATCGATTCTATATACACGTCCCCTGATAGGGGACGTAACAGGGATTAAACTGATAAGAATAGTACTACTTAACACACCACACATATTGGGATTGCACAGTACATTACACAGCGCACGCGCAGTGCCCCAAATTTGAAGTAGGAGGACCGACCAAGCATCTTTTTCCATCTCCCGGTTCCTAAAATCGATTCCATATACACGTCCCCTGATAGGGGACGTAACAGGGATTAAACTGATAAGAATAGTACTACTTAACACACAGTACTGTGTTACTTTATGTTGTATTGCTAGAATTGACAAATATAGCACTATATTCTCAATATTCGTTATATTCTAGCAATACAACCATTAGGAACTCAGATCTAAGTTGTAATCGCAAAGTGATTAATACAGGTTATATTACAAATTACGCATTGCGAATTTAACTTACCACACTCTGCGTCAACTACATAATTTTCCATGGGAGTTTTGCCATGGATCCCCCTCGGGCATGCCACAGTCCAGGTGTTAGTCCCCTTGAAACAACTTTTCCATCACTATTTTGGCCAGAAAGAGTCCCTGTGGATTTTAAAATTCGCCTGTCTATTGAAGTCTATGACAGTTCGCCCGTTCGAGAACATTTGCGGAAACTCGCGTTCGCCGTTCGCGAACGGAAAATTTTATGTTTGCGACATCTCTATTGAAGAGCTCCTGATCATTTAACCCAAGGCTTTGCACCAGGCATGTAATTAAAGGCTCATGGGCCCCGGAGCAAAATTTCAGATTGAGCTCCCACACTCTACATTGCAGATGCAGACCATCTATACAATTCATTTTGATCCCTATTTCCCCCAAAAATATATATATTGAAAACAGCACATCTGTAAGATAACTTTTCTAGCATGGCAAACTTAGATATACAGAAGCTCAGCTCTATGCATGGTAGTATGCCTCTCTAATGCAGTCACCAAATGATTGTCAGGTAACAGTTCTACACAATGAAAAGTGATTACCGTTTAGCTATATCTTCTCTGATTGGAGTTGTCCACTTCCCAATAACAACCACAACATATGAAGTGTTTGACAGAGGGAGGGGACTTTCACACCACTTGCTCTTTGGTGTCAGTCAGAACATGAATATCGGACTTTAACCTACTTGAGCTATAGGTCCTGAGGTGAGCCTCATATTAGGTAGTGAATACTCATACACATCACTGTAAGTAGTGGTCAGCAGTCTCTTCTATACAGATATGTGCCATGAAAACACTGTAACCGTTGCGTCCACCCATCTGCGTTCTTCTTCACGGCATCCCTTCTTTGACTACTGCTACCTTTGGCATTGAAACATTAAAGATCTTGGGGGAGATTTATCAAACTGATATCAACTAGAACTGGCTTAGTTGCCCATAGCCACCAAACAGATTCCACCTTTCGTTTTCCAAAGGAGCTATAAAAAATGAAAGAAGGAATCTACTTTTTGATAAATGACCCCACTTATTTCTGCCAGTTGGGGGATGTCTGACAGCCAGTACATCATAAATATTTTCCACCTACTGTACACAGGCTGGCAGACATCAAAGAAGGAGATAAAAAAAATACAGTCAAGCTTAGTGAGGCAAGGACCCCCTGGCAAATGGGCCCATTCGCAGCAGAGGCCGTTGTGACCCTTATAGTTACACCAGTACCTTGCAATGCACAGCGGTAAATATTCTGTTTAGATGTATCACAGTTACACCTGGTCCTGAGGAAGCTGGGTTAGAACAAACAATGACCATTATTGCAGCACTAACATGGTTGTCGCTAAAATATCTAGGGATCCTGAATGGCAAATCTGCCTAGGTGACAACCCCCTGTGGAGCATACAGTAGCTGCACTGTCACTTTTAGAAAATAGAGAAGAAATAGTTATGATTAAAATGACTGCACTGAATTTTAACAACTTGACAGAAGAGGTTATTTTTGGTTAGAGGTGGAAATGCCCTCTTACTTTAGGATATTACTTTTTGAGTTGCTCTTCTTTATGAGTGTGATATTTTCTAGACTCCTTCCTGTCCTGCTTAGCAATTTTATGTGGGAAGCTATTACAAATATCCATTACCAATTTTGTTAAGTAGTACTCTGTGACATTATTCTTGTGCCTTCCATCTTTTACACGCACTGTTTTAGAGAGAATGTCAATCCAATAATGCATTTCTGATTAAATTATATTTTAAGGGATGCTCATTGTACTTCTGCAATATTTCATTAACTCTGTCATTGAACAGAAGGCCAATACTGGTATATTTAAATTAATTTGCAACCAAATGTAAGTGAAAGCAGAAGTTTTCTATCATTCGTTGCATTATACAAGTCTTCTTTTAAATATATGTATTCCTTAAAGTTTGTTAATTTTTTTTCATCTCTGTGCTGCCTACAGTTAGGGTCCAGAGGCAAACAGAAACAGTTAGTCTCTATACTATACGTATCCTAACAATAGACAGCTTCTACGATTCCAAGGAGCCACAACAATAAGAGATGTAAAGAGGAGATGTAAATACATTTCAGTTCTTGAAATTTAGAGTATGAAAAAGAGAAAATGGGTAAAAGTGTAAGGATCTAAACAACTATGGTGTCATGCCCCACTCTGACGATGTGTGGAGGTCGGCCAGGATAGCAGCACGAGTTTAGTTTTTGTTTTGGAGCCGTGCTGGATCCGCCTCTCATCAAGTGCATGGGTGGGGTCATTAGTTTAAATAGTATACCAGCCCAGTGCTCTGGGCGGATTATACTAATCATTGTGGTCTTGGAAGCTAGGAAGGAAGGTTGGCTGTCTGCTCCAGCTCAGGAAGATAAGTGTTATTTCAAGTTTGGTTGTTTTGTGTCATCTATCCCATCCAGGTTCTGTTCGAGCAGGCTGCTCCTATTTCCCTACTTCACCATCTCAGGGAATTCAGGGTTTTGTCAGCCCAGGCACAGGGACACCTCATACCTACCTTAAAGGTCTGTAGGTGGGCTGAGCAGTGCAGGGAAAGAGGTCAGGGATTAGTTAGGAGTAGTGTTGAGCGAACTTGTGTTTTAAGTTTGGCATCTAAAGTTTGGGTTCGGGTTATCGAAGAATCGCATTATGGATTCTAAATCCCGTTGTGGTCCGTGGTAGCGGAATCCATAACGGGATACTTCGATAACCTGAACCCGAACTTTAGACGCCGAACTTAAAACACAAGTTCGCTCAACACTAGTTAGGAGGTGACCCTTCCCCTGTCTCTCGCCCAGAGCCTGGTTGGTGCGTTATCTGTTAGACTGAGTGCACGTTCGCCGTGACATATGGATAGTCGGAGGGCTTGCGATGGAACCCTGGTGGCGCAATGAAGGTGAGGGCTCCCCGGAAATGGTGGGATCCTCCCCCGAGTGTGTCCCAGCAAGCGAACCACGAGCCTATCTGGCCCCGCTCATAGGGTAGGTGGAGTATGAAAATTCAACTTTGAAAAAAGCCAACTTATGAGGACTGGAGTATTGTAACAAGGAGCCCATGTGCTTTAGGGCTTGACCATTGTACCAAACTGGACTTCACCTATAGCAGTCGCCTTTCCCATGTTCTGTTGGTGATCATGGTACTCAGATACCCCAAGGATTTATAGTAGGGCTAAAGTGCACAATAACTGGATGGTCGCAAAAACCACTGTGAGGGATCGCCTCTTATTTCGGGGTCATTCTCAAACATTGCTTTTATTTGGCACCTCAGCAAAACCAAAACAAACAATACAAATAAAACACCTGCCCGGCTGGGCTCTAACTTAACATGAGGACTCCCTACCTCACTGAAAGCCCCGGTCACACACGGGAAGAACATGCGGCTTTTCCCAGCCTAACAATCCAGCACTTCCAGGCTGTAAAAAAGTCCAGTACCTTTTGGGGGATTGTGGCCCAGAAGTCCTCCTGACTCTGGCCTAGCGACCGTCGATTCCAAGACCTCGCGGAATCCCCCAAAGTTCAGGCTAACACCTAGCCCCGTGGCCCCTCAGCCAGCTTGGCTGAGCCCACTTGAACAGAGCCTTCCCAGGCCTCTGCTGCACACAGACTCTTCCTCCTCCTAACAGTCTGGACTGGGCTCTTATCCCAGACTGATTGTTCCACCTGGTGCGGCCTCTGACCTGCTGATTGACAGTGAAGAAATGGAAACTCCTGCCATATCTCTCCCCTAGCAGCCGTGAGGCCTGTCACTGCCTCACACAACCTAAATGAACAAGGTATCAATACTAGCAGAAAACAATACACTTAAACAAACTCACCAGTGGATGACAGGAACTAAATGCTGAGGGTCATGGAAACACAAATAATAAAGTAAATACAATCATGCCATATTCACTATAGAAAATGTCCTAATGCTAATGCTACATTATAAATGTGAGATTCTTTGCAAATACATTTTGTACAAAATTATTTGTGCCTGTCTGCCAACAGCAAGGCGATCTCTTTAGGACATGAACCTACACTAACTACTACTACCTCCTCTGGTTTAAATTCAGAGAATGCAGGTTCCACATACATGCTGAGCCCACACTATATTGTACCTCTTTTGGTGCCACAATAGTCTCCATTAAATTCAGTGAATGCAGGCTCCACATACATGCTGAGCCGATTCTGTTTTTTACCTCTCCTGGTGCCAAATGGCCTCCAATAAATGTAGGGAGAGCAGGCTACAGCTTTATACTTGTCCTAATTAAAATCAGCCTATAGGATGGACAAGTTAATCCGGAGTGCATGACCAATGGAGTCAGCCACAAAAAATGGGGGTTAGTCAGCACATCCCAGTGCACAGGTGCACATTGCCATGGCTGAAAGCACCTAAGCAAAAACAAACACAATGCAACAGTACTCTTCAAACAAATAATAAATACAATTGTGCCATACTCACTATAGAATATGTAAACACTCTAGTCCAGGCATCCTCAAACTGCGGCCCTCCAGCTGTTGTAAAACTACAACTCCCACAATGCCCTGCTGTAGGCTGATACCTGTAGGCTGTTCAGGCATGGTGGGAGTTGTACAAGTACCATTACTCATTCAACTATAAAACGATGAGAGTAACAGAATCTAGGAGGAAAAGCACAAACAGGATACCCCAGTCTGAAGTGAGGCTTGGATGTAAACAAGCTCAATAGCACTCCACCCCAATCAACCAGACAAGATTAGCTGATAACCAAACCCAGATTTGGATGCAAAACAAATTTAGTAACTAGATGAACTAGAATCAACATGCAGACCCCTGTTACTCCAACATGCAGCAACCATGGAGCAATAGAAGAAGGTGGTCTGGTCTAATGAGCTATGATACACCTCCACAAACATGTTGTGAAGACCAGGCTTTGATAGATTCCTGCTCTCCAAATAAAACAGGTCGTCCACTCACATCCTATTAATTGAAAACACTTTTGTCTAATTTCAACTTGAAATTATCTGCTAATCCTGAAGGTTCACATTCTTTTGCCTCTCACAGATGTGATATTGGCTCATTTCCCTCAATAAATAAATGACTAACTCTAATATTTTTTACTCATTTGTTTGATTTGTTTATCTTTATCTACTTTTAGGAATTGCATCAAAATCTGATATCGTTTTAGGTCAATTTTATGCATAGGTATAGACATTTCTAAAGGGTTCACAAACTTTCAAGCACCACTGTATCTCTGCATCCATACTCATGAAGGCTGTTGTTCAGTGAATAGGACTGCCCACTAA
Source organism: Bufo bufo (assembly GCF_905171765.1). Lineage (NCBI taxonomy): Eukaryota > Metazoa > Chordata > Amphibia > Anura > Bufonidae > Bufo > Bufo bufo. The sequence goes on from NC_053392.1 coordinate 222,449,853, forward strand.
ACTCCTAAGACTAGAATGAATTGGGATTTATATAAATAAATTACTACACTGATAAAAAGTAATTTTCAAGGCCACAGCCAAAGCTGAAACCTCTATATGGATAAGCCTCTTGCACATGACCGTATGGCTTTTTCAGTGTTTTGCGGTCCATTTTAAACGGATCAGTTTTTCTGTTTTTTGTTTCAGTAGTGTTTCCCTTCTGCTTCCATTTTGCCATTCTGTTATTCTGTTTGGCTTCCGTTTTTTGCGGATCGCAAACGGAAACGGAAGCATGGCATATACAGTATACAGTAATTACATCGAAAAATTGGGCTGGGCGTAACATTTTCAATAGATGGTTCCGCAAAAGCGGAACAGATATGGAAGACATACGGATGCATTCCGTATCCGTTCGTTTTTTTACAGCCCAATTGACTTGAATGGAGCCACGGAACGTGATTTGTGGGCAATAATAGGACATGTTCTATCTTTGAACGGAATGGAAATACGGAAACGGAGTACATTCCTTTTTTTTGGAGGACTCATTGAATTGTATGGTTCCGTATACGGACTGTATACAAAACGCAAAAAACGAAACGGAAACAGAAAAAAAAACCTTTGTGTGCAAGAGGCCTAAGGCATATGAATGGCAAATACAATGCCCTGTGGACAGGGCATTGTATTTGCCATAATGTTTCTTAGCAATGAAAACAATATATACAAGCTCTGATAATTCTACTGATTTGTCTATTAATTAAATCCATCGCTGTCTCACTGCTCCATTTATCTTTGTATGCGGTTTGCATAATATCTATTTCTTTCATACAAAAGAAAAGTATTGCAGAATATGTTATTTATTACCTAAAGACCTTGTTATGAGACTTTCCTAATTACTCATATTAAACAAACTCATGTACCGGCACAGTCTGTCCTAAAATGCTTAGTGAATTATCAATGTCTTTTCCATTTATTGATTTAACCATTGGCCATTCTAGCGGAAACATCATTTGTATGCAGCCTAGGTCCTGTAGTTGTGCTGGCTTGATGAGAGATTCATTTGTTAGATGGCAAAGTAACAGAAGTACTAAGCACTGTAGAATTTGCTGGGAACAGCTTGTATATAGTATGATTCAGTATAAGTGATCAGAAGCATAGCTAGAGGGGGTGCAGAGGTAACAGCTGCAACTGGCTCTGGTGCCTAAGGAGGCCTGAAGACCCCTTGCCACATAAGAGACCTCATTATTATAAAATTCATACGGTGGTGGTGGGAGGGCTGTTATTTATTTTACATTGTGATCAGGAGCTTCAAGTTACTGTACATATCTGGTGGTGATGTCATTGTTACATGTAATTGTAAAGGGGGAATATTAATGTCCAATATTTATGCAAATATCAATAATTAATATTCATAAATAAGAGGAATCGTCTAGTGATGACTCCGCCTATTTATACCTTTATAAATAATAACACTATACTTTCACCTTGCCTTACGCTAATCACTAAGCTAGCTGCAAGCGCCTAACTGAGGTAGCTACCGCTAAATAACAACACGTTACACAGTAGGTACAAATAACACACAGTATTTATTAACCTACAGTAGACAACACACGCAATGCACTAACAATACAGTCCTAAAAATACAGTACTAAACTACACTACACGGTTCCCAAATTCCACCCACAAAGCTATCTAATACAGTACACACACACACACATATATTAGCAGCCCACCCCACCTGGTTCTAATTCTATCCCTAAGAGAACAACGAAGGGTTAACGGTGGCGCTGCAGGGGTGAATGCAGGCCACAGACACAGAAATACAGTCAGGGGTACAGAATAGGGAGCAGGGATGCTTCTGCAGGGTTAGGGTATGGGATTGGTGAACTGAAGGGTAGGGGTACAGAATAGGGATGCCTGCAGGGATGGTATAGGGAAAATGGGAGTAGGGGTTGTAGGGGTACGTTCAGGGGCGTAGCTAAAAGCTCATGGGCCCTGGTGCAAGAGTTAAGCTTGGGCCCCCGTCCCTCAGTGCTTGTTGGCAAGGGGCAGGGTAGCACATATCCCTCTTGCTGCCTGAGGCAAACATTGAAAGGGCACCCCCTCATGCCAAATTCTTAACCTAACCCCTTCCCTCCAGCCAGAGGTGTAAATTGACCAGTATGCACTTTCTATAATGCCAGTGTCTTATGTGGCACAAGGGTCTTTGGGCCCCCTCAGGCTCCTGGGCCCGGTAGCGACTGCTACCTCTGCACCCCCTATAGCTACGCCCCTGGGTACGTTGGTGGGATATAGGGGTTGTGTAGGGGATATGAGAATCGTTGGTGGGCTAGGGGATATATGGGTGGTAGGGGTTAATATAGGGGTTCATTGGTGGGATAGGGTATGTACTCAGCCCTCCAGGGGATTAACGGCTCGTCGTCCAGGGGTTGATTCCCGCTTCTTATGCTTGTTTCCAGGGGTCTTCTGTAGAGGTGGGGCGGCTCGGCTCTCGTCCCCCCAGTGCAGGGCTGCTGGATATTTATATCCCGTAGCCCGCACTCCCGGGCCTCTGCGCATGCGTTGTGCTGTGCGCGCGCCACGGGCAAAGACACGCGGGCCGGCGTGGTGATATGACATCACCGCGCCAGCCCGCGCGTCCCTGCACACGCACAGCAGGGCCGCGCCACTTGCTGACAGGCGGGAGAAGCCTCTGATCTCCCGCCTGCAGCACTTTGCATTCCGGACAGCGAGATAGTAATCGCGCTGCCGGAATGCGCATAATAGAAGGAGGGGAGGTTTCTCCCCTCTTCCTATTATGCATGAATATCTCCAGCATATCTATTATACATGCATGCACGTGTTTGCATATATATATATATATATATATATATATATATATATACAGTACAGACCAAAAGTTTGGACACACCTTCTCATTCAAAGAGTTTTCTTTATTTTCACGACTATGAAAATTGTAGATTCACACTGAAGGCATCAAAACTATGAATTAACACATGTGGAATTATATACATAACAAACAAGTGTGAAACAACAGAAAATATGTCATATTCTAGGTTCTTAAAAGTAGCCACCTTTTGCTTATATTACTGCTTTGCACACTCTTGGCATTCTTTTGATGAGCTTCAAGAGGTAGTCCCTTGAAATGGTTTTCACTTCACAGGTGTGCCCTGTCAGGTTTAATAAGTGAGATTTCTTGCCTTATAAATGGGGTTGGGAACATCAGTTGCGTTGAGGAGAAGTCAGGTGGATACACAGCTGATAGTCCTACTGAATAGACTGTTAGCTGCTTTTTTCTTGCCATAATACAAATTCTAAGTAAAGAAAAACGAGTGGCCATCATTACTTTAAGAAATGAAGGTCAGTCAGTCAGCCGAAAAATTGGGAAAACTTTGAAAGTAAGGGCTATTTGACCATGAAGGAGAGTGATGGGGTGCTGCGCCAGATGACCTGGCCTCCACTGTCACCGGACCTGAACCCAATCGAGATGGTTTGGGGTGAGCTGGACCGCAGAGTGAAGGCAAAAGGGCCAACAAGTGCTAAGCATCTCTGGGAACTCCTTCAAGACTGTTGGAAGACCATTTCAGGGGACTACCTCTTGAAGCTCATCAAGAGAATGCCAAGAGTGTGCAAAGCAGTAATCCAAGCAAAAGGTGGCTACTTTGAAGAACCTAGAATATGACATATTTTCAGTTGTTTCATACTTGTTTGTTATGTATATAATTCCACATGTGTTAATTCATAGTTTTGATGCCTTCATAGTCATGAAAATAAAGAAAACTCTTTGAATGAGAAGGTGTGTCCAAACTTTTGGTCTGTACTGTATATATATATACATACGTCTCAACCCTTCCTCGACAATCCCCCTGTTGACGGAAATACGACAATATATCTTGGGGGAAAGGGTTGAGATATATTTGCCCCCCCTCAACCCCATCCTTGGTGATAGTTTAAGAAGAACTGTAGTGTCCAACAGATTCTTAGGCACCTAGACATCACCCCTCCAGCCTACTTCCTCTGACCTGCCGTTCACCGTAACCTACTCCTCCATCGACCGGATACACCGTCTTCTTTAGAACTTTCTTAACATCTTTTGCTTTGATCGTTTCGGTATCAGTCCCTCCTACTGTCCTTTTTCTTGACTTTCCGAGTGGCTTGACCCTCGCAGTCTTTGACTGGCCTTCCTTACAGGTAACCGTCTTCCGGTGTTAGCCACCCCTGGTGTTGGGGTGACCACACCCTCTCTATCTCTCGGTAATGCTGCCGATCTTCATGTATGGCCCGCCCCCAAGGAATCTGGAGCGGGTTCACCCTCACAACCTCAGTCTCTTAGGCCCCTTTCACGCTGCCGAGTATTCCGCGTGGATGCGATGCGTGAGTTGAACGCATTGCACCCGCAGTGAATACCGACCCATTCATTTCTATGGGGCCGTTCACATGAGCGGTGATTTTCACGCATCACTTGTGCGTTGCGTGAAAATCGCAGTATGCTCTATATTCTGTGTTTTTTACGCAACGCAGGCCCCATAGAAGTGAATGGGGTTGCGTGAAAATCGCAAGCATCCGCAAGCACGGTTGCTAGGAGACGATCGGGATGGAGACCCGATCATTATTATTTCCCCTTATAACATTGTTATAAAGGGAAAATAATAGCATTCTGAATACAGAATGCATAGTAAGATAGCGCTGGAGGGGTTAAAAAAAAATAAAAAATAATTTAACTCACCTTAATCCACTTGACCGCGGAGCCCGGCATCTCCTTCTGTCTCCTTTCTTTAGGACCTGGGTAAAGGACCTGTGGTGACGTCACTCCGGTCATCACATGATCCATCACATGATCTTTTACCATGGTGATGAATCATGTGATGGATCATGTGATGACCGGAGTGACGTCACCACAGGTCCTTTACCCAGGTCCTAAAGAAAGGAGACAGAAGGAGATGCCGGGCATCGCGGTCAAGTGGATTAAGGTGAGTTAAATATTTTTTTTTTTAAATGTAACCCCTCCAGCGCTATCTTACTATACATTCTGTATTCAGAATGCTATTATTTTCCCTTATAACCATGTTATAAGGGAAAATAATACAATCTACAGAACACCGATCCCAAGCCCAAACTTCTGTGAAGAAGTTCGGGTTTGGGTACCAAACATGCATGATTTTTCTCACGCGAGTGCAAAACGCATTACAATGTTTTGCACTCGCGCGGAAAAATCGCGGGTGTTCCCGTAACGCACCCGCACATTTTCCCGCAACGCTCGTGTCAAAGAGGCCTTAATGCGGCAACTTTCTTCAAGCACGACTTTCGTCCAACATCTCTTGTTCCATTGATGGGTGCGGTTCTCCCATGGACAGATTAATAGGTCTTTACAAGGCAGGTCAGATTTTTCATTGAGCGAGGTGATGTCATGGTACCTAAATTCTAACTGCGGAGAACACCTCCGCCACACTACACATCCAGCCCTTCCCTTAAGAACTTCACCGTTCCAGGGTTCAAGGTGGCAAATAGTGTTGATCACGAATATTCGAATTGCGAATTTTAATCGCGAATATCGGCACTTCGAGAATTCGGGAATATTTAGAATATCGCAAAATATATTCGGAATTGCGAATATTAGTTTTTTTTTTAAATACCAGTTCATGCGAATTTTTATGCAAATTCTTTAGGCAAATTTTATGTGAATTTTCGCAATCAAGAAAATAATGCTTAGAGATCATGAAATCGCGAATTCTCGAATATATGGCAAATATTCGCAAAATATCGCAAATTCGAATATTGCCCCTGCGGCTCATCACTAGTGGCAAATGGCAAACAGAGGAGGCCTGTCCCTATCATGCCCTAATCGTATCCCCATTCACACAAAAACAGGTCACATCCCTCCCAACATCACCAAATTCCATTAAATGTGTGTACCCATAGAGACTCATGTAACCTGGCCTATCTCTCTACACCTCCAAAGACACAGTAGGTCGTAGACCCACGTGTCAATGGGAAACAACTATAGGATGCAAATGTGTACAGCCAAGTTATAACTCACCGCAGTGTGTTGAGCGAGTTTCCCTGGGTATAGGCTGTCACACATTTGTATCTAGAGTGTCCATGGGTACACAATCAACAACCAAAATCAATATATGTACATAGTGCTATGGGGTTTTAGGATAGCACAAGTTATGCGTCCTGAACCCTCATAGGAAACAAAGTGTGTCTATAAGATATTTGGCTACAGGACTATGTTGGAGTTATGTCCTGAGCCTCCTCCTCCGGTTAGTTCGGTAAAGTTCTGTCTGGTTCTGGTGTGTTTGGTCAATAAGTCCCTTGACCCTCCGATACGCAGTCTAATGTAGATAATGATGCCCAGTTATAGAAGAAGTTTCAGTGGGTGAAACAAGAGATCGTAGCTGAATAAGCTCTTCCACCCGAACATCTCCAAGTCTTTGTCCAGAGCCTGAGATAATGCTCCCGCAGGATTGTGGCACAGTCCTCCATCTCTTGAAAACCTCTGCTTGATTGCCAAAATCCAGTGGGATCCTCTGGAGCCTCACAAGAGTGTCAGGGAGGATAGCTAGTCTCTTCTGTGGCATCATCTGGGTTTTTCCTCTGCTCCATAGTGAACACATCTATGACAGAAGAAAATACCAGGCGCCCCTGGGGGATTTCTCCCCTCCGGTACAGTTAGTTGCACTACCCCGGCCCCTATACCTTTGACTCATGAAGAGAAAAGGCATTGGGCTGACCTCCATCTCACAGGACCCCTCGTTATCCCAACACTGGTGTGAGAACACCCTACCGCGTCTCCCCATCCCTCTGCACCCACAGATCAGGATGGGTACCTTACTAAGTTAGGATATCTGAGGGGAGCTGCGGATGAGGCACCATCTAGTAATTAATGGCACTGTATCCCTGTCTACTCATGTGTACTCGAGCTGATTTCCCCCTGTCATCCTGTTTTGTGGAGGCCGGCAGAATCCATGGCATAAGTCCTGCCTAGACTCTTCAGGACTCCACAACACAAGAACACAGTCCACACTCCGCTGCCAATCACCCTGCGTCCAATCCCAATCAGAGCTGTGCCACCTGATCGGACCACCAATGTTGCCTGTCCGCCTTAGTCCCCAGTATAACACAGCCCCACCGAAAACCTTGAGCACAAACCGTGTTATCTGTATCGATCTGAGACCCTGGTTGCCCAGAATAATATCACACCATCCTTTGTGTGCTGCATGGAGAAGGTCCTTTAATCCGGAACGCCTTCTCCTGACCAGCAGGACTTACCGTGTGAAATTATCTGCTCGGGAACCTATACGTTCCCGATCCACAGTATAACACTGTTCCACTCCAAAGGGACACAAGAATGAATCGAAACAGCAGCGACTGGACTCACAGCGGGGAATGGAAACTGCAACAATCAGCAGGGTGAGACACATTCATAGACAAGGACCTCTGCCGTACACATAAAAAACATACAAACAGGTAACAAATAGAGATGTCCCGAACTATTCGCTGGCGAATAGTTCCCGGCGAACATAGCTTGTTCGCATTCACCACGGCGGGCGAACATATGCGATGTTCGGTCCGCCCCCTATTCGTCATCATTGTGTAAACTTTGACCCTGTACCTCACAGTCAGCAGACACATTCCAGCCAATCAGCAGCAGATCCTCCCACCTCCTGGACAGTATCCATTTTAGATTCATTCGGAAGCTGCAGTGTCACAAATTTGACTAAGTTGTAATCGCAATGCGATTAATACAGGTTATATTAATCGCATTGCGAATTCAACTTAGAGATGGATTCCTAATGGTTGTTGTATTGCTAGAATATAACGAAGATTGAGAATATAGTGCTATATTCTTATATTCGTCAATTCTAGCAATACAACCATTAGGAACTCAGATCTAAGTTGTAATCGCAATGCGATTAATACAGGTTATATTAATCGCATTGCGATTTCAACTTAGAGCTGGGTTCCTAATGACCCTGTACCTCACAGTCAGCAGACACATTCCAGCCAATCAGCAGTAGACCCTCCCTCCCAGACCCTCCCACCTCCTGGACAGCATCCATTTTAGATTCATTCGGAAGCTGAATTCTTAGTGAGAGGAGGGACAGTGTAGCTGCTGCTGATTTAATAGGGAAATCGATAGCTAGGCTAGTGTATTCAGTGTCCACTACAGTCCTGAAAGACTCATCTGATCTCTGCTGTAAGGACAGCACCCCAAAAAGCCCTTTTTAGGGCTAGAACATCAGTCTGCTTTTTTTGTTTTTTTTCCCCTGTGTAATCTAATTGCAGTTGCCTGCCTGCCAGCGTGTGTGTCAGGCTCAGAGCGTATACTGTGCCCACTTGCCCAGTGCCACCACTCATATCTGTCACAGTAGCTTGCATTTAAAAAAAAATGTAATATAATAGTCAGTTGCCGGCACGCGCGTGTGTTTCATGCCCTGCAAGTGCACAGTGTCACCAGTGCAACTCATATCTTGTGTCACATTCGATTCCATTTAAAGAAAAACAACAATTTTGACTGTGAATAAATAGCAGTCAGTTGCACACACGTGTTTGTGTGTTTAAGGCCCAGCTGCAAGTGCATAGTGTCACTTCAGCGCAACTCATATCTGGTGTCACATTCGATTCCATTTAAAAAAAATGAACAATTTTGACAGTGAATAAATAGCAGTCAGTAGCCCTGCACATGTTTGTGTGTTTAAGGCCCAGCTGCAAGCGCATAGTGTCACTTCAGCACAACTCATATCTGGTGTCACAGTAGCTTGCACGCATAGTACAACTTAACTAATCTAAAAAAAATGACAGGCAGAGGCAGGCCACCCCGCAGGGGCCGTCGTGGTCGTGGTGCTGTGATTCCCTTTGGCCCTAGAATAATGCCCAGTGTTCAGAGGCCACGTACCCTGAACTCGAAAAGTTCTGAGGACATAGTTGACTGGCTAACACAGGACACCCAATCTTCTACAGCTTCCGCTCGGAATCTTGACGCACCATCCTCCTCCAGCTCAGCTTCGGGCACCTCTCAAGTTACCACCCGCCTGCCTGCCGCCACCACCAACACTAGCACCACAGCCACTTCACTTGATCTGTCAGAGGAGTTATTTACACATCAGTTGGAAGAAATGAGTGATGCGCAACCATTATTGCCAGAGGATGTAGATAACAGGGATATGTCTCAGTCAGGCAGCATTACACACATGGACGTACGGTGTGATGAGGATGATGTTGTACCCGCTGCTGCTTCCTTTGCTGAGTTGTCAGATACAAGTGAAGCGGTTGATGATGACGATGTGTCCGTGGATGTCACGTGGGTGCCCGCTCGAAGAGAAGAAGAACAGGTGGAAAGTTCTGATGGGGAGACAGAGAGGAGGAGGAGACGAGTTGGAAGCAGGGGGAGGTCGTCGCAAGGAGCTACAGCATGCATCGGCACCCGGGGTCAGCCAGACAGCATACCAATCAACGCATGCTGTTGCCACCACCAGAATGCCTTCATTGCAGAGCTCAGCAGTGTGGCATTTATTTTGTGTGTCTGTGTCACGACCGCTACCCCAGCAGCAGTCGTGTCGCACCAGACGGAGGGGAAGGGGGACCCTTATCTACGGATGGGAATAGTATGGCCACCCCTGACTAACCCTAAGCTGGAACCTGTCTGCCCTGATACCCTAGACGGGGTGTGAACCCGTGCGGCGAGCAGTATGCCTAAACCCTCAGTCACCCTAACAAGCCTAGAGTGGGGAAAGGCCGATGGGAGCACTAGTCACCATCACTCATGTCTAGGAGAACAGCAGGGGAAGACAGCAACAAACAAACTATATCAGAGATAGACTTATCCAGTCACGAGCAGAGAAGGCGATCCCAATCACGACAGTCCACATCGGACAAGAGCTCCACAGCAACACCATCAAACGATCTCCTTCAAAGGTCAGAATAGAACTGGAAGTAAGGACTATATCTGGCAATGACTGCAAGTTAAAGTGAAACTAATATAGTAGCTGGGAGTGGCAGACAGGACTCACCTGAGAAGGATGCCTACAAACTCCCAGTCAGGACAAAAAGGTTCACAAGGCAAAACCCAGATGACATACCCTGAACCACAGAGCAAACTCACAAGCTATCGCGAGTAGCAAGTCGCTGCGACCTTCTCCTCCCAGACCTGTCTGGATCAGTCACAGTCGTGACAGTACCCCCCTTTCTACGAGGGGCCCCTGGACCCTCAAGACCAGGCCTCTCCGGATGGGAGCTATGAAAAGCCCAAATGAGTCTGTCCGCTTTTATCTCTGATGCTGAAACCCACATTCTCTCTTCGGAACCATAACCTTTCCAGTGCACCAGGTACTGAAGAGAGCGGCGAACATATCGTGAATCAACAATCTTTTCTACCTGAAACTCAAGACTGCCATCAACAACCACCGGTGGAGGCGGTAGTGGCAATGGTTCAGGAGGTTCTACATATCTCTTAAGCAGAGATCTGTGGAAGACATTATGGATCCTTAGAGTCTGAGGTAGCTCCAGACGAAAAGCCACCGGGTTAATGATCTTAATTACCCTATAAGGACCAATAAATCTCGGACCTAATTTCCACGAGGGAACCTTCAACTTGATATTTCTGGTAGACAACCACACCAAGTCATTCACCCCAAGGTCCGGACCTTCAGAGCGCTTCCTATCAGCCGCACGTTTGTATCTACCACCAATTCTCTTCAAACTTTCTTACACACTCTGCCACACTGAAGAAAGTGAAGACGCAAATCGTTCCTCCTCGGGAATCCCAGACGGCCCCCCCTCACTAAACGTACAAAACTGAGGATGGAAACCATACGCACCAAAAAATGGTGACTTATCGGTGGATTCTTGACGACGATTATTAATGGCAAACTCGGCTAACGGTAAATAAGATGACCATTTCTCCTGATTTTCGGAAACAAAGCATCTCAAATATGTCTCTAGGTTTTGATTGGTACGTTCAGTCTGACCGTTGGACTGTGGATGGAAAGATGAAGAAAACGACAGATGAACCCCTAAACGAGAACAAAAAGCTTTCCAAAATTTAGAAACGAATTGGGTACCACGATCCGAAACAATATCGGAAGGGACCCCGTGAAGCTTCACGATGTGGTCAATAAAAACCTGAGCCAGTGTGTTAGCATTAGGCAATGCGGCAAGAGCAATAAAGTGCACCATTTTACTGAATCTGTCAACAACTACAAGAATAACAGTCTTCCCCGCTGATACTGGTAGATCCGTAATGAAATCCATTGACAGGTGCGTCCAAGGCCTGTTAGGGATGGCCAGAGGTAAAAGACGCCCTGCCGGACGAGTATGATCTACCTTAGAACGAGCACAGGTAGCACATGTTGACACAAAATTCAACACCTCCTGGCGCCATTTAGGCCACCAGAACCGACGAGACACTAACTCAGAGGTTGCCCTACTACCTGGGTGTCCTGCCAGTGTGGAGTTATGGTGTTCTTTTAGTATCTCCAGTCGTAAATTTTCTGGCACAAACAGTTTACCCGAGGGGCAGGAGGCCGGGGCGTCCCCCTGAGCTTCCAACACCCTCCCCTCCAAACCTGAGTGTAATGCAGAGACCACCACCCCCTTTTGCAAAATGGGCTCTGGTACCTCAACATCACCCCCTCCAGGAAAACTTTGAGACAATGCATCAGCCTTAGTATTTTTTGCCCCCGGGCGATAGGTTATTACAAAATTAAACCTAGTAAAAAATAACAACCACCGAGCCTGTCTAGGGGTGAGACGTTTAGCAGACTCCAGATATAATAAGTTTTTGTGATCAGTAATCACCGTGACGGGATGAACCGCCCCCTCCAAAAAATGACGCCACTCCTCAAAAGCCAACTTAATAGCCAAAAGTTCCCTGTTGCCAATATCATAGTTCCTTTCTGCAGTAGACAATTTCTTTGAAAAGAAAGCACACGGACGCCATTCACCAGGGGACGGGCCCTGAGATAGTACCGCTCCCACCCCCACCTCTTATGCGTCAACCTCTACAATAAAAGGAAGCGAGACATCTGGCTGTACGAGAATAGGGGCCGAGGTGAATCTCTCCTTCAGAGATGCAAAGGCAGTTTTGGCTGCATGTGACCATTTGGAAAAATCGGATCCCTTTCGGGTCATGTGCGTCAGTGGTTTGACCACCAAGGAATAGTTCTTTATAAACTTTCTATAAAAATTGGCAAACCCCAGGAAGCGTTGCAATGCCTTCAGGTTCTCAGGCAGATCCCAGTCTATAATCGCCCGGACTTTCTCTGGATCCATGCGGAAACCTGAATCTGACAACACATACCCCAGAAATGGCAGTTCTTTTACGGCGAACACACATTTTTCTAACTTAGCAAACAATTTGTTGGCCCTTAATATCTGCAGCACTTGTCTCACATGGATCTTATGTGTATCCAGATCCGGGGAATAGACCAGGATGTCATCAAGATATATCACAACAAATCTCCCGATAAGGTGACTAAAAATATCGTTGACAAAATGTTGGAATACCGCAGGCGCATTAGTAAGACCAAATGGCATGACCAGATTTTCATAATGCCCTTCCGGAGTATTAAAAGCCGTCTTCCACTCATCCCCCTCTTTGATGCGAACCAGGTTATAGGCTCCTCTGAGATCCATTTTGGAGAACCATTTAGCACCAGCAACCTGATTAAAGAGGTCGGGAATGAGAGGAAGAGGATAGGGATCTCGGATAGTTATCCGGTTAAATCGGAAATCCAGGCAAGGACGTAGGCCCCCATCTTTCTTTTTAACGAAAAAGAACCCTGCAGCCACAGGTGAAGAAGAGGGTCTGATGTGTCCCTTAGCCAAACTCTCCGAAATATAATCTTTCATAGCCTTCCTCTCCGGGCCGGAAAGATTGTATAACCGGGTTTTAGGTAGTTTGGCCCCAGGTAGTAGATTAATCGGGCAATCATATGGACGATGAGGTGGTAACCCCTGACAACCCTTCTCAGAGAACACATCCAAAAATCTGACAGAAAGGCAGGTAAAGATGTTTCAGAGAGTGTAGAGCACCTACTACTCAAGCAGTTGTCCTTACAATGTTCACTCCACTCCACAATCTCTCCGGCCTGCCAATCCACCACTGGATTGTGAGTCACCAGCCAGGGAAGCCCCAATACCATAGGAGCCGGAAGACCGTCCAGGACATAACACGAGATATGCTCTTTATGGAGGTCCCCTACCTGCAGATGGATATTATGAATGATCTGCGTTAACTCTTTCTGAGTAAGAGGGGAGGAGTCGATGGCAAAAACAGGAATAGTTCTGCGTATCGGTTCTGGAGTAAATCCCAGAGCCTGAGCAAACCGTGAATCCACCAAGTTGACCCCCGCCCCACTGTCCAAAAAGATGGAACAGATCTCAGTCTTATTGCCCGCCTCAACGGTAGCGGACAACAAAAACTGAGACATGCGTATGGAGGAAACGAATACGCCCAGACTGTTATCCTCCGCACAATCTGGGGACTCTAGTTTTCCCGGCGGCTCCTTTGTTTGTGGTCTCTTGGGTTCTGAGGGACAAACCTTTACAAAATGACCCCTTCCCCCACAACGAAAACAAACCTCTGACCTACAGCGGAACTTAGGAGGATTCACCCGTCTAGTGGCGCCCCCTATTTGCATTGGTTTGACTGGATCATAACAAACCGATCCCTGCCCTATAGAGGCCTCCGTAAAATGTAATAGTCTGTCCCTGAATCGTCTGTCGATTCTTATGGACAGAGACATAGCAGCCTCCAGAGACCCAGGGACCTCGTATACCGCCAGCGCGTCTTTTAATTTTTCAGACAACCCCTGGCAGAACTGACTCCTAAGGGCCGAGTCGTTCCATAACGTATCAGTAGCCTACCTACGGAATTCGGAACAATATAGTTCAGCAGACCGTTTCTCTTGCCGAAGTCTACGTAGCTTAGACTCAGCCAGTGAGACCCTGTCCGGGTCATCATATACGAGACCCAGGGCTTCAAAAAACTCCTCCACTGATCGTAAGGCCAGAGAGTCTGATGGTAGGGAGAAAGCCCAAGCCTGCGGATCTCCTTGCAGGAGAGAAATTACAATACCCACCCGTTGTTCCTCACCGCCGGAGGATCTAGGGCGTAACCTGAAGAACAATTTGCAAGCTTCTCTGAAGGTTACAAATTGGTCTCTCCCTCCTGAGAACCTATCAGGTAAAGCCACTTTTGGCTCAGGAGTACCTTGGCTTCCCGTAGCAACGGTGGAACCCAAGGATGGCTGCTGCTGCTGCAGCACTGTTGCTTTTAATCCTGCCACTTCAAGGGATAATCCCTGTAATTGTTTCGCCAAAACCGTAACCGGATCCATAGTGGAACAGAAAAATACAAAGCAAAACAGCAAAAAAAAAAAAAAAAAAAAAAATAAAGAAATGTCACTTTTTTTTTTTTTTTTAAAAGGCCAGATATACTGTCACGACCGCTACCCCAGCAGCAGTCGTGTCGCACCAGACGGAGGGGAAGGGGGACCCTTATCTAAGGATGGGAATAGTATGGCCACCCCTGACTAACCCTAAGCTGGCACCTGTCTGCCCTGATACCCTAGACGGGGTGTGAACCCGTGCGGCGAGCAGGATGCCTAAACCCTCAGTCACCCTAACAAGCCTAGAGTGGGGAAAGGCCGATGGGAGCACTAGTCACCATCACTCACGTCTAGGAGAACAGCAGGGGAAGACAGCAACAAACAAACTATATCAGAGATAGACTTATCCAGTCACGAGCAGAGAAGGCGATCCCAATCACGACAGTCCACGCCGGGCAAGAGCTCCACAGCAACACCATCAAACGATCTCCTTCAAAGGTCAGAATAGAACTGGAAGTAAGGACTATATCTGGCAATGACTGCAAGTGAAAGTGAAACTAATATAGTAGCTGGGAGTGACAGATAGGACTCACCTGAGAAGGATGCCTACAAACTCCCAGTCAGGACAAAAAGGTTCACAAGGCAAAACCCAGATGACATACCCTGAACCACGGAGCAAACTCACAAGCTATCGCGAGTAGCAAGTCGCTGCGACCTTCTCCTCCCAGACCTGTCTGGATCAGTCACAGTCGTGACCGTCTGCCTCTGACAACAGCGATGCCATTTGCAACCTGTGCCAATAGAAACTGAGTCGTGGGAAGTCCAACACCCACCTAGGTACAACTGCTTTGCGAAGGCACATGATGGCACATCACAAACGCCTATGGGATCAACACATACTCATGTGTTGATCCCATAGGCGTTTGTGATGTGCGATCATGTGCCTTCGCAAAGCAGTTGTACCTAGGTGGGTGTTGGACTTCCCACGACTCAGTTTCTTTTGGCACAGGTTGCAAATGACATCGCTGTGTGTACAAGCAGCACACAAACTCAAAGCCGCCATCCTCCTCCTGGTCCAGCATCTTCAGCCACGTGAACCACTGCTGTCCTCCTTGCGCCCTCTCAACCATCCGCCACTCCGTCTCTCGCCTTGAGCAGTTCCTGCTCATCTGCCCACAGTCAGGTGTCTGTCAAGGACATGTTTGAGCGTAAGAAGCCAATGTCACAAAGTCACCCCCTTGCCCGGCATCTGACAGCTGGCTTGTCTGAACTCTTAGCCCGCCAGCTTTTACCATACAAGCTGGTGGAGTCTGAGGCGTTCCAAAAATTTGTAGCTATTGGGACACCGCAGTGGAAGGTACCCGGCCAAAATTTCTTTGCACAAAAGGCAATCCCCAACCTGTACTCGATTTTGCAAAAGGAAGTATTGGCATGCCTGGCACACAGTGTTGGGGCAAGGGTCCATCTGACCACTGATGCCTGGTCTGCAAAGCACGGTCAGGGCAGGTATATCACTTACACTGCGCATTGGGTAAACCTGCTGACAGCTGCCAAGCATGGAGTACGTGGCTCTGCAGAGGAGTTGGTGACACCGACACGACTTGCAGGCAGGCCTGCTGCCACCTCCTCTACTCCTCCTACTCCATCCTCTTCCATAACCTCCTCGGCTGAGTCCTCTTCTGCTGCTGCGTCTTGCTCCACATCAAAGGCAACCCCCCCAGCTCCCCAGGGGCTATTCCACATCCCGGATACGGCAGTGTCAAGCCGTCTTGGGGTTGACTTGCCTGAAAGCAGAGAGTCACATCGGACCAGCACTCCTGTCCACCCTGAACGCACAGGTGGATCAGTGGCTGACTCCGCACCAACTGGAGATCGGCAAAGTGGTGTGTGACAACGGAAGCAATTTGTTGACGGCATTGAATTTGGGCAAGTCGACACATGTGCTGTGCATGGCACATGTGTGTAATCTGATCATACAACGCTTTGTGCATAAGTACCCAGGCTTACAGGACGTCCTCAAGCAGGCCAGGAAGGTGTGTGGCCATTTCAGGCGTTCCCAGGGTGCTCGTTGTCACCTATCTGGTACCTGTGGTGTTGTACGTGGCTGGGGGGAAGAACATACCTTCAGTGAGATCACTGAGGACGAGGAAAGGGACATTAGTAGCTCGGCATCCAACCTTGTGCAAATGGGGTCTTTCATGCTGTCGTGCCTGTTGAGGGACCCTCGTATAAAAAGGCTGAAGGAGAACGACCTGTACTGGGTGTCAACGCTACTAGACCCCCGGTATAAGCAGAAAGTGCCTCAAATGTTACCGAATTACCGCAAGTCGGAAAGGATGCAGCAGTTCCAAAATAAATTTAAAAGTATGCTTTACACAGCGTATAAGGGTGATGTCACAGCACCTGACATCCCATGATAGGGGACGTAACAGGGATTAAACTGATAGGAATAGTACTACTTAACACACCTTATAATAACGCAGAGAGAGGCAACGCAGAGAGAGGAGTCTGAAGAGGAGGAGTCAGAGGAGGAAGGTGGCTTTGAGGAGGTGGAAGACCAACCA
Source organism: Bufo bufo (assembly GCF_905171765.1). Taxonomy (NCBI): domain Eukaryota; kingdom Metazoa; phylum Chordata; class Amphibia; order Anura; family Bufonidae; genus Bufo; species Bufo bufo. The sequence goes on from NC_053392.1 coordinate 222,466,726, forward strand.
CAGCAGGCGTCCCAGGGGGCTTGTTGTCACCTTTCGGGGACCCTTGGTTTTGTACGTGGCTGGGTGGAGGAAGAGACCTTCAATGACATCAGTGAGAACAAGGAACGGGACATGGCTAGCTTGGTATCCAACCTTGTGCAAATGGGGAGTTTGCGGTTGTGCAAATGGACTGTTTGCAGTTGTTTGCAGTGCGTTAAACGGGGATATGGAAAGAAATATTCCAGCTCACCTATCTGGTCTTTTGTATGGTCCCGGCTCCAAAGGCCCTGGGGAAGTGTTCCCGTGGCAGGCAATGAAAAGTTAAGGAAGGATCCCGGAGACAGATAAAGTCCTCTTTCAGCTCTTCTTTATTATTTATAAGCAGTAGACAGACATAACCATCAGGTACACGGCAAGATTGACGCGTTTCGGGTGAGTTACGACTAAGGGTACTCACCCGAAACGCGTCAATCTTGCCGTGTACCTGATGGTTATGTCTGTCTACTGCTTATAAATAATAAAGAAGAGCTGAAAGAGGACTTTATCTGTCTCCGGGATCCTTCCTTAACTTTTCGTTAAACGGGGAGTTTGGTCTGTCACTGTGAAGTGGGAGTAACCCTTACACTACCTGATCGATGCAACATCATACCTGATGTTTTAAAGCACGTTATTCCAAACAATTTTGGAATGTTAGGTGATTTATGCCCTTTATGGATTAAATCCAGACTCTGCATCAAATATGTAATTTTCCATGGGAGTTTTGCCATGGATCCCCCTCCGGCATGCCACAGTCCAGGTGTTAGTCCCCTTGAAACAACTTTTCCATCACTATTGTGGCCAGAAAGAGTCCTTGTGGGTTTTAAAATTTGCCTGCCTATTGAAGTCTATGGCGGTTCACCCAGTTCGCCCGTTCGCGAACATTTGCAGAAATTCGCGTTCACCGTTCGCGAACGGAAAATTTTATGTTCGCGACATCTCCAGTAACAAACACACAACATGGACATAAACGGGGAACAAACGGTGTAACAAATAGTACAGGGGCTTCAAATGTTGCCTAGCCTAGCTTGGCCATTCTGACCCCTCAGTGCCTGATGAGGCATATGTCCCTGAGACGGAAACCCCTTTATGGCCAAACTGACTAGACACCACTGCGCGATTTGTTACCTGGATCCCATCACTGGACACATTGCAATTACTTGCACAAGGGCAATTCCTTGCAATGTGTCCATTGTTCCCACACCTGAAGCACCTGATTGGTCTTTCTATCCTGTGTGCTTTGTTCTTACTTGTTTTTCAGTGCTTCGCTATATGACCCAAGCCACCACACGCAAAACATTTGATGTTTGCACGGCATGGCTTTGCACGGCATGGCTTAGGTCGGTCCACACTGCATCCGCGCTCGCTGAATTGTTCCATCCCCAGGGAGGCACATTTCACGATCTTTCTTTTTCCCATAGTCAGGGAAAAATCTCTGTTAGTCTGGACAGGTTTGGTCTGGTGATTTGGCCTGTCAACTACTACTACTCTCCCCCCTTTTTGCCCTGCACAGGGCAAAGTTTTGGGAGATTCCGACCCTGACTTTACGGAAAAAGAAAGGGTCGGCACCAAATTGGTGATGACCTTTTGCATGCCAGTCATTATCTGGGAGCTTACAGCAACCTGAGCCTTCAATTTGGCTACCATCACATCAGTAGAGGAGGTCTGCTCCTTGAAAGCCTTGACCTCAGTATAAGACTGAGTCAACTTAGCCTCAATTTCCTCCTTCTGCCTCTGCAGCTCTAGTAACTGTGACTCTAACCTAGCCACCTGCGCATCTCGGTCCACGGTAGACTGTACATTCTCTGCCAGCTATGCCCGCAATGCCGAAACCTGGTCCGAATTACTGGCACAGCACTGGCAGTGAATGGTCGGAGGAATTGTCTCCGTTGACTGAGACACCAGCGCAACTTCCTTTGGCTTGCAGATGCTAACCTCAAATGTATGCACAAGTTTGGCTAGCATCCGAAGCCGTTTGGTGGCCTTGTTCAACACCGTCCATTTGTTAACACATAGCTTGTCATAGCTACAAGCCTGTGCTAACAAATCGGACCACAGCATTTCTGCTGACTTGTATGTGGTGGGGAGGATGGAATTGAAAGTGCTATGTCTGCTCAAGTGTTGCAGTGTGGAGAAGTCCATACTCACTTTTTGATGAGCGTCCATCTTCTCATTGGTGCCGTACCTCTTCGTCTCCCGGTTCGCTTCTTCCCGACCAGCCGGACTTGTATGCTGCTCCAACGAAGATGGATCTCCTCCAGTGACGTGTCCTCTTCTCCATTGCAACACGCGAGCGATGCAGTGACCGTGTAAAGCAAACATAAAAATATTAATACACAGATAGATTATAGATTCTCTGCTAGAGATTTTGATCTGCGTTTGGTACTATAAGGAAGAGTCGCATTACCTGTCCAAATTATCAGGTCCTAGACGCTCAGACCGCATCTCTCTTGCCTGATAATTCAAAGTATAAGCGACCTCTAGCCTCAAAACCAAACACAGATTTCAAAATCCAAGCAGTGGGCCTGGCTCGCCAATGTGAAGGAGGAATATTAATGACCAATATTTATGCAAATATCAATAATTAATATTAGCGATGCCTATTTATACCTTTATAAATAATAACACTATACTTTCACCTTGCCTTACGCTAATCACTAAGCTAGCTGCAAGCGCCTAACTGAGCTAGCTACCGCTAAATAACAACACGTTACACAGTAGGTACAAATAACACACAGTATTTATTAACCTACAGTAGACAACACACGCAGTGCCCTATAATACAGTCCTAAAAATACAGTACTAAACTACACTACACGGTTCCCAAATTCCACCCACAAAGCTATCTAATACAGTACACACACACACACACACATATATTAGCAGCCCACCCCACCTGGTTCTAATTCTATCCCTAAGAGAACAACGAAGGGTTAACGGTGGCGCTGCAGGGGTGAATGCAGGCCACAGACACAGAAATACAGTCAGGGGTACAGAATAGGGAGCAGGGATGCTCCTTCAGGGTTAGGGTATGGGATTGGTGAACTGAAGGGTAGGGGTACAGAATAGGGATGCCTGCAGGGATGGTGTAGGGAAAATGGGAGTAGGGGTTGTGTAGGGGATATGGGAATAGTTGGTGGGCTAGGGTATATGGGTGGTAGGGGTTAATATAGGGGTTCATTGGTGGGATAGGGTATGTACTCAGCCCTCCAGGGGATTAACGGCTCGTCGTCCAGGGGTTGATTCCCACTTCTTATGCTCGTTTCCAGGGGTCTTCTCTAGAGGTGGGGTGGCTCAGCTCTCTGGGGGGCAGTGCAGGGCTGCTGGATATTTATATCCCGCAGCCCGCACTCCCGGGCCGCGGCACATGCGCTGGGCAAAGACATGTGGGCCGGCGTGGTGATATGAGGTCACCGCGCCAGCCCGCGCATCCCTGCACAGCACTTTGCATTCCGGACAGCTCTTCCGCTGCCGGAATGCGCATAATAGAAGGAGGGGAGGTTTCTCCCCTCTTCCAATTATGCATGAATATCTCCAGCAGAGCTGGAGATACTTACTACAAAGGACTCCGATTCTATTGATTCGGAGCTCTTTGAAGCATACAGGATGACCGGACTTTTGTCCGGTCATTCTGATCCAATTAGCCAGATGGCATCAGTGTGAATACTTGGGGCACATTCACACTGATACATCTGGCTTCAGGTGAACCAGGGGATATAATATATATGTATATGGATTCTTGGGGCACATCCATACACATGTATACACTGAAATTTCGGGGTATATATCTATAAGGGGACATATATATATATATATATATACCTATTAGGGGGCACATATTCCCCACAGGGGCCACGATGAGTCCCTGTGGACCACTAAGGGCAGATGTGCGCAGTTGCTTCGTGGCAACGAATCGCATTTTTCCTAAATGGGTGGAAATGCTACCAAACCCAGACACTGTAGCGTGTCTAACCAGGGGAGCAATTCCTCCGCATGCGGTCTGCAGATAACGTCAATCCCCAGCCAAAAATGGAGGATGCTGGGGTGGACCGTATGCAACACAAGGACATCTTACACAAAAGGATACATTGTGCAGATGAAAAAATATATACATACACAAATCACTGCAAAAAATGCACCAAAATGATATGCAACTGACAATACTAGCTAATTCCTCAAGCCGATGTTAAAAGCCGAGAACTTTGCCAATATCTTCCAATCAGGAACATATCGGAGCCCCTCATGCACCATGTCACGGTGTCTCAGCAAACATGGGGTCCTACCACTCAACTGCCCGTGGTGTGTGAAAAGGGTCTGAACAGTGCTAGAAACCAACTCACAGCCAGGCTCTCACATGCCTCCATAGTCGTATCACGAATGCACTGTGAGGTGTAGGCCTTATACTCGACCGTTACCATGTACCTGCTGCTGTCTGTCCTGATCCTGCTGAGTTATGTGCCAGCCTTATTCTACAGCATTACCATTTTCCTGCTGCTGCTGTCTGTCCTGATCCTGCTGAGTTAGGCCCAGCTATGTGTAGGTCTTATACTATAGAGTTACCATTTACCTTCTGCTGTCTGTCCTGATCCTGGTGAGTTATGTGTAGGCCATATACTCGACCGTTGACATGTACCTGCTGCTGATGTCAGTCCTGATCATGATGAGTTTGCCTTGGACTAAAGGGGCCTTACTGCAACCTTATCTGTTAATATTACACAAAAACAAAACAATTTAAAAAAACGAAAGCACACGTTAGAGCTGAATAAAATATTTATTTACAATTTGGGAAACAAATATGCCTCTATGGCAATTTCTTTAGTTTGTCTTGAAGGTCCAAAAGCTCCTGGATTCTCTGACGGTGCTGCTCCTCTATCTGCTGCACCTTTCTTTCAAAAATCAGCTGCTGCTTTCTCTGCTGCTCCCGGAGTTCCTGCATTGATTCTAGGTGCTCTTGTTGCAGCAGCCTTATTTGTTTTTTTATTTTATTGAATTTGTATTTTTAGGATTTAAAAAAAATTATGAAAATGACTTGCAATTCAGATTAAGAGGCAATTAGTGCATTGTGTGGAGTATTTGTTAAAGCACTTCCGATTTACATCTCAATTCGTTAGTTTATGATATTTATGATGATTATATAGCTGGTTAATTTGTGATTAGTTCAGTATAGTATATATATATATGGGGTGTTTCCTGAATGGGGAGAAAATGGGGAACATATACTGGGGTGCTTTTCGTCCTGTTACCCCTTGTGAAAGTGAAAAATTGGGGACTGCTAGTAATTTTAAATTTTTACAAATGTGTGCTTTGAAATGCTTTCACTATTGTTTCGGCCTTCTGTGAGACACATGTTTTCTGAAAAATACCCTTTCCAGCACTTAAAATGTTTGTACGGAGGTGCTGTTTCTGAAAAGGGATCACTTGTTGGGGTTTTTAATTTCTGGGGACCAAATTTTGTTGTAAAGCCACTTTTCTGGGAAAAAAATGTATTTTTAATTTTCACAGCCAAGTGTTTCCTAATTCTGGGAAATGACTGATCGGTCAAAATACTCACTACACACCTTGAAATATTCAATATACACTCACCTAAAGAATTATTAGGAACACCTGTTGTATTTCTCATTAATGCAATTATCTAGTCAACCAATCACATGGCAGTTGTTTCAATGCATTTAGGGGGGTGGTCCTTGTCAAGACAATCTCCTGAACTCCAAACTGAATGTCAGAATGGGAAAGAAAGGTGATTTAAGCAATTTTGAGCGTGGCATGGTTGTTGGTGCCAGACGGGCCGGTCTGAGTATTTCACAATCTGCTCAGTTACTGGGATTTTCACGCACAACCATTTCTAGGGTTTACAAAGAATGGTGTGAAAAGGGAAAAACATCCAGCATGCGGCAGTCCTGTGGGCAAAAATGCCTTGTGGATGCTAGAGGTCAGAGGAGAATGGGCCGACTGATTCAAGCTGATAGAAGAGCAACGTTGACTGAAATAACCACTCGTTACAACCGCGGTATGCAGCAAAGCATTTGTGAAGCCACAACACGCACAACCTTGAGGCGGATGGGCTACAACAGAAGAAGACCCCACCGGGTACCACGAATCTCCACTACAAATAGGAAAAAGAGGCTACAATTTGCACGAGCTCACCAAAATTGGACTGTTGAAGACTGGAAAAATGTTGCCTGGTCTGATGAGTCTCGATTTCTGTTGAGACATTAAAATGGTAGAGTCCGAATTTGGAGTAAACAGAATGAAAACATGTATCCATCCTCTAATGGCTACTTCCAGCAGGATAATGCACCATGTCACAAAGCTCGAATCATTTCAAATTGGTTTCTTGAACATGACAATGAGTTCACTGTACTAAAATGGCCCCCACAGTCACCAGATCTCAACCCAATAGAGCATCTTTGGGATGTGGTGGAACGGGAGCTTCGTGCCCTGGATGTGCATCCCTCAAAACTCCATCAACTGCAAGATGCTATCCTATCAATATGGGCCAACATTTCTAAAGAATGCTATCAGCATCTTGTTGAATCAATGCCACGTAGAATTAAGGCAGTTCTGAAGGCAAAAGGGGGTCCAACACCGTATTAGTATGGTGTTCCTAATAATTCTTTAGGTGAGTGTACATGTTATGGATACAGAATTGTATTGCTGTGTGCAGATATTTACCCTCCTGGCGGGGGCTGGTGACATCCTCCTCATCATCATCATCTGGACCTGGGGGGGGAAGAAACCAGGTCCTGGAAAGGTCTGGCTTCTTCAGCGTCCACCTCCACCACTTTGCTCACATCAGATGGGTGTGGCGCATCCTGCTGCTCGGAGGGTCCCGCCTGCTCTACCTCCGTGAACCACTACCTCCAGATCCTCTGTGGAAGGCCTGCGGCGGACTGAGGTAATGGGAACACCTGTAATCACACAATGTTCAGAATTTAAATAAACAACTGAGAACTCATATAAAAATCCAAATTAAGTGGGGGATGTATGTAATGTAATGATGGATGGGGCCTTTTACTGGAATACAGAATGATGATTGCAGTTTATGTATATATTGTGAGGGGTAGCTTTTTTTCAGGGGCATTTATTGTGGTACACCAGCAAAAGCGGAACAACAAAGCAATAAACACTCGCACGTCCAGGCTCTAACTAATACATTAATGTCCCTGACACACCTATTAGGTACAGTTCACACACAGTGTCAAGTCCAAGTCTCTTGTGGGGGATTAAGGCTCAGAAATCCTGACTATAGCCCTGCGACTCTCCCAGGCGTCGCTGCGTCCCCCAACTCCAGGCTGCCACCCAACCTTGTGGCCCCTCAGCCTTGCCCGGCTGAGACCACACTCTCAGAGCCTCCAGGCTTCTGTCACAGTCTCTGTCCCAAGACACTTTCCCCAGACTGACACACTGGGAGGTGCTTTATCCCAGCATGAGTACCTCCAGTTGGTCTCACCTGTGGTGGAATAGGGGTGTGGACCGTACTATCTACCTTGCCTCTAACCTGTGTGAGGTCTGTCACTGCCTCACAATATACACACACATACGTATATAGACTTATGTGTGTGAAACGTACAAAATCAGCTGGTTACATCATACATCTGTACCTCCATGTGTGTATAAATATATATATACACTCACAGCGAGGTCAAAATGTATGATGTAACTGGCTGATTAAGTATGTGTTACACCAGGTACTAAGTAATCATTTGTAAAGAGATGAAATACTTATTTGCATAACTATATATATACATTACAGAGTGTAGCCGAGAGATACAAAAGTAATGTAAGCATTGTACCTGGGCATTTCATGTCACGGATCTCACTGATCCACCCGATGTGCCTCCTCTTTAGATCCGACCAATGTTTGATGATCACCATCAAAGTGTGCTTCCCCTTAAACTCCCTCTTTAGCTGCTTCTGTATTTCCCTCACAATTCACTTTTTCTCTTCTTCGACCCGGGTCCGGTCATAGCCCCGCTCCAACATGCGCTGCAGGATAAAGATGCAAGCATATAATCCCAATTTTTTTTACTAAAAGTATTTAAAATAATGTCCTCAACAACACAGATAAAAGTATTTAAGTCTTACTGTTATAAGATCTGATTGTATTGCAATTGTATGTGTGTGGGGTCTGAGCAGGTGGATATTGGCCAGCAAAGCAAAGATGTACCCGTCTAGTGAAGTGATGGTACGGTATGGGGTGTACAGCTAGTTCGCCTCCCCGTGGTGCACCCTGGGTAACGCTAAATGAACCAGCAAATACTGGCGGTCAGACAAATAAAGCTTCTCCGGAATCCTGACCAACAGGACACAAACTTAAATCTATAGACTGTGGGACAGATTTATCATTACGCTTACATCTTACTCCACTTTTAAATATGTCCAAAGTCACTTTTGGCTAAGTCAGATTAATTAATGGTCCTTTAATACTGTGATAAATGTGGTTTGACGATAGCAGTTTATCCTTCGGTAAGCGGCTTTAAAAAAGTCGCACGTCTGTACGAAAAAGTCGCATGTTCTATAAAAAAGTCGCATAAGCATAGAACATAACATACAATGCAACAGCACTCTGCAAACCAAATAAAGTACAAAAATGAATTATATTGCTTATGCTATGCTTATAAATTAGAGATGCTTGGCAAATCATTTTGTACAAAATTATTTGAGCCCGTCTGCTGCACGTCAAGGCGATCTCTGTAGGACGGGAACCTAACACTAAGTTCAACCTGTTAAGTACCATGACAGCGACCATGAAGTTCAGGGGGTGTAGGTTCCGCCTGCATGCTGGACTACAAGTACAAATAAAGTACAAAAAAATAATTATATTGCTTATGCTATGCTTATAAGGCATCATGCACATGACCGTTCTGTTTTTTGCAGTTCGCAAACCGCCCATGTTGCCTTCCGCAATTTGCAGAACAGAATGAGCGCCGGCAAAATAAATGCCTATTTTTGTCCGCAAAGCGCGGACAAGAATAGGACATGTTCTATTTTTTTAGCGGGGCCGTGGAACGGAGCCACGGATGCGGACAGCACACGGAGTGCTGTCCGCATCTTTTGCGGCCCCATTGAAGTGAATGGGTCCGCATCCGAGCCGCCAAAACGGCGGCTCGGATGCGGACCCAAACAACAGTCATGTGCATGAGGCCTAAATTAGAGATGCTTGGCAAATCATTTTGTACAAGGCTGCTGCATGTCAAGGCGATCTCTGTAAGACGGGAACCTAACACTAAGTTCAACCTGTTAAGTACCATGACAGCAACCATGAAGTTCAGGGGGTGTAGGTTCCTCCTACATGCTGGCCTACAAGTACCAACATGCATGCTGAGCAAACTAAGTTTTATACTCATGCTAATTACACTCCAGAAATACATCCAGGCACCTGTTGAACTCTTTTAGTAAACTCACATTATGGACAAGGATAGTACTGCTCTATTAGGGGCCAGCTATTCCGTTCCGCAAAATACGGAATGCACACGGATGTCATCCATATTTTTTGCGGATCCGTTTTTTGCGGATCCCAAAATACATACGGTCGTGTGCAAGAGGCCTTAAAGGCAAATTCTGCTTTTAATAAAAAAGGGAAAGGGCCATCATTATAATGATAATTATAATGTTGTTATGATAATCTTCACAGTAGGACATTCCACTTGTAATACCATATACATTTCAGCTCAGCTCCATTGAATAGCGCAAATTTTTATTTCTAATTTGTATAGCCGCTGTAAGGCTTCCATGCTGGTTGTAATGGACTCAGTAGTTCCAGCAGCTGATAATGTCAGGGCTCAGCAGTTTTTTCCTGTGACAGGATTCTCCTGTTGGCGATCTATGTGACCTACAGCTGGTGACAGAGGACAAGGTGATATCAACCCTTACACTTCTAACTAAAGCTGGATGAAATACAAATCTGTAGGACTCTCATAGGCTCTGCAGAACTTGAATAGACATTTTGAAGGAGATTTCTGAAGACTGATGTAAAGAAAAACTGGCTTAGTTAACCATAGCAATCAAAAAGATTCCATCTTTCATTTTTCAGAGCTCCTTTGCCATGGTTAACTAAGCCAATTTTCCTTGGCGCCAGTTTTTATAAATCTCCCCCAAATTTTGTGTTATCTGTGTCTAATTCTGGGTTGAGTAGGGTGGATAACATGGATCCCTTGGAATGATGAACTAATAGAAAGTTCTAGAAAATATATGATGAACAAATAAATCAAAGGAGAAACAATAACAGCATATAAATAAGCAAGGTGCCATTCACATTTGCAATAGAAACATGGAAAAAAACACAGTGTCAGATCCATTATATGACGACAACCAGTGTCATCTGATGGACCTCACTGACTTACAATGGAGTCCATCAGGTTCTGCCATGATGTCCATAATTTGCATGCTGAGCTATTCAGTATGATGGCATTCCCTGAAGGAGACTCGGAGAGCCTAACAATAAGATAATGAAATTTAATTTGGTAGACTAAAATAGGAAACATATTATGCTGTACAATATGGGGGGAATTTATCGTTGCAGGTGTAGTGTATTTCAGGTTAGATTTTTAGACTGGAGTTGCCATGATCACCTAGACAAATTTATGAAAATGGAGCACAGTAATAATACATTTGGCGCAAGTACAATGTGGTTGCGCCTATTTTAATTACAAGTATGCCTGGGGAATGCCTTGCATGAAGATAACAATACAAAATTATTTCCTTAAGTAAGTTTTTAATTAAAACTTAAGTTTTAATGTGTAAAATACTAGGAGTTGGCCCCAAGTGGGATTTTCTTTGGTCTTGTGACCATGTGTGCTTTTTTGCAACTTTTTTTTAAAAGTCCCACTTGGTAAATGTGACTTAAAGAGTCACTGCACTTTCACGCAATTTTATTTCATTTAATAGAGAATGGTGTTGTTAAGGGGGGGGCTTATTAATTACTAATATTTATGTCAATACCAATAATTAATATTCCTAAATAGGCGTGAGTCATCTACTGTGACCCCGCCCATTTATTCCCTTAATATAATATAACATATGCACCCTCGCCTTGCCTGCACACTGCGCTGAAAGCAAACTGCCTGCGCCTTACTGTACTATAATAATGGACCAGACACTGTGCCCTTAAATAATAAAATATGTATTACACAATAGTCTACTAATACGCTATATCTATATATACAGTTGCAAGAAAAAGTATGTGAAACCTTTGGAATGATTACACTGTAGATGTGCCCCTAGTAATGTCACTGTCAGAAGCGGACACCGTCTATTGACAAAGTACACTGTATGTCACAGATATTTTTGGGATGCGCACACTTTACACTGGAGATGTGGTGCAGCTAATGTCACTGTCTGCAGCGGACACCGTCTACGGAAAAAGTACACTGGATGTCACACATTTTTTGGGGATGTGCACACTTTACACTGGAGATGTGGCGCAGCTAATGTTGCTGTCTGCAGCGGCCAAACTATTCTACGCTGTTTAGAGCAGGATGCCCTAAAAATAGATAATGCTGCCACACACAATAGTCCTTAGAAGGACTTTTGGGTCTGTAAAGTTTTAACTATTTAGCGCAGTTTGCGCAAAAAAAAAAGATATTGCTGCTGCCACACACAATAGTCCTAAAAAGAACTTTTGGGTCTCTGAAAAGTTTTGGTGGTAAAAATATTCTTATACCACTCCCTACACTGTCTGTCCCTTCCTCAGCACAGCTCTCCCTGACTAAGAATGAGCCAAACATGCATCATCGGGTGCTATATAGCAGCCAATGACGCGTTTCGGCCAGCCAATCACTGTAATGCCAACAGCCAACATGACTACAGCATTACAGTGAGGGCAGTACTTACCTGCACGTTTATTGGCTGCGTAGCAGCCAGGAAACGTGTGGGGTGGAGACTCGAGCATTGCGCTCGAGCACATGTGGTATGCGACCGAATACCGCCATGTGCCAAGCATCGAGATGCTGGAGCCGAACTGGTGTTCATCACTAGTGCGGACTCATTCATTTCAACGAGGTTGCAAAAGATGCGGACAGCACACTGTGTGCTGTCTGCATCTGTAGTTCCGTTCCGCGGCCCCGAAAAAAGATAGAGCATGTCCTATTCTTGTCCGCAATTGCACACAAGAATAAGCATTTTCTATCATAGTGGTGGCCACACATCCGCAAAATGCAGAACGCACACAAACCGCTATCTGTGTTATGCAGATCCGCAATTCGAGGACCACAAAACACTATGGTCTTGTGAATGCGCCCTTAATCTAATATTGTTTCCTCTACAGGTTACTTTTAAGGACCAATTTTCAAGTAGGGACCAGAAAACCCCTTTAAAGTGTAATTATATAACTATAGCATGGATCTTCTTTGCATCCAACACTTAAAGGGGTATACTTGTAGTTAGATATTGATGATCTATCCTCAGCATTGCTCATCAATATGAGATTGTTGGGGTCTGGCACCCGGCTCAACCACCTATCAGCTGTTCCTGGCTCAGGAAACTACACTGAACAAAAATATAAACGCAACACTTTTGCTCCCATTTTGCATGAGTTGAACTCAAAGATCTGAAACATTTTCTACATACACAAATGACCCATTACTCTTAAATATTGAGCACTTATCCTTTGCCGAGATAATCCATCCCACCTCACAAGTGTGGCATTTCAAGGTGCTGATTAGACAGCATGAATATTGCACTGGTGTGCCTTAGACTTCCCACAAGAAAAGCCCACTCTGAAATGTGCACAGTTTTGCCTTACTGTGGGGCAGAAAGCCAGTCAGTATCTGGTGTGGCCACCATTTGTCTCAGTGCAACAGATCTCCGTCGCATAGAGTTGATCAGGTTGTTGATTGTGGCCTGTGGAATGTTGGTCCACTCCTCTTCAATAGCTGTGTGAAGTTGCAGAATGTTGGCAGGAACTGGAACACGCTGTCGTATACGCCGATCCAGAGCATCCCAAACATGCTCAATGGGTGACATGTCCGGTGAGTATGCTGGCCATGCAAGAACTGGGATGTTTTCAGCTTCCAGGAATTGTGTACAGATCCTTGCAATATGGGGTCGTGCATTATCATGCTGCAACATGAGGTGATGGTCGTGGATGAATGGCACAACAATGGGCCTCAGGATCTCGTCACGGTATCTCTGTGCATTCAAAATGCCATCAATAAAATGCACCTGTGTTCGCTGTCCATAACATACGCCTGCCCATACCATAACCCCACCGCCACCATGGGCCACTTAATTCACAACGCTGACGTTAGCAAACTGCTCACCCACACGACGCCAAACACGCTGTCTGCCATCTGCCCTGAACAGTGAAAATCGGGACTCATCTACGCCTCTTCAACGTGCCAGACGCCATCGAATGTGAGCATTTGCCCACTCAAGTCGGTTACGACGACGAACTGCAGTCAGATCCAGACCCCGATGAGGACGACGAGCATGCAGATGAGCTTCCCTGAGACTGTTTCTGACAGTTTGTGCAGAAATTCTTTGGTTATGCAAACCGATTGGTGCTGCAGCTGTCCGGGTGGCTGGTCTCAGATGATCATGGAGGGGAACATGCTGGATGTGGAGGTCCTGGGCTGGTGTTGCTACACGTGGCCTGCGGTTGTGAGGCCAGTTGGATGTACTGCCAAATTCTCTGAAATGCCTTATAGTAGAGAAATGAACATTCATTGCATGGGCAACAGCTCTGGTAGACATTCCTGCAGCCAGCATGCCAAATGCACGCTCCTCAAACGTTGCGACATCTGTGGCATTGTGCTGTGTGATCAAACTGTGATAAAACTGAAGTTCAGTATTTTAACTGCAGTGGGTACAATTACTGATGAAAATAGGAATACTATACACAAGAGGCACATGGTTAACAGACTTCAAAGACAGCCATTTGTAGTCATCAAAAAATATGTCTTGTGCAATATAATCTCTTCAAATTACAGCTTTTTGTCTCAACGCAGAAATTTCAAGTCAGGTATTTAGATAAAAAAAAAAAAAAAAAAAGCAAATTTCCATAAAACAGCGGTCACGTTTTTTTTTTAACTATAAAGAAAATAGCTGTTATAGCGTGCCAGAACGATATTCATACAGTGCTCACGCTGCATGCAGTAATAGCTGGCACTTTCCCTTAATGATTTATGCTAAGTACAGCAAAAAGCATATTGAAAAAGATATAGTTCTGATTAAGAAAGATTCACTTTAAGCCAAAGACAAGTATCATTATTCCAGCTGTTAGTTTAGATCTGGCAGGCGGGTGCCAGGGAACGTATCAGGAATTAGCACATCAAATCAGGATATGGTATATAGATACAGTGCTGCCCATAATTATTCATGCCCCTGGCAAATTTTGACTTAAAGTTACTTTTATTCGACCAGCAAGTAATTTTTGGACGGGAAATGACATAGGTGTCTCCCAAAAGATAATAAGACTATGTACAAGAGGCATTATTGTGGAAAAAAAACATTTCTCAGCTTTTATTTACATTTGAGCAAAAAGTGTCCAGTCCAAAATTATTCATACCCTTCTCAATAATCAATAGAAAAGCCTTTATTGGCTATTACAGCAATGAAACACTTCCTATAATTGCAGACCAGCTTTTTGCATGTCTCCACAGGTATTTTCGCCCATTCATCTTTAGCAATGAGCTCCAAATCTTTCAGGTTGGAGGATCTTCTTGCCATCACCCTGATCTTTAGCTCCCTCCACAGATTCTCATATCTGGAGAAGTGGCGTCCTCCTTGGTCTGCATCCGTGGAACCCAGCAGTGTGCAGTGTCCGTTGGATTGTCTGCCTTGAGACATTGCCACCAGCAGAGCCCAGATTCACCAGGATGGCCTTGGTGGTGATCCTTGGATTCTTTTTCACCTCTCTAACTATCCTCCTGGCCAGCACAGGTGTCACTTTTGGCTTCTGACCACGTCCTCTGAGATTTTCCACAGTGAGGAACATCTTGTATTTTTTAATAATACTTTGCTCTGTAGCAACTGGAACTTGAAAACATTTAGAAATGGCCTTGTAGCCCTTTCCTGACTTGTGAGCAGCCACAATGCGCAGCCGCAGCTCCTCACTGAGCTCCTTTGTCTTAGGCTAAGTTCACACGAACGTGTGTGATCCGTGGCCGTACTGCGGCCCGCAAATTGTGGGCCGCAATACACGGCCACAGTTCCGTGTGCATTCCGCATCACGGATGCAGACCCATTCACTTCAATTGATCCGCAAATCCGGAATTGCGGAATGGCCGCACGGAACAGGACCCTTCGGAAGTACTACGGAGTGCTTCCGTTGGGTTGCGTCCCGTACTTCCGATCCGCAAAAATATAGAACATGTCCTATTTTTTTGCGGAACGGGCGGATCGCGGACCCATTAAAGTGAATGGGTTCGCAATCCGATGCGGCTGACCTACGGCTGGCGATCGTGCATTTCGGCCCGCTATTTGCGGGCCGCAGCATGGGCACGGGTCACACACGTTCGTGCGAACTCGGCCTTAGCCATGACTGTCCACAAACCAACTGCAGAGAGCTGCTGTTTTTTACCTGCTGAGTTAATTAAAACAGCTGTTCCCAATTAATCTGGGTAATTAGGATGCTTTAGAACAGATTTTCCCACAGACTGTGACAGTTTGTGAAGGGTATGAATAATTTTGGACTGGACACTTTTTGCTCAAATGTAAATAAAATCTGAGAATTTTTTTTCCCCCACAATAATGCCTCTTGTACATCGTCTTATTATCTTTTGGGAGACACCTATGTCATTTCCCGTCAAAAAATCACTTGCTGGTTGAATAAAAGTAACTTTAAATCAAAATTTGCCAGGGGTATGAATAATTATGGGCAGCACTGTATATTAATACTATCATATGGTTCACTAAATAGTACCTTCAAGAAAGAACAGTCATACAAAACTCAGCTTCTAAAGAACTAATAGCAGTAGGGTCAGGGAAGTTCAAGGATTTTGTAACTTGTAAATTAAACTCATGCTACAAGATCTGAACTATGAGGTTCCCACTTTGCATCTATAGTACTTGATGTCCACAAAACAAAATTAAGCGAGACATTTCTCAAATCTGCTTGCCTTTTTTGTGGAGTAAAAATGTCACAAGCTATGATATGCAACATCTTGTGTCAAAATGTCACACATTTTGTGACTTTTGATGATCTGCACCTTTCCATGCCACTTTCAGAAGTGGAGTGAGAAATTCATGAGGTTTTGCCAGTAGATCACTTTTAAAGAGTACATTAGTTAAAAAAAAGTTAGCATAATGGCTGTCCTTCTTTGTACAATTGTAACTGTGAAAGAACCAGTGTTTTTTGGCCTTCCCTAAAGTCTTTTTCACGCTGTTTTAGCTGAACAGCTAGATGCATTTCTCTCAGAAGCAGAGGGTATCTCCCTTCTGCCAGTACTATATGCAGTGATTTCACTTCCCACTGTTT
This sequence comes from Bufo bufo, assembly GCF_905171765.1. NCBI lineage: Eukaryota > Metazoa > Chordata > Amphibia > Anura > Bufonidae > Bufo > Bufo bufo. The sequence goes on from NC_053392.1 coordinate 222,483,158, forward strand.
GTTTTTTTATTAGGAGCTCAGAAAGCTGATAAAGAGAGATAGATCACACTTACAGAAAGTCAGGACACTCCTGTGATCTGGAGAAGCAGTGTAGAAGGAGTTGTTTTATCAGGCTCAGGATCTCAGCTAGCCCTGAGATCACTCCTCTCACTTCCTGTCCTTTTCTGAGTATCTATTACCAGGAACTGATGTTGCCTAACAACAGGCATAGGCCTGCAAGCTAGGTGGAAGTGAGACCCCTAGTGGCCATGACTTAATAGCTTTTTTTTCAAGTGGCTGTAGGCATAGATTTTAAATAATGTGATTTAGAAAATTGTTAGTTACACCTGTAGAGGGAAGTCAGGTGGGCGTATGTATATGGATATATATATATATATATATATATATATATGTGTATCTGCCCCTTCATTGATATGTGTATGTATGTATGTATATACCACCACAATAGATTTGAAATGAAACAAACAAGATGTGCTTTAACTGCAGACTGTCAGCTTTAATTTGAGGGTATTTACATCAAAATCAGGTGAACGATGTAGGAATTACAACAGTTTGCATATGTGCCTCCCACTTGTTAAGGAACCAAAAGTAATGGGACAATTGGCTTCTCAGCTGTTCCATGGCCAGGTGTGTGTTATTCCCTCATTATCCCAATTACAA